>NC_064644.1:540607641-541857641 GCF_023864345.2 Schistocerca serialis cubense | reverse complement strand
GCCATCTGACGGTGTATGGCGGAGGGTACCTTGAGTACCTCTATCGGTTATTCCTTCTATTCCAGTCTCGTATTGTTCGTGGAAAGAAAGATTGTCGGTATGCCTCTGTGTGGGCTGTAATCTCTCTTATTTTATCCTCATGGTCTCTTCGCGAGATATACGTAGGAGAGAGCAATATACTGCTTGACTCCTCGGTGAAGATATGTTCTCGACACTTCAACAAAAGCCCGTATCGAGCTACTGAGCGTCTCTCTTGCAGAGTCTTCCACTGGAGCTTATCTATCATCTCCGTAACTCTTTCACAATTACTAAATGATCCTGTAACGAAGCGCGCTGCCCTCCGTTGGATCTTCTGTAGCTCTTCTATCAACCCTATCTGGTACGGATCCCACACCGGTGACCAGTATTCAAGCTGTGGGCGAACAAGTGTACTGTAACCTGCTTCCTTTGTTTTCTGACTTCATTTCCTTAGGATTCTTCCGATGAATCTCAGTCTGGCATCCGTTTTACCGACGATTTATTTCCATTTTACATCACTCCTAATGCCTACTCCCAGGTAATTTATGGCATTAACTGCTTCCAGTTGTTGACCTGCTGTATTGTAGCTAAATGATAAAAGATCTTTCTTTCTGTGAATTCACAGCACATTACACTTGTCTACATTGAGATTCAATTGCCATTCTCTGCACCATGCGTCAATTCGTTGCATATCCTCCTGCATTTCAGTACAATTTTCCATTGTTACAACCTCTCGATATACCACAGCATCATCCGCAAAAAGCCTCAGTGAACTTCCGATGTTATCCACAAGGTCATTTATATACATTGCGAATAGCAACGGTCCTACGACACTCCCCTGCGGCACACAGGAAATCACTGTTACTTCGGAAGACTTCTCTCCATTGAGAATGACATGCTGCGTTCTGTTATCTATAAACCCTTCAATCCAATCACACAACTGGTCTGACAGTCCATATGCTCTTACTTTGTTCATTAAACGACTGTTAGGATGAAGGCTCTTCTTGCTCCGGTCTACAAGTCTGCTTCTGCTACTGTCTGGCCGGAACTGGGAGGAGTGGCGCTTACGTTCTCTTCGGATAGAGGCCGCCCCTGTCGTGGTACGGTCCTAGTCAGCGTTCTATTGGCTGACGTCGTCTCACAGCCTTCTCTGCTCTTGCGTTCTTCATCTTCGTGCCGGTGCTTGTAGTTATCCCGGAACAGTTTCGACACACGGTCTGCCAGGAAAGAACTGCAAGAGCAGTATCTCAGTAACAGTGGAACTGACCCAACACTTAAGAGGTTGGTAACCATTCTACTGAAGCAATAGAAAGAACATCATTCGATTTATTCGCATGAGAAAACCAATCGCATTAACTCTGCTACGTAGTTGTAGTTGTTGTAGAGAAGCGAAAGAGCTATGAGGCTAATTTAGGAGGTAACTGGTTCGAATTCTCGATGAAGACGAAATTTAGGCCATCGATATAGAAAATGTTTCCCTAATGATGATACAGGTATCCAAGGATGTATGCGAATGGCAAGTTTATTATTCAGACATAAACAACCCAACTTTTGTAACGTCCAAGTGCAAGATGAAAGTCAACATCTTGAAGAAATACAGCAAGTCCCTATTTATATATAGGAGCTTCAAGTATTATGTGATGCCACTTACGTTTGTGAACATAATTTGTGCTGGAATGATTACAAGCCGGCCCTTGTGCGCTTCAGTCTGGAACCGCGCGACCGCTACGGTTCGAATCCTGCCTTGGACATGGATGTGTGTGATGTCCTTAGGTTAGTTAGGTTGAAGTAGTTCTAAGTTCTAGGGGACTGATGACCTCAGATGTTAAGTCCCATAGTGCTCAGAGCCATTTGAACCATTTGATTACAAATCGTAGAATCAAAACGGATAGAGACAGTACGTTATTGTGATATATTAAATCTTGTGATGATGTTATTTGCAAATTTCTTATTATTAAGATGAACTGAAATAAAAAAGGTGCAGATTGGAGCCTAATAGTTGTATAATATGGAATATAGGATTGCAAGTAAAGCAAGCAAACTACATTTGGCAAACGGTAGTTGTAATGAGACTTCTAGAATACATAATGTATAATAGAAGTCACAACACAGTTTTGTAGATTAGTAAGGCAACTTAACTTCATTTATTCGTAGAAATCACCAATATCATATTCCATCTCTGAGGCAGCACAATCTGAGGGAGTACACAGGTTTTGCAACCTCATTATGGAGACGCAGAAACTACAACGCAGGGAAACAATGTAGACTTCCTGCACAGTTTTGACATGAAAAGGTTTTATTTTTAAAACGGGAACTACACTGCAGGTGAGTCAGTTACATCTGCGCATTCACAGCTGCGCTTTCAACTGAAACGGCAAAAGGTCTCAAAAAGAGCTCGGATACAGATGTAAGACTCGCAGTGTCCTCAAATCGCTTAGGAAACTATCCTTGTAATTCTCTCAAGCCCACAATGGATTCCTCAAACGTCGTGTTTCCTTTAACGCCAGTGAGCTTAGGGAACTGGACTGTTGTTGTCAGAATTTATTCCTTTTACAGTGCGATTTTCATCTTAAATGCATCCCCATTGAAAGAGGAATAACTTGTTCCCACCCTGCAATGTCTTACTGTGGGCTGTGTGCAGTCAAGTACACTTCAAATACGAGGCCTGCAAATTCCTCTGGAGATTCTAATTTTCTTTCCTGTGCTCTTTTTGCCTCCATAAATCAACAATAACTGGTACCAACTCGAAAAATATTTCCAGGCGTGCCTCTTCACTTAACCAACGTACCTTGCACTAATGTGTGAGGTTTCAATCTCTTCGTTCATTTCCACGCATAACTGTTGCTACTGACAGTGTAATAGTGCATGTGACTTCAGAAATTTTCGTAAAACTAACTTCTTCACGTGATCCATGCAAGTTTAGAATAAAGTGCTGCTTTATGTACTGACCAATGAATGATGTTTGTCAGTCGTTACAATTTCTTGCCCTTTCACTGTCCAGTAAATCTTTGAAATATTTCTATATGCTACTGCAATGTCTTGCAGTACCCATAGATTACGCATAATAGGTACCGAGAGTTATCATATCCCTGTTCTGCCATTCCCACTAATCTTTATTGTGTCGTGTGAGAGTTTTACCGACTGAAAAATGCCTCGACGTAATACTAATGGGACGTCGTGCTGCACTGAGTACTTCCGAGAAGGACCAAGGAAAGTCAAGACAGGCTGAGCCTCGACCCCCATGCGTTCCGCCCATCTGGCTCGTGTGCAGTTCGGCACTCCGTGGCTGGCCATGACTGTAGAGTACGTAGGCAGTCGGGATTCCGATTGAAAGTAAAACAATAATTTTATATAATTTGTGTTAAATGATCTCTATGAAACGGCAGGGTGTTGTTCTGCAGTTTATCGAAGCAGCTGTCTAGTTAGGAGCACGGCGGTAGTTTGTACTGCGCCCCCCGATATCAGAACGAGGTGCCGAGCCGCCAGCCTTAAGCGATTTTCGATGACCCAGCGTTGCCGCTGCGTCTCAAAGGATTCCGCTAGTATCAGCTGCAGGCCTCTAGAGCTCCTAACTACGCCAACAGAACTCTGCGTAAAAAGAAGGCGGCAAAAACAGGTCGTGAACTTCTGCCATTAAAGCGTAAACTACTGCCACCAAATACTCTTTCATAGTTTAGTCAAGGCGAGGGGAGTTATTTACAAAAAGTATTAGATAACATTACCCAGGAAAAAGGAATCATTTCTAAAGATTACTGCTCTAGATATCCCTAATGATACATATATTGTTGCCGCATCCACAACATAGTGCAGTTTCTTTAACAATAGCAAATGTCTAAGGTTCTGTTAAACTAAATAAAATGGTCTAAGTATTACCGTTCAGATGCAAAATGCTTAGCAGTTGGTCTACCACCAAATGAGTGGAGGTGATGAAATTTTGACTTTAAACAAGTATTTCTGGAACCAATGAAATTAGTATAGTGGTTTCTCTCGTAGAGCGTGAATACTGAAGTGCAGCAATAAATTTTTTGGTCTTTATTAACTTTTCCTGCAACAGAGAGGAAAAGCGGAAAAAGCCGAACGATTATCAATTATATGATAATTGTGATTTGCTTTTATCTCTAGGGTGATGTTAATTGTTCTGAAAATTCATCAATAATACGAAAATAAATCTGGCATAGTAATACAATTAATATAACGATTTTTCTTTCAGAGTATGTGTATTGAGCTGCATCAATAAATTTTATGGTCTTTATTAACTCCTGCTGCAACAGAATGGAAAATTTAAAAAAAAAAGAAAGCATTTGAACTATTACCTGTTACTTGATCCTGCTTGTAACTGTAGGATGACTTTAGTTGTTCTGAATCTTTTATCAATAATTGAAAAACTAATGTGGCAGAGTCATTAAATTTTAATACTAATTTCAAAGTGACATATAAAGAATGTTTAGGAGCAAAAAATGAGATCACAAATTTGTTTCATAAAATTCCGATAAAAAACCTCACAAAAATGCGTTTATTGCCCACTGATCCCCAACATGTCAACTTCAAACGAAAAAATATGCGTTTCTTACGACTATTAGGCTTGACACATTCGTTTGCGACATCTCAAACTTTTTTTTAACTTTTCTGTCAACTTCATTCCAGCGGTAAACTTCACACCATTTGGCGTTAACATGTAATGATAAACATCCAGGATACATTTCTTCAATTCATCCGATTTACATTTGTACGCACACCAATATCTTACGGTCTGAACTGTATGATGGAGCAAACAAAGTCATGACCTACGTGACAGATTCATACGTTGACATACAGACACTTGCAACAATGACCTCCTCAACCCACCACTAGCCTCCTATCGGCAGCTGTTGGGTATCCACCATGTCACATTGTTGTTGCAATCATCAGGTCACACTTTTGTCTCATTCACAGATGTTTGTCCACAAAACAACCGCTCGAGAAACGATGGTAAAATTAACTCCAAGTCTCTTGGGTGGTCAACTCACCCCTATTCCACCAAGAGCCTGAAAAGGTTTATGTGTCTATAAATAGTTAAGTATAATAGATTAACTTCTGTTACTGCTCTAGTTGTCATTACGAAGGGTCGATGCACGACAGACATCAAATCTAGACGCATGAATTTTTTTGTGTCAGTTTTATATCATTAAGAAAGTTGAGAAAATCAGTACTTCCGAAAAAAGTTAGTTTTTTTATACATGTTCGGAAAACCACACATTCAGCCATTGCCACCAATTACAAACTAGCGAAGAGTAAATATAGTAGGTAAAATAAATCACATCACCAGTGTGTAGTTTAAAATAAAATATTTTTCGAACTTTTCCTCTTCACTCCAGTTATCAACTTCACCCCATTAGTACTGCAGAAGAATTTTTGAATTAATCCAGCAGAAGAGACGACTGTCCAGCCAGTCATCCGCATTGCCGTATAGAATTAGTTCGCTCCTAGAGATAGGTAACCCAATGAACATACTAATAAAAAGGGGTGTTGTTGCACCTTCCCAGGCAGCAGAAGCACTGACCTCAATAAATTGCACGCGAGCATTGACGTTTGTCGTCTAAAAACAAACGGTGCCCATACTGAGCACCTGTAATGTGAGTTAAAAACTCGGAGAGATGCTATACCCACTGATATGAGTCTAGTTTCTGTATGGACTGTAGAGTTCGCGCCCTTGTCTTCCGGAGGACAACAGGTGCTTATGAATAACGCTGCATACCGATATATTTATAACGTAGAAATGACTGCAGGGATGGAACTTAATCACATAGGCCAGAAAGAGTCGTAGCGGACATGTATAGCTTATATCACAATGTAAAAGAGATGATCAGGCAACGCAGGTGAGCAATTTTGGAAGAGATGTGACGTTATTCTGATGACATACATACGAATGTGGAAATTAGAGCAATGGAGTTTGTGGAGGTCTGCGGCGGTTCTGCTGTCTCTACTGTATCTGTCGCGTTCCGAGCATAGAAATATTGTAAGACAGGTTAGGGCGTGAAGTGAGACACAGAGACAACAGTATTCCTTTCACACCATATGCAAATGGCATACCATACAAAATCAAAACATATAAAAGTAAGCGCACAATGTGCGTGCCGCTGAATCGTATTAACGTTTCTTTCTCTGATCTGCGAGAACGAACATCCTTTGAGGGCCGCTCTGGGTTAGCCGCACGGTCTATGGCGTCTTGTCACGGTTCGCGCGGCTCCCCCCGTCGAAGGCACGAGTCTTCCTTCGGGCATGGGTATATGTCCTTAGCGTACGTTAGTTTAAGTTAGATTAAGTAGTACGTAAGTTTAGGGCCGTTGACCTCAGCAGTTTGGTCCCATAAGGAATTACCATAAATTTCCAAAATTCTTTGAGGACGTTGTGGGTAATTTATCACGTAAATCGTCTTTGATTTGAAGGGAAAGTTCCTCTAACCTACAAAAGCAGCAAGTGCACGTCACACGCACTCCGCTACCCTAGTAGCCGCTTCCTGTGTGATTGCAAGCCTGATCTATTAACGGGAACGCTACAACTTTGCACCCGATGGCAGAATTTGAGAAATTCGCATCCGATACCGTCGCAGACTCATCTGAGCCGCTGGTTTAGACCTTCCAACTTGCTACACACCGGAGATCCGCGATCAACCTAGGTACGAAGCTACAAATAGACATCTGAGCATGCATCCCGCGTGCGATGCTAGTTGCCTTCACCAAATCAGCCATCAGCGGAAAGGAGCCGAGGTTGCCCTCAGAACCCAAGCAGAAGGCGTCATTCGTGCCGACATGTGCCACTATATGCAGCCGGTTGTACCCAGCGCGCTCTATAGCCGGCGGCAGGGACTCTTCCACTTCACAACAAGACCCCTAGCAAACATACATTAGTGGAATGGATGAATTATCTACATACCTAATTAAGTTTTTACATAACCGTAAGGGAGCAAGTCCTGTTAGCACCTGGCCACTTTTTTTCTTGAAATAATAGTCAGCATCCATGGAGGCCAACATGGAACATGGAATTGCACACCCCCGAGGAAGATCACTTGAATTTTCTCACCCAGAATAACGTAACCGCACATGCATGTAACACGTCATGGACAATCGGTCTTGCTTCCTGCGATTCTCGTGATGCACGGCGAATTGAGTCATGAGGAATGCGTTTGAAATGCATCTTGCGCTCTGTCAATACGTGCTGCAGACACGAGGGGGG
Source organism: Schistocerca serialis cubense (assembly GCF_023864345.2). Taxonomy (NCBI): domain Eukaryota; kingdom Metazoa; phylum Arthropoda; class Insecta; order Orthoptera; family Acrididae; genus Schistocerca; species Schistocerca serialis. Next base: position 541,850,411 of record NC_064644.1, on the reverse strand, counting down.
GGGGGGGGGAGTCAAATTAGGGGCTGCTCTATGACACTGCCCGTCTCTTAAAGTTATTCAACCAACTAATTATTCTTGTTTTCACCTGCGGTGCCATCTATAACGCTGTCGATGGTTTCGCAGTACAGTTGTCATATTTAGATTCTATCCACCAGTGGACGCATTGCGTCCTCTACTCCACTGTTGCCAGTTTAATGCACTCCATTTGAAATCTGCAACAAAGAAGAAAGGAAATTAATACTTTGGGAGTCGCTAAATGTTGCATGATAGATCACTATTCTCTCTGTGTAATAGTTTCCAAGTTGCAATTCTTTCAAATGATAGATGGTTTCTGTGGACACACAGTATTCATTTGTTCACTACTCATTCCGCTGTAGATAAAGTTGTTCAATGAAGTGATTGTAAGTGTGGTGTCACCGCCAGACACCACACTTGCTAGGTGGTAGCCTTTAAATCGGCCACTATCCGTTAGTATACGTCGGACCCGCGTGTCGCCACTATCAGTGATTGCAGACCGAGCGCCGCCACACAGCAGGCCTGGTCTAGAGAGACTTCCTAGCACTCGCCCCAGTCATACAGCCGACTTTGCTAGCGATGGTTCACTGTCTACATACGCTCTCATTTTCAGAGACGACAGTTTAGCATAGCGTTCAGCTACGTCATTTGCTACGACCTAGCAAGGCGCCATATTCAGTTACTATATGTCTTCTGAAAGATAAATTGTGACTTATGTACCGTCAAGAGCGACGTTCATCATTAATGGATTAAAGTTAAGTATCAAACTAGCTACGTCCGCTTTCTCAATTCTAATTCATTGTCATGTTCCAGATCTCACGTCAGTATAGTCCTTCCCTCCTCGCGTCAGCCTGCGTGAGCTAAATGCGTGCATTTCGGCCTCCTCTCGTAACAGTGTTGGCTCCTCTGCCAACACAACAGTAAGTATTGTTGCTGACACTGTTTACCTTATTATACTGGTGCCTCTACTATCACCTCTCTCTTTTTGTTACAGATGTTAAATATTAACAGCGAATTCCATGGTGCGGAGCCTGCATTTATGATCACCTGTCCGAGCTTTGCAGTGATCTGCAGCACAGACAACGTGGGAGAGGAACGCCGGCGACGACAGTAGGTGCTTTCGCACTTGGAAGTTTCTGAAGGAGGGAAGCTTGTTCATTCAGTGGGCTATCGCAGCGCTGCAGTCGGAAGTCCCGCGGCAAGGTCGCCAACTTGTCTGAGGGCCCTGTATAGTGTCGGGGGAAGTTGGCCGGGCGCTATCGCTCCAATTACTCGTGAAGTGATTTGGAAACTAGTGGCAAAGTTCGCCCTCAAAAGACCCAATCAATCTGCGGCCGGCCGGGCAGGGCAGGCTGTGCTGCGCGGGTGGCCGCTACTCCAGGCGCACTGCCCGTGCAGGCAGCGACGCCTGTAGCCAATCTAAACTACGAACGTCCTCCCGACAACACCGGATAGCGTGACGTAATTACCCTCTCAAGTTAAAATAATTCAGTTTCATGTTAGTTATCCAAACGTCTGAAAATGCGCAAATGAAATTACAACAGGCTAATAATTTGCATTGTCCATTTTACAGAGTTCTGTTGTACTGGTTTGCACACAACTTTTCAATGCTTTCGACACTAAATCGCTGGTGCTTTGAGCTCGACAGCTCCTTTATTTTTTTTTCTGATTTGATTGATGCGGCCCATCACGAATTCCACTCCTGTGCCAGCCTCTTCATCTCAAAGTAGCACTTGCAACCTACGTCCTCAATTATTTGCTGGTTGTATTCCAATCTCTGTCTCCCTTTACAACGTCTGCCCTCTATTGCTCCCCATGGAAGTCATTCAACGATGTCTTAACAGATGTCCTCACCCAGTTCCTTCTCCTTGTCAGGGTTTTCCACTTTCTTCTCCGATTCTGCACAGAACCTCTTCATTCCTTACCTTATCAATCAACCTAATTTTCAGCATTCGTTTGTAGCACCACTTTCAATCCCTTTGATTCTCCTTGTTCCATTATGCTCACAGTCAATTTTACACTTCCATACAGTGCTGTGCTCTGAACGTAGATTCTCAGAAATTTCTTCCTCAAATTCTGGCCTACGTTGGACACTAGTAGGCTTCTCTTGGCCAGGAATGCCCTTTATGCCAGTGCACTCTTCTGCTAACCCTCCTTCTCCATAACTTCTTTTTCTGAATTTTGAGTCACATCATGCTAATATTTATAGCAATACAATACAAAAAGTTCCAACTCTGTTGAGTAATTGTTGAGCCTGCTTAGTGGCTGCTGGGTCTATAGAGTCTAGGGCAAGTATGATCTGATTTTACTAAAGTTGTCTCACAAAACCAATGGTTTAAATGGCTCTGAGACCTATGGGACTTAAATTCTGAGGTCATCTGTCCCCCAGAACTTAGAACTACTTAAACCTAACCAACCTAAAGACACCACACACATCCATGGCAGAGGCAGGATTCGAACCTGAGACCGTAGCGGTCGCTCGGTTCCACACTGTAGTGCCTAGAACCGATCGGCCACCGCGGCCGGCCTCTAACAAGAAATCTCCGCGTCTTATCCAAAGACCCCACATTGTGATGACAGTAAACTGTCGAAGGCGGAGCCCTGTCGTTTCTTTATAGAGAACTTGACTAATGGGAGCGTTTACCAGAATCTTGTTCAGAGCAGCAATGAAGTCATTTACCCTGCAGTAATTCTCCCTGAAACTTTCCCAAACTCTCTGTAGTCCATAGGAAATACATGTAACATGGTTGACGCTGGGGTACAAGGTCTTCAATTGTTGGGAATCCGAAAGCATGTAGCCGGCTTGATCAGTCACCATAAGATTGACTTTTCGTATTGTATGCTCCTGGCCAAAGGTTCATATATGAATGTTTGCATTATCGCAAAGGCACTTTTCTTCTTAAGTTATACATTTTGGAAAGCATTCACAAGGTAAGAGAAAAATCAACGCATTCAAGATATTTCTTTCCAGCTCCTCTGTAGTTCCATCTCAAACGAATCCCACTTCATGTTTGTCGATAGCCTCTTTTAATTTCTGCAAAACGTCTCACCAACTGCCTATATGTAATTTTTTCTCAGAGTACGCTCATCCAGTACTGGTCTTTGTTTGTACTTCTCAAGAAATGATTTGAACACAGGACTGTTTACCTTTTCAACTGGAATTTCTGACTGGATTAACGCCATCGCAAGATCCGCATTATACTCATTCAGCAAAGGTGTGTACAGAGTAGTCTGCTTAGGTTTCGACTATTGGCGTTCAAAGTACTTCAAATGTTTGTTGTTCTCAATGTGCTTGTTTATTCTCTTTCTGTGATGCTTGTCATAGATCGCAACATTTACTTCGTAGACAGCACATCGTAGAATATTGCCATCAGTTTCGAGAAAAAGAGTTATGAATTCTTCTAAAAGTGCACACAATTTCCTCTTCTTAATATTCGGCATGACTTTTTGCGAAAAATCCGGTCTGGTAAAACACTACCAGGACAATACACAGTCGATGGATAGGCACCATTGCATTGAGGCCAGCACTAATTGAATTTAGGTGTCAACATCTGCAGCATTATTGTTTAAATTTTATTTGATTCACAGCTGCAGATTGACCACTGATGCTGAGGTTGACTATTGTTGCTGATGTTGGGCATTTATGCTGGGGCATGAATGATTACTGATGCTTCCCATAAACTACATTTTAGAATTTACTAACCGCTCTCGACTTAAACAAAACCTTAAAATATTTTTCAAGAAGACAAAAAATTCTGTTTAATTTATCAAAAACGCAGACAAAAATGGGAGCTAAGGTGGTTACGCATGTAACAAAAGGGAAAAAGGTGCAAGGTTTTGTAATCTCACAAAAAGGTGGGGGAAGGTACAACAAATTCTGCTTGTTTTGATTCATTACATGTTCTAAAATGCATATAAAGACCTGTCGGTTTCAAAATAGCTTTATTTTTGGAAAGGTGGTGCACCTTAAAATCGTTTCCTTAACCATGATAGTCGAAGTGTGCGGAAAGAAAACAGTGGATGCGAAAGTAATGAGACAGAGCTGTTGCAAGCTGTATCCGATGATGTTTGGTATGCAGCAAAGGTAACCAAAGCTAAATTTGGGAAAACAAAAACAAGAAGAAAAAAAATTCGCAGAAAATTAGAAGTTATCCGATGACATTGTACATTTGTCAAAGACAGTAAAGAGATTGGCGGGAGTATCTAGTTCACATTATTTTAAGGATACAGTCATTTACAGCTTGTAAATAATTACAAATCTTGACTTGAGTAATATATCTACGTCACTTTATTACAAATAACCAAGCTCGTTCATTCAACAGACTACCTTCAGGAATAAAACATAGTTACAAGACTTGTAAAACTAATAATAAAATGACATACAACTTTTATGCGAATAATGATTTTTCAATAATAGGTAGTACCTTGGAAAGGGTTGTAAGTTTTTACGGGTTAAAGTTGAATAAAGATAATGGAATGTAGTAGAATTAAACCACTCTGAAGGAAATAGATCACGAGATGGGACACTAAACATAACCCACGACTATGCTATTCGGGCAGCAACGTAATAGGAAGAATATCGCTTCTGAAGAAGAGAGATTTGTTACCATTGAACGTTATCAGGAGACGTTTCCTGAAGGTATTTTTCTGGAGTGGAGCTTTCTTCGATGTCCTCCGTCAATCCCGTATGGTAAGGAACCCTTACCATGCAGCAGTACTGCACAAGAGGATACACAAGCGTAGTGTAGACAATATCTTTAGTAGACATGTCAAATCTTCTAAGTGTTCTGCCAGCAAATCTATATACGTGATAGTTAATTGTAATCCCTAGATATTTTGTTGGACTGACACCCTTTAGGTTTGTGTGGGTTATAGTGTATCCGAAATCGAACCGACACATTTTGGTACTCATGTGGATGACCACATCAGACGGTCATGAAAAAAAAAAAAAAAAAAAAAATCACAGCACAATGAAAGAGTAGTTCCTCATAAACGAATGTTGACAGCCGTATTTCTACATCTTATTGATGACGTCTTCTCAGATTTTACGCCAGTCGCGTACGAGTGGCGATTGTAAGGAAACTATGAGGATGCAAATCAGGTTTGCTTGAAATACAGGCTCTAATGGTCGTGAGCGTTAGTTACCTTTGAGAGTAGACCTGGTGAGTTTATGTAAGTAAAGAATGCCTTTAAGGCGACAAAGACGCCTTTATCAACACCACACTGAATTTGAAAGGGGCCGTGTAATAGGGCTACAAGATGCTGCATGTTCCTTCTGCGATATTGCAGAACGACTTGGGAGGAATGCAGCCATTGTGCATGACTGCTAGCAGCGGCGGTGACATGAATGTACGGCCACAAAAAGACCTGGCTCCAAACGTCCACGTGGCACGATTGAGAGGCACGATTATCGTCTGCTTTCAGCGTGGGGCTTCGGCGCATCGTACTACATCTGAAGCAGCAATATGAGCAACAGTTGAGACCACCGTGAACTGCAAATCTGTTACTTAACGGACATCTTCAAACCAGAGACCATGTTAGCGTTAAATCCACTGAACCCAAACCACCATTTGCTACTTCAGGTATGTCAGGTGAGAGCTCATTAGAGAAACGGGTGGAGGTCTGTTGTGTTTTCTGAAGAAAGCCTGTTCCGCATCGGTGGCAGTGATGGCCGTGATTTGATTAGAAGGAAGCCAGTTGAGAGCCAGCAGTCAGTCTGTCTGAGCGCTAGGCACGCTGGACCTGGTCGGGAGTGCGATTTCGTATGACAGAAGGAGTCTAGTGATTCGGCCTGTTATGCTGCCATTCATGAACAACAAATCAGCGGGTGCTTTTCCAACAGGATAACGCTCGCCCACATATCATTGTTGTAACTCAACATGTTCTACAGAGTGTCAACGTCTTACCTGGAGCGGCTCGGTCACTATATTTGTACCCAATCTAGCACATATGGTAAGTTATCGGACGAAAACTCTAGCGTTTATCCGCAAACAACAGTAATCGTGCCTGTATTGGTCGCACACGTGGAGCAGGGGTGGCACTCCATCCCACAAACTGACAACTGACACTGTACAGCACAATGCATGCAAGTTTTCTTGCTAGCCTTGAACGTTCTGGCGGTAACACCGGTTATTACACTGAAAGTTTACCGTCATACCTCCTTGCCTCGGGACACCAGACGAAAGTTGCTGTCGTCAAGCCCTGAATGAAAATTGCTCAACGGATAACTGGGGAGGAAAGCTTGAGAGCGCTACCTAGAGAGCGTGCCCTTTCTGTACGAAACTAGGCAAGGAGCTGGAGGGCTCACACGCTGATGTGTGGGTCCCTGCATTCTATAGCTTTCATTTTAAATAAATTCCTTTAATTTGACTTCTTTGTGATTTTTAAGGTATGTTAAAGACTGATGACAGTTGATTACCTATTTATTTTATACATTATCACTCGACTTTACAGCGATTGCAGCAATTGTTTCGGTTTACAGATATTACAATTTTACAACTTATAGCTCGGGTATATTATATACTAATCTGCACGCACATTTATACGGGTAAGACGGAATTGCGTTGGCCGAATGTATACCACCAAAGTCTCACAATATTTTACATAGGACATTCACTATGTGAGGAGGATAACGGGCAAACTGGGGACCAGATACTTTAACACAGGGGGTCAAATTTCCGGAATTAGACGAGCACATTCATTTCCTTACACAATCCGAAGCTGGAAATAAAAGAATTAGTACAAATATTCAAATACCTCTCTTCCATGCGTGAAAATTGAGACAGACGCACTGAGGGCACGTCTGCTCACTTACCCGTCTTCTGTAACCCTCCCGAATACGGCGGGCACCCGAAGGTGCTCCTGGGCCCTGGTGGAGGGGTGGTCGAACCACTTGGCCGTGACCAACCTCTCCACCCCAAGTCTTGTGACACTGGGAAGTCTGTGACTTTTACCTGCTTGTGCTGTCTCTCTGATTCCCTACCAAGGAGTAAGGTTGGCACTACTATACTACAGGACTACTTCCCAACAAAGATTTGGCCACGATTTACGTAAAGGTGTGAGGAGGATTAGGAAAGTTCATGTGCAGATTCACATTCACGTACAAGAAATGCATAATACACGACACATATAAATCGTATTATGAAGTCTGACACATTTCTTTCCACCCGTCCACATAGGTTCTGTTGCACTCGCAGCCGGCAGCGTCGTGTAATAAAATTGGCTGCGGAGCCGCCTCTGTTTCTATTTCCCGGTGCGAGCGAGCAGCGAAACCTGCTGCTTATAGAGCGGAAACTACTGTACCGTTTCAACACTACTGATCATTAAAATTGCTACACCACGAACATGACGTGCTACAGATGCGAACTTTAACCGACATGTAGATGATGCTGTGATATGCAAATGATTATCTTTTCAGAGCATTCACACAAGGCTGGCGCCAGTGGCGACACCTACAATGTGCTGACATGAGGAAAGTTTCCAACCGATTTCACATACACAAACAGCAGTTAACCGGCGTTGCCTGGTGAAACGTTGTTGTGATGCCTCGTGTAAGGAGCAGAAATGCGTACCATCACGTTACCGACTTTGATAAAGGTCGGATTGTAGCCTATCGCGCTTACGGTTTATCGTATCGTGACTTTGCTGCTCGCATTGGTCGAGATTCAATGACTGTTAGCAGAATATGGAATCGGTGTTTTCAGGAGGGTAATACTGAACGCCATGCTGGATCCCAACGGCCTCGTATCACTAGCAGTCGAGATGACAGGCATCTTATCCGCATGGCTGTAACGGATCGTGCAGCCACGTCTCGATCCCTGAGTCAATAGATGGGGACGTTTGCCAGCCGGAGAGGCCGAGCGGTTCAAGGCGCTACAGTCTGGAACCGCACGACCGCTACGGTCGCAGGTTCAAATCCTGCCTCGGGCTTGGATGTGTGTGATATCCTTAGGATAGTTAGGTTTAAGTAGTTCTAGGGGACTTATGACCACAGCAGTTGAGTCCCATAGTGCTCAGAGCCATGGGGACGTTTGCAAGACAACAACCATCTGCACGAACAGTTCGACGACGTTTACAGCAGCATGGACTATCAGCTCGGAGACCATGGCTGCGGTTACCCTTGATGCTGCATCACAGACAGGAGCGCCTGCGATGGTGTACGAACCTGGGTGCATGAATGGCAAAACGCCATTTTTTTCGGATGAATTCAGATTCTGTTTACAGCATCACGATGGTGGCATCCGCGTTTGGCGTTACCGAGGTGAACGCACATTGGAAGCGTGTATTTGTCATCGCCATACTGGCGTATCACCCGGCGTGATGCTATGGGGTGCCATTGGTTACACGTCTCGGTCACCTCTTGTTCGCGTTGACGGCACTTTGAACAGTGGACGCTACATTTCAGATGTGTTACGACCCGTGGTTCTACCCTTCATTCGATCCCTGTCAAACCCTACATTTCAGCAGGATAATGAACGACCGCATGTTGCAGGTCCTGTACGCGCCTTTCTGGACACAGAAAATGTTCGACTGCTGCACTGGCGAGAACATTCTCCAGATCTCTCACCAACTGAAAACGTCTGGTCAGTGGTGGCCGAGCAACTGGCTCGTCACCATACGCCAGGCACCACTCTTGATGAACTGTGGTATCGTGTTGAAGCTGCATGGGCAGCTGTACCTGTACACGCCATCCAAGCTCTGTTTGACGCAATGCCCAGGCCTATCAAGGCTGTTATTACGGCCAGAGTTGGTTGTTCTGGATACTGATTTCTCAGGATCAATGCACCCAAATTGCGCGAAAATGTAACCACATGTCAGTTCTAGTATAATATATTTGTCCAATGAATACCCGTTTATCATCTGCATTTCTTCTTGGTGTAGCAATTTTAATGGCCAGTAGCGTAATATAGCAGCATTTAACATTTGCATTGGCTTATCTCGCGCTTACGTTAACCTGTTATCTTGCATGTTAATCATTTAAATACGTTACTTAGACAAATGAATTCTTGAAGTTTCATTACTCTTCATTAACAATTTTTAGTATTGCTATGATATATGTTAATAGCTGTTCACCCGCAGGTGATGGTCAGCGATGCCCAAATGTGACCTAGCAAAAATTTTTGAATAAAAATAGGAAATTAATTAAAGCATTGTATATACTTCAAAAATCACCTTCAGGAGACGCTCAGAGCTGCACGGCATGCAAACGTCAAAGTTCTGCAGATATTTTCTTCAGCTAAAGAGCATTTTTTGTACAAAAAATTGATACACAATTCATCAAGAGTCGTCTGACTTTAAAGGTATACAGTATTGCATCGTAATGAAAGACACGGTGACCGAATTAAAACTGGCCCACATAATATTTCATGCACCTATGACAGGCAGGCCAGCCCTGACTATCCGTCCTGGGTGTGGATGATGTACGTTGAAGCTGTGTTGTCTATCTTAAGCTGTATGAAGTATTATGCGAGCCATTTTTATTCCTGTTACCCTGTATATGCCATGGGAAACTAGGAGAAGCAAGAAGTGTAATTATTTTAAATGTCGTGCTACAGATGTGAGTGAGACATTTAGTGCACGTATTAGATACAAAAACAACAGGTACTGAAAAGAATGAGAGAGGAAAAAATCTACGAAAAATATGTGCCAGAGAGTGGGACTAAGAAGAGAAATATTTACTGGCCATAAACATTTATTGAACTTGGCACAGGATGAGCAGCGGGGGGAAAAATTGTTAAGAGCCACATTATGTGAAAGAGGCTACATGTAGTAATTGGCGACGGAAAATGTACCTCAATGCAGAAAGAGATGAGGTTGGTACGAAATCACTTGAAAGACGGATGACGAAAATAAATAAGCAAAACAAGAAGTTAAAGCGGCTGTACTGGTATGTTAATTACGACTTACCATGCCGATACTTCAATAGGCACAGATGGCAGTAAAGAATGAAAGATGCATTTGTTCTGTCAAAAGCCATAGCGTCGCAATTTCAGCTACAATTATGATACGTGGAGCGAAGTACCAACCAGCGTGAAGGGTTCCAGAACGTGCGAGCGACAATGTCACTGGTGTAATCTAACGTCATATGCGTGACACGCGGCTAAATTATTCAGAGTCACTCCGGAAAGCACTCGAGCAGAGTTAAACATTCATTGCAGTAACGACCACAGGGCCGGCAGGATTAACGCAAGAGGGAGCGGGTTCCAGCAGCTGGAGCGTCCAAGACCGCGCTACTGCAGCAGGACACGAGAAATTGCTTCTCAACCGCAAGTGAAGGAATGATCAAACAAATTGAGGGCTGCGCCCAAAATGGAAAACAGAACAGCCGAGGCCGAACAAGCAGTGTGTGAGTATGTGGGACGTGGTGTTAGTCCTTAGCTAGTGTACAAATAATAAAAATGAGATCGTACCGGAAGGTGGGACAAGAAGCTGTGGTACTGTAGAAATTTCTGAGACTTTGGCTCAAGCCTGTTGTTATGGTCCTCAGTCCAAAGACTGTTTTCATGCAGCTCTACACGCGAGTCTATTCTGTGCAAGCGTCTCTGTCTCTGGACGACTACTACGACATGCGTCCATTCGAGCCTTCTTACTGTATTCATACTTTGGTCTCCTACTACAATTTTTACCCCCACCCTTCCCTGAATTAACAAATAGACCATTCCATAATGCTTCAGAATCTGTGTTATCAAACGATACCTTCTTTGAGTCCAATCTGCCAATAATTATTTCCCCAATTCGGTTCAGTACCTGCTTATTAGTTATTTTATTTACCCATCAAATCTTCAACATTCATCAGTGACAGCACATTCCCACATTCGTAAAAGCCTACACTCCCAACTTGCTAATACTTATTTTTAGTCGGCCGCTGTGACCGGGCGGCTCTAGGCGCTTCAGTGTGGAACGGCGCGCCTGCTACGGTCGCAAGTTCGAATCCTGCCACGGGTATGGATGTGTGTGATGTCCTTAGGTTAGTTAGTTTTAAGTAATTCCAAGTCAAGGTGACCGATGACCTCAGATGTTAAGTCCCATAGTGCTTAGAGCCATTTGAACCATTTAAGTGTAGTAAATAAAGTTGTACATAAACTATGCAATGTGTGTAAGAGGATGATTTCTTGATTAATGTCTTTAAGGGCTCAATTCCAGACACTTTCTACCGCGGTACGTTTTTCAGGTTATATGGTAACAAGGAAACTGTTAAGATCTACGAGGAAAAGATACAACACAAAAGTAAATTATGTCGGAAATTCTGCGGTACAGTCAGACTTAATGGATACGTAGTGACGGTGCACTAATAAATATTAGTTGAAGTATCAACAGCGCTTTGTAAGAGATATATGTCTGGCCGTTCCAAAAAGTAATTCAAGAAGACTTTGCAGGTTATAAACATCGTCTTTCCATGGTATCTGTCTATCACCGTAACTATTACGCTTTCTCGTTCTGGGTTCCATATATTTGAAACATTACAAAGAAAGTCAGGGGGAAGTATCGGTTTTATAAAGGACAAGATAATTAGTTCAGTTTCCGAAAAATGGTTCAAGTGGCTCTGAGCGCTATGGGACTTAACATCTGAGGTCATCAGTCCCCTAGAACTTACAACTACCTAAACCTAACTAACCTAAGGGAGTCACACACATCGATGCCCGAGGCAGGAATCGAACCTGCGACCGTAGCAGGCGCGCGGTTCCGGTCTGAAGCGCCTAGAACCGCTCGGTCACAGCGGACGGCTTAGTTTCAGAAATATGAACGTTGATTTCATGTCTATGGCTGCACATCCAATGCATCGTTACATGAGTGACAGGAAATGAGCAAAGCACGACTGCCTTTGACAAAACACTTTTCAGAACAATAAAAAATCATTGCAAAGTTCCAAATTTTCCCTTTTTTATTAATTCAGTGACTAGTTTCGGGCCGAGACCCATTTTCAAATCATCGTAACAGAGACAAAAAGTATATTTCCGAAGATGTGTAAACCAGATCAAGTATGTGCAACGAACAGTTACAGCGCATACAGATAAAACACTTTTCGATCGAGTAGAAGCCTCCCCGTCGCTCTCCTAGCGCTCAGACGTTTGCTGTGTCTTTCTGTAGCAGAGATAAAACAGGGCGGACGCGTGCACCGCTTCGCCACTTGGTGGTTGGTGCTCCCGTTTCTGCGCCGACGCGTCTCTTTCACGTTTCTGCTGCGCGCCTTTACGGTGCAACGCGGAGGCACGCATATTTGCAGTAATTAAAACGTCGCACGTTCCAGTCCTAATTAAACGAAAAGACAGCTTTAGATGGACGCTCGGCCTTACAGAACATCCGGTTTTTCTAGTCACGCAATTGCAGAGTGAGAAACGTTACGAGAACTTTTTCGGAGTAATGTGCACCCGAACTTTTCATTTGACAGGCGCTGGTCAGAGTTCTCTGGATATTACCAGCTTTGCAAGCGAAAGGTATCATTTTTATTTATTCTTCCGTACGTCATCGGTGAAAAAGGAACTCTTATAAGATGATTCTGTTGTCTGTCTGGCTGTTTATCCGACTGTTAAGACACCGTTACCTCAGGAACTGGTGGAGGTGCCAAGGTGAAATTCATATCGCATCGTATGGTCCCTGGGTGGTGTGAAAAAATTAAGCTTCTTTATCATTTCCATCAAAAGATACGGTCATTTATGTCACATATTTTGATACTCAAAAACTCATTCATAAGAACGTATAGGGTGTGTACCGTTAAACTAGAACCATGAAATTTGTGAGAAAGAAGGTTTTTACAGCACAGGTAAAAAAAAGTCAGAACGTTGTTAATTTGTAATGATATCGAATAAAAAAATATTGTTTCGTCCCTAGTTCTCCGTCTACTTGTCTCTCCGTCTGTTAATTCTCCCTTTTTCCGGGTACGGGTAGAGCCATCACGTTGAAATTTAAATCAAATATTAAGATCTACGGTCCCTTGGTGGTGTAACTAAAATAAGCTTACAATTCAAAGCATACAAAAGATACACCCATTTATGTCATATATTTTCATACTCGCAAGTTCACTCTTCAAAAATTGTAGACGAAGTAACTACAAAGATTTCTGGCCTTGCAGTGTAGCGAGCGAGCATGGTAGCTCAGTTTTTTCGATCGATGGCTGCCCTCTGTAAAAAGAAAAATAGAACTGGAGAGAGAGTGAGAGGCAGAGCAGTGTTCAGTGATGAACATGAAGAAGTGGCATGTGACGTTCACCCAGACCAAAGTATGACAAAACGAAGAAAAAAGCGGTAAAGCGCATACCTGGAAATCGAGAGATCGCAGGATCTAATCTCGGTAGCACTGTGTATTTATGGTTTCATTTTTTTATTTTAACGCAGCCTTCACCTCCCAACGATTTGAGGAGTCACCAAAAACCACGCGTAGTTCGGATTCCATGTTAAACTTTAGATCGTTTTTCCGCAGTTGGATATCGGGACTGGGTGAAAGATAAGCAAACCACCCAAGCGTAGTCCAGGCCATTGAGCCACATGAAAACATTTTTGATATATATATACATAATTAACCGTTTACGGAACCCCCAGAGCTCGACTCCTACTCGCAATTCTCCTGTTCTTTAAAACTGCAAATTGTATGCATTCGCTTAGAATGAAAAAAACCTGCAAAATGAAATACATTTAAGTGTGAAATAAATTTGTCACTCTGTAAAATATTGATGAAAAATTTTACATCACCATGGACAACAGCAAAATAACGGATGACAGTTGCTGTGAGTATATATTACACTGCTGTACATTAAAATTGCCGCAACTTGAAGATGGCTTACGACATAACACACCACATTAGCTTTGGAGTGTAGCTCCACGTGACTAGCGCCGGAGAGGACAAATTTTTGTGTCGTTCCATTATGTGGCAACAGAGAGAACTGCGCCGCTACTGGTGTGGCAAGAGACAACAGTGCGTGCAGGAACGACACCACGTGAGTCTCAGGACCACGTACAGAATCGTGAAAGACATGTCAGCGTGTGCATGCTTAGATAACTCTCGTCACTGCCAAAAGGGCCTAGCCCTTGCGAGGACTGGACAAAAATACGTTCATCTCAGATTCACCCATAATTCGTACAACAGCCGTCAGATTTCTGACTTGTGAAGGCCTGTGGCTGTATACCATTGTTCATTAAGATAACGCAAGGCCCCTTCCTGCCAGTCCTATCCGGACATACCCTGGTACAGAGGGCGTTCGAATGTTGGCCTGGCTAGCATATTGTCCTGATCCGTCACCAACTGAAAATATCTGGTCATGGCTTGTCGAGACACTGGGATGTCAGCAATCGCCAACTACGACGACAGATAAACTGTGGCACAGAAAAGCATTTAACTTAGACCAAACCTATACTTATTATCGAGCCCTCGACGGTACCATAGGAAATTTGTGACTGGATTGAGAATTTATTGATTGAGAGGAAGCAGCATGCTATTATGGATTAATAATCATCGACAGACATAGAAGGCATGTTAGTTTCGACGGAGAATCATCGACAGATACAGAAATCAGGTGTGTCCCAGGGAAGTGTGTTGGGGAACTTAATGTTCATGTTGTATATTAATTATCTTGAAGAGAATATTAATAGCAACATCAGACTTCTCGCAGCTCACATAGTTACCTACAATGAAGTACTGTCGCTGCAGAAATATTCAGTCGGACGTTGATAGCATTTCAAAGTGCTGAAAAGATTAGGAAACTGCTAGAAGTGATCGAAACTGTCAAATTTAAATTCACAAATTGAAAAAACGTAGTATCCTAAGACTACAATACCAGAGTCACAACTGCAGTGTCACAGCCTAAACAAATTCCAGGGTGTAATAAAATTAAGGCAGGATACCAAGGATATGGGCCCCATTTCTAAAACATACCACTGTGTTAACACTTTTTGAATCCAGAAGTTTAAGGACAGTCCGGCAAGTAGCTGGCGCAGTTCCATTTGTACACAGCTGCCTGCTTTCCACTGCCATATCTGTAACGACCTAATTATTGACGGAACCACAAAAGCTTTGTACTTTGCTGTGAGGAAACATCCAGGATTTCATTTTAACGAAATTAAATATAAAAAATTATAGTTACAACTAGTTTCCAAATTAAGTTATGAGAACTAAATGACGAAAAAAATTAAAAATTTCATACTTTGCCGATTATTTCTGAGAAATACGTCGCGTGGGTTGTATTGCGGCCTGAATATCTGCTGAAAACTTTCTAGCCTGGACAAGGCGCCGACTCAAAGCCCATCACATCTTCGGTGAACAACAATCTTCATACGAATCGTTATCCACAGGAGATACTGGCAAACCATAGCTACATGAATTAGAGGAGACATAGATGGACATATGGTCCATTACAGAAAATATGTGAGATTTGCTTTCCCGAAAGTATACGGAAACTAATGAAAGATACAAATCCCCCATTTACTAGCTACCGGCGCATAGTCCGCAGACCTGCGTTCATAAGAGTTAAGTGACTGCCAATTTGGATTTTACACCGCAGAACTTATGAGAAGATAGAAATTGAAAACGTTTAGGACACTATACACTAACAAGAACAAAACTGCAACACCAAAAAGTATTTAATGTAGAATAATGTAATTTCGGGAATACATTTGCCTAGGTAACGTATTTAAGTGATTAACATTGTAAGATCACGTGTTATTGTGCTTACGAGGGAAGCCATTCCAAATGTCAAACGCTGGTATATTAATGACCGATGTAACCATCAGAATGTTGAATGCAAGCATGCAATCGTGCATGCATCGTCTTGTACCGGTACCCTATGTCAGTTTCTGGGATGAAGTTCCATGCCTGTTGCACTTGGTCGGTCAATACAGGGGCGGGTAGTGCTGATCCTGAATGACGCTGGAGTTGTCGTTCGATTTCCAATACGTACTCGACTGGAGACAGATCTCGTGATCCAACAGGCCAAGAGAATTTGTAGACACACTGCAGAGCATATTGTGCTGTAACACCGGTCTGTGGGCGAGAGTTAATCTGTTGGAAATGGCCCCTGGATTGCTGTTTGTGAGTCTCAGCACAACAGGTCGAATCAGCCTACTAACGAAGAAATTGGAAGTCAGGCTTTATGGGACAACCACGAGAGTCCTTCTGCTGTCGTACGAAATCGCACCCCACACCATAACTCCAGGTGTTAGTCAGTGTGCCTATCACGCAAACAGATTGGTTGCAGGCTCTCAACTGGCCTGCTTCTAACCGACATACGGCCATCACTGCCACCGTGGCAGAACCAGCTATTATCAGAAAACACAACATACCTCCACCCAACCCTCCAATGTGCTCTTGCCTGACACCACTGAGCCGGGCGGTGTGGCCGTGCGGTTCTAAGCGCGTCAGTTTGGAACCGCGTGACCGCTACAGTCGCAGGTTCGAATCCTGCCTCGGGCATGGATGTGTGTGATGTCCTTAGGTTAGTTAGGTTTAAGTAGTTCTAAGTTCTAGGGGACTGATGACCTCAGCAGTTAAGTCCCATAGTGCTCAGAGTCATTTGAACCATTTGACACCACAGAAGTCGCAACTGGCGGTGGTTCGGGGACAGAGGAATGCACAGTACAAGGCGTCTAGCTCGGAACTGACCGTGAACCAACGGATTTGTAACAGTTCGCTGTATCACTGTGCTGTCAACTACTGCTCACATTGATGCTGCAGATGCAGTACCATGCGTCTGAGCCATACGCCCAATACGATGGTCTTCCGTCTCGGTACGGTCACTTGACTGTCTGGAGTCCAATCTTCTTGCGACTGTACGTTGTAACCACTGCCGCCAGCAATCATGTGCAGTGACTACATTCCTGTCAAGTCTTTCTTCAGTATCGTGTAAGGAACGTCTAGCTGCTCGTAACCCTGTTGGATGACCTCGCATAAATTCAGTGAGGTGGTAATCGCGCCTTTGTCACCTTAAAGGTATTCTTGAGTAACATCAACTCTTCAAGTCCAATTAATGCAAACCTGATTTGCTACCTAATAGTGACCCTTCTGGCACCACTCTTGTGTGACTCCCGCGACATATGAATAGTTATCATCTTTCAGCTGCAGAAATCGCCTACCAACTTTATTTTACGTCGCACGACTCCTTCTTGCTGTTGCGAGTCTTTTTCTATCAATGTAAATCTTAAAAGCGATGGCATGACTCAGACAGACTACTTCTAAATTTTTTGGGTAGATTCATTTAATTCATTTCTATGAACTGCTATGTCTTGAATGCTATGCTAAAATGTTAAACTAAGCATTAAACAAAAGAATTATATTAAAATACATTTTACATTTTATTGTTCTTCTTCTTCTTATTATTATTAATATCCCAGGAATCTATATCTTACAGATTTTTTTGAGGGGCGGGGAGGGTCGGAGGGAGGGCGGAGGCATTGCAGGGGGATTATGGCAGTGACAAGTCTTAACTCTCCCCACAACCGAACCCTGGATTTTGATTTTTCCTCCACCATTGTCCGGAACTTACAGATGTTGAAATACTCTCTGAAATCAATAGCGTCTAAATGGTTCAAATGGCTCTGAGCGCTATGGGACTTAACATGTGAGGTCATCAGTCCCCTAGAACTTAGAACTACTTAAACCTAACTAAGAACATAAGGACATCACACACATCCATGCAATAGCGTCTAAATACGAGGTAAATATACTCCCTGACAAACATAAAGAAGCACCCAGAGAGCATGACAGGATGTCAGTCTGACTTCGTACACATACACATATAAATAATCAGATCTATGATTCTCTGTGACAGATACAACTGAAACCAGGGTGAATTAGTTTCCTTCGCGTTAGTGTTGTTACCAGACCTGGTACGGAGTATACTAGGTGTGAATACTGTCATATGTTGAGTGATAGCCGTGGAGGACACCGAGACGTATATTAGTGTGAGGCACTGTTATCACCACATGATAGAGACGGGAAGGGCCTCTCTTTAGCCGCCTGGTCAATCAGTGCCATATCCAGATCTGTGTGTCATTTGGATGTGACAGTGTTTCTGTGTTGGACTGCATGTCAACTCGGGGGCAGGCCTAATATTCGTCGAGGTTCCTGTCGACCACGCCTGATGAGCACAGGGGAGGAAGCCGTTTTGTGCCCATAGCACAGCGTGACCGTTTCACATCTCTACCTGCCATTTTCGAAAAAGTAATGGACACTCTGCAACATTGTGATTCGTTGCACACCACTGATCGGAGACAAGAAAATTACCAGTTTCCTTTAATTTACGTCAATGGTCACAGACTGTTTGATAACAGATTACCGGTTTCGATCTTTAATGACCATCATCAGATCTGTTTCATAAAAACAAAGTCCTCATGTATTGCAACCATAGTGGTATCGTCAAATGTTAAATGCGGAATCAGTACCAGCACCTGCACCAGGACTTTGTTTTTATGAAACAGATCTGATGATGGTCATTAAAGACCGAAACCGGTAATCTGTTATCAAACAGTCTGTGACCATTGACGTAAATCAAAGGAAACGTATTCCATATACGAGTCACTGTTTTTTCGGGACGATGTCGCAGCTTGTGAAGAAAATTACCGTCCTGTGCGTAGGCTTAAGGTAACACCACAGCACAACAAGCAGCGTTTGGAGACGTGTCGTGAACGGGAAGCATAGCCTGCTGACTAAAGGCGTCGTGTTGTGTTGTGTTGTGTTCAGCGACGATTCGTGGCTCTGCACTACCCCGGATAACCATCACTGGTGAGTCTGGCGGCGACCTAGTGTCAGGTCCTATTCTTCCGATATTTTGGAGAAGCACAGCGACGTTACTCCATGTGCCTTGGTGTAGGGAGCTATTGGATACGACTCGACATCGTGGTGTAACGTATTGTGGGCCGGGAGTCCCCCATTCGGGGAAGGCTTGGTTCAAATGGCTCTAAACACTATGGGACTTAACATCTAAGGTCATCAGTCCCCTAGACTTAGAACTACTCAAACCTAACTAACCTACGCACATCACACACATCCATGCCCGAAACAGGATTTGAGTCTGCGACCGTAGCAGCAGCGCGGTTCCGGACTGCAGCACCTAGAACCGCTCGGTCACAGCGGCTGGCATCGTGGCTGGTAGATTGAGCGAATCTGACGGCAAAACAGTATGTCAGGTTACACGTGAGGATGTAGGATGAATCCTGCATCTTCATGTGTAACTTCTCATGTGGCAGAATCGTGGTGTTATTTTTCAATAGGATAATCCTCGTCCACAGTTATCACCTGTCTCAATGAACTGTCTGCATGACGATCAGGTCCTCCTTTGGCCTGATCTGTCCCCAACACAATATGTGCCGGACCAGCTCCGACGCCAACTCAGTTTCATTGTTTATATCAAGGGTCAGTTACAACACTTATGAGCCAGTTTGCCTCAGCACATGAAACAACGACATTACGTCATCCACACCCCGCCGAATCAGCACATGCCTCCAGGTGACAGGGAGTGTTACATCTTTCTGGCAACGGGACTCTTACCGCTAAGTTCTTTGTAAATTTGACTCGCTTTTGAAGTGACTGAAATTATATCACGCACTATCTCATTGCGTGAAATCCATTTCTTTTCCTCCTACCGTTCTGAGTGATTCTTATATTTCTGCGAACATCTTTAAATGCCGATGAATGGAAAAAGCGAAAGAAAAAACAATGGAATAGGAAAATCGGTTTTTCTGCATGAATGGAGAAAACGTCGTTTTGTTTCCATCGAAAATTTGACCGGCGCACACACCGGGGCATCCTTCTACATGTGGTATGATTTCCCCCCTTCAGCAATGTACCGTCCAAAAGGTGAAAGAAATACAGGGGGATTAGGAGCTACTGACCGCCCGAGGGAGCACGCCTTCGGTATTCCTAACAGCGACTGAAATAGCGAGCCGCATAACATGGTCTTCGTCGTTCGGCCGCTTAGCGCCATTAGAACCAAGCGAACCCCGTCTACTCATACAGCAGCAGTGAAATTGATCCCTCCGACCACTGGGAACGGTGTTGCACATGTCTTTGTTTAGTACGGTCAAATTCGTAATTCTATTGACCCATTCAATGTATTCATTTCTCTTACTCTCTTTCCTTTTATTATTTTTATCACTAATACAAGTGCTCCTGAAGCCTATTAAAATGGAGTTGAGTATTCCTTGATGAATACTAAAATTGGAGAGGAATTCCGCCATCAGCAAGAAACTCTTAGGTAGTTTCCTGTTCACTCAGACGTGTTTAAACACTTTTTGTTCTAACTTCACTGGGTTTACTTGTTTATTTTATTACTTAAAAACTATTTGTCCATCTAAAGAATCTCCTGTTACAAATTAGTTACATTTGTAATAGGAGCGCCGGCTGCTGTGGCCGAGCGGTTCTAGGCGCTTCAGTCCGGAACAGCGCTGCTGCTACGGTCGCAGGTTCGAATCCTTCCTCGGGCATGGATATGTGTGATGTCCTTAGGTTAGTTAGGTTTGAGTAGTTCTAAGACTAGGGGTCTGATGACCTCAGATGTTAATTACCATAGTGCTTAGAGAAATTTGAACCATTTTTGTAATGGGAGCTATTCTTGTGGAATATTATAAGTTAATTTGTGCACAGCACAGTGTTGAGACATCTGTCAGTGAGTTGAATGTCGTACATTCACAATATGTTTAAATGTTATATTTTTATGGCAATTTGGAAATGAAATTGTTTACACAGTTTACATGAAGCTATTGGTTGTGTAGATCTGCTACACAATTTACAACCTGTCGTCTCGAAATCGAAACGATTTTTGTTTTTCTGTTTATTATGCGTTTCCGACTGAGAATCGCTATATCTCGGGCTATTTAGATTGTTAGTTACAGTTTTTAATGCTGCGATGTTTTATTCTTCGTCTGTATCGACATAGCTCGTTTATTTATTTTGTTGTTGTCTGAAAGCATGCATTTTCTAAGATTTGTTTCTCAAGCACATAGTCACGTGTTGCTCCGGTGTGTAGTGTTCATTTGCCTTAAGGAATGTTTGTTTAGGATGTGGCACGCAGATTTAACGTGTTGTTCATTTGCTTTCAAGCATGTTGGTTTGGGATGTGGCACGCCGATTTCACGTGTCTTAATGTTTGTGGTGTTTAGCTCATGTGTGTGTGCATGTGAGTGTCTAATACAGAGAGAGAGAGAGGGAGAGAGAGAGAGAGAGAGAGAGAGAGTGGGAGAGGGAGAGAGTGGGAGAGGGAGAGGGAGAGTGAGAGAGACGTTCCGCCATTTAATCACTCCCGTTCAGTTGAGGGGTGGTTTCGAGGTGCGGTCAGTGAGCTCTTCCTGATGCCTGGCGAAGCATCCGGTGGTCCGTAACTTCCGGTGCGCCTCCTGGCGGTGTGGGTTAGTACTTAATGTTCCAGCGTGGCTGCTACGGAGCACGCAGGCGTCGGCTACCGTCACACGCACATCTTAACTGTCGTGAGGGTTGCATCTCTATTCGTTAACAGTCCTACTACATTTGTATTTGTGGGTGATTTTCCGGTAATGTTTCCTTAATTCGCCCAGCGAGTGAACTGTGGTAAGTCAATGGTGACTGATTTTAAGTGCAATCGGTTCGCAAGCATGCAGTATTAAGTAACCATTGATGACATTTTAATGATAGAATTGTGGGTGGAATAAACCATTTTAAAAATAATTATGATATTAAGAGAAATGAAGATCTCAGCTACCTACAGGCATTGGAATAAATCGATTTTGAAGGATGAAAATAAGTGCCGGACCGGGAATCGAACCAGGATGCTCTACTTCTTGCCTTAACAGCCTCGGACATTGGGACACACTTCCGATCCGACTCAAATTGTCGCGTGCAAACAGTTATTAGCCCCACTATTCGCAGCATTCGCTGTCCCACGAGGGTTCAGAAGATACAGTGCATCCACAATGGAAGTACCTAGAGCCACCGTCACTCGTATATATATATACATGTAGACATGTGGTGTCTTTTGCCGGCCGGAGTGGCCGAGCGGTTCTAGGCGCTACAGTCTGGAACCGAGCCGCCGATACGGTCGCAGGTTCGAATCCTGCCTCGGGCATGGGTGTGTGTAATGTCCTTAGGTTAGTTAGGTTTAAATAGTTCTAAGTTCAAGGGGACTGATGACCTCAGATGTTAAGTCCCATAGTGCTCAGAACCATTTTCTTTTATTTTGTGGTGTCTTTTCAATCGGATATGTCGGACAGATCGGACAACCACGTATCTAAATATTATAAATAAGTTGTTACGGTAAACGTATGTGAAAATAATGACGTATCTGGATTAAAAAATCACATTCGATATACATGCAATACCTAATTCATGAGAATTTCTTGGAACTTCACAGTGCGATTTCGGGAAACAACCAAAAAACCGCTTAACATTGTTTACATCAGAGGTCTTCATAGAGTCTTTCATCCATTTTCTCTTTAATTGAAAATACTGCAATGAAATTCTGTTTGTTGTCATCGCGTGTACAGCAAATGCGATTTTGAGAAGGTATTAACTTTCGTTTTGTCATATTGGGGGCCATGTGGTCCACTGACAATATATTAATTGTGATATCTTTGTTCTGCACAAGGTCAGAATTTTGAAATGACAGCGTCTAAGGTATTTGGTGTTGGACAGCACAGTACCAAGTTGCTTTGAAGTTAGTGCCCTCGTGACGTAATGATAACTGTTCTTTCTTTGCCCAACCTGCAAACCGTTGATAGTAATCACAGTGGTTGTGGGATATATCATTTTTCAACAGTAGTTAGAACTCCAAGTCCAGGCTGGAGTAAAGGACAGACAAAGAAGCTTCGTGGCAGGACGCAGCTTGCCATCATGGAGGGCGCACCGCCACGGGCGTGTCCATTAGCAACCAGTAAACAACGCGGCATTGGCACTTGTCGCTCGCCCTTTCGCTATTGTCTGTGCCTTTCGGTATCCGCCACTGATAGTAGAGTCAGACTCTAAGCACCATGCGACTTAAGATCTGAGGTCACCGGTTCCCTAGATTTAGGACTACTTAAACCTAACTAACCTAAGGACATCACACACATCCATGCCCGAGGCAGGATTCGAACCTGCAGCCGTAGCGGTCGCTCGGTTCCAGATAGTAGCGCCTAGAACCGCACGGCCACTCCGGCCGGCTGACACTATGACTGCTGAAAAATGTCGACATGTGGATATATCCATATTTTTGAAAAAATGTCGATATATTGCTTTCGGAATCACGATATCAAAGGCCAATATTTTTATTCTGCTTTGTATCTTTTTGGCATTTTTCGGTTAATTCTTGAAACCGTTCATTTGAAATTGCAGAAGTACGTAATTTTACTTTCACTATGTCAGGGAGTCTTACTACTTTTCTAGCTTTCATCAGTTCCAGTATTTCTCACTGATTGTATGAGGCAACTATAGCTGACAGGAAGAAGAAGACCGATTGCACTAAAGGGGGGTGAAACAAGATTTCCCGTGCGAAGAAACAGCACGCCAGTTGGATTAAAGAACAATTTTTAAAGCATCTAATGTGCTATTCCTTCACATCGGCATTCTTCAGACAGAGTTCCTGAAAATAAACAAAAATATAAATGAAAATATTGTTCTTTGCTGTGGGCAGAGACATGTGAGGGAACACGCTAATGCAACCGGCGCTACCAGCAGAAATTGCAACGTTTAACATCACCACGCAGGTTTGAGACTACAGCTGCTAGTTCTCTGGCGTTGGCATAAATGAAAAAAACAGGGAAGTCGACATGAAGTGTTTCGGAAAAATCCAAAATGTGACGAAACCGAAAGATTCAACCATCGGACAACTTTTACTGTTCCACTTATATGCAGTTGCCATTGTTTGCAAGGTGGTTATCGCTGAGCTTGAACGTCTTTAGTTTTCCTTTCAATTTTTGCTCTGAAGGAGATAAGCAGACTGCCAGCTTGTTCATGCACAGAATATCTAATAATAAATCAAAACTTACGTATACAGCTCTAAAACCGGCAGTATATTTACAATTTGCAACCAATATTTTTATAGGCGGGACCGTCTATACTTTTTCCGCGATTTTCGATATATCGTAGGTCGATATATTTTTAAATATAGATATAACAGATTCCCGAGATTCTTAGAAATATAAACAGTCTTATTTGACTCCTCGAACTCCTCCATCATTGGCGTCAGGTACCGTCTGTTATTTTTTCAGCTTTCTTCAAATGTGTGAACTCATATGGGACTTAACTGCTAGGGTGATCAGTCCCTAAACTTACTCACTACTTAACCTAAATTATCCTAAGGACAAAGACACAAACCCATGCCCGAGGGAGGACTCGAACCTGCGCCGGGACCAGCCGCACAGTCCACGACTGCAGCGCCCCAGACCGCTCAGCTAATCCCGCGCGGCTCAGCTTTCTTCGCGTCAGTGACAGTGTGAGCGATTATAAACTGCGTTCCACCCACGCCGAGTAGGGCAGAAAAGATTTTATAGTGGCTGCGAGTGGGTGCAAGCTATCAGACGATTGATCACCATATTTATTACCCCTTATGCCGATGCGTTCTAGTATCCACTGAAAACACATCGATTCATGGAGATGTACGTACTACAAACTGTAACAGTTGCAGACCTGCAAGTCCATCATGCCGCTTGTGGTCGACCGTGATGTCTGTCCTCAGAGACTGGTTGTCTGTTCCACACAGGTCACTCTGCTATCGTGTCCGTGAGTGACCAAGGACTACGTTTCTGCTGTTTTCTGATCACCACTGGGAGAAATAGTGTTAATAGCGTAACTACGTATTGTGTCGATAGCGCGAGTACAAGACTCGGCTGGCTGCGACCGCAAGCGGGTCACCTGCGCTGGCCGCTCGACCCGCCGACACGGCGTGGGCGTAATCGCCTCGGCGCGGCGGTGGCGGCCGCAGCTGCGGGGCGCGAACTGTGCACAGCTGCAGCTGCTGTTGCAGCTGCGAGGCCGCAACTGCGGCGGTCATTGTCCGGCGTGTCAGCGCCACTCGCAATTATTTGGGCCGGGCGAGAGCTGTGTTTCCGCTTTTTA
Organism: Schistocerca serialis cubense; assembly: GCF_023864345.2. Lineage (NCBI taxonomy): Eukaryota > Metazoa > Arthropoda > Insecta > Orthoptera > Acrididae > Schistocerca > Schistocerca serialis. Next base: position 541,825,412 of record NC_064644.1, on the reverse strand, counting down.
TGCCCGTGATGAATGGTGGCCCGTGGGTAGGGGGCGGGGTGGCGCGCCGCCGGTCAAATCGCCCGTCCGCCCTCACCTCACCTCTCACCTCCATCACACTCGCTGCCACTAACCCCGCCCACGACACTTTTTTTTTGTCACGTACAATTGCCGCAGCCCTCCCTCACCGCGGGAACATTTTTAATCCGCGCATTTCGACTTCTCTCCCCCTCCCTCCCTTCCTAAAGTCGACTGTTCTTCTCTCCTTCGTCACTGTAAATTGCGGACCTTAATGAAATGCCGTAAATGTGCGAAAAAATTGTATTAAGAGAGAGGGAATCATGAAACTTTAACTTCTTTGGCTGAAACGCGCTGCTTTGCGCTAACTTCTGCATCTACATCTACATCCATACTCCGCAAGCCACCTGACTGTGTGTGACGGAAGGTACTTTGAGTACTTCTATCGGCTCTCCCTTCAGTCTCGTGTTTTTCGTGGAAAGAACGATTGTCGGCATGCCTCTGTGTGGGCTCTCATCTCTCTGATTTTATCCTCATGGTCTCTTCGCGTGATATACGTAGGAGGGAGCAATATACTGCTTGACTCTTCGGTGAAGGTATGTTCTCGAATCTTTAACAAAAGCCCGTACCGAGCTACTGAGCGTCTCTCCTGCAGAGTCTTCCACTGGAGTCTATCACCTCCGGACCCTTTCGCTATTACTAAATGATCCTGTAAGGAAGCGCGCTGCTCTCCGTTGGATCTTCTCTATCTCTTCTATCAACCCTATCTGGTGCGGATCCCTCACTGGTGAGCCGTATTCAAGCAGTGGCCTAACAAGTGTACTGTAACCTACTTCCTTCGGCTTGCATTTCCTTAGGATTCTTCCAATGAATCTGAGTGTGGCATCTGCTCTACCAACGATCAACTTTATATGATCATTCCATTTTAAATCACTCCTAATGTGTACTCCCAGATAATTTATGGCATTAACTGTTTCCAGTTGCTGACCTGCTACATTGTAGATAAATTATAAATAATCTTTCTTTCAACGTATTCGCAGCACATTACACTTGTCTACATTGAGATTCAATTGTCATTCCCTGCACCATGCGTCAATTCGTTGCAGATTCTCGTGCATTTCAGAACAATTTTCTACTGTTACAACCTCTCGATATACTACAGAATCATCCGCAGAAAGCCTCACTGAACTTCCGATGTCATTTATGTATATTGTGAACTTTCGGAACAGTTGTTGCAATGTTCATTGGACAGGCTGAAAACAAACAAAAAAATAAAAAGCAAAAAAAAAAAAAAATGCGGTGGATGCTAAGAGACACTCCTCACTCTTCTTGTATGTCACAAGAAGAACATCACAAACTACTGTGCCGCCTCGACGTCTCACAGGTAGCATTAAATATATACGGCTAGACGATTTGTCTGGCGTACCAGTAATAAATGATATACGCAAATATTACTCGTGAATCAGTCTGTCTATTAGTAAAAATTGTATCAAAATGACTACAGCTGTTCCTAATAGTAGCCTTCACATACAGCCATGAAAACTCGGAGAGGGACTTTAATTTGTAATATTTATAAATTTGTGATGAAAGATATCTGTAAACGAGTTCCTCGCCTGGCCGTGAAGGCCCAAGGTGTGTCTACCGACCACCGTGTCATCTCCTGCCTTGGGGCGTCTTTGGGATGCGGTATGGAGGGGCACGTGGTCAGCACACAGCCCTCCGGACCGTTTTGCAGACCTTCCAGACCGTGAAGCCGCTTCTGCTCTGTCAAGTAGCGCCTGAATGGGCAACACGAGGATGAGTGCACACCGTGCAATGCTCCCACCACAGAAAAGTCCCTGGCGGTCTGGGTATTCCAAACCAGGTCCACCGCATGGCAGTAACCTCAATGCTCATTCGCCAGCGGTGAAGGTCGACTTATTCATAATCTGTCACTTAATCACAAGAACCAGCTTACAAAGGATGACTATAACTGTGCATTTCACATTTCCTGTAACTGACCGTTTCAAGATGTTGTTTAATAACTACAGTTGTGAAATGTAGAATTAAATACGTCCTCAGTAATAATTTTATTTTTATAATAAAATGACTTTCTGTGGCGCCAAAGTCCACATGGAAGCGTAGGTGAATGTCCCCCATAGCATAATATAGTTCCCACCAGGGCCGGCCGGAGTGGCCGTGCGGTTCTAGGCGCTACAGTCTGGACCCGAGCGACCGCTACGGTCGCAGGTTCGAATCCTGCATCGGGCATGTATGTGTGTGATGTCCTTAGGTTAGTTAGGTTTAATTAGTTCTAAGTTCTAGGCGACTGATGACCTCAGAAGTTAAGTCGCATAGTAATAAAAAAAATTCCCACCAGACTGTGTCTGTGGCACGGTGTATGTTCCGAACAACAGTTAGCCTTGGTGACAGCGTATCTGGGCACTACCATCTATCTGGTCTAATAAAAAATACATGTAATAAAAAATACATACCCAACCACACTACACGTTTCCATTGATCCACGGTACAATCTCGATGCTCCCGTGTCCTCTGCAATTGTAAATAACGATATCGTTTGGTGAACATGGGAATGCATAGAAATCGTCTGCCGCGCTGAATGGTGTGGTCGCAAAGACTTGCGTCACCACCAGCGACATATTCTATCGCCACTTAGACATTTCTCCATTTGTCTCTGCTCCGTTGACACTCTGGGGGTCCCAAAAGCCCGTTAAAATTTGAAAATTCAGCACTTCACGGAATAATGTAGACACATATGCTTGAAATGACTCTGGGTTTTTACTGAAACAAATACAAATGCTCAAAATAGCTAACAGATGGCGCTTGGTACGATACCAAAGCAATAATTAGCATAAATTCATCAAATAAGACATTCCTTATAACAAATTCTCAGTATGTCAGCTGTCATTCATCAACAATGCCTTTAGTGTTGTGAAGAGCACTGTGCAGGACAACACTAGGTACGGTGAGACAAGGCCGTCAGATGTTGTCTTTTAGCATCCCTAATATGGTGGCACGATCGCGGTAGACTTACGACTACAGGTAATTCCACAATTAATAATCACGCGTATTGAGGTCTGGGGACCTGCGAGGCCAAGCGTGACGGAAGCTGCGGCTCAACACGCCATGTAAAGGGCTTTCATACGTGTAGGCTCCATCCTGCCTAAAAGTCGTATCTTGCTGGAGGTATTTTTCAGTGTGGATATGGACGACGCGATTCCGTAACATATCAGCGTACTTCGCACCCATCATGCTGACAGTTTCAAAAGCAGCACATCGCTTTTCGTCGATGAGAAAGAGTCCGATCGCGACAGATGTGGTAGACCAAATTCTGCTCTGATGGTTATTGACAGACCCTGGGAGTGTGAAAAAGGGTTCGTCGGTCCACAACACATTACACAACCAATCGTGATCATGCCGTAGATGCTCTCCGCGTCACAAAATCGATAGCTAACAGTTCATAATGACGCTGGATTTTGCGACTTCACGAACGTTGACTTCACCACGCAGAGACGAACACGCTGAAGTCTCCATTTCTTCCTGGACTGTCCGAGCAGCACTTGGCTCTGGTGGTCCAGTGAGAGGCCAACCGTCTAGACAACCCGTGCCTTCGAACATCTTGATAATTTTCTTCACAGCGGCAATTGTCACATCTACATCTACATTTACATGGATACTCTGCAAATTACATTCAAGTGCCTGGCAGAGGGTTTATCGAACCACCTTCACAATTCTCTATTATTCCAATCTCGTATAGCGCGCGGAAAGAATAAACACTTATATCTTTCCGTACGAGCTCTGATTTCCCTTATTTTATCGTGGTGATCGTTCCGCCCTATGTAGAACGGTGTCACCAAAATATTATCGCATTCGGAGGAGAAATTTGGTGATTGGAATTTAATAAGAGGATTCCGTCGCAACGAAAAACGACTTTCTTTTAATTATTTCCAGCCCGAATCCTGTATCATTTCTGTGACACTTTCTCCCATATTTCGCTATAATACAAATCGGGCTGCCCTTCTTTGAACTTTTTCGATGTACTCCGTCAGTCCTATCTGGTAAGGATCCCACACCGCGCAGCAGTATTCTAAAAGAGGACGGACAAGCGTAGTGCAGGCTGTCTCCTTAGTAGGTCTGTTACATTTCCTAAGTGTCCTGCGAATAAAACGCAGCCTTTGGTTAGCCTTCTCCACAAGATTTTCTATGTGTCCTTTACAATTTATGTTGTTCGTAATTGTAATACCTAGGTATTTAGTTTAATTTAAGGCTTTTAGATTAGACTGACTTATCGTGTAACCGAGGTTTAACGAGTTCCTTTTAGCACTCATGTGGATGACCTCCCACTTCTCGTTATTTAGGGTTAACTGCCACTTCTCACACCATTCAGATATCTTTTCTAAACCGTTTTACAGTTTGTTTTGTTCTTCTTTATTAGTCGATAAACGACAGTGTCATCTGCAAACAACCCAAGACGGCTGCTGAGATTGTCTCCCAAATCGTTTATATAGATAAGGAACAGCAAAGGGCCTATAACACTACCTTGGGGAACGCCTGAACTCAATTCTGTTTTACTCGATATCTTTCCGTAAATTACTACGAACTGTGACCTCTCTGACAGGAAATCGCAAATCCAGTCACATAACTGACACGATTTTCCATAAGCACCCAATTTCACTACGAGCCACTTGTGTGGTACAGTGTCAAAAGCCTTCCGGAAATCCAGGCATACGGAATCGATCTGAAATCCCTTGTCAGTAGCACTCAGCACTTCATGTGAATAAAGAGCTAGTTGTGTTTCACAAACCCATGTGTTTCACAAACCCATGTTGACTGTGTGTCAATAGACCGTTTACCTGTTCCGATACCTCTTCTTATGGGATTAGGATCACAGAGCTGCAGCAACGGTTTCTCCATTCTGAGAGTAAAGCTTCACTAACAGTGAATTTTCTGGCAAAGTCGCGATGCAGCGATTGCTGGCGCATCTGACTCCCTCTCTCACTACAGATCATTTTATAAACGAATTTTATTTGGCGTTACTAACGTGCTGCAGTCCAGGGCAATTTGTTGGCCAGATTTTGCACCTGTTTTCAGTTACAATAAAACTTCATGTCATTTATGGCGTGTCTGCCTATTTTTACCTTTCTGCATGCATTATTCTATATGTTAACCGAAATTTTGGATCATGCTGTACTTTCCAAAACACGCCATGTACTCATAACGCCGCTAGAACGCAATCGAAATCGTACTGGACAGGGGTCACATTATTTTCGGTCATCACTATAAGTTCTTTATACACAATGGCATTGTGTTAAGTACTAACACATCAAAGTCGTAAAAATGAGCTACTAAACTGAACACAGCAGGACTGAAGTGAAGTATCCTAATAACGCAGTATTAAAATATTTTCTGGAAGGCGAATAAACGAGGTCATGGAAATACTGGGGTCAAAGTAAGCCAGCATGGATACCCCGCTCTGCGCGTCACCGTTGCAATCAATCACCTGACCTGCGAGCAAGACATACTCACCCTTTAAAATACGGACGTTATTCGGAAAGCAAAGTACGATCGATCGCGAAATGAATACCTCGATGAAAATTAAAACAGTTTTATTTGCAACAGTTAGTCACATCTTCCACATAGTTCTTTACGTAGTCGCCGCTCCGAATTAGATACCTGTCGTAGCGCTGTATCTGCTTTCCGAACCCTCTTCATGGAAGGCAACCTCTTGTGCTTCCCGACAGTCTTCTACGCTGGACTGCAGTCTTCTGTCTGTGGCAAAATTTTATCTTCGTGACCTACGGTTCGTATGACTGGAGATGGATATCAGAGGGTTCCAAGTCCGGGCTGTACGGTGGGTCATTCAACATTTCATACCGAAAACGCTTCAGGGGCGTCCACATTGGCCCTGCAGTGTGCTGGCGAGAACTGTCACGAATAAGGAGGTGCATGACGGGTACTTTAGGTGGGGTTACACGAAATTACACGAAAACTCACGGCAGGCGCCCATACTTGGCTGGAGGCACTATTTTCTAGACATCTTTACACCCTCACTTTGCGCTCGGAACTGAGAAGAAAGACGTGACGCTGTGTACCAGCATGTTAGAGACACTGCCCAACACATCTGTGGTTTCCTTTTCGCAAGCGATCATTCCTTCATTTCAGAATAGGCCTTGTACAATGCAGTTTAGCTGTTGATTCCACAATAAATTTTGACACGCTTCTTGCACTTGTAACGGTAGAAAATTCAACATCACGTCATAGGACACATTCCAAGTCAAAGTTTCTATCACAAAAAATTATTAAATAAAATACGAAATCAACTCTGAAGTATCATAAAGTTGAAAAGAATACTATGCAATGTGCGTACGGTAAGTAATTTCATGAGTGTTACGTACTAGAAGGTGAGAGAAATAAAACTGACTGTCAAAATATTTCCCGCACTTTAAGGTAGTCAGTTCACACTCCGGGTGGATGATGCAAGCTAGGACGCCTATCTTACGGCGCAAGTAATTCTTTCCCGGCCACATTTCTTTGACCCACTTCTAGTATCTTACCTTTTGCTTCCTCAAAGCTATACATACGTCTCAGTCCTTCTTGGCACTAAACAACGCAATACCAACACTTGTTTCGTGTTTTTGAAGAGACTGGGAAAAGAACGCAGAGCTGAGCAGTCAGACTCTCTTCGTGTTATCGTGACGTGTCGCTGCACTCGTTTTCGCTTCCTAGTGCAATGTTTCTTCTACATTTTGCTCAGAGACATCAAGTGCAGTTGCGTATTTCATTGCGTGATTTATTTATTTAGTCGTATGGTGATTTTATACAATATACAGTTGATACAAAGCAAGTGATTTTATACAATATACATATGATATACGACAAGATTAAAGCTTAAAGTCCGTGTTTTTCAAGCAATTAATTAAGCTGGATGTGAGAGTGAACAAGTCGACGGGAATTCCAGGGTATGAATGAAGTGGACAGCGTTGGACTAAATGTTCAATTGTCTGCTCTTCTTCATTACATTCACACATTGATGAACTGATCCAGATCGATTCGTACCTAAAGTAGCTACAACAACCATGTCAGTCCTTAACCTGTTGAGGCGGCACCAGAGATTACTCGGTATGTCAAAACATTTTGGCTCCTTTGTGGGATCAAAGTGATGGGCTCTTGATCCCAATGTTTTTGTTGACCATTCAAGCTTCCAGATTTCATTTAGATCAAAACCATCCGAGATGAGTTGTCCTGCAGTAACACTTGCTGGTCTTCTTGATCGCAATCGTTGCTGTGGCGGATGACAGAATTCGTGGTGCAGGGGTAGAGAGGGTGATGTAGAGATTTTCTTGGCCTCCCTCAGTAGAGCTTGTTTTCGCCTTAAGTGAGGTGGAAGGATGTGAGTGAGTACAGGTAACCAGTGGCATGGGATTGATTTGATGGAACCAGTAACGCAGCGCATTGTGTTGTTAAGTTTTGTGTCTACCTTCTTCACATGTACACTTTCCAACCAGACAGGTGCACAGTACTCGGCAGCAGAGTACACAAGACTGATGCCAGTTAAACGCAGACAGTCAGCAGAGGTTCCCAGGTGGTACCACAGAGCTTATGTAGTATGTTGTTCCTTGCAGCAACTTGATGAGAAAGCTTGGTGATGTGCTCGTTCTAGCTCAAGGTTCTATCTAGAGTGATTCCGAGATATTTTGGGAAAGGATTGTACCTCAACGTTTGTCCATTGAGCAGAACTCTTGGTTTGTAGTTCGCAACACGATTCGCTAGATGGAAACAACAGACTTCAGTTTTTGATGTGCTTGGGATCAGTCTCCAGGTCTTACAGAAAGTTGACATTTTCTCCAGATCCTCCGTAAGAATTCGTTCACCATCTTCGAAATTACTGCTCTGTGCTACCAGTGCGATGTCATCAGCATAGATCTCTAAAAGTCACAAACGGAAACTAAATAATGGACTACCACAGGGATTTGTTTTAGCCCCATCACTATTCAATTTGTACTATTGCGTGGTGTCTTCGCGTTACAATAAAATCTGTCAGTTTCGTACCATTTTAGATGATCTAATACCCACAGAGCGGTCATTTCAGTTACATTTCACTGGGTGATAAATAGTCCTCTTATGCTGGACATTAGCAAAGATTTCGACATTCTACATCCAAAACATAGAAGCCTCATCTTTGCTTCAAGTATTGTGCAGTGGTTTCGCCTATACCCCGCCAACAGTGTGTAACGTTTGGGGAAACGAGGTAATGATGCAGAAATGTATCCATAGTTACTTCAGAAGTTTTGGTGCCATTACTTAATTTTATTATATATTAATGCCGCGTAACCTGTACTCTGCCTTTGAAAAGTTGCATATACGCTAACGACCCTTCAGTTATATGTTGGTGCAATATCCGACGAACTCTTAGGAAGCTAACCTTACGTAAACGCTGCCTTACTCGATTTGTCACAGTGGACATAGAATACAGATTTCAAACTTAATCCTATCTATAATTCAAGCAATTCTAATCGCTCGCAAAAGACTCGTCACCCGTCATTTCAGAGAATTACATCCACTCCTAACCCTAAATGATACAGGAATAAAAGGAATGACTGTAGTTTATAGGAATGTTTTTGTATCTCTCCTCGTATTATAGAAATTTGAAAAACTTTTCCTCTTGAGGTAAAACAGAAATTCACAGAATCACATTACCATTTCCCATTTATCTGAAAGCTGTTGGTCCAGGATTTTGATATGGGAACACATGGCGTAAAGAACTAATTATACACAATCGTTTGTCATATATCTGTAACGTTCACTTTCTCAACCATCGTAATTAAAAATTATCATCACGACGTGTAGATAGACATGCAGACGTACTCCATCTTCAATTTGCTGTGCCTCCTATCCACCCTTTGCACTCGGCTTATTTATGTTTCAGTATAAGACTTGTATCAGGAAAGCGTATTAGAAACTCTAATTCTAAACTAAGGACAATTCTTTCTACGCTGCTGCACTAGTTAGTCACTTCATCGAAGGCTGTGTAGCACAAACCCGGCCTTAGTACGATATACTTTCGAAAAAATTTACTTTTTTGCGACTTCTGAAGACCTATAATAGTCTAGTTTATCAGCATAGCTGTCTCTCCTACGTACTTGCCTGCAGTTTAGTCGAATCTGTCCCTCCCCCTTTCCCCTTACCTCTCTGTTGTGTACAAAGCCATCTGTTTCCATGTTCTGTTTTCGCGTTCTTAAGAGTTACTACTACTTTCACCTTTGTCTGACGACGGTTTCAAATGTAAAATATGGTTAACATTATCGTTATACTGAAAGGCAGCTACTGCTTTTACGTTGCTGCCGTGAGCTGCGTACAGTGCAGTGAGACGTAATGGTTAGTGTGGCTAGTTGGCGTGCTGTCACTCACAAGTAAGCGTGCCAGCAGCAACTATTTGTCAATTAGTACTTATCATTTATGGACGATTATCGGAATCTCTTATGTTTTTAATATTTGCATATTATGGAGTATTCGATGTATGGACGAACAGTAGCACTCGCCAACAAGGAGTTCTGTTCTGTCTGTAGATTGATGTCAGTCATAAACGTGCTTACAGTGCTAGGTATTATAATTCATTTGCGAACCTGCGTTGGGATTTGGACTTGGCTCTAGTTACTACGTGACATTCTTATTCCGGCTATTATCAAATCAGTTATTATTATTATTGTAAATTATTACTATTACCTATGCTACAAATTATGGTTATTGGCATAACTATACCTAAGATGTTCACGTAAATGAGCCAGAAGTACGCAAAGAAACGAGAAGAAAATGTTTGTGCCTACGTACGTGACCATGTTTTGCATTAGAACATCCTTTCACAATTGGAAAAACATTATTTCTACACAGTAATTTTTGTGATTTCAGAAAAAAATATTGCAGCAAAGAAAGAGTGTGTCCCATCATTTAAAAATAAAGTGAGAAAATATATTTGACTTCTATTAAAGCACTACCTAGGTGCGAGAATTTGGAAAGTGTTCCACGGTACATTACTCACTCCTATATCGCAGCAAAGTAGTTCCCCTCAACCCCTTCCTCCTCAACCATCCAATTCTTAACTTAACATTTCTGTTGATAGTTTACTTTGTATTCAAATAAGCAGTTGTTTTAAACAAAACTGTGGAAGATTTTTCTTAACGCTTCTGTATGTTAATTGGGGTGCTGAATTCGAATTTCACGTTTGTTACCTTTCAGGAGTTCGGCTTCAGCACGAAAAATTAAAGAACTCATAATTTTCGCAGTTTTTTCAGTTATTCACTTCTATAGAGGAAACTACTACATTAAACTAGAATAAATTTCTCAAAGAAAAAAAAAAAGCACTAGCACCGTTTGATTTTCTGGTGACGGGCGTCGGCGGTAGAGTGCGCTCAAAATCAGTGATTTTTATAGCCCTTCCGCGAAAAAGTAAAAAACGCCCACTCCTATCCTCTAAAATTCGAAAGTTGTACATGTTATCAACAAAAACCTGTACACCACGTGAAAGTATGTTTAATTTCCTACAATAAACCTTAGAAACCTTCAGTTGTCTCGTAAGGGCGAGGGGGCTAATCGAAAAGTATGAAAAATGCCATCTGAGCTCTGCCGCCAAACGAACCCTATATCTACATCTACGTGACTAATCTGCTAGTCACAATAAAGTGCCTGGCAGAGGGTTCAGTGAACCACCTTCAAGCTGTTTCTCTTCCGTTCCACAGTGGAACGCCGCGCGAGAAAAACGAGCTCTTAAATTTTTCTATGGGAGCCCTGATTTCTCTTATTTTATCGTGATGATCATTTCTCTCTATGTAGGTGGGTGCCAACAGAATGTTTTCGCAATCGGAGGAGAAAACTCGTAATTGAAATTTAATGAGAAGATCCCGTCGCAATGATAAACGCATTTGTTTTAATAATTGCCACTCCAATCTACGTATCATGTCTGTGCCACTATCTCCCCTATTTCACGATAATACAAAACGAGCTGCCCTTCTAACTTTTTCGATGTCATCCGTCAGTCACACCTAATGCGGATCCCACACCACACAGCAGTACTCCAGAATAGGGCGAATAAGCGTGGTGTAAGCAGTCTCTTTAGTAGACCTGTTGCACCTTCCAAGTCTTCTGCCAGTCTTTGGTTTGCTTTACCCACAGCATTATCTGTGTGATGGTTCCATTATAGGTTACTTGTAATTATAATCCCTAAGTATTTAGTTGAATTTACAGCCTTCAGGTTTGTCTGACTTTAGCGTAATGGAAATTTAACGGATTTCTTTTAGTAGTAATGTGAATAACTACACACTTTTCTTTATTCAGGGTCAATTGCCACTTTTCGTACCATACAGATATCCTACCTAAATCATTTTGCAAGTCGTTTTGATCATCTGATGATTTTACAAGACGGTAAATGACAGCATCATCTGCATATCATCTAAGAAGGCTACTCATATTGTCTTCTGTGTCGTTCATATAGATCAGGAACAATAGAGGATCTATAACACTTCTTAGGGGAACGCCGGATATTACTTTTGATTTACTCAATGACTTTCCGTCTATTAGTACGAACTGTGACCTTTCCGACAGGAAATCACGAATCCAGTCGCAGAACTGAGGTGATATTCCATAGGCACGCAATTTGGTTAGAAGACGCTTGTGAGGAACGGTGTCGAAAGCCTTCTGGAAATCTCGCACATGTCTCTCTCTCATGGGCACTATACTTTCACTGTGTTGTGCTGAAAGAGGTTGTTTTGAATAACTGATGTGTAAGCAAATGTGATGAAAATATTATCAGCTGCTTTACAATATGTTAGGGGAACATGACACTGAATGGAAAGATTAAAATGAATTCTGTGTGTAGTAATGTACATGTGTCGTGAACTGACTGAATTTTGAGCCAAGGAATGGGTCATTACATCTAATAGTTACTCCATCTAGAAAAGCAAGAAGGAATTTAATGGTAGAACATGGACACGACAGATAAATATGTTGTATAGGAAACAATCGATGCATGAAGAAATACTTGTAGTGAGGTCATGTGCACAGGTTATTCGTCTGCGTTTGGCATTAGGTGACCCTGGGCATGTTTCTTTGGCAGTAGAACATTGAGAGGAAGGCCCTTCGGCAATGTACGGTCCAGACAAATTGTGAGAGGCTGTAGGAGGTCCCGGCAGAGCAGTGAGTTCTTGCTGTTCTTCAACTGAAAAACTTGTAACTGGTGTATTAATATTCTGACAGAGAAAATTTGATGAGTAGAGGTGCATAACGCTACAAAATATTACATCAATTAATACATTCTACTGCCTCAGGTGCTGCAGAATGTGGTACTTCAAGGGGCTTGTGCTCGTCACCTTCGTCTTCCATATCAAAACTGAAGTCGATGTTGCTACACAACCCCTTACTTCACCTGGCACAGTTTCCTGCTGAAGAGTCTTGCTCCCCTACAAACACGATAACCTTGGCAATCTGTCTTGCATTTCCAAGGTTTTAGACGAAGAAGCCTCTCAGAAGCCTGGAGTTCCAATGTGGTAATGGGAACCAAATCATTTTTTGTCAACTCCAACCTCCATGTCTGGATCCAAGTAAATCCCTATCCACTGTTGCATCTGATGGAAAACTCGGGACGTGTGTTGTCGAGCTGCAGCTTTAGTGTAAGGTATGGAAGTCGTGTTTTTCACATACCTTGTAGGTTGATGTCACATACTGCTTATACATCAACTGTTGAGTGTTGTGGTTGCGTCGTTACCTCCATACAAGGGAATCAAAAGTTTTACACCAGCAGTTGTTATTGCTTTTTGAGGGCTCAAGGATCACAGAATTCATTAATGTATGAGTCGAGATACGGATTTTTGGAGAGTGTTTTGAGAAATTTAACCTTACCTTGGATCAATAATGCGGGTGAAAAATCGCAACCACTCACTGAATGGAGACAGAGATTGTGGTTGGCAACACTGTCCTCCAATGCCCTTACCAAGTGGTAGAGGAACTAAGGGCCTGTACTTCTCCCTGGTTCGTGGAAATATGCGGGGAGGGAGTTTAGATTCCAGCCAATATGACCAGAAAGTCAACATCTTCCTCCACAGCTGCGACCCTTCTGTGAGTTGAAGCCAGCGATTCTGCCGTCCACAAACCACCAGTGTCTGGATCATTAACTGCCAAGGTCATTGTGCTTGTAGGCGAGGAGGAATGCTCAGCCCGGAAATATGCCAGTAACGTGAAGAGTCGTTAGTCGTTGTGCAACTTGGACATCAATTTTCACATAGAAAACGAAGACGACCTGCGCAATCCCACTGCAGTGCTAATGGATGAAGCAGCACAGGCGACGGAAGACATTAATTCTTGTAACATTTTGCAGCTTTATTCACCTCTGCTAATCAGTTTTTCTCCATCATAACAATAATCATTCAACTAAAATTTTTTTCAATTGAAGAACACCAACAGATCAGAGTTCAACTTGGACGTTCCACAGCCTCTGACGCTGTCTTGAAACTCCATAGCCCAATACCCTTATCCTTCTACTGCCCTGCATGGGTCACTAACCTGTGGAGTGTCGCATTGTCCTGCTGGAATTGCGCCAGTCTGTCGGAATGCACAATGGATATGAATGGATGCAGGTGATCAGATAGGATGCTTACATACGTGTCACCTGTCAGAGTCGTATCTAGACGCATCAGGGATCCCATATCACACCAACTATAACCCCCCCCCCCCACCACACCATTACAGAGCCTCCACCAGCTTGTTCTCTGCTGACATGCAGGGTCCATGGTCTCGTGAGGTTGTTCCATACCCATGTTAGCCCATCCGCTTAATACAATTTGAAACAAGAGTTGTTCGACCAGGCGACATGTTTCCAGTCATCAACAGTCCAATGTCAGAGTTGACGGGCCTGGGCGATGCGTAAAGCTTTTTGTCGTACAGTCATCAAGTATGAGCGACAGGGCCTTCGGCTACGAAAACCCATATCGATGCTGCTTCGCTGAATGTTTCGTACTATGAGAGTTGTTAATGACCCAAAATTGAAATCTGTAAGAATTTGCGGAAGGGTTGCACTTCTGTAGCGTTGAACGATTCTCGTCAGTCGTCGTTGGCCCCGTTCTTGCAGGATGTTTTTCCGGCCTCAGCGATGTCGGAGATTTGATGTTTTATCGGATTTCTGATGTTCACCATACACTCGTGAATTCGCCGTACGGAAAATCCCCACTTCATCGCTACTTAGAAGATGCTGTGTCCCATCGGTCGTGCGTCGACTATAACACCTCGTTCAAACTCACTTAAATCTTTATTACCTGCCATTGTAGCAGTAGTGACTGATCTGACAACTGCGCCAGTCCCTTGTTGTCTTATATAGGCGTTGCCGATCGCAGCGCCGTATTCTGTCTGTTTACATATCTCTGTATTTGAATACGTGTGCCTATACCAGTGTCTTTGGCGCTCCAGTGTTCTACAGGTATCGATGCATATTATGCAGCACCTACAAAATCAAAGAGGGACAGGTGACAGTGGAAACCCAAGAGAGTAGTGCTTGGAATGAACAGGATGTAAGGCGAGCGACAGCCTGTGTACTCTAATTTTCAATTTGTGTATCGAATGGGGAATAAAGGAAATGTATTAAATCTTCAGGACTGGTGTCAATATACAAGGTGTGAGGATGTGAATGGTAAGATTCACTGGTGGCATTATTACTCGTATTATGTGTGACACCTAGGAAGAAGAACAAAGTTTTTTGACTGCGGTGAGCGGTCTACTGTGTTCTGAATATATACTGAGAGTAAAACAAGGAAAGATGAAAATATTGAGTAGTATCAGAAACTAAATTAGCGACAAACATCATTACGGAACTTGGGGCCACGTAACAGACAAAATGAAGGAATACTGCGTCATTGCAGCAAAATAAAGGATGCTGTAGAGGAAGCAGTGTAGGAGAGGCGAAGACACCATATTCCTAGCAAACGGTGTCTATTGCTGTCAACAATGTGACTCGACTTGAGAAAGAAAATTCAATGTAAGACGTGACGACAGCATTGTACTGAATGGAATGGTGTACTGTGGGCAGGTAGAGGGGAAACAGGATGGAAGCGCTTGGGATAATGTTGTACAAAAGGAAGTTGGGTATTCAGTGGAAAGGAAAGATACGAAAAGACCAAGCTTCCATAGAATCGATGAGTAATATGTCGAAACCGCTAACTAGGAGACGGGATGTGTTGATAAGACATAGGATAAGGTGTCAACGAGAGCAGGAAGGCAAAACCAGAAATGTTCAACTCTATTTTCAAATGTTGCTTTAAAAAGGAAAAGCCCGAAGTATTGCCTCAGCTTAGTCCTCGTAACAGTGGAAAACGTGAGTGAAATAGCCATTAGTGTCAGAGGCGATGAGAAATAACCGAAAGCGCTTCAAACTGAACAAAGGCTTCAGGCCGGGATGGAAATCCTATTAGATTCTATACCCAATTTAAGGCCGCGTTAACTGCTCTGTAAACGTTAACCTATAGTAGATGCCTCGAATAAAGACAGTTGAGCAGTCAGTCTCCAGTTCATTTGCGTCTTTCCTTGCGTGGTGTTAAAATCTGAAAATTTCGTACTATTTTATATACTTTAACGCTTAGAGGACGGTGATTTGAGTTACATGACACTGTACGACAAATAGTCCTCTTATTCTGGACCAACATACGCTATTCGGACGTTAGTAATGATTTCGACATTCTACTTCCAAAAACTTAGTAGTCTCGTCTTTCCTTCAAGTATTGTGCAATGGTTTCGCTTATATCCCTCCATGAGAGTGTAACGTTTGAAGAAACAAGGTGAAGAAGGAGAAATGTGTCATCAGTGATGCCAGAAGTATTGGTGTCATTATTAATTTTTATTATATATTAATTCCGTCTAAACTGCACTCTGCCTACCAAAATGTTGCATTTACGCTAACGACCCTTCAGTTATTTGCTAGTGCAATATCCAACGAGTCCTTACGAAGCAAACCTTGTGTAAAAGCTGTCTTACTTGATTTATCTCAATGGACATAGAATATGAATTTCAAATTTTATCCTTTCTAAAATACAAGCAGTTTTAGTTGCTCGCTAAAATTGGTCACCTGTCATTTCATAGAATTACTTCCACTCCTAATCCAAATGATATAAGAATAAAAGAAATGGCTACAGTCTGTAATAACGTTTTTCCTCTCTACAAGATCAGATTAACTACGTCAAACACAGTGGCACTTAAATTACCATTCTAACGACGCTCCGTACGTAAATCGAACGGGAAAAAGCCATAATTGGTACAATGGGACATGCCCTCTGACACGCACTGCACAGAGCATAGATGTAGACGTACAGGATGTTGCTGATGATGCTGAGTAACTGTTTAAGGAGACCAAACTGCTAAGGTCATCAATCTCCTATTTTCCTACAAGGCCACAAGAAATGTTCCTGATCTGTCTGCGTATACAATAAATTCTGCATACAAGTGTGAGAAAATGATCTAAATGTTGGCGTAGCGTGGATCTGAGGCGGAATATGGGACCCACCCCAATATTCACCTAGAGGGATGTGTAAAATCACGTAAGAGCTACATCTGATACCTCGCCGTTAATTCTCTGGGCGGATTCGATCCGGGGCTGTCGCAGAAGCGGTCGCTATAAAAGAAGCGACCATTTGGGTGTGTAGATAGAAATTTCTAGCAATTACTTCCTGTGACGCTTCTAAACTGCAGCTTAACACTCTCTGGAGCGGAGGGAAATACTGTGACTTAGCAATGATCACCAGTTTTTGGTTCAAAAAATGGTTCAAATGGCTCTGAGCACTATGGGACTTAACTTCAGAGGTCATCAGTCTCCTAGAACTTAGAACTACTTAAACCTAACTAACCTAAGGACATCACACATATCCATGCCCGAGGCAGAATTCGAACCTGCGACCGTAGCAGTTACGCGGTTCCGGACTGAAGCGCCTAGAACCGCTCACCCACCGCGGCCGGCTCACCAGTTTTTGGATTTTGGATTTTATTTTGCTTTCACGATCTGCCTCCAAGCAGGGGAAAATCCATGTCATTACCGGGAAATGAACCCGGGTCCCGTATATGGAAGACTGGTACGGATTGCAGTCAGCCACTTGATTCCAAGAGAGGAGCTACTCGGCCTGTTAGTGGTGTTTTGAAGGCCTCGAGAAATCCGAAAACGACCGGGAGATCGGGGTGCTGACCACGCGCCTCTCCATACTGCATCCGGTGATTTCATATCCAGAGGATGGCACTGCGGTCGGTCGGAGTCACTTGGCTCCAGTACCAGTTCGCAGGATTTTACTTTTTTATCCCTATTTGCACTTCTTTCACGAGAAATTATGCTGAAGCGTCGGTGAGGTGCCGCTTTCGGCGTGATTCTGGAGTCAGTATGCATGGAAACCTACAGGCTGTTTCCGCAAGAGCGTGCAAAAATGTAACAGGACACAGAGAGTGCTCCACTGAGCATTTGGAGTAAGTAATTTGGGGCGGAGAAGCCAGCTTAAGGGGATTTGGAAGTAAACTTGTCCACCCCTTTGTCTAGCATTACGGTTTTCCAGCTTATTTACAACTAACATGCGACAAGTTCACACGTACTGTGCTGTTTATTTACATGTACATCTTTATTTCCTGCAAGGAAGCAAGGAGGACGAGCCTGATTACGGGGTAGTCATGATGCAGGTTTTGTTTGCTTTACTTTTCCATAAGGTGTTGTATCGTATTTACGTTGTTCCGTGACAGAACGTGCTATGAATCAACGACAGACCAATTTATTACTCAGTGCTACCCAGAGGCGTACAGTGCAGTACGATGGAGCAGTACCGGTGCAGTTTTGCAGAACTCCCTGTTGGAATGCTCTCGCTGCAGAAAGGCTGTACAAGGAACTATTCCCTAACAGGCATCACCCGTCACGACGAGTGTTTATATCCCTTGAGCGACGAACGCGGGAGACTGGTACATTGGATAGGAGAAACGAGAGAGCTGGGAACATGAGGACCACTCGCCCATTCGATTTCGAAGACGAAATGCTGGAACATGTTGCAGCGGGCCCTGCAACAAGTACTCGTCGTACTGCATGGGAAATTGGCGCTACACATACTAGCTTGTGGCGAGTACTTCACGAAAAACAATTATAACCATATCACCCATAACGAGCGCATGCAGTGCTTGTAACTGACTTTGTACCAAGGGTCGCAGTGTGTCAGTGGTTACTCCAACAATGGATTGATCGATCATATTTCCTCCAAATCGTGCTGTTTACTGACAAGGCCTCA
Source organism: Schistocerca serialis cubense (assembly GCF_023864345.2). Taxonomy (NCBI): domain Eukaryota; kingdom Metazoa; phylum Arthropoda; class Insecta; order Orthoptera; family Acrididae; genus Schistocerca; species Schistocerca serialis. Next base: position 541,807,140 of record NC_064644.1, on the reverse strand, counting down.
TTTGATGGTATTTCGAACAGCAGGAATAGCCTTGTGTGGGATGAGGGAAACCCTCACGCTGTAGTAGGGTCATAACACCATCTGGGCCGGCATTGTAGGCGACGATGTCACTGGGCCATGTGTTCTACCTGCCCGTCTGAATCGTCACCTGTACTTGAGTATCGTCGGTTGATTGGTTTTGGGGGAGGGACCAAACAGCGAGGTCATCGGTCACATCGGATTAGGGAAGAATGGGGAAGGAAGTCGGCCGTGCCCTTTGAAAAGAAGCATCCCGGCATTTTGCTAATGCGGTTTACGGAAACCCCTGACAACCTAAATAAAGATGGGCGCAAGCGGGTTTGAACCGTCGTCCTCCCGAATGCGGGTCCAGTTTGCTATCCACTGTGCCACCTCGCTCGGTTTGACGTTCGTACAAAGAGTTCTACCTGAGTTATTGGAGAACATACCCTTGGACGTTCGTGAGAAGATGGGGGTACAACATGACGGTCACCGCTCCGATTCAGTGTGGGTGTCCGGACGATCTCAATGCTGTATTTTTTGGTCGCTGGATTGGAAGGAGAGGTCCACCTATTCCACAGCCTGCGAAATCACCTGACCTGAAGCCCGTTGATTAGTTCCTATGAGGATCTCTAAAGTGACTTGTGTATGAGACTCCAATGGATACGGAGATGGAATTACTTGCCGCAAAACCTAACTAACCTAAGGACATCACACTCATCCATGCCCGAGGCAGGATTCGAACCTGCTACCGTAACGGTCGCGAGATTCCAGACTAAAGCGCCTAGAACCGTTCGGTCAGACAGGCCGGCACATTGAGGTTGATGGCCATCACTATCAGCACATTTTGAGAGATACAGTTCAAGTGGTACTTTCATTGTGTCAATGTAACTAATGTAAATAAAAAATTGGAGCATCCTCTACGTCATCCTAAATTTTTGTACACTCTTACGGAAACACCAGTGTGGCAGTGTAAACGATTTTTTTCTCTGTCTTCCCACGTATGGAATCTCTCGAGCTGCAGAAAGGGACCGATGCAATGGAGCACAGACTCCAGTTCAACGTAAATTTAGGAACTATATATGTCCATGTCATCGTCCCAGTTTTCGCAAGAACGCATAGCGGAATCTCAGTAGAAGTTCATCAATAATCTATGGACAAACAAGACACTAGGTGGCTTGCTATCTTTACCTTTAGTTTTAAACTTATTAACTATTGTGGTAGGCCGAGCGGTTCTAGGCGCTACAGCCTGGAACCGAAGGCCGCTACGGTCGCAGGTTCAAATCCTGCCTCGAGCATGAATGTGTGTGATGTCCTTAAGTTAGGTAGGTTTAAGTAGTTCTAAGTCCTAGGGGACTGATGACCTTAGATGTTAAGTCCCATAGTGCTCAGAGCCATTTGAAGTATTTCGGTAGACTCTGAAGAACTTAATCTTTCAGTCCAGCTTCAATAAGAATCTCATTTTACCCGATTGAGGCGAGGATAAATGTGTGATATTTTGATCAGCAAAATGTCCTTTATGTCAAATTTGACAGTGCTTTTGGAAAACTTCTCAAGTCGATCTAGTCCGTTACACGATCTAGACAACATTTTAAGTAAAACAGATAAACGAATGTGGTTTTCAAAACGAATTTTCTTTAACTTAAATTACGCCAGTGAAAATTAAAAAGTAGAAAGCATGGAAGTGATTAAATAAATCCATAATTGTGATACGTTTTGCAACCAAAGCAACTGTTGTAGATGACAAATGTAATAAACCATTTTTGAAGGTGTACGGTCTGTTTCTCTGAGTATTAATTTAGGATACTTTTGTTGATGTCCAACAGGATCAGATTTTTAGCTTAAGATTTTTAATATTCGTTGCATATCAGTTTATGGGCTATCAATAATTTTTTGGTACAAACATTTTCTAGCTGTATTTCTTAGTTTATTTCATAATTTATTTCATAGTTTATTCACAGTTCATTTCATTAGGGCATCTCATGTTTGCAGACACACTGTGTCAGTTACATAGAAAACAGCAATTTCAGAACATTTCACCCTCTTGCAAACTTTTTTCAATGGCCGTTACGCTTTGTTGAGTGCTACTCTGAGTTGAACAGCTTGACGCTGGCAAACTATATAAGACCAGTCAGAAAATAGGTGCTCGGATAGAAGGTGTTAATGAATTCTACCACACCTTTCGCAATGGCGTCGACTGAAATATCCGTCAAGCCACACAGAATTAGATTTTCTGTAATTTTCCTAAATGGCTCAACGCGGATACCGTTATGATAACTTTAGAAGAACACGGGCGATTTCCACCACCTGTCGGAGCTGCTTCTTCATCTATAATGACCGCGTCGTCGACGCGACGTTAAACACGAACGTTAGACTTTTTTTCACGTGTATGTTACTCAGCGACTAAAATGATGACCAGGTCTGTGCTACTGCTTGCTTATGTAAAGTTTTGCAGGGCAACAAAATCTTTGAGTTCAGTATTTTGTATAATTTTTGACCGAACAAGCAGAGAGTAAACGTTGCGCAGGCACGTATTTAATCAGGTGTCTTATCAGTTCATTTCCTCCTTCACCCTCCCCCGTCCATGTCCACCTTCCCTCGGCGTTCTTCTTTTCCATCCCCTGTTCATGTCCGCTTCCTCCAGTCCCCGCTGTCCACCTACTCATGCAGCGCTCTCTCTCCATATGATCCTTCCACTCTCTCTCTTCATCTGCTCCTCCCCTTCCTTCCGTCCATCTGGTCCTCCACACTCTGCACTTCTTCTCCTTCCCCCTCCATCCCTCTCCTCCCCCCACCAACAAGTCCGTCTCCTCCTCGGCCCCACAGTCTCCTCCTCACCGCCTACACCCTCTCTGTCCATCTCCTCCTCCCCATGTTGTTGTTGTTGTGGTCTTCAGTCCTGAGACTGGTTTGATGCAGCTCTCCATGCTACTCTATCCTGTGCAAGCTTTTTCATCTCCCAGTACCTACTGCAACCTACATCCTTCTGAATCTGCTTAGTGTATTCATCTCTTGGTATCCCTCTACGATTTTTACCCTCCACGCTGCCCTCCAATACTAAATTGGTGATCCCTTGATGCCTCAGAACATGTCCTACCAACCGATCCCTTCTTCTGGTCAAGTTGTGCCACAAACTTCTCTTCTCCCCAATCCTATTCAATACTTCCTCATTAGTTATGTGATCTACCCATCTAATCTTCAGCATTCTTCTGTAGCGCCACATTTCGAAAGCTTCTATTCTCTTCTTGTCCAAACTATTTATCGTCCATGTTTCACTTCCATACCTGGCTACACTCCATACGAATACTTTCATAAATGACTTCCTGACACTTAAATAAATACTGGATGTTAACAAATTTCTCTTCTTCAGAAACGCTTTCCTTGCCATTGCCAGCCTACATTTTATATCCTCTCTACTTCGACCATCATCAGTTATTTTGCTCCCCAAATAGCAAAACTCCTTTACTACTTTAAGTGTCTCATTTCCTAATCTAATTCCCTCAGCATCACCCGACTTAATTAGACTACATTCCATTATCCTTGTTTTGCTTTTGTTGATGTTCATCTTATATCCTCCTTTCAAGACACTGTCCATTCCATTCAACTGCTCTTCCAAGTCCTTTGCTGTCTCTGACAGAATTACAATGTCATCGGCGAACCTCAAAGTTTTTATTTCTTCTCCATGAATTTTAATACCTACTCCGAATTTTTCTTTTGTTTCCTTTACTGCTTGCTCAATATACAGATTGAACAACATCCGGGAGAGGCTACAACCCTGTCTTACTCCCATCCCAACCACTGCTTCCCTTTCATGTCCCTCGACTCTTATAACTGCCATCTGGTTTCTGTACAAATTGTAAATAGCCTTTCGCTCCCTGTATTTTACCCCTGCCACCTTTAGAATTTGAAAGAGATCAGTCTATTTCTTCCACATCCTCCCTCCGCCCATCTCCTATCCCCTCCTTCTGTCAGTCTCCTGCTCGTCATTTTCTGCCCATTTCCCCGCTAAACTCTGTCTATCTATCTCCTCCAACTCCCTATCAGTATGCTTCTCCTCCTAACCTTTCTCTCTCCACATTATCATCCTCAGTCTAATAGGAGATTGGTGGTTCTAACAGCACAGAATTATTTTCCAGATAGTAAATAATATGCGTACCAAGTTTGGTTTAAATGATGGTTGAAATGGCTCTGAGCACTATGGGACTTAACATATGCGATCATCAGTCCCCTAGAACTTAGAACCTAACTAATCTAAGGACATGACGCACATCCATGCCCGAGGCAGGATTCGAACCTGCGACCGTAGCGGCCGCGCGGTTCCAGACTGAAGCGCCTAGAACCGCTCGGCCACAGCGGCCGGCATTTTTCGCTGTCGATGCAGTAAAACTTCATCATCAGAAATGAGTAAAATTTTATTACTTCTTTACTATTAACGCTATTGGTGACAGATTTTCAGACTGTCACCCATGGAAGTACCTAAGCATACGTATCACTGTACAACACATAGTTTAGTTGACGTGACCTCGTAATGTTTGGGATATGTCGGAAAGCAGCTTTAATTAAAACGGAGCACAAAGTACGCAGAGAACACGCGTTCAGTATACGATTAATCAGAGCACTCTGTCAAACATAAAACACAATCTAAAATCTTTTCTATACTTTTCTCACTTTAAATGGTTTGCTCAGCAAGTGCGGCCGAGCGGTTCTAGGCGCTTCAGTCAGTAACCGTGCGACCGCTACGGTCGTAAGTTCGAATCCTGCCTCGGGCATGGATGTTTGTGGTGTCCTTACGTTAGTTAGGCTTAAGTAATTATAAGTTCTAGAGGACTGATTGCCTCAGATGTTAAGTTCGATAGTGCTCAGAGCCATTTGATTTTTAAATGGTTTAGAAGCTTAATGCTAACTATGTCGCACATTAACTCACCTGTAACGCAATAGGACGTTTGCAGCCTTAGAACAAAATCAGGTAGCAGTCTGATGTATTGCAGAAAGTGAGGCTTTGAGCTTCGATGGCACGTTCAGTACAGCAATTGCCAGGGAAATGTAAAATTCACGGGTTCGAGCCCCGGTCCGGCACATATTTTGAATCTACCGGGAATTTTCAGACCCTTGATGCCATGCCACGCGTAGGAGGAGTTCGATTATTTAAATAATCTGGGATTAAACAGTTGATTGGTTGTTTCGATGCCCCTCCGCACGCCCAATCACCCTGACAGCCGGCATCCGCCAGCTGAGCTCACGAGGCCAACAGATAGTAACACAGGAACGCTCCTTGTTGTGGGAACGTAGCCAGCGCCAGCCTCGAAGACCTTTCGGCAGAAGACCACACTGGAGGCAGCGATGGGTCTCGAAGACGTGCCCTGGCCGACGAGGTGGTCGTCAGCCGGCGTGGCGATTAAGGCGTTATCAGGGTAGACGGGGTCAGGGGGCGGGAGGGAGGGAGGGACTGAGGGAGAGAGCGAGGCAGGGAAGGCGGAGGGGCGTGCCGTGACAGTGGCGCAGGCGGCGCTCCGGCGCGCTCGATAGCCGCGTCGCGATTGTGTTTTAATGAGAGCGCGCGCTACGGCGAACGGCGGCCTGATAGCCAGCCGCGACCGGGCGCCAGCAGCCAGCTTGGTTGTCATCTGGAGCTCTGCGTCACAGTCACTGGCGCCTCAAGCACGACGAGTGGAGCTTGCTTAAGACCAAATTGTTCCACGTTTGGAACGCAGCACTGTAACTATTCTGCATTGTATAGGTTCGCAAGTTCCCGGAAGGTTCCAGACGTTTGTGGCACCACATTTCTGCGCCCGTGTCAGCAATTCCACTATATTACGGTTAAGTGATTTTTTTCGCAAGTTCCCAGTAGGTTCCAGAGGTTTGTGGCATGACATTTCTGCCTACATGTCAGCAATTGCACTATATTACGGTTAAGTGGTTTGTGAGCTCGTGGCTGCAACATGATGGCGGTCCAGTTTTGTTGCATGGGGTTCGGCTCAGAAGAAACTGGTGACCAACGTAGTAACGTGAGTTCATTATAATGCTCCCCATACCAGCATAGCACGATTCTGGTCTTGTGAACGGTCAGTTATCCTGTTGGAAGGTGCCATCGCCGTTGCGGAAGACATTAAGCAGGTAGAGACACAAGTGGTTCGCAATACTGTTCACATTGTCAACAGCTGTCATACTGGCTTCGAATACTGCCAGAAGCCCAGGTGAGCGTCCTCCAAAGTGGAATACTGCTCAAGCTCCACAGAATTTGTGTCACCGTGTATCTTACAAGCGGCCGTTTATCAGGTTGAAGGCGTGTCCAGGCACCATCGACCTGACACTTGGCATTCGTCAGCTGAGTTCACGACGCCAACGGATAGTAATACAGGAACGCTCCTTGTCGTGGGATCGTTGCCAGTGCCAGCTCCGAAGACCTTTCAGCAGAAGGCCATATATATATATATATATATATATATATATATATATATATATATATGTATGTATATATATATACCCTTGGAAATTGAAATAAGAACACTGTGAATTCATTGTGCCAGGAAGGGGAAACTTTATTGACACATTCCTGGGGTCAGATACATCACATGATCACACTGACAGAACCACAGGCACATAGACACAGGCAACAGAGCATGCACAATGTCGGCACTAATAGAGTGTATATCCACCTTTCGCATCAATGCAGGCTGCTATTCTCCCATGGAGACGATCGTAGAGATGCTGGATGTAGTCCTGTGGAACGGCTTGCCATGCCATTTCCACCTGGCGCCTCAGTTGGACCAGCGTTTGTGCTGGACGTGCAGACCGCGTGAGACGACGCTTCATCCAGTCCCAAACATGCTCAATGGGGGACAGATCCGGAGATCTTGCTGGCCAGGGTAGTTGACTTACACCTTCTAGAGCACGTTGGGTGGCACGGGATACATGCGGACGTGCATTGTCCTGTTGAAACAGCAAGTTCCCTTGCCGGTCTAGGAATGGTAGAACGATGGGTTCGATGACGGTTTGGATGTACCGTGCACTAATCAGTGTCCCCTCGACGATCACCAGTGGTGTACGGCCAGTGTAGGAGATCGCTCTCCACACCATGATGCCGGATGTTGGCCCTGTGTGCCTCGGTCGTATGCAGTCCTGATTGTGGCGCTCACCTGCACGGCGCCAAACACGCATACGATCATCATTGGCACCAAGGCAGAAGCGACTCTCATCGCTGAAGACGACACGTCTCCATTCGTCCCTCCATTCACGCCTGTCGCGACACCACTGGAGGCGGGCTGCACGATGTTGGGCCGTGAGCGGAAGACGGCCTAACGGTGTGCGGGACCGTAGCCCAGCTTCATGCAGACGTTTGCGAATGGTCCTCGCCGATACCCCAGGAGCAACAGTGTCCCTAATTTGCTGGGAAGTGGCGGTGCGGTCCCCTACGGCACTGCGTAGGATCCTACGGTCTTGGCGTGCATCCGTGCGTCGCTGCGGTCCGGTCCCAGGTCGACGGGCACGTGCACCTTCCGCCGACCACTGGCGACAACATCGATGTACTGTGGAGACCTCACGCCCCACGTGTTGAGCAATTCGGCGGTACGTCCACCCGGCCTCCCGCATGCCCACTATACGCCCTCGCTCAAAGTCCGTCAGCTGCACATACGGTTCACGTCCACGCTGTCGCGGCATGCTACCAGTGTTAAAGACTGCGATGGAGCTCCGTATGCCACGGCAAACTGGCTGACACAAATGCTGCGCAGCTAGCGCCATTCGACGGCCAACACCGCGGTTCCTGGTGTGTCCGCTGTGCCGTGCGTGTGATCATTGCTTGTACAGCCCTCTCGCAGTGTCCGGAGCAAGTATGGTGGGTCTGACACACCGGTGTCAATGTGTTCTTTTTTCCATTTCCAGGAGTATATATATATATATATATATATATATATATATATATATATATATATATATATCAGGGACATTTTGTCTTGTGTTTCGGTAGATATTTATAATTTCGGTTGCGAAATTTATAGCTGCAGTCACCGCAAGCCTGTCATGCACCGCCCAATCCTGACCAAAGACGTCAGCTTGTTTCACATTACTAGCAAAAAGGTGCTTAAAATGAAATTTGGGGTGCCCATTCGATTGAGTGGCCCCAGATTAACCTCTTTCAATATTTGTTTCGTCGATATGCGAGATGTGACAATAAAGTAATGAGACTGATTTTCTTTGCAAGATGTGGCAACCCTGCAGGCTTGCGTAGGCACAATAACTTTGACCGTGGTATATAAGCTGCTCCTAGTTAACAAAAAAAAAAAAAAAAAAAAATGGGTCAAATGGCTCTGAGCACTATGCAACTTAACTACTGAGGTCATCAGTCGACTAGAACTTAGAACTAATTAAATCTAACTAACCTAAGGGCATCACACACATCTATGCCCGAGGCAGGATTCGAATCTGCAACCGGAGCGGTCGCTCGGCTCCAGCCTGGAGGAAGGATTTTGGACAGGAGGTTTCGTCAAGAGCTCAAGTTTTTCGTTGGCATTAGATGTTTAGTGAAGGCAAAACGAATGTTGAAGAAGAAGAGCGCAGTGGACGACCACGCATGCTTGTGTGCTTCTTTGATTCCAAGGGAATTATTCATAAATAGTGGGTGCCTCCTGAACAAACAGTTAACCAATATTACTACAAAGAAATTTTAGAAAGACTTCGTAAAAGAGTTCTTCGTGTCTGTGGAAACATTGATGATAATTGTATTCTGAATCACCATAATGGGCCATCCCATAGTGCTCTGCCAGTGCAGCAATTTTTAACCTCAAAACAAATTTCAGTACTACCACAGCCACCTTATTCACCAGATATCGGTCCGTGCGACTTTTTTCTATTTCCAAGAGTCAAAACGGCGGTCAAGGGACACCATTTTCAAATAACACAAGATGTCCAAACAAGCTTCGACGAGGGTCTTGGAGGATATTATAGAAGATGAGTTCCAGAAATGTTACCATCAATGGCAGAAGCGCTGGAAAAAGTGTGTGCAATCAGAAGGAACTACTTTGAAGGAGACAACACTAAACTTGACTAAAACGGTAAGCAACACTTTTTTCATATCAGTCTCATTACATTATTGTCGCACCTCGTATACTTACATGGACAGTAAAACACGAAGTTCCAGAAATCCATTAGCAGCTACTTGCAGCTCTGCTGTTTGGTGGTAGCAGTCAGCACGGACCATGGCGTTGCTGTCCCTACAGGAGTATTTGTTTTCTTCGCGTTTAGCTGTCCCTGCTAATACATATCGATAATACTAATGTCGGCACAGACTAATTTGGGACTGCTAAATCGATTGGCACGTAAAATTCCGCTTTAAGAACCATTTTGCTAGTAATGGGGAACAAACCGATGCTTTCTGTAGCCACTCATCTGACTAGGTGACTTGTTTCCATTGATCCATAGTCTGATCCCATTGATCCTGTGTCCACTCTAGTACTAATTACAGAAGTAATTGGGCCGAGATGGAAATATCTATGCATCATGTCGTGTAGTTCCCTGTGTTCAACAATGCATGCGAAACTGTATGCGCCGAAAAACTTGTTCCTGCGCCAGTATTGTACACTGTCATCAGATTTGCCATGGATTTGGCTGTATAGGGCGCACAAGCTTCTAACCTCCACTCACAGTAATGAAGCGTGAACGACCTACAGCTTGACGCCTGTTCGTAGTTTCTTCGTCCTTCAAAGAACATCTACAGATGCTCCAGACAGTACCTCGCATGCAGCTCCGCCATTACCGATTTGCTCGTCCTCAGGCGCCAATCCATTATAACCTATACTCTGACGAAGTGGATTCCGGCAGAGAATTTTCGTATTTGCGTTCATATCATAGCTAGCTTTATTCCTCACTCGTTTCTGTTCCATATCCATATTTTCGCTATCACTTCCCGTGTTCGCCACGTCAGCAGGTGACATTCACTTCCGTGATGGACAGTGTCTATAATGTTTTGTCTGATAAGTGTACTAATGGTAACATATCATTTTTTGATTAAAGGCCATAGGTGAAAATTGCAATGGACGTACGCCGATTCCCGGCCATTGGAAGAATACTATCTCGGCTGTCATAAGTTTCATGTTCACTCTAGCGCTCCAAGGCCGCTAGCTAAGACCTGAAGTCGGTGGGTCATTAGCTGCTGTTTCTATCATTTTGAAAGACTGTCAGTGTGGTTTCTGGACTACGATTATATTCGGAAAATCAGCTAGATGTTCATAGCACGGCAGAGGAGTAGAAGGGAGCCGAATGACCAATTGGAGCTCGTTTTATGGATGTTAATGAGACAAACAACGTAAAGAATGAAAAGCCAAGAAATGGTTCCCAGGAGTGGTTCAGAGATTAAAAGAGTGTTGCTGAGAGTTAAATAAGCCGTACGCTTCAATGTGAGAGCAGGTACTGGGTCATGAACTGTTTGAGATGAGAAAGAGTTTAACTCTCAAGTTCTACCGATGTGTCCATGTTTATGAGTTCTCAAATATTTTGTGTTCTTACTGTGTTCCATTGTGTGACCTTTGTGTGTGTGACGGGTGTAAGCAAACGGAAGAGCCGAGGATTATCTTTCAGTGTCGGCTTCTGTGTTTGTTTGGTTATATTAATTGTTGTCAATCTTCGTATCAATGTATGCTGGGTTACCGAGAAATGGCCAGTCAGAGAAGAATGGAGATTCGCATCTAGGAAATTACTTTGTTTAGAGGAGTGATAATTTTAAGGTGAAGATGGCGACCAATTAATTTTAGTCATCCTTCCTGGCGGTAGTGTTGCAGGCAACTGAATGTGATAATCATTAGTTAGATTAAATAAGGGTTTAGTACTTCGTAGACATAAAAAGGTTGACCAATCCAAGAGGCCTTTTACAATGCGTTATTACCAATGTCGAAAGTATAACTGGCTTCGGAAATGCACTCCGACTGGTCATCAACCAGCCGGTACCAACTTGAAGTGATAACTCTTATTTCCACGTACTGACACAGTCAGATTTCGCTGAAGGCATCAAATGACTATCATGTGGACTTCTTCAGCATGCAAAATACCGTGCTTTATACGTACGAGGATTGAGTCAGTTAAGAAATATAGTGCACATCGTGTGTTTCATGTTTAATCGATGGAAGATAACACTTTATCCCGCGTTAGATACAAAATATTTTTTAAAATTAATTTTAATGTGCCTCTTCGGAGGGACGTACCGTACATTTGAGGCCAAAATTTTACGTTATCGTTTTCGTGTGACAGCCAGCGCAGGAAGAGATTACATCCTATATCAAAATGTTATCGACAGTATAACAAGCTGCGACATGGTCGCGAGTTGAACAGTGAAACGAAGACAGAATAAATTTCATTTACTTCACGTCTATGATCACAAATTTATATCATCAAATTACAAGTCCGATCCATAATATCTTCAGATCTGTTTTATAGTTTTCCGTGTGACGTAATATACTGGAGTCATAGTGGCATCGTCAAATGCTAAATACTAGGTAAAATAATAGTGTACACAAGAGTCATCATGTCAGCAGCTCTACTGGTTGTTTTGAACAGTGGTGCTGCTGAGATGATTTGTGTATACTATTATTGATGTATGTTTGACGATACTAATGCTGATTGTGTTTAGCATTTGACGGTGCCACTGTGGCTGTAGTATATTGGGAGATCTAAAGATGATCATTATTGGCCGAAACCGGCAGTCTGATGACATACAAAATTTGTGACCATATACGGGAAGTAAAGGAAAGTTATCGTAGTATTAACTTAATTGTGAACGTGTTATTCTCTTCATACCAAAGAAAAATGTTCTCATAATTAGTCCTTGGAACAAGACACAAAGTAGAAGATACAATGTTCAGAGAGTATATCGCACTTTTATATGTTCAAGTGGAATGCTGAAATATCCATAAACCGTTTGAGTAAACTCTTACAATTTCTCAAGCGGCATCATGCTGCTACAACAATTAACGCTAACTCGATATAAAATCGAAGCGAAATTTTTACTAGCGTCTGGTCTTTCATGGTAGCGTAATAACAGGTCATGTTTAAGAACCACTGATTTATCACAGACGTTTTCTTGTTATTGTATTCGTACATATGCTTAAAATTTTGTAAGAGGGAAATATTATATGGGACCGACTATACTGCTGCCAAAGTTTCCAACCCAGAGATTTCATTGTACCATATTTTGTCATATATTTCCATTGTTATTATCTGTCATACACGGGACAAACTGTGTTAACTTCAAGCGAACAATGGTTTCGAACTATACTCGGCAGCATGTCAATGTGCAATAGACAAATTCCACACAACAGCATTTCTCTGAGTTTGTGTTAACTAGAGTTAATGCTTTTATGTAACATTAGAGACTATCTTCAGTCACAATATTGTCTGTGTCCCGATGGTTACACGTAGCGCAGTTAATTTCGTTCATGCTTTCAATCAGGCCTTCACTATGCCGCAAAAATGCCACAGTTCTTAAACTTTACGTCAAGCCATAAACTAAATATTTGAAGCATTCACAATAGAGTCACATCTCAGTTTTCGAGAGTAAAGTCTAATTCCTGGTGGGTCGAGGAAGATAATGGAGACAGTAGAGGATTGTGCAGTTCCACCAAAGACGAGAATACTCTTCTACTTTTATTACACTTGCTTGTTTAAGATCTTAGTAACCCACGTGTCTTGTATCTTGAAACGTAAGGGTCACAGTAACACAGATGGCACTGGATTTCTAAAAGAAATACCCGTATTTTGGGATAAAGATCCATTAGTTGTGAAAATGCAAGGTGGGTAAAATACAAATGACTTAGAATGTATTTCATGTGCCTTAAGAGAGGGAACGCAAATGCCGAGGGCTGTAAGTTCCGACCAGTCGCGAAATGGGTACCAATGTGAAAATCTGATGAATTTTTGCACAGATGTGTTAGGTAGTGTCTCTAGTATTCCCGTCGATAGCGGTACGTTGCTCTTTTCAATTCATAGCGCACAGTGAACACGTAAAGATACCTAGAATGCTCTCTCTCCCGCCAAGTACATGGGCCTGGTGAGAGATTTCGCATACTATCGTGCAGCCCACATGATTCAACTTAATGAGTTTGATTCTTCAGGACAATTCTCGGCCGCACTCTGCAGAGTTAATGAAGATGCTCCTGCAGCGTTTTTGATGGGAAGTGTGTGATCACCCACAACACAGCCCGTAAATGGATGGTCCTGAGTTTTATCTTTGATCGCATGAGTCGCTGGCTATGAAGACAGCATTTTTGCACAGACAGTAAGCTGTAGACAAGCGTAGAGATTTGGCGGCTGCCTTATATGGCGAGGGCAACGGCCTCGCCGCAGTGGATACACCGGTTCCAGTGAGATCACCGAAGTTAAGCGCTGTCGGGTGTGGTCGGCACTTGGATCGGTGACCATCCAGGCCGCCATGCGCTGTTGCCATTTTCCAGGGTGCACTCAGCCTCGTGATGTCAATTGAGGAGCTACTCGACCGAATAGTAGCGGCTTCGGTCAAGAATACCATCATAACGACCGGGAGAGCGGTGTGCTGACCCCACGCCCCTCCTATCCGCATCCTCCACTAAGGATGACACGGCGGTCGGATGGTCCCGGTAGGCCACTCGTGGCCTGAAGACGGAGTTCTTTTCTTTATATGGCGAGGGTGTTAGGAAGTTGGAACAACGCTACGACACATGTCTAGGTCGGAGCGGCGACTATGTTGAGAAGTAGCAGTAAAGTGTAGCTTACTACTGCAAATAAAACATTTTTGATTTTCACCGTCGTTTCCACTTTGCAACCGATCGTAACTTACATTCCGAATAACTCTTGTATATACCCTACGTACTGATGTTGCGACGTCGGTTGCCTATCTCGTCACCCTGTATTTCAGGTAGTACGATGTCCTCATCGAGCACGGAGTGTGAGGTATGTGATGGTAGATTTCTTCTATCACAACAGACGAATGCCTGCTGTAACGAAGTTGGTGACACTACCTTGGAAAACAAAACCTACCGTCTGCGATTCGTCTACAGTGAAGTTTATTTCTAGCGCAGTATATAACTTTTGCATAAAATTGTTTATGACTTGTTACTAGTATTTGTGGACTTTCATTGCAAGGTATACCAGGATACAGAGACAGAAAAACGAAGGAGAATCCATCAAACAGCATCCGTGAAGCAGCCTCCGTAACGGACTCCTTGAAGAACCACAATATGTAACATCACGACCTGAAAATTACTGGATCTGTCTACTATGTACTTCTCTGCCTGACGTTAATAGGAAGAACCCAGAAGGAGAAGAGGATACTGTGGTGTCCTGACTACTCGTGTAAATACAGGGTGCCTAGGATGCTGCTTTCTCAGATAGCTGAACAACAACTAAAGCAAATCACATTAATGGGTTTTGTTACAGTAAAGTAGATCGACAATACTTAACTTTGGGTCGCAAGCAATTGGTGCCATGCAGATAAATCAGTGCCATTCGCTATATACAATGTCCATGCAAGTTAATCACACAAATTCATATGTATCATAAGTCACGGCTCTTCTAGTGCCCATCTTCGAGTGCCAGTCTACTAGTGCAGCGACGGCTAGGCGGCACGTCGCTTTTATTCTCTTCGTGTAGATGCCGCTCCTGTCGTGATGAAGTCCTAGTCAGCATGCTATTGGCTGACGTCGTCTCATAGTCCTCTCTGCAGTATCGTTCTTGATCTTCCTTGTCGTTTAGGGAGAGCGACAACGGTGGGGGAGACAGGAGTGTGGGCACATCCTTGGACCGGAAGCTGAGGGTGCAGGAGACGTTAAGCTTCCGTTGTACCCTGCCATCTAGCCGTCCCTCTAGCAGAAACGTCCTCCGGAAAACGACAAGAAGCGTATGCGTTCACCTCCTGATGCCATGAACCAGATTAAGGCTGCGACTGCTGCGATGTAGGCCAGCTCCATCGGCAGGACGAGAGAAGGCAAAGGATGCGAAAGCACTGTCTTCTCGGCGGCGCTTGTCGTTACGCCGGAACAGATAGGAAATGGAAATTCTGGGACTGAGAGGGTATTGATGTTATTTCCATAACTGCAATATTAAATTAAATTGACAAAGAACTTGGCAGTATGGGCCCACTTACCAGCCTGACATTGTCTGGAAGTGGGCACTGATTTGGTTGGGAAGTGTGTCGTATAGCCGTTGCATCCTTTCCTGAAGAAAGCTGGCACAGATACTGACCTCGGTCAAAGTTTCATACAAGCTCGCTTGCGCATAAGCTCTATCTGGGAGAAGTCTGCTGATATATCTGGCGATGGGAGTACGTCAACATCACCCACTCAGTTCGCAGAGCTACGTGCTGTGTGTGGGCAAGTACTGCCTTGCTGAAGAATGGCGCCTCGACGCTGTCCAGGGTTGTGGAGAACCGCGATTCGTCACTGAATGCAATGCAACGCCTTTTGCCAGCAGTCCATAGATCATGGAACCACTCCAGATGTAGTCGTTGGTCTTGTAGTGGTAAATGCAACCCATGCAATAGTCGACAGTTACCGGCCCAAAAGCTGCTAGGTTCTAACAGAATGTCGTGGCAGCCCCTTATTGGTAGAGGGCCCGCAGAACCGACACGCAAGAAGGGTTGCCGAACCCCTTTCAGGAGCGTGGAGAAAAAAGTGGTTCAAACGGCTCTAAGCACTGTGGGACTTAATTGGTGAGGTCATCAGTCCCCTAGCACTTAGAACTACTTAAACCTAAACATCCTATGGACATCACACACATCTATGACAGACGCATGATTCGAACCTGCGACCGTAGCAGTCTCGCGTTTCCAGAACCGCATAGAACCGCTCGGCCACCCCAGCCGGCGAGCGCGGAGAGAAACATCGCCAGCAGACAGAAACAATAACAGACTTTCCAAATAAACAAGGAACTACTTCGCCAGACATCATGTGACCGCGTTCCACCAATCGGAACTCATATGATTGATGTAGCACTCCACCCATCTGGCTTTATAAGCACGCCGAGACCGTCAGACCGGCCCCCCTCCAACATAATCCCATCACAGCACAAGACATTAAACTTATCCTCCGGTCCAAACGCAACACAGCCCCTGGTCACGACTGTGTCACCTACCGTCACCTTCGAGAAAGCCCCTATTCCTTCCTGACTGTCCTCGCCCATCTCTATAATGTCATCCTCTCTACTGGGTTCTACCCTGACCTGTGGAAGACCTCCGTCGTCCTCTTATTCCTCAAACCCAACAAACCCCCTTCTGCCACCTCTTCCTATCGTCCTATCTGCCTCACCTCCGTCTTCAGTAAGTTCCTTGATTCCATCCTCTACCACCATATCCATCAGCATCTTGCTCAACACCACCTCCTCCCCCTTACCCAGTGTGGCTTCTGACCCTCCTTCTCTGCTGAAGACCAACTCATCAACCTTGTTCACCTTCTGTCCCTCCAGCTCAACTCCCGTCGCTCCGCCATTTTTGTTTCCCTTGACCTCCAAAATGCTTAAGACCGTGTATGGCATCCCGCTCTCCTCTTTAAACTCCAAACCTACGCCCTGCCTATCAATTTTGTCCATCTGGTCGCTTCCTTCCTCTCGCACCGTCCTTCCTATGTCACCCTCCACAACACCAACTCCCGTATCTTTTATCCCACGGCTGGCGACCCCCAGGGTTCTGTCCTCTCCCCTCTCCTTTACCTCTTGTATACAGCTGATATGCCCAAGCCACCCCCACCAGTTCACCTTCTCCAGTATGCTGATGACACTGTCTTCCTGGCTCTCTATCCTACCCTTCAACGGTCTCAACGTACCCTCCAAACCCACCTTAACCAGTTCACCACTTGGTGTAACCAGTGGTTCCTCCATCTCAACCCCTCCAAAACCCAGGCAATCATCATAGGCTGCACCACTCGCTCCTTTCGCCTCCATGATTTCTCCCTCACCCTTTATGGTCATCCCATCCAGCTCAGCCCCACCCTGAAATACCTTGGCCTCACCCTTGACGACACCTCACCTGGACCCCTCATCTCCAGACCGTCCAGCAGAAAGCCCATTCCCGCCTCCGCCTTCTGAAACTCCTGTCTGGCTGGATATGGGGATTGCATCCTTCTACCATCCTCCACACCTACAAATCCCTCTTCCGTCCTATCCTCTGTTATGCCAGCATTGCCTGGATCTCCGCCCCCACCCGCTTTTACAAGGTCCTCCAAATCCTTGAATACCATGCGCTCCACCTTGCCTTCCGTATCCGCCTTCCTTCCCCCACATGGCTCCTGTATGAACTGATCCCCTTCCCCCACCTCCTCCTGTTCCTCCAACATCTCCGCATCCTTTACATTGTCCGCAGGCTTGATCCCCCCCACCCTCGGGTTTCCTCCTACCTCTCCACCCCCCTCCCGTTGCCGCGCCTCTATCGCTGTATCCCTGCCTCTCTCCACCTCCACACCCTCCATCTCCTTCATCAGGGCAATTTCCAACGCCTCCCCCTCCCAGATGACGAACTTCGGCGTGTTATCTACCCTTCCTTCCAACTATAAACTGGCCTTGTTCCCCCCCCCCCTCCCCAGGGCCCCCTTTTTCCTCTTCCCTCCTTCTCCCAGACTGGATATTTCTCCTTCCCCCCTCCCCTGAGGCCCTGCACCCCATACTTCCCTCTTTCCTTCCCACATCCCTCCCTACCTGGCCCCCTTCAGCGCGGCCCCCCACTCATCTCCCCCATCTCTTCCCCTCCCTCCCTTTTTCCAGTCTCCCTCATCTCCTAGCGCCTGGCAGATCCTCTGTTTTGATCATCGTCAGTGTGCCACATCAGTGTTGTGTTTAGTGCTGTTTCTCCTGTGCATCAAGAGGTGTGATTTTAATTGTGTACTGCCTTGAGGTTCGCCGTCAGTGTTTGTTATGTGTTACGCCATCCGTCGATACCTTTTTTGCTCCAGGTGCAATTCGTGGTCAAATACCACAGCACAACCTGCTGGCTAGTTTTCTGATTCGTCTAACACTGCTGTGTTATCTACACATCAAAGCACTGTTATGTTTCCCAGATGTATAGTTATTCCTCACATGTAAGTATTGGTGCATTCGTTTATTGTATCTATTCCGTCGTAAAGTCAAGTGCCAGCGCGCCAGGGTGGAAGGATAGCACAGAGAGGGCTGTGAAGGAGACGTCAGCCAATTGCGCGTTGACCGACCCCTCTACAGGACGACAACTCGACGGCAGCGCCCTCGACACGAAGAGGACATAAGCGGCGCGTCGCCTGACCGCGGCCGCAGAGCAACCTGGTGTATGAGATGCTGATGCAAACCCCCATCCTTGACATGTACGTTAAGATTGTGGATGATTTATTCCACCAGAGGACCTTCCCCGTTGCTCAGTGGGGAAAGCGTTCCAGTGTACGCCACATATCGATGAGTACCCCTCAGGGCTCTGTGCTGTCCCCACTTCTTTCTAATGTCTATATCAATGACATGCCCGTCTTCCGTCACTGCCATTTGGCGCAATACTATGAAGACACGGCGCTTTTTAAGACCGGCCGCAATCCTGACCAACTCATTGTTGCCTCCAAAGGCAAGTGGACGCAACGGTCACCTGGTGTCCTGCAGTAAGATTGCCCTGAATGCCGCCAAAACTGTGTCAGTGTATTTCACTAAACGGCGCCCTATACTCCGCCACAACATGTCAATCAGGGGCATCCGGGTCCCGTGGGCCCCAGCTACTAAGTATCTCGGGGTCTGGTTGGATAAAAAAAATTTTTCCACCACCAAGCATAATACATCACCCATGAAGGGTTAAAGTTGACAAGGCCTTGTATCCGTTCTTCTCCAGCCGAGTGCTGCATTTAGATACAAAGATCCTGCTGTACCACTCCTTTGGCCTACCCTCACTAATTTATGGTTCCTCTGCGTGGACCACGATTAGTAAGTCGTCACGCCCCTCCGCTCAACAGGATAGTCACTGCATGAGGAGACACATACTACCTTTCTCAAGACGAACATTCGGCGTAAGGCTCGCTAACTATACAGTAAAGTGGACGTACTTCGTGAGACGGCCGCTGGAACACAAACCATCGACACCACAGTTCCAGGGCGCTGACACAGACATCCTGTACCGCTCTTCATCCTGGAGGACCCGGATTTGGGCTATGACTGACGATAGTCCCAATACGACCATGCTTTTCTGTCCGTTTCGTACACTCACTAGCAGTGGACTGTTCTCGTCCAGCCATTTTTTTCATGGACCATAGAGTTGGCACACTACTGCACCCCTTCTCTGTACTTCCACCGTCGGAGGGTGGCACGGAACTTAAAGTTCCACCGCCACACCTTCAAAGTGCTATGTTCGGCTGTTATTCAGCCGTTGCTTTGAGTCTCCCCTCACTTGTTCACCGAGAGAGTTGGACAGCATCTAAACCAGTGACGCTGTGTAAACTGCCACATAGAAAAAAGACCGCAGCCCAGTTGGTCTACTAATTCTATGAATGTACAGCAGCAACTTAGGAACTGTATCACTTCTCTTGTATTACGAATTGTATGTATTGAGGAAACTTCTTATCTGTCTGTCGCCATCTGCTTGCGATACGTCACTGTAAATTACTCAAAGCTAAGTATTGTCATTTAATTTTCTGAAATAGAACTCATTAATCCGATTTGCTTGAATTGTCTAGCGATCGGAAAAGCAGGTTTCCTAGGTATCCCATATTTGACGAGTAGGCAGCACACAACAGTATCCTCAGCATATTTTTTAAAGATAAAAGGTGAAAGGCTGGACCTCTGCCCAAAACATTAATTTATTCTCGCAAATTTTCCGTCACTGACCTTTATTTTGATAACTGCTCTCAGAGCACGGAGACAGAAAAATAATGCAGCAACTTTACAAGAATCAGAAGTAGTTTGCTTTAAAAACCTTGGATCAGTTTAGACATGTATGCATTCTCAAAACGTTTTTCGAAGTCAACATATCCTATAAACAATTGGATCTGGATTGCAGTTTGTTCAATGCCAAATGAAGGGATTGGCGTTCATGACGTGACGATTTACCTCGGCAACACACATGAGCAGCTGTCAAGTATTTACCCTACTGGTCACATCACTCCAGTGAGGAAGGCAACGGGAAAGCCTCTCATTAGATTCCACAGCAAATGAATGCGGCAAACATGAGTGTCTTGAAACTTCCTGGCGGATTAAAACTGTGTGCCAGACCGAAACTCGAACTCAAGACCTTTGCCTTTCGTGAGCAAATACTCTACCAAGTTTGGAAGGTGGGAGACGAGGTATTGGCGGAATTAAAGCTGTGAATACAGGGCGTGAGTCATGCGTAAGCTCAGTTGGAAGAGCACTTGCCCGCGAAAGGCAAAGGTCCCGAGTTTGAGTATCGGTCCGGCACACAGTTTTAATCTGCCAGGAAGTTTCATATCAGCGCACACTCCGCTGTAGAGTGAAAATTTCATTCTATAAGTGTCTTTCTTGGAAAAATACATTCCAGAAGCAAAATAGTTCCGCCGTCGGCACCGTCCCAGGAAATGGAACATATTTCTCCACAAACTTTGATAAACATTGGACAGGTACTTCATAGCGTAGCACCTGTTAGGTCCACTATTTTATTTTGACATTGCTGAGAGCAGCACGCAGATAACAAATAAATAAGTGAACAATACTAACGGAGGGAGTGGTAACAGGTAGTTACGTTAATTACCAGTGGTAAGGCTGAATGAGAAGCCCGCGGGAGTTAGGTGTGTACTTGGGAGGCCTCCAGCGCTGGTCGGTCGGTGTTAGACTAGCAGTTCCGCAGCCGGCAGGTGATCGCGGGCGCTTCCTTCCCGCTGTCAGGCATAATTAACGATGCAGCCGCGGCGCCCGGCAGGTAGGGGCGAAGCGAGGTGTGGCGGGCTGGCCTGGCTGCGAGTTGCAACCTGTTGCGATCGGCCGCCGGCCGCAAGGCGCGGTTTCCCCACCTCGCACCTACCGCGTCTGTGCACAGAGCGCCCACGCTGTGGCCTACTGCTGAGAATCGCTAACATCGTAGGCGAGGCAGTCCAAGACACCCTCACAGCGAGTTAATCCCTTTACAATTTATCAGTAAATCGCTTACGATTCCAGTATCGGTTTCTCGACTAAAGGGCTCGTTTCATTTTTCGATTCCGTCTCAAACGTATCGCTTGAGAGCGATGTAGGAAACGCCGCTTTAAATTACGCCTTTTCGTGAATAAGAACAACAGACCTGAAACTTCCAGGCAGATTAAAACTGTGTGCCGAACCGAGACTCCAACTCGGGACCTTTGACTTTCGCGGGCAAGTGCTCTTCCAACTGAGCTATCCAAGCACGACTCACGTCCCGTCCTCACAGCTGCGTGAGTCGTGCTTGGGTAGTCTAACAACCCTACCACAACAAAGGTCAAAAATTAATTATGATTGTAGTGTTGCTGACGCTGCTAAATATTGCATTTTCGGGCAACAACACAGTTATATTATGTGGCAGGTGTCATTAGAACACAGTTAATAAAGTCATTTCTTGAAATAATGGATAAACTAGGCAGTCATATTTTCGTGTTTCCCACGCTGGTCTCGTTGTGAACTCATGGCTCAATCGTCGAAAATCTAGGTAGTGATGATTCCAAGCTCGAATGCAAAGAGGCCTAGGTGTTATTCTGCGATATTCAAAAGTTTTATAGATGTGTTTCATAAACCATTCTTGAAGATGAAACTTTTGCAAGTTAGGACAATAGTGACGTAAAAAAGTAATCAGCACTCCGAATTTAAGCTACACTTCTTTTTTATTACTTTTGTTGCAATATCACGTAACTCGTTCCAAAACATCACTTCACAATATAAAACGTACTTGAAAATATCTTTCTCACTGTTAAAGTTCACATTTCGTAAAGTGACTACAATTTGCGTCTTTTTAACATGAAAACCAAAGCTTGACGCCTAAAAATCAGAGTTACAAGTTCGTCAAAGATCATAGTGACAAAAGAAAGAATACACATAAGAATAATATCATTGCAATATATACATATCAATGTATCGAAGTATCTCTACATTAATGAAATCAAATCTGAATGTTGTCACAGAAATATGTTAACTATTTTACAGAAACACAATAGAATATTGCCCGTATCGAGAGGTTGAGGTGAGGTGCCGTAATGGTTACGTAATTCAAGAATCATTACAGTAGCTCAGTTGGTAGAGCACGGTGCCCGCAAAAGGCAAAGATCCCGAGTTCGAGTCTCGGTCCGGCACACAGTTTTAATTTGCCTCGAGGTTTCATATCAGCGCACACTCCGCTGTAGAACTAAAATTCATTCTAGAAACATCCCTCAGGCTGTGGCTAAGCCATGTCTCCGCAACATCCTTTCTTTCAGGAGTGCTAGTTCTGCAAGTTTCGCAGGAGAGCTTCCGTGAAACTTGAAAGGTAGGAACGAGGTACTGGCGGAATTAAAGCTGTGAAGACGGGGCGTGAGTCGTGCTTGAGTAGGGCAGATGGTAGAACACTTGCCCGCGAAAGGCAAAGGTCCCGAGTTCGAGTCTCGGTCCGCCACACAGTTTTAATCTGCCAGGAAGTTTCACATCAGCGCACACTCCGCTGTAGAGTGAAAATTCATTCTAAGAACAGACCTGTGTTTATACTACGTATAGAAGTATGAAATAGGAATTTCTCTATAGGCGGTGCTAGCCATCAGTATAGGGTCTGTGAGATCGTGTCTGCAGCTCCATATGCTTCCTGATGACGAATGTCGGCACACAGTAACCAAAGTTCCTTACATCGGTATCTGGTTAAAACCCGTATACATGTTGAGATTTGTGCCTACGAACGACGATTTGCAGGCAGCATTGAACCTCTGTAATCACTTGAAGGAAACCACTGCAGAACCGCATCCAATGCTTGTCGAAGCTTTCGGCGAACATGCTCCTGGGAAAGAACTGTGTTTGACTGGTTCAAAAAATTCAAAAGTTGTAGTTCCGACGTGAGTAATGAAGAGCGTGGAAAAACACCGAAAAAGTTCGAAGTCAACGAATTGCAGGCCTTATTAGATGTTAATGATGATAATGATACTCAAACTAAACAGGAACTCACGGAACAATTAAATGTGACGCAGAAAGCCGTTTCTCATTCGTTGAAAGCTATGGGAAAGGTGCCGAAAGCGCGAAAATCGGTTCCGCATACCCTGAATGAAAGACAGCAAGCAAAATGAAGGACCACTTGTGAAATTCTGTTCGCCAGATAGAAAAGAAAGTCCTTTCTCCATCGAATAGTGACAAGTGATAAAAAATGCATTTATTTTGAAAAAATCCATATACACTACTGACCATTAAAATTGCTACACCACGAGGATGACGTGCTACAGACGCGAAATTTAACCGACAGGAAGAAGATGCTGTGATATGCAAATGATTAGCTTTTCAGAGCATTCAGACAAGGTTGGCGCCGCTGGCGACACCTACAACGTGCTGACATGAGAAAAGTTTCCAAACCGATTTCTCATACACAAAGAGCAGTTGACCGGCTTCGCCTGGTGAAACGTTGTTATGATGCCTCGTGTAAGGAGGAGAAATGCGTAAAATCACGTTTCCGACTTTGATAAGGGTCGGATTGTAGCCCATCGCGATTGTGGTTTATCCTATCGCGACATTGCTGCTCACGTTGGTCGAGATCCAATGACTGTTAGCAGAATATGGAATCTGTGGGTTCAGAAGGGTAATACGGAACGCCGTACTGGATCTCAACGGTCTCGTATCACTAGCAGTCGAGATGAGAGACATCTTATCCGCATGGCTGTAACGGATCGTGCAGCCACGTCTCGATCCCTGAGTCAACAGATGGGGACGTCTGCAAGACAACAACCATCTGCACGAACAATTCGACGACGTTTGCAGCAGCATGGACTATCAGCTCGGAGACCATGGCTGCGGTTACCCTTGACGCTGCATCACAGGCAGGAGCACCTGCGATGGTGTACTCAACGACGAACCTGGGTGCACGAATGGCGAAACGTCATTTTTTCGGATGAATCCATGTTCTGTTTACAGCATCATCATGGTCGCATCCGTGTTTCACGACATCGCGGTCAATGCGCATTGGAAGTGTGTATTCGTCATCGCCATACTGCCGTATCACCCGACTTCATGGAATAGGGTGCCATTGGTTACACGTCTCGGTCACCTCTTGTTCACATTGACGGCACTTTGAACAGTGGACGTTACATTTCAGATATGTTACGACCCGTGGCTCTTTCCTTCATTCGATCCCTGCGATACCCTACATTTCAGCAAGGTATTCCATGGCCGCATATTGCAGGTCCTGTACGGGCCTTTCTGGATACATAAAATGTTCGGCTGCTGCCCTGGCCAGCACATTCTCCAGATCTCTCACCAACTGAAAACGTCTGGTCAATGGTGGCCGAGCAAATGGCTCGTCTCAATACGCCAGAACTCTTGATGAACTCTGGTATCCTGTTGAAGCTGCATGGGCAGCTGTACCTGTACACACCATCCAAGCTCTGTTTGACTCAATGCCCAGGCGTATCAAGGCCGTTATTACGGCCAGAGGTGGTTGTTCTGGGTACTGATTTCTCAGGACCTATGCACCCAAATTGAGTGAAAATGAAATCAAATGTCAGTTCTAGTATAATATTTTTGTCCAATGAATACCCGTTTATCATCTGCATTTCTTCTTGGTGTAGCAATTTTAATGGGCAGTAGTGTATATGGGTGAATCCCGGAAAACCATCGACATCCATTGCAAGACCAAATCGCTTTGGAAAGAAGACAATGTTCAGTGTTTGGTGTGATCAGAATAGTGTCATCTATTATGAGCTGCTAAAACCTGGTGCTCCCGTTAACACTGATCGCTACCAGCAGCAAGTGTTCGATTTAAATCGTGCATTACCGAAGTTTGGAAAAAGGCATCACAAAGTCATATTGCTCTACAATGACGCACCATCACACACAACGAAACGGGTCAGGAAAACGATCGAGCCATTCGGTTGGGAAATACTAGGGATGGCGGCTTGTTCTCCACACTAGGGTCCGTCCGATTATCATCTGTTTGCATCATTGGGACACGCTCACGCTGAACAATTCTTCAGTTCGTATGAAAATGTAGGAAAATAGCCCGCTGACTGGTTCGCTTCAAAAGAACTGTTTTTCACTCGTGGCAGTCATAGTGGGAGAAATATATTAATCGCAATGTAGATTATTTTGAACAAAATATTGTTTATCAGTTTCGAACAACAGACGTGTAATTATTGCAACCAAATTCCGTTTTCATACTTCTGCACCTAGTAATTTTAGAGAAAGGTTTGGACAATATTGATTGGAGTACACTATTTGTGTGGGAATAAAACACAGTGTGTCAGATGTTCAATTTATACAGAAAGCAGCCTTCATTTAAAAGAGTAGGAAGACCCAAAATATAGTTGAGGAGGGAGTGAAGTGGAATTGTAGCCTTCCCCCAGTGTTGTTCACTGTTTGAATAAGGAATTCAAGTTCACGGGAATAAATGAAAACTGTGAGTGTTGCAGGTGACATTGAAATGATCGTAGGAGTATTGGAAGAGCAGTTTAAAGTATGGATCGTATATTGAAAGAGGTTGTCGGATGAATGTCAACAATAGTGAAGCAAGGGTTATGGGACGTAGTCAAATTAAATCAGACGTTGGTAAAGGAATCACAATACAAAAGAAATACTAGAAGCAGTAGAT
This sequence comes from Schistocerca serialis cubense, assembly GCF_023864345.2. Taxonomy (NCBI): domain Eukaryota; kingdom Metazoa; phylum Arthropoda; class Insecta; order Orthoptera; family Acrididae; genus Schistocerca; species Schistocerca serialis. The sequence continues at coordinate 541,781,489 of NC_064644.1, read as the reverse complement.
GACAATGGCTGAAGTCAAGATATTTCAAATGCTATCTGGCAACAACAAAGAACGCATTTCCGTAAAGGGGAATTTTGTTAACTTGGGAAATATATTTAAACATCGGGTAACGATTATGAATGGATTTTTTGGTGTGTAGGGTTCTATGGGAATGAAACAAGATGAGATGAGAACAAAACCTTTTGAAACACTGATGCTACGAATTACTACTGAAAACAAGATTGTAAAGTGTAGTAACTAACGAGAATGTACTGTATCGAATTTTCTGGGAAAAGAAATTTGTGGCATAACTTAAATAAATGGATCGACTGATAATATATGTCTAGAGGCATCAAGGACGGAAGTAAGTGTGGGGTAAAATTCGAGAAGCAGACCATGGCTGGATTAAACATTTTCAGATGCACATAGGTTTCAATATTTATGTGGTGATAGAGTCTTTTGCAGGATACACTAGCGTCGAGTGCCGCAATAAATCATTCTTCGTACTGCGGACCACAGTGACGTGAAGAACAGCGAACAGATCATTTCACATGAAGAAACGTCTGGCTGTGGAACGCTAGGGCGTGGGGGGGAGGGGGGGGGGCGCATGGACTAAACAAGGTTCAAATGGCTCTGATCACTATGGGGCTCAACATCTACTTAAACCTAACTAACCTAAGAACATCACACACAGCCATTCCAAAGGCAGGATTCGAACCTGCAACCGTAGTGGTAGTGCAGTTCCAGACTGAAGTGCCTAGAACCACTCGGCCACAGCGGCCGGCGGCGCATCAACGTTTTACACTGAAGAGACACGTTTTGTTCGTGGCTTCGCCCACTATGCAATAGCACATGTTCTGCACATATCCTTCCCTCTCTTTAACCGCTCCTCTCCTCCCCATCCATATCCAACCCCCCTCCATCCTGTCTCTGGACCCCATCTCTTTCTATCTCCCCTCTCTCCCCTCCACTCTGGCCCATGCCTTCTCTCCATATTGTCCTCTCCCCTCTTCGTCACGTTTTGTCCTCATTCACTTGCCAAGCACCTATCTTCCACTGTGTCCTAGTCCTACTCCTCCACATCTCTGAATACATCTCCTTCTTCCCTTGTCTCTGAAAATGCCCTCCTCCCCCTCTATCCACACATTTTCGGCTCCCAACCTATCTATCAGTTCCCTTCACCCCTGTTTGACCCTCTCCTCATCCGCTTTTTCTGTCCATCAGCCTCCCCCTCGCCCCTCTCCCTCTGCATTCATATCATCCTTCTACACGTCCATCCGCTCCACTCCCTCTCTGTCTGTCCATCTACTCACTCCCATCCCTAACACTCTGTGGATCTCCTACTCCCACCTTAATCTGCCACCTTCTCCTCACCACTTTCTCTATCCATCTCATCCTACCTCCTCTTACTATCCCCCTTCTCCTCCCCCTCTGTCTCCACCATATATATTTTAGTTCTTCTCTGTTTTGTTTTCTATGTGCTCTCATTTCATGTATAGCTACTTTTCCTGCTTTTAATATGTTTTAGCATATGTCAGATGGATTGACTGGGTGATCGCTTCGTATGCATGAGTGTGAAACAGTTCTAGAGTTTATTTCCACATTTGTTTGTTTTGATAAGTGTAAGAACGCTGATACCTCGATGTTGAGCGCCCATAAGATCTCAACACACTCACTCCACCATATACACTGAAGAGCCAAAGAAACTGGTACACTTCCCTAATATCGTGTAGGGCCCAACGAGCACGCAGAAGTGCCGCAACACTACAGTGCATGGACTCGTCTAATGTTTGAATTTGTGCTGCAGGATACTGACACCATCAATCCTGCAGGGCTGTCCATAAGAGTACGAGGGGATGGAGATCTTTTCTGAAAAGCAGCTTACAAGGAATCCCATATGTGCTCAGTAATGCCCATTTCTGGGGATTTTGGTGGCCAGCGGAAGTGTTTAATCTCAGAAGAGTATTTCTGGAGCCACTCTCCATTTCTGGACGTGTAGCGTATGGCATTGTCCTGCTGGAATTGCCCACGTCCGTCGGAATTCACAGTGGACATTAACGTATGCAGGTGGTTAGACAGGATGCTTAAGTATGTGTCACATGTCAGAGTCGTAGCTAGACGTAATAGGCGTCCCATATGACACCAACTGCACACGCCACACACCATTACACAGCCTCCACCAGCTTGAATAGTCTTCTGTGGACATGCAGGATCCATCGAATCATGAGTTTGTCTCCCCACGTCCATCCCCTCGATACAATTCAAAACGAGTCTCTTCTGACATGGCAACATGTTTCCAGTTATCAACTGTCCAGTGTCGGTGTTGACGGGCCGAGGCGAGGGATAAAGCTTTGTGCCTTGCAGTCATCAAGAATACACGAGTTGGCCTTTAGCTCCGAAACCCCATATCGATGATGTTTCGTTGAATGGTTCGCACGATGATACTTCTTGATGGCCCAGCATTGAAATCTGCAGCAATTTGAGGAGGGGTCGCATTTCTTGCTCAAACAGCCATGTCGGAGATTTGATGCTTCTTCTGATCCCTGATATTCACGGTACACTTGTAAAATGGTCGTACGAGAAAATCCCTATTTCATTACTACCTCGGAGATGCTGTGTCCCATCGTTCGTGCGCCAACTGCAACAACATGTTCAGATCAACTTAAATTTTGATAACATGCAATTTTAGCAGCAGTAGGCGATCTAACAACTACGCCAGAGACTTGTCTTATATAGCCATTGCCGACCGTAGTGCCGTGTTCTGCCTGTTTACATATTTATGTATTTGAATATGTATGCCTATAGCAGATTCTTTGGCGCTTAAGTGTATGAATCACATGGTATATTATATCATATAGAGATATACAACACTTCTCATATGAAATTGCTGCCGTTGATGGACAAGTTACCTACAAAATGTCATTTTAATGGTTCAGTTAATGTTCCATCCAAGTCATATCAGCGCACACTCCGCTGCAGAGTGAAAATCACATTCTGGAAACATCCCCCAGGCCGTGGCTAAGCCATGTCTCCTCAATATCCTTTCTTTCAGGAGTGCTAGTTCTGCATGGTTTACAGGAGAGCATCTGTAAAGTTTGGAAGGTAGGAGACGAGGTACTGGCAGAAGTAAAGCTGTGAGGACGGGGCGTGAGTCGTGCTTGGGTAGTTGGTAGAGCGCTTGCCCGCGAAAGGCAAAGGTCCCGAGTTCTTCTCGGTCCAGCACACAGTTTTAATCTGCCAGGAAGTTTCATATAAGCGCACACTCCGCTGCAGAGTGAAAATCTCATTCTGGTTCCATCCAAAACATTATGCAACAACGCTAAATTCAGACAAAGTAAAGGTATTTTCAGTATAAATAGGTACAATTCTTGCACCGCTTGATTAATATTGGAAGAAATAATTACAATCCTAACACGTGTTATTTATCTTTATTTCGTGCATCCTATGAAGCTCTCCAAGGCCTGGTTTGTAGCTTAATGACTGACACATAGTTCTTGATCTTTTACGTCATTTATTAATTGTCTGTTCAGGACAAAATTCTCCACACAAGCGAGACAAAGGGACATACGTCTTCTGGGAAGTAATATGTTTCAGATCCAAACCAAAATAAAGACTTACTCAGTTGACTCATAGCGGCCATATTTATAATGTCGACTTTACTTCTGAAATTTGCGATAAAGAGAATCTTTATAATTGCATAATTTTCCTAATTGGCTCGTTCCTTTTGATGAAACCAAAGATTTTTAGAACAGAAATACAGTATTCAGTGTTCAAATGTTACCCAGTTGTGGAAAAGAATATTTTATAATACAAAAGGGTTTATCAACAGTAACTTTTAAAACTATTTCTTTTTGGAAAAGAAAATTATTCCTTTAATTAAGGTATCTTAACAGAGAAGTATTAGGCAATATACACTACTTACATATATATTTTAAATATGTTTTCGATGAAACAAGCTACACTATTACAATCAGGAGTAAGTAATTACTAAATAATGAAGTTCATTGTGAAATATCTTTACTAAAATTTCGACAATTTGTGGAACTTAACGTTTACGCACTATGTTTTTAACACGGAGCGTAAAAGAAGTATTAAGTGTTATTTGGATCGTTAATTCTGCCTTTTGTTTCTGATTACCTCCTTTTTTTAAAAAAATAAGTCATGTGATGAAATGCCTCTATCATTCTGTGTCAAACATGCATACTGTAAGTGACAGTGGCTCATAAGAGATGTTTTTGTCAGTTACGGAATGAAATGAGGGTAACGTATTGTGGGTCGGGAGTCCCCCATTCGGGGAATTTCGGCTGCCGAGGGCAAGTACTTATTGCATTCGACGCCACATTAGGTGACTAGCGCGTTGGAGATGGGGAAGAAATGTTGATGAGGATAAAATCTCCTACTCCAGCCGGGAATCGAAACCGGGCCCTTTGGCGTGGCATTCCGCCGTGCTGACCACTTAGATAGACTAAAATAATTACTCGCCTGTGATCACATTTACTGCGAAGTTCAGATATAAGTTCCAGTCGAAATTCTTCATAAATATATCTATCGCTTATAAAAGAAATGGAAATCAGCCTTCCTCCACATCCATTTCAACATGTCAACAAATTTTGATATATATTGGTGCTACATGATGGTACAGTTGCCATTTCCATCAGAGTATATTTACTTTTGTTACTTTTTCCTATTTTACCTAACCCATACCATGTATTATCTGATTAATCCTTCGCTGTACGATGTGCATTGAGGTCGTCCCGGTAGTACCGGACGTGTTGTGTGGGTTGCGCTGACCGTGCTAGTGTTAGCAGGTCCAGCGGGCTTTGTGGGATTCAGTTATTGTCGGCATACGGCGGGCTCGCCCAGAAACGCACCGGGCCGTTGCTAAGGAGATACGACTGCAGCTGCAGGCGCGGCGCGGCTCTTGTCTGGCGGCTGTGTGCACTCAGCGGGGCAGAAGGCGGGCTGGCATTATTTGGGCGTATCGCGGGGCAGCAGGCGGTAGGCGCCAGGCGCCAGACGCTACCCGCTGCGCACAGTCACTGCCCGAGAGGTGCGGTGCGGCAGCAGCAGTGGTGACGCCAGCGAAGTTATTAGCTCGACAGCAGCAGATTACGTCCGTGCTGAAAGAGGTCTCAGTCGGAAGTTTGCAGGGACACAGTCCCTCGTCTTTTATTTCGTCGCCCACTTTAGGATAACATGTAAATATCAACTAACAATTTCTAAGGAACTATGCTAGATACAGCTGTGCCTCTATAGCAAATGGTAGCTTAACTCATATTCTTCCACATGTACTTGGTTTGTTGCCTGTAAAATTCCTTTATTTCTCGGAATGGCACTGCCTACATTTCTTTCATCAGCACCCCTACTGCATCACTCATTGTGCCGCTGCAGTTTGCTCGTAAGGAACCGATGAAGTAAGCACCTTATCGTTAACGTAACCCCATAAAGAAGTCGAGAAGGTGAACATCGTTGCCATGATGTTGGACCATCTCTACCACTTCTTGTTTCATCCAAGAGCTGATGAAGAAATAGCATGCGGTGTGGTGGTGCGCCCCTAGCCATCGCAGAAATTTGTGTTGGTGAGGTGCGAAGAAGTTACAAAAAATTAGTGTAAGGTGTTGCCGAAATAATATGCTCACTAAAAAAAGAATGGTCCAATGATATTTCTGTGCATTAGGCAACGGCACATATTCACTTTCTGGCTGTCCCTTATGTGCTTCGTGCGATATATGTGTCCACCGCCCCTGAGATCCAGACATTATGCTTACTTAAAATGGTGCAAATTGCTCTGAGCACTATGGGACTTAACCGCTGAGGTCATCCGTTCCCTAGAACTTAGAACTACGTAAATCTAACTAACCTAAGGACGTCACACACATCCATGCCCGAAGCAGGATTCTAACCTGCGACCGTAGCGGTCGCGCGGGTCCAGATTGTAGCGCCTAGAACCGCTTGAACAACATGGCCGACTATGCTTTCTTAGTTTCCAGTGGATATGAGAAGTCACTTCACTGCAAAAACAAACTATATTGAAGAAGTCGTTGTGTATAACTATTTGTTCCATACAGTTCCTGGTCAACTCAGCATCTCGACCATTGGTAATTGGAGACTGTTGCTGAACTGTAATAGTGGACTGTATTTCATGACACCACAAATAACTGTATTCTTTTACGCCCACAGACGTCATTGCAACAGCAGAACTTCTAAATTACACTAACTATAGGAAGAGCGAGAGAGAAAAGAAATGAAGCACTCTCATACAAAATGCAGAATTGTATCTTAAAAATTTCATGAGCTCAACTACCATTTCCAGACAAAGACATACACATGTAAACTGTATCCATTAAACACATGTTGAGTTAAACTAAACGTTATGGTTGCATCCAGCATAATTCCCTAGAAATAAATATTTGTAATCAGTGAAAGATTGTTTGCTCACCTGTAAATAACGCGATTGGGCTAGGTCAATGCCCTGCATACTTTTTTAGGGCTAAAAAGAAGCTTAATGGACATTATGCGCTGAAGAGGCTATGAAACTGGTATACCCTGCCTAATATCGTGTAGGGCCCCCGCGAGCACGCAGAAGTGCCGCAACACGACATGGCATGGACTCGGTTAATTTAGTGTTGCCAGGAATTGGCACCATGAATCCTGCAGGGTTGTCCATAAATCCGAAAGAATACGGGTGGGGGTAACATCTTCTGAAAAGCACGTTGCAAGGCATTCCAGGTAAGGTTGATTATGTTCATGCCTGGGGAGTCTGGTGGGCAGCGCAAATGTTTAAAGTCAAAACAGTGTTTCCAGAACGAATCTGTAGCAATTATGGACATGTGGAGTGTTGCATTGTCTTGTTGAAATTGCCGTCCATCGGAATGGACAATGGATGCAGATGATCAGGCAAGCTGCTTACGCATGTGTCACCCGTTAGAGTCGTATTTCGACGCATCAGAGGTCCCATATCACTCCAAATGCACACGCATCAGGCCATTACGGAGCCTGCACTATCTTGAACAGTCCCCTGTTGACGTGCAGGGTCCTTGGATTATAAGGTTGTCTCTACACCTGTACACGTCCATCTGTTCGATACAATTTGAACCGGGACTAATCCGACCAGGCAATATGTTTCCAGTCATCAACAGTCCAACGTAGGTGTTGACAGGCCCAGATAAGGCCTAAAACTTTGTGTCGTGGAGTCATCAAGGGTATACGTGTGAGCATTCGGCTTCGAAAGCCCATATCGATGATTCGGTGAATGGTTCGCACGCTGACACTTGTTGGTGACTCTGCATTGAAATCTGCAGAAATTTGCGGAAGGGTTGCACTTATGTCACGCTGAACGATTCTCTTCAGTTGTCGTTGGTCCCATTCTTGCAGGATCATGTTCCGGCCACAGTGATGTCGGAGATTAGCTATTTTACCGGATTCCTGATACGGTCGTACGGGAAAATCCCCACTTCACCGCTACCTCGAAGAGGCTGTGTTCCAACGCTCGAATGCCGACTATAACACCAATTTTAAACTCACTTAGATGTTGATAATTTGCCATTGTAGCAGCAGAAACAAACTGTGTCAGACACTTGTCTTATATAGGCGTTGCCGTCCGCAGCGCTGTATTCTTTCTGTTTACATATCTCTGTATTTGAATAAGCATGCCTGTACCAATTTCGTTGGTGCTTCAGTGTATATCGCAAACAGCAGATTTGCTGACCCATGTTGACCGGTGTGTTACTACCTGCATTATCATATATTTTCAGCCGTTTCAGTCTTCGATATGTATTATGTTACACACTGTATACAGATACCCTACTCCCGCCGAAAGGTGTGTAACATGTATGCAGTTGTTACACGTCCATTCTACATTGAGTTAATATGTCCACAGTGTCACAAACGTTTCAGATCTGTACTGGGATGAAAGGGCTGGAGTGGTAGCACAGCATTTCATTTTGCACGGTGAACGCGGCAGATGTGTTTGCACTTTGTCGGCAGCAATGGACACCTCCCGCCACGGACGAGTCGCTGGGATGCCCCAGGCTGCACGTGCTTCACGTATGGCTGGCACCGTACGGCGCGCTAATTCGTGCGGCAAATGAAGGACAGCACGGCGCACGGCCGGCCAAACAGCGAACGGTAAACAACGCTGATGGGCAGCTGTGTCTGATTACCGGAATATCGATGTCCGCTAATCCCGGCTCGCCTGCCGCCGCCCGGGTGACCGCCGCTACCACCACCACCATACCGCCTCCCCCCGCGACCGTCGCCACCCCCTGACACATCACAGCCACGGGCGCTGTATTCCAGTGCCTGTGAGGGCCTTTGACCGATCTCCACGCCTTGTGCTCTGAGCAGCAGTACATGGGAGCCCACTGTGCGAAATGTCCGCTGTGATTATGTGACTTTGACTCGCAGCAGTACATTCGCTGCAGTCCCTGCCAATGACACTGCCGACGCGTCATGCCATACTGCATCCGTTACTAGGTTACGCTATTGTGCATTCCGCTACAGACGAAGCTGCACTATACCTACACTATACCTCTACCTGAACTGTCCTCTCTCTTATTTCCAGCAATAGTATTCTCACTATTGAATTTTAGTGAGAAGGACAACACTCTTTAGACTTTCGCGTTCCATTCTGAAATAATAGCATTCATTTATGTATGCTGCAGTCTTTTACTGAAATTGTATGAAATTTAAAAAATTATTCCTTGACAAGTGACGTTTTTCTCAAATATGAACCAGTGTTCCAAGCTACAACAACGTCATGTACCTAGGAAACATTCTCTACTCAAATTCGGAAGTGTTGCAATCGAGAAAATCTTGCGATTATTGCATCTGAGTGTGTTACACTAGACAATAATAATCACTAAATGAGATAGAATGGCATAAAAAGTTACAAGTTGAAAATATTTTTAAATGGAAAAAATAGGTACGGGCAACGAAACAAGTTTTTGTTTTTACAGTGGGAAAATTATAGAGAAGTTAAAGGAACCCAGTTTATTTTGAGATATCATTTGTAACTCTGTGGTGCCCTTCTTCGTCACCCTCGGGCTCGCAACACATAGAACAGCAAGGTGTCGACACATGCGAAGAAAAGGCCACAGTTTAGGCGCTCATGTGATGTGAAAGGTGGGTTTATGATGTCACATAGGCACCAAATTCACCGAAATTCTATCCAATGCCATCGTCGACGTGTCACATAATGGAAGAGTCGTCTCATCCAGTCTTACAGTATTTCAGCCCTTCTCTTTATGCTTCTTCGGTTGAGTTCTGAACCACGTTGAAATCACGTACGGGTGGGTAAGCAAAGCATTTCAGACACACTGCCGCTCTTAGTCAACACAAAAAGGTTGCGGGGGATGATATACGAGTAAAAGGCACCAATGAAACTAGTCCTTCTTTGGGGCAATGAATCCCACACATTTCGCGGTTGGAAACAACAGTTTGCAGTGCGATGTGCAACCGGACGATTGACGCCGCTGACCAATTTCCCTCACCTCCCCCCGCCCCCCAACTCTACTATAATGACATTCCGAGGGTGCAGATCTTTGCAGTGAACGTGATGTGACACATTTGGAATGTAGTGCAAGCGAAGTTTTGTATACACTGGTATACAGGGTGAAACCACTATGAACCGTTCAGAAAACAATTCAAAAAAGCATCTATATCTACATATATACTCCGCTAGCCACCAAGCTGTGTTTGGCGGAGGGCACAATTCGCGCCAAAGTCATATTTCCTCCCGCTCTCGCGATGGCTAAATTTACCTGTCACGAATCTTGCCGCTCTTCTTTCGACCTTCTCAATCTCCTCAATTAGACCCAACTGGTAAGAGTCCCAGACAGACGAACAATACTCTAAGACCGGACAAACTAATGTATTGTAAGCTATTTGCTTTGTTGAAGGACTTCATCGCTTCAGGATTCTACCAATAAACCGCAATCTAGAGTTCGCCTTACCCGTTACTTGTGCAATCTGATCATTCCATTCGAAATTATTTCGAATAGTCACACCCAGATATTTGACTGATGTTACCGTTTCCAAAGACTGATCGTTTATTTTGTACTCATACATTAATGGGGATTTTCACCCTGTTATACGCAGTAGGTGAAAGTGTTTCGAGTTGAAAAGTGATGTTTATGGTTTCTCAACACTCCCGCTTCGCGCCCTCTTATGGTGTGATCACAAAGAGGTGCAACATTGGCATGTGCATGAATAAACCGGCAAAGTGCCACTCTTAGGGCACCCCTTTTCGGCAACACCCACAGTGCTACCTAGACACCTTTGCTGCGGACATTAAAAATGTACCTGTCAGAAACTTCGAGTCCATCCTGCTGAGTGGTGCCTCATGGCTGCTTCGGCGGGGTGACGTGTAACGCATAGCTCTGGAACGCTTGGCGTGGTTTGAGACAAAATTGGTAATGATTTGGCTAAAACAAGTAACTGGAGAATGCCAAGTACACAGCTACTCACAGATAACTGTTGGCGTATACAGGGCTTATCGGGTACAAGCGCAGATATTTTTATATGAGGTACCTCAATATGTACTCACATCAGTGTCTTGATTGTTTTTCCTCTGAGCCGAAGAGTCCTCCCACAAATACGTCACATAATTTACTGCCCGATCTTTTGTTTCCAGTCTTAACTGCAGTACTAACTGGACTACGCCTGTCAGTATAGACTAACCATTTAGCGTTCACGCATCCACACGTCGACATAAGTCCTGCAGTCCTGGGGAAAATAAGCATTAATGGTTTACTCCTAACACTTGTACTTGCAGATACCAACCATCCTATAAGCATACGAATTGTAATAGCTATCATTATTAATCTGCAAATGACACAAATACTGATGTATTGCTGTACAGTACACCGTCACCACTCACCAATAGAAACGTCTGTACTTACAGCCGTTCCAGCCTGTGTTTTGGCCCGCTAAATGAGTTGTGGCTAAAAGCTTTGGGCCGAACTCACTATATTAGGGGTAAGCGAATACTGGCGCTTCCTGCAGTTGTGCTTCCACTTTGCACCTCAGCCGTCCCAAGTCAGAAGCCTTCGGCCCACACTTTTCGAACCGAATTCGGCAGACTCACTGTTTATGACAGGTGTTCTTACGGTACTCGTCGCTCCCTACGACGCTAGATGGACGACGCCAGTGGCAGAAATGAAATTGTGGCTTCAGTGTGCTACTCCATTAATTAATTCTTCAAAGATCCATAATTTTGGACGTCATTGCTTACGTAGCCTGCGAGAACTTATAATTCGTGGCATATACAGAGTGTAACGTAAACGAAATTATATTTTATATTACATACAATACTTTCGAAAACACGTTTATTTATTACAATGGTGAAGTTATGTGCGTCGTTTGGTTTGCATTGACAGATGTGTGACAGTAGTAGTTAATTTAGTTCCACAGGTTACGTTGTTCCTAAGAATCCAAAATAATTTGCAAACCCATTGTTTGCATGTCTAGATGTATGTTGGTTGATGAATGCTGAAGACTTTCAGCCGGCCGCGGTGGTCTCGCGGTTCTAGGCGCGCAGTACGGAACCGCGCGACTGCTACGGTCGCAGGTTCGAATCCTGGCTCGGGCATGGATGTGTGTGATGTCCTTAGGTTAGTTAGGTTTAAGTAGTTCTAAGTTCTAGGGGACTGATGACCACAGCTGTTAAGTCCCATAGTGCTCAGAGCCATTTGAATCATTTTTTAAGACTTTCAGGCAGTAGAATAACAATGTAAAATCCACTACATGAGCCTTTTCTATAACCAACCTTTCACAACCTACGCTGATACCCAGAACTTAAGGACGGAAATGTGCCCCACATGATGTGTCACTGCCAAGTAACATAGCTCGAAACTTGGGCCACACACAGGAAGAACGGCTATAGTATAAAACGGAAAGCAGCTGAAAAGAATAAGGAACGAGGTGTACGAAAATTACACTTTTATTGAAACAGAATAATAACGCCGAAGTCACTGCTATTTACGATGGCCCTCAGGAGCTTGCAAAACGCGGGTCATGGTGCTTAATACGATGTGTGGTGATTATGGACGGCAGTACCTGCTAGCAACGTGCTCCCACGCTGCTCAAAACGTAAATAAAGATTTCTTGTGCTAGGGCATTCAATAGCTCAAAAGCATCCCACGCATACTCGGTCACTTTTAATTCGGACGAACGGGCAGACAGACCATTCGCCAAATATCTTCTCTTTTCAAGACCTCCTCCACATCCACCTTTCGACGATGCCGGGGGTGCCTTACGTATTCTCAAGGCTCGCTGTATGATGGTACGTCTAGCAATGTAGAATATGACTATTCTGGTGGCTCAGGTGTTACTGTGTGGAAGGCATAATGTTACCTCGGGTAATGACCGCAAAATCTTTGAACGCAGTACACGTGTCTTTCGACATTATTGTGGCGCAGTGTATGTTCCCCATGTGCGCTTTTTCAGGGGTGCATTGGGTCCTGACTTCATTTTTATGGATGACATTCGACCCCATCAAATAGCGCAGGTGGACGAGTTGCTGGAACACGAAGACATGCGGAGAGTCGATTGGCCTGCCCGTTCGTCCGACTCAACTTTCATCAAACACTTGTGAGATGTGTTGGGAACACGACTGCAACATGTCCACACGCATCAGCGACCGTCCAGTAGTTGTCAGCCGCGTTGGCACAGATAGAGAAAACTTTAGAACACGAGCTCATTACCAGCCTTTTGTCGAATATGGCAGCACGTGGCAGAGCATAAATTGCCCTAAGTGGTGATCACACACCCCATTAAGGACCATTTCCTGCATTTTGTAATGTCCAGGTGGCTATCATAAATCGCGGTGACGTGAGTATAATTACTGTCGCTGAGTAAATATCATTACTGTTCTTTTCATTCCGTATTTCCTCCAGTCGCCTTCTGTATTGTCCGCCCTGATAGCTGAGTGGTCAGTGTGACGGATTACCGTCCTACTGGCCCGAGTTTGATTCCAGGCTGGGTCGGAGATTTTCTCCGCTCGTGGACTGGGTATTGCGCTGTCTTCATCACCATTTCATCCCTATCCGGCGCGCAGGTCGCCCAGTGTGGCGTCGAATGTAATAAGACCTGCACCAAGGCGGCCGGACCTGCCCCGCAAGGGCCCTCCCGGCCAATAACGGCAAACGCTCATTTCCATTGCCTTCTGTATCATACTGGATTGGATGTAGTGGGATTACGACTCGATACTAATTCAGTTGGGAACAAACAGACCAGATCTTTTTGAGGAAGTTAATCTAGAAGAAACAGCGTAGAGTTTTCTTGTTTGGGAAAGCAAATAAAAGTGTTATTAATGATTATCTTCATAGTCAGCTCCAAGCATTCACCGCGGGACACAAAGTTATTGAGCATCTTTGGTCGGAATTTAAAGGTATTGTCCACCATGTTCTAGAGAAGTATGTGCCTAGCAAAGGTATAGGGGATGGAAAGGATCCACCTTGGTACAACAAACGTATTAGGAAGTTGCTGAGGAAGCAGAGAATTTTGCACAGTCGTTTTAAACGTAAGCACTGCCCCGCTGACAAACAGAAATTATGCGAAATGAAAGCAGTTGTCAGAAGGACAATGAGATACTCTTTTAACGAATTTGAAAGCAATATTTTATCTGCAATTCTAAAAATAGCACCAAAAAATTTTGGTCCTGCGTAAAATCTATGAACGCTACAAATAATTCAATACCTTCTCTTGCTGACAGTACGGGTAATGTAATTGATGATGATAAACAGAAGGCCGAAATTCTAAACCCAGCTTTCAAAAACTCGTTTACGATAGAGGATTGGAGCACAATTCCCCCTTTCAATTATCGAACAAACGAAAGGATGGCTGACATAGTGTTTAGTGTATCTGGGATTGTAAAACAGCTAAGATCCTTAGACGACAGAAAGGCATCTGACGGTATCCCCGTAAGTTTTTATGTTGACTATGCTCCAAATATAGCACCATTCTTATCCGTCATCTATCAGAGATCACTGGAACGGCGGAAAGTTCAACGGGACTGGAAGAAGGCCCAGGTCACAGAAATCTATAAAAAGGGTAGAAAATCGGTTGCACATAATTACCGGCCAAATTTCACTGACATCGATTTGTTGTAGAATCATGGAACATATTTTGTGTTCAGACATAATGACCTTTCTATACCCTGAGAAGCTGATCTGCAGAAACCAGCACGGTTTTAGAAAACAGCGGTCATGTGAGACACAGCTCTCCCTCTTTGTGCATGATTTACAACAGGCTCAAGATACCGGCTCCCACGATGATGCCATATTTATCGACTTTCGAAAGACGTTCGACTCAGTTCCGCACTGTCGCTTGCTACAAAAAGTGCGCGCTTACGGTGTATCCAATGACATATGCTGTTGGATAGAAAGTTTTCTAACAGACAGGGAGCAGTATGTCGTCCTGAACGGGGTAACGTCAAGAGAAACAAGAGTAACTTGAGGTGTGCCCCAGGGCAGCGTAATAGGTCCTCTGCTGTTTACGATTTACATAAACGATCTTTTTGATGGTATTGATAGCATTCTTAGTCTGTTTGCCGATGATGCTGTAGTCTACAGGAAAGTAGTATCACACGAAAGTTGTGAACAGATCATTGAGGATTTGCAGAAAATAGGTGCGTGGTGTAATGACTGGCAGTTATGTCTCAATATTAGTAAGTGTAACCTACTGCGTATAACAATGAGTACAAAATAAATGATCAGTCTTTGGAAGCAGTAACATCAGGCAAGTATCTAGGTGTGACTATTCGAAATAATCTCAAATGTAATGATCATATTACACAAGTAACGACTAAAGGAACTCTAGATTGCTGTTTATTGGTAGAATCCTGAAGCGATGAAGTCCTTCAACAAAGCAAATAGCTTACAATACGTTATGTCGTCCAGTCTTAAAGTACCGTTCGTCTGTATGGGACCCTTACCAGTTGGGTCTGATTCAAGAGATTGAGAAGGTCCAAAGAAGAGCGGCAAGATTCGTGACTGGTACATTTATCCATCGCGAGAGCGTTACAAATCTCATAGAAAGTTGAAGTGGGACACACTTGCAGATAGACGACGCGCCAAACAGAAGGGGCTGCTCACTAAATTCCGAAATCTTTACGGACGATGTAGAGCATACATTATTATCACTAACTTTCAAATCGCGTAATGATCATCATTCAAAGATAAGGTAAATAAGAGCTCGTACTGAGGCGTTCAGACAGTCGTTTCTCCCTCGCTCGATCCGCGAGTTGAACAAAGCGGGAGAAATATGACTTTGGCGCGAATTGTGCCCTCCGCCACACACCGCTTGGTGGCTAGCCGAGTACATATGTAGATGTAGATGTAGATGTAGGAAGGGCATACCACGGAATTGCTGAAGCACCTAAAGAAGTGTGTATCTGCAGTGAGAACGATGTCAGATGTGGGATACAGAAATATAAAAAAATTGCATACTTCACTTACTTTCATTTTCTTATGTTTTACAGGATCATATTCTGGGGTAACTCATCAAACCGAGCAAAATTTTTCGGCGTGAAAAACCATGTAATAAGAATTATTTGTGGCGTAAATTCAAGAACATCATGTAGAAATCTCTTCAAGGAAGTTTGTATTCTACATACTGCTTCTCAGTATACTCATTCCTTAATGAAGTTTGTTGCAAGTAATGTACCTCCATTTCGAAACAATAGCTCAATACACAGGACCAGTAGCAGTACTAGGAATAAGAAAAATCTACATGAAGACCTAAAATCAATTACTTTCGTCCAAAGGAGTGGTCCAGTATTAAGCAGCACACATTTTCAATAAATTGGCACCAACAATATAAACTTGGTTTTAGTTAAAGTACAATTTTAACAGAGTCTGAAAGACTTCTGATACGCAACTCCTTCTGCTCTATAGATGAACGTCTTAACAAGCATTGTTAGACCAGCTTAAGCAAAAATGTCTGCCAGATTTCAGTTTTGACAGCACTTGGTCACAACTGTCAATATTAGGTATTTTGCGTATGATAAATGTATGATAAATTTATTAAAAGTCCATAACACTGTTTCCTTCTGACAGTGTGTTAATTCCGTAAATATTAGCAGTTCCAGTTTCCTGTAATGTATACACCTATTTTGACAATGTCCTGACAAATGATCAGGGTAGGAAGTACTGTATTCAGATGTTTTATGTTTCTTATGTTATACTTTCTGAGATGTTCCACACCCACGAGAATCATCTCATTTCCTGGGTATGGAACGAAAACTGAATCTAAACCAGTCTGATCTAATCTGTACTGTAGCAGGTCTTTCGCTGTATGGTCCAAGCTTCACCGAGCTATGTTATTCGACTGTGACACATCATGTGAAAATTACTTTAGATCTTAAGTTTTTCACTGCAGGGTACTTCGTTGTTTCGGTATCTGTGCTAAACTACGAGAAAGTCGTAATAGAGAGTCACTCATTACGGTTAAAAACCGGATATTATCGACAGAAATGTATGCCATTTCTAATAAAAGAAAAATTAAATTTTTTATACTCGTTGTTGAGCAATCGTCAGGAAACTAAATGATTTCTGCTAAACTGATATTTGGTCTTCTACAACAGTGAAAGAGGCGAAGGGAATGAGTCACAATGCAACAAGTATGAGAATACACTGAAGCACTGTCGTTATATCGTTTGAAAAAAGGAAGAACTGTCAATACAATGTTTCAGATTGCTACCCTCTCACCTGCTAAATTCCGAAACGATAACGCTCATATTAAATTGGGATTTCCGGAGAAATTTGCTTAACTGTACCACAGAATGTGTAATACAATTACAAAACGTTGTTCAACGGTTAAAATCAATACTTGATATTAGCAAGAAATAAGGTAATCTGTAACAGGCGGCTCCAGTTGACATGGTGTGTAGTAACAGAAAATTGCATATAATATTTCTGTCACGTGGCTGTGATATTGGTTTCAAATATTAACACGGGAGAGGTAGTGCAGTGCAAAATCTATAATATCTATGATCTCAGGTGCGCTTAGAGTTATGGTTCAAGCCAAACTATGTGAAAGACGCTTGGAAACGAAGGGAAGATGCGGAGCATAGAATTAACTCACCACAGAAACCCGCCACTTTCGCTACTGCCCAGTATACTGCACGGTCGGCCACGCTCGGCCGGAGCACAGCGCACCGTGGCTAGGTGCACGGGGCGACGGACCACGGCTGCGGGCGGCGCCCAGTATAAAGACTTTACGGTCGGTTTTACTGTCGCTCTCTCTGTGTTGTGCCATGCGGTGCTCTACTGTGCTGCTCTGGGCTGCCGCACAAAGTGGCGGAGGGGCGGCTGAAGGGACAGCGACTCAGGAGAACGACTAGGGATACAAAAGTTTCACGATAATGTAGTATTTGCACTGATGATGATCCAAACTTGATGCATAATATCTTGTTCGTCCACGTTTTGGACGCAACATGCCAGCGATTCTGTGCTGCATGGACCCGACCACCGATTGATGGGTTTCCGGTGGCATGTTGCACCAAAGGCCTAGGCAAAGGTACCGCAATTCCAGGTAAATTATGGGCCAGTGGTTTGCGAGTGCGGAGACAATGCCAGATAGCTTCCGAGTTGTGTTTTATTGGCTTAATATTAACTTCTCTATCATTTTCCTTAAACCACTGTAGCACCATTCCGGCCTTGTGACATGAACAGTTATCGCACTGGAAGATCCCATCGCCTTCAGGGAAAACATCAAACAAAAGTCACGCAGGTCGTCCGCACTAATTTTCCATAGCTATTAAGGTGCCTCCGATTACCAACGTTGGTCCCATGAAATCAGAGGTGCACGTCTCCTGCAGTATAATACCACTGCACCAGCCTGCATTTCTAACACAGTACATGCTACTACCAGCCATTCGCCTACGAGTAAAAAATTGTGTACTTGGAAATAAACATCAACCTGGTGTAGCAAGAAATGGCATACATCCAATAGGGAGACATCTTTCCATTGTTCTAAGGTCCGGTCTCTAAGATCTCACGCAGATTGCAATCGTAATTGACTGTGTCGTCGATTCATAATGGGAACATGTAGGACTCGCAGGCTGGGAAAAGCGTTGTCCAACGACGTGCGGTGATCGTTGTGCCTCGAGACATTTATGTCTTTACCAGTACTGTACTCTGTCGTAAGGTTTGCCACAGATCGACCTCAAACCTTCTGCAAAGTTCGGGCAAGCCTCCGGGCTCTATGAACTGTGCTGAGGAGAACTGCCCGAAATGTTGCCTACGTCTCATGGTTTCATCGTCCTTCAAGCACTTTCCACAGGTGCTCACGAAAGTAACAGACAGCGCCAGACCATCTCCGATACTAACTAGCTTCGACGTTTCCAGACGCCGGCCTATAACAATCTGCCTTTTGTCAAAGTCGATTACTGAATTCTGTCATTATGAAAGTTGTGATGGAGCGAACTGTTGTAGTTCTAAAAACATTCAGCGACCTAGGTCACGTAAAATACTTTTTCATTTAAGAAAAACGATTTAGATAGTCTACGCTGTCGTCTTTAGGTCTTACAAATATTTTTGTTGTGGCACATCTTTATTTTACGTTAAACCTCATGCCAAGTTATCATGCGTGCTGATATTCGTCCGTATGACAAAATGGTGTGAGGTTCAATGCAAAATGAATATGTTTCACAACAAAAAGATTTTTAACAACTTAATATGACAGAAATTTCTGTCTTAACCTGTTTGTCTCAAATAAAGAAATTTTTATGGATCGAAGCAGCTGAGAGCTTTTTAGAAAGTCGAATCTGTCAGTGGATTTCACATTTACGGTCAGTGTCGTCGCGAGAATGATACCCGCTTCGTCTCTGCATCAGGTGCCCCTCAACGAACTCGTATTCACCAGTGTCTATATTGTTTTGGCTCATCTGCGTACATTTCTAATTCATACATATCACAAAAATCGATATATTTGTATAGGGTGGGGCAAAAGAAAGTGGCCGCAAGAACAAAGTTTCAGGGTACAAAGAAACACAACAGAGGCACGAAATACAATAGTAATCTGACTATTGCAGCTGTTGGAAGTGACCTCCGTTCATCTCTTGACGCTTTTGGATTCTGATCATCAAGTTCATGAAGGCGGATCGAAGCTGGACTGGTGGAATTGCTGAAATTTAATCCGAAATATTCCGCTGCAGTTGCAGAGTACTATGAGAGTTGTTGAGATTTATCTTCCACTCCCCACACAAAGTAATCGCACACTGACAGTTCAGGTGATTTGGGTGAACAGCTGGGATAACGACCACACGGAGATCCGCTATCAACTCTGTCAGGGAGGAAAACTGTGTAAATGTACCCAAGGTTCAGTCGGCTGTACGGCAGTTGCTCCATCCTGTTGGAACCAACTGTAGGTCTTCCTCCTCCGTTACTACTGCCACAGATGTTTTCAAAATGTTGCCAATGAAACGCGCCGAAGAAGATGGAATCAATAATACGGCGTGCAGACGCTCGACACGAAACACCAACCTGCTGATCATCCATTGGTGTTTCGTGGAAGTTATGCGGATTTTTCGCTGCCCAGAACCTGTGATTCTGTGAGCTGACATAACCACTCAAGTGAAACCAGGTTTCACCAGACATAAAGAACATATCGGTGTCCACGCCATTCATTGTTCTCCGTGAACAGCCACTCACAACAATTGTGGCAGTGAGGCGCATCTGCTTGTTTTAATGCATGACAATAGACAATCGGTACGGATGCATGTCCAGGTCCAGGAGGAGTATTCGTCCGCATGCGTGACATGATATGCCGTCTCTTGACCAGGAATCGTGTTAAACTGGTAGGGCTCTGAAGCATTTTCTGGTGAACTGCATCTGCATTTTCTAGTGTGCGGGCACGATTCGGGATGCTTTCTGGCTTGTTCAAGACAGATCATATCTAACGCGATTTTGGGATTATGCATTACATGGCACTCTTTGGTGTTACTTTGACCACATTAAACGTCTCAGCAAACAACTGAGCTCACCGTTTCCACGACGTAGGTGTCACGTAACTCTGCGCTACGAGCACTTGCTGCCCCAGTGTGAGTACCGTCGTCCCCCTTGCACTGCTACGACACACGCTACGACACAGCCCGCACTACCCACTGAATCGGTATGAAGCACATAGATGGCGTACACGCGGTGTGCGCGTCACGGGATGTGTTTATACGCATAAATTCATGTCTGATCGTATCTGTTCGTCCGGACTCCTTTTATTTGGCCCACAATGTACCTATATGTTTGTGCATATGGGCCACATATCCTCCTAAGCCTCTTGACCGATTTGAACCAAGCTTGGTACACATATCACTTACTGTCTGGAAATCATCAGCATGAGAGGAAAAAAAAACTACCTGCCTATCAAATAGATATGGGTGAAAAAGGAACGCAGCCGATGACGTGCGAATACCTGTACTTTAATTCCTCAATGTTTGAGAACGATAGCACTTAGAAAACTTCACGAAACTTCTTCTCGCTGACGATCCCCACAACATTACGAAAGAAAAATGTTTATCACTTACTACATTTCCGCGCCTCGTACAACAAACTTCCGCATGAATAATGACCTTTTTAAATTTATATTTTCTTTGCTACTAACTGTATTCACAACACATATTGCTTTCTCTGTTCAAATATACCACTGAATGTACTAAAAAAAATATGTCATTAAATGACAAATATTTCAAGAGCTATGATATTATAAACAATGAGGTGACTGAAAAATTACCTCATCACGCATGCCTTTTAAATTCGTTATTTCGTTGCTACTAATTCTTCCCACAACACATTTCGCAGACAATATCTACATATGCTGCTGACGGTACCTACAAAATTATATCATTTCATGACATATAGTCCAGGGACATAATGTCAAATACTCAGATGCGCGAGCAACTGTGGCATCATATATGACGTTTTAACTTGTTACTCCTTTGCTACTAACTCTGTTCATAGCACAGTTCGCAGGCAGTAGCCACACGACTGGATGTACATTCAAAATTTTATTATTGCGCAGTAAATAGTCCACTAGACATGACGTCATAAGCGTTGAGCTGCGTGAAAACGAAACTGCAAGTCAAAACTCGCTGGACAAACATGCAACATTTGTGTACAAATACGTGCCAGGTAGAAAGCTCATTCTAAACCCCTGGAACGATTTCTTCAAATTAGGTGCACCTGTTAGTCACAATTTGGAATGAAATGGCAGGGAACCACCAGTTTCTTATTGTGGTGAGTGTGATGATGTTAGCCGGCCATTGTGGCTGAGCGGTTCTAGGCGCTTCAGTCCGGAACCACGCTGCCGCTACGGTCGCAGGTTCTAACCCTGTCTCGGGAATGGATGTATGTGATGTACTTAGGTTTAAGTAGTTGCAAGTCTAGATGAGTGATGACCTCAGGTGATCAAGTCCCATAGTGCTCAGAACCATTTGAATTGATGATGATGTGGAGCGAGAAGGGAAGAGGAGGAGAGTGATAGATAACAAGTGGGAAGGGGGAAGGGGGAGATGTACACACATGGGGTGTGGGAGGAGATGGACAGAGGAGGGGGCAATGGGCAGTGAGAGGGAAGAGGAGAAGATGGAGAGAGACAGGAAAGAGATGAACATAGACATAGACTGGGGAAGAAGAGATAAGAAGGGACGGGTGAGGAAGAGATATGGATAGAGAAGGGGGAGGGTACGTGAGCAGACAGAGTGGGAGGAGAAAATTGACAGAAAATACAAGGAGGAGGAGGAAATCACAGAGAGAGAGAGAGAGAGAGAGAGAGAGAGAGAGAGAGAGAGAGAGAGAGACAGGATGAGATAGCCAGAGTGGAGGTGGAGGAGATGGAGAGAGAGAGAAGAGTTGTGGAGGAGATTAACTAATAGAAGGTTGAAATAAATACATTCGCAGTTAACGCAAGGCAATGAGCTGATGATCTTATAATTCAACCCAAACTCCACTGAAGCCAGTGCATATGGACCAGCGAATTCACCGTTATCAGCATTCTCTCATATACATATAAAATATTAAGGCCTTACCAGCGACACCGTACGAAATTCCTAAAAAGAAGGTGAATGTGTATGGTCATAGACCTAAATGTTTCAGCTCTTACGGATGACTGCAACATTCTACGCCATCGTATGCAGTCGGTCGGAAACTAGGAGCAGCCAGGCTACTTAACTTGGTTTGCATGCGTAGGCTGCCGTTAACGTCACAACACAGAAGACTAAGATTGAAATGGTGCCGTGGAAGGATACATGGAATGGTGATGAAAAGGCGTCGCGTTGTGCTCAGCGATGAATGGCACTTCTGCACTAATTCAGATGACGGCGGGGACCTGGGAAGCGGTACCATTGTTGTAACGCTTTGGTAAAGCAGAGGGGTGTCACTCCCGGTGCAGTGGTGTGGACAGCCATCCGGTACGACCTCAGATCACGGCTGGTAGTGAAGGGGCGAGCTCTGACGACACAACGGTGCGTCACGGACATCCTGCGACCACATGTGTTAACTCTCAGCTGACAGCAACATGGTTCCATGTTCAACAAGCTTCGTCCATGCACGGTACTTCTCTCGGTGAACTATTTGCGTGATGGTGAGCTTCTCAGACATGAATAGCAAGATTGCTATATCTGTCCCCGATAGAATCTGTGGGTGGAACCAGTTCAAATGTCAACTCAGTGCCAGCTTGCGGGATATAAAGGACCAATTACAACACTTGTGGCCCAGCATGTATCAGGAGAGGAAATGACGGCTCTGTGACACACTTCCAATAAATACACTAAAGCGTCAGACAACCTCGTACAGGCACGCGCATTCAAATACAGAGATATGTAAACAGGCTAAATACGGCGCTGCGGTAGAGGAATGTATCTAGTTATGTACTGAAGCACCAAAGAAACTGGTATAAGCATGTATATTCAAATGCAGATATATGTAAACAAGCAGAATATGGCAACGCTTATATAAGAAAACAAGTGGCTGGTGCAGTTGTTAGGTCGATTACTGCTGCTACAGTGACAGGTTACTAGGATTTAAGTGAGTCTGAACGTGTTATTATAGTCGGTGCACGATCGATGGGACACAGCATCTCCGAGATAGCGATGGAGTGGTGATTTTCCCGCACGACCATTTCACGAGTGTACTGTGAATATCAGGAATCCGTAAAACATCAAATCTCCGACATCGCTGCGGACGGAAAAAGATACTGCAATAACGGGACCAACGACGACTGAAAAGAATCGTTCAACTTGACAGAATTGCAAACCTTCGCAAATTGCCAACGAAATATCATCGATATGTGCTTTCGGTGCCTAAGGCCCACTCGTGTACCCTTGATGACCGCACGACACAAAGCTCTATGCCTGGCATGGGCCCGTCAACATCGAAATGACTGGTAGCATGTTGCCTGGTCGGACGAGTCTCGTTTCAAATTCTATCGAGCTGATGGACGTGTACGAGTACGGAGACAACCTCACGAGACCATGGACCGTGCATGTCAGCAGAGCACTCACTGTTCAAGCTGGTGGAGGGTCTGTAATGATGTGCGGTGTGTGCAGTTGGAGTGCTATGGAAACCCTGATGGTCCAGATACGACTCTGACAGGTGACACGTACGTAAGCATCCCGTCTGATTACCTGCATCCATTCATATCCGTTGTGCATTCCGACAGACTTGCGCAATTCCAGCAGGACAATGCGACACTCCACAGGTCCAGAATTGCTACAGAGTGGTTCCGGGAACGCTCTTCTGAGTTTAAAACTTCCGCTGGTCACCACTCTCCCAATAAATAAAAATAATTTAGTATATCCGGGATGCCTTGCAACGTGCTGTTCAGAAGATGTCTCCACTCTGTCGTACTCTTGCCTTCAACCTACATTCTTGACGAACTGATTTAGCACATATTTCAGGTATGTCACGAAATTCTTTGTGTGAATCCAAATTGTTGGGCTCATTTTTTTCTGGGACTTACTCCATTACTTCTGCTCAACGTCTTCATTGTAGTTTTAAAGTATGCTTTGACAGCTTCGATCACAAATACATTCACCTCCACGAGAAATTGGAAGAGTGTGAATTGTTCTCCCGCAATGACAAATGTGGAAGGTATTTGAATCGAAGCTGCTGTCTCTTTCCATCCGACTCTGGAGGCAGTGGATTCATCGCTCCGTTTTCCTCTTTCCGACATCATTTCATGTAGGCAGCCGCTACGCGCCTCTGTAACCGGCACTGTGCTCCCACAGATGACAGGTCTGTTAATCACACTTTCACGTGTCTCTGAATCAATGATTACGTCCTCCAATTGATCGTGTACAGTCAGGAAGTTTTCTCCTTAGCGCATAGTCGCACACGATATAGACGTGGCCCCGACATCGAACAGCTGGTAGCTGGTGAAACAATGTCAAGCAAACACACGTGTTGTAAAATATAGTCTTACGTTCTGCGGATGTGTTCCCCTATGAAATGCACAGGACAATTCTGACATATCGAAAAAAAAAAATGAACAGCTATTCAGCCAGTGACTTATAGATGCGTGCTGATTAAAAATAAGCTACACTCCAATCTGTTAACAGCCCGTTACAACACCATAATGTGACATCGCAGCCACAGTAGTTAACCCAAACTTATGGGGTGGGAATCCACTCTGGGGCGGCCGTTTCAAATCCAGGAAGCGGGATATCATTCATCATGAGTATCTGGACCAATGGTTTCTTTTATACTGTTCGTGAGGTTTTACCATTCTGTCCCTTATACCTCTAATCCTCTTCAACAAATCAATGCCGGATCATGTCCACATTTTCACATAAGCTACATATCATTTGCAGTACCCCTTCCTCCACCGTCTTTCATTAGTTGCCCGTCCTTCGGCTCTTCGTGAGGTATTTAAACATAATTCCAAATCTAGTGATCGTGTAAAAGGGTTGCTTTCCTTTCTGAGTAAATACTACGTAGACATTCCTCTGTAAATAAATTTCTCAACCTTACTCCAGTGCTACACAACCAGAAGAAAAATTTTACTTCTATTTTGTTAATTCATGAGTTACTTAGAAGTCATTCGTGAAAATAGAAAGGACGAGACATAACACATTATTGTAGTTACAATAAAATTGTGAAGTATATTAAACTGTATGGAAGGAATAGAGCTACAGAAGTTCTGTAACTTTTTAATGTATTAAAGTAAATTTTTGATTTTAAATATCTAACTTTCAAACGGAAGCAGTCAGAGAGAAATTCGAGGAATGTCATCTAATTTCATTTTAAAAGGCTAAACACAACACACTTTCCACTAAGCAGGTACTATATTTCATGTGAAAAAATAAAAAAATTCACGAGTTACATTTTAGAAATTTGTCACGAATATGGTTTAACATTGGTAAATGTGTTAAACATTTACATGTGCGACTGGAAGGGAAACAGGAATTTGTGTGTGATCGAAAGAGAAATATGTAATTAAGAAAGTCCATTTATAATTCCTACTTTTTCCAGTGTAGTTAGTGACAATTTTTCCGTTATGTAAAATATTATATCGAATTTTTCTAGACTTATAGAAAAATAAAACTTTTAAAAATAGAACCAGAATCTAATGACTTCAAAGTATTGCTCTCAACTGCTACAGCCTATCTGAAATATGTCTTCACAAACTTGTGTTATGAAAAGCTCCTTTTCCCACATGGAACATAGTAAACTAGTATTGTAATTTTGATTAAGGTATGCTCTGTGCTAAATGTTTGTCTGTTTAGACGGGAATGTAATCCAAACGTTTACATTGGAAATAAATTTTTGCTAAATAAGACAATGTTTCACACAGAAGTCAGTGATGATTCGTAAACGAACATTCACAGTTATCTTGCAAACATGTGTTTATATTTTGATCTAAGGTGCTCGTATTCCGCTCATTGTGCAAACGCAAGCCCTCGCGATGGTCTCCCTGCGAACAGAATCCAGAATCAGTCAGTCTAATGAATGAGATTTTCACTCTGCAGCGGAGTGTGCGCTGATATGAAACTTCCTGGCAGATTAAAACTGTGTGCCCGACCGAGACTCGAACTCGGGACCTTTGCCTTTCGCGGGCAAGTGCTCTACCATCTTTTTTTTTTTTTTTTTTTTTTTTTTTGTAACAGGAAGAAAGTAAATGACAATCCTAGTCACGGGCGGGAGTGAAAATGAAGTTATCATCTGCATCACAATCCCTGCAGCACGCGGTGTCGCATCATAAACCTGGCAGAAAGCCATATAATCTTGACCATTTCTGCCAGTGTCTCTAGTCGTTCTGCTGCAGGAGTCTTCCCAGTTCTGGGACACCCCAGCTGTCGGGCGGATTGTGAAAAACACTTCCTAAAAAATTGGAAAAGTAAGTCCTGTATTTCGTATGACTCCGTATGAGCTCGTGTTGTTCTTGTAAATACAACCAATAATCCATCACGGACTTAATATCGTACGAATACAAATATTTCGCCGCATGTCCAGCGATCCAATTGACCGCATACGTCTTTTGATTCGGAAAAAAGGTCTTGTCCGGTAGAAAAAGTACATCCGATGTGATTTCTGTGTAGTTAGTGCGCCGAAGGAAGGCCAATATTCGACGCGTCAGCATCCAGACGTCCCTCGCTGCGCCACACACTAAACCATGTTCTTCCGTGGCTAACAGTCCACAGTTGGTGCAAAGAGGAGAATCGACCATATGAATTGTATGTAATCGACTCCTGGTCACAAGTTTACGGTTTATAAGAATATACCACATCGATCTCGCTGCTGTTGACAGTAATGGAGTATGCACTGCACACCAAATGTGGTTCCACGTTCTCGACGGGTATTTGAATTCCATTATGTTGCGGCCATGGTGATCCATCAAGCATCTATAGATCTCCCGAGTCGTGGGTATTCTCGTTGAAGGGACTTTCAGACGAACATAACTGTAATCAACAAGAAATGAGGCAATGTGTGCAAGAGAAGGCGAAATATTGCCCACCGCAATAGGGGGTTCGTACGAAGGCGGAACAAGTGCTTCTATCAGAGCTGACGTTATGGTATGCTTTCCTTGTTGCCAATTTCGTATCATTGCTCGCATGTAAAGCGCCAGAGCTTTGTTTCGCACGTTTGTGAGGTTGAGGTCACCGTTCCGTAACTGTAGCGTTAACGTATCATATTTGATCTTAAATAACATCCCAGTACTAACATAGTAACCAAAGGCAGCCATGAGGCGGTCGGCGATACCCTCCGGTATTGGTAGGATCTGCGCTAAATGGGGCATTCGTGACTCTATGTGAACGTTGGTGTATGCCACACGTTGGATCATGTCAAAGGCTCTCAGTGAGTTGTTGCGTATCGTCAGACGAACATTCTGCAGAAGCCGCCGAGAACTCGCCGCCGCTGACCGCCGTAATGAACGGGTAAATGTAATCCCCAGACATCTCAGCGATTCCACCGTCTGGAACGGTCCCGGTACGTCTACCAGACCCCGTCCAATGTGCATAATTTTGGATTTCGTCATGTTAACGACACTGCCTGCCGCCGTCCCGTAAGAGTCTAGATGTTCAACAGCCTGACGAACTTCATGTCCTGATCTGACAAGAAGGATCAGGTCGTCCGCATATGCGCGACAAATGAAAGAGTTCTCATTAAGCGCTATCCCAGTAAGTGAGCGCCTCATAACACACATCAGCGGCTCAAGCGCTATCGCAAACAGCATCATGGAGAGTGGGCACCCTTGTCGGACTGAGCTGTTAATAGGAATCGAGCCCGCTTCCCGACCGTTTACAATCACCTTCGATGTAGCCCCTCGTATTAGCCTCATAACGATGGAGATGAAAACCGGAGGAATCGCCATTCGACTCATGACTGACACCAAGAAGTCATGGTTTATCCTGTCGAACGCACGATCGAAGTCCACAGATATCATCGCTGCTCGCATTTTACACGTTTCCGCAAGGGCGATAACGTCACGGTATTCACTTAACGCCGAGGAGATGTTGCTTCGCACCCCTAGGCAAGCCTGATCAGGGGATATTGTCCTGGAAATCACCAGCTTGAGACGAGACGCTAGTAGTCGTGCAAAGATTTTATAGTCGGTGTTTAGCATAGTGAGAGGCCGATATTGATTAACACTACGACTCTCCGCCATCTTCGGGATAGGAAGAAGAAAGCCCGTCATAAAATCCGACGGTAGGCGCATGTCCGGACGCATCGCCTCATTGTACATCGACACCAACTGTGGCATCATCATGTCCACGAATGCTCGATAAAACTCTAGCGTAATCCCATCTGGTCCTGGTGATTTATGGGCCGCTCCTTTTGTGAGTGCCACCTTTATATCGTCTTCTGTGAGTGGCTCCATAAGCGCTGCCTTATCCGTCTCTGTCAGTGTCGTTTGCAGATGTTGCAGTATCTCTTCCCCCACCAGACGGTCCGTCGGTGTACCGGCATAGAGGTGGCGGAAATGCTCTAAAAATTCATTTGCAATGTCCTGTTGTGTTGTCAGTTGACGGCCATCTAAATCGTGGAGCTCTGTTACCAATGCCCGGCGGTAACGTTTATGTTCCCGCGACACATGGTGCATCGAGGTACGTTCCCCAGTGATGGTATCGAGACATCTTGCCCGTATTGGGATGCCACCCAGTCGTCGTCGCGTGATCGATAGGATTTGTGCCTTGACACGATGAACTTCCGCATGATGTTCTGCAGACGGCACCTGGAAGGACAGCTCACGAAGCATGGTGTAATAATAATCAAGAGTGTCTCGTTGCCATCTCGTCTTATCCCGACCATACTGTATGAGAGCTCTTCTTAATGCCGGCTTAGTACACTCGAGCCACCATTGAAGCACGGAGGTATATGTTGGTAGACGGCGTTGACATGTGACCCATACCTCCTCGACTCTCCGACGATATTCGGGGTCCGCCAAAAGTGACGAATTGAGCTTCCATGTCCCGCGGCTTCTCCACACACTTTGCCTAGGGAGTGATATGGTACAAATGTAAGCCAGATGATCAGTAAATGCCGCAGGCCATCGTTCCGCGTCGACCACCTTATCCTGTAGGCCAACCGAAACATATATTCGATCGAGTCTGCTCGCCGAGTGACTGGTATAAAAAGTATATCCCTCACGGTTCCTATGAATCATGTCCCAGGTGTCGCTTAACTCCAGATCCCGGCATAGCACATGCAATTCACGACAGGTATTGTAATGTGGAGTCTGGTCTTTTTGCGCTAAAACACAATTGAAGTCACCACCTATAATGAAATGATCGAATCTGCCGGTAAATAAGGGCACAATCTCTTCCGAATAATATCTAGCACGCGCCCGTCTGTTGTCTGTGCCGGAAGGGGCATAAACATTGGTAATGCGAATTCCATTAACAGTTATCGCCAGTCCTCGTGCCGAAGGTAGATAAGCCAGGTCTCGGACCGGAATCCCGTCCCGGACCAATGTCGCCGTTCCACTGTCGTTGTTCGAGTGCGGCGAGGTGTAGGAGATGTATCCATTGACTTCCTGGAACTCAGGAATGTAAATTTCCTGCACCATAAGTATATCCACATCCGACGCGTATATCATGTCCCTAAACAACTGCTGTTTCACGGGCGATCTAATGGTATTTACATTCACTGTCCCTATTCTGTATGCCTGGGGTCGAGTAGCTGTCATCTCCACATGATGTTAAAATGACAAAGTTTCACCGTATCGGTAGTCCCTTTGCACATCCGCAGAGGGTCGCCCGACGGACGTGTCCCTGCGGCATTAGGTTTCTTGAGATGCGGACGGATGCGAGTCCCCACCAGTAGAATGGTCCGCATCGGTGATTTCGTCGTCCTGTTCATACCAGCTGATACTATTGGGGTGCTCCAAATTTTCCTGTGCGGCATTGATGTGTGACATCTGTTGTTCTTTCGCAGCATTAGACTCCACCGCAGAAGGGGTAGCAGGCCCCGGAGCGATTGCGTCTTCCGAGCGACATGACATCTTTTCACTGTCCGAATTCATATGGTCTGCGACATCCGAAGCTTGTGGTTCCAAGTCAGACAGTTCCATAGTGTTAGACTCATCTGGGCTTCCAAGAAGAGAAGGGAGCGTCTCCGCAGAGTTTAGTCGGCGCTTCTTGCGGCGCTTTGGCGAGCGTTGTTTGCGGGCCCTAACCTCGGCCTCTGGTGTTGGCAAATCTTGCATCACCTGCGCTCTCGCCGCCGCTACAACGCCCTGGGGCCGTTCCACTTCAGCTTCCATGCCTGTTGTGATGCTCTCATCCTCTTTCTGCACCACCTGTAACGTCTGGCACTGAGGGTTGGTGGGAGCTGTTCCTTCTTCAGTGGGGTCCGAAGGCGCCTCAATCAACTGCGGCGTCGGTTCAATAGTGCGCTCCGACCTCGGCGTCGCCTCCCCGCGAAGCGCCGCCACGTAAGTCATCGGCAGTGACGTTGGTGTAGTCGGATTCTGGAGGTCTCCGCTGGGGAGTTGCACGAGTCTCCTCTGCATACACGCAGATCGAAGATGTCCTTCACCACCACACCCGGAGCATGTCCGGGGCTGTCCATCATAGATGACAATAGCTCGACAGCCGCCGATGTTGATGTACGATGGCACATGTTTCGTAAGTGCAATTCGCACCTGTCGGACACCATTGAGCACTGGATACGTGCTAAAACTTGTCCAACGTTCGGCCGTATGACTGATAACTCTGCCATATGGCTGGAGCGATTCAGTGACCAAGGATTCTGGTAACTCGAATGGCAGCTCAAAGACTCGAATCGTACGCACGCCCAGGCCCGAATGAGCGACTAACACTTCGCCAATATGACCATCGGAGTGTCGGAACTGGAATCCTCGTTTGGCAGCTTCAATGATCTTATCGCATGCTGCGTCGTCAATCATCTTTACGTAAAGAGTGCTGCTCACGATCGATAAATGAATTCCAATAACCTCAGTGTAATTAAGTTGCACTTCGTCCCTCAAGAAACGTTCGATTTCGAATGCCTTCGGTCGTGCATACTCGTTACAGAACGTGAACTGTATCGTGGTTTTTCGGAAATTGTGTGCCATGGCGTTCGATTCAAACAATAACACACGCGAGTGACGACGGTGTAAACACCGCTTCTTCCGCGAACGTTCGCAGCCGGGACGTAAACAAGTCCGAGCTGCTCCGCGGCTAAAGGCGGACTGGGCACACAGTTTTAATCTGCCAGGAAGTTTCATATCAGCGCACACTCCGCTGCAGAGTGAAAATCTCATTCTGGAAACATCCCCCAGGCTATGGCTAAGCCATGTCTCCGCAATATCCTTTCTTTCAGGAGTGCTAGTTCTGCAAGGTTCGCAGGAGAGCTTCTGTAAAGTTTGGAAGGTGGGAGACGAGGTACTGGCAGAAGTAAAGCTGTGAGTACCGGGCGTGAGTCGTGCTTCGGTAGCTCAGATGGTAGAGCACTTGCCCGCGAAAGGCAAAGGTCCCGAGTTCGAGTCTCGGTCGGGCACACAGTTTTAATCTGCCAGGAAGTTTCATATCAGCGCACACTCCGCTGCAGAGTGAAAATCTCATTCTGGAAACATCCCCCAGGCTGTGGCTAAGCCATGTCTCCGCAATATCCTTTCTTTCAGGAGTGCTAGTTCTGCAAGGTTCGCAGGAGAGCTTCTGTAAAGTTTGGAAGGTGGGAGACGAGGTACTGGCAGAAGTAAAGCTGTGAGTACCGGGCGTGAGTCGTGCTTCGGTAGCTCAGATGGTAGAGCACTTGCCCGCGAAAGGCAAAGGTCCCGAGTTCGAGTCTCGGTCGGGCACACAGTTTTAATTTGCCAGGAAGTTTCAGTCAGTCTAATGTTCAGATTACGCCTATTAGTGAGGTAAATGGTTCAAATGGCTCTGAGCACTATGGGACTTAACATCTGAGGTCATCAGTCCCCTAGACTTATAAATACCTAAACCTAAGTAACCTAAGAACATCACAGACATCCATGCCCGAGGCAGGATTCGAACCTGCGACTGTAGCAGCAGCGCGGTTCCGCACTGAAGCGCCTAGAACCGCTCGGATTAGTGAGCTACGGTATCTGTTTTGTTTCTTTCAGCACTGCCATCTCCTTCTGTAGGCATCACAAAAGCTGCGCTTCCATATTAGTCCCATCCAAATACTGAAGCATCTGAATTGTATATGACGTCATGGAATGTGGAGCAGGGTTCTGGTCATATTGTGTCTCCCTGGTCAATAGCCGAACAGTCCTCATTTCTGCCACCGTACTTTGGATCTCGCATCTTCAAACACTTACCACTTCATTCCGAGAACGTTTTACACTATTCCTTGCCCTCCACATCTGCTTTCCCTCTCCTATACACATTCTCTGCCAGGTATTAAAATTACCATCTTCCCAAAATTTTCTACGTTTTGACTATCCTGCACATCACTTAAACTCGCAAGTCATTATCTCATTGTCTCCACAGTCCTATTCAGTTTCGGGCAGTGTTTGCACCAATGCGTTCCTCCCTCTCCCCACTTCCATATACCCGATGTCGTATCAAAAGGCAACATCAATAGGATTCCTGACCCACAGATGCATCTAGATGTATCCAGACCCCTATACGTCGAACCAAATAACTTTATGAGTGACATATCAGCGAAGCAACTGGTGCGTGTCAGCTACTTGTCAATCGTAGGATTCTCTCTAGCGCGATGAGTCCATCGTGTTGCCTCTACAATAGGTAAAAGAGCACTAATACTGCTGGCTCCCGAGAGGACAATCTATCAAACACAAAGTTCTTTTATTCAATTTACAATTGCTCATCCTTTCTTAGATAGGGGCTTCATACTTCCCCCAGCCTCCTGATCACCATATACTCACTCTTGCTCGTTGTTGTTTCCAGCTCCCATATCCATCACACTTCCCGTCATAACATCAGCTCCACGTCACTTCTAGACCCTCCCCCCTCCCCGCCCACCAACACCACCACCACCTGTACCTCAATCACACCCTTGCAGCCGTTACGATCCATCCATATTTATTGCCCATCACCCCTTGTCTCCGCTTCCTATCCTGGCACCATCTATCAGGACCACGTCAGGGCCCAGTTCATTGACTCAGGTAATAGGCGGATTTTTCAGATAGATTATCACAAAAAATATTAGTGGATGGAAACAATGAAACAATTAAAATTTATGTCAGGTGTTTATTTAATAACACTTGTAACTTCAATCTGAGAAATTATATTTTTTCCCAGCTGTTGAGAGAGAGTAGAGAATCACTAGAATGATACCTAGATACTTTAGTGTCAGCGTAACGAATTTCAGATGGATAGATATAATTATATAATTGTTTATTAAACAGTACTGTAATGACTACAGATACTGGAAGTTAGTGCGACTGTTTCATTCAAAAAGACCTTCTTGTCTGTTTTCGTTAACGGATACGTTACTGAGAGACACATGTGTTGTGGAACCGTATAGATTCTGGCAACCTAATGTCAAACACCTCTCCCCATACCATATTACTCCCACCCTCGAGATCTGTTGAATTCCTCGAGCAACTTTTTACTACTTGTTTTTGGTGCTTTTTGAATAAAACCGACTAGATAGCTTAATATATTTTTTTATTTATTACGACGCTTCGGCTACTGCGATAATCAGATCACATCTGAGAATCTGCAAAACAAGGTTCAGCATCAGTATTAAAAACGTAAATTCTTCATTCACACGAGAAATTTTCGGTGGCTTTCAGTTTGGTGAGAATGCTTTCTCTCAGTTTCATACTTTGCAATCTTATGATCGCCTTCTCGATCATCTGTTACGCTTGTATCAAATTAATTACTTCCGCAATGGTATTTCACCTTGTTTGTCCAATACCAAAGAGTTTTCGAAAAAATGCAGGATGTACAGGAATTTTTTCACCTCTTGATTTCACCAGCAATTTACAAGCCCCGTGTTACAATCCGATAGTTACATGTTTAATTCTGTATAATAATAACGTTTTTTATTTAGGTTATCATATTGAAACATTAACTGAACCACAATATGTTGGACCATTCATTGTTTAGTAGAAACTTCAATTAGAAGCAAGGTTAAAATGGAAAATAATGAGAAACTGTAAGTCCGGAATTGACAAGATATTTCACTTGAAAACAGTTTTATGTAAGTCTGCAGGCTTTCGTGGCCGTTGCCACTGAAGTTAAAATCTTCTGGGTTATTATGCCGCATCATATTTAAAATAATCGACTTTTCCACCACTCTACTGGAATCTTCCTCAGAATCTTCCGGTGTCCACTACTGCTAGAACACTGTCAGAGACCGGTGTCGTATTCTCTTATAAAGGGAGGTATTCTCGCGTTCGTGCTGAAGAAATGGTAGTACTGGTTAAAATTCTTATGTCTACCACTGCTAGGCCATCGTCATGCGCTAACATTCCCGCACTGATGCAGAAGAAGGGGCGTTATTGGCATTACTCCTGTGGATGCTATTGGCAGCCCTTCGTCATTGGATGGAAAGGCACTATTCCACACTTGTGCTGGAGAACGGTAATTAGTTGAAATTCCTCCCACTGCTAATGGTTGAAAGTAATCATTGGCTAGTTGCGAAACGGACATAGCATGAGAGGGGGAATGTTTACTTAAAATATTATTGTCTGCCGAGGTGATCTGCAGCATTTTGTTTATGCCGCTCGCACACCGCGGCCGCATATTCACTGTCTTGATGGCGGGGAGCACGTTCTTTATCTGTTAAACTGAGACATCTAGTTGGTAAAACAAATACTTTTGTCAAAGATTCGAAACATTTTTTTAGAAATTATACGCACTCTGCAGATATCTGCAGGCGACATTCTTTTTAGCTTCGATGTGACATCGTTATTTACTATCGTCCCAGTATCAGATACAATGGAGATCATAAGGGAGAAAGTTGATCCAGATGTTTGTGACTTAACTGACTTACGTCTCCGTTGGAGCTGTGTTAAATAAAATGGTGAATTCTATGAATAGGCTGACGCCTTACTATGGGCATTTCGCCATTTGCAGCTGACACATTATTATGGAACGTTTTGAGCATCAGGCATTAAGTAGTCTTCCACTAGATTTTAGGAGAGGCGCTTCGTCATCCCGTCAGATTCGTCGGGAGAGGCAACTAGAAGTTTCTGGAAGCTCCCTCGAGGCAGAAGGGCGCCTAATAAGGTGTATTTCTACGTGCTCTCCGCGGATTTTGAGTGGTCTGTACCGTAGAGTAGAAAAGCGTGACAAAAATTGGTTGGTGAGGACAGCGAAAAAAACGCGACCAAGGTGTCGTCTTTTTCGCTGGAGTGTAGGCGCTCAGCTCTGGGGGCGCGAGGAGGTCAGTCGTGACAGCTTTGGGTTTGTTGACACTGCAGTGCAGTTATAGAAAGTTCCGTCGGATCACGTTGGAAAGTTATACAGATTAAGAGGAATAATTTCCTTGCTCGGTATTTTCGGATAAAAGCTGCGAGTAAGTGGGAGTAAATTTGTAAATTCAATGCTGAAGTTCTCGGGTAAACTTTGGGCACTGCACAAATTAATCCGTGTTGGATGCAGTAGATGAATTACCTGAAGTTGGCACCCGTCTGTCGAGAAATACAATTTTTTGTTATATACACTGTAGTTCTTGAGTTCTCTGGACAAAATATAAAAAGTTCTGCAGAACTGGGTGAAAAAAATCAACAGTACTCGAGAAAACTTTACTCTTGTAAAAGACGATGATTGCCAAATTTGCGAAAAAAATGGTCAAAATTCTGAGTAGCTCCCCAATAGTCCTACAGAAAATCCTGATTACTTTTTCTCTGCCGATAATAGTTTACAACATAATTGCAATAATGAGGGACCTATTTTCATTACTTGCTTAGTTGGCTTCTAACTTTTCCAGAGTTCTTGATAGATGTGCTGTAATTATATGGATCTCTGCACAAAATTTGAATAGTTCTGTAGAAGTTTAAGTTCACAGTTCCGAATAACTGTTGTGAGAGATGGTTGAACTCATTCATCTTTGGGTACTAGTTCAGGCGTGATCGTTCCTTTTCGAGAACGAGCGTTTTTACTCGTTCACCATTTTTTTAACTAATTGTGTGAAACATGGAGTTTAGATAAATTTCCAAAGAAAGTAACACGTTCACTCAAGTATTTCTTTTGCATGATAAATTCATTGATTATCTAACGTAGGTTAAGTCAGCCAAAGAACTTTTTTAGCTCAATGCGTTCTCAGAAAACAGCACATTGGTTGGATGATATGACAAGCCAGTGACCACTGGCCAGGCGAAGAAACGCCAAGACAAGCTGAAAGGAAGCAAGGATTACGGAATCTGTTTTTGACCTAGAGCGGATAAACCCAAAAGCCATTCACTTTCGAGGGAAGCTCGTGCCCATAGACAGCACAGTGTCTTGGTTTTCAGTAGCTTTATAGAAAATTACACATACTTATTTGGGTATTATTAGCGTGAAATACTGGAAGCGAACTACCATCTGTCAAACAAACATTAATAGTCGACTTTTACGATTTGCTGGCGTGTAACTTAACTTTGCATCAAAATATCATATTGTGCTGGAAGTGTAAATTAATTTCGGAAAAGAACGAATTCCGATATAAGAGCTCAACTGACTACTAAAATTGGGAAGATTGTATCAGCAACGGCGGCAACTACATAAATATGCCGGGAGATCATTGAAACTTAACAAGCACCAAGTGACAAGATATTTCTTCAAAACATTGACGACGAACCACACGTCATTGCTTTGAATGTTTTTACAATCGAAAAAAGTTAGCGTTTTCTTAAATCAGACCGCCCCCTAAGCTACATGCATAAAATCAATAATTTCTGTGCGAGCAGAGGCAGTCATTAACAGACGAGAGTTAAACGAATCAGTAAAATAGGCATAATGTACTTAAAATATAAATTTTACGCACAACTGTATATGAAAATAAATGGGAAGGAAATTGGAGTACTGGCTCAACGTTGATATTTTTCGCATATCTCAGTCGTTTAAGGTATTACGGAAAAGGGCAGAGAAAAGCTGTTGCTCAGACTCGCACTGAATGGCTTTTCTGTTAAATCATTTTCTATCACAACGGCTTAACATAGGACCACTTTCAAAGGTCCCTGTGTTTTGTATGAAAACATTTTGGAGAACGGTCTCTTGTGTTTACCTTGCAGGCATAAGGTATAAGAGACAATTAAATTGATAGTTTTTTAATTAACTACGAATTTTCTGCTCGAAGATGCATCTCAGGGGGAATCCTTTCGTGCTGCAAAGGGATTAATCATGCAAGGTGGATAGCGAAAACCACATATTTCGAAAAATTTATATTCTTTGACGAAGTTTTATTACGACCACGACAACAGACTGCAATCTATGCTGTTCGTATTTTCCCTACCGCTACAGATGTCCAAGCATGAACCTGTACCGCTTCAGAAGCCAGAGCTCTGTATTTGGATTTCAGAATTCTTTCGTAACTTTATATGTATGTATCATATTGTCGATAGCGATATTCCGTGTGTGGCTTTACAAAACCAGAACTATGACTAATGGTGCCAGCCCCCGTTCTGTCGCCCTAAACTGCTGTATCAAGACAGTCTCTACACTGAGTCGTTAAGCATAACCAACAGACTAAGATTTATAAGGCTTCAAGGAGAAATTGATCAAATCCCAAAACATACGACTAATGAGAGTGAACTGTTCGTTTCTAATAAAATAAGAGTGTATTAAAAGAAGACGATTTGAGTGACAAGTTCTTTATGATAGCTTCTGCATAGTGGGCTGTAAACGAAGATATGATCGCTCTGTACCTAGCTACTAAACTAAACGTTGTAAATTATCCGACTGAGAAAGGCGTCACGTTCATGTAACATTGCAATAAAAATTTACAAAAAACAAAGAACGGATGTCATATATACTTCAGAATATGTCTGAGTATCAGCAAAAGATCCCAGGACAATAAAAGTCTATAAAGGAACAAGTACAATAAAAAAAAACTGACGCACTACGAGAGAGTTATGCATGTTGGTCACAAACTGATACTCACACAGATACCGACAGAAAACGGATAACTGTAAATTTTGGGGGCCGATGGGTGAATGTGTGACGCTACACAGCAGTTTCACCGCGGAGCTGGCAAGGATAGTAACCAAGGGACATGCCGATACCAGAGCATAAAGTCTTTGTGAATTTCATTCTGTGCACTCATATCGACAGTAACTATGCCTCGTAGACAAGCACGTGAACAATATAAGGAGATATCAGCATCTGGGAGAGGACGTATAGCTCGGCGCTAAGACGCTGGTTGGAGTAATCGGCGAACTGTTTGGTATTTGAACAGGACGATGTTGGCAGGAATGGGTAAACCATAGCTACAAACAGATACAAAAAGAAAGGTGTCGACCTAGAGAGATGACGGAAAGATAATGGCAAGAGCGACCCTCAGAAAGACTCTCAGAGCGCCAAATTCATCATGATCATCGATCCGCCGTGCAAAATTGTGCTCCAGTGACCTCCAGTACCAATAACAGGCAGCTGACAGAATGTGAGCCAACTCGCGGAGTCCGTTACACCGACTACCATTGTCCTCTGTACACCAACCATCCCCTTTGCAGTACTGCCGGGTACATTCGAGCTGGAATTTCATTGACTGAAGTAGAACTGACTTCAGTGATGAGTCCCGCTTCGAACTCAGCTCCGACGACCAGCGAAGACGTGTCTGGAGACGCCCAGGACAACAGCGGTGGGATGCCAACCCGAATGTCGCCTGCTATACTTCCCGACGACCAGGAGTGATGGTCTGGGGTGACACTTCATTTCATTTCACTACCGAGCGAAGTTTTCTCGTGCTCGCCAACCGTTTACACATCTGAGAACTCTCGTTCTTTGTTTCTCGATCGTTTGAGGTCGCTTCGGTGTAATAGAGGTTTTACAGAAGACAAAAGCGCGTATTAATACGACTGAACAATGGGACACACCGTCTGAATGAAGCTAGACGCTCGACAGCCTAACATACAGCTGCCAACAAATGAGGTACTAACGCTACACCAAAAACCTTTATCCCATTGATCGAGTCCTCGTCCAATTGGGCTTTAATGAGGTTCTAATGTTCCTAAATGAATCCAGTCCGTTTTGCAACCTGCACCACGCAAGTAACGAACAGCCCTTAGTGGCTCGCCATCACAGTTTTCTTTACCATAAATATCCTTGTGACTAATGCCCTTTTGGCATATTTATTATTTTATAAATGACATATAAGTACTGTCAGTCTTTTCCGATGATTCCGTACTTATACCCTATCATAGTTCTTAGTCATTATTCTGGGACCATGTTATAGAATATACACCATTCTTTGTTTTAAATTCTGAAGAAGACACTCTTAGCAGTGTTGGAACCAGTGTTGATAAAAATAGTGACCGAGGGCTGTTTTTCATTCAATTGTCCAGTCACTTCGATTTTCAATTTATTCATTTAGTTAATATGACCACCACGTCGCACACAAAATTAACTGAAATTTCAGCGGGTGCTCTTGACAGAATTGTTTGAAAGATGCGACAACACCGATGTTTCCTCCGTTTTCATTACCACATTTGCCTACTTTGCAGTCATTGGTATGATCGGAGTTTCGCAGGATGGGCAAAACACAGCCGTCCCAGACAATATTTGATGCACCTTAAGAGAGGCAACAGGGTATGAAGTATTTTCAGTGTTATTCCTAATACGCCTACTCTGAATAAGCTAATCTGTGCGTGGGGAAATAGGAAACCCGCCGGCAAAATTTCCCGTGTTGTTCAGGTGTATTTTCTGAGTATTTTGGTGCCATGCAGACTAGTTACGGAGTAATTGCACTTCTTCCGAATCCTTACCCTACTTTATCTTTGTATCTCTGTCACACTGAGAATACCTGCACAACAGTGAGAACTTCGGCACGCGTTCAATGTGTCTTCTTTGTAACAAACCTTCAAGCGGCCCTGCAGTAGCTCAGATTCAACAATTTGGATACTAGTGTGTCGCAAGTTTGGTTCTAACGGTACTGTGTGGCATAACATGAACTTTTCCGTTTTAATGCTCATGAAATAAGGCCTTCGGATGTGAGAATAGATCCAATTGTGGTTTATTTAAATGTATCACACGTCCATTGCCAATCAGTACCGTTTCATGTGTGTGTGACTTCATGAAATTTGGGTGTCATGGGTTATAGCTCTATCCCACGATAGAATGTAGGGGGCTATATCAAAATACAACCTTCTGGAAAGATAAGCAAGGAGACTGCCTGATGCTTCGTAAAAAATCGACGAAGTCGAGAGCAGAGGAGAGATGGCTGCAGTCAATAGGTGATGTTCCCGTTGGAGCAGTTTGATCAAGGAGACGTCGTCTCCGCAAGCCCGCCTTTCATTGTCAGCTATCGTCAGGTGCGAGCGCTATCGGAGAGCTCTTGCTGATATGCTGAATAAAAGGTATGAAATTAGCAATATTAGCGTGGATGAAGTTCGCAATGTGTCGTTTTAGAGTCGAAGTAGTCAGGGAAACGTTAAAAGACAGTCTACTTATCAAAATTTTACTAAACTAAACTAAACAAAACTCCGTCCGAACAGGCCGTGGAAGGCCCAACAGACCGACCGGCCGCCGTGTCATCCTCAGCCCACAATCGTCACTGGATGGTTTGTGGTCAGCACACCGCTCTCCCGGCCGTATGTCAGTTTACGAGACTGGAGCCGCTACGTCTCAGTCAAGTAGTTCCTCAGTTTGCCTCACAAGGGCTGAGTGAACCCCGCTTGACAACAGCGCTCGGCAAACAGGATGGTCACCCATCTGTGCTAGCCCAGCCCGAAAGCTCTTAACGTCGGTGATCTGACGGGAACCGGTATTAACCATTG
Source organism: Schistocerca serialis cubense (assembly GCF_023864345.2). NCBI lineage: Eukaryota > Metazoa > Arthropoda > Insecta > Orthoptera > Acrididae > Schistocerca > Schistocerca serialis. The sequence continues at coordinate 541,740,722 of NC_064644.1, read as the reverse complement.
CGGCAAGGCCGTTGCCTATCAAAATTTTGATACTTGAAAATAAATGCTAAATTGTGGTCGGGACCATTGAGTATGAGTTGTGGCCATCAGCTGTGTACTGTGTCTGGTGAATAGTCGCTCAGAGAGTTTGTTCGTTTGTTCGCGGCAGTTCCTTGAGTGAACATCAACAAGTACAAATTTAATGTTCTTCCAGCGGTTAAACATCTTAAAGATTTGCTAATGACAGTAGAAGCCCGGTCATTGTATTTTTATTCTGTTATTTTATGAATTTCGGACAGTTTCTTTGTAACTTGTACTGGAACTACAGTCATGTACGTGCCTCGAAGTCTCTTTTCTGAGCCCACGTAAGGTATCGTAGTCTGTTAAGGTGTCTTAATGTGTTATGAAATATATTCTAAGGACTGTAATACCCTTTATGTTAGAATTTTCACACCATTTTAATATGTTTTTTTGTAAGTGAGATCTGACCGTCGGTGTAGAAGTAGTTCACAGTGTACCTAAATCGAAAATGATTTAGATGTTGTTTAATGTCTTTCAGTATGATATAGTAATTTTGATGTGCCTCAGCCAAGCCTTACGTAATTATTTGGCAATTTTAGGAAAGTTGCCTTTGTGAATGTCAGCGGACCACTGTACTGCAGCTGTTGTGTGTCCATTACCCCCACGCGTCTACGCCTTCGTTTCAGTCCATCGGTGTGGGATAGTAGCCCGTTAAAGCTGCATTTGTTAATTTATCTTACTTTTTAAACTTCGTAGTGCATTGAATGTGTTGAGTCAGTCCACACCAGCAGACTCTGCTAAACGGTATCAGATACAGTGGCTATCCTGAAAGAATACAACATGATTTGTTCATTCACCAATGTACTGTTTTACAAAGCCCTTCGGCAGTCTCTGTTCTGCTTCGGTATCTGACAGTGGACGCTGGCGCAATTAGTCGGAATAACAACCAGCACATCCGACCCCACCTTTCGTGTACTTTTTTCGTGTCCACGTGTGAATGTTGTGTTGCATGTTGCTGCGTTGAACGACATTGAAAGTAATCCCTGTCCCTACTACACTATAGTTTGACTGAAGTTCCTTCTGTGAGTAGGAACCCTAATTTAACTTCTGTCATTATTTGCAACATTGTTATCGGACCAAGACTGAGTGCGGTATATAAAATCGTATTGAAAACAATGTTTTGAAACAAGATGGCTCTGAGCACTACGGGACTTAACATCTTAGGTCATCAGTCCCCTAGAACTTAGAACTACTTAAACCTAACTAACCTAAGGACATCACACACATCCATGCCCGAGGCAGGATTCGAACCTGCGACCGTAGCAGTCCCGCGGTTCCGGACTGCAGCGCCTAGAACCGCACGGCCACCGCGGCCGGAATTTGAAACAAGAAATGTAGATAATTATAAAGTATTTAATTTTGAGGTCGATATAACCAGATCACCAATCACTTTCCTTTGTGAATGCAGATTGTGTTGAACCTCGATGCAAAGATTGACTTTAATTATGAAGTAAAAGACTGCAGGAAGAATGATTGAAGCTTTAATGGAACAGACGTCAATAATAGGCGATGGAGGGGCACATCGAAACAAAAAAACACTTCTTAAATTTTATTCATTTTTCTACTTTAAACTGGTTAAATTTAAAAATGACGTTGACAAATTACGTACATTTGCACGTAGAAATCACAAATAAAATGCTCGGTTCAATCATGAGAACGGCTACAACAAAATGTAAAAGAGAGGCTGACACGTGTTTCAATTTAGCCCATCAACAGGGCATCTTGCAAACAGAATTTCGCTGAAAATAGCCTTGGGGTCAGTTAGAAATGCCTGACATGTCAGGAAAGTCTTCATTGTGTCCACAGTCTTCTAACGCGTAGAATGGATCATTGTTCGCACATAAACAATGAGACACAATTTGCGTTTAGTAACCTGTATTTATTACCTGTATTTATTACTCTCCCACTCTATAAACATCCTAGAAGATCAAATAATAATTTTCTTCTTTTTCTTCTTCTTCTTTTGATGATGGACTGAATTGCAATGTTCTTTTGCTGCTATTTTTCTTCATTCTTGTCTTTTTTTTTCTGTCCACTCCTAGGAGCCTTATCATTTCTCTCGTCTACTTCTTTTTATAGAGCCTGTTTCTATGCGTGTCTGTTAAGAAAGCAAACTTCCTCTTCTTTCTTTCATAGATGCTGTTTTCCCTTGGTCCAGTTTTAGGGAAAGGGCGAATTTCTTCAGGGGGAAATTCTTTCTCCGCTAAAGTTCCTGGAACAGCATTAACAGCATTCGTCACATTCTCGGAGTTTACCAGAGGATCTGGAAGCTTTTCTTCTGGAACAGGTCTTGCAGTCACAAAACACTCAGACTTATTCGAAACCTGTTCATAATTGTATTTTACTGTGCTGAGGACGATCTTCCACGTAAGTGATTACAGTTAGTACAATGAAATATATGACTTGACGCCTATTTCGAAATCATCATTGTACTACTTATGTAGATTGTCCACGCATTCGAGCATTTACGGCACCACACAGTGGACTGATTCATCCTGCAGAAATACTAACATTTTATCAGCCAATTCTTTCTCACTTTGCGGGATTCCTTGGCTTTTTTCTGACGATATGGAAACTTCGGCAACTGTAGTTGTAGGTATTTGTTTTGCTTATCTTTGCCATTGCTCTGCTTTACATCAACACCAGTGGCACTATAGCACTGCTGTGAGCTACTCGCCGACAAAGGAGTTCAACAACGCTCTATGGCCTCATGCTGTGCTCGTCGTCACTGGATAACTCCAGTCCTACCCCCTGTTCTCATTAGCAGCCAATATTGTGGTAGACAATACGCGGGAAGTTGAATGCCGTTAAGATCATTGGTCATTTGTGAACTCGCACTCAGTAGGTTCTTTGTCAGTATTTACTGTTGTACGTTTTGGTGAAATCATGTCAGAAGCATTGTCACTGTTGTGAAAGTATTTTCACAGGCATAGATATTACTGGGACAACACACCGTATCAAGTATAATTAGATTAATACTGTGTAGCGAGCTACCGCCTCCTCATGCCATAATACTCAACAAACATCTGTCAACCACTTCCAGAAACTTTGTGGTTCAGGTTCGGGTCCATATCATATGTCGACTTTTACGAATCGTTTAACAACTCTTAATAAGTTTTTGATTTGTACCATTGATGGCCTTACGGACACTAAGTGTTAAATCATAAATCTTAAATCATCATAGCTACTGGTCGCAGTCGGAATGGGGTATGCTGCCATATTTATATATATAATAAGGGTTTTATCCGTGGCTTCGCCTACTGTGCATATTCTTCTCTCTCTTTAACCCCTCATTCTCCTCCTCATACCTTTTCAACCCACCTCCATTCTCTCTCTGGGCCCCATCTCTTTCTATCCCCCCCATCTCCCCCATGCTTTCTCTGTATCCCCTCTTCGTCACCTATGGTCCTTATTCACTTGCCAAGCACCTATCTACCACTGCGTCCCACTCATCCCGCTCCTCCCCATCTCGGAGTACATGTCCTCCTACCCTTGTTTCTGTAATGCCCTACTCCCCCGTTTCCGTATATTTTCTGCTCCCAACCTGTCTATCAGTTCCATTCACCTCTGTTTTTCCCTCTCCTCATCCGCTTTCTCAGTCTGCCACCCCCTCGCTCCTCACTATTCATCTCATCCTCCCCCTTCCACATGTCCATCCGTTCCATTCCCTCTCTATCTGTCAATCTACTCAACCCCATCCCTAACACTCTGTGGATCTCCTACTCCCACCTTAATCTGTCCACCTTCTCCTGACCACTTTCTCTATCCATCTCATCCTACCTCCTCTTACTATCCACCTTCTCCTTCCCCCTCTATTTGCCACACCGTATTTGTTTTAGCTCTTCTGTGTTTTGTTTTCTATTTGTTCTCATTTTATGTATAGCTACTTTCCCTGCTTTTGATTTTTTTTAGCGTATGTGAGATGGAGTGACTGTGTGGTCGCTTCGTATGCACGAGTGTGAAACAGTTCAAGAGTTTATCTCCACATTTGTTTGTTTTGTTAAGTGTAGGAACGCTGATACCTCGATGTTGAGCGGCCATAATATCCGAACACACACACACTCCACCATATACAATGAAGAGCCAAGGAAACTGGTACACTGGCCTAACATCGTATAGGACCACCCGCGAGCACGCAGAAAGGGCCACCACACAACCTGGCATGGTCAAATGGCTCTGAGCACTATGCGACTTAACTTCTGAGATCATTAGTCGCCTACAACTTAGAAATAATTAAACCTAACTAACCTAATGACATCACAACATTGATGCCCGAGGCAGGATTCGAACCTGCGACCGCAGCGATCGCTCGGTTCCAGACTGCAGCGCCTAGAACAGCACGTCCACTCCGGCCGGCGACGTGGCATGAATTCACCTAATGTCTGAGATAATGCTAAAGGGAACCTACACCACGAATCCTGTAGGCCTGTCCATAAATTAGTAAGAGTGGGAGAGAGTGGACTTCTCTTCTGAACAGCACGCTCAATTATGTTCATTTCAGGGGAATTTGATGGCCAGCGGAAGTGTTTAAACTCAGAACAGTATTGCTGGAGTCACTCTGAAGCAGTTCTGGACGTGTGGGGTGTCGCATTGATGTGCTGGAGTTGCCCAAGTCCGCCGGAATGCACAATGGACATGAATGGATGGAGGTGATCAGAAAAGGTGCTTACGTGCGTGTCACTTGTCAGAGTGGCATCCAAATTACCAGGGGTCCCATATCACTAGAACTGCACATGCTCCACACCATTACAGGGCCCCCACCAACTTGAACAGGGACCATGAATACATAACGTTGTCTCCATGCCCGTACACCCCCGTCCGCTCGACACAATTTGAAACGAGACACGTCCGACCAGGCAACATGTTCCAGTCATCAACAGTCCAATGTTGGTGTTGACGGGCCCGGGCGAGGCGTTAAGCTTTGTGCCGTGCAGTCATCAAGAGTACACGAGTCGGCCTACGACTACGGAAGCCCATATCTATGATGTTTCGTTGAATAATTCCCACGCTGACGCTTGTTGATGGCCCGGCATAGAAATCGGCAGCAATTTGTAGAAGAGTTACACTTCTGTCACGTTGAACGATTCGCTTCATTCGTCGTTGGTTCCGTTCCTGCAGGATCTTTGCCGGGTCGCACCGATGTCGGAGATCTGATGTTTTACCGGATTCCTGGTATTCACGAGAAATGGTCGAACGGGGAAAATACCCTGTCATTGCTACCTCTGAGGTGCTGTGTCCCATCCCTCGTGCGCCGACTATAACACCACGATCAAACTCACTTAAATCCCGATAACCTGCCATTGTAGCAGCAGTAAGGGATCTAATAACTGCGCCAGACACTTGTGTTATAGAAGCGTTGCCGGCCGCAGCGCCGTAATCTGCCTGATGTATTTGAATATGGATGCCTATACCACTTTCTTTGGCAGTTCAGTTTACTATCACACTCCAACACCCATATACCTCACACACCTATTCATGCTTTAAAAGCAGATCTCGAAGGGCCTACTAGAGTCAGTAACATATTGACACAAGCCACACCATCGTCATCTGCGTTTCTATTTTAGATCACCAGAAGAGATACGGAGGAAAAATTTTGGTATGTACATTCTTTCTAACGAACGATGTTTCCCGCCATTTGGCAGCTGTAGACTAGTCAATGTACTTTTTTATGATCTGGAGATGGCTTGTACATAAGCTGAAACTATTTTCAGCCTTGACTGTTAAGAGTTTTTCTGAATCCACAGCATTAGAAGTTGCAAACACGAACTAGATCTCCAAAACAGTTATCTTACATGTGCATCCATTGTATGGAGATCAACACACCCCTCAACGACTGAGGTCCAGGAGGAATTTACTCCATACAACCAAATGAGCCTTCTCAGACTCAATCGAACACGTCCCCTCCTTGTTGGCTTGTCCAGGGTGAGTAAGGTGAAGTGAGACTTCGCTATTCCATGTAGACTATACGAATGTGGCGAAGATCAAACCACAGCATACTTTACGAACCGCAGCACGTGCCATCTGAGATGCACAGTGGAGGACTTGATGGCAGCGGCACCTGATACCCGTGATTTGGCGAACTGCTGGGCAGGTGCTTTGATATATTTTGTCACTCAGTACCATTACATAATGGAATTTGCATTTATATCACTGTTTGCTTCTGATACGATTAAATAAATTAAATAACCGAAAGAAATAATTTTCTTTAAATCTAATCCTGTGATGTACTATTTGGAAAAAGTACATATTTTTTATAATGCGTGCTCAAGATCGACAGTAAGTATGCTGACAACTCGTTCAGATAGAATGAAATAACCAATAAATTAAAGAAAAAAAACCTTATTAATGGCAGCTATGTGTTTGAGATACTCAAGCACAACAATACCTGTAACTGTTTAAACTGTTTTTCTCATCAAGTGCTCCACCTCTCGTTTTGAATACAACGACAGCGTAATTGGACGCTGCATCTCGTTGTAGCCTTCAAAGCCGGGCTTTTGCGTCTGTAGGCCCCACGGGATGCGACGCCGCCGCAGGAAGAAGTGTTCCTGCAGGCGCCATTCCGCTGCCACCGCGAGACGCAGGCATCACAGGAAATTGCTCTTCCCCTGAGCGAATTAATTTCCCCTCCGCATCTCGTAAAACGCGCGACATTGTCTCGCTCAGCAGGCGGCGATGGTGACGGTCGCAAGAGGAAGCGGCGCAATAAAAACCCAAAGTTCACCGTGGCGCGCGGCTCAGATAGCACGCGGTGCTCAAAGGTAAACGCGGTGGTCCTGTGAAAGAGGGCAAACGAAGGGAAAAGATCCTCTTCTTCCTTGGGGCTGTTTGCACTCGATTGAAACACGATGTAGTCAGAGAGAAATTCCCCGTGAAATCGTAACACTTCTGGCTATTGGACATAAAAGCTTTATGACCACGCATCGTTGCTTAGATTAGATTAATACTTGTTCCGTAGATCATGAATACGACACTTCGTAATGATGTGGAACGTGTCAGGTTAATAAAAGATGTCTCTACAAGGTATTACATTACACAAAATATTGCATGACACTAATGTTTAAGTGGCCCCCCCCCCCCTTTTCATTTATATCTAAAAATTCAGCCAATGACTAGAAGGAGTTGTCATCTAGAAATTCTTTTAATTTATTTTTAAATGTTAGTTGGTAGGTGACCAAAGACTTTTGTGGCAGCATAATTTACCCCTTTCTGTGCCAAAGTCAGATTTAACCCTGCACAGTGAAGATCATCCTTTCTCCTGGTGTTATGCACACTGCTATTACTTTTGAACTAGGTTGGATTATTATTATTATTAAAAACAAATTTCATAAGTGAATATATATACTGTTAGGTTACTGTGAGGATCCCTAGATCCTTAAATAGATGTCTGCAGGATGACCGTGGGTGGGCTCCAGCAATTATTCTAATTACACGTTTTTGAGCAATGAATACTTTTCTACTCAACGATGAATTACCCCAGAATATGATGCCATACGAAAGCAGTGAATGAAAGTAGTCATAGTAAGCTAATTTACTGAGATTCTTATCACCAAAATTTGCAATAACCCTAATAGTATATGTAGCTGAACTCAGACGTTTCAGCAGAACGTCAATGTGTTGCTTCCAGTTTAACCTCTCATCAATGGATACACCTAAAATTTTAGAAAATTCTACCTTAGCTACAGACTTCTGTTCAAAGTTAGGGCAGATTGTGTGGCTGATGCAGGATCCGTGGGAATTTGCGTCACCTGTTCCGACTGACTGTTGTAGTAAAGGATGGAGTGATTGCCTGCGTGTCTAAACTCGTAATTAGATTTACTGTAAAAAATTAAGTGTTTTTATTACACTATAGGAAGCCCTTCTGCTACTGAGCTGATAGTGAAAAAATCATTTTATTATCAACTTTCAAAAAAACTTCGGATTAACTGGGAAAAGCCGATTCGCTTCGCGTGTAATCGGCTTTGCGCCAAATGACTGACTAGCGGTGTGGTTCGCACCAAACTGCTCAGTTGTTTGTGGAAGGGTTGAACAGTTAGGTTGGATGGATTGCAGTGCGCAGTACGAAACTTTCTGGGGCACAACGTGTATCGTGAACTGACACGCACGCACCGATGACTGCGCAGAGTGACAAATCAGCAACAGAGCAAGAAAAAAGGAATCATTAATAAGTTCATAACGCGTCAAAGACGAATAGTGAGTCACACACCTCGAACGTTAGATGCGATACGTGGAAAGAGTTCTGAAAAGCAATGGGTACTCCACCAGTTGCAGGGAAAGTGTCACGAAGTCTGATACTCGGCCGGAAAGAAACACGTCGGGTACGGCCTTTCTATCACACAGCCCTGTGGCGACCGTCATATTATGTTTTACATTAGCCACCAATAATTGAGTACAATCACGAAAACACGAAAATGAAAAGAGAAATGATGACTAGTCATCCAGCATCACCGTAAAAATATCCGCACGAGCCCTGCTTGATCGCCCCGTATAGGAAAAAAGTGCTCCGTGCTGCCGATAGCGGCGTTACCGAAAGTTAAACGCAAGCAGTCATGACACCACTCACTCACATCTGTGTCTTGTTTGTCCGTTCATAGTGAGCAGAATGCAGCCTGTTGGTGATCTTGATAAATAAATGCCACAAAGACCTCATCTGCACCCTGTTTTGCAGGGTAGAATACTCAGCCTCTAGAAAGCAGACCTGACACAGAACGAAAGTTCAATATCCTTTGATGCTCCACAAAGTGACATTTCGAGGGAGATGCCCATCGTACGCCACTGCAAGGTCGACCGAGAACGATCACCCACAGGCCGTAACTGCCAGAAGAAATCGGAGTATACCTGCAAAACAAATGGCTGCAGTGTTTGCGGCTGCCCCAGGAGTTGCTGTTTCCAGCCAGTGTATCGGAGGCTCAGAGCAGCAGGGCTGTTTCCCAGACATCCGGTCGTGTGCATCAAGTTCACTCAAGCACAGAGACGGGCCCGTGAGTTGTGGAATCGGCAACATCAAAACTGGACCGTGAATGATTGGAGGAAAATTCTCTTGAGAAAATCCCGCTTCATTTTGCAGTATAATTCTGGTTGCACATTACTCCAGAGAGAACCTGGTAGCCGATATATCACTAGGAATATCGTGGAAAGAGACCGATTTAGTGGTGACGACGTCATGGTGAGGGGAGGTACCACATTGGACGACCGTACGGAGTTGCATATCTCCGTTGGTGGTTGGAGAAATACTGTACACAGGTGTACTACAGACATACTTTTGTACTGCTGTCACATATTCGCCTTTTCAGAGGTGCAATTGGTCGAGACTTCCTCTTTATGGAAGATAACGCCCGTCCACGTGGAGCTGCTCAAGTGGATGAATTTCTTGAATCTGGAAATGTTTATAGCATGATCCAGCAAGCCATGTTGCCAGATTTGAATCCTATGCAGTATCCCTGGGATGGATCAGGGAGGCGAATTGCATCCCATCACACCCTTCCAAACCTTTGTACCGTTGTTGCTGATTCCCAATCTCGAAACATTTCGTAGAGAGCATGCCACATCACTGTGCAGCATGTGTGGCTGTGAGCGTTAACAATATTCCCTATTAATAGTTTCTTATGTTGTGGAAGAGATTTATCAGTAGTGTTATTTTGTTCAATCTTAGCTATCAGGACTTTTCTAACATTATGTTTCAGGCACTGTTGTATGAAAAAAATGCCTTTTCATTAAGCTGTGCCTTGTTTAGTAATCCTTTCCATGCATTAATAAGGCAGTATGTAATTTTCCATGATTATACTTAACTTTTGGACAGTAGTGTATATTCGTAAACACGGCGTAACGAATATTTACTATTACGACCCCCTTTTGGGTTGTGTTGTTATCGGGAGGTAGAGCGAAGAGCGAGGGTGAGTGATCCTGTGGAGTACTGGGGCGCAAATGAAGCATCATTCAAGTAACAGTAATTGACTGGAGAAAGTACAATCAGTACCTCATTTTCCCAACGCTGTCCAACAGTGATTGCATTCAGCCCACCCTGCTTGAAAGCGCGGGGCGGCACGCCATTGATGTCAAGGAATTTTCTGAGAGAGGTCTTGGCGTTGTCTGTGGTCAGGTCCGCAGCTCGGAAGAGTGTGTGGTGACCCTGCACCTCCGCAACCCAGAGTGGCTGTAGACGTCTGTCGGAGCCTCAGCCCTTTCTTTGAATGAAGCCCTGCTTCCCGTTCCCAGAGTACTGTATGCCCCTGTAGTTGGTTTCCGAGATGGCGGGATGGTAGAAGTCCCAACAGCAACAAACAGGATAGCCTGAGCGGTGGTCCCAGCTTACAGCCGATAGAGCCATACTTATACTTCCCCTTCCCCCCAACAGCGACGACACAGGCACTCAGCGGCTCAGTTGGACAGCCTGGAGAAGGGCATATCGGTTCTTTATCAACGGTAGATTGGCCAGTCCCCCATACCCAGTCAGTCACTGTTGTGACCGGCAGGACTGTTGCTTGCAGAGCAGAAGTCCCCTTCACGACCGGTCAGCTGCGTACTTGTGGCAGTGGACTACAATTTGGCGACAGCTAGCAGACACCTGCTGAATTCACCAGAGCATCCTGGAACATAACATAGCTGGTCTTTCATCGGTGACCGTAATTCATATGGAATGACATCACACTGAGTGTGAGAGGCTTTATAACGAGCGACGGTATTATTCCCCCCTCCTGCACTGATGACCAAATATGCTCTCGTCTGCTCTAGGGTTTAACTACAGAATTTCAGAGCGTTCCTCTGATCGAAGTTTGCATCCAGAAAGACTCTTTTATGACATCTATAGGTGAAGTTACTATATTTAGTCTCGTTACAGTAGAGCAGCCTGTGAGCCGTGCTGCGGGCCGCGCTGGTACTGTTTGTAGGTTTTCGCCCTGTGTAGGGGGCCAGACGGTATCGTTTGGTTGGCATCAGTGCGGTTGTTTGTCTTCTTCCCGTGTTGACTGGCACCACTCAGTTTCGCAAGCGTTGCCTGTCCGCTGGTGGCAGCAGCGGCGGTTATCGATATGTAGTAACTCTTGCCCTATCGTTTTTCCGGATCGTGTGAGTGGGCCAGTTCGGTTGGGGACTGAGGAGAAGCCAGGTCCGCGCAGTGTGAGAACGCGCTGGCACCGCTGGCGGCACGCATGGACTGCCGGATGGAATGGCTTTGGTCACGAGGGTGCACGACTTCGGATCCAGCAAGCTTTAAGATGAGTGTATTTCAATCCAAGTATAGAGACCTCCACCATTGTGATATTTCGCGATTCTCCAGTGACTTGGGTTCGTGTTGCTGCTCGTAGTGTCGCCGAGGCGAAGAGCAGAGAGTGGAGTGCTTGTTGAAGGCGGATCTGATTAGCTTTCCTCGACTTCTTATTACCATTTACTGCGTTCAACTTGTTACAATTTGTTAAGTTCAACCAGCGGTAATTATCGTTGCCTGGTGGCCGCTAACGCCCCTGTTACCTGCCCTGGGGGTTATGTATGTAACGGCAGTGTACATTTCCTCGCCTTGGCGATGCTGTCCGGTAAGGCGTGTAGTTTTGACAGCTATCTTGATTGTAGTGCGATTGGTGATTCTTCTGCTCTGGTGGTAATAATTCCTTTCTCGTTCCGGGCGCTCTGAACACAGTATTCTGGACGTAGTGCAGACTGCCGGTTCCGGCTTTGGCGTATTGTTGCATTTGGTTTATCGGACGTCAGGTAGCTTTAGCAAGATTATCATTGGTCATTCGTTAGACTGCCACTAGTTTTAGTTACAATCTTGAGAAGTGAATGCAAGTCTTGGCTGCCTATCTCATCGCTCGCGAACGTGTTTGTTGCCGGACTTTGTCAGATGACAATTCCAGGAGCACCGTCTGGATCAGTTGCTTATTTTTTTTAAATTAACTTCTGCTATTTTATTTGCTGTTTTACAGAAGGTTTCAAATGTTTTTTTATATTATTGCCATTCCTGGCGTGTAAGGCCTTCAGCCGTGATTGTGGTCATTTGCTTTAAAATTCGAATTTGGTATTTGTATTTTCGCAGTAAGCCTTTAAAACCTTATTTACTGCCATTCCTGGCGACTGATGACGCCTGCTGTGTTTGTGGCGACTTGCCTTTAATATTTCAATGCCTGTAATTTGTCAATTTTAAACAGTTCTTAATTTATTGCCTATCCTGGCGTGTAAGGCCTTCTGCCCGGAATCACAGTGGCTTGCTTTTAAAACATTATCTGTTGTATCTGTGTTTAGTGGTGATTTGCTAAATTCTAACTCACTGAAAACACTATTATTTACACTGTTGTTTATTCCATCATTAATACTGTGTGGTATGTTTTTTATTTACTGTTGAGTCTGGAATTACTGATTTAAAATAAATTGTGTGTAACTGTAAAAGGCAGCCAATAACGACTGATTACGGCTCCGTCCAAGTCCTAAATCGGTTGTTCTTGGCTTCTTTGTCGCACAGTCTGATCAAACGATCTCCCACTTGTTTGTACTTCGTGTCTCCCATGCTGACATTTGGTTACAACACCAGTGCATAGCCGGTAGTCGTGCCCTAATTAGCGATGTCCCAATTGGTTTCTAACGAACCGGTAAAGGACAAAAGAGACCCACCTGTAATGTCATGAATGTACTGCATACCCTGTACACGAATAAAAGCGTACGTGGGAATGTTTGTAGAATTCATCGACAGTAGAATCGCAGAACATAAATGGAAGTGCAGCTTGGGGCAAGAGGAGAAATCATCCGTGACTGAGCACACGCTGTGTGAAACTAGCCACATAGTTAGCATCGCTGACAAGGAAACTAATGCTGTGGAGAAGCGCTACCATGCCAGCTTCTTCAGGGAAGCTATAGAAATCGACAGACATGAAATAGGTTCAACGAGAAAGAGGGAAGCCTCAAGTAAAACGGATCCTAGGTTCCCATTATGTGGCTAACGACAGCTGCAGGTAGCAAGGAGAGAACCGGAGCGTTAACGACCAGGGAAAAGTCCTCAGCTGTTATCGCGAAAGGTAAGTATAATGTACGGCTGCCAGTTCTACTCTCGTCCGCCACCAGCGATGGAGAGTGAAGCACAGCCAGAGGCAGAATGTCAGCAAATTCCTCAAACAAATATCGGTCGCAGAACCCGAGACAGAAGCCAACAGGCGATATGTCATTTCCTGTATAGGTTTAAAAGGAGAAATTGTATGTTGTTGTTGTTGTTGTGGTCTTCAGTCCTGAGACTGGTTTGATGCAGCTCTCCATGCTACTCTATCCTGTGCAAGCTTTTTCATCTCCCAGTACCTACTGCAACCTACATCCTTCTGAATCTGCTTAGTGTATTCATCTCGTGGTCTCCCTCTACGATTTTTACCCTCCACGCTGCCCTCCAATACTAAATTGGTGATCCCTTGATGCCTCAGAACATGCCCTACCAACCGATCCCTTCTTCTGGTCAAGTTGTGCCACAAACTTCTCTTCTCCCCAATCCTATTCAATACTTCCTCATTAGTTACATGATCTACCCATCTAATCTTCAGCATTCTTCTGTAGCACCACATTTCGAAAGCTTCTATTCTCTTCTTGTCTAAACTATTTATCGTCCATGTTTCACTTCCATACATGGCTACACTCCATACGAATACTTTCAGAAATGACTTCCTGACACTTAAATCAATACTGGATGTTAACAAATTTCTCTTCTTCAGAAACGCTTTCCTTGCCATTGCCAGTCTACATTTTATATCCTCTCTACTTCGACCATCATCAGTTATTTTGCTCCCCAAATAGCAAAACTCCTTTACTACTTTAAGTGCCTCATTTCCTAATCTAATTCCCTCAGCATCACCCGACTTAATTAGACTATATTCCATTATCCTTGTTTTGCTTTTGTTGATGTTCATCTTATATCCTCCTTTCAAGACACTGTCCATTCCATTCAACTGCTCTTCCAAGTCCTTTGCTGTCTCTGACAGAATTACAATGTCATCGGCGAACCTCAAAGTTTTTATTTCTTCTCCATGAATTTTAATACCTACTCCGAATTTTTCTTTTGTTTCCTTTACTGCTTGCTCAATATACAGATTGAACAACATCGGGGAGAGGCTACAACCCTGTCTTACTCCCTTCCCAACCACTGCTTCCCTTTCATGTCCCTCGACTCTTATAACTGCCATCTGGTTTCTGTACAAATTGTAAATAGCCCTTCGCTCCCTGTATTTTACCCCTGCCACCTTTAGAATTTGAAAGAGAGTATTCCAGTCAACATTGTCAAACGCTTTCTCTAAGTCTACAAATGCTAGAAACGTAGGTTTGCCTTTCCTTAATCTTTCTTCTAAGATAAGTCGTAAGGTCAGTATTGCCTCACGTGTTCCAGTGTTTCTACGGAATCCAAACTGATCTTCCCCGAGGTTGGCTTCTACTAGTTTTTCCATTCGTCTGTAAAGAATTCGTGTTAGTATTTTGCAGCTGTGACTTATTAAGCTGATAGTTCGGTAATTTTCACATCTGTCAACACCTGCTTTCTTTGGGATTGGAATTATTATATTCTTCTTGAAGTCTGAGGGTATTTCGCCTGTTTCATACATCTTGCTCACCAGATGGTAGAGTTTTGTCAGGACTGGCTCTCCCACGGCCGTCAGTAGTTCCAATGGAATATTGTCTACTCCGGGGGCCTTGTTTCGACTCAGGTCTTTCAGTGCTCTGTCAAACTCTTCACGCAGTATCGTATCTCCCATTTCATCTTCATCTATATCCTCTTCCATTTCCATAATATTGTCCTCAAGTACATCGCCCTTGTATGGACTCTCTATATACTCCTTCCACCTTTCTGCTTTCCCTTCTTTGCTTAGCACTGGGTTTCCATCTGAGCTCTTGATATTCATACAAGTCGTTCTCTTATCTCCAAAGGTCTCTTTAATTTTCCTGTAGGCGGTATCTATCTTACCCCTAGTGAGATAGGCCTCTACATCCTTACATTTGTCCTCTAGCCATCCCTGCTTAGCCATTTTGCACTTCCTGTCGATCTCATTTTTGAGACGTTTGTATTCCTTTTTGCCTGTTTCACTTACTGCATTTTTATATTTTCTCCTTTCATCAATTAAATTCAATATTTCTTCTGTTACCCAAGGATTTCTACTAGCCCTCGTCTTTTTACCTACTTGATCCTCTGCTGCCTTCACTACTTCATCCCTCAAAGCTACCCATTCTTCTTCTACTGTATTTATTTCCCCCATTCCTGTCAATTGCTCCCTTATGCTCTCCCTGAATCTCTGTACAACCTCTGGTTCTTTTAGTTTATCCAGGTCCCATCTCCTTAAATTCCCACCTTTTTGCAGTTTCTTCAGTTTTAATCTACAGGTCATAACCAATAGATTGTGGTCAGAGTCCACATCTGCCCCTGGAAATGTCTTACAATTTAAAACCTGGTTCCTAAATCTCTGTCTTACCATTATATAATCTATCTGATACCTTTTAGTATCTCCAGGGTTCTTCCATGTATACAACCTTCTTTCATGATTCTTAAACCAAGTGTTAGTTATGATTATGTTGTGCTCTGTGCAAAATTCGACCAGGCGGCTTCCTCTTTCATTTCTGTCCCCCAATCCATATTCACCTACTACGTTTCCTTCTCTCCCTTTTCCTACACTCGAATTCCAGTCACCCATGACTATTAAATTTTCGTCTCCCTTCACAATCTGAATAATTTCTTTTATTTCATCATACATTTCTTCAATTTCTTCGTCATCTGCAGAGCTAGTTGGCATATAAACTTGTACTACTGTAGTAGGTGTGGGCTTCGTATCTATCTTGGCCACAATAATGCGTTCACTATGCTGTTTGTGGTAGCTTACCCGCATTCCTATTTTCCTATTCATTATTAAACCTACTCCTGCATTCCCCCTATATGATTTTGTGTTTATAACCCTGTAGTCACCTGACCAGAAGTCTTGTTCCTCCTGCCACCGAACTTCACTAATTCCCACTATATCTAACTTCAATCTATCCATTTCCCTTTTTAAATTTTCTAACCTACCTGCCCGATTAAGGGATCTGACATTCCACGCTCCGATCCGTAGAACACCAGTTTTCTTTCTCCTGATAACGACATCCTCTTGAGTAGTCCCCGCCCGGAGATCCGAATGGGGGACTATTTTACCTCCGGAATATTTTACCCAAGAGGACGCCATCATCATGTAATCATACAGTAAAGCTGCATGCCCTCGGGAAAAATTACGGCTGTAGTTTCCCCTTGCTTTCAGCCGTTCGCAGTACCAGCACAGCAAGGCCGTTTTGGTTATTGTTACAAGGCCAGATCAGTCAATCATCCAGACTGTTGCCCTTGCAACTACTGAAAAGGCTGCTGCCCCTCTTCAGGAACCACACGTTTGTCTGGCCTCTCAACAGATACCCCTCCGTTGTGGTTGCACCTACGGTACGGCTATCTGTATCGCTGAGGCACGCAAGCCTCCCCACCAACGGCAAGGTCCATGGTTCATGGGGGGGAGAAATTGTATATTGTCCGATAAGAATTATCAGTATCTTTGCTTTTGACTTCTGAGGGTGGACGCATTGCTGTGCTCATCATTGTACAAGTTTCAGCTTTATCTGACAACTGTGCATAGTAAAAAAATGTTGGCATCCCCAAAAACTTCAGAGCTTCTTACTTCGGTAAGAGAGACTTAGCCTGCTTCTTGGTAGTTCAATTAAAGTGTCACAGCAAAAGAAGCACACTCAAGAACAACGGCACATTCTGTGATTGGATGACGAATTCACTAGAAAGTTGTTGCACACTTCAGAAATTGCGTGTGATGTTTTGACGTCCCGAGACACAGTTTGCCCAATCAGACGTCCTTCAACTCCAGTAGAAGTGAAGACAGATACGCGCCGTCTGTGACAACAGAGAGTAGGGAATCGCAGATTCACTGACCTCAGACCCTCCTACTTCATATTCAGCTCCGATGGATATTTATTTTTTTTTGCCACTCCGGCAGTAACGTTTATTCGAACTGAAATACATGTGAGAGATGAAATCGTAATTCGTTTCATGAACCTTGATTACGCTTTTTTCCATTTTGCTTTGTTCCTCACAAAGTTAAAAAAATCAATTATCAAATTTAAATATGTAGGCTGTAGCAAAAAGAATCATCCGATTTAAAAAAAATCATAACTATTATGTTATTAGAGATATGTGCGTTAACAACATATTATTGGAATGAACAGACTATCGTGTTTTACGAAGTTCCCACTAGGTGGCAGCAGTGTGCGTCCAGTTCAATTCCAGTAATGTCAGGACAACAATAGGCGTTTTGTGTTCTGCATTTTCCGCAGTGTGGGTCAGTAATAACTGTTCTCAGTGACTTTCGTATTAGGTATTGTGTGGATCCACCTACAGCACAGACCATTAGACGATGGCAAGAACAATTCCGAGAAACAGGTTGTTTGTGTAAATGCAAATCGCCGGGTCGTCCCTGAGTATCTGACACAGTTGTCGAACGCATCTTGCGTAGTTCTACTAGAAGTCCGCAGAAATCCGTTCGCCGCTCGGCAACTCAACATGTCCCCGATTTCCGTCTGGCCTGTGTTGCCTCGACGTTTACACATGAAACCATTAATTTGGCAAAATGGAGTAAGACAGTTTTCTACGCCAGCCGGTGTGGCCGAGCGGTTCCAGGTGCTTCAGTCTGGAGCCGCGCGACTGCTGCGGTCGCAGGTTCGAATCCTGGCTCGGGCATGGATGTGTGTGATGTCCTTAGGTCAGTTAGTTTTAAGTAGTTCTAAGTTCTAGGGGACTGATGACCTCAGATGTTAAGTCCCATAGCGCTCAGAGCCATTTGAACCATCTGAACAGTTTTCTTCCACGCTTAGTGTGTAGCGATGAGGAAATATCTCATTTAAATGAATCCCCATAGTGCTTAGGGGAGCCATTTGAACCATTTGAACAGTTTTCTTCCACGCTCAGTGTTTATTGATGAGGAAATATCCTATTTAAATGAAAAGTTGAATCGACATAATGTGATAATATGGGGTACCGAACAACCACATGAAGTTGTACAACATTAGCCTCTCCAAAATTAAATATATTTTATGCAGTTTAACGGCCAGAGTTGTATGGTCCATTTTTCTTTGCTTGAGAACTTCCTTTTGCCACAGTTGGAGACTGATTTGAATGACTTCATTTACAGGATGGGCCACCGACATACTGGCGTCTTTAAGTGCAGGAATTTTTAAATCAAAGGATTACTGGACGATAAATCGATCGCATTGGACAAAATGCT
This sequence comes from Schistocerca serialis cubense, assembly GCF_023864345.2. Classification (NCBI taxonomy): domain Eukaryota; kingdom Metazoa; phylum Arthropoda; class Insecta; order Orthoptera; family Acrididae; genus Schistocerca; species Schistocerca serialis. The sequence goes on along the minus strand of NC_064644.1, from coordinate 541,722,417 downwards.
TCATTCCTACATTATCGGCCTCCAAGGTCACCGGACAGGACTCTCTGTGATTATTTCTTGTAGGGGGTTATAAATTACTCCGTTTATGTGCCTGAGTTACCATCAACAGTGAACGAACTGAGACATCACATAACAGCACCTGTGGAAGCTGTAACTCAAGACATACTCGATGCAGTGTGGAAACAATCTGAATACCGCTTTGACATGTGTTGTGCATCTGAAGGGGGCATACTGAACACCAATGAAAATGTATGAAGAAGAAAACTTCTTGAGTTTCCCGTCCATCAAAAAACAAAATTCATTGTATATGTTTATTAGTTTCAGAAGTATCAACGTGGCAAAACGATGATTCATTTTGATATAGCCTGCATTTAAACAGTTGATTTTATACACACAAAACCAATCTATTGAACTCACTCACGATTACTACCCTTGTAAGTCAAAAGGCAATAGGCTACCACGTTGCAGCACCAGTACATAGATAAAATTTCGCATGTGTGAAACTATCCACAACCACCTCGTGTATAAATGGAGATACGTTTGTGCAATTAGTTTATCATTCTTTTGATAATTTCGTCTAGAAGACGAAATATCAAAAATTCTAAAATCAAATGTTGTTATACTAATGGGGGATTTTAATGCACAAATACGGAGCGAAATATCGTTTCCAAAAATAGTGCGATATTATCCAGCACATAAAAAAACAAACAAAAACGGCGCGAGACTAATGAGTCTTTGTAGAACATTTGAATGGCCGGTAATGTCAACCTTCTTCAAAACAATTACAAGAAAGGCAAAATCATGGATCTCTCCGAATGCAATGCTAGGGGAATTCCAGTTAGATCACGTGGCTATTTCTAAATGCAGTTTTAAATAAATTGTTGTTGTTGTTGTGGTCTTCAGTCCTGAGACTGGTTTGATGCAGCTCTCCATGCTACTCTATCCTGTGCAAGCTTTTTCATCTCCCAGTACCTACTGCAACCTACATCCTTCTGAATCTGCTTAGTGTATTCATCTCTTGGTCTCCCTCTACGATTTTTACCCTCCACGCTGCCCTCCAATACTAAATTGGTGATCCCTTGATGCCTCAGAACATGTCCTACCAACCGATCCCTTCTTCTGGTCAAGTTGTGCCACAAACTTCTCTTCTCCCCAATCCTATTCAATACTTCCTCATTAGTTATGTGATCTACCCATCTAAATATAAATTATGAATGTAAAAGTAGCCAGAAACAGGGAATTTGATTCTGATCATTACCTGACTAAAATTAAACTGGAATTTCTCCCAGATAAAAACCAAAAGAGACATCAAAAATTAAATATAATACAGATAGGCTCAACATCACCAAAGACGAAATAAAAGGACCGGGCGTGAGTCGTGCTTCGGTAGCTCAGATCGTAGAGCACTTGCCCGGGAATGGCAAAGGTCCCGAGTTCGAGTCTCGGTCGGGCACACAGTTTTAATCTGCCAGGAAGTTTCATATCAGCGCACACTCCGCTGCAGAGTGAAAATCTTATTCAGGTAATAAAAGATTTTCAAGAAGAAATTAAAGTAATTAAATCAGGGAATCGAGAAGAAATATCGAAAGAAATCAACAGGGCTGTGAACAATGTATTTGGAACAACAAAAATGAAGAAGAAAGTCAGGTAAAATGAAATCTGTGGAGAAGCAGTTACAGACGTACATCCTCAGAAAATTCTTCCTCAAATTAAGGCCGGTATTTGATATTAGTAGACTTCTCTTGGTCAGAAATGCCTTTTTTGCCAAAGCGAGTCTGTTTTTGATGTCCTCCTTGCTCCGTCCGTCATTGGTTATTTTACTGCCTAGGTAGCAGAATTCCTTAACTTCATTGACTTCGTGACCATCAATCCTGATGTTAATATTCTCGCTGTTCTCATTTCTACTACTTCTCATTACCTTCGTCTTTCTCCGATTTACTCTCAAACCATACTGTGTACTCATTAGGCTGTTCATTCCGTTCAGCAGATCATTTAATTCTTCTTCACTTTCACTCAGGATAGCAATGTCATCAGCGAATAGTATCATTGATATCCTTTCACCTTGTATTTTAATTCCACTCCAGAACCTTTCTTTTATTTCCATCATTGCTTCCTCGATGTACAGATTGAAGAGTAGGGGCGAAAGGCTACAGCCTTGTCTTACACCCTTCTTAATACGAGCACTTCGTTCTTGATCGTTCACTGTTATTATTCCCTCTTGGTTGTTGTACATATTGTATATGACCCGTCTCTCCCTATAGCCTACGACTAGTTTTTTCAGAATCTCGAACAGCTTGCACCATTTTATAGTGTCGAACGCTTTTTCCAGGTCGACAAATCCTATGAAAGTGTCTTGACTTTTTTTAGCCTTGCTTCCATTATTAGCCGTAACGTCAAAATTGCCTCTCTCGTTCCTTTACTTTTCCTAAAGCCAAACTGATCGTCACCTAGCGCATTCTCAATTTTCTTTTCCCTTCTTCTGTATCTTATTCTTGTAAGCAACTTCGATGCATGAGCTGTTATGCTGATTGTGCGATAATTCTCGCACTTGTCAGCTCTTTCCGTCTTCGGAATTGTGTGGATGATGCTTTTCCGAAAGTCAGATGGTACTCGTATATCGCCAGACTCATATATTCTACACACCAACGTGAATAGTCGTTTTGTTGCCACTTCCCCCAATGCTTTTAGAAATTCTGATGGAATGTTATCTATCCTTTCTGCCTTATTTGACCGTAAGTCCTCCAAAGCTCTTTTAAATTCCGATTCTAATACTGGATTCCCTATCTCTTCTAAATCGACTCCTGTTTCTTCTTCTATCACATCAGACAAATCTTCACCCTCATAGAGGCTTTCAATATATTCTTTCCACCTATCTGCTCTCTCCTCTGCATTTAACAATGGAATTCCCGTTGCACTCTTAATGTTACCACCGTTGCTTTTAATGTCACCAAAGGTTGTTTTGACTTTCCTGTATGCGGAGTCCGTCCTTCCGACAATCATATCTTTTTCGATGTCTTCACATTTTTCCTGCAGCCATTTCGTCTTAGCTTTCCTGCACTTCCTATTTATTTCATTCCTCAGCGACTTGTATTTCTGTATTCCTGATTTTCCCGGAACATGTTTGTACTTCCTCCTTTCATCAATCAACTGAAGTATTTCTTCTGTTACCCATGGTTTCTTCGCAGCTTCCTTCTTTGTACCTATGTTTTCCTTCCCAACTTCTGTGATGACCCTTTGTAGAGATGTCCATTCCTATTCAACTGTACTGCCTACTGCGCTATTCCTTATTGCTGTATCTATAGCGTTAGAGAACTTCAAACGTATCTCCTCATTCCTTAGAACTTCCGTATCCCACTTCTTTGCGTATTGATTCTTCCTGACTAATGTCTTGAACTTCAGCTTACTCTTTATCACTACTATATTGTGATCTGGGTCTATATCTGCTCCTGGGTACGCCTTACAATCCAGTATCTGATTTCGGACTCTCTGTCTGACCATGATTTAATCTCATTGAAATCTTCCCGTATCTCCCGGCCTTTTCCAAGTATACCTCCTCCTCTTGTGATTCTTGAACAGGGTGTTCCCTACTACTAGCTGAAACTTGTTACAGAAATCAATTAGTCTTTCTCCTCTTTCATTCCTAGTCCAAAGCCCGTCATCACCTGTAACCTTTTCTTCTACTCCTTGCCCTACAACTGCATTCCAGTCGCCCATGACTATTAGATTTTCGTCCCCCTTTACATACTGCATTACCCTTTCAATATCCTCATACATTTTCTCTATCTGTTCATCTTCAGCTTGCGACGTCGGCATGTATACCTGAACTATCGCTGTCGGTGTTGGTCTGCTGTCGATTCTGATTAGAACAACCCGGTCACTGAACTGTTCACAGTAACACACCCTCTGCCCTACTTTCCTATTCATAACAAATCCTACACCTGTGATATCATTTTCTGCTGCTGTTGATATTACCCGATACTCATCTCACCAGAAATCCTTGTCTTCCTTCCACTTCACTTCACTGACCCCTACTATATCTAGATTGAGCCGTTGCATTTCCTTTTTCAGATTTTCTAGTTTCCCTACCACGTTCAAGCTTCTGACATACCACGCCCCGACTCGTAGAACGTTATCCTTTCGTAGATTATTCAATCTTTTTCTCATGGTAACCTCCCCCTTGGCAGTCCCCTCCCGGAGATCTGAATGGGGGACTATTCCGGAATCTTTTACCAATGGAGAGATCATCATGACACTTCTTCAAATACAGGCCACATGTCCTGTGGACACACGTTACGTGTCTTTAATGCAGTGGTTTCCATTGCCTTCTGCATCCTCATGTCGTTGATCATTGTTGATTCTTCCGCCTTTAGGGGCAATTCCCCACCCTAGGATAAGAGAGTGCCCTGAACCTCTATCCACTCCTCTGCCCTCTTTGACAAGGCCGTTGGCAGAATGAGGCTGACTTCTTATACCGGAAGTCTTCGGCCGCCAATGAATGTTTAGTACTGAACTACAAATTACACAAACTTCAAGTACTAGAAAGAAAAATCATTCGAAAAATTCTTGTGCCACCAAAAAATACAGTGGTATGGAAATTAAGAAGCAATGAAGAAATTTATCGCTACATAGAAAACATAAATAAAACACTACGAAAGAGGCGACTGCTATTTTTGGACACTTATACAGAGTGAACAGCAACTGGTTAAACAAACAGAATTCTAAATAAGAAGTCAACAATGGAATGGATTCAAGAAGTTAGGAAAGATTTGGAAAGAAACTACATAAGTGAAAAAGGTGCAACAGAAAGAGAGATTTTCAATAGGAAAGTATTAAAAATGGAAGGAGTCCAAGGCAAGAGGGAGAAGAAGAGAGGGTAAAAATGGTCCAAGGAAAGAAAAAGGATACACAGTGAAAAGATGAAAGAATACTGGAGGAAAAAGAAAGAACAACAAAGAAGGAATCGTTCAAATTGGTGCGTGGTCCTGAGATTACCCAAGCAAAGAAAGAAAGAAGGTAAGAAGAAAATGGGACCGTATTTTGTTTTCTTTATTTTTTTGTAATACCCATGAGCGGCTTGCAGTAGATGGAGAATAACTGTTGTAGACACTCTACGTCATGCCAGAAACCACATATATCTACCAACGCAGCATGGAATGCCAATGTGTTCACCAGAGTAGTGCATTGCATTGCCTTGCTAAACGAAAATTTGCATTTATTTAAAACTTTCAGATGAGTGCGAGATTAGCTGTTTCTAAAACCAAACACTTCTACTCACTTATATATTAAAATTCATTGTTGTTTGAAGGTCGTGGGAGCTAATTGAAACAAACATTGAGTGCACATAACTAATTAATGACGGCTAAAGACAGTTTTTAAACTATTTACACAGTTAAAAAGCAAGCTGCAGCAATGTGAAGTCCGGATCTGAAAGGTTTTATACGGTTGCTGGTTTTCAAAAATTCAGAAAGGAGAAGAGATATGTTTTAAAAGCTAATACTCATCACTGTCGACTCCACTTCTGCTCAGATTTCGCCATTCAGACTGCATATACGTACCTGTAATCAAAGAAAATAAGAATAATAATTAATTCTAATAATACTACTAATAATAATAGTAACATATGTTCAGTACTTCGTGGTGATTGTTAAAACTATATGACTACCTCTCCTAAAAAGCAAACGACTTCATCGACATAAGAAATACGTACGCCTTTAACACCTACCATTCGATTTTCGGCATCGAATGATTCGCAGTAATCGGACATCGCTTGTGTCACATTGCCGTACGCAATTTGACTTATTTTATTATTCAGAAAACTACTTATTGCTAGTGTATGCGAAAACCTTTCACAAAGGTAAGTCCTACACGACGATTGCATTTTACAAAACATACATAACCACTTTGGGATATTTATCTTAATTTTTAACTTCCTGTTCTTATGTCAATGTGCGAAGTGATTATCGTTTCTTCGAGCTCCATTGAGTGGTTCATAGCTTGCAAGAATAATATCGTTAGACGTATTATCATTTTTCTCAAAAGTTTGCTGCCGCTTGCGGGGAGAAAAGGCTGCAGTAGGTCACAGACTGCAGTGTTACAGCATAGCGAAGACCGGGAGAAGCATGCGTTTTGTGGGCTACCTTGACTATTCTGCTTGAGAATATGGAACTCTGCCAACAAACTGGTTACACATTCGCAGATTCATGACTTACGGACTAGCTACTCTGATATACGATTTATGACACTGTCGTAAATTGTACACGGGAAAAACTCCCATGAGGTTCCGCCCGAGTGAATCGAGAGCAGCATATTACCCGAGAATACACATTTCTGAACGGTAGCAGCAGACCAACGGTCAAGCTTCCGAGCAGTTGGCAGCTCATAAGACTGCCAAGGGGAGGGGGTACTGGGGGAAGGAGTGAAAGGAAAGGTCAGTGAATTGGGGCTACGCGAAGCAGTCCTTACCCTCGGCGTCTTATGCCGTGCTTCTGAACCTTGGTCTGTGTTATTTTCAGTCCGAAAAGTATTGTCTTACTAGAAATTTCACTTTCGGCTTTTAGTTTTAATGTGCCTTATAACTTGCCATTTATTTCCTCCGATTTTCCTTTCTTATATTCAGCTTCATCGAAAATTTCTTCCGATTACTCAGTCCAGTTGCAGGTTAGCTACATAAAAATTTCTAAGGCCAACAATTAATTGATTTTTCACTCTTTCATCAATTATTACTCAACTTTAAAAATTTAATGTGTTGTCGTGATCAACTCATTAAGTGGTAAAAATCTTATGTTAAAGTTTTACCACAGTAAATCAAGTACTAAGGTTAAAACCTTTTTATATGTCTTGAGGTTCAGACTGTGCTCACATTACCGAGAATATGCCTCTTCTGAATTTCAGAATAAGAGCACTTAACGACATCCAACAAAGTTAACACATGATTTCAAACCAATTCTAAACTTTTTTTCTTGGCTAGACCCTCTCCCCCCCCTCCCACCCCTACCTCCCACCCCTCCACCCTCCATCTCTCCACAAAATAATGAAAGAAAAAAATCTGTTGATTACTACATTTTCGCTCTTCAAGTAGTACAACTTCAGAACCTTATTCGAAACACAATTTGCAGACAACATCCACACTACCACTAAATGTATCCGACACAGAGATGATTACAATTTCAGAAAAAATGGATCACTTATTCTAGACAAACGGCTGTATAAATTGGGCTATCCAATTGTGCATTCGTCCACCCCTGGTTCTTATACAAGCAGCTTTTATGCTTTTCATTGAACGATAGACTTGTTAGGTGTCCTTCTGAGCGATGTCGTGACAAATTATGTCCAGTTGGCTCGTTATATCGTCAAAAACCCCGTATGGTTGGAGGGTCCTGCTCATGATGCACGAAACGCTCTCAGGTGGGGAGGGATCAGACTGCCTAGCTGAGCAAGTTAAAGTTTGGTTTTCACGAAGACAATAGTTGAAAATTTAGCTTTTTTCGGGCTGGTATTATCTTGCTGAAGTACAATCCCAGGAAAGCCCAGGATGTCTTACCATGAAGAGCAACAAACTGGGGCGACGAATGTCGTCGTCGAAGCGCTGTGCTGTAAGGGTACCGCGGATGAGATCCTAAAGTGTCCAGCTATGAAAAGAAATGGCACCCCAGGATATCATCCTTGGATGTCGGGCAGTATGGTGAGTGACAATCAGGTTAGTATGTCACCGCTGTCCATTGCACCTACAGACACGTCTGCGGCCTGAAATCTTAATGACTGGAGGAGACGTGTCCTCACTGATGAGTCTAGCTTGGAACTGAGCCCCGAAGACCAACGGAGACGCTTCTGGGGACGTCGTGAAATACCAACCTCACTGTCGCCCCAACGTATTGCCCGTAAACTGGTTAACTGTTGCTTGTCAGCCGGCCGCTGTGGCCGAGCGGTTCTAGGCGCTTCAGTCTGGTTCGAATCCTGCCTCGGGCATGGATGTGTGTGATGTCTTTAGGTTAGTTAGGTTTAAGTAGTTGTGAGTTCTAGGGTACTAATTACCTCAGATGCTAAGTCCCATAGTGCTCAGAGACATTTGAACCTTTTTTTTTTTGGTTGCTTGTCATCCGCGACAGCCTTACAGTGTAGCGGTAAGTCGGCGATATACTAAGCCCAGTTTTGTTGCCTATTACTCCAAGAAATCCTGGGTCAACATTTCAGCAAGATAAAACCGCTCCCGCAAAAAGCGAGGGAATTCTACTGTTTGTCTTACAGCTTGCCAAACCCTATGTGGCTCTCCAAGGTCGCCAGATTTCTCCCCAGTTGAGATCGTTTGGAGCCGGCGGATGTCCAACAAAGCTAATAACAAGCCGAATATCTGCCTACATATGGACGAGAAGTGTTATTGACGAGCTCAGTTTGTGAAGCTGTTTCTCTTGAATAAATCATGCAATATTTCTGAAACAGCAATCATCTATTTTTCAGCACATGTACATCACATCTACTGATTGCTGTCTCGTTCGGGAATTCTCCGTGCTGTCACTTTTTCCGTCTTACAGTGTATATCATTATACAGCACGTAGTTCAAATGATATAACGTCAGAAAAACAGAGATCAGTCAAAAACTAGCTAAACACATTAACTTATTTGCAAAATAATACGTTTGGCACTTTAAAGATGCAATGGCAGACGAAGGAGGAGGGAGCGTTTGGGCTGGTGACATCCAAATTGTAAGCAGAAGTTGGCGACATTCTAACTCACTAAAATGAAACGGTTGCTGTGACGGAGAAACGCATTCCAGTAGTTACATATTAGTAATAATATTAATAAACTGTTTATACAGCAGCTACTCACATCATCCGCAAACAATTGATGAATCTGACCGACAATACTCTGAAAGTAGACCAGTAGAGAGACAAAGGGATACTACATCTTAAGGTCCTGTAGGCTATAAGGTAAGCAGGTAGGGGCACAAGTTCGAATTTAGAGGGAAAGCAGTAGATACGGACACCCAGGTCATCGTTGTATTCCTTGGCTTCCGGAAACCATTCTGGCTGGCTCTGAGCACTATGGCACTTAACATCGATGGTCATCAGTCCCCTAAAACTTAGAACTACTTAAACCTAACTAACCTAAGGGCAGCACACAACACCCAGTCACCAAGAGGCAGAGAATTAAACCATTCTGCACTGGCACCTAATTAACGAAGGGAATATGAGATCAGAAGTATGACTGGATTGAACAGTTTCTAACAAACAGAACACAGAATGTCATTCTGGTCGGAGAAAAACGTTTGGACATGAATTTAACTGTATGCCTACCACACCTACCACAGTGGATTGTTATAGGACCTGCATAAAGCATTTCGCGGATGATGCTGTTGTTTACAGACGAGATTCAATGTTAGAAAACTGAAACTAAATGCAAGAAAGCCTGCAGAGCCGTAAAGGATTGTAAAGTACTGCGCATAAAGAGGTAGAGAGAGACCCATTACTGAATGATTACATTTTTGGAGAATCGTCTCCGGAACTGGTCACATCCATTAACCTAAGATGAGACTGAGGTTTATTGGAAGAAGTCTCAAGAGTGTAGCGTGTCTGCAGAGGGTGTAGCTTATTAAACTCCAGTTTGACGGTTACACTTCAAGAGCAGAAGTTTTATTGTGGTGCTTCAATATGTACACACATTACCGTATTAGTTGTTTTTTCCCTGTGACGAAGAGTCTTCCGACAAACTTGTCGCAAGGTGATGTTTTCTGCATTGCTGTAACTGCACCAGTAAGTGGACTATGCCTGCCAGTATAAACTAACCGCTTTGCGTCCGTATGGTTACACTTCAGCACCTGACATGCTAAAAAAACTAAACCCCGATTGCCAACAGCGCTTAGCTTGGGTGATCAGACGGGAGCCGGTGTTACCACTGCGGCAGGCCGTTGGTCACCTGATCTGCTGGCCAGGGGAAAATAGGCATTAATTGCTTGCTCTTGCAATGTGTACTTGGAATCTTTAACGAACCTAAAAATATACTACTCATATAGTTGTAATTATTAGTCTGAAAATGAAGTAATTACTGTAAAATATTGTTCAGTACACGGTTCTCAGGCACCAAGAGAACATCTACATTTATACCTGTTATACTCTATATTGATCGGCTGTCTGGGCCCTGTACGTATAGCGCTGATGGAGTAAATAGAGCCAAAGAAGAACAGTTGTTTACCTACGGGTTCATTTGGTAAGCGCAAAAGCGTCACGAACATGCTCAGACACTGTAAGCGAGCATTCTCCATCACTATGCCGGCGGAGGTGGCCGAGCGGTTCTAAGCGCTACAGTCGGAAATCGCGCTACCGCTACGGTCGCAGGTTCGAATCCTGCCTCGGGCATGGATGTGTGTGATGTCCTTAGGTTAGTTAGTTTAAGTCGTTCTAAGTTCTAGGGGACTGATGACCTCAGAAGTTAAGTCCCACAGTGCTCAGAGCCATTTGAACCATTTTTCCATCACTATGCGACTTACCGTCAGCATTGTAAGAGTATCAACAAACATACTGCTATCTACTACGCATATTTCGCGAAGAGACGGTGAAGGTACATTACAGAAATTCAAGCTCACATGGAGGCTCACCAAAAATCGTCCTTCCTGCCACAAGCTACAAGGCTGCTACCTGAGTGTAGATAGACGCTGATGTAGAAACATAAATTAGCGCTGCGCGGTTTGGCGCGCCATGTCACGGATAGGGAGACCCTTCCCTCCAGAGGTTCGAGTCCTTCCTCGGGCATGGGTATGAATGTCTTTCTTAACATCAGTTAGTTTACCAGAATGAGATTTCCACTCTGCAGCGGAGTGTGCGCTGATATGTAACTTCCTGGTAGATTAAAACTGTGTGCCGGACCGAGACTCGAACTCGGGGCCTTTGCCTTTCGCGGGCAAATGCTCTACCAACTGAGCCACCCAAGCACGACTCACGCCCCGTCCTTACAGCTTTACTTCTGCCAGTACCTCGTCTCCTACCTTCCAAACTTAACAGAAGCTCTCCTGCGAACCTTGCAGAACTAGCACTCCTGAAAGAAAGGATATTGCGGAGACATGGCTTAGCCACAGCCTGGGGGATATTGTCAGAATGAGATTTCCACTCTGCAGCGGAGTGTGCGCTGATATGAAACTTCCTGGCAGATTAAAACTGTGTGCCGGACCGAGACTAAGCTAAGCCATGTCTCCGCAATATCCTTTCTTTCAGGAGTGCTAGTTCTGCAAGGTTCGCAGGAGAGCTTCTGTTAAGTTTGGAAGGTAGGAGACGAGGTATAAGCAGAAGCAGAAGTAAAGCTGTGAGGACGGGCCGTGAGTCGTGCTTGGGTGGCTCAGTTGGTAGAGCACTTGCCCGCGAAAGGCAAAGGCCCCGAGTTCGAGTCTCGGTCCGGCACACAGTTTTAATCTGCCAGGAAGTTTCATAAGTTAGTTTAGTTTGAGTAGTGTGTAAGTCTAGGGACCGATGACCTCAGCAGTTTGGTCCCTTAAGAATGAATTCACATACACACACGCACAAACACACGCAGAACTCAGCCGTGCCCTTCGCAATGAATTCATACCAGCACTTTTAGGATTCAAGAAAATCACGAAAATCTAAAGATGAACGGCAATATGAGCAGTAGTCCTGTCCAATATGAGTCCAGTGTCTCACAGTCTCACTCGATTCATTCTGGAAAAATCTATACCGACGGGGTGAAATGTTTACTTTACGAGGGCTATTTTGAAAGTAAGGAATGGTCGGTTGTGAAATGGAAACCACAATGAAAATCCAGTGGAGCTTTACACAGATGTATCGGGCAGTGTCCATAGTATGCTCGTAGAGAGTTTCACGTCGCTCTTCGCAGTTCTGAGTACACAACGAGTGTTTATAGATGCCCAGAAGATAGTGTCTTGCGCCAAGTATGGGTGCCTGCCATGAGATTTCGCCTGATTTCATGCAGTCCCACATAACGTAACTGTTACGCGTTTCCTTCATCATGACAATTTTCGATCACGCATTGCAATTAGGACGCTCCCGCAGCGGTTTCGATGAAGTGTTTGATCGTCCACCATGCAGCCTGGACTTGGATCCCTCTGATTTTCATCTCTGCTCAGATGTCCGGTTGACACAGACAACGAGCTCCAGTCCAGTGCAGAAAATTATCGGAAAGCACAAGAGGCTGCCTTCTATTACGAGGGTATTGGAAAGTCGATGCAATGCAACGACAGACGTCTAAGCCGGAGCGACGACATGTGGAGAACCAGTTGGAAGGTGTAGCAAACTGTTGCAAATAACAATTTTGATTTTCGCTGTGGTTTCCATTTCGCAACCGATCGTTCTTTACTTTCCGGAAAGCCCTCGTATTTCTCGTCGATAATGAACTACCTCACGGAACTTCAGTCATGAAATTGTTTTCACTACGCCGCATGGTATTGTCCTCTAGGTCATGTGACAATGCAAAATCAAATCCCAACTGAATTCTAGTTGGTTTCCGACTTCTCAGCAGCGGACAGTATCTTCTTCCCGGTTTATCGATAATGCGGAAGACAGTGGTTACATAATTAGACTGTCGTGAAATTTGGAGCGCTTGTCTGTCTGGGTAAGAGCGCGCATTAATTCCACTCTATCCTTTGACCGTTGTTTCTGTTGTATTCAAATTGGATGAACAATAACATGCTCATCTTGTCTTTTGAGTTATAACGACTGCATGCAAATGTCTTGTATTTTAAGCGTATTTCCGGGTAGACTCGTTTACTGCCGACAATATTTCACTGAGCTATTTCCGAATCGCCTAACTCTTCTTTTAACAAAAACAATTTTTTTGTCCCTTAAACATTTTGCACGGTTGCTCTGTGAAAATTATCCGGTACGGTTCAGAAACGACATACCTGGAGAGCGACTATGTGGTCAGTTCCATAGAGAATTCGCTTTCCCTTGTCAGACTCCATACTAGACACATTATCGTCTTTCGCTGTTACGAGTCAGTTTTATCTTAATCACTTAATCACTTGAGAATAATTTTACTTCCCACTCTCAATGCTTGTTCTTGTAATTAGTGGACAGCTTATATTTCAACTATTAATTTTCTAGAAGAACTGATGTATATGGATAAGCGAAACTAATCAGTACCCATGGTATAGTTGTGATATTGGTTGTTAGACTTCCGCCGTCCTAATAAGTAGTGATTAAGCATGTTATTGAGTATAATTAACCTAATCAACCTTTGACTAGATCACATTTACAATACGAGTGTTATACGCTGTGTACTTTACTGTATGTCTTAGATCTGGTAAGTGTTTATTAGAGGAACAGCAAATATTTTACAGGTGTGACGAATTGTTTCGACTGTCAATATCCAGGTACTACTTTTGGAGTATTGCTACGAATCTGATCGTTCTATTGACCATCTAAGCATACTAGAATTACACTACTGGTGGTGACCAAGGTTACTGCTGTCGATGAGACAAAGACGTTGAAATAAGGTTTTTCAGTGGCATGTTAACTTACATTTTTATTCGAATGAGTAGGTTTTAGATTGATTAGTATGTATTTTACACCACAGACTACCTTTCATTAACTAGGTTCCATACTCGTTTTCCGGTTTCATATTATTCGTTTTGCGACGTTATGATTGGCGTTGTTTCAGTAACTTGTTTCACTGTCACTTCAGTATGATGACAATGCTGTGAACCGTGATTTATTTTCAAAGACCATTCTTAAGAATTTATTTTATTGACGAGCGATTCATCACGAACATTAACACATTTAATCACACTATGTAAGCATAGAAGTAGTTGCCAGGGAGTAACTGATGAAATCATAACCAAATTCCTTTTAACAAATGGGAATTTTATTCACTTTAATAGTGCCTAAAAGCATTTTATAAAGGAAACAAATTTAAAATTATAATCAGAAAACACCCACCAAATATCAAAGTTACAATTTATTCAGAGGCAGAAAGAAACAAGTTTTGACTGTATGAGCTTTCGGACAGAGAACATTGCTTCTCCATTTTGACACGGCCGTAGTTACGACCGCTCACAACAGCCTCTGAAAGACTACACTGGTGCAAATCTGCAACACACCAGATCACTTTAAACTAAGAGTTTTAACAATTTACACAAGCACACAAACTATGCACCCCCCGTAGGAGGGATGGAAATGGCACAAAACACTAACAATTAAAATATTAACCTTGCCACCGAAGGTGCAACTTGATTTTAACTTCTAAGAAAAGTCTTACGGTAAAAGGGTGGCAACTTTATATACTAAAATGATCATTTAAATAAAATCCCATGAAATGCAGTCTTATATAAAATTCTACAAGGTTGGTCAAACAATAGTTAAGATGCTCTACAGTACACAGACACCGCCTCTCAAGATCATATGCAATAATATCAAAGCTTCCAAAGATCAAAACATATTTCAGGTATTAGGCCGTTACACTCCAAGCAATAAATTCGTTAACACACCAAACTCGACAAGCATGACAGAGGCAGCTACTAGCGTACCGTAGGTTGATAGGGAGATTACCGAACAACCGGAACCGCAGGTTGCTCTAACCCACCCCTACTCCACAAGGGAAAAACGGACCACCCAATTTACAAACAAACTCTTTCCCGCGGTTGGGCAAACGGAGAAGAATGGTGGGACGACACCAAAGCAAAGTGGCTGGTGACCTCACCAAGAAAACAAATAGAATTTAACAAGAGTAAATCAAACATCATATCAGCAATCATTTAACTCCTAATAAACTGCGATTTCTCTAGAAGACCTGGCGCAGCTCCCCTAAATCGCTCTCCCGAACTGTCCGCTGCCAGCCGCTTCAACGGACGCAGGAAGGCACGCCGATCTCCTGTCTCACGGCGTCGCAGCTCGCACCGGCCAGACTGATGTCGTGGGTTGACTCCTGTTGCTCTCGTGTCGACCGCGAAGTCACTACCCCTCGCTATACGCCGCGGCCCACTGGACTCACGTGGCGACCTCACATACGCCGACGCTCAAGACGGACAAATCATCTTGTGTCTCAGTGCGTGACCGACCAACCGATTGATCCAACCGCCAATGACCATTGCCTGAGCAAACTCGAGCAGACTGGCGGCCTAACGAGCAGACTCAGATGCAGGAACTAAGCCCCGACCGGGCGACCACTCACTGAGTTCTCTTACTGGCGGAGTGGAAAGACTCTCATTTTGCCGGCTTTAAAGTTTGATCCGAACGATAGACATACTAGCACTCCGAACGACAGACAGGCACTAACTGCCTAACAAATGTGGACGAGACACAGACTAGCAAGCTGGGGACGAGAGACTGACCCAGACTGACCCACTGGCGAGCTCATAGCCCCCTTAAATGCACGTGAACAGGCAACCTTTCCCCTTTCCCACCAGAGGGAGACACCAAAGCTGCGATTGCCACAGCCGCGCCACCGCCAGAAACGGAGGGCGACTGCTTCACACTACGCGCTGCGGCGCGCTCTTCAAAACAGCAATTTTTACCACGGCTCAGCTGTGTTATGCAAACATAACTCTTACTACCTTTCACTCCCTTTACAATTATTTAATAATGGATCTTACCCTATATATGTCTGATTAGCAATGCATATTCTCTTTAGCACTTTTTATTATCTGTAAGCGTCACTTAAGTTTTTTATACATACTACCTTTCATTTAATGTTTGACATTGATTTGTAATAAAAAACGATCATGCATGTATAATTTCATTTGTATTTATTGGTACCACATAAATTGTTAATTTCCAGAATGACTGCATTTAACGAAAACGGCCAAAATGTAATTAATTTTATTGAATTCGTCCATTATATAATATGTCTATAATATATTTGTTTACATAATAACTCGTAGATTACTGATGTCACATTGGTTGTTGTATGTATGGTATATTTAATAGGGCCTGAAGATGACTTTCTTACAACGTTTAAACTAGTTGACAAAATAAAATCGACACCTTAAATACAACTGGAGGAATTTCTTCATTTTTAATACAAATTTAAGCCAGCTTACGTCCCACTGTCCTCCATTTCAACTATGGATGTACTTAGACATAACATAATGTTTCGTGGAAGCGCGCAGGTCTATGTACGGGGAGTTGCTGCTGTTTCTGGGCTCAAAAATTCCTTCCTTGTCCTTACGTTAGCAGGAAGATATCATTTCTCGTCACCAGGAACAATACAAGACAGGAATGGACGGTGTTATTCACGAGCCAATTGAAGATGAAAAGCAGAGTTGCACATATGGCCACCCGCAAATTTTTGTGATTTTCGCTTAAAGCATGCCACATAGCCTACGAATGTTGCAGGATAATGACACAATTCATTACATTTGCCAGTTCTTGAGTACAACGACGTGGATCATTGTGAATTAATGCGTTTAAACAATCTTCATAAAACCTCGAATGTCTTCCTAAACGTGGAGAGTCACTTATGTCGAAACGATCCTCCTTAAAACGAAACAACCGTTTTTTTCCCATGCTGTATCCAATGGCATTGTCCCCATACATGGCGCAAATGTTTCTGGCTGCCTTAGTCGCTGTCCCCCCTATACTGAACTAAAAATAAGAATACGTAGGAAATGTTCCGGTTTCTCCATTTGGCACTCCATTTTCTACCGTCAACAACTCTATCCGCAACTCCCGAGTGATTACCGAGCAATTAGCATGCTTCTTGCTGTTTCCAAAGCGCCTGAATATATTGTTCATGATCAAATCACTGAACACCTGCATGAATTTAGTCTATATGACAAATTTTAATCCGATTTCCGTAAACACCACTGCACAAACACAGCTCTAATTAAAATAACTGATGACCTGAGATAAGCCATCGACATTCGAAAGGCAACTCTATTGACACTACTAGACCTCAGCAAAACTTTTGACACTGTTAACTTTGACATATTGCTCAGAAAAATGCAACAGCTTAATTTCCCAGAAAGTGCAACGAGATGGTTTGAAAGCTACTTAAAAGACAGGCAGCAATGTGTTGTCTGCGTAAATGAACAACCTTCCTGGAAACATATCTCCTCGGGGGTACCACAAGGAACAGTCTTATGACCACTTTTGTTTTCTTTATATGTCAGTGATATTTCATCGGTTCTGTTCTCCTGTAAATACCATTTCTATGCCGACGACCTCCAGCTCTACCTAAGCGTCAGACCTGAGGATATAAACACTGCATTCGCTCAGATGAATGATGATCTGTCTTCAGTAGTGATATGGGCGAAAAACCTGGGGCTTAAACTAAATGCAAAAAAGACACAAGTAATCTTAATAGCCCATCAGGAACTAATAAGTTCAGATTTCTGCGAACGGCTGCCTCCTATTCTTCTCGACGGTATTCCAATACCATATGAGAAAACAGTTAAGAACTTGGATGGAACTTTGGATGAGCATCTCAACTGGGCGGAGAATACAGTCGCAGTGTGCCGGAAGACGTCCGCTTGTCTCTATGCTCCCAAAAAGTTTCGGAACGTATTTCCACAGGACGTGAAACGCCAGATCGTGCAAGTACTCGTTCTACCGAACCTCCACTATTGTGATGTAATTCAACAAGGCATGAGTAGCGAAAAAAAGACGGCTAGAAATAACCATGAATGCCTTTGTCAGTTACACCTGGACCATTCGCCGATACGATCATGTTGGTGCTTCATACTCCCAGCTAGGGTGGCTGCGACCGGACAAATTGCGTGACTACCACACTCTATGTCTACTTCACCGACTCCTCGTCACGCAAGCACCCCAGTAACTTGCTTCAGAGATTAAACAGCTTTCATGCCATCATAATCGAAACACGAGGTCACTGTTATTTGGTATCCTAATTGTGCCTATTCAAAAAACAAAAACTTTTCAAACTCCTTCTCAGTTGCCGCTGTCCGCCTCTGGAACAAACTGCCCCTTACCTTGCGCAAAATTCAATCCCCTGCCGCTTTTAAGACGAAGTGGAAGCATTTCCTACTATCATCCTCATAACGTTTTCCACAATATTAATAAACAAGGCCAATCCTCCCCTCTGTCAAATAGCAAAGCGAGTGTCTTCTATCTTGCTCCTTTCTCTTCTTCTTCTTCATCTATCTCTATTAGCCACGCAATCTTCTTTTCCTTTATGTTTCATCATGTTTCTTCTATTCTTCTCCTCCCTTTACCATCAGTCCCCCTCAAGTTCCCTGCTGCTAGCACTCCTATCTAAAATCTCTTTCATAATGTCTAATTATAACAGTACTTATCATCTACGAATATAAACTGTGTATGTATGTATTTTTCCAAGTGTGCCTTTGTAATTGTGCCTACTAAAACATATGAATGTAAAATAAGTAGAATGCCTGCTTAGATGTAAGAGAGGGCTTGATGGCCCGAATCTTGCCAGGTTAAATAAATAAATAAATAAACTATCATCAGATAACAAATTGACAATATGTAAACTGAAATAACAACAGTGAACTAAAAATAGAAAATGACAATCGACAGATAAACACGCATCAACCGGAATTGGAACATGAAAAACAAAAAGACTCTGCACAAGTCTAATACAATAATGGATGTCCGTATGTGTGTATGTAGAGTGTTGGAATTTCCCGTTAAAAACGTAGCGTTTCCGTTGTACGAGGGTTTCATTTCAGATGTGTAACTCGTAAAAGTCCGCTGAGGGGAAGAGAAAAGTTTCAGGGTTACTTCTCCTGGCATATAATAGGGCAGACAGAACAATATGTACCACGTCAGATGGTCATCCGATGACGTCTACCTTGCTGCGAGACTCCTGTAGGGACAGAGGAAGGTCTGTTCGCACGAGTTCTGGTCGCTGCACTACAAACTGAAGAGACACCAAGTGGGATGGTAAGAGTGTACCAGAACATGCCTCGCAGGTACATAGTCCGTAACAACTTTGGCTGTCGACACGTCGACCCACTGTTGTACTACATCAGTACTGTTCTGTACGTACAGTATGCTGGGTTATATTTGTTCTGGAATAATGTCAATACGTAATGTTTGAGAGTTAATACAAGCAGATATGCTTAAGTGATAAATGGATGTTTCATTACGTTTACTACCGAGTTGTTACCTAATACCTCTACTCCGTCCGGCCTAACTCAGTTCCTCAAGCAGAAAAGGATGAGTTAACATCTGAACTGAAATCATCGTAGAACGGAAACGGTATGTTTCCAGACATTCGTTCGTGTTCAAAATATTATATACTCACTGTCTTCTACGAGTTCCAGAAGTCGGTAATGGAAATACCTGAACACCCCGTATGTATGTATGTTCCATATTTCCTCCTAAACCAATGGACCAATTTCAACCAAACATAGTACACATATCACTTACTGGGAGGGGGGGGGGGGGTACGAACCGTGTACCTATTAAACGGGCGGGTGGCGATGGGGATAAAAAAGCAGTGTAGTCCACGACCCGTGAATACCCGCGACTTATTCATCCAGTATTTGAGAAACAGAACTTTTAGTGACTTTCAACAAACTGTACACATGGTTTCAAACATTTACGAAACATTTTCTCGCTGCGATACCCAATAAAATGGCAATTGAAAAACATTTTCGCTGCTAATGCAGTAAAACTGTTTCATGAAGCTTTTGATTTATTACTTCTTTACTATTTACCGTATCCACGACACATCTTGCAGACAAAATTCACATACACCACTAAATGCATCAGAAAAGTTACGTATTGTATTAAATAGTTTAGGAGATATGGCGTCATAAACACGGAGATGCGTGAAAATCTGGCGCATCATGCATGATGTTTAAGTTTATTGCTGCTTCGCTGTTAATTCTGTTCGCAACACATTTTGTAGACAGTATCAGAATACGTCCCCGAATGCATCTACAAAATTCTTTGATAGAGCGATGCATAGTTGACGGTATATGACATCAAATGCTGAGATGCGTGAAAAACAGCCGCCCCTTTCATGATATTTTAATATAGTACTTCTTTACTTCTAAACTCCATTGACAAAACATTTCGCAAACAGCAGAAACATATAATATTCGATGAACCTGCCAAATTATATCATTGTACGACTCAGAGTTCAGGAGATACAACGACACAAACAGTGATGTGCGTGGAAACGGAACTGCAGTGTAAAATTTGCCACAGATACAGGTGAAATATGTGTGCAGATATGTGTTAATACATTACATAGATGTGAAATATATTTGATATGTGTGTATGCGAACAAAACCGCGAGGAAATAGCTCATCGTAAAATCCTGGGAGGACCTGAACCAAATTTGGTACACACAATACTTGCGATACGGAAAGAAATACTGTGGTGGGGAGAAGCACCAACCTGCTATTGCGATGGGGGTGATGATGTCGAGAGGAAGCAGGAGAGAGGAGTGGACAAAGAGGCGGAAGGAGGTGGTGCATAGAGTGAGGAGATAGTGGACAAAGGGACATGGAGAGGAAAGTTATCAGAGAAAAGGGAGAGGAGAGGCTGTACTGAGAGAGGAGAGGAGAAGATATGTAGAAAGAGGACAGAAGAGGAGAAAGGTATTGACAGAGGGAGGAGGAGATGAACAGGGAGAGGGGCAGATGGAAATGGGAAAGGAGACGGGGGTGAAGGGAGTATGTAGAGTGATGTGGTGGAGGAGAAGGGATTAGAACTGGTATCGAAGAGGGTGAACAGAGTTGTAGGCGAGATGGACAGCGAATGGAAGATCGAGGAGCTGAACAGGAAGACGGGGTGGAAGGTATGTAGGGACAGGGGGCTAGAAGAAGATAGAATGGTAGAGGGGGAAGAAGGTGATGGAAAAATACAGGACTGGAATAAATATATATCCCACCAACGCTGGGCACTCACCTAAGCATATCATACAATCATCAGCAACGTGCAGGTCGCCGAAGTGAAGTAAGAAGCCGAGCAACCTCACACTGGAGCAATAATACCATGCGATCGGTTCATTTTAGTTTAAATCCAGGTTGTTCATTCGTTCATAAATAATAAATGTCATGTCCTTTTTACATGGTGGCTCAGTTATACTGGTGAGCTTTCAAAGACGATCACATAGGCGGAATAATATTAGAGAAGGAAAGTTCCTACTCATGATATGGCGGAGATGTTGAGTCGCAGATAGGCGCAATAAAAAGGTTCTCACAATTACAGCTTTCGGCCATTAAGGCGTTTGAAAAAAATAGACACACATACACACACAAATACCTGCGACTCAGCATCTCCGCTATATGGTGAGTAGCAACTTTCCTACTTTAATAGTTAAATTCCATCCTAAATTTAACATAGACGGAACAGTTTTTCTTTCTTGAAGTCAATTTGTTTGCGATAAAAGCTATGAAGTTTTTTCAAAGTTGGTGTTTCTTCGTGGGTTTCAAAATAATTTACAACGCACTGCTTAATAGCACTTTCGTCCGCCTTGTCTATGAAACATTTGTGGTGTTTTCCACGCTTCTCTTGCTCTGGTGCAGATGCATGATAGCATCTACGCTTGGAATCACTTTCCTCCTCCTGTAATCTACAGACTATCGAATGACTCCACATTTGTTGTCCATCCTTGCTAGCACGTTTCGTTCCCTTTTCAAATGGCAGTGTCACATTTTTCTCTTTCTCACTGTCAGTAAATTTAATGGTGTAATTAGCAAATCATCATGGCTATCTACAAATGCGTTTCACGCGATCACTTTTCGTGCTTATGCTGTAAAGCATCAACCATCACTGCTTTCACTTGGAACGCGTTTTTACCTAGTTGCGTGACCTAGCTATCGCTCCGGCCGCGAATATAGAATGTGTTCAGAAGCGCTGAAAGGGTCTGACGAGAGCGATATGGGCGTACAATGGTGTGTGCCTATTCGACAAACGTTCTCGAGAACGGAAACGGTCAGCGGATTTTTTCCAATCACTAGGGAAGTTTCATTCCGCCGGCGACGTACGATACGTCGCTCATCCGCAGCCGACGTCTGACAAATGGAGGGACGCGGAAGGAATCAGCAGCGGAGCCTGCGCTGCCCGATCGGTGACGGCGTGAGTCGCCCTTCATCGGCAAGGCGGGCCGCGCTCCACTGTAGGACCAGTCGAGGGATGGCAAGGCTAGGCAGCGGAAGGCGAGGCGATGCGAGGGAAGGTCAATACGGCGGCGGCGTCGCCGGGCCGGCCGGCCGGCCTGCCAAGGCTGCGGCCCAGCCCACACAGCGCGGGCGCCGAGCCAAGTGGCAGTGGGTGGCAGCGGGGGCGGCAGGGGGGCGTGGCCCCGCCTGAGCCACCAATACCTCGCGCCCGCATCTCGCGCTCCACCCAGCGCGCGCTTCGCGGTGTAACGTAGCAGAATGGGGCTCGTGTAGTGTTATACACTACTCGCCATTAAAATTGCTACAGCAAGAAGATATTCATTGGACAAATATATTACACTACAACTGACATGTAATTACATTTTCACGCAATTTGAGTGCATGAATCCCGAGAAATCAGTACCCAGAACAACCATCTCTGGCCGTAATAACGGCCTTGATACGCCTGGGCATTGAGTCAAACAGAGCTTGGATGGCGTGTACAGGTACAGCTACCCATGCAGCTTCAACACGATACCACAATTCATCAAGAGCAGTGACTGGCGTATTGTGACGAGCCAGTTGCTCTGCCACCATTGACCAGACGTTTTCAACTTGTGAATGTGCTGGCCAGGGCAGCAGTCGCACATTTTCTGTATCCAGAGAGGCCCGTACAGGACCTGCAACATGCGGTCGTGCATTATCCTGCTGATATGTAGGGTTTCGCAGGGACCGAAGGAAGGGTAGAGCCACGGGTCGTAACACATCTGAAATGTAACGTCCACTGTTCAAAGTGCCGTCATTGTGAACAAGAGGTGACCGAGACGTGTAACCAATGGCACCCCATACCATCACGCCTGGTGATACGCCAGTATTGCGATGACGAATACACACTTCCAATGTGCGTTAAAAGCGATGTCGCCAAACACGGATGCGACCATCATGATGCTGTAACCAGAACCTGGATGCATCCGAAAAAATACGTTTTGCCATTGGTGCACTCAGGTTCGTCGTCGAGTACACCATCACGCGCGATACTGTCTGTGATGCAGCGTCAAGGGTAACCGCAGCCTTGTTCTCCGAGCTGATAGTCCATGCTGCTGCAAATGTAGTCGAACTATTCGTGCAGATTGTTGTTGTCTTGCGAACGTCCGCATTTATTGACTCAGGGATCGAGAGGTGGCTGCACGAGCCGCTACAGCCATGCGGATAAGGTGCCTGTCATCTCGACTGCTAGTGATACGAGGCCGTTGGGATCCAGCACGGCGTTCCGTGTTACCCTCTTGAACCCACCGATTCCATATTCTGCTAACAGTCATTGGATCTCGACCAACGCGAGCAGCAATGACGCGATACGATAAACCGCAATGGTGATAGGATACAATCCGACCTTTATCAAAGTCGGAAACGTGATGATACGCATTTCTCCTCATTACACGAGGCATAACAACAACGTTCACCAGACAACGGCGGTCAGCTGCTGTTTGTGTATGAGAAATCTGTTGGAAACTTTCCTCATGTAAGCGCGCTATAGGTGTCGCCGCCGGCGCCGACCTAGTGTGAATGCTCTGAAAAGCTAATCATTTGCATATCACAGCATCTTCTTCCTGTCGGTTAAATTTCGCGTCTGTAGAACGTCATCTTCGTGGTGTAGCAATTTTAATGGCCAGTAGTGTATATTAGCCGATACACCTCAGTACTATCACTCAACACTGGACTCGCATTCGGGAGTACGACGGTTCAATCCCGCGTCTGGCCATCCTGATTTAGATTTTCCGTGATTTTCCTAAATCGCTCCAGGCAAATGCCGGGATGGTTCCTTTGAACGGGCACGGCCGACTTCCCTAATCCGATCCATCCCTAATACGATGAGACCGATGACCTCGCTGTTTGGTTCCTCCCCCCAAACAACCCAACTCTCGCTTATATGAGGCGTATTCGGAAGGTAAGGTGCGATTACGCGCGAAATGGAAACCGCTTTGAAAATCCGATGGAACTTTGCACAGACGTGTTGGGCAGTGTCTTTAGTGTGCCTGTCGTTCGCTTCACGGCACTCTTTTCAGTTCAGAGTGTAAAGTGATCAGGCAGAAACCCCTAAATCAACAGTGTCTCCCGCCAAGCATGTGGATCTGGTGAGAGATTTCGCCTGAAGCTATGCCGCTCACATAACATAAATGTCAAGCGTTTATTTCTTCAAGACAATTTTCAGCCGCATTCTGCAGGGGCAGTGAATATTTTCCAGCAGCGTTTTTGATGGAATGTGTTTGCTCTCCCACAATACAGTCCTTAATTTTCTCCCTCTGTTGTTCGTCTCGGCTCACTTGAACCGCTAGCTACGAAGACAACAGTCTGGCACAAACAGTAATAGGCAGACCAGCGTAGAGAATTGGTGTAAAGCACAGGCGGCTGCCGTCTGTGACGAGGGTACTGGACAGTTGTACGACGCCACGAGAAATGTCGGAGCGGCGACTGTTTAGGGAGGTAGCTGGAAGTTGTGGCTAACTGTTGCAAATAATTTTTTTTTTATTTTCACTGTGGTTTTCCTTTCTCGACCGACCGGACCTTACTTTCCAAACAGTTCTCGTATGTATATCGTCATGAACATTTATTTATTTAGTTTAAACTACATACTTGTAGTGGTATTCCATTTAATACATAGGAATTACTTTACTTGAAAATTTGCTTAAACTTTGTAAAATGATACATAATTTATGATTGTTTGTAGGAAACAGATATCATATTTATCTTCAGTACAAACTGAAATGAAGCAATCTGTGCAAAGCAAATGAATAGTCACAAGAAATTAGAACAAAAAGAGGCAGGTGAAATTATGACTTAATTCTGTTTAAAATCAAAATTTTTTCATTAGTTACTAGTTGGTTAACAGGACGTTACCCGGGTATTCATTTAACCAATTACTTCTAGAAACGAAAACAAAGAAGGAACTATCATTGTAGTTTAATATCAAAAAAATTTCATTTCTGTGTATTCGTGAAAACACGTTTAAAATAATGAAACAGTCGTAGAAAGAAACACGTATAAAATACAAATGTATAAAGTTCAAATGGCTCTGAGCACTATGGAACTTAATCGCTGAGGTCATCAGTCCCCTAGTACTTAGAACTACTTAAACCTAACTAACCGAAGGACATCACAAGCATCCATGCTCGATGCAGGATTTGAACCTGTGTCCATAGCGGTCGCGCGGTTCCAGACTGAAGCGCCTAGAACCGCTCGGCCACACAGCCGGCCTACAAATGAATAAGTATAGTATCCAAAATAAAATCTCTGTAATATTTATTCCTGTGTTCTGGCCGAAGCTGCTTTGCGTGACTACAGCGCGATTTTGTAAACGTGTCTATGGCAACGTCCCTTCATGCTCTATAGACGCCTGTTATTTTCGCTTAGAGCCGTTTGCACTTCACAATTGAAAGGTGTCAAAAGCGCTGCCAGGTTTCAGGGAGTTTTTGAAGTTTTGTCGAGTGTAGGAATGTCTTTCTACTAAGAAAACAATATTAAAACTTCATGCATAATGCGGCATTTTTTCACGCATTGGAGTGTTTATGATGTCACATCTCTTGAACTATGCGTCGTACAATGATATGTTTCTGTGGGTACCTTCAGAGCCATATGGGGATACTTTGTGTGAAATGTGTTGCAAATAGAGTTAGTAGCAGAGAATTAATAGTATGAAGGCTTTCACGACCGGATGACATATCTTCTGGTAAACCTTCCGGGATGTAAGGTCGTGGTCCATGAAACTCTTCAGCTCCTAACGTTTCGTCCAGAGCTGCGCTGGACAATTCGGCAAGACTCACAGGAGGAGAAACACCCCTCTGAAGATGTCCAGCGCAGCTCTGGACGAAACGTTAGGAGCTGAAGAGTTTCATGGACCACGACCTTACATCCCGGAAGGTTTACCAGAAGAGAATTAATAAATTTATACGTCTTCTTACTTTGAAAGCCGTTGCTTACCATGTATCCATGATTAAAACTTTATATGTCATGTACATATCGGCAGTTTTTTTAAGAATCTCAGTGTTTATGAAGTCATATCTCTTGAACTATGCGTGATACCATCACAGGGTTTTGTAAGTGAATTGCCGGCCGAAGTGGCCGTGCGGTTGAAGGCGCTGCAGTCTGGAACCGCAAGACCGCTACGGTCGCAGGTTCGAATCCTGCCTGGGGCATGGATGTTTGTGATGTCCTTAGGTTAGTTAGGTTTAACTAGTTCTAAGTTCTAGGGGACTAATGACCTCAGGAGTTGAGTCCCATAGTGCTCAGAGCCATTTGAGCCATTTTGTAAGTGAATTGAGCGGTTTATTTGGATACATTCTGCGAAATTTATTGAGGACAAAGTTATTAGCACAGAAGTAGCAAATTTAAACGTGATGCATGATGTGGGAATCTTTCACTCATCTCATTGTTTATGACGTCTTATCTCCTGAACTATGATAGGGAGGTGGTTTTTACCTCCACAACGACTGATTCCTGAAAGTAAGGGATGTGTGTACCGAACATTGTTGAGATCAGCCCGCTGTTTTAGGAGGAGGTGTGGAACATTCACGCAGACATCCATCCATTTTTATAATATGTATGGATTAAAATTAATCATGTTGTAATTTTTTAAATGAAAAGAATTTGATTTTGACAAAAGCACCGGTGAAAGCTATGTTTATGTAGAGTGATGTGCGAAACGCCACATTTAACTAATTTTACATGTGTCATTCGCCGTTGTGAGTAAAGTATACTATCATGTTCAATAACGCCTAAGACTGCCGAAAATGTTTTGTGACAGCAAATCATGGAATTATGTGAGCAGTGGTTTTTCTAATAATGTGCGTTGTATACTGAGTTTTAGGCAACTAGTTTGTGACTTCATTGTTTCAGAATGTAATACAAGTTTGTTTTCAAGTTTAGATCAGAAGAGAATGGAATAAATGGAACATGTAAGATTTTTTCAGGGAATTCGACTTTTCAATTTATGAATTACCATTCACTAACTGCAATTTAGTTACCGATATATTCTAACAGGAAGAACTACGGCAACCTGACACGATTAGATACGGAGAACAGCAATTCTCGACAACAGATTACACCAAATAATTATTAATCATGAGTGTGACATCATCTGTTCCAATAACTACAGTGTTACTTGCCATACGATTTACGTAGAACTTCAAGTAAACGTAATAAATTAAAATTTTAAAATTTAGCTTTACATGAATTTATTCTCTCGACAGGATTAACAGCAGAGATGTTACAGCAGCCACCAACTGTTTACCGTAGGGAATAATTACAGACTCTCACTTCACCGTATACACCGACGCCATTAAACTTTCCGACCACCTGCTCAGTAGCGTGCCGATCCGGCTCTGGAACGCGATATAGGACTGATTCTGCGAAGCATGGTTCGACGAATCCTTGGTACATTTCCAGATGTATGCGGTACCACATGTGTACTCACAGCTACTGCAGTTCGGTAGTTTGTGGATAAGAAGCCGCCGACTGACTGGGTCCCAAATGTCTTCAACTGCTTTCAGATGAGGAAAATCTGTTGGCGAAGACATCAGATTAGGTTTACATCACTCATACGACGGTAGCATGATTCTGGCCCTGAGACACGGAAAGTAATCCTGCACAAAAATGTTGTCATCGTCAGGGAAGAAAAGAAGATGGAAGGGATTGCAGGTGATGCACAATGATGTTCACTTCCATCACAGCTGCCATAATGCTCTTTATTCCTATCGCATGATCCACAGAAGTTTAGCTTAAGGGAGCAGTCTTATTTGAAAATTTCAGAACTAAACTTTTTATTAGGTTAAAATGTTCTCTCTTTGTTGTGATGATCATCCCAAATTCCCCAGGAACTCCGTTGCCAATTTGCAAGACGATTTATGAAAACTTATCTCGGAAAAGCACTGACAGCGGGAAGATAGCTGTACGCACCGTGTCCACTGTGGCAGAATGTAATTTGAAAGACGGTGCAACGGACTTTATGGGAATTATGAACGTGCTCGAACCTGAGATCCGATCAGCCCTTTGTAACTTTTGCACAAGGCGGACGGAAAGCATATCGAGTGAGTATGGCGGCTGCGGCACAAGCAGGAAACCCGTGGCCACGGAGAACATAGAGGAGGACCTCTTTTAGGACCTGGAGGGACTACTGTATCGTACAGGGTTCGCCGACTAGAGTTATGTGTAACTACAAAAAAATAGAAACCGTTTTTTTCAAATTGTCTGGAAACAGAATTAGAAAACTGTGCGTACGATTCTGTCGGAGTACGATGATGGCATTGTAAATTAAATCTTTGGTATCTTCAAAAGTCTGCTTTCGATGCATACTTTTGTCTCAATTTCGTGGACATAGAAGTGGCATTTGCTCCAATACGTCACCCTTTTGTTAGAGCATAACATTTTTCATTTAGCATATGTACTGTGGTGTCACCGCCAGACACCACATTTGCTAGGTGGTAGTTTTAAATCGGCCGCGGTCCATTAGTACATGTCGGACCCGCGTGTCGCCACTGTCAGTGATCGCAGACCGAGCGCCATCACAAGGCAGGTCTCGAGATACGGACTAGCACTCGCCCCAGTTGTACGGACGACTTTGCTAGCGACTACACGGACGAAGACTCGCTCATTTGCAGAGCAGCTAGTTAGAATAGCCTTCAGCTAAGTCCATGGCTACGACCTAGCAAGGCGCCATTAATATTACATTGCATTTATCTAGAGAGAGTCTCACTTGTATCATCAAGAACGCTGTATATAAAGGATGGATTAAAGTTAAGTATTCCAGCAGCTACGTACTTTTCTTTATAGCATTAATTACGTATCCTGTTTCAGACCTCACGCCATCCTTCGTGTGTTTATAGCGTGCATTGCGGTCCCCTCAAATCACACTGTGTCGGCACTTCTGTCGACACATCATGTACGCTAATGCTCTCGCTGCAGTGGTAACTCCGGTTCCCGTCACATCACAGAAGTTAAGCGCTGTCGGGTTTGGCTATAAACTGGATGGGTGGCCTTCCGGCATGCTGAGCGCTGTTGGCAAGCGGGGTGCACTCAGCCCCTGTGTGGCAAACTGTGCTACTTGACTGAGAAGCAGCGACTCAGGTCACTCAAACTGACAACGGCCCGCAGAGCGGTGTGCTGACCACATGCCCATCCACATACTAATTCAGTGACGTCTATAGGCTGAGGACGACACGGCTGTCGGTCATTACCGCCCGACATTTCGAGGACTGTTCGGACGGAGTTAATGTTAATATGTATGCTGACAGAAAATATATTGTAAATATATGAAATTATTTCGTTACAGATTCAAAAGGAGAGGTTCGTGAATTTCCGTCTATGACCAATGTTGCTGCTGCAATGGGTTCTTTCACCTGGTGCAGGGGTCACACGGAGCGTTCGATGTGAACAAAAAAAGATTTCTTAAGGACAACGGTGTGAAAAATGACACTGAGTCATCAGATTTAGCATTAATTTTGGTTTTACTTGGAAAATATCACGAAAATCAATTATTTTTTTCCTGTACTCAAAGAGGGCTGTCACCTTAATACAGCCTCACCGCTCTGCGTCCATGACGCGGTGCAATATTCCGAGTTGCCATTCGCATTCGATGATGGTGTATCTGGATACAAAGATATCGACCTGATCTGACAAGAGAAGTGATTCATCCTACCAGACAACACATTTCCCTTCATCCACGATCTCGCGTGAATGATCTCGTACCTGCTGCAGGCCTAGCTGATGACGCCGTCGTTTCAACATCAGAACAGGATAACCTACTGCAGAGCTCAGTAATGTGCGCTGAACACTGTTCTCCGAAACAGTTATGCCTGCACCAGTAATGTACTCTGCCAGCAAATCTGCCGCCTGTCGTACTTTACAGAGCAGGTCAGCCTCCGATATCCACTCTGCATGATGACCCGCGGATGACCAGCACCTTGTCGCCCACTTATAATTTCACGCCCGTCAAACATTTTCCTCAGATGCTCACTGCTGTACCCTGAGGACAAGCGACCAGTGTCGATGAATCCGAGACGCTCGTTCTCAGTTGCCGAGCCACATCAGTCTGTCCTTTGTCAGTGGCTCTCGCCATTTTCGATCCGTATCGTCGTTAGAATTATATACCATTCGCTTCTGCTCTGCTTACATATCGGTTCAGTCACATTATTGTCACCACCGTCTACGTTCAAGGTCATCGTGTAATAACCGCTCACAGACAGAAGATGGTAGCACTAACAGTGGAGGGGATTTAAACTATGTTGAGGAGGATGCGGAAAACAGTGGAGTCGTTGTCATACTACAAAAATGTAGCAATTTATCTGACATCCAAAAAGGCATGATCATTGGGCTTTCGAACAAGAGTGGAAGCATTTGTGAAACTGCTAAGTTTGTAAAGTGATTCCGCGCCGCCATGATTAAAGTACACCGTGCATGGCAACTGAGATGCACCACGGGTCATAGATGCAAGGGGAGGACGACAGCTGTGCAGATGTGTATGGGAATATAGCCGCGCCACTGTTGAGGAACCGATCGCCCAGAAGAAGCAAGGGGCTAATGAACAGTGTCTTCTGAAGGACCGTATCCGCGAATGTTGCTGCATGTGGACCTTTGCACCAGACACCTGGTTTAAAAAACCTTGCTCACTGTTATTCTTCGGTGACAAAGACTGAAATGTGCGCGGAGTGGCCGCGCGGTTTGAGGCGTGATGACACGGACTGCGCGGCCACTTCCGCCGGTGGTTCGAGTCCTCCCTCGAGCATGGTGTGTGTGTTGTTCTTAGCATAAGTTAGTTTAAGTAGTGTGTAAGTCTAGGTAGGGACCGATGACCTAAGAGTTTGGTCCCTTAGGAATTCATACAGATTTTAAAATTTTTTTTTTTTTTGAAAGGCTAAAATTTGCACACCAGTGCGCAATTAGATGTCCACTATGTAGTGACAGTTGCCCTTCTCAGGTAAATCACGATTAACCCTCCATGGGCGTCAAACGTATGAAAGTAAACACTGTGCAATAGACGTCAGAAGAACCCTAGGTTGAGGACAGATGGTCTGTGAAATTTTGTCGTGTCATTCCCTGAGTAATGTCGTCATTCGGGAAGGTACATTCGATCAACAAAACCGTTCAGGCGTAAAAGTCAAGAGCCGGCTCGACGGTCAGGAACGATGGGGCACAGAGCGCTGTGAAGAAGACGTCAGCCTATAGTACGCTGACCGACCCCTCTCTAGGACGAAAGCAAAACCGCAGCCGCCTCTAGGAGAAGAGGACATACGCACCACTACGCCTAGCCACCGCCTAGTTGAAGACTAGTCGTTCTACTACTTCTTCATCAGCGACTTAGGAATTGATAATTTCACTTGTATTGGGCATTTTCGATATTGTTGAGATTTTTTATTTTGTCGTTCATTTCTTGCGACTCATCATTAAAAATTCTTGAACTATTGTCATTTATCTTATTGTAATAAATATTCGTTAATATGATTTGCCTGAATTGTTGCCTAGCCATCCGAGAAAGCAGATTTCCTAGACACGCCATATTCGACAAGTAGGCAGGGCGCAACAAAAAATATGCATCTATCCACGTCACCTCGCATGTCCAGTTTGTTTCCCTTGGCACGGTGGCATATACTGGCAGGACACTTGTGACGTCACTTCCCTACTTCTGCACTCGTCGGGAGGAGACGCGGATCCTAATGAATTCGTCCCCGTCGGTGTGACGTGGAACAACAGCTGTCACTCTGGTAAAACACAACTCCTCGCGTAGTTAAGAAATATTCTATTGTTCGTCCGTAATAGTCTTATCAGCTTATGTTAACTGATCAATTGTTCATCTTTTATCTTCTGTCCGGTTAGTTTCGTTGAGCAGTGAAATCTTTGTTCTTAATCCTATCATTACCGTCGTTCTTCACGTCATTCTTAGCGAGGATTAATAACTGCTGTCCGTAATTCCGTTGCTACGCCGTTGTTACGTCAAATTATTAACAACGGTCCAACGTAACTCCAGAGATCACTTATGTTGAAGTAACGTCCTTGTAACACGCCGTAATGTTGCTTTTTATATTATTCACCTATTACTGTCTGTTATTCCTGTCCTCACACAGTCACTAAAATGTTTAAAAGACTCAATCACTAGCATGAACATACGTAATATTATTCCTTGAATCACGTAGGCGCCATATCTGATTTATCTCTTGACTAATAGTTTATTAATCTTTTTGTAATTAATTGTTTGTCCCTATCACGCACACACACCGATATGTCGTTCGACATTAACTTCTCATCAGTCTAGTAATCGTGACGTTTGACAACAACTTTTGATTCAACGGCGTATTGGTTTTTCTTCATGACTTTGTAACATTGTGTTCTACTCAAGACTACGAATAGTTTTCTTGTCACTGATCCATTACTTTCAAGTTCGCAACTGTTCTTCAGTCCGAAGGTTAAGTCCAGTAAATCCGTATCGCTCAATTAAAATAACCGTCACGTTGATAGCAGTAAACATTACTTTATTCAGTGGAATGACTGAGTATGGGTTTAGTCTCTCTCTCCCGAACTACCGAACTTTCACAACTGAAACAATCTAATAGCGTTTGCTTCCAGAAGACTATCGCAGTAGTACTCTAGAGCGACTCAAGAGCAACTAACTAAACATTTCCATATCCGAGTTGCATTGCAGGCGCATTGAATTTCCTTTTCGATGCGGCTACAACTTTGTTGCACGCTGAATGTTATCTTGGATTTAAACTTCGTCCATATCAATTTAAATTTATTTTATAGAAGTTTGAAAGATAATGCATGACAACCCTTTCCTTTTATCTCCTCTTATGTGTGTTACTCTCAGTATTTAAGTGTTATAGTTGTTAATCAAAACATTATCAGTGTAATTAATTTTTTTATCATCAATAGTTATTGACACTGTCAAGATGACTCAATTCCCTACTTTTTCACAAAGTTTGTTAATTGGGGTTTTCTGTCCTTGGGGCGTTACACAGTGCAACGTGTCACGCAGCTGACATTGCACGTACGTGGTTCTAAGAGCACCGGGATGAGTCCACCGCACTCCACCAGCCACCAAAGACCAAGAATTTAAACGCAATCGAGAATCTGTGGGACCACCTCCATCGCACTGTTCGATCTATGTATTCTCGTCCGAGCAATCTAGGTCAGGTGGCCACGACAATGGAGTCACCATGGCTCCGAATCCCTGTCGGTGCCTCCCAGAACGTCACTGACTCTCTTCCTGCACACATCGCAACGGTCCACGCTGCACATCCTCCATACAATTCTGATCTCTCGCCATGCCATTTTCATATTTTTGGAAACCTGAAGAAAGACACTGGTGGTCGTCGATTTGCTTCGGGCGAATAGGTACACGCTAGGGTACAATCATATTTCTGTAGGTAACCGCAAACGTTTCTCCATGAGGCCATTGATTGTCTTATCTCTCAGATGGATAAATGTATTACAGCGAAGGCCATCGCTTCAGAAATAATAGACAGTTTACTTACTTTTTAGGGTGCCGTGCCACAATATGCAAAGACGGAACACTTAAAGGTTTGCTTCGTTATCCATCTGTCTGTCTGCCGGACAGCTAAGTACCCTTTTGCTTGGGAACGGGTAGACATAGCAAGTTCACATGTACGTCATTTACTAAGGTCTATGGGTCCTTGGTGTGAAAAAAATTCAGTGTGGAATCCTGCCCAGTTGTCTCCTATAGGGTGCCTAGGAAGCTGTTTCCTCGGATAGCTGGACAACATACAAGCAAATCATTTTAATGCAGTTTATCACAGAAACTGAATTGACAATACATATCTTGTAAACAATCCATGTCCCTTGACAGATACGATTTCCGTGCACACTAATCACTCAAGTTCATAAGTCACTCTTATCATTAATATCAGTGCGTCTGTTCAGGTTGCCATGGGATGGAAAATAAGTGCTGTTCCAAAGTTCACACGAATTTGCATATACAAATGTTCGTTAAAAAATGTTAGTGCAAGTTTTGGCTCTCACGTAAGTCTCATTAGTACACAGTTCCACACCCACGCATTAGTTATTGTTTTTGAATTAATATTCACTCAGACATGAATACTGTTTATGCTAGGGAACAAAAATCAGGCGATTATCATAGCGAAATCATTTATCACGACA
This sequence comes from Schistocerca serialis cubense, assembly GCF_023864345.2. Classification (NCBI taxonomy): domain Eukaryota; kingdom Metazoa; phylum Arthropoda; class Insecta; order Orthoptera; family Acrididae; genus Schistocerca; species Schistocerca serialis. The sequence goes on along the minus strand of NC_064644.1, from coordinate 541,688,267 downwards.
CAGTTCAATTAAGTTTTTATCATCGCTACTTATTGGCGTCATCCTTTTCTTTCACACAATGAAATTAGCACTGGTGAGACGGTTTGCAGTTTTACTTTAATAATAATTTGACTCCGAGCCCCCAATTGCAGTAATGTAGACTGCTATAATCGAAAGTCATCCAATCAACTCGAACAGAACCACAAGTCCCACTCTCCTCTTTGTTCTAGCAGTTTTGGGGCGAAATCACACATCGCCACATATTCACTTATGTATACCTCGTAATTCGTACTCACACAAATAATCTTAGCACTTCCAGTTCACCAAATATATGCTTGCACACCTGCACTATTAAACAATACTCTTTGTCGAAATAAATTGGCGCAAAAAAAATCTTCCTCAAACGACCACATGGGCCACCCACAAGTGGGGCTCGCTCGCCACCCACCGGCTAACTTCGCCCAAAAATTGACCAACGACTGCCCCAGGCAAAGATGGCGACTCGCTCGGAAGGTAACCCCCCTCTCCCCCCCGCTCCTCCTCTGGTTATGCAAGTAGCAATCTCAACAGTTAAGGTTACAAATTTTGACACATACATACCTCAACAGAAATAAGTGTACCATCGGAACCGCGCTAAAAAGTACATCTTACTTACTATTTTACATTAATTTCGAGGATTACTGTATCACCATAAATCAAGTTTTAGTTTTTGCAAAATTTCGCCACTTAGCGCAAATTTGTTTATTTAGATCTGCGCTGCAAAGTTTTAACATAGAACTCCATATAGCACTGTTTTTAGACGTAATCTGTAGCGATCTTCACATTGCGCTCCTCAAACTATTCGTATCTATAAGAATTAATTAATTATGGGCGATAAATGTTAATAATAATTTGCAAACAATGAAAACTATTGCAAGTTAAGTGTATAGTATATCTTAACTGGGTTAAAATACGTGTGATGCCACCCAAAATATTATACAGTGCCGTTCTTCACGTCATGAATTTTCTATTGAATTTTATAAACAATTTCCCATCAAACTTTGTTTATTGCTCTTTACGAGCTTAATTATTTATGAATCTCAACCTATGACTACGGCACTCGATCCGGTAGAACGAGACGTTTTTAATGAGTGCTCGCTCATTCCCGTAAGCTGTTATCTACTATTTTTATTAATCTTTCAAGATTCGTATTATTAATCAATTTTCAGGTTACTGTAAGTTTTGCATCTCGTGATTTAAAATAAAGATCGATCTTTCAGAGCCGGCCGTTGTGGCCGAGCGGTTCTAGGCGCTTCTGTCGGGAACCGTGCGACCGCTACGGTCGCAAGTTCGAATCCTGCCTCGAGCATGGATGTGTGTGATGTCCTTAGGTTAGTTAGGTTAAAGTAGTTCTAAGTTCGAGGGGACTGATGACCTCAGATATTAAGTCCCATAGTGCTCAGAGCCATTTAAATTTTTCATCTTTCAGAAGGTGCATATTGCTGACCACAATCCACTGTCGAATCGCTCTTCACTATAAGTTACGTAGTTTTCGCGGAATGCGCGAAAAACAAAACAGTGCCCCAAGCTGCGGGCCACGTGGCCGCCCGGTGGCGGAGGCATCCCGCCGACACGTTGCAAATCTCGCGCGGGCGCGCCACGCGCTTCCGCGAATGGCGCACCATGTCGCGCGCTCGCTCTCCACAAAGCAATCCTTGCATACTAGACCTATTCATCTGGTAACGGAGGTTTGTACCGTCACAAAGTGCGCGTCTTCTACCGTCCGCCCGCGGCTAGGTGGTGCGTCGCTTTTATTCCCTTCGTGTGGAGGCCGCTCCTGTCGTGGTGACGTCCTAGTCGGCGTGCTATTGGCTGACGTCGTCTCACAGCCCTGTATCGTTCTTGATCGTCGTGCTGGCGCTTGTCACGCCGGAACATTTAGCCTCTAATCAAAAGATACGGCTACTTGCATCACATATTTTTGCACTCGCCAGTTCACTCATCAAAACCTATAGGATACTTCCCGTTGCCGTTGAATCACGAAACTTGGCAATAAGCAAGCTTTCACAGCACAAATAGAGCAAAAAAAAAAAAAATGGAAATTATAAAATTATAATTATATCACATTTAAAATACATTGCATCAGTTCAGAAGCTTAATACACAATCAACACTGCATGGACGGCCAGAGTGGCCGAGCGGTTCTAGGCGCTACAGTCTGGAACCGCTCGACTGCTACGGACGCAGGTTCGAATCCTGCCTCGGTCATGGATGTGTGTGATGTCCTTAGGTTGGCTAGGTTTAAGTAGTTCTAAGTTCTAGGGGACTGATAACCTCAGAAGTTAAGTCCCATAGTGCTTAGAGCCATTTGAACAATTTTGCAAACATGAAATGAAAGTTGTAGTTACATTTTAGTAACGAAAAGAAAATGTTTTATGAAATCTTCTGTATCTACTGATGTAAACTAAAGTCTCCTGCCGGCCGCGGTGGTCTAGCGGTTCTAGGCGCTCAGTCCGGAACCGCGGGACTGCTACGGTCGCAGGTTCGAATCCTGACTCGGGCATGGATGTGTGTGATGTCCTTAGGTTAGTTAGGTTTAGGTAGTTCTAAGTTCTAGGGGACTGATGACCACAGCTGTTAAGTCCCATAGTGCTCAGAGCCATTTTTTAAAGTCTCCTGTTCGCTTCTTTTTGAATGTCTGGGGTAGTCTGCGGAAGTACGGTAGAGACTTCGATGCGGTTTCGGAATTACTGGGACCGATATCTTGCCAGTATGTATATCGAAAACACGCAACAAATGTTTAGATTCTTGATTCCCAGGATAGATGACTTGCAAAAACCTGAGTGAGTGAGTCCTACTCGCACAAGGTGGTTTTTTTTTCTTTTCGTCCCTCGTTCTCATTTGCCTGTCCCTTATACGTAAAAATGTATAGAAATATTTCAGCTTGTTAAATGACGGTATTTCTCTTATCCGAATAAATTAGATTTTTTATTGGAATAGTGTTCGTGAAGCGAGAGAATGAGATTTCATTAGAAACATTTATGAATTTTCTTTTCAAAAAACTGATTGCCCTTGGAATAAACTGATCTTCACAAATCGCACTTGCATCCTACCTTAACATATAGGTTGATGAACAATTTCAGTATCAGCAGAACGTATTACGGACACTGACAAGAAGCAAGTTTACTCAGTACTGTTTGTTGTGACACGTCCAAAGTATTACACCGTTCATTCCAAACTACGAGGGTAATCCCAAAAGTAAAGTCTCAAATTTTTTATAAGAACATAGACCTGTTTATTTCTACAATGGTTTACATCAGTTTACAGCTTGAACATTTAGCTAGTCTTCGACATAATCACCATTTCTGCCGATGCATTTTTGTAGACGCTGTGACAGTTTTTGTATGCCTATGTAATACCAGCTCGCCGCCATGCTGTTCAAAAAGTTATCCTCTTGTTTCACCTCGTCGTCGGAGCTGAATCGCTTTCCGGCCAAATGCTCTCTTAACCTAGGGAACTGGGCACCAAGTCAGGACTATAGGGTGGGTTGCATGAGAGCAACGGTTTGCGGAGCGATGTGTGGGAAAGCGTTGTCGTGGAGAGTGTCTACGCCCTTGCTCAACATCCCTCTTCTCCCGCTCTGAATTGCCCGTTTGAGTTTTTTCAGAGCCTCACAGTACCTGTCGGCGTTAACTGCGGTCCCAGCGATTCAGCTTCAACGACGAGGTGAGAGAAGAGGTTCACAACTTTCTAAACAGCATGGTGGTGAGCTGGTATGACATGGGCATACAAAAACTGCCACACCGTCTACAAAAATGCATCGACAGAAATGGTGATTATGTCGAAAAATAGCTAAATGTTCAAGCTGTAAACTAATGTAAACCATTGTAGAAATAAACAGGTCTATGTACTTACAAAAAAAAATTGGAACACTTACTTTTGGAATCTTTGTATCCCGCCTGGAAGGTGGCGCGTGGGTAGGAGAAGAAACAGGAAAAATACGTCTGTACTGCAGTGAGTAAAAATGGTTTACTGGTTCAAGGACCAATCTTTAACTTTGTACAGATTCGAAGTCTTCCTCACGTCGTATGGAGAGCAAACTGAAGCGAAGTTTCCTGGCTGGCTGCAGCTGGTGAAATCTGGGCGAAGCAGTCGCGGAGCTCGTAGAACTCGACAACACCGGCTAGAGGGCGCTGTCGTCTGTGTCTCGTGGTAGTGCCAACCTTTGAAACTATGCGTTGCTATCGATATCACAGGAATTACCCTAGTATATTGTGTTTCCCCACCCCCTTATGGCAATTGATATTGGGTAAGGTACTTCCTGCTTTCCCTTTCCACTATCTTTAAACGTACGCAGCGCTATACAATTAGGTGAAAACAGAACTCCGGACAGCAAAAGCGGTTTTCTTTGAGAAAACTACAGTTGGTTCTAGAGATGAACTGAGATTTTACTCCTTCATAGAGTAAAACATAAGGATATGTCCACCGTATAACACGAAAAGCTAATCGATGATCATGGGGAGAGAAAGCGACGCTAATTTTGCAGCTGCCGTCGACAGAAGTCCTTCATAATCGATCTGTCTCTCGCACGAGCTATCAGTTAAGCACTTCATGAAGGGTGGTTAATTAACGGAGTGGAACGCTAGCGTAATTGCCGCTACGGAGCGTGAGATGTTGAGGTTTCCGTAATGAAACTTAAATTAAAATCGGGAATTTCGTGTGTGGTAGTTTATTAACGCTTCTGAATAGCAGTTGCACTTGCTCCTCCGGTGTCCTGTGAGGGTCTCATTTCTCTGCATCAAAGTTACATAAAACTTTTAATGCATAGCACTACAAGAGATACTGTGTTGTTGATTTAGACTTCGAATTACTTTGCTTTTCGCTTAAACGTTCACCGATATTCCTGACGTCATAAGGAGATTTTACAGTGTTTTGTTTATCACATTCAAAGTAAGTTTCTACTGAAATAGCTGAAAGTAACAGATAACACTAAGGATCAAAATGAAACCTTTAGTATAATTTCGTACTGTAACCGTGTTCTAATGTTCAAATAAATCTTGAAACTTTAATTCAGACAGCGATGAAAACATCTAAATCACCAAGGATAGAATTAAAAACGTATGGTTCTGTAGGCGAAGTTTGATTTACGGTTTACTTTTTTACTTAGTACATCGTACAGCAGTTGAGCGATGTCGTGTATTACCGACTTGTTAAGATACGTCGACGACACAGTAAAGCTAAGTGTCATTTGATAAGACGTTGAAGGGACTGTTGCAACATACACAGACTCCTTTGGAAATCATGGGGGTTGTAAAATATTGTATAATATGGCACCCAATGTCTAAACTGCCGCATTTGTTAGAAAACCAGAAGCGGAGTCGATGTATTGTCACCCTAAAAATGAATTAGAACAACTTCTTTTCCGTTGGCTCATAATATAAGTTTGCGGCTCTGATGGATAATGTGAGGGAAATGGACTCTGTAGTCTTCAAAATAATGCTATGGTCGTATCTTAACAAACTATTGTTGGCTTCCTACGATAGCGCATACTTTCGACAGACATATTACATCTACCAAAGCACCCCATGGTGTCATGAGTCTCACCATTTTCTCAACGTTCATCGATAGGGTGTACTGCATTGGTATACAGTTAAAGTTGGCTTGCAGTATGCGTCAAATTATCATGGTTTTCGTTTGTAAGCCAAGTCATCTGAGTTCTCGACCGCGTCATTTTCTGAAATGTTGACCGAACGTTTCAGACACTGTCGCACGTGATCCTCATCAGGGTTGGTAATGTACCTTTTATACGACGCCGTCAGTCTAGTCTCAGAGCACAATTTAGTAATCGCTAATACCATTTTCAGCAGAAGGATAAGTTTAAAACCTCATGGCAACATCGACGGTCTAAACACATGCACATGGTCGATTATGTAATTGTGGGCACCAGAGACCAACGCGATGTCATTATGACAAAAGCAGTGACAAGTGCTGATGATTGGTGGACGGGCCACCGACTGATATAGTCTGAGATGACCCTCCACATTCGCCTACAACGCAGGAAACAGAGAAAACTTGCAAGATCTAAAATGAACGCAGACAGTCTTAAGAATAGTAGCAATAAAGAAAAATTCCAGAAGTCTTTGGTGAAAGGCTACCGGATACATGGCCTGAAAGCACTGAAGGACATTGGGCGACACTGAAGGCTACAATAATTTCAGCTGCTGAAAATTCAGTTGGATACTGCAAGACCAAACATCAAGACTGTTGTGACTTAGCAAGACAGCCAAGTCACAACGAGAGGAAGCCGAAAGGCACGCGTTAAGCTCACGCAGATTGGCGTGAGGTCTGAAACAGGATACGTAATGAATGCTATACAGAAAAGTACGTAGCTTCTGGAAAACTTTAATCCACATTTGTAGAACATCGCTCTTGATGATACATTAATAGAATCTCAATATCAATTGAATACGGCGCCTTGCTAGGTCGTAGCAAATGAAGCTGAAGGCTATGCTAACTATCGTCTCGGCAAATGAGAGCGTATTTGTCAGTGAACCGTTCCTTGCAAAGTCGGCTGTACAACTGGGGCGAGTGCCAGTACGTCTCCCTAGACCTGCCGTGTGGTGGCGCTCGGTCTGCAATCACTGATAGTGGCGACAGGCGGGTCCGCTGTATACTAACGTACCGCGGCCGATTTAAAACTACCACCTAGCAAGTGTGGTGTCTGGCGGTGATACCACAAAGACTGGCTTGACAAAAATGACCAAGACATTCAGGTATTACTAAACAAAAAGAGAGAGGCACATCAGGCTTGGCAGAGCAATCATAAGTCAATCACCAAGGAAAGAGAATACCAAGAAGCGGAGACAGAAGTGCAGAGGAGAGTCGTGTTCTGACAATCGAGTGGTGTAGGATGACTCAAGAAATGTGACGTCCAGCAGAAACTAACAGTACTCAGGCTTCCTTCAGCATGACGGAAACTGTATTTAGACCAACAACTCAAGGTCTAAGCCATCTTAAATCTGAGGACGGCTCTACCACGCTGAAGGACAGCATTTCCATCGCCACATGATGGAAGGACCATTTCCTCGAGCTCTTGAATAACGATTCGGAGATCAAAGAAACAAAGTCGCAAGAATCGACGAAACCTCATTTTGGAGAAGTGCGTTCTCTACAAAAGTGGAGAAAGCTATTTAACAACACAATAACAACAAAGCAGCCGGATCAGATGGAATCCCTGCTGAATATTTCACAGAAGATAGTCGTATCCTCGCTGAAGATATATTAATCCTCATTGTCAAAATTTGGAGCACTGCAAACGTTCCTCCTGAGTTCAGAGATGCATTGATAGTTACCATCTTCAAAAAATGCGACCGGACTGACTGTAGAAACTAACGTGAAATATCGCTTCTATCTACTGCTGGAAACATTCTGGCTCAAATTCTTTCCAACCACCTGACATCTCTCTCTGTAGCCTGTTTATCTGAAACGCAGTGTGGGTATCGACCTAATCGCAATACTACAGAAATGATTTTCTGTGCCAGACAAACGCAGCAGAAGTGTAAATAACATCATCTACTGTACATGGCATTCATAGACCATGTCAAGGCATTTGAGTTAGTCAAGAGAGATTGTAAGGGGTCCGTAGGCCCTTACTATAAGTTTTGCGATAGCACAGGTCGACAGGACAAACAATCGATAGTGTGCGTCGGGTTGCGAGAGCGAGAGCGAGTGTTGAGTCAGTAGAGTGTGGTACGCGCTGTGGACCGAGCCGGGTGGAGGTCTGTTGCTGGAATGCAAGACCGTACCGACAAAGGGAGTGGCCATCGCCGTGGTTTAACCCCTTTGTGTTAGAAATATACAGGAAAGTGGAAAAGTATAATTAATAGAGTGATTCAGTGATATTTCAGTGCCGATATTTGTATTTTCGCGTCTACCGCGCCGGCATTATTTGGATTGCAGTGTTGGATTGCAGTGTTGGATACAGTGATTAAAATTTGCGTGTGACGATAATGAATAACAAAGAGGCCTGTGCTGTGATTAGCCGTTATTAATTCTGTACGACGAAGGCAGTGGCTGTCTCCTTTGACCTGTGTTTTTGTGATGAATATAGGTTGTTGATTAATGAAGCTGTGTTGTCGTTCTTCTTGGCACCAGACATTTCATTATTACAGCATTCGAGGAGGACAAAATGGAATGTAACAACTCCGTAGCAGTCCAATCCGATTGCCAGCCCCATTAGGTACACGGTCGCATTAGTTATTATCTATTTGGGCTGCTATCAGATCCCGATCGAGCGGGATAAGTCAAGTAGATTAAACCAGAGTGTTACAAGATGCCTTGTGGAAGATCTTAACTAAAAAAGGCTTTCACGTAAAGTACACTAACGTTGTCAGACTGCTGCACGATTACATAATGGCATGGTTCTTGTCAACAATAGCCCAGGGGAGTATTTCGAAATCACAACAGGCGGGAAGCAAGGTTGTGTGATAGCTCCCACTTTGTTTTCAATTTTTTGTTGGAGCTATACTTGATCTTGTCTACGGGAAACTACGAAAGGGCGTAGAAGTAGAATACCAGACTGGTGATGGTCTTTTCAATCTCATTAGGCTACGGGCCAAGACTAAAGTATCCACTACAGTCATCACTGAACTCAATATGAAGATGATAAAATCTTTCTTACCAACTCATAAGATCTACAGGCTATCCTAAATGCGTTTGATGTATCATGCACGAACATTGGTCCAAAGCTTAACAACCAGAAGACGCAGGTCCTATATCAATTGCACCCAATTCTATCGCCATACCCCCGAAGAATCGCAATCCAAGGCGAGGTGCTGCAGAACATAGAACACTTCCCTTACCTTGGCAGCCGTCTTTCAACAAAAGAATATATTGATGCTGAAATACAATATCGCCTCATATGTGCGAGTACTACTTCTGGTCGTCTTCGAGAAAGAGTCTTTGATGACCATAACATCGGCATTAAGACCAAGCTCTATGTTACTGTTATATCGTCTCTCACATATGCGAGCGAAGCATGGACTACTTACAGAAGGCACACACTACATCTGGAAAAGTACCGTCAGCGCTGCATGAGAAGGATCCTAAGGGTGAAATGTCAAGATCGGCGCACTGTCAGTGTTGTGGAAGAAGCAAACTCTTCGTGCATTAAAGCTATGATCATCAACCAACTCCGTTGGACGGGCCACATTTTTCGTATGCCTGAGTCCCGTCCATCGAAAAAAATTATGTACTCCCAGCTAAAGGGTTGCCACAGAAAACTAGGAAAACAACAGAAAAGATACAAAGACTACTAAGAGACAACAGGAAAAGATGTGAAATTGAAGCCGATGATTGGGAAACTACTGCAGTTAACCGTCCATTACGGCGTCGGAATGTTTGTGAAGGTATTCGGCGCTTCGAGCAACTGAGGCGAGAAACAGAAACTGACAACCGCAGTGCTAGGAAACAACGGCAAGTCCTGGAGATAAACAACGCTATGCAGCCAGTCTCCAACAGAACGTGTGTCAACAATGTGGAAAAATCTGAAATTTCATGATTGGCTTCTACAGTCACTTAATATCCCACAGAAACTGAGTTTCGAAGAAGACATACTCGTTAGCGAGTAATAGTCCACCATCATCATCATCATCATCACCATCATCGTCGTCGTCGTCAGCTTAGTTACTGTTATTTACTACAAGGAGTATAAGTATACTGTCGCACTATTAGGTATCGGAGTTTGAAAGGAAGGCACATGATGTATTTTAACGATTGCAATTTAGGATTCAGTATTATCGACCCACAGTGGCGAATTAAAAAGAAGCTGCTTATTTGCTCTCGCGGTGTCCGCTGGAGATAAGGAATGTATGTTTCATTTCATCTGGAGGGAGAGGCGACCGGTTGCAAAGGAGAATTCGAGGTTCACGAGCATATTCAGAAAATATGCCAGCTACTGTACATATGGCCGACTGAGTCGCTGGGACACTTGACTATCATAGTCGCTTCTCGCATTTTTCTATTGAGGGAAACTACCCGCCGTGTTAGCACTCGAGCCTCTTCCAATGTTTGTGTTCGCCCATGTACAGGGTGTTTCTAAATGAATATCGGGGTTTTAACGGTTTATAATATTTATTATATTATAACTTACAGTTATATTAAACTTACAGTTACAAATGAAAGAGCTACTCAAACAGTTTTACCAAGTACCTTATAAATGTTCAATTTGAGCACCAATTGTCACACGGCACACATCAAGTCTATAGCCGAGTTCTTCCAAAACGTTGATAAGTGTCTTCAGTGATTGTAGCAACAGCTGCTTCAATTCGGTTTCTTAACTTAGGGAGGTCTGCTGGTAGTGGAGGCGCGTACACACGATCCTTGAAGAAGCCCCAAATGAAAAAATCACATGACGTTAGGTCGGGTGAACATGGAGGCCATGCAAAGCAAGCCCTGTTATTGGACCCCTTGCGACTTATGCAGCGCTTGGGAACAACTCGGCTATAGACTTCATGTGTTCCGTGTAACAAATGGTCCTCATATTGAACATTTATAACGTTCCTGGTAAAACTGTTTTAGTTACTCTTTCATTTAACATATCATTTATAACTATAAGTTTAATATAATAAACATTATAAAGCGTTAAAACCCCGATATTCATTTATAAACAACCTGTCATGTTAAGACAACGGGGATTTATCACGTTATCCGATCGAGCCCTCTGTGCCCATTATGAATGTTCTAGTACGTCGTCTTGTCTGGTGTGTCATTGACCAGCTATCATCTCATTGTAAGACGTAATGATCAAGCGTTAGCAGCAAAATGAGCCGTTAGAAGTGCCACAAAACACACTTTGGCCAGTAAAATAGGTTACAAAAGGAGGAAGGAACTAACACTCACAATGATGAAAGTTTGAAATAAAAACCAAACAGGGAGCTGAACTGTCACCAGTTTTGCTCCGCGTAGCACAAGACATAGTGGCCAGTCTGTGGAGAACAATAAACCGAAGACGCAGCTGGAAGACAAAAAGAACAGTAGGGTGTTAGTTGACTACCTAGCCTTCGCATACGACGAAGGGACGGTCAGCGAGCTGGAAAAAGGCGAAGGGCCACAACCCTATGAAGTAAGCTAAATAACCTAAGGGTGGATATGAGGATCACCTACAAGAAGGCAAAAGTATCGAATACCATCGGATAATGGGAAACACCAGAAGACACCTCCAACATGCCGAAAATTATGGGAAGAAGGAGCAGCAATGAAGGAATAAAAGCAAGGATGAAGAACAAGAGATCAGCCTTCTGCACGACCAGGGGCATACACAGAGTGTTTCAGAACATCTACGATAAAGTTTGAGGGATGACTGATCACACAATGACGATCATTCTTCTTCGGTTCGGTCCATCGTTTACGAAAGACGTGCTTGGTCTTGAAGCGCACAGCAAACCAGCTGCTGTGGAGCTCTCAGTGAGGTGGTTATTCTGTGCAGCCGCACCGGTCCTGTAATTCAGCTAGCGTTGTTGTAATACTCCAGAGGTTCTACGTAAACACGTGGACGGGATTTGTTGAGAATCATCTAAGACACGTAATTCTGCCGCCTAAGCAAACTGGAACAGTTTATTTACGGCTCCTACGAACCACATTTCTGGAACTGCTGGACAATTTATCTCTTGCTGTGGGCAGAGGCCTCTGCTCCAGCGTGATGGAGCCTCAGTACACTTCAGTGACGATGCGCCAGGCCAGCTTACTGTCGAGTTTGGGGAACACTGAACAGGACGAGGAGCACCTGTTGCGTGGGTTGCGTGTTCGCTCGACTTGCAGCCCCCAGGTTACTTTCTTTGTGGAGATGTCAAGAGCATTGTTTACGTTAATCCAATCACTACTAGAGCTTCCCTGATAGGCCGAATCAATGATGAATACCACTGAATCCGAGAGTGTCGCGATACCCACTCCAAGAGTTGGATGGGAATTAATACGAACCGTGTACTGAGGCATAGGGCACATTGTTTGAACCATTCCTGTAAATTACTGTAAGAATACGCCTGACAATAATAAAGGGAAATTTGTATGCAGTTGTAGTTATCCATTACTATAACTTAAAGGATGCGTTTAAGACTATACAGGGTGGTTCAGTGATCGTCACCAGGCCAAATATCTCATGAAATAAGCGTCAAACGAAAAAACTACAAAGAACGAAACTTGTCTAGCTAAAGGGGGAAACCAGATGGCGCAATGGTTGGCCCACTAGATGGCGCTGCCATTGATTCAAGTGGTTCAAATGGCTCAGAGCACTATGGTACTTAACTTCTGAGGACATCAGTCCCCTAGAACTTAGAACTACTTAAACCTAGCTAACCTAAGGCCATCACACACATCCATGCCCGAGGCAGGATTCGAATCTGTGACCGTAGCGTCACGCGGTTCCAGACTGTAGCTCCTAGAACCGCTCGGTCACTCCAGCCGGTCGCTGCGATTGGTCAAACAGATATCAACGGCGCGTTTTTAAAAAATAGGACCCCCATTTTTTTTATTGCATATTCGTGTAGTATGCAAAGATATATGAATATTTTAGTTGGACCACTTTTTTCGCTTTGTAATAGACGGCTCTGTAATAGTCACAAACATATGGCTCACAATTTCAGACGAACAGTTGGTAACATTTAGGTATTTTTAAATTAAAATACAGAACGTAGGAACGTTTGAACATTTTATTTCCGTCGTTCCAGTGTGATACATGTACCTTTGTGAACTTAGCATTTCTGAGAACGCATGCTGTTACAGCTTGATTACCTGTAAATACCACATTAATGCAATAAATGCTCAAAATTATGTCCGTCAACCTCAATGCATGTGGCAATACGTGTAACGACATTCCTCTCAACAGCGAGTAGTTCACCTTCCGTAATGTTCGCACATGCATTGATTATGCGCTGACACATGTTGTCAGGCGTTGTCGGTGGATCACGATAGCAAATATCCTTAAACTTTCCCCACAGAAAGAAATCCGGGGACGTCAGATCCGGTGAACGTGCGGGCCATGGTATGGTGCTTCGACGACGAATCCACCAGTCATGAAATATGCTATTCATTACCGCTTCAACCGCACGCGAGTTAAGTGCCAGACATCCATCATGTTGGAAGTACATCGCCATTCTGTAATGCAGTCAAATATCTTGTAGTAACATCGGTAGAACACTCAGCATACATTGCAGAATTTAGATTGCCATCGATAAAATGGGGGCCAATTATCCTTCCTCCCATAATGCCGCACCATGCATTAACCCGCCAAGGTCGCTGATGTTCCACTTGTGGCAGCCATCGTGGATTTTCCGTTGCGCAGTATGCCGGTTTAGGTTACCGCTGTTGGTGAATGACGCTTCGTCGCTAAATAGAACGCGTGCAGAAATATGTCATCGTCTCGTAATTTCTCTTGTGCCCAGTGGCAGAACTGTACACGACGTTCAAAGTCGTCGCCATGGAATTCCTGGTGCATAGAAATATGGTACGGGTCCAATCGATGTTGATGTAGCATTCTCAACACCGATGTTTTTGAGATTCCCAATTCTCGCGCAATTTGTCTGCTACTGATCTGCGGATTAGCCGCGACAGCAGCTAAAACACCTACTTAGGAATCATCACTTGTTGCAGGTCGTAGATGACGTTTCACATGTGGCTGAACATTTCCTGTTTCCTTAAATAACGTAACTATCCGGCGAACTGTCCGGACACTTGGATGATGTCGTCCAGTATACCGAGTAGCATACATAACACACGCCCGTTAGACATTTTGATCACAATAGCCATACATCAACACGATATCGACCTTTTCCGCAATTGGTAAACGGTCCATTTTAATACAGGTAATGTATCACGAAGCAAATACCGTCCGCACTGGCGGAATGTTATGTGATACCACGTACTTATACGTTTGTGCCAATTACAGCGCCATCTATCACAAAGCGAAGAAAATGGTCCAACTAAAACATTCATATTTCTTTACGTACTACACGAATATGTAATAAAAAATTGAGGTTCGTATTTAAAAAAACGCAGTTGATATCCGTTTGACCTATGGCATCGCCATCTAGCGGGCCAACCATAGCGCCATCTCGTTTCCCCCTTCCAGCATGACGAGTTTCGTTCTTTGTAGTTTTTTCGTTTGATGCTTATTTCGTGAGATATATGGCCCGATCACTATCAATGGACCACCCTGTATATTCCTAAATATGCTGCATAATAAACAGAACATATGTACTGATGCAAACATCTGGCACTAGAGGACATCGTTGAGAGATGCGGAAATGTGTGCACCTGAGTTGATAAAACCAGAAATAAATGGCACAGAACAGCTATAGGAAGAAAATAGAAAAATTGTGAGGAAAATACAAGGTTGTGAAATAAGTGGCGAGGTATGTATGACCGTCGACACAGTAGGGTACAGCTAAAGGATAGAGTGTCACCCGTGGAGCACACAACAGGAGACCGAGAGAGAAGAGAGAGGATGCAAGGGTTTTTAGAGTAGAAGAGGAAAATGCAATCCATTACGGGGCTGGCAGTGGTCGTACACGTGCCGTGACGAAAAGAGAAAAGGAACGAAAGTAGGATATTGTCAACTGACACACAGTCTCCCCCTCTGGCGAAATGATACACCAGTACCTGAGACGTGTGGAACATCAGAAAGAACACGATAATAGCGAGAGGTGACATGAAAACAGTAAAGTTCTTGTTATACACAGAGTCTAAGGAAACACTTGATACGAATGACGACAGTCTGACAGCGTAGTACTCATCACGTTGCAGACACGGGTCGATCTGAGCGGCCGAGACTAGCAGGAGCATCACTTTTATTCACGTCTTGCAGAGTGCGCGGCTGACGCGGTGCGGTCCAATTCCGTTTACCCGTGGCCACAGTTTCCTCAACTGCCTTCTCTGGTCTTTCGTCCCAGATCTTTGTTGCTGCAAGCCAGAACATGAATGACTTGCTTTAGCAGTAAAAGAAACACTTGTGCCTGGAAGTATTAACCATCCTACAAATATATCAGTTGCAATAATTACTGGATAGCACGCCAAATTCTGTCCAATTATCGCGTTAGATCGTTGCAGACACGGGTCGATCTGAGCGGCCGAGACTAGCAGGAGCGTCACCACATACCGAGCTCGTTGCAGGGACTGGCGCATAATGCTCCGTATCTTCTCAATTGGGGAGAGATCCAGCGACCTCGCTGTCCAAGGCAGGGTTTGGAAGCACGAAAACAAGCAGTCGCCTTATACGGACGGGCGTTAGGTTGCTGAAATATAAGCCCTGGATGGTTGATAACAAAATGTCATGGGCGTACCACTGTCCTGTGTGCATGACACGAATGACAACCAAAGGCGTCCTGCTATGAAAAGGAATGACGACTCAGACCGTTGCTCCTGGTTGTCGAGCCACATAATGCGCGACAGTCACGTTGGCATCCCACCACTATCTGAGGGATACCTTCGGTCTGTAATTTCACTGACTGGAATAGAAGTGTCTTCAACGGTGAGTCCCAGTATTTTGGTATGGAGTGTATTTGTCATAGACTGCCAACTTTAATTGTAACGGTGTCGAAACACTTGTAGTACGGGACTGCGTGCCATTGGGGGCGTCAAAGTATGTGACGTGGCAAATAAAAATAAAGATGGAGAGCAGAGACGAAAGGGGAATTATTACAGCGACGATACAGTCAGCAAGAGGGGAAATTTACTGATATAATCTACTTGAACCAATTGCGCATGGTTAAGGCTAGGCATTTGGTACGAGCATGTCGGAAACGGTGAAGCGGGTCTGGTCGGCCGTTCGCATGCTACTGTCGTGTGCGTCCCTGGAAAGTGATTGAAGGACGGTGAATCCAAGAGCAGGTGGTAAGATTTGGGTGTCCGGTTCATAAGAGGAAGTGGAGGCTGAATGCTTGCTCTCTCTGTGAAGCAGCATAGTCTATTCTATGGTGTATCTAACAACAAAACATAGTTCCAGTGCAAGCATAAGTGTTTAAGGCTACCCTTTCAGCGCATAATACTGAAAATAGTACTCGACAGCACAAGACCCCTAAGTGTATCTCTTCTGAGCCAGCGACATAGTCACTTGCGACTGCAGGCTGCTCTGGATTATCATCACTGGAGCGTAGATCACTAAAACCCTGTCTCCTGGTCGGATGAATTACGACGGTTGAATGAAAAGTAATGCCTCCACCTTCGTTAATTGGGGTTGGATGGGAATATTTTAATAAATCAGAAGCAGAAATAATCCTTGGAATGTGGTCTTTAATTAGCAATATTAACTTTTCCACATAATCACCAGCTAATTGGATACATATCTGCAAACGATGTACAAGTTTTCTGAAGCCGTCAAGGAAGAAGTCTTACCTCTCAACGTCTTCATCAGAAGCATAATAATGTCCTCGCAGATCGTCTTTCATCATCGGGAACAGATGGAAGTCAGACGGTGCTAAATCTGGACTGTATGGAGGATGCCGTACGGTCTCTGAACTTCTGCTGTGGTGGCGCGTGAAGTGTGTGGCTTGGGATTGTCATGCTGCAGGAAAACATTTCCCTTTTCCTTTCGGAGCCTTGTTAGACGTCGTTTCAAAAATCGCAGCGTTGCGACGAAACGCTCTGAATTTGTTGTTGTTCCACGATTAAGGAAATCAACATGGGTAACACCATCTGCGTTCCAGAACACTGTGGCCATGACTTTTCCAGCTGAGTGCTGCCTCTTGAATTTCTTTTCCTGGGGCGAGTCTTTGTGTCGATATTCCATGGACTGACGTTTCGTCTGCGGGTCATAATGGTGTACCCACGTTTCGTCTCCTGTCGCGGTTGAATGGAGAAAGGCGTCACGTCCACTCTCGTAACACGAGAGTAGTTAGTGACAAATTTCAAGTCTGTGCGCTTTCATTTCAGGAGTCAAGATCCGGGGTACCCATCGTGCACAGATCTTCCGATAGCCAAGCAAAGCAATAATGTGACTCACACGTTCTTATGAAATGACGATTGTGCTTGCAGTTTCTCTCTGAGTGATCCGATGATCATCATAAATCAATCTGTGAACATTTTGGTTGTGAAACTCGGTGGTTGCTTTCACAGGACGTCCAACTCTTTATTTGTCACGCAGGTCAGTTGGTTTCGCTTCAACGTCTTTAAACATACTCGCCCAACGACGCACAATACTCACATCAACACAATCACCGTAAACTGCTTTCATTCTCTGATAAATCTGCTTTTGGCTGACACCTTCTGCTGTCAAGAATTCAATGACTGCACGTTACTTAACTCGATTTGACCGACCGTCTGAGCAGGGTTCCATATTGTAACAACACAACCGTTGTTGGCTTCCCGCCTAGTGGAGCTGTAGAGAAGAGGCTACGGAACAAGCCCGTACCTGCAGCATACCAATGCTGCCAACTGATGAAGAGTTACGAACGTGGAGGCATTACTTTTCAGTCAACCCTCGTACATTTCTTTATACAATAGCTCGACTGTCGTATCCGGAAACGTTGTGGTCCAGACGAACGGGTTTACCGCACCACACCACTTATTCAGGCCAGTCGGTGCTGTTTTAGACTATGTGGTTCATTATCCTGTGAATTCATGAGACCTTCGGTAGTAGTCGAAAGGATCAAGACTAGTGTGGTGTATGTAAATTTTACTGAGGACGTCCTTCATCCCTTCTCAGTTGATTTCTTCCTCAGCTCCTGGTACCTTACAGCATGATAATTTTCCGTGTCACATGACCAGTACGAGCACGATAGTCAACTCAAGTTGATCTTTCGCCCAGGAAATTCACCCCATCTGACCCGATGGAACACGCGGAATACTTGTCAACTCCACGCCACATTGAATCGCAGTTGCATTACTTTCGAGAGGTGGTCCATCACAGTATTCTGTAGGTAGTCGTTAATTTTTGTTCATCAGCATTTATATGCATATATTTCGATGACGTATACTAAGCTTTATGCAACATTTTTGCTTATACGCTTGTGGCTTAATGGTACGTGGAAGGAGGACAAATTCATGCATATTCAAAAAAGACTGTTGTATGCATATATGTATGTACATATGCACGTTCGACATTGCTCCTAAGCCACTGGGCCGATTTCGCACAAACTGCCTGGAATGAATCGCTTGCGGGTAAGAACTCCTTACCTGTCAAAGGGGTTCGAATAGGGGTGAAACAGTAGCGTAGGTCACAACACGCAAAAATGCAGAGTATGTTCATTCAATATTTTGGTGTACGAGCACTTAGTGAGTTGCAACAGACATTACACATTATTCGCCGGTCGTTGTGGCCGAGCGGTTCTAGGTGCATCAGTCCGGAACCGCGCGACTGCTACCGTCGCAAGTTCGAATCCAGCCTCGGGCATGGATGTGTGTGACGTCCTTAGGTTAGTTAGGTTTAAGTAGTTCTAAGTTCTAGGGGACTGATGACCTCAGATGTTAAGTCCCATAGTGCTCAGAGCCATTTCAAAACCATTGGAACACACGATTCCAAACGTTTACACTACGTTATCTCGCTTACAACCCCCACAAAGTGTGGTACGGTACGGAAAATATTTGCATTTTTGCTGTTCATGCATCAGAACTGACCCATCAGGCATGCCGTTTTAATGTATTACTTCTTTGTTACTAACTGTACTCGTGACACATTTTCTAGGAAGCATTCACTTGTTAACTGAAGGTACCACCAAAATTATATTCCTGCACGTGATACAGTTGACGAGGTATGTCGGCATACAACTGTCTCGTCAAGCATGGCATTTCAACTTGTTAGTTCTTTACTACTAATTCTGTTCGCAATACATTTCGCAGACAGTGTCCACATAAACCACTGGAAGTACCTGCAAAATTATGACACTGTATGACACGTAGTTAAGGAGGTAAGACTTCATAAATATAGAGCTCTGTAGCAATGAAACTGCAAGGCGAAAGACATAGAGTTGCTTGGCAACGTAACTTCATGGCGAACTTGGTACTCATATTACTAGTTTGAAAGAAATGCAGTCTTGTAAGAACCAAACAAACTCGTTTTGGAATGGTGGTGATAACTTTGAGAGAGTGGACGGTTGGGAAGATGGACAGAGACCGAGAAGGATGGAGGAGATGGAAACAGATGTGCAAGAGGAGGAGATCGATAGGGAGGGATGGGAAAATGGACAGAAAAAGAGGAGAGGAGGAGAGTGACAAACAGGGGGAAGGAGATGGACAGAGTGAGGAAAAGGGCGGGATGGACTAATTTGAAATAAGAATAAATACACTACTGGCCATTAAAATTGCTACACCAAGAAGAAATGCACATGATAAACGGGTATTCATTGGACAGATATATTATACTAGAACTGACATGTGATTACATTTTCACGGAGTTTGGGTGGATAATCCTGAGAAATCAGTACCCAGAACAACCATCTCTGGCCGTAATAACGGCCTTGATACGCCTGGGCATTGAGTCAAAGAGAGCTTGGATGGCGTGTACAGGTACAGCTGAGCGTGCAGCTTCAACACGATACCACAGTTCATCAAGAGTAGTGACTGGCGTATTGTGACGAGCCAGTTGCTCGGCGACCATTGACCAGACGTTTTCAATAGGTGAGAGATGTGGAAAATGCTGGTCAGGGCAGCAGTCGAACAGTTTCTGTATCCAGAAAGGCCCGCACAAGACCTGCTACATGCGGTCGTGTATTATCCTGCTCAAATGTAGTTTTTCAGGGATCGAATGAAGGGTAAAGCCACGGGTCGTAACACATCTGATATGTAACGTCCACTGTTCAAAGTGCCGTCAATGCGAACAAGAGGTGACCGAGACGTGTAACCGATGGCACCCCATACCATCACGCATGGTGATACGCTACTATGGCGATGACGAAAACACGCTTCCAATGTGTGTTCACCGCGATGTCGCGAAACACGGATGCGACCATCATGATGCTGTAAACAGAACCTGGATTCACCCGGAAAAATTACGTTTTCCCATTCGTGCACCCAGGTTTGTCGTTGAGTACACCATCGCAGGCGATCCCGTCTGTGATGCAGCGTCGAGGTTCAAATGGCTCTGAGCACTATGCGACCTAACTTCTGAGGTCATCAGTCGCCTAGAACTTAGAACTAATTAAATCTAACTAACCTAAGGACATCACACACATCCATATCTGAGGCAGGATTCGAACCTGCGACCGGAGTGGTCGCTCGGCTCCAGACTGTAGCGCCTAGAACCGCACGGCCATTCCGGCCGGCTCAGCGTCGAGGGCAACCACAGCCATGGTCTCCGAGCTTATGGTCCATGCTGCTGCTGCAACTGTTCGTGCAGACCGGTGTTGTGTTTCAAACGTCCCCATCTGCTGACTCAGGGATCGAGTCTTGGCTGCACGATCCGTTACAGCCATGCGGATAAGATGCCTGTCATCTCGACTGCTAGTGATACGAGGCCGTTGGGATCCAGCACGGCGTTCCCTATTACGCTCCTGAACCCACCGATTCCATAGTCTGCTAACAGTCATTGGATCTCGACCAACGCGAGCAGCAATTTCGTGATACGATAAACCGCAATCGCCATAGGCTACAATCCGACCTTTATCAAAGTCGGAATCGTGATGTTACGCATTTCTCCTTCTTACATGAGGCACCAGAACCTTTCACCAGGCAACGCCAGTCAACTGCTGTTTGTGTATGCGAACTCGGCTGGAAACTTTCCTCATGTCAGCACGTTGTAGGTGTCGCCACCGGCGCCAACCTTGTGTGAATGCTCTGAAAAGCTAATCATTTGCATATCACAGCATCTTCTTCCCGTCGGTTAAATTTCGGGTCTGCAGCATGTCATTTTCGTGGTGTAGCAATTTTAATGGCCTGTAGAGTAAATATCGGGCGACATGAGGTACTCTGCTAGTGAAAAATAAAATGGTCGCGTTAGCTAAGCAGAAGAAGCGGGCCAGGTAGCAGTAGGACACTGTGCGTGCGAACTAGTCTCGCACTGAACACGGCGAACTGTAGCCGGCGGTGCCCAACCGGAAGGGAAGCCAGTGTACGCAGCGGCGGTATGCGTGTGTAAACAGCGGTATGGGCTGGGGCAGACTGCGGGAGCAGACGGGGGCGGCCCGTGTTGTTGTGAGTAACAAGTTCCCGGGAGGCGGCGGCCGCTGAATATTGCAGGGCCGTGCAGTCCGCGCCCGAGCCCGCGCCCAGTCGCACCTGCCCACTTAGTTTCTCTGCGGGGGCGGAGGGCGTCGGGAGCGCTCTTCTCCCCCCACGCTCTGCGGCTGCCGAGACACTGGCGCAGACGGGCTGGAGGGCGCCCGGCAGGTTGTGACGCACTGACTCTCTGGCAACACCGTCGCAAAGGCACAAAGTGCTGAATGGGTAAAATGCAACTGGCTCGGAAAATAGATAACGCAGCTTAAGATACGCGAAGCATCTGACATCATGCGCAACCGTGGCAGGTAATGTGACAAAAAGATATGACCGGACTCTCTCGAAAAGCTTGTAACCTCCCAACAGTTTAATTCCGTAACCTCGCAATAAAAATGCGACCAACCTCTCAATAAAATCGTGACTCATATGTAACCTTTCAATAATTAAGTGATTGTGAACCTACACTGGTAAATCTGGACGTCAGCAATGCTGCGTCATGGCCCCGAAAAGTCATTCTGAATAAACTGAAAATTCTTACCTGAATTAAGTCGCCGGATAACGCGTATATATCTGCTCCTATAAGAAATTTTTCTGGCACAGCCGAGTGCATTGCTGGCCACTAGATTTTGTTACGTATAAAAAAACTGATTTTTCTTTACGATAATTGGCATGGCAATGGATAGGAGAAATTAGTAAAAACTTTAAATTCAGATTAATGACTATCAAAAGTTAATTTTTAAAAAACATTAATTGGGACTTGATATAACAATATCAGTTGTTACAAATTACATATGCGTGCAGGCATAAATAATAAATGTTTATTTTACCTCATACTACATCGCTCAGGCACCGCAATCGTTGTCCACGACTAGCCTTTGTAATTCCATACAAGACACTAGTGCTCTCTGTGAGCTATACAACTAGACCATTGCTCTCTAAGGGCGACCTGACCCAACCGCCCAAGCTACTACTACTACTACTGCCGACACTGCTCTCTGGTCTGCGATTCTATTGTAGCTTACATATCGCAGGCAGCGCGTGAGCATTCCATCGAAGTTACATCTGCTCGAATGCACTAGCAATTAAATCCCTATTCATGGACCTCTTACAAGCTCCTCATACACAGAGGAAGAAAGTATGTTTGTAGGTAACCCATTTATATGCTTGTATGCTGGCAGCGCTTTAAACTGCATTAATATCACTAACAGCCCTCTGCGCCCTCGCTAAGAGACTCTGTGGCTGGATGGCCTCGCACTTGTTAATAGTTATCAGAGTTGGAGGGCAGAAGTCTTAGTGCGAGCAGACGATTTGGACGTATGTCCATCATGGAGATTTAGTGTTGGTTGGAAACGGATTGTAAAATGATAATTGATGTATCTGCTATTGTCTGGGTAATGGAATTATTGATGATTACATAATTTTGGAACTGGATGTCACATGAGTAAAGTAAAATCAGCTAAATTTATTGTTTGCTCTGCAATAAAATCTCTCCTTTGCTAACCACATGCCTATTATCAGTTAGAGGCTATAGTAGTTACAATCTTTTTATATATCTGGCTGTAGTTGCTGCTTGCTGTATTGCTGTAGTTCGTGTAATGATGATTTTCTGTGAGGTAAGTGACTCATGAAACGTATGGGTTTTCGTTATAATTTCTTCTAATTCAGGCCCATTCTTCTGTGTTAATTATTTCCAGTCAGACTGTGTTGCGTTTGTATATTGTGGGCAATAAATGAATGAAATAAGTTTGAGCTTTATTTGTCAGGGAAAATTCTATGGGTCAGTTTTGTAATGATAGAAACAAGTAAAGCATTCAGCAGTTTAAGGAGGTTCAGTTGCTTTCAGCAGTTTAAGTAAAAAGACAGAAGGTTCATGTTCTATGTACACGAGGCAGAGAGCCCTTTTATTTACGTGATAAATGATGTGGTTTTAAAAACTAATAGTAATCGCTTTATTATCTTATATGTCAAACCTTACAGCATAGGCAGCGGCAGCTGTCCAAGATTCTGATATGCTACAACCTGTTAACTTGTGATGCTTACTATGCGCCCGTAGCGTACGTTTCCAAGATAGCATTTCAAAAGAAAAGGCTTTCTGCGTACCCTCCATTTTCATGGAGCAGTGTAGCGTGTAGCGTGGGTTTCGTGTACGATTTAGGAAAGGCCCGCCACACGAAAATAACGTCGGTAGATGGTACTGACAGTTAGTGGAAACCGCATGCCTTTGTAACGGGAGAGTCTGGTTCGACCTCGTGTGTCTGAAGCAAGCGTCGAACGAGTGTGGCAGCCGTTTCACCGCAGTAGTCGCAAGTCACTTAATAAAGCAAGCAAAGAATTGTTCGCACCAGTGTTATGGTGTGAAAAGTGATGCGTAAGCTGCTACGTTTAAAAGCCCACAAGCCGGTACACTGGTAGACAAAGTGAAACGACGTGACTTTTGTGGAGAGCTGCAGTTAAAAATACAGGACATTGGTTTTGTTGAAAGACTCATCTTCTGCGATGAAGCCACTTTCCAAGTGAGTCTTAAGGTAAACACACTCAATGTCCTTTTCTTGGGAAGCGGGAAACCGCATACGCTAATGGAGCTTCTGCGTGACTCTCTCAAAGTGGACGATCTATGGCCAGTATCTCACGAGAAACTGCACGGCATATTTCTCTTCCAACAACAAACTGTAACTGGAAGTCATTTCGAGATGTGTTGGAAACCTGGTTGTTTTGCCCCAACTGAACACCAGTTATGATGTGATTCTTGAAGTTTTCCCGGGTTCTGAAAATTCTATGAGATTACGGTATTGCAGCCGGATCATGTTGACTCCTTGCCACACTATCTCGGCTGGAAACTGTCCAGCCACCTTCAGGTGAGTGTCCGGACCAACGCTGGATTGCATGTGCTGAAACAGCAGACAACAACATTCTCCCCTGGCCGCCCCGTTCGCCGCATTTAACACCTCGCTATTTCTATCGTACCGCCCGTGTCCTCTGAGGACGTGTATGATCGGATAAAATCATGCACTGCAGACTGTCACGGAGAACATGCTAGACCGGGAATTCGATTACTGTATACAGGGTGTTACAAAAAGGTACGGCCAAACTTTCAGGAAACATTCCTCACACACAAAGAAAGAAAATATGTTACGTGGACATGTGTCCGGATACGCTTACTTTCCATGTTAGAGCTCATTTTATTACTTCTCTTCAAATCACATCAATCATGGAATGGAAACAGACAGCAACAGAACGTACCAGCGTGACTTCAAACACTTTGTTACAGGAAATGTTCAAAATGTCCTCCGTTAGCGAGGATACATGCATCCACCCTCCGTCGCATGGAATCCCTGATGCGCTGATGCAGCCCTGGAGAATGGCGTATTGTATCACAGCCGTCCACAATACGAGCACGAAGAGTCTCTACATTTGGTACCGGGGTTGCGTAGACAAGAGCTTTCAAATGCCCCCATAAATGAAAATCAAGAGGGTTGAGGATTGACACGTTGTTGGATGAACCATTCGCAGAAGTGTACCTGTGGAGGCCAATCAGCTGCTGATAGTGCCTGCACACTCTTTACATGGTACGGAAACTACTGGTTCTCCCGTAGCACTCTCCATACAGTGACGTGGTCAACGTTACCTTGTACAGCAGCAACTTCTCGGACGCTGACATCAGGGTTATCGTCAACTGCACGAAGAATTGCCTCGTCCATTGCAGGTGTCCTCGTCGTTGTAGGTCTTCCCCAGTCTCGAGTCATAGGCTGGAATCTTCCGTGCTCCCTTGGACGCCGATCAATTGCTTCGAACGTTTCCTGTAGGGACACCTTCGTTCTGGAAATCTGTCTCGATACAAACGTACCACGCCACGGCTATTGCCCCGTGCTAATCCAAACATCAAATGGGCATCTGCCAACTCCGCATTTGTAAACATTGCACTGACTGCAAAAGCACGTTCGTGATGAACACTGACCTGTTGATGCTACATACTGATGTGCTTGATGCTAGTACTGTAGAGCAATGAGTCGCATGTCAACACAAGCACCGAAGTCAACATTACCTTCCTTCAATTGGGCCAACTGGCGGTGAATCGAGGAAGAACAGTACATACTGACGAAACTAAAATGAGCTCTAACATGGAAATTAAGCTTTTCCGGACACATGTCCACATGACACCTTTTCTTTATTTGTGTGTGAGGAATGTTTCGTGAAAGTTTGGCCTTACCTTTTTGTAGCACCCTGTAGATGTGTGTTGTGCGACCCAAGGTGCAAATATTGAAGATTTGTGGTTAGTGCTACACAAACATCGACACATCCTCCTGCTTATGCCGTAAGGTTTGCACATATAAAGCAATAAATCGATTTATTACTAATTTTTAAAGCCTCACTGTTATCTTTTATAAACACACTGTATGTTAAAGCTCAGTTTGTACAACACTTAAAGTCTTTATCACGCTAAAACAGAAATAAGACTAACTCATCAGCACACTATGAAACACTTCCCTAAATGAACTGTTCAAAATCTCCTCCGTTTTCAAGAACACATTGATCATCAATCTCACTGAATCCCTTATGCGATGATGTATCACTGGAGAACTCCGTTTGTTTCACACCGTTCGCCAATACGTGCACGCGGTCTCTGTACATCTTTTGCCAGGGTTATGTGCGTAAGAGGAATTCCCTCACAAATACAAGCCAGGTTGGGTTAAGTCCGAAATGCACAGAGGCCAAAGCGTTCGTTCACTTCTGTCTCTTGCTGTCGCACAGTCTATTATTATTCATAAGTCTACAAACATTAATAGCGAAATGTGGAGAAGCTCCACTGTGCATTAAGTTCAAGGTTTTTTCTGCCGCTGAAGGCACATGAAGCAAAACAGGTAGAATATTCTTTAAGCAAGGATAGTAAGTTTTTCCTCCAAGCCTGCACGAAAGAACGTGAATCCATAACTAACAGTCAACGATGCCGGTCCAAACGTTAAGAGGGAATCATTGTTGATGATGTGACTGCACAATTTCTTGAGGATTATCGACAGCCCACATATGCTGATTGTGAAAATTTAGAATCTGATAACGTGGAAACGATGCCTCATCCGAGAACAGCACATTTGCATTCAATTGAGGGTTCAAACATTCGCAGAGGCGTATCTATGGAGGAAAATTTGCTGTCGGTGGCGTCTGTACAAGCTGTACGTGGTACGGATATACCAAGGTCTCACGTACCATTCTCCACACAGTCATCTGGTCAACATTATTTGTTACAGCTAACTGTTTTCTCCTGACACAAGGGTTGTGATGGATTTCTAGGGCTTACACAGTCGCGAATAGCGGTCTCGAATGTCCCATGCTCCCTAAGACGCCCTCTGTCAGGGCACAGTCGTTTTGGACATCTGTACCGATACAAACATTCAGCGCCACAGCCATTACCATATGCTAATGCGTACAGCAAATGGGAATCTACAATTGAAGATACATACTTGCACATTCCATGACGAATCCCAAACATTTCATGTTATGCGCATTGCACAATCTGCAGTGAACACTAAACTGGCGAAGCTACATGGTTGCACAGTGCGTGATGATCACTGCAACAGTTGATGCTACGTGCTTGCACAGTCGGCGATGAATACTAAATAGCTGAAGCTACGTGCTTGAACAGTCCGTGATGAATACTAGACAGGTGGTGCTACGTGTTTGGTGCTAGTAAAGCAATGAACTTAACCGCATGTCAGCGTAAAGAACGAAGTTTATCGCATGTTAACACAAACAATGGAGTGAGTAATATGGTTCAAATGGCTCTGAGCACTATGGGACTCAACTGCTGAGGTCATTAGTCCCCTAGAACTTAGAACTAGTTAAACCTAACTAACCTAAGGACATCACAAACATCCATGCCCGAGGCAGGATTCGAACCTGCGACCGTAGCGGTCTTGCGGTTCCAGACTGCAGCGCCTTTAACCGCACGGCCACTTCGGCCGGCGGAGTGAGTAATATGCAACATTACATTCGTTGAGTTGGAACAACAAAAATTGGTGTGAACCTAAGAATTACAACTTACTGTTCATTCTAACCACACTAACCAAGAGGGTATTTTAAACATTACATGCAAGTAAATTTTCATGTAACGCTAGTGTTTTCTGTTTCTGTGTGTTTCCCTTAATTGATGCGATTATGAAGAGCTACAGAAAACGAGTTCTAAAATAGAAATGAAGCGTTTAGGGACCCATGTACATACAACACATTTTATTTCTCTAAGTGTCTAGGAATGTCCCCTTAAAGTTTCCCTACATGTTTATGTTGTAAGCTATATTTTCTGTGACAATTTTATTTTACCCACCCATTAATATCAACGAGTTCGCTGTACAGCGCAACGAGCAGCGTGCCATTTTACGAGATCGAGAGGTGAGCCAGACCCATGTAGCGTGAGTGCGGCGGCTTAACGACCGTGGTCTTCCACACCGAGCAGTATGAGTTAGCCTCGAGCGGTTACCCACCACGCTCATTCAGCAAAATACGTTGGGCTGGTCCCTAAATTCCGCCTCAGAGAATACGATAGAGGAACGACTAAAGCACTGTAACACACATAACACAGATTAAAGGATAGCGCACACAATATCCTTCCGTTAGCATAACGACAATGGCAGGATGATGAACAGTCAGCTACAGTGTTAGGTAGAAAAATAAAATTTGCGTAATCCTTAAAATTTGGACCCGTACTAAGCGGGATAAGTGGTAAGTGCTAGAGTAAAGCGAGACGAAGAAACAAAGACCGAATACGCCTCAGTCAAGCACTATGAATTACAGAGAGGAGATAACACATACCAGCCAGCAGTCACTCTTCGCAAATCAACAGTTTGTTCTGGACAGGCTATCCAGGCTCAGTTCGTGATCCGCCATGACAGCTCTGCTTCCCCCTACCTCTTCTCCTACATTCCACAGAATTTCACGTCAATACCTTGCAGGTCTAGTGCCCATAGAAGAAAGGAAATGTGGAAATGACTTATCCACACCGAAATCAGTCTTCTACTTTCCGTAGGAGAGCGTGCTCTTAGCTGAAACATGTACAGATATTAAAAGTAATGTGGAACTTCTGCGTAGTTCGAGAAATAGAATGAGTTGCTGGCGGATTGTAAGGTCCCGGGTTCGAGTCCCGGAACAACACACAGTCATAATCTGCCACTAAGAAAGGAAATGCACACTTCGTTTCAGAGTGAAAGGTGCACTATGCAGCTAGCAGACAGTTCAACATAGTAACAGAACGTTAGATGAAAAGCAGGTATATTGGAAGCATAATAAAGAGCCTGGAAAACGCTTTATACGACCTACATGACTTGCAAACTGAAAACCGTTTAGATCCCGGGAAATCATCACATCCAACAACCTGCAGAGTACGGTGCCTAGCTGTTCGCGTCGTAGTCGTCGACGACTATGCGATTATTCATTTTGCTCTCGTATTTCCCTTTTTTGTAACTGCCGTAGTGTTCTAGCACGTAGGGCACTAAACTTCGGCCATGCGTTCATTCCAGAATAGGGGCTGGGACTTTTCCTCGCCCCGGTGCCTCCAGAATGACTATGAAATGAGTACCGGGGAACTTTCCCAGAGGTAAAAGGAGGCCCGCCACCATACCCCTCCTAATGCCGCGACGAATAAAGACTCTCCCTTGCGCCACAGACCTCACGTTTTTTACTTTTATTTCCTTTACAGCATCGCATTTTAGATGCTTTCAATAACTTAGCAGATCTATCGTGACATAAAACATGCGGCCACATACGCTACACATCCACGGTCCACTCAGATTGATGTGATAACTGCATACGTTCGACGTTAATGTGCAGTTACCATTCACAGGTGCCAAGTGTCAACACGAGCGGTAGCCCGCCTATAAAGCATGTGGAGGGGACTTGGGAAAACGTGCACTCCTTGTTGAGTTTCGTAAACAGAACGGCTTACCTGACGCCTGATAGTTAATGATCACTGGCTTTGGGAGTAAGGGTGGAAAAATTTCCGAAACTGTTTGCGTGCCGCTGTGGCTGATGTATACCGAGCATGGGAAACAGCGCTACTCAAATCCAACGCCGAGGCAACTGTAGCGCACCATAAGCCGTAGACCACATGGGTGAACGACGGCTGCATGGATTTGTACAGGCGAATGGACTTGCATCTCTTGCGCAGCTGATCAACCAGATGAACCATGGCGCTGCCAAAAGTGTTTCTTCAACGACCATTTAGCGAACGTGGCAGCAGGCGACTGTTTCATGCACCCATGTTAACTGATGCTCATCGGCGACGAAGGCTGTAATTTGAACGCCAATATCGCAACTCGACGCCCACTATGTAGTGACAGGTGGTCTCTTCGGATGAATTACGATTCATGCTCCATCGGCGTGAAACGTTTGAAATCAAACACACTACAACAATCGTCTGAAGGCTCCAAGCCGGCAGAGGGAGCATTATGAGCCAGGGAATGCTTTCGTGGCGTTCCCGGGTAATCTCCTTATCCTGGAAGGCACAGTAGATCAACACAATTACGTATGTATCCTTGGTGACCGTGTCCACCCACACACTTTGTTTTTCCTCAGCACGATGTCATTTACCAGCAGGAGAAAGCAACATGTCACGCAGTTCGCAGTGTACATTCGAAGTGCACCATTATGAGTTCAGTGTATTTCCCTTAGCACAAAACTCCCAGGATTTATACGCAATCCAGAATCTGTGGTACCAGCCCGACAGGACTGATCGCGCCAAGGATCCTCAACCGAGAAACCTAGCGCAGTTGGCCAAGGTATTCGAGTCAGCATGACTCCACGTTGCTGTCTGTACCATGCAGAACCTCAATGACACTCTTCCTCCACGCCTTGCAGTGTTCCGCACAGAAAAAGTTGGTTATTCACGGTTTTTGACATGTGGTGACAGTAATGTCAAAATGGTTCAAATGTCTCTGAGCACTATGGGACTTAACATCTGAGGTCATCAGTACCCTAGAACTTAGAACTACTTAAACCTAACTAACCTAAGGACATCACACACATACATGCCCGAGGCAGGATTCGAACCTGTGACCGTAGCGGTCGCGCGGTTCCAGACTGAAGCGCCTAGAGCCGCTCGGCCACACCGGCCGGCACAGTAATGTCATCGGACAATGTAATAGAGGGTGGAGAGCTTTCCTGTGCTTGGGAAAATTTGAATCTCTCACTTTCGAGTTTCCGAATTTCGTATTCAGAAAGTAAAACAGAAGCTGAAGTAGTAATGCATTGCTTTGATGCACCAAATATTCGAGTCAATATACATATACTTCAGTTTTATCATCATATTATACTGTTCAACAAAATGCTGTAGTAAAATGTAGTCCGCGAATCTAGAGGTCTTACTGACCTAGTCACTTCATGCATTATCCAGTTATAGTCTATACACTGGAGGGTGTTTACTACTGGCACGCTGTGGCCGTTTCCCAGTCATGTAAACATACCGCTGCCTCAGTGGCACACCACGAGAAGTCCAGTATCGACAACAGCTTCATTCAGTTTGTGTTCAGCACTGCAGTAACGTGCCACATAGAGGCATATGGCATTTTAATAAAGTCAGGGTAGAAGCTTTACTTTCAGCAGGCCTTACGCAGCAAGACGTTGCCGATCGGTTACATGTCATTCAAAGTGGTGTGTCTAAGGTGTGGTGATAGTACAGAGAGACAGGAAACGTGAACGACAAACCACGCACTGGTCGTCCTCGAATGACAACACCAACGTTTCCAACTGTAGGCTAGCAGGCGCCTAACACCACCTGCCAGACATATGGGAAATGACTTTTTCCGGGCAACAGGGATTCGTATCTCAGACAAAACAGTGCGTAGAAAATTGCATTTGGAGGGGTCTTTATTCCAGAAGACCAATGAGAAGTTTTGCACCGACCCAACGGAACTGAGCAGTAGAAGGACCTGGGCTCTTGCACATCAACATTGCACTATTGCAGGACGGAGAAATGTCATGTTTGCTGTTGAGACCAGAACTGGTTTGCGACCGGACAATAGACGTGTTAGGGTTTGGAGAAGCGCTGTACGATACCAGGAACGCCGATACGTTAAGGAAGTCTATCCGTTTGCAGGTGGAACTATAATGTTCTGTGCCACGTTAATGGGTGGGACGGCAGACCCCTTTAATTTCCATCACCGGCAATCTGACTGGTCCCCGATAACTTCAAGAGGTCCTACAAACGACTGTAAGACCTACAGACGTGAAGCCGATGACAACTTCACCCTAGCCGATGACAATGCAAGACCGCTACGTACTCTACCAATGTCTCCGTATCTTCAAAGACGCAACATCAACCGAATGCTTTGACCAGCACGGTGTCCAGAAATGAATGCAATTGAGCATGCATGGGACCTTTTGGAGGTGGCCACTGCACAGCGTCCGAATCCACCTGACAATCTGCAGGATATTACTGAAGTTGCCATTGGGGTGTGGGACCTCATACCACAAGATAAACTTGATGGTCTAATCCAGTGCACGTTTCGCGGAGTGGAAGAACTCATCCGTGAGCGGGGAGGCCATTCTCACAACTAAAAGAATGATAATCATCATCGTGCTATAAAGAATTTCACTGTTTTTGTTTTCAAAATGTGTGCTTACGAGAGAGCCTGCTGCGTTTTGTAATGATTCTTTGTAACTAACCAAAATAGTTCTTCTTTGTAACTAACCAAAATCGTTATCGTTTTCGGAAGGAATTATATTTATTGTATTAATAAGTTATTGTATAAAAGGGTGTACTAAAAGAAGTCTGTGTAGGAAACTCTATGATATTTCAAACTTTTGTAGGGGTGTATATGTGGTCTTGAAGTTCAACTTAAAGAAGATCATGGCAGCACCTCAGAGTGGCCCACGGTGCCTTCTGCTTGTGCCCACGAAGCTACACAAAATTTGTCAAGGAAGTCTGTTGTTTCTCATCCACTGGATATGCCCAATTCATCTAGTTGCTGAAAAATTACATCGGATTTCAAGCTATTGGTCTTCTCCTTTCCAATAACAGCAGTATTTGATATAAACTCAGTCCATAATGTATCTAAGCTCCTGTTGGTTAAAGCGTTCTAGTCTCTGAAAATTGGTGCCATTTAACATGCAGGTTTCGCAAGCTATACAGCAGGGTAGGAACAGAAACTGCTCGATACACTATCAGTTTGATGGCTAGTGTGAGATCTTCATTCAGGAATATACTCTGACGAGAAAGCAACAGAACTAAATGGCGCCTACTTGGAGTCAACTGAAAAATGGGGTTGCCGGGCGGGGAGGGGGGCGGGGGGGGGGGGGGGGGCAGGCATTGCGCCAATGCTGACAGCACGAAAGCTTCTTCACACCGCCCGCCTTACCTGCAGGCGTCCGTTATGATCAGCAGCGCAAACTCCGAGAATAGTGGGGCACGACGGATCTGAAATGGAACCTAGATCTTTGAACGCGGTTCACCTCAGCAACGAATGCGGAATTTGCTTCACACTCGATGACTGTCGTAGGAGAATGTAGAGGTGGCCAGGTACGAATACAGGTCTCAAGCACCCACATCCCGGGGATTCGGCAGACAGATGGTCCACTCACTTTTAGGCCTGTGTCGTACGGACGACAGACTTATCGTTACTGAGAATATACCCGTAGTTCAGCATCCCTGATTCCTTAAAAAATGGAGATGAAAGGTATAAAACAGCAACTACGTACTGTCACTGTCAAACATTTGATGAATATAGTCTGAGTAATTTGCTCACCGCTTTAACAAAAGCTAGTTTCACACGCATTTCAATGTTTACGATGTCATTTCTCCTGAACTATGTGTCGTAAAATGATGTAATTTTGCAAGTATATGCGCTAGTATATGGAGATACTGTCCGCAAAATGTGTTGTGAACAGAGTCACTAGTAAACGAAAAGTTTCATCATGGACCTAATTCTGAAAAGTGGTCGAAGAACGCACGTAAAACGAATGCCCTTGTAAAACAGGATAATTTGTAGTCCTTCGAGTAAATTACAATTACCTCAAGTTTCCATCGTTCTCTATGATGGAAATATAGTCTTTTAAAGTCGTAAGAGTATTTTTGCAGCACCCTGACGTTTCCTCAGATGTATTGCAGCACCCTAAGGTTTTACTTTAGTTTCCTTTACTTCCTTTCAAACAATAACTATTCTTTTTCCTTTTCCTCTTTTCCTATTTCATCTACAATTTCATGGCAGTAAACTCGTCTTTTGCCCAAGAATGCCGGCCGGAGTAGCCGTGCGGTTCTAGGCACTACAGTCTGAAGCCGAGCGTCCGCTACGGTCGCATGTTCGAATCCTGCCTCGGGCATGGATGTGTGTGATGTCCTTAAGTTAGTTAGGTTTAATTAGTTCTAAGTTATAGGCGACTGATGACCTCAGAAGTTAAGTCGCTTAGTGCTCAGAGGCATTTGAACCATTTTTTTGCCCATGAATATTCCAAAATGTGTCATCGCAGCTAGGTACAATTTGACCTTAATTTCCTTCTGTGGAAGAGTTTCGTATGATGGATAACATAAAGCGGGTGTTAAGAGCCTTTCGGTTGTAAGATGTGAGCAAAAAACCATTGAGAGAGTGCAGCGAAACACAGAATATTATAAGAATTCCTTATGGAATTGATTTTGGTTACCAGCAAATTATTTTCTCTCTATTAATGTGATATCACATGCATGTTGCAATGAATCTAAGAGTGAAACGAAGGGTGCAACATCATCGGCAAAGAAATACAAATGGCTACCTTCCCTGAAAAGCATATATATGTACATGGAACGGATTTCTAGACCAGAGTCCTAAGGATCTACAGGTGATGAAGGTGTATAGTTCAGGAGAGGCCCGTAAATGACGGAGAACAATGGAAGCTGCTGGAGAAGGAAGCCAAGTCTCAGATTAGCCAGCAGAGCTGTGTGGGGGATCAGTTCTTACTCTGTTCACTGAAATATGCCAATCGCAAACGTACCATATGGTATTATATTTCTGCATTTCATGACACCCATGTATCTGCACTAAACTGATATATAAATAATATTAAAACGTTATATGGTAACGAACAGAATCTAGATTTTCATCTGCCACTTGGCATATTGCTAAAGCGTCGTTCATTACCACAAAAAAATTAAGGGACTCGTATTTGTCTAAACGAAATTTCTGCATATATGGTGGTATTCCGTTTCAGAACGACATTGGCCACTGGTTTCAAGCAAACGATAAGTTAGAAAGAATTAAGAGTTTCAGTAAGAAACGAGCGTTTTTCGCTATCACTTGCATTCCAAATTAAATAATGTTGATATCCGCTATTAACAACATATCGTGTAGCAGATAATGCTAAGGCGTGATTTAAGAGTGACGCGTTTTCGCGAACAAATGCTGTGGTCGTCGAACTGCTGTTGACTGAGAACTATCTGTGGAGTTGCCGCGCAATCCTATGGAGTGAGCGAAAGTTGGCGTGACCGCTAAGCTAACTGGCCATCGGGGTAAACTCGCCGTGCGGCCAGAAGTTGGCGAGCAGTTGTAATGGCCTCGGCCAGAGCTGGTTGCCTCTACTCGCTGCCCCCAGCTTCCTCTGTCGGGAGCGGTGGTTGGGGGTATGGGGATGGGGGGGGGGGGGGGATAAGGCGCACCGTTTAGGACCCAATCGCGGATCTGTCTGCGGTTTTTGCTAGGGACGGCGCCGCAGAGCTGATGTGTCTGTCTCCGTGTGTGTGTGTGTTTGGGAGTCAGGCATAGGGAGGAGGCGTGGGGACAGCGGTAAGCGACAAGGACAGACTCGTAACGATCTCGTGGGACTGGCCAGGGAAAGGGGGCGGCGTGTGGTCTGCTATGTAGAAGACGTAGGAGGACCCGTGTCCTTTCACCAGTGCGGGCAATGGCTGCGAATGGTCCCCCATTATCAGCACAGAGTCGGGCAAGGCCGGTCGGTATCGATCATCTTTGTCGACAGCTCTATCCGCCGAAAGGAAGGCAGCAAGAATACGCTGTGGAGGACGTGGCTCTATCTCAGGTGGATGACGGATGACAGCTGTAATGTTAAACAAGAAATTACATGAGTTTACAGTGGGTAAAATCTCGTGAAATATTTCATGCACTTTAGCAGAGGCAACACTACTTACCTCATCCGCTCTGGGTGTACATGATGTATGTTCGGTTGCCTACTTTTAAACTGCATGAAATAGTTTTGGGGCTAGGTTTATTCTGTTTACATTGTCTACCTGTATGCGTGCGTGTGTGTGTGTGTGTCTGGAACAGCCAAAAAGATATAGGAATGGAGACAGAATGGGAAAGAGAGAGAGAGAGACAGAAAGACAAGTTAATACTACGAGCCGTATTCGAAAAGTAATTGCCGTTTCATTATAAAGGGTGAGCTACCCAGAATCTGAACTTTTTTTTAAATTACTGGTTCAACATAACGAAACGAAGTTTTGGGCAAATGATAATATGCACAGAGGTGCAAATTGTGTTCGCAAAGTAACATTGTTAACTGTTCTATCTCCCGTAATATTCAAGCAAAGCCTTTCTTCTCTTTCTTTTTTTGAGTGGAAAAATAAAGTTCTTAACAGCAATCAAACGTTCTTTGAAAGGGTAGAAATACATAATTACATAAATACATAATTACGGTCCAATTTCACTCACATCGATTTGTTGTAATATCATGCAACATAATTTGTGTTCAGACATAATGACCCTTCTAGACTCTTAGAAGCTCATCTGCAGAAACCAACACGGTTTTAGGAAACAGCGGTCATGCGAGACACAGTTTGCCCTCTTTGTGCATGATATACTACAGGCTCTAGATACCGACTCCCAGGCTGATGCCGTATTCCTCGACTTTCGAAAGGCATTCTACTCAGTTTCACACTGTCGCTTGCTCCAAAAAGTGCGAGCTTACGGCCTACCCGATGACATATGCGGTTGGATAGTTAGTTTTCTAACAGACAGAGAGCATTATATCGTACAGAACGGGGTGACTTGAACGGAAACAAGCGTAACTTAGGTGCACTCCAGCCAGAGTGATAGGTCCGCTGCCTCTTTCGATTTACATAAACGATCTGCTTGATGGTATTGACAGCGGCATTAGATTGTTTGCCAATGATGCTGTAGCCCACAGGAAAGTAGTGTCACACGAGAGTTGTGAACAAATCAATGAGGATTTGCAGAAAATAAATGCGTGGTGTAATGACTGGCAGCTATCTCTCAATATTAGTAAGTGTAACCTAATGGATATAACAAGTAGAAAATCCCCAATGATGTACGAGTACAAAATAAATGCCCAGCCTTTGGAAGCGATAACACCCGTCAAGTATCTAGGTGTGACTATTCGAAATGATCTCAAATGGAATGATCGGATTACACAAGTAACGAGCAAGGTGAACTCTAGATTGTAGTTTATTGGTAGAATCCTGAAGCATTGCAGTCCTCTAACAAAGGAAATAGCTTACGAAACGTCAGTTCGTCCAGCCTTATTGTTCGTCTGTATGGGACCCTTATCAGTTGGGTCTGATACAAGAGATTGAGAAGGTCCAAAGAAGAGCGGCAAGATTCGTGACTGGTACATTTAGCCATGGCGAGGGCGTTACAAATCTCATAGAAAGTTTGAAGTGAGACACATTTGCAGATAGACGGTGCGCTAAGCGGAAGGGGCTGCTCACTAAATTCGGAAATCCGATCTTCGCCGAGGATGTAGAGCATATATTATTACTACCAACTTTCACCATTCAAAGACATGGAAAATTAGAGCTCGTACTGAGGCGTTCAGACAGTCGTTTTTCCCTCGCGCGATCCGAGAATGGAACAGACGTGGGAAAACATGACTTTGACGAGAGCTGTGCCCTCCGCCACACACCACTTGGTGGGTAGCGGAGTATATATATAGATGTAGACATAGATGTAGGAAATTGTACTTGCTAAACATGGTGTTAAAGGCTTCATACATACACCCGAAAAATATTCGAATATTGAAAGGCAGGGTGGCGAGAACCCGGATTGTCTGATGCGCTGTACGTGTACATGAACTGTTTGTCACGAAGCGCCTCATGATGTGTGGCGGGGCGTACTTTCTGTACCACTATCGATCTCCCTCTTTTTCTGTTCGAGTCGTGAATGGTCGGCGATAAGGATTGCTTGTAAGTCTCTGTGTGAATGCGAATTCTACCTGCGTTGTCTTCTCGCTATATATAAATAGGACAAGCAATGTATTCATTCACGCTTCTAGGAACGTACGTTCTTGGCGTTTTAACAGTGATTCACAGTCTGATGCAAAAGGCCTCTCTTGGTGCGTCTGCCAGTAGAGTTGACTGAGCATCTCCGTGACATATTCACTCTCACTAAATGAACCTGTTACGAAAAGTGCTTCTCTTCTTTGGATCTTGTCCATCTTCCCTGTCTATCCTATGTGGTACAGATCGCAGACTGGCGAGCAATATTCAAGTACTGGTCGAACGAGAATTCTGAAAGGTTTCTGCGTGAATTACGCTTCCTGAAGATTTTTTCCAGTGCATCACTCATATCTGCATTATCTGCGATTTGTTTTTGTGTGATCGCTCCAGTTTAAATCGCCCTGTACGCATACTCTCAAATATTTAATGGATGTCGTGTCCCTGTTTCCAGCGATAGTTCTGCGATCAATTAATCATGTGGTGATGGGTATTTCGGCGACTTTATGCACCATTTATTTGTGTTTACGTTAAGAATTAATTGGGAATGGCTGGAAGAAACGTCGATCCTATACCTGCCTTCCTGTATTTCATTACGCCGAAAATACTGCCAAGGGAATATCTTATGCTGTTTCTGGATGTTCGTCAATGAATAAATGTGGCGAGTAGCTTAACGGTATTCATGTTATTAGGCTGTGTATTAATACTATTGCATGTTGCATTTATATATTAATTAACGTGAGTGGAATGTCGAACTTCCAGTAAAGACGTTAACGAGCTACGCCAGAGGAAATTAATTTGTTCTGTTAAGCTTGAAGAAAGTAGAACCAAGAGTGATATTTTCTAAGTCTGAACAGAACGGTGTCGTTCAAGAACCAACCGCTTTGCGTAACAATTACGGCGCTGTTAGTCTGTAATCAAGAGAGCTCAGAGAAAAAGGCTTACACGAGTGCAGACCAACCGTTAATCTCGTAACATTGTGAAACACATGTTACACTGGGCACAACAACAGCCATCAGTAACTTGGAAAACTAGATAAGACACTGAAACAAATTGGTGGAGCAGACGTAGCAGTACAAAAGACTGCCGACAATTCGTAAAGAGAAGGACTGATCTGGTCATGGCGAAGGACGTCGAAAAGCATCGCCTTTTCTCGACGTCATAAATATTTCAACATATTATGCTATAGCCAGACAATAAGTAGGGTAGATGGTGTTCATGTCGATGAAACTCGATTCTCTATTTTATTTTAACATCTTCTCTAGGAGATTGTTCCAGTACTGCTCATATTTTTACCACATTACATGATGACCACCGGTCTGTAACTACGGGTGACAGAAGTTAGCATCCAGTACCAGCCGCCACTCGTTAGTAGTCCTACCAACACCGTTCCAGCCCGGGGCACAAGCTGCTTTGAACTCCAGTGCGCTTGGGATGCACAGCCTATCGAATCGACGGGCCAGGATCAGCACTGAATACGACCTAAAGGCATCCAACAAGGCAGGACACCTGACAACACGAGTAGTGTCCTAGAAGGGCAGAGTGTGCTCAGAACGCCATGTGAGACACATCACACAGCCTCCATAGTTATCACTTCCTCCGAGCAGAGTTTGGTAACAGTTTCGCCTTAGCCACCACGGGTGGCAACTCGCTTCCTAGTAGTCACTGGCCTGATCACAGGGCTGACACAGCGAGATGCAGCAGCCTGAGCCAGCCACTGGGTTCAGGAGATTCCTCACCGGCTTCCTAAGCCACCAGCCGCTGCCTAACATTCGGCGACGAGATGTGTTCAAAGAAATAATTGAAGTAATACGCAATCCCGTTTTGTTGCGTTTGGCGACGTCGCCAAGTTTCCTCTGCCTTCATCTTGGCAAGCAGTAGGGTTGTCCGGCCAGAGAGTGGAAGTTCTATCGAATAAGCAGTTGAGGCGGTCTAAGGCCGGTATTACACTACCAAATTTCTTTGTCAAATATCTTTGACAAAGTGGATTCGTGGATCCGAGGATCCGTCCTTCTAAGCCTCTTATATACAGGCGTCACCTGCGCTTTTTTCCAGTCGCTCGGGACTTTACGTTGGGCAAGAGATACGCGATAAATGCAAGCTAAGTAAGGAGCTCCACAAACGCCGTCATCGAGGTTAATGGCAGCTCGAAACGTTCGGCGGGCCACGGACGCAGGCTTTTGGTAGCAGTATTACGCTATGGAAGACATTCTCCTCCCCTCCAGTGGGATCTGTGGTAGTAATCGAAGACAGCTGACAGCTGCGAACCACCTGCATCCATTATGCTTGATGTGTTCCCCGAAGTTCTATCGAATAAGCAGTACTTCTATCGAATAAGCAGCAGAGGCGACCTAAGGCCGGTATTACACTATCAAATTTCTTTATCAAATATCTTTGTCCAATACCCTTGTCAAAGATATTTGATGGTGTAATAGGGAACTTTGTCAAATGTCGTCCAATATTTGATCAAATCTAGGTATTCGCTGTAGATTTGGTCAAAGAAGTGGCTTGTCTTCTGTTCACTGCAATGTGACATGTTATCACACGGAGCGCTAGCATCGCT
Source organism: Schistocerca serialis cubense (assembly GCF_023864345.2). Classification (NCBI taxonomy): domain Eukaryota; kingdom Metazoa; phylum Arthropoda; class Insecta; order Orthoptera; family Acrididae; genus Schistocerca; species Schistocerca serialis. The sequence continues at coordinate 541,648,474 of NC_064644.1, read as the reverse complement.
GCAGCTTTCTATCGTCTGTAGTGTTTTTATGAACATTGCCAGTAAATACAATTGGTGTGTGCCGACAACTACAAAATAAATAGAAATGTATGAATCTGATGAGGCGCTTTAAAACGTCAGGCATCCTGAGTACAAAAATAGATTAAGAAGATTGGAGCCCTGACCTGACCTAACCTAACCTAACCTAACCCTCTCGTGTAGCAAGGAATCGGAGTGTTACAGTGAGCCTGTCTTCTGCAAATGTGGCAGTTCCTAAGGGAATATTGTGCTTTGTGAGGATACATTTCATTGAGCACATACAGAAATGTTTGCTCATCCATTCTTAAGTAATTGATGTACGACTTGACGTCTTCCATAAACTTCTATAAGCTCACGTAACAAGTTTTGTTGAATGCTTTTATCGTGTCCTAAAATCCACGGCTTCACCCAGGTATGTTTCCTTTTTCCCCCCGCTTCTGTTCCGCATGTGCACACAGTGCAATTGTGGTACATGCAACTGCTGAGGTTAATAACAAGTTGTTGTTGTCAGCCATCTTGAATTTTGACGAAAAATATGAGGACAGTGTAATACCCCTTCTAGCACTACGCCAAAGATCTTTGTCAAATATATTTGACAGAATATTTGATCACGTCTTTGATCAAATCTTTGACGAAGAAATTTGATAGTGTAATACCGGCCTAAGGGAGGAAAGCTCTGTGTGACATTCTTATGAGAAACGGGTGAACTTTGTTCTGTGTGTGTGATCGTATTTTGACTGTTTGTGGGGCCCAGCCCAACGTTTGCCTAGATGAAAGTGGCAAACCGTCGGGAAACCTGACTCACGTAGATCGATGAACCAGCCACAGTGGTTAATAAGCCTCGCCGAATCCATCCCAGTGTGGCTCATCTCCGTCCTCCTGCTTAGCTGGATGGTAACGTGCTCGCCTCCCATGCAAGCGGGCCCGGGTTCGATTCCCGGCCGGGTTGCAGATTTTCTCCGCTCGGTGACTGAGTGTTGTGTTGTCCTCATCACCATTTCATCCTCATCACCGGCGCGCAAGTCGCCCGATGTGGCGTCGACTGAAATGAGACTTGCACTCGGCGGCTGAACGTCCCCGGGTGGGACCTCCCAGCCAACGATGCCATTCGGTCATTTCATTTCATTTGGCTCATCTCCGTGACTCGCAAGCTAGCGCGCCGTTCATTGTGCTGTATGAGCAGGTTCACTGAACCAAGTACTGACGGTCACTGTAGGATCGACTTATCGGCGCTGAACGGTGTGGTAATCAGAGGAACTTCACTATGAACGTGGCAAAGACTACGTGTTTTGGACATATCAAAACCTGTCTGCTACAAGTGCCTCACTAAGCTCATATGCATTAAGCAGTAGCAACAGTAGGCGTATTTGTTAGTCGTTTGAGAACATGACACTCCTAAATTAGTTATATGACGAATAAGGGCTTGCTGATTATTTGTGGGATGTGGTGTACAGAGGACGAGATTTTAACTCATAGGCACGGTTAACTTGTGTGAAAGGAATAACAGTTGATGATTCGAGTTGCTGTAATGCTGGAATAACCTGTGAACATTACAATCAGGTCCAGATAGTATTCTCAACCTTAGACAGCTAGTTTTGGCCACTTGTTTAAAAGACTGCGTAGAAAGAAATAAAAGAGCGTTTCCGTAGGCTGGTTTCATATTTTCACGAGATATCACTACTTCTTCTAATAACAAGACCAAAAAATAGTGAGAACAGCGAAAGCGATAGTAGGACGTACCATTTGTATCACTCTGAAGCTTTTCACGCAATACGTTCTTGAGGACACGGATATAATGCGGTTAGTAAATGCTGTAATGCTCGAAAAAATGAAGTTTGGATCCAAACACGTAAATAAACTTAATGTGATGCCCATTGCTTAACGGAAAAATGTTATCATTTGCCTCCACGATCACCGATCAACAACTGGAATCAATGACAATCCGTGGGGAAGAATGATGCTAGCCTGAGATTTATTGGAAGAATCATAAGACAATATGATTCAGCGAAGAACTTGGTCGTATGAAAATCGTTGTTTTATCCGCTCTTGATTGTTGGTTACCTTCAGTGGTGTTTACGTATTTGGAATACGGGACAAGACATAGAAGTGCGAAGAAATGGTGATTTGTTTATTCAGTAATTACGAAACTGTCACAGAAACAATCTACACAGCATCGGTATGTGTCAACATGGTCGCTGCGCACAGTGGTTAGTGTTAATCTCAAAATTCCGAAAAACCTATGCGTTACACCACACGGCAATCGTTCCACAGACATGAAAGTGGTTCAAACTGGCTCTGAGCACTATGGGACTTAACTTCTGAGGTCATCAGTCCCCTAGTCCATCAGAACTTAGAACTACTTAAACCCAACTAACCTAAGGACATCACACACATCCATGCCCGAGGCAGGATTCGAACCTGCGACCGTAGCGGTAGCGCGGTTCCAGACTGTAGCGCCTAGAACCGCTCGGCCACAATGGCCATGAAAGTGGCATTGGGTGAACCTCAGGAAAGTGGAATCACACACACATAATTTGTCAGATAGAAACCATGAAAATTTAACTTTATCGTCAACATGTGGTACACTGCAGCAGGAAAAAATGGGGAATGCCTTATATAATACATTTATTGATGTAAGCTAGCCATCAGGTTGCTGTTGCATATTTATTTGGTGTCGGCATAGTATCGAAATCATGCCAATCAGCAGCATCTACATTGCATAAGATAAAATATTTTTCAAAATACATGCTCATAGTTTAACTCAAAGCTCCGTTGTCATTTGGCTGAACGATCAATGATGAGCAACTGGAGTCAATGACAACGTTCTGATACCAGGGTCTTCGTGTCCTGACCAATTCAGACATAAATGATCACATAATACGATCAGTGTTGAAGAAAGATACTAGATTATTTAATGTGACTAATACCTCTTTCATATAATTTAAGTAGCATTATAAGCAGGTTTCTTAGCACATGTCGAAGCTAAAAGTCCGCTAAATATTTTGGAAGAAATAGAAAATCTCAAATATTTGAGGAAAAGTCCTGATATTTTGAACGATGAGACCTGCCTAAAAAGATTCATAGAAAATTTCACCAATATTCTCGTAAACATTTAGTGTTGCAATACGTACCTTTCACTAGAAATTTCGTTAATACAGATACTAAAATTTAGAAATGAAATTATATAATCCACTAAATAAACAACGTAATCAGTGCCTTTGGACTTTGACCAATTCACCATTGCAACAATTGTAATATACAAAATTAACATGCTGATTACAACTGTCATATGATTACAGAATTATATGTAAGTTATTTGCCAACGACTTCGGTATGTGCTAAAAACCAGTGTACAACCTCAAGTTAAATTATATGAACAGGTAGCAGTTACACTGAGTAGTATGAAACCATAAATACTGTACATATTACACTACACATTACACATACAAATGTATTTTGTAAAATCGCTCTGATGATGGGAATGCACCCGACACTAGTCCGGCAATAAACAAATAGATAAATACATGTAATCTCTTTTCGGCAGCTTGCATCGTATTTCCAGTCATAACATTATTTTTGTGTACAAGTAAGTATCTGAAGGAAGTGTATAAATACTGGAACCAAACTTACACTTCGTTTAATGCATGCTAGCTCTCTTTAAACACGAGTGACGATAAATTGAGGCCTATGAAAAAGATAAAGAACTCAAAAATATGTGAATACAAGGCAAACGCCGAACTTATTCAGCTCATCACATTGTATAAATATTTAGTGTTAGTACGGTACTAAAGAGCGATATGAAATGGGACGATCACGTATAATAAGTGTCAGGGGAATGCAATGGAAGAATTGGATTTTTTTGGAAGAGTTCTGGGAAAGAGCAGTGCAAGTGTAAAGAAAATCGCGTACTAGTCGCTAGTGCGGCCAATTCCACAGTAATATTCCAAAGCGTGGGAGTAGTTATCAATTAGATGTGACAACGGACTTCGAACGAATTCAGAGAAACGCCACTAGGATTGTAATAGTTCGATATCACCCTTTCTCATATGTAATTGGAATGCTTTGGAAACTTAAAATGTGAATACTTGAAGAAAGACTTTGTTCTCGAAGAAACCTGGTGGTCTAAATTTAGCGAACCTTTATTCGGGAACCACTGCGCAATCATTTTGGTGCCACCATCTTATATCTCGTGTAGAGATCGCGAGAATGAGCTACGAGATTTTCGGGCATGTACAGTTGCATACGGACAGTCATTGTTCCCTCGGCAAACACGCGAGTGTAGTAGAAAAAAAAATCGATAATTTTAGTGCTGCGTACACTTGGCTGCGGAGTACATGCAGGATCGGCAAAATAAAGGTGGCCTGCAAAATTTTTCATTCATCTTAGTATAGGTACCCTACAGACGTAACCCACACCAGCATGATGTAAGCTGCGTTGCCTACCTTGATGTGCGTGAAATATTTTTTGGGACGGTTTTCGTTTACCCACCTCGTATGTAGATGGAGCGAGTGGTCGTTTAGCGGCTCATGCGCAGTCTGGGTTCACGGGAGCGCTGCGCCGAGGACAGGTCACCCCATCCCTCTCCCCCAAACTGACAGCAGCCCCTGCTTCTATCGAAGGGGTTCCAATTAATGCGATCGCTGCCGGTGACGTGCATACCGGCTTGCTGATCGTGCTAAACGCTCCCCGGACTCTGACAGTAGTTTCGAGCTCTGTCTGTCCCGTCCCGCACTTAGCCCCATATCCTCTCCCAACCACCGTTACACAGACACACACAGACACGCAGACACACACACACACACACACACACACACACAACCACACGCACGCACACACACACACACACACACACACACACACACACACACACACACACACACATGCACGAAATCATCGACGTGTGCTCTCTACAACAATACCTCGAGTAGTCAGCTCACACTCTGTTCACTCTACGCGCACAGACTACTATAATATCCACAACGAGACAGGTTTCATGGCCAAAACCATCGTCCCTTTCTGATGCTTCCTGGTGGTAGTAGGTAGGTAGTTAGTGTTTAACGTCCCGTCGACAACGAGGTCATGAGAGACGGAGCGCAAGCTCGGGTTAGGGAAGGATTGGGAAGGAAATCGGCCGTGCCCTTTCAAAGGAACCATCCCAGCATTTGCCTGAAACGATTTAGGGAAATCACGGAAAACCTAAATCAGGATGGTTGGAGACGGGATTGAACCGTCGTCCTCCCGAATGCGAGTCCAGTGTGCTAACCACTGCGCCACCTCGCTCTGTCTTCCTGGTGGAGAGAATAAAGAGCACAGACGCAACCCACAGAGATAATGCTGGCTCGAAAATTCATTTTTCGCCCCATAGAACATTGAGAAAGACGCTACGAGGAACTGTCGTGATGGATTAGAGACAGGTGCTGTTCCTATGAAGTCATATTTCATCCACTTTCGGCGCGTAAATGGAGTCTTACGCAGTTTCACTGAGGAGGATCTCACCTTGCGTCGACAGCAGGTAATAAATGTCCTCCGGTTTCATTAGCATTTCATCCGTCCCTCGAGAGAAAATTCTTGCTTCAAGTGTAGCCTACCGTTCCGGGAGTCCTTTCGACAAGATGAAGTGCTGTGGGCTACGACTCATGGTGCTGCGCCAAGGTTCCCTTTGGCAATTTGTCACCACACCAAAGTTTGTGTAAAGGAAAGATCGCTCTGAGAAGAACTTTGAAACGTTAAATAACATTTAATAGAGAAAGGACCAGAGGAAAATCTACTGTGACAAAACTCAAAACCGAAATCTTACAAACATTTTCCCCTCCAATTTCGGTTCCGACTGTTGGCTTACACTGAAATACAATTGCAGCCGAAAGAATTTTCTAACAGGCTTACAAAATATCCGGCATCTTAACAAACTAGTTATGGGCTGTGAGTGAGTTCTTGAGGTAAGCGTATAAGACATGTAAATGAGACGATGTTTTGCTATAAACATTTGTTGCGCGCGGCTACCATAGACGCCTACAAATGGGAAACTACACAGTATTAAGAAAGTAAAGAACACAATTCACGACGAAGGAAATATAAACCTCTATCAAGTAACTCGTTTACGAGTTACTCCTGCTCAAATTTAATGTGTACTCTTACAGCAAATAACGTCTTTTCCGTCACAGCACGAACAAGCCACTTGCAAAGGTGTATTGTCCCTCTAGTTACATCCTTAGTTCCTTAAAAACTTCAACGAAATGTCTAGTACGTTAATTATCTGATGTGCTCTAATTTTTGAAAATTCCTTGTATGTATTTAACACATCAAAAATAAAGAGTAAAATGTCTACAGTCTGCTGAGAATTTACGAGTAGGGAAATGTAAAAATGTCTCGTAAGGAAATTAAAAAAGTTACAAAATCCATGATTTCATAATTTTTGCTGTAGAACGTATCTCAGTATTACAACCATAGGTATCGCAGGAAGAAAGATGAAAACCTGTATTGAAAACATGTTCTCACACCAAATATTCGAATAATATATAACGTGCTTCATGATTACAAATGGCGGGCTTATGAAGGTGTATGTCTGTTACATGGTAAAGTCACATTAGTGTAACCACCACCTGCGTTCGACGTCAAGGTGCAATAACCACTCACAGACAGGAAGTGTCAGCATTAGCATTGGAAGGTATATAAATGATGTAGCTGGGAAACAGGAAACAGTGCAGTTGTTGTCGCAATGAGGAAACGGGACGACATGCCTGACGACCAAAAGGGCACGATCTTAGTTTTTGGGTCAACGGTGAAAGCATTCCGTAACAGCCAGGTCGCAGCGATTAATTACACCGTGCATAGCAAATTGGCGCTATTCAAAACCGACACCGAGGCAACTGTTGAACTGTTGTGCACCACAGATGACAGGGATGAAGGACTGCTCCGGAGATGTGTGCAGGATACCAGACGTGCAACTGCCGAGCAACTAACTGCCCAAATGAACCAACAGTCTTCTCAACGAGCATTCAGCAAACATTCCTGCGTATGGGACTCCGCAGGAAGTGTCTGGTTCATTAACCCAATTGGGTTTAGATCTGGGCACTCTCCTGGTGGCCAGGATAATATGGTAAACTTGTCCTGCTGGTCTTCGAACCACGCACTTAACTGCGAGCTGTGTGATACGTCGCAATGATGTGCTGATGAATGTCTACGTGCCGAGGAAAAACAAACTGCATGTAGGTGTGGACGTCGTCCCCAATGGTAGTTGCATACTTGTGTTGATTCATTTTGCCCCCGTGAGTGACGAATTCACCGGTCTGGGCCATTAATTGGAGACAAATGCTGAAACTTGTAGGCAAATACCGCATCTAGTTAATCCACTGAAAGGCAACAGGTGGCCTTTTCTGACGAATTACGTTTTATGCTCCATCGGACAAAAGGCCAAAGGTGTGTACGGCGTGAAACATCTGAAAGCAAACATACCGCAACAATCGTCCGTCGCCTGACTGCTAGTGGTGGTCCATCGACGGAGCTTCAAAAGCCACATGGTGATAAGTGTGGGCTCGCATCAACGTCCATTGAAGGTGGTGGCGCGTGAGAGCTGTGATCTGTGCGTTCGTACAATTCATTATTGAACATCATTCAGGCGAAACGGAAATCGCAGGGCAGTCCCTCAACACTTGGTAATAAAAGCTGAGGTATTGCCTCCTCGAAGTTGTCGAGTCTTTGCCATACGCCATCATGGGTCGACAGTGGGCCGGTTTTGTACAGGACAGCTACCACGTCAAAGTAGATGGATATTACGGTGGCAGCGACATGAGTCCTGAGGCACCTCGATAAGCTGGCGACAGTCGAGAGACGCCAGTAGCGCCACATTCAGGTTTTAAACACCCCTTCCATGCCACACCTTCTAGCAGTCGAGTGAGACTGTGCAGATACACGCCACATCGTAAGATGAAGCAATATGCCAAACCTCAGCCAGGCGGATTTCTCAGACCAGCGAGGTTGAAATACAGAAGCGACCAAGCGAGTAGAAGAATGTGCGTCGTAGTGCATGAAACTGGGGTGGCCGCTACAAACCTATTTATAATGTGGCCACAAATCGGAGACGGTCGACGTCAGTGGTAAGTTCTGTGCAAGGCGTACGACGCGACAGCTGATCTCTAGGGTAGAAGGTGGAATTAAAACACCACCTAGCACCAATGCATCTTACAGCCCCACAAAAAGGGTAAGACAGCCTCCGAAAAGAGGCAGAGCATTCCACCGCCTCACTCATCCTGAAGGAGCGCAGATAATAATAATTTGGACACCGAAGAGTATGACAGCCATGCCCCTCGCATGAGGAATACATTAGACGAGGTCGATAGGTAACCCATCACATATGAGGATCGCCACACCGTTGCCGGTGCCTGACGTGTGGGCAACGGTACGAATACACCCAAACAAGTTAAGGCGGATTTAACCAAAAATGTAAACACTTATTTTAAAAAATCATTACGGTCATAGTTATTATTGTAAGATCTAAAATTTTTCATGAGTAAACCCAACAGCTATATTTAACCGGAAAAATATAATAAAAGAAGCAAAATTATTATTTAGCTAGAAATCTGAATCTTTAACTGTTTATTGTCCTTTTTACGAAAAGCCAGAACTCAAATTCTAATGATGCAATGAACCTGAAAATTTTGTTTTTGTGTTCCAAGAAGGTTATAAGACCATTGAACTACAATCCTTAATTTGTGGTGCAAATTGTATTATTAACCAAGTTCCTAATTTTGTACATCCAAAAATTCGCTTTTTTCTACATACTGTAGTATAAAAATCAGAATGTAATGGCAGGATCTCGTATTTCGTAGTTATAATGAGACAGCAACATCTTTCGAGCAGCTCTTGAAAATTTCATAGCATTAGCGCATATAACTTTTGAGGAAAAGCTTCTAATAATGCAAATAATCTAAAACAGAGGAAATGCTATTCAAAGATTTTCTTCGCATACTTTTACATGCAATAAGCTTACCTCAACTTTAAAATCCTCCATGCTGATACTCGTCATCCACCACCAGGATTCTCTCCTCCACCCCACGAATCTGCCTGGCCGATATTTCTAGGTAAGACAGAGATCTGTCAGCTTTTTTGGTCCTGCCCACATCAATGGTGTAAAATGAATTTTTTGTAAACACACCTGGATCTGTATCAGCTCTCTTCAGCACTTCAATTCTGACATTATTTCTGTCATTAAAATATACAACTGCATCATAGGCACCTATTATGAGTACTTCAAGTCCACAGAACGTCCTTCTTGAGCATCTAATACAAATTAATTTACTGAGGCTTTCATTTGCATTCTGTGTCTTTACATGAAGACACATTCTCAGTAAATCAGGGTCTGCAAGAAACTTGAATGTGGGCATAAAGGCATTGATAACAGGTTCTGGTAAAGAGTGTTCATATGAATACGTCTCATTTCTTCTGTTGCACTTACAACAATCGTATTTGAGACACAGATTATGCACTGGTGTTTGCTCAATGGACAATTTGCGGAAAACAATATCCCCACACAGCGTGCCTTATTGCCTGTAATTTTTTTTGTCATTTTAGTAGTAGCTTTCCCAAGAAACAACTGAAGAAAATTAATTTCTTTCACAGTAAGCCCCTCTTTCCTCCTAGTGGTTTTTCATCCTTAAGCACTTCACCTTCCTTCTCCTTCAACAATCAAAAAAGTCTACCACCAAGCGTCTTTTGGATGTGGCGAACACATTCCAACTTTTATGTTTTAGAATTGTACAGTTTGTTTATGTGTTGCCGCTCTGAACGAAGCGGAGTCCCCAGCAACAAGGTATTTAGTATATCTTACACCGTACTGGTCCTTAGATCTGGAGAAAATCCTTACAACTGCAGAGGCCTCCATGCCCCCACTTGAGCCACTATAATTTTTAGAGCACACTACTGCATGTTTTTCTTGATACAGTTTCCTCGCTGTCTTCATTACTTGACTTTTTCTAGTTGCATTTTGGTGGCAGTGTTTAGAAATAATTTCTAGATCTAAAACGTTACCTAATTCAATATTATTAACTGATACTACACCATACAGAGATGTGTGAAACCTTTTCATTCTCTCCCATCTACAGGAACACACAGGTCATCAGGTTGTAGGAGATTCACTGTCAGGAATATCTACCACATCATCTATTTCATTTTGATTTGTTTCCACCAGTTCTTCCAGTCCTCTCTTCATTGAAACTTTGCCAATATTAAGTACAGCATCGGATATTTCTATATTATTTTTTCAAACCTTGCACAAGACAGAGGCCTGTTCAGGGAACCACGCAATAAATTACCTCCTTCCCTGCTTTCCCCAAGGCATCTCAGAGCATATGCAAACCTAAAATAACCTTCATAGGTACCAGTGTCACTTTTTTTGGAGAAGGGAAATGAAAATTCATAGACACACGAATTACAAATTAATTTAAAATCTCTATGTCCGTACCTCTTTCTTCCACAACAGTCATGCATTCCACATTTTTACAGCTAACAAATGAACATGAAAGATTTATAGTCTAGCAGAGCAGTTCTAAATCAATGTTCATGAACCCAGTGATATCTGTATCAAAATCATTCTCCCAAGTGTACAATCCTTTGTACCAATTTTCGATGCTAAAGCCTAAAAGTTATGTTCTTCATTTCGAGATGCTGAATCTTTTGTTTTGTTAAACCGATTTCCATGGAACTTATGTTTCCTAAGCACTGTTTTTCCGCCACACATTATGCAAATATGTTCACTTCCACGTAGAGGTTTCCTAATTCAACCTTCCTAGAACTGGTATGTGTTAGCATTAAACGTAAATAAACTACATGCGTGAAGCTTGTCAGCCAAAAATATAGATATCAGTCAGAGATATAGATGTCAGCCAGTAATATCAGTAGAAAATAGTTTTACACTCACAAAAATTCCGCTGAAGCAAGCAGTGTCCAAAATGTCGGAAAAGTTAGGAGCGAGTGCCAGTGCAGAGTTAAACAGTTTAATGTTTTAAAGACTTTTCTAACGCTGCTATCACGATAAAATTCACACGCAACGTACACTCTGAAGATTAAGTAAATAATATTTCTGAAAGATCGTTTTTTGGATCCAAATCTCCCTCAAAAAACTATCTATACGCACTCCTCGTAAGAGTCCACGGCACAAAGTGTATTGTGGAGCAACGACAGTTCACGTGTAGCAAGGACAGCGTTGACACTGATCGTAGCTTGGCGATATGTCTGTTCTGACACTCCTGCTGTTGAGACATGGCGTCTACCAGTCCCATCCAGCCGGTTCAGATCGTACAAGATGGTCGAAGCTGTGGTAGTCATTGTGATGTGGTAGCGGGGACACAAGCGACTGAACGTGCTCACCCACTGTGTTCATAGGCCGCACCGGTCCCTCTTCTACGTCGCCTGCCCAAGAAACATGACGAGCACCAGTGCTGCGTTGTCCAGGGATAGAATCATCAGCACGCTGCCAGAGACAACTTGTCAACAGAGAGCGCAGGCGGCTGAAAGGAATGCGTCACAGGCCGCAAAGGACAGATCGTTGAGGTATATATATGTGCAAAGGAGGCATGCCCAACGTCTTCCGGAATAATGCGACTTACGACGTCGGTTCGCCACCACGTGCGGCAATCCTGAGGAGGCAATCGTCAGAAGGCGTTCGACAGCGTTTCTTGCGGTTCCTCGGTGACCTCTGCTTCCGGACGTGTTGTTCCGTATCGGAGTGGCCTCGTCCGTCATCCGATGTCGGCCCAACCGGAAGGTTAGTCCGACGCTCGAGTCGACGTCCAGCGCAACTGTAACTTCGCTTTTCGGGTACTGACAGGTGTCCGAGGGCGTTGATTCCGCCGGAGGTGATGCAGAGGGAGTCTGAAGATTCGCTGCCATGTCAGTGTCCAGCACCGATAGCAGATCGGAAAGAATCTGTCCCGGTGCATCCGACACCTTCGCAGCAGCGTCACAGGTGACACGAATGGTGCGACTTCTCCTATCGGTGTCAGGAGTCTGAGGAGCCAATCCGACCGATCGTGGCTCTTCTGGCCATAGACCGCATAATTTCGCGGCTGAAGGGCGTACATTGCGATCGCCCGCACGCCGCCAATCATAATATACCAAGGCACCTCCAGTTCTAGTGTGATTTGGCACACGCCATTTAAGACCTAGTGGGTCTCGAAGATCAGTCGTGTTACTGCGAAGTGACTGATGACGTTGACGTAAGGACGACAGGCAGATATGTTCACATATTGCGGTACCTCAAATGGAAGTTCTAAATCACGCTGTGTGTAGAGGTCGAAACTTGCGTGATCACTGAAACAGCTCCGACGTGGCCATCAAAGTGCTTGAAACATCAGCGCAAAGTTCTTCAGTCCACAGTTTGATGTAGAGGACGCTGCTGGTAATGGAGAAGTGAATTTCTACAACATCTTGAGGTGCCAGATCAAGATTGACACGTATAAACTTCTCCACTCGGTAGCTCGAGGTCGTTCATGTTCAGCTTGGAAAGTGATCTTTATAGTCGTACGGCGGTGAGATAAGGACATTACAGGTTAGAACTTAAAGGGAGATAGTGACGTAGTAAACTTAAAGGGAGATAGCGACGTAGTACCGCGCTCTAACGTGTAAGCAAACAGACGCCTGCGGAGGGCTGCTCCGAGCGCCGAGCACGTCCGCCTCCTCTCTCAGCTATGAGAGGACGCCGCCTCGCTCATCCAGGCTCTCTGTATGTTACGCCAAAGTTCCGAACATCCCGTTCGCCACACCTTAACGACACCCACCCATTAACATCCTATTACCAGATTTATGCTTCCCGTAGGATTTCGGATGTTGCCCGCAGTATTATAGATATAATAGGGGTCTGTTATGTTGACATAAAAACAGGCGGCACTCGAAGCAGATGAGCCACATATATGTACAATTATGGTGAAAGGAACGAAAAAGAAATGGGGTGGGAAAAAGCTAGGAAACAATGATTTTCGGCTGCACAGGGAACTGCGGTAATGCAACAGCGGAACTCGAACCCGAATGCTCCGCTACTCTAAACAGTAGCCTTAATCGCCTCTTAGCCATCCGGAGCCGATGTGCAGAAGGCACAAATTCCCAATTTTCCACTCGTAGGACGTGTCCGGGAGAACAGAAGCCTCTCATATCTATAATCCTGTGGGCGCGACGGCTGTTTGATGAAAACGATTCCGTGTCATATGCAAAAACGTGCTGCGGTCGGCAACTCCCGTATAAGATGACAAGTGTCTGGCGCAGTTATTAGATCGGCTGCTATTGCTACAATGGCAGGTTATCAATATTTAAATGAGTTTGAACGTGGTGTTACAGTTGCCGTACGAACGACGGGGCACAGCATCTCGGCGGTGGTGATTAAGTGGGGATTTTCCTGTACTACCATTTCACGAGTGTACCGTGAATACTAGGAATCCGGTAAAACATCAAATCTCCGAGATCGCTGCGTCCGGAAAAAGATCCTGTAAGTACGGAAAAACGACGACTGAAGAGAATCGTTCAGCGTGACAGAAGTACAACCGTTCCGCAAATTGCTGCAGATTTTAATTCTATGGAGTTAACAAGTGTAAGCGTGCGAATCATTTAACGAAACATCATCGATATGAGCATTCTGAGCCGAAGGCCCTTTCGTCTACCCTTAGTTACTGCACGACACAAAGCTTTACTCCTCGCCTGGGCCCTTCAGAACCGACGTTGGACTGTTGATGGGTGGAAATAAGTTGCCTGGTCGGCCGACTCTCGTTTCAAATAGAATCGAGCGGATTGACGTGTACAGGTATGGAGACAACCTCACGATCCATGGACTCTGCATGTCAGCTGGTGGAGGCTCTGTAATGGTGATTGGTGTGTTCAGCTGGAGTGATATGGAACCCCTGATACGTCTAGACACCACTCTGACAGGTGACACATACTAAAGCACTCTGTCTGATCACCTTCATCCATTCATGTCCATTGTGCACTCCGACGGACTTGGGCAAATCAAGCAGGACAATGCGACACCCCAAACGTCCAGAATTTCTACAGAGTGGCTCTAGCAACACTCTTCTGAGTTGAACACTTCTACTGGCCACCAAACTCCACATGCATCAACATTATTGAACATGTCAGGGATGCCTTACAACGTACTGTTTAGAAGAGATCTTCGCCCCCTCGTACTCTTACGAATTTATGAACACCCCTACAGTATTCATGGTGCTAGTTTCCTCCAGCACTACTTCAGGCTGCATCGTGTTGCGGCACTTCTGCCTGCTAGCGGAGGCCCTGCGCGATATTATGCAGGTGTAACAGTTTCTTTGGATGTTTAGTGTATATGAGGTGCTGATAATGCTTCCTCATACGAGTATGTAGCATTTCCACGTCTTTCACAGCCATCAAGGTCTGCCACTGTTCACGCTGTTTATACATTCTATCAGGCATGTTGACAACACTAAACTCGAGGGACAGTCATACAGTCTTCCGATGTTCAATCTGTCACAGACAACTGCACGTCCTATCATTTACGTAGCTCGCCGACAGTGTGCACTAACATCCGGCCATCTTTACTATGCGGTATACTGTTTCGGTCAGGCAGTGAAAGTTACAAGTTAACATTTTTTTTTTCAGAAATGCTCTCATAGCTACTGCCGGTCTTCATTTTGTATCCTCTCTACCTCAAATCTTATTTTGATGCGCAAATTAACGTCATCATCAGCTTTAGGTTCTCTTTCTATAGCCTAATTCTCTCAGCACCGCCTCATTTTATTTGACGGCAATCCATTACCCATTATTTAATTTTGTTCGTGTTCACTTTAAATTCTACTGTGCAGGTGATGTCGACATTTTAGTCACCACTAATAAAGAGAAACTCTCCATTGCACCCTCTCAAATTTAGAGGTAGTATGGCCCAGTGGATATCCCGTCAAAAACTGAACACAGATCAGGCGTGAAAATAGGCAGAAGGTGCAGTGGACTGTCAAAAACGAAGCAAAATAGAAACAGTGCAACATCGAGCGACCTTGGAATAATATCGACTTCATGGTTGTGTGGTCACGGTGTTGGAGTGCAAAGTAGGAGATCCGTGTTCGAAACCTCCTGGTGCCCCATTTTTCTTTTCTTTTTCACAGAGTTATGAACATGCCGTCCGGTCATTGACGTTCCTGTTCTACTTCAGTCTTGACAACTGTCATACTACACATTGGTTTCAGAATCGGAGTCACGTGATAGGAATATTTTACTGTCACAAGTAGATCTGATGAATAGTGATAGCAGGCGAGATGCCGCATAGACCTCTCACAACAATAAAAGCAACAAATAAATGGGTACGAAACACGTTAATCAGTACTTCTAAAATAGAACGCAAAGTGTCATCACATGTGGTTCTTGTGTAGAAGAAATAGAAGGTAAGTACTGTAGTGTTGGCAGAAAAGCCAACACTGTATTTCTAGAGGAGGCCGAAATGCACGCGTTTAATTACACGCTGACTGGCGTGAGGTCTGGAACAGGACAATATCTTGAGAATTGCAAATAAAGTACGTAGTTGATATAATACTTAACTTTAATCCACAATTGTAGAACATCTCTCGTAACGGTACATGCGGCTCCCTGCCGCCGTTGGATAAGCAGCTGAGCAGCAAGTCGTATACTCCTAGCTCACTCATTTGTTACATAGTTTAATTCTTAAATTCTTTGTGTGTTTTTGGTACTTGCATTGTTTAATTCATAAATTTCGGGCGTATTATAGTATTTGAGAGTTGTAGCATCGCGTTTTGGTACCTGAATAGTGTAAATTCGCGTAGTCGTTTGTCTTCTGTTTTTGTTTTGAACGGCCAGTGTCGGTTGGTCAGTCAGTGTGCTCCCTGCCGCCGTTGGATAAGCAGCTGAGCAGCAAGTCGTATACTCCTAGCTCACTCATTTGTTACATAGTTTAATTCTTAATTTCTTTGCGCGTTTTTGGTACTTGCATTGTTTAATTCATAAATTTCGGGCATATTATAGTATTTGAGAGTGTAGTATCGCGTTTTAGTACCCGAATAGTGTAAATTCGCGTAGTCTCCTTCCGCCGCTGAGCAGTGTCAGCAGTGCGCAAGTAGCAGCATTACTGCATTTACTAGGCAATCTTGTATTTTAATAACCGTTTAAATTTTGTTGATTTGTTTGCGCTCTCTGTAGATTAGTTCAGACGTTCTTTGCAAAACAGTTTTTAGCATGGATAGGGACTGCAACTGCTGTGTTCGGATGCAGGCTGAGTTGGCATCCCTTCGCTCCCAGCTTCAGGCAGTGTTGGCTTCGGTCACACAGCTTGAGGCTGTGACGGCCAGCTCCTCCCACGCATCCCCTGATCGGACTACGACTGTGTTTGCCCGGGATACTGCCCGCATTGAGGCTGATCCCTCACCTGTGGTAGAGTGGGAGGTCGTCTCAAGGTGTGGCAGGGGGCGAAAGACATTCCGGAGGGCTGAACGGAAAGCCTCTCCAGTTTGTCGAACCGGTTTCAGGCTCTGTCTCAGGCTGATACTGATCTTCGGCCTGACATGGCTGCTTGTCCTGTTCCAGAGGTTGCCCCTCAGTCTGCAAGATCCGGGCAGTCGCAGAGGGTGGGCTTACTGGTAGTTTGGAGCTCCAACGTCAGGCGCGTAATGGGGCCCCTTAGGGAAATGGCAGCAAGAGAGGGGAAGAAAACCAATGTGCACTCCGTGTGCATACCGGGGGGAGTCATTCCAGATGTGGAAAGGGTCCTTCCGGATGCCATGAAGGGTACAGGGTGCACCCATCTGCAGGTGGTCGCTCATGTCGGCACCAATGATGTGTGTCGCTATGGATCAGAGGAAATCCTCTCTGGCTTCCGGCGGCTATCTGATTTGGTGAAGACTGCCAGTCTCGCTAGCGGGATGAAAGCAGAGCTCACCATCTGCAGCATCGTCGACAGGACTGACTGCGGACCTTTGGTACAGAGCCGAGTGGAGGGTCTGAATCAGTGGCTGAGACGGTTCTGCGACCGTGTGGGCTGCAGATTCCTCGACTTGCGCCATAGGGTGGTGGGGTTTCGGGTTCCGCTGGATAGGTCAGGAGTCCACTACACGCAACAAGCGGCTACACGAGTAGCAGGGGTTGTGTGGCGTGGGCTGGGCGGTTTTTTAGGTTAGATGGCCTTGGGCAAGTACAGAAAGGGCAACAGCCTCAACGGGTGCGGGGCAAAGTCAGGACATGCGGGGACCAAGCAGCAATCGGTATTGTAATTGTCAACTGTCGAAGCTGCGTTGGTAAAGTACCAGAACTTCAAGCGTTGATAGAAAGCACCGAAGCTGAAATCGTTATAGGTACAGAAAGCTGGCTTAAGCCAGAGATAAATTCTGCCGAAATTTTTACAAAGGTACAGACGGTGTTTAGAAAGAATAGATTGCATGCAACCGGTGGTGGAGTGTTCGTCGCTGTTAGTAGTAGTTTATCCTGTAGTGAAGTAGAAGTGGATAGTTCCTGTGAATTATTATGGGTGGAGGTTACACTCAACAACCGAACTAGGTTAATAATTGGCTCCTTTTACCGACCTCCCGACTCAGCAGCATTAGTGGCAGAACAACTGGGAGAAAATTTGGAATATATTTCACATAAATTTTCTCAGCATGTTATAGTCTTAGGTGGAGATTTCAATTTACCAGATATAGACTGGGACACTCAGATGTTTAGGACGGGTGGTAGGGACAGAGCATCGAGTGACATTATACTGAGTGCACTATCCGAAAATTACCTCGAGCAATTAAACAGAGAACCGACTCGTGGAGATAACATCTTGGACGTACTGATAACAAACAGACCCGAACTTTTCGACTCTGTACGTACAGAACAGGGAATCAGTGATCATAAGGCCGTTGCAGCATCCCTGAATATGGAAGTTAATAGGAATATAAAAAAAAGGGAGGAAGGTTTATCTGTTTAGCAAGAGTAATAGAAGACAGATTTCAGAATACCTAACAGATCAAAACGAAAATTTCTGTTCCGACACTGACAATGTTGAGTGTTTATGGAAAAAGTTCAAGGCAATCGTAAAATGCGGTTTAGAGAGGTACGGGCCGAGTAAAACTGTGAGGGACGGGAAAAACCCACCGTGGTACAACAACAAAGTTAGGAAACTACTGCGAAAGCAAAGAGAGCTCCACTCCAAGTTTAAACGAAGCCCCAACCTCTCAGACAAACAGAAGCTAAACGATGTCAAAGTTAGCGTAAGGAGGGCTATGCGTGAAGCGTTCAGTGAATTCGAAAGTAAAATTCTATGTACCGACTTGACAGAAAATCCTAGGAAGTTCTGGTCTTACGTTAAATCAGTAAGTGGCTCGAAACAGCATATCCAGACACTACGGGATGGTGATGGTATTGAAACAGAGGATGACACGCGTAAAGCTGGAATACTAAACACCTTTTTCCAAAGCTGTTTCACAGAGGAAGACCGCACTGCAGTTCCTTCTCTAAATCCTCGCACAAACGAAAAAATGGCTGACATCGAAATAAGTGTCCAAGGAATAGAAAAGCAACTGGAATCACTCAATAGAGGAAAGTCCACTGGACCTGACGGGATACCAATTCGATTCTACACAGAGTACGCGAAAGAACTTGCCCCCCTTCTAACAGCCGTGTACCGCAAGACTCTAGAGGAACGGAGGGTTCCAAATGATTGGAAAAGAGCACAGATAGTCCCAGTCTTCAAGAAGGGTCGTCGGGTAGATGCGCAAAACTATAGACCTATATCTCTGACGTCGATCTGTTGTAGAATTTTAGAACATGTTTTTTGCTCGAGTATCATGTCGTTTTTGGAAACCCAGAATCTACTATGTAGGAATCAACATGGATTCCGGAAACAGCGATCGTGTGAGACCCAACTCGCTTTATTTGTTCATGAGACCCAGAAAATATTTGATACAGGCTCCCAGGTAGATGCTATTTTTCTTGACTTCCGGAAGGCGTTCGATACAGTTCCGCACTGTCGCCTGATAAACAAAGTAAGAGCCTACGGAATATCGGACCAGCTGTGTGGCTGGATTGAAGAGTTTTTAGCAAACAGAACACAGCATATTGTTATCAATGGAGAGACGTCTACAGACGTTAAAGTAACCTCTGGCGTGCCACAGGGGAGTGTTATGGGACCATTGCTTTTCACAATACATATAAATGACCTAGTAGATAGTGTCGGAAGTTCCATGCGGCTTTTCGCGGATGATGCTGTAGTATACAGAGAAGTTGCAGCATTAGAAAATTGTAGCGAAATGCAGGAAGATCTGCAGCGGATAGGTGCTTGGTGCAGGGAGTGGCAACTGACCCTTAACATAGACAAATGTAATGTATTGCGAATACATAGAAGGAAGGATCCTTTATTGTATGATTATATGATAGCGGAACAAACACTGGTAGCAGTTACTTCTGTAAAATATCTGGGAGTATGCGTGCGGAACGATTTGAAGTGGAATGATCATATAAAATTAATTGTTGGTAAGGCCGGTACCAGGTTGAGATTAATTGGGAGAGTGCTTAGAAAATGTAGTCCATCAACAAAGGAGGTGGCTTACAAAACACTCGTTGGACCTATACTTGAGTATTGCTCATCAGTGTGGGATCCGTACCAGATCGGTCTGACGGAGGAGATAGAGAAGATCCAAAGAAGAGCGGCGCGTTTCGTCACAGGGTTATTTGGTAACCGTGATAGCGTTACGGAGATGTTTAATAAACTCAAGTGGCAGACTCTGCAAGAGAGGCGGTCTGCATCGCGGTGTAGCTTGCTGTCCAGGTTTCGAGAGGGTGCGTTTCTGGATGAGGTATCGAATATATTGCTTCCCCCTACTTATACCTCCCGAGGAGATCACGAATGTAAAATTAGAGAGATTAGAGCGCGCAAGGAGGTTTTCAGACAGTCGTTCTTCCCCCGAACCATACGCGACTGGAACAGGAAAGGGAGGTAATGACAGTGGCACGTAAAGTGCCCTCCGCCACACACCGTTGTGTGGCTTGCGGAGTATAAATGTAGATATCAATTGAATAGGGCGCCTTGCTAGGTCGTTGCAAATGACGTAGCTGAAGGCTATGCTAACTAACGTCTCGGCAAATGTGAGGGTATCGGTCAGTGTAGCTTCGCTAGCAAAGTCGGCTGTACCACTGGGGCGAGTGCCAGTACGTCTCTCTAGACCTGCCGTGTGGTGGCGCTCGGTCTGCAATTACTGACAGTGGCGACACGTGGGTCCGGCGTATACTAACGGACCGCGGCCGATTTAAAGGCTACTACCTAGCAAGTGTGGTGTCTGGCGGTGACACCACAAGTACGTCTGTAGATCCCTTCCTCGTTTGAACACGAAGTTCTCATTTCCCAGTCCAACACCATGACCACATGACTACGATGCCGCGGGTATTCAAATTCGCGCGATATTGCACGTCTTGAGCTTGGACCGTCCACTGTTTCTAGTTACCTTCTTTCTTTACAGTTTAGCACACCTCCATCCTGTTTTCATACTTGCTCTGTGTTCAGTTTTCGATTGGCTATCCACTGGGCTATCTTACCTTTAATCTGAGGGGGGAGCTATAGGGAGTTACCCTTTTAAGAAAGCGCGAGGAGAAATACCCAACGGTTGGATCGACTTTTTCAAAAAAAAAAAAAAAATATACGGTGACGTATGTTAAGATCCCATGTATCACACCCCGCAACCTTTCACTCTCGTGGGCCCACGATTGCGAGTAAATATTTCGGAATTTTGCGTGATACGCAGTAGCGTTAGAGAGGGGCTGCAATGTTACTTGGTGGTTTGATGTGGTGGGTAGGCTAATTGCTTCTCAACCAGGTGATTGATGGCTCGAGACTTTTCAAGAGCAGAAAATTTTTTTTAATTTTTATATCCTTATCGAAATGACTTTGATCATTGCATTTATTCAATTAATTGGTTTAAATGCAAGTTTCTATTTCTATTGCTTTTTAAAAAATTGGAAATTTGTGGCAAGGTCTTATGGGACCAAACTGCCGAGGTCATCAGACATTCAGCTTACACACTACCTAATCTAAAATCTAACTGAAACTAAGTTACGCTAAGGGCAATACACAACCCATACCCCAAGGAAGGACTCGAACCTCCGACGTGGGGGGGGGGGGGGGGGGGGAGGAAGGGAGCCGTGCGGACCGGGACGAGGCGCGGCTATCCCGGGTGGCATATTCCTTTGTCACAACATTTTAATCAACATATGAACATTCTCATTTGTTTCATTTTTTTATAATCGTAATTTTTGTGAATATGAATTTATTTATTTTTATAATACTGTGTGAAATTTCAGATCTATCAGTTCCAATACAAAGGCGGGAATAATCTATTTATATTGCATGTGCAATGATTTGAAATATGTATTTCCGTTACCAGATTGCAATTTTTTTGCATGGTAATCGTCTTACCAACATTTAAAACATATCCTAAATATCTTTTGCACAATGGACAAAATAACGTACATGAAGGTTTAAATGAAAGAAATGTTTATTGATAAAACGAAATTCAAGCAAAATAAGAAACAGATGTAATGAACGCAATAATATGGACAAAAAAGCAGGATGATAAAACAAATTACATGGACATTAACACATGAAATTCATTAAAAATGCATGAACAGAGATTTCAAGTGGAAAAAAATGATAGAAGGAAAAGTGATAGCAAATGAAGAAGAAGATATTATGATTAAAATTATGTGACAAAGGAACGGAAATAAAAAATTACATTTAAATGAATTAAGGGGGTTTCCTGTTTTGGAGGTGCAATTTTTCCTCATTTTCAATTTTTTTTCTTGGAGGTGAAATCAAAAGATAAATCAAACAATGATTATATCCTATTATTCATCTACCTTTTACCTTCAAGACAAATTGTTTTTCTCCAAAAATATTACGAGACTATTAAACAAAATGGCGCCGAAAATCTTGCACCGGTAGACGAGCGGACATGGTTGAGGTAACAGTGGTCTGAAGCAGACCGGAGCAAAAAATTATCAAAATATATGAATGTAGCCACGGTCAGAACCTCTGAAAAGCGAAAAGATGTAAATTTTTCACAAAGTGGTGGATGTTTGAAGAGAAAGTAAGAAAATTCGAATTTGATTGGGCTTTCAAACTTGCATGAGAATCGATATTTTGAAAATTGTTTAACTACTAGTACTCATGGCAATAGCCATTTCAATTCTCTACAGAAATAGCTAAGGAGTATCAAAATCGGCCGAGTACTTTTCCGGCAATCCAGACGCTCAGCAAAAAACTGTGACTTTTAGGAAATCGCGTTTAAGGTTTTGGAAAGGGTATTCTTCGGTTTTCTGGGACTTACCATCAATCTGCAATGCGTGGAGTATACATAATTCGTTCCTCGATCTCGTAAATGTCGTTGGCGTGAACCGCTTCCTCCCGAGTCGCGGACCTGGCTTCGCTACTGGCCGTAGGCGCGCGGAACTCTTCGCGTTCAAGGTGGTCGGCGTTTCACCTTCTGCAAAATTCGAATACTGTTTTGCCAAGTCGAAAGCCGATAAGATTTGTTGTCTGTGCGAGTCCACGAGGCCATCGTCCAAGATAACTGTAGCCAAATTGTAATTTCGACTACTTCTTCATCGAAATATGTTTTGGGGAAAACGTCCGAATCACCAAAATTATGGACTTATTTGAGCTCTGAGGGTTCGCGCCAACATACCTTTCCAGTAAATTGTCATTCGGTAGGTCTTCGTGTGCAGGTCTGATTGGCTCCGAGCGCCGTCAGTATGCGCTCGACGTTGCGGGATTGCCGGTCCGAGGAAAGTGTATTTCGACCATATGCAACAGTTTACGGGCAAAACGGTTTCACCCACATAATATAAGGTATCACTATATGCAATAAAAATCAATTTTTTTGAAACTTATAGACAAGTAAACCCTCTTAATTGAAAACGAATGATTATCAAAGTCGTTTCGATAAAGATTTGTGAAGCTACTATCCTATTCATTTCGTCATGCAATCGGATTACGTAAAAAAACTTTTTAACGCTACTGAGTGTGCACACAAAATTCCGAAATTTTTGTCGTCCGGTACGCGCTAATGAGTTCTCACCAGACTAAGTGGCTGCAACGAGTGATATCTGGGATGGTATCAAAAAGTCGATCTCACCACTCGGGACCCCTCCTTGTGAGATGCTGAGCATGTTTCTTGGATGGAACAATTGATACAAGAATGTTATAAAATGTCGAGGAGTGCAGTATCGAGTACAGTCAGAGTCACTGCGCAATTCTGCAGACTAAAAGTGCAAATTTTATTCCAAAGAACATAGTTCAACTGTCAGCTTCCATGTGCCGATTTTAACTTCCAAATGATACGGCAGCGAGTTGTACGCCCAAGTTTGAGCGGCCTTGGAACCCGCGGCAGGCTCTCGGATGGGAAAATAGTGCCGAGTGGAGCGGAGCGGATGCCGCCCCCTCGGTTGCCGGCGGCGGTGAGTGCCTGCATTGTTATGGTAATGGGCGGCGGGGTGGCTGGGCGGCAGGTGGCGGGGCGACGCCGCCCCGGCAGGTGCGTTGGCGGGGGCGCCGCTCAGTAATGACCCGGCCTACGGAAGTCACTCACCGCCCCCTCCCCGCTGGGGGGCGGGAAGGCTTCTCGGCTCCAGGGCTGTTGATGCTGCGCGCTGCTAAATGCAGTCTCTGTATTCCTGAGCGTCGAAGGCTCGCTACTGCGACACACCATCACCAACAGTTGGAGCGTACCCACTGCAGTACTCAGCACGTATGCCAATACTATCAGCTCTGACAAAGCGGATATCACAACACCTGAGGGACATTTCTGTGTAAAATCAACATTTATTGCTGAATGAAGCACGAGGTGCTTTCAAAAAGTATCGGCAGTCTTCATTTTTTTTTAAAATAATTTTATTTGTTCGTGTAGAGGGGCCACTGTGGCCGAACGGTTCTAGACGCTTCAGTCTGGAACCGCACGACTGCTACGGTCGCAGGTTCGAATCCTGCTTCGGGCATGGATGTGTGTGATATCCGTAGGTTAGTTAGGTTTAAGTAGTTCTAAGTTCTAGGGGACTGATGACCTCAGAAGTTAAGTCCCATAGTGCTCAGAGCCATTTGAACCAACGGTTGTTGAAGGTTCTTTTCATTTTTGCAAGTAGAAAAGTCAGATGCCATATCTGGCTAATATTGAGGCTGGGGAATCACTATAGTATTGTTTTTTTGCCTAAAAAGTCACGAACAAGGAATGAAATGCAAGCAGGAGCATCTTCCTGCTGCAGAAACCACAAAATCTTTCGCCACAAATCCTGATGTTTCTTGCGGGTTGCTTCCCGCGAATGGTGTGGAACTTGTACTCGTATGTAGCTTTCCTCACTAATCGTTTGGCCCTCTGACGATCCAGATTGCATTCACTAGGATGAATTAGGTTTAGTTTCGACGTCATAACCGTAAACCCATGTTTCGTCACCTGTTGTGAAACATTTCAGCAGCTCTACTGCACCGTTGACTTCCGTTATCGACTCGTGAGCAACCCCCATTCACCCTGCTATTGCTCGAAATTTAACACCCTTGGCACAAATTTTCCTGTAACACGTTTCATACCCAAAAAATTTGAAAAGATTTTCTAGAATGAGCCACTTGATATGCATACACTGTCAGCAACATCTCTGATCGCGATCAGGCGATTGTTCACAATCGTTTCTTTCACCTTTTCCACGTTTTCATTTGTTGTCTCTTTGCTGGAATCATCCTCACCTTCAGTGTCTTTACCTCCATCTTGGAAACGGCAGACTACTGGTAAACCCTTTTCTTACTCATAACAGATTCAAAAAAAGAAATATGCAATATTTCTAAACCTTTATTACATTTTATTCCGCTTTAACATCAAAATTTAGTGCAAATTCTGCGATACATTCTTAAAACTAATTGTGGTCCTCGTGAACAAATGACGACAGACTAATCGTGCAATATGGCTACCGATTGGAGATACGTTTCAGACATGTTTACCAACATAACTACGAAAAATCATGTGAATCGGAGTAATACCATCCGCGAAATTACAAAATTCCAGATGCTTTTTTCACACACTTGGTACCAACAGTACTTATCACTTATTTGAAGAACATGTAGGGTAGGCACAACATCTCAGTAGTAATTATTTTTTATCAGTGTCGTAATCAGGTTAGTTTAGACTTCTAAGGGGGTCCAAGTCCATTCGCAGAGCATGTGGTACGCTACCGCTCGTTGTACTAACGTGTAGGACGCCGACCCCGGAAGAGTAAAAAAATGGTTCAAATGGCTCTGAGCACTATGCGACTTAACTTCTGATGTCAGCAGTCGCCTAGAACTTAGAATTAATTAAACCTAACAAACCTAAGGACATCACACACATCCATGCCCGATTCAGGATTCAAACCTGCGACCGTAGCGGTCACGCGGTTCCAGACTGAAGCGCCTAGAACCGCACGGCCACACCGGCCGGCCCGGAAGAATACACACTGGCTTTTAAGTTGAGCTGCAGTTAACTCTCTAGTTCTCTCTGCTCGCGTCGGGGCATACATTAAACCCTAAATACCCGGCTGGCGGAAGAATAGTTAGCCACGCTCTATTGTTTCCAACATGACAGGCGCTGTAAGATATTACGACAAAGCATACCCGATCGTCTAACTAAGTAACGCCTGCTTTTCAGACAACCCGTGTTACTCAGCTGTAGCGCGTGTACCCTTTCCGCACGGACGATGCACCAACACAAGGTGTTGGAGGGGGTGTGGAGTAGACGTTAGGGGGCTAACTAATATTAGTTTCGTTGGTGGGGGAGGGGAGGGCAGAAAATAATGCACTATTTCTTACTATATCAAACTCAGAAACTACGTCTATTAATCATCAAACACACAAGGTGGGGGATCTTAGTAGTGGAACATGCAGATGGATGCTCCCTTCTCACATCACATGCATGCGCAGTTACGAGAAGAACAGGACCTCGTTGATGTATAGTCCTATGTAAGAATGTCGCGATGTTTTCGAAAGAAGAATTATGGAGATGGAAAAAATTGAGTGTACCAGAGGACGGGCAGTACGACACTGCAATCAATGCTTTCAAGAGGTTTATGGGAAGTCTGCACAGCCTTACAGAACAGTGGCAACGTGGATAATAGCTACACATTCGTCGTCTACGTTGCCCATGTGTCAGTGAAGTAGAAGTGTCTGCTGTTACCACGATATTGGACTGGCTTGAAAGACAGGGTTATCGCATACTACTCTGATTCAAGCTCTGAACACCTTGGCATGAGTTAAGTTGCATCACTATAGGTTTCACATCATTCAGTGAAAGTAAAGAAATCTCTGTTATACGACATTTCTCATATCCTTTGGAAACGATTAGTCATACCCATGTGGAACGCTACGGACGGAAAAGAGGGAATCTCTTAAGCTTATTGTTGAGCTGGGTGAGACACCGACTAAATCAGACTGACTACAACTGAAAAGCCACTCAAATGAATGGCATCGTTACAGGTCACCACGTCGATCGAAAAATCGTAGGAAATACAGTAATACTCATCCACCATTTTGCTGGACAATGCCGGACTGCTTTTTTTGGTCAATGGGGCTGAGCAGTGCTGTCCAACCTGAAGTATTACCGCTTACATTTACTGTCTGGGCCGGCCGAGGTGGCCGAGCGGTTCTAGGCGCTACAGTCTGGAACCACGCGACCACTGCGGTCGCAGGTTCGAATCGTGCCTCGGTCATGGATGTGTGTGATGTCCTTAGGTTAGTTACGTTCAAGCAGTTCTAAGTTCTAGGGGACTGATGACCTCAGAAGTTGAGTCCCATAGTGCTCAGAGCCATTTGAACCATTTACTGTCTGCACTCTCTTCCCTCACGTCACGTTCCTTGTTTGCTGCACTGTTGACTATCATGTAATAATACTCAATATGCTGCAAAGAAACACTGATATATAAGAAATTATCAGCCGCGATTGCGGTAATGAAACCACCCCTACCTATGTACCAGCCTAAGCAACTGAGCCTTCTCCAAAAGATATACCTGAATTTATAATATGTCTGAAAGGGTATGGTCTAGAAATAAAACTAAAACCATGCCCTTTTAGACATGTTATAGATTCAGATATATCTCCTAAAGAGGGCTCAATTGCTCGGGCTGAAACCTAGATAAAGGTTGGTTTCATTACCGCAATCGAGGCTGATAGTTTCTTATATATTAGATTATCACGATTGCTGACCGTGCTGCAATGTTGAAAATACAAGCAGTAGTATAATTTTGTGCAACAGAGTTTCTAATTACAAGCAGACCGGTTGTGAAAAGTGACATAGTGGAGCACATACAACATTCTGGCCTACAGCATATGACTGGACACTAAAAGGATATTACTACGCACCCTACTTACTCTTACTCATTTGAGAAGTTGGGGTGACCGGAAAATTCTCGGAATTTTTGGGACAGTTTAAGTAAACGTCGAAATACCTCTGTAATTCGCAATCACAATTTATTGTTTTTTACTTTCTTTTCTGTATAACGATGGCAGCTGATTGAACATAGTTTTATTATAGAGAAGAGAACATTTCCATTAAATATTAAGTGGTATCCTAACACGATACTCTTCAAATTTCGTGAAATATTCCTTTTTGAGACAGGAAAAAAGTCTTGTTCTCTAGTATTCATCGTATTGGTCGTAAATACAAACGGACAGCATGCTACTTTATTATCCACTGTTCATCGCCATAACACGATGGTGAAGCAGTGGGAACTGAGCAGTATCTAGTGGGTATCTACCGAAGACCTCTAGAGCAGACGTCAAGCACCTTATTACGTCTCTTGTATCATCTGACATGTTATAAGTTAGTCGCTACTGACGGAACAATGCAACAGTAATCGCGGTTTCACCTTATCTTAATATCCACTTGTGTGAATAAAATTAATTTTCCCGTGGTCTGCTTTAACTAACTGAATACGTAAGCTTTCCGACGTTCTATTTTAAACGAGAAAACCACTAATCAACAGGGAATTTATTCTTGCAGCAGTCGCTGAATAATTATGCATCCAGCTTACTTGGTTACTGTTTATTGTGTTGCTTGCTGTGACCAACCTCCTCATTCTAATGAGCTCATTTGTTTCATTAGCTGAGTTATCAAATTACTAAGTTACAGTCGCCAATGACTTCGCCGCAATGCGAACAAAGGTTCCCGTTCGATGAAATAAAACTTAAGCCTTGTTGAACTTGGCTAACACTTGGTTGGGTGACCGTCCCAGATTTCCAATCGCTGTTGACAAGCGGGATACACTCAGCCCATGTGAGACCGATTGAGGAGCTACCCTCGACTGAGAAGTAGCGACTCCGCTCACGAAAACTGACAACGGCCAGGAGATCGGTTTGCTGGCCACATACCCCTCCGTATCCGCATCCAGTGACGCCTGTCGGCCGATGATGACATGGCGATCGGTCGGTAACCGTTGGGCCTTCCGAGTCCTGTTCGGACGGAGAGCGAGAGAGAAGTTACAGTCAATTACCTACTCGCGAACAAGCGAAACCGAATGCAGAGTGGTTCTTTATTGCAGTTTCACTAGTCAAAGTATTGACACGTAATTTGTTTAAAGAGACAATACAAGTTCGTTAGTGTCACAGTACGAAAGGTGTATCACAGGTTTGCAAAGTCTAGACCTAAGAATAAAAGCGCAAGTTGATAAAATACCAATATTACTGCCCACAACCCACCGAGAGTTCGGAAATCACTTGGCGTTGTGAGCACTTGAAGCTGAAAGGAAAGTATACAAGTGGTGCTAGGACGAATGGGGAATCAGTGTAGCCACGATATGGGTCGCAAATGGGTAAATCCTGTGACACAATCGACTTTCTTGAGGAGGAGACTCTTACAGCCTGGTGCCTGTGGGCGAGCACATGAGAAACGGCGGAGCTGATTGACTGTTGGCATCATGCTGCCGACAGCAAATGTACTAGAAGGTTGATGAAGCCGCGAATAGGAGGTTAGGTGTTGGAAGTCAACACCTCATCACAGACGTGGAGAGCGGAGGCTTCTCTGCTCTGTAAAGCAATGTAGGCTGCGATCTACGGCCGATCTGACGGCTCGACACATTGCTGCTGTTCCATAGGACACAGTTCAGCGCACATTATTGAACTCAGGGCCCGCCACAGATGACCCATACGTCTTCCCTTTTTGACCCAGCTACATACTTAATCACGATAATCATCGAAATTTTACAGTGGATCAATTCAAACGTGCCACTTGGTCGAATTAATCACATATCATATCGAGTCGATGATGGTGCCTGGGCACGCCGTGATCCAGGCGAACCGCTGCGCGACACGTGCACCACGACACAGACACAGACCACTAGACGGCATGTTATTCTATGTGGGAAATTGGCCCGGTCTCCCATGGGAAACGTGGTAGTCATCAAAGGTAGTCATGGACTGTGCGGCTGGTTTCGGCGGAGGTTCGAGTCCTCCCTCGGGCATGGGTGTGTGTATTTGTCCTTAGGATAATTTCGGTTAAGTACTGTGTAAGCTTAGGGACTGACGACCTTAGCAGTTAAGTCCCATAACATCTCACACACATTTGATCATTTGAATTTTGTACCATAAACATCCTAGTGACAAGGACAGAATAGTGCTACAGTGGCTTGAGGAATCAAATAGTAAATCCACGTTGATCTCTTGGTTATCAATTGAGTCTGATATAAAACCGACGTAAAAGATCTCCAACACTATCGAGTACTATTAGTTCGCGTCATGTAGGAAGGCGGCCCAATTTTCAGCCGTTCTGCACTTCCCCATACACTAGCCATTGGCAGCCAAAAATATCCATTGTCTTTCCGAGCAGCTATCAGCGTGTTACAACTAGACAGTGAGAACCTCACTCCTACATGCTGCACTGTTGCCGTACTTCCCGACAACGGAATTATACATTCAACTGTCGACTGTCGATTTTTTTTTTTTTTTTTTGCAGCAGTATGTGTGTCTGTAAATGTTTAAGTGCGATTAAAAAAGGTTATGTGATGTCAATAAATGTGATGTGCTTCACAAGAAGGCGAGTGGGATTATTTACTGTATTAATAATAACTTTTTCAAACGTGAATTTGAAAGCATGCTCCCTATGGTTGATATTTGAAGACGCAAGAACGGACTCCAGAATCACGTGGTGTCGGCAAGAGAACTGTAATGAGCATTGCATACGAAAGTGTCAGAGCCGTAGGAACTGTACGAAAAATTGGTTTCATGTCGCCTGGAATGCATCGGAAATTTAAGGTACCTGTAACACAAATGGATGGTTTTAACAACGATATTTTAAAAAGCTCCATGTGAATGCTCGACGTCACAAAAACATGTTAGGGTTATGCAGGAGAAAACTGGTTTCAATGGTAAGCGCCT
This sequence comes from Schistocerca serialis cubense, assembly GCF_023864345.2. Classification (NCBI taxonomy): domain Eukaryota; kingdom Metazoa; phylum Arthropoda; class Insecta; order Orthoptera; family Acrididae; genus Schistocerca; species Schistocerca serialis. Next base: position 541,618,091 of record NC_064644.1, on the reverse strand, counting down.
CATCAACGTAAAGAATTTAAAAAGACGCTGGTTGCAGATCTGTTAAGAAGAGAGTATTTAGTTCAAAGAAGTGAAATCGGTGCAGCACGGACTACATGCCATATAAACATTCACGATGCAAAAGAAAGAGGTAGTTCAACAGCAGATTATTTTGATGAAACGTAGGTCAGTTAGAATCATTCCAGGAAGATCTGCCTGAAAATGAGTGATGGTAATGGCAGTTATAAAGTTCTCATAGGAGTAGGTTCTCGGATAATTATTCTGCATGCTAACTCTTCTACTGGATCCTTTTCTGAGAATAAATTCGCATTTACATATAAGAAAATTAGCAGTGACCACCATTCGGAAATGAAAGCTGTCTGTTTTGTGACCTGATTCACAATACTTGTCATTCCTTGCTTTGAAGTTAGTCATTGCCAGTTATAATTCAGCTATGACAGAGAAAACACCAAGTACAAACAACAGAAAAGCCGATATTTTTTCCTGGCTTACAAATAAATATATTAAGCACAGTATAAACCAGACACGTGCCGATCTCCTGCAGTTCGTTAATTCATGCAAGTCGCGTGACAGAATGTACAAACTTGACTTCCTTGCACGTGAATGTGGGTCACACAGTTTTGCGTTTACCCACGTCACTGCCAGTGTAGGCCTATGGAAATAATTTAGGCAAGGTGTTAAGGCTATGTGAGAGGAAAATACAAAAGAGTCAAGATACCATACACTGAACACTTGTGCATGAGGTACAGTGGCGTGGGCACAGTTAGCGCGGAATGCCAAGAAGCTTCAGAAAGAGGCATTTGACAGGGGAGTGTTGATGGACAAAGTCTAATAGTACGCGAGAATGCAGCTGGATAAATTCGTCAGAAGTCCTATATTTCCACATTTAAACCCCTGTTATTTTCAAGGCACGAACTGCATAAGGCCCTAAAATGAAAGTAACAGTTACTTGTCGAGATATCGGTGGTTGTCTATGTTGTTGAGCATTCCCTGGAGCTATTCGCAGATGATGGTTAATTGTTCACTTGTTCAATGGATTATAAATGTGGTCTTTCACCGTAATTCGGACGAGTTTATTTCCACTCATAATACCCGGTAATAGCAAAAAAATATGACAATTTATTGACCATTTTTAAAATAGTCTTTTACATTAGTCTTTTATGACACTAATTATTTTTTATTCGCAGTGATTACACTTAACTATAGTCAAACACATCCACACACACACAGCCCTTACACATTTTTAGAAGTTCTATTGAGTATAAGCAGTTGTCAACCAAACATAGTGATTTCAGTTTCTGCTTGAAGCTAATTTTCTTGTGGATTAAAGTTTTATTGGAATACAGCTCAAATTGCAATAAATGATTATTATTGCAAGCAGTTCAAAGATCTTGTCGTTGGACAATTGTAACTTTGAGAAAAATTGTGCTTCACCACGTGGCATTGACTCGACTAATGTCTGAAGTAGTGCTGGAGGGAACTGACACCATGAATCCTGGAGGGTTGTCCATAAATCCGTAACAGTACCTGGGGGTTGAGATCTCTTCTGAACAGCACGTTGCAAGACATCTCACATACGCTCAATGCTGTCCATGTCTGGGGAGTTTGGTGGCCCTCGGAAGTGGTTAAACTGAGAACAGTCTTCCTGGAGACACTGTGTCGCAAATCTGGACGTATGGGGTATTTCATTGTCCTGCCGGAATCGCTCAAATACACCAGAATGCACAATGGACATGGATGGACGCATGTGATCAGACAGGATTCTAACGCACCTGTCAGAGCTGGATCTGGATTTATCAGCGGTTCCTTATCACTCCAACTGCACACGCCCCACACCATTACAAATCCTCTGCCAGCTTGAACAGGCCTCTGCTGAAATACAATCCACAGATTCATGAGGTAGTCTCCATACGCGTACACGCCCATCCGCTAAATACAATTAGAAACGAGACTCGTCCGATCAAGGGGTCGCACGCTGACACTTGTTGATGAGCCAGTACTGAAGTCTGCAGCAGTATGCCGAAGGGTTGCGGTTCTGTCACGTTAAACGATTCTCTCCAGTCGTCTTCGGTCCCATTCTTGCAGGATCTTTTTCCGGCCGCATCGATGTCGGACGTTTGATGTTTTACCGCGTTCCTGATATTCACGGTACACTCGTGAAATGGACGTACGGAACATCTCCACCTCATCGCTACTTCGGAAGTGCTGCGTCCCATTGCTCGTGCGCCGACTACAACACCATGTTCAAACACACTTAAACCTCGATAAACTGCCATTGTAGCAGCAGTACCCGATCTAACAATTACGCCAGACTCTTGTTGTCTTATATAGGCGTTGCCATATTCTGCTTGTTTACATATATCTGCATCTGAATATGCATGCTTATATCATTTTCTTCGGTGCTTCTGTGCATAACTAGATACATTCCTTTACAACAGGAGAGCATGAATATTTACAGTTGTTACTGACTTCTGAAATATCTCTTGATGCATAAACTCACAAAATCTTCTCTTTAAGAAGAATGTTCAACATTTACAAGAATACACTTTCATCTGAGACATCAATAATGCTTTAATATTACTGTTGCTGCCGCATCTAAAGTCACAAAATGGGCAGAGTGCTTCCAGTCTTGTCTCTATGTTGACCTCTGTGCGATGGTGCTGCGTGCTGAGAGAGAGGCATGGTGTTGAGGAGCGCCTTCCTTTCACCATTTCTGATTGCAGTGAAACATCGCTGATGTCTGTGGTGTACATGCACGTTGCTGACTTTGGAAGATACCACAAATATATTTGGCACGACCCAGTAGGAAAAGAACAAATGCACTTCTACTTAGAAAGTAAGACTCCACTAGAATTTCCAAGAAATTAAGGCATCAGAAGTAGATCGTCCCAGGAAAAGTAAGCATTCGTCAACATAAGTGTTGAAATACTGATCAAGTAGTGAGAAAAATGTTACTGAAACCGTATATGGGGTCTGCAGTGGTGTGTCAAATGGGACGTAGGCTACACAGTAAGAAAACTAGATAACGACGATTAAAATCTAAAAGCAAGATGAACCATCGCAAAGCATTCGCTTTGTGACTTGATTTACTTACGGAAAGAAATTAGCGTGAATCAAACCGTCTCGGCCGTGTAGGTTGTAAGATGTGTGAAGATATGAAACGATTGGATTAATAGACACCATCGGGAACGTCCACGAAAGCCTACGGCCACGTGTGAGAGCAATACGAGTTTAGATGAAGGACAGAGTCTGAAAGTATTTATCGATGTCTTATGTAACTGTCTATAGGTGCCTTTTAAGGCGCTTGTGTATCTTCTTACTGTCGTGGTCTTCAATCCAAGGACTGGTTTGATGCAGCTCTCCATGCTACTCTATCCTGTGCAAGCGTCTTCATCTCCGAGTAACTACTGCAACATACATCCCTCTGAATCTGTTTACTGTATTCATCCCTTGGTCTTCCTCTACGATTTTTAACCTCCATGCTTCCCTCCAATACTAAATTGGGGATTTCTTCTTTTAGTCAGGTTGTACCACAAATTTTTATCCCCAATTCAATCCAGTACCTTTTCATTAGTTGCGTGATCTACCCATCTGATCTTCACCATTCTATTGTAGTAGCACATTTCAAAAGCTTCCATTCTTTTCTTGTGTAAACTGTTTACTGTTCATGTTTCGCTTCCATACACTATACTTCATACAAAGAGTTTCAGAAAGGACTTCCTGACAAATACATACTCGATGTTAACAAATTTCTCTTCTTCAGAAACGCTTTTCTTGCCATTGGTAGTGTACATTTTTTTCTTCTTATTACTCAGAATTCCCTAGTGAATCGTGAACATATTATGGAAAAGTAATACGCAGAAATTTGGTACAGCAGTTTTCGCTGCAACTTCCCTCGGGAAAGACTATTTCACACGACATGAAAAGAGTTTTTAACACCGTTTCTGGTAGGCACATTACCATTTGCTACATTGACCTTTTGCGTTTTAACGGTAGCTGAATCTGAATTCGGAAAAGTAACGACGCTTCCGGAAACGTTGGCGCCGCTTGAAGATGTGCTAATACACCAGTTGATTACTCGTGTGGAGAAACGCTGACGGAAATGGCCTTTAATCCTTTTCACTGCAGGAAACTGCGCTCCCTCCTCTGCGGAGCGAGGGATAGCCTTAATGCTGCGGACTGTGGGGGCGCGGCAGGTCTGCTCCGGAATATTTCGACAGAACGCCACGATTCAAAATTCAGCAACGAAATACTCCAGTGAAATTCTGACTGAGTTCTGCCGCGAAATCTTCCTCGTACAACACTCGCAGAATTTAAAAGGGCACCGTACCCAACAAAACCTGTGTTTTTGTGCATAAAAAGGAGGCAGGAATACTACGACCTGTGTTCATAATGTCAAATTCAGGGGAAATCACTAAGATAGGCAGAATTAGTTGCCTGCGATGGTAATTGTAGTAATTCCTTGAGGACGTAAAGCGGTTTTTGCGAAGCTCGACCCAAAATAAACCTGTATTCGTCCACACCCTAATTGTGATGGATTGAAGAAAGAAGATATTGAAAAGCCCATGGATTCCAAAATATCTCAATATTTAGTAGTCGCCTACAGAAGGGAGAAGGAAGGTTAGGGTTTAAAGTCCCTTCGATATCAAGGTCATTAGAGACGGTCATCTACAAAAATGAAGAGTTTTCCTCTCAATTTATTTTATAATATTATGATGTTGTCTTTCTTCAGCATAAAAATAACGTTTATTTGGTTCTGTCCCAATTACCTCATGAAAGTAGTTCGCCTAAATTATACCTTAGCTTATCGAACACCTGCCAGAATTTACTTCAGTTCAGCAAATTCGAAAGCCAATTATGGCGTAGAAGTTAGTGCGGAATGCGGACGAAAACAGAGATTGAAATGTGCTAATACTTGTTTGCCGTAGACTGGGTATACACTGTGCAGGCAAGTTAATGTGACCATCTGTCTAATACCTGTATAGCCGCCTTTTTTACCGTGGACTACTGGAAGACGTGCAGGAAGAGTGTCAATGAGGTACTGGAAGGGATTTGGGGCCACGCTGACTCCAGTGCCGTGAGCAGGTTCCTCGGCAGAGGATCCAAAGCGAGAAAAGCCCAATCAAGGTGACCCCACAGATTCCGGGGAGTTTGGTAGCCAAGGGAGTGCAGGAAACCCGTCCCGATGCTCTTTGCACCACGTAGGTACGCTGCGAGCTGTGTGGCACGTTGCATTGTCCTATTGGTAGATGCCATCGTGCCGAGGAATAAACGAATTGCTTGCAGGACTGGACGTGGTCCCCAAGGATAGATGCATACTTGTGTTGATCCATTGTCCCTTTCAGAAAGACACGATCACTCAGAGAGTGCCACGAGAAACATTCCCAGGCCGTAACGCTCGCTCCTCCAGCCTGGAGCACTCCGACGAGTGTGTTTGTTTTCAGATGGTTCAAGCAGTATAAGACCACGGTCATCTGCCATCTGAAAAGTCTACATGTCGCCATTCAATGCACGTCCAGGTTCGGTATTATCGCGTGAGTTTCAGCCTTCGTTGCAATGAACAGGAGATGGGTCACAAGGCTTGGGTCACGAAGCCTACTGTGGAGTACCAAACCAAATTTCGCTAAACGGTCATAGAAGAGACGTTGTTGGTAGCCCCTTGGGTCATCTCGGCAATGAACAGTTGCAAGCCTGTTCGCCGGTAACATTTCCGCAGCCATGGTTCAGCCCTTCATCAATGGTCCGTGGTGTCCCGCCTCCGTGCTGGTTTTCGATAGCGCCATTTTTCCATGCACTGTATGGCTTAACTAATACCGCCCGTGAACAGCATACAAATTTAGTCGTTTCGGAATACTTCTATTCTTGGCTCGAACGCCAACAAACTATCGTTTTGGACGTCAGACAAATGTAAAAGTAGTAGTAGTAGTAACTTTATTCATCCGTAGATCACTTTTTTCAAGGTTATAGGACATGTCAAAGGATTTACAAGTTTAGATCAATTTAAAATAAGCTAATTCGTATACACATATATTTACAGACTTCTAGTTAGAGACACTCATTAGGTTTACTCCCGGTATACAATATTTTTTTTTACAAATAACTTATTAAATAATGTAATGCCAGAGTGTTCACTCATATCTCACAATCAGTCACTGCACACACTATTCACACATTGTCTCATAACTCTTCACTCACTACACACACACACACACACACAAACACACACACACACACACACACACACACACACACACACACACACACACACACTGGTGATCTCTGGGCCATTCTCTGTACCGCAATTTCCCATTTGCTATCCTGCAAAACTGAGTCGGCATCCCACCATAATGAGTGGAAGAGGAAGAGGTGGTAGTCTTGTGTTATTCATAGCTTGGGGGTAGAATGAAAAAAGAAGGAAAAAAACACAAACTGAATGTGTTATTTGGAATGTTGGATGTTTTATAATCATTATCATTATTCAATATTTTAAACATAGCTGCACAACAGCAACGGTTTGACATAATAAAATTGTAAACAGCCGACCAGTTGAAATGGATAAAGAAATTCTTTACCTAGATTTAGACAAATATAAATCTGTCTTCTTCAGAAGGTACCATAAGGACAATGAACATCATAGCTTACATTAGAAAAGTACGAAACTCTTAAGCCAAGAATAAATTTTAACACAAATTAGAGAACTCTTGCATTACAGAAGTTGTAACCTCCCCACCGTAATTTTAAAAGAAAGAAAATGGACAATACTTAATAGAAATGGGAGCCAAGTGTAACCTCCCCACAAAAATTTTAAAAGAAAATAACGATACTAATTAGAAATGCTGATGGACATGGCTCTATGCGTAACCTGCCCACAATCAAATGTACTGACAATGGCAACAAATGTGAAATTCGCAATCTGACTCAATTATAAATCCCTGATGAAAAATTAAAGTCCACTCAGTGATAAGAAAATTTAATTAAACCGAAATATCGGTCTTTGGCCCTGTGTAAAACAATCAGAATTAAAGTCTTACCTCAGAATAAATGGACGTCACATATCTGCTCTTGTTGTTGCGCACCGCTTGGAGGAACTGCATTGCAAATAATAATATTCTCTTTTTTTTGTGATTTTACTGGAATTTTTCTTCAAAAGAAGTGGAATGAAATGGGAAGTGCAACGAAATCTTGAGTTCAATAAAAAATTAAATTTTTGAGAAAATGCTTTTGAAATAAAAAAATTATTATTGGGAGACTTGTTGGAGAATAATTACAATAAATAAAATTTTTCATTATCTAATGATTATATTAATTAACAGTATACCTTATTCCTCATCTTGACCATTGTTGCCGACCGCCTACATCACACAACCGCACTGGGCTGCTACTACTGACCGACCGCTTTGCATGACGACTACAAACCGAGTACTGCTCTCAACTAGACAGAGCTACAGACTCGCAACGACTGAACTGACAGACTCGCAACGACAGACTGACTGCTACTCTGCATAGCGACAACTAACTCGCAAAGACTACCACTGACTGAGAACCGCTCGCAACACTCGCGCGGTCAAGCGCATACTCTCTGGTCACAGATGCTACAATGCCTCGCCATTGCTGCTGCGTTACATACGTGTTTCATAACCCTCCACTCGGGGGGCAAAAATTTGGCAGCGATGGTGAGTCATTTGGACTTGCCAAGCGCGGCAAAATTTTTCTTCAATTAACAAAATCCTACAACTTACAGAATATTTAAATGTTGTGCACACGCACTAAGTACAAAATATATCAGACAAGGACAAAATGTGAATACTAAACATAGTAGCAAATCAGAAAAAAGTATATACAAACTTTTTGACAGATAAAGTGCACAGGCACTGAAAAAATTCTTTAGCATATGCAGAACAAATAAACAGACTGGCAAGAATAATTAGATGTAGTACATAAAGTAAATGTTGTGCACATGCACTAAGTACAAAATATATCAGACAAAGACAAAATGTGAGTACAAAACATAGTAGCAAATCAGAAAAGTATATACAAATTATTTGACAGATAACAAAGTGCACAGGCACTGAAAAAATTCTTTAGCATATTCAGAACAAATAAACAGACTGGCAAAAAATATTATGTTGACAAGTGTACATGCACTGAAAAATGTCTTTAGCATTGTCACAACAAATAAACATAATGGCAAAAAAAATTCATGTCCAAAGTGCACATGCACTGAAAAATGTCTTTAGTATTTTCACAACAAATAAACATAATGGCAAACATCATGTCGACCAGTGACATAAGTGTACTCACACTGGAGTTTAGCGAATCGAAAAATGTATAACCTATGAACATAAATGATGTTACCAAAAAAAATTTTTTTTTTTTTATGTGACAAGAATCAGGATAGGAAAGGGAAGGATTGCATCATGGTTGTAGCACTTTAGATTGCACACAGCTGCTCTGAAAGTCCATATCTTTCCACAGTAGTACAACACCAAGTGACACAACTTGAAGTTCTTTTCCCATCAGAATTTATCAGTGTAGCCAAGACACTGAACTGTCGTAGTAATGTTCCATGTTTTCATTTTGGCAGTACATTAGGTACACCAAACAGTGGGACCATAATAATGTCTTCATCGCTCATGGTGGTGGACAGCATGTCGTGTCAACACCACACTCTTACAAGGCACACCAACGTAGAATTAGTGCAAAACCAAATATAGTGCTTCATGATCACTGGGATAAACAGGACAAATGGACATTGCAGTAATTCAGGGTAGTCAGCTTATGAGGTGAAGGACATCAAGTCACATAATATTGACAATTACAGTCTTCATTGATAGTTCGTGGCATTCATAGCCCAGTTATTGAACATTTCTGTACCAAGTATGTAGTATTACAGAAAAATGTTCATTAATTGTTTTACATAGAATCAGTAGCCTTCTTTTCCTGGTTACAAAATATTATGAAATAATCGCATTCTTTTCAGTTACAGAGTATAATTAAGAATCATTAACCTTCTCCTAATTACAGTTAATTAATCATTTGTATAATTACAGTTAATTAATCATTTGTCGTTAATTAATCATTTGTCTAATTACAGTTAATTAATCATTTGTCGTTAATTAATCATTTGTCTAATTACAGATAATTAATCATATTAATCATTTGTCTAGTTACAGTTAATTAATTAATCATTTGTAGCCTTAATTAATTACAAAGCATTATTAAACAGTACCATAGTTAATTAATTATGTGTCATTCCAATCTATTAAGAATCATTAGTCTTTTCCTAATTACAAAGCATTATGAAACAGTCACATTCATTTCAAATTACAAAGTATCAACATTGGAAACAAGAGCTAATCAATGGCATAATTAATAACAATTCGTGGAGTGACATTAATTATTGGCACTCAGTGGCCATCAAGTATTGAATAGAATAAAACATAGTTCATCATTCAGTATTATTCAGATCATTACAAAGTCATTATTAAAAATCAGTTAATTACAGTCAAATCATTAGTAATCACAGGCATTACAATAAACAGTGGCAGTTATTAGCTAGTGACAAAGCATTATTTTGAATATAGTCTCATTAAGAGGTCATTACTCGAGTGACATGCTATTCAGAGTTGATCAGTATTATTCAGAATTATCATAAACTAGTGACATTATGTGGGACTGGTAATACATTTTTTCCATTCCAAATGAATCCACTATGCTATCTCCGACTGTTATACTGAAAAACGTTGAACCACCGAACAAAATTAAAGAATTAATAGAATTCCCCAAAAATCGTCGCCTACGACACCACGAAATAATTGACATTGCGCTGAACAACATCAAACGTGCCGCAGAGCGCCGGAGAAGACAGCAAAAACAGGTTTGTACACGCCGCGACTTTCACGTTGGACAGAAGATATTAGTACGTACACACTATTTATCCAGCAAATTAAAAGGTAAGTGCAGTAAATTTGAACTTCTATACGCAGGTCCGTATCGGATTCGCAGTATCCCTCACCCCAATGTTGTACACGTCGAAACTTTGAGAACCAGAAAATCGAAAGGCAATCACCATATCTCAAACATTAAACCGTTTATTGAGTGAAACCACTGTATGATTCAACACACTATGATGCCATTTACTAATGCAATTAATTCACCTGACTAATTATTGATGATTATCGTATTTTTTCTTGGCAAGTGCCCGGCAAGGTAAGGTTAGCAGGTCGCTCTTCTTGTCGTTACACATCAGACCGTGCATATTTTTCCAGATGAATTTACACATTTACGACTATTTCTGCAATTATATTTATGTGACTACTTATTGATGATTATCGTATTTTTTTTCTTGGCAAGTGCCCGGCAAGGTAAGGTTAGCAGGTCGCTTTTCTTGTCGTTACACATCAGACCGTGCACATTTTCCATTTATTGTGTATATGACTGTACTCCAGTTTTGTTTGTATGCACTATGAAATAGTTAAGATATAACACACACCAGTCGACTTTGACATTTTTTTTGCCTTATGACATCTCAACATCGTGACTGTTTAACATTTTTTTTTGCTACTGCATTGTATTATTCTGTGTACATTTTTGCATCTGAACACTGTCAACGTCGTTAACATATTACGTTTTCTGTCATGTTATGCTGTATGGTTAATTGTGTCACCATAAACCAGTCATTATTTAGTGGGTATAGGATTTAAATGCAAGACATTAATCTTTGTTCATCAATTTCAGAAAGGAATGATGATTCTAAGAAATAAATTTAACATAAATGGGAATTTCACCTACGGAATAAACGAAAGGAGATGCAATAACTTTATGAGGAAGAGTAAAGGGATCAGGATTAACAAGCATTAACAAGACTATACTATACTCATCACAGAATAGCAGTCTTAACTAATTTTTTCTTTCAGAATACAAGGTGATTGATGCAGGCTGTCAGAGAGAACTACACATCTTAGTTTTAGTGATGAAATATGCTAGAGATAAGGAATAGTTATGTAATGAGTAATGAAGTGATTTTTTGCAGATGATAATGAATACTGATGAATAATGATGAAGGAAATGGTATTATGAATAATGAAGTTTTTCTTTACAGGTGATGATAATGGTGAAGTTATGATGATATGGATAATGAAGTTTTTTGTCTTTATGCTACGTAGTTATTTAAGTATTTGTTGCGGTTTGCTTTGACAGCAGGTGTTACATTGCATAGTAGGATGACGGAAAGTTTTGGAAAGGACAGCTATGGAACACATTTCATACACATTTCACTACTTGTTAATTCGAAGTTCATTACTTTTCAGCATAGTGTGCGTTTCTTCTTTCAGGTCAATAATCCGTTTTTGTATTTTTTCCAGGAGAAGTTTTTCATGACACTTACTAAACCTGTTACTTATTATACCTGTTCTAGTACTTGCATTTTTATATTTTTTACCCATTTGTGTTTATCATTTATAAATGTGATCACATGTACTGCCTTGTTACATAATCTTGCTACAGCTGACTCATGACGAATGACGTTACCTATCCTCATTTGCAGCAATAGGTCAAAAGCAAAAAGTATTATGCCTCAGCAATTAATTATCGATCCCAACGCAATGCATTGCTACCAAAAAAATGTATTACCAGTCCCACATAATGTCACTAGTTTATGATAATTCTGAATAATACTGATCAACTCTGAATAGCATGTCACTCGAGTAATGACCTCTTAATGAGACTATATTCAAAATAATGCTTTGTCACTAGCTAATAACTGCCACTGTTTATTGTAATGCCTGTGATTACTAATGATTTGACTGTAATTAACTGATTTTTAATAATGACTTTGTAATGATCTGAATAATACTGAATGATGAACTATGTTTTATTCTATTCAATACTTGATGGCCACTGAGTGCCAATAATTAATGTCAATCAACGAAATTGTTATTAATTATGCCATTAATTAACTCTTGTTTTCAATGTTCATACTTTGTAATTGGAAATAAATGTGACTGTTTCATAATGCTTTGTAATTAGGAAAAGACTAATGATTCTTAATAGATTGGAATGACACATAATTAATTAACTATGGTACTGTTTAATAATGCTTTGTAATTAATTAAGGCTACAAATGATTAATTAATTAACTGTAATTAGACAAATGATTAATTAACGACAAATGATTAATTAACTGTAATTATACAAATGATTAATTAACTGTAATTAGACAAATGATTAATTAATGACAAATGATTAATTAACTGTAATTAGGATAAGGCTAATGATTCTTAATTATACACTGTAACTGGAAAAGAATGCGATTATTTAATAATGCTTTGTAACTAGGAAAAGAAGATTACTGATTCTATGTAAAACAATTAATGAACATTTTTCTGTAATACTACATACATGGTACAGAAATGTTCAATAACTGGGCTATGAATGCCGCACACTACTACTGTAATTAACAATATTATGTGACTTAATGTCCTTCACCTCATAAGCTGACTACCCTGAATTACTGCAATGTCCATTTGTCCTGTTTATCCCAGTGATCATGGAGCACTATATTTGGTTTTGCACTAATTCTACGTTGGTGTGCCTTGTAAGAGTGTGGTGTTGACACGACATGCTGTCCACCACCATGAGCGATGAAGACATTATTATGGTCCCACTGTTTGGTGTACCTAATGTACTGCCAAAATGAAAACATGGAACATTACTACGACAGTTCAGTGTCTTGGCTACACTGATAAATTCTGATGGGAAAAGAACTTCAAGTTGTGTCACTTGGTGTTGTACTACTGTGGAAAGATATGGACTTTCAGAGCAGCTGTGTGCAATCTAAAGTGCTACAACCATGATGCAATCCTTCCCTTTCCTATCCTGATTCTTGTCACATAAAGAAAAATTTTTTTTGGTAACATCATTTATGTTCATAGGTTATACATTTTTCGATTCGCTAAACTCCAGTGTGAGTACACTTATGTCACTGGTCGACATGATGTTTGCCATTATGTTTATTTGTTGTGAAAATACTAAAGACATTTTTCAGTGCATGTGCACTTTGGACATGAATTTTTTTTTGCCATTATGTTTATTTGTTGTGAAAATGCTAAAGACATTTTTCAGTGCATGTACACTTGTCAACATAATATTTTTTGCCAGTCTGTTTATTTGTTCTGAATATGCTAAAGAATTTTTTCAGTGCCTGTGCACTTTATCTGTCAAATAATTTGTATATACTTTTCTGATTTGCTACTATGTTTTGTACTCACATTTTGTCTTTGTCTGATATATTTTGTACTTAGTGCGTGTGCACAACATTTACTTTATGTACTACATCTAATTATTCTTGCCAGTCTGTTTATTTGTTCTGCATATGCTAAAGAATTTTTTCAGTGCCTGTGCACTTTATCTGTCAAAAAGTTTGTATATACTTTTTTCTGATTTGCTACTATGTTTAGTATTCACATTTTGTCCTTGTCTGATATATTTTGTACTTAGTGCGTGTGCACAACATTTAAATATTCTGTAAGTTGTAGGATTTTGTTAATTAAAGAAAAATTTTGCCGCGCTTGGCAAGTCCAAATGACTCACCATCGCTGCCAAATTTTTGCCCCCCGAGTGGAGGGTTATGAAACACGTATGTAACGCAGCAGCGATGGCGAGGCATCAAAATTCTGCGTGTCAAAAGTAATGTTTGCGTTACTGTAATATAAACCTGTACTGTGTCTGGTGAAATTCTGTCGTACGTACTATTATTTACGGGAGGATGCTGTGGCATTTCGACTATTTGAACTGCTCTGTTATTTCTTACTGACGTATTACGCTATCGATGACACCTATTGTCTGTTTCATTCGTGATAATATGTTGTTGCTAATGTTCTTGCTGCTCATAATATCGACTGTTATTAAATGTACGCTGAAAATTGTGCTCATCATTCTTTTTACGTCTGTCCTAATAATCATTCCTATACGGTGTATTGCGATAGGAATTGAAATAGAGTGTTGTCTGTACGTAGTTATTTCTTTGCTGCCATGCGTTACCATTTGTTGGAGCTGGGACTATACGTGCACGCGGCGAGACATTAAAGTTTGCTTGACCTTGTAGACTGCATTGTTGGTTAGGTATGCTAAGCGGCTGACTTTCATGCTATTGTGGTGAAAAACATCTATTGTTACCAAAAATGTGGTTGCGACTGCCGAAAATTTTGTACATACTGATGATTACGATTTTATCTGTTAATAAAGTTACGGCGGTAGTTGTCATTACGGGAGTGCCTACTGATAACTGTCACATTCGGTAAAAGTTTGTCATATCTGGTTTTCATTACATATTCTTAATCCTACGTAGAGCAATAGTTAAAGAGCAGTTTTGATAGATATAAAGGATAGTAGAAGAGAAGGCAGCAGTGCAGAAAACTAAAGATGAAATAGCACTACTACAGCTCGGGGCCCTATGCTCGCTACGGCACATATTCATTAAAGCGTAATGAATCCCCTGAGGTCATTTACGCACTGCAAATAAATTTTAGCTTTTGTGTTACAGGCAATAGCGGTAAAATTTCAAAGGCAAATTGTTGTATTCGTGCTAATTCAAATTTCTTCATTACAGGCAATGCTGTTGTAAATACAAAAATAAATTGTCGCATCTGGTTCAAAGCTAGTTTCTCCATTACCGATAATAGCGGTGAATGTACAAAGATAAATTGTCGTATACAGTGCAAATCGTGTATCTGTGTTCTGTCATTATTAAATTCTTTACATTTGCTTACAAATGCAAATTGCTCGAAATCTACGTTCTCGTCACTCAGTTTGATAACACGTTCAGGTTTGTGTGTGAATCTGTTCGTCTGTGTCATTTCGGATTTCAAGTTGCGTAGCTTTTCAGATTTTAAGTCGCGTGGCTTTTCGGATTTTAAGTCGCGTAGTTGCTGTAAATTGCTCACATTATACACGCTGCGTGACTCTGACACATGTTCATAAAGTGGCGTCTGTTGTGGTATGTTATTAACTGACATGTTTTTCATCTCTGTTACTTCTTGTTGTAAATTTGATAACTTCCGACGTAACGTGTTGTTAGATGAATCGATTTCATTAATTGTCAGCTGTAAATTTTGAAATTCAGGTGTTTGGATAAAAGAAACCGGTGCAGTATCGTCTGATTTATTGTCATTAGTATTTTCGATAACATCAATACGACTGGCCAATTCATCACATTTTTCAGTCAATATCTTAACCTGATCATCGGTTTTAGAATCAGACGCATTAATCTGTTTTTGCAACTTGCGCGTAGTTTCGCTCAGTTTTTTAACATCAGCTTTGATAACATCACAATCCTGTGTTAGATCTAACTGTTCGAATCTATCTGTCACTGTTTGAATATTTACTGTGTGTGTATCTGTTTTTGATTTAAGGTCAGAAATTTCATCCCGTAATTCCGCGTTCAATTGTTCTATGGTATTAATTTTGTCGGACACTGTGGTAATATTATTGTCTACATACGTCTTCGCTTTCGCGAATATTTTACGTTTGTCCTCTTGTCTTTGTGCAGTGATTGTTTCCATGACTTGTCGTTTTACTTTGTTTTGATCCTGAATAAATCTGCGGAAACGCGTATCACTGTTCTGTATGTGCTGATTAAAGCGCTCGTTAATCTGAGTGTTCTGCTGTTCGAATTTCGTGTCTATCTTTGCGTCCATAGTGCGCGAAAGTTCTACCGTCATTGCTTTAAACTCGTCCCGTAATTGTGTAGCTTTTTCAGAGCACTGTTTGGCGACTCCGCTAATTTCGTCTCTGAGTGTATCTGTTGCGGCTGTTTGCATTTCCCTTAATTCTTGTGCAACAGACTTTATTTCTTCGCTATTTTTTCGTGAACAAGCCTCAATTTCCACGCGCAACTGTTCCTTAGTGTCATGGCACTGCGCGGCAACGTCTCTAATTTGTTCACTAAGCTGTCTGTTCTGTTCCCTAAGTTGTTTGAAATTTTCACTCTGTTGTCGGACCTGTTCACTAAGTTTGTCTTGTTTTTTGTCATTATTGTCAAGTTTTTCATTTAAGTGTTTGTTATCTTCCCTAAGTTGTCTGAAATTTTCATCATTTTTATTAAATTTTTTGTCCTGTTCACTAAATTGTTGTTTGATATCTTCACTCTGTTGTTGTAGCAATCTTGTCATAATTCGTACCAAGTCAAAATTAGCGTTTATATTCTCTGTGCTGTTTAGTGGTGGATCTAGAACTCTCTCGCTTTCCGTGACCATTTGGTCATTCTGTAATTTCGAAAAAGGTTTGTCAGTCGGATGTACATTGTCAGACACTGTTCCGGAATTAAATAAATCCGCCCTACTTTGTGTGATCTGTTCATTTTCATTAGACAGATTTGTCTGTACATTACTTGAGTTTTCCGAATCGGGTGTGTTAAGCTGGGCAGCGCTCATTACAATAGAGCGTTCTGCGTCATCAATTGTCAAATTAACAGACGAGACAATTGAGTTCGTTTGCTCATCATTAAGGTAAAAGTCATCATTAGTGGTTGGAATGCACTGATTGTTAGTGAACGCAGGATTGTCATCATTACGCTGCGTATCACAATTACTATCGGTCACGTTGTTTAAGTCGGTAATTTCATTCACAATACTTCGCGATACACTATTCACAGTCTTTCGCGGCATTTTTGCAATAGTCACAATTATTCACAAAACAAATAAGCACAATGCAAAAGCAACACACAAATACAACAAAGCAGCAAATTGCCGTTGACCTGTAGAAAGAAAGTCACAATATTATTAAAAGCGTTGCGCCAAATCCTAATTATCTAAGCAAATAAGAGCAGATATCTGACTGTCGCTCAAAAGACTCTCAACGAAATTCGATCCTGGCAGGGTCGCCAAGTGTAACCTCCCCACCGTAATTTTAAAAGAAAGAAAATGGACAATACTTAATAGAAATGGGAGCCAAGTGTAACCTCCCCACAAAAATTTTAAAAGAAAATAACGATACTAATTAGAAATGCTGATGGACATGGCTCTATGCGTAACCTGCCCACAATCAAATGTACTGACAATGGCAACAAATGTGAAATTCGCAATCTGACTCAATTATAAATCCCTGATGAAAAATTAAAGTCCACTCAGTGATAAGAAAATTTAATTAAACCGAAATATCGGTCTTTGGCCCTGTGTAAAACAATCAGAATTAAAGTCTTACCTCAGAATAAATGGACGTCACATATCTGCTCTTGTTGTTGCGCACCGCTTGGAGGAACTGCATTGCAAATAATAATATTCTCTTTTTTTTGTGATTTTACTGGAATTTTTCTTCAAAAGAAGTGGAATGAAATGGGAAGTGCAACGAAATCTTGAGTTCAATAAAAAATTAAATTTTTGAGAAAATGCTTTTGAAATAAAAAAATTATTATTGGGAGACTTGTTGGAGAATAATTACAATAAATAAAATTTTTCATTATCTAATGATTATATTAATTAACAGTATACCTTATTCCTCATCTTGACCATTGTTGCCGACCGCCTACATCACACAACCGCACTGGGCTGCTACTACTGACCGACCGCTTTGCATGACGACTACAAACCGAGTACTGCTCTCAACTAGACAGAGCTACAGACTCGCAACGACTGAACTGACAGACTCGCAACGACAGACTGACTGCTACTCTGCATAGCGACAACTAACTCGCAAAGACTACCACTGACTGAGAACCGCTCGCAACACTCGCGCGGTCAAGCGCATACTCTCTGGTCACAGATGCTACAATGCCTCGCCATTGCTGCTGCGTTACATACGTGTTTCAAAGTATGATAACGACGACTGGTACTTACAATTTTACATTAGTAAGGACTAATGTACCATCGCCATTTTTACAATTGTCGCCACAGATCCATGAGTCAAAAATAAAATATAGCCCTAAATATAAAATAGCTCATAGATCCTGCAGAGCTCACAACCGACTGAGTGTAATCGGCGAGCGTAGTTACTCTGAAAACAAGGCAGGTGGCGCTCGTGCCGAGAAACATGTGCCAATTGGCGTACAAAGGCAACGTGTAAATTATCAGTATTTTCATTAGAAGACGTTTTATCCTATAGTCCTATACGATATATTGCCTAATATAACTGTAACGTCTCCTTCTCTACAGATAACAGTTTAAAGAGAAATCTAGTACATTCCGTAGAGATCACTGGCGATTGGTTTTCCGATTCAGGGGTTTACAAACTAACTTGTAACAACTAACTGTCCTTCATATTATATTGGTCAAACAGGCAGAGCTGTGGAAAAAAGATATAAAGAACACCAATTAGGTAAGAAAGGAGCGAATATACATAATTCTACTTTTGCTGAACACCTCCTGATAGCCAGTCGTACGCCAAAACATTTAGAAGACGCTGTTATCCTACACAGGGAAGACAAAGGGCGTAGATTAGATCTGTGGGAAGAGTTACAAATTTTCAAACGTCTTGAGCTCAAGGGCGGTAATATACTGAACGACCAGTTTAACCTTGCTTGTAGACAATTTTTCGAAAGCTTTAAACCTGTACTGTTTACGGTATAAGATTAATGCTGGTAACCTTAGTGGTTTATTTCCTCAGGAAGCTATGAGGCACCTTCAGTGCTTCAAGCTCACTACCCCTTATGTAATGGTGGTTTGGTCACGATGTATGTTTGCTACTACATTGGCCCTTGTGTGATTTTGCCTGGCTCTAAAATTTTGGTTTTCCCTATGAACGTGTATTAACAGGATCGTGTACCAGTGTTCGCAATTCTTGATATTGATCTTCAAGGGCAGTTTTCGAAACAGCAGTTGATTGGAGGCCCTAATGTTTTTCGTGGTTTGCACCTGAACTTTACATGTGATGTATAGGCTGTGTTTGATGGTTCGACATGACTGACCTTGGCTGTTGTTTGGGGCAATCACGCAGATTATGGTGGCGTTAAAGCTTTTCAAGGTGCTAATATTTTGCCATGTAAAACTTGGAGCATTTCTGAAACAACTGGTCTTCTGGCTAAAGTTCCTTATGGTACTCTTGTTCCAAGCATGCCATTTGTATTGTCTACTAGAAGAAAGAAGAAGTTAAATGCTGATGAGTACCTGTTTTTGTGGGCAAAAGTCGGCAATGGCAATTGTAAAATCAAGATCAACGGTGACTGTATGCTGTATTATAGACAATAAAGTGTGTTCTGTCTTCTCCTTATCTATTATCCTTATCTCCCTTTTTTTTCAAAAAATATATTTACTTTTTGTTTTGGTGGCAGTGCCGGTCTTGGTTGCTCGCTAGGCGGGTGAACTTCTTTCTTGACAGGAGCCATTATTGTCAATTTTAAGGTTCTGACATGTATACCGTTTGTGGGCTTCACTGATATAGTAATGTAATTTTTTTTCCTTTATTGTTATTTTAAACACCTGTGCATCAGGCGGGCTGGCAGCAGCATCCTACGCTGCCCTTCAGCCTCAGATTAGACAATGAGAAAACAGAAAGGAGACACATAAAAGACTGAACAAAGGGGCGGGAAAAAAAGGTAGACAAAGAATACAAAAAAACACGAAGCTGTTCACACTCGACGAAAAACACTCTAAAAAATGTTGGCACGGCGCACAGCCACTGACGCCTTCGACGGCACAGGTGAACGTAGGAGAGTGACGGCGAACACTAAACACAAACACAATGGCACATACACGAGAAACCGATGGCGATGATCTCCGGCGCGCGAATGTCCATGTAGCGTGTGCGAGTCCGGGGACCTGCCAAGAGGGGAGGGCCGGAAAGGAGCTTGAGGAGACAGTCGGGAGCGTGCCTTGGCTTGGATTGTGCGGAGGTGGGGGGTCCAGGAGAGGCGACGGTCGAGGGTGACACCAAGGTACTTAAGGGTGGGGGTGAGGGCGATAGGATGGCCACAGATGTAGAAATCAAGGAGGCGGAAGGAAGGGTTGGTTTTGCCTACAATGATCGCCTGGGTTTTGGAAGGATTGACCTTAAGCAACCACTGGCTGCACCAAGTGTCAGGATGGAATTGGAGAAGGTGTTGGGAGCGCTGCAGGGTGGGGGCAAGGGCAAGGAAGGCGGTGTCATCGGCGTACTGGAGAAGGTGGATGGGGGAGAAGGCCGTATACAAAAGGTACAGAAGAGGGGAGAGGACGGAACCTTGGGGCACACCGGCGGAGGGGAAAAAGGTGTAGGAATCCGGGTTGTGGATGGTGACGTAGGAAAGACGTTGGGAAAGAAAGGAGCCGATCAGACGGACGTAGTTAACAGGAAGGGCGAAGGTTTGGAGCTTGAAGAGGAGACCGGAATGCCACACACGGTCATAGGCTCGTTCAAGGTCAAGGGAGAGGAAGATAGTGGAGCGACGGAAGTTGAGCTGTTCAGAGAGGAGATGAGTGAGGTGAAGGAGAAGGTCATCAGAAGAGAAGGACGGCCGAAAGCCACACTGGGTAACGGTAAGGAGGCGGTGCTGGTGGAGATGCTGGTGGATGCGTCGGGTAAGCATGGATTCTAGGACCTTGCTGAAGACGGAGGTAAGGCTGATGGGATGGTAGGAGGAGACAGTGGACGGTGGTTTACTGGGTTTAAGGAACATCATGATATGGGAGGTTTTCCACAGGTCAGGGTAGTAGGCAGTGGACAGGACTACATTGTAGAGCCTGGCCAGGGTGGAAAGAGGCAGGAGGTTCATGAAGGTCGCAATAGGTGACACGATTGTCACCAGGAGCGGTGTTACGTTTCATGCGGAGTGTAGTGATGAGAGCCGGCCGAAGTGGCCGTGCGGTTAAAGGTGCTGCAGTCTGGAACCGCAGGACCGCTACGGTCGCAGGTTCGAATCCTGCTTCGGGCATGGATGTTTGTAATGTCCTTAGGTTAGTTAGGTTTAACTAGTTCTAAGTTCTAGGGGACTAATGACCTCAGCAGTTGAGTCCCATAGTGCTCAGAGCCATTTGAACCATTTTGTAGTGATGAGATCCTGTGTAGTGATAGGGGCATTGAGTTCCGTGTGTGCAATGTTGTCCAAGTACTGGAAACCAGGTGCGAGGGGAGGGACAGAGTTGTCAGTTTGATCGTGGACATCTGGGTAGAGGGAGTAATCGAACTGGGGATCATCGCGGATGGTAAAGACATTGGAGAGGTAGGAGGCAAAGTGATTGGTCGTACTAAGGTTGTCAGGGAAGGGTTGGTTATCATGAAGGAGAGGATAGTAGGGTGGGGTTTAGATCCAGTAAGGCGACGGAAGGCTGACCAGAACTTGGGCGAGTTTATAGGAAGTGTGGCATTTAAACGGGTGCATGTCAGTCGCCAGTCCCGGCGAGCAAGTTTCTTATGTGTCGCTGGAGTTGCCAGTGGCGTCGTAGTGTGTCTGGGTCACGCATGTGGAGGAAGCCACGGTAGAGGCGGCGGGATACATGGAGGAGGAGGACGGCCTGTGGGGGTAAGGTAGGATGGTGGGGGTGGATGGCAACAGACAAGGTCTGCTGGAGAAAGGAGGCGGCATGGTTAACATCATCAGATTGGCTGTAGGTGAAGGGGTGGCTATCGACCTGGGTAGGTAGGGTATCTTGGTAGGCATTCCATTCGGCACTGGAATAATCATGGATGTACTTTGGGGAAGGTTCACTACAGGGGTTGGGGCGGGGTCGACGACCGTCTGAAACAGTGAGGAGGACAGGGAGACGGTCACTACCAATGGGGTCCAGGACATCCACCGTGATGCGGCCAAGGAGGTTAGGGGAGGAGAGGATGGCATCAAGAGTGGAGTTGGATTCGGGGCGGATGTGCTGGGGAATGGGGACGAGGTCGCCTTGGAGGGAGGAGAGGAACCGATGCCACCGCCGTAACTGGGTGCCGGAACGACTATGGATGTTGAGGTCAGCGGCGATCGGCGTAAGCGCCACATGCTTTTTTGATGTATAACTGCATTTTATTTGTACCAATGCTGCCATACTGTTATAATGGGAGTGTTAATTTCCTTCCTTTTTTATTGTTACTTTACCTAAGAAAGTTATTAATACTGATAACTTACACGTTGCCTTTGTATGTCAATTGGCACATGTTTCTCGGCACGAGCGCCACCTGCCCTGTTTTCAGAGTAACTACGCTCGCCGATTACACTCAGTCGGTTGTGAGCTCTGCAAGATCCATGAGCTATTTTATATTTACGTGACAAACCCTCATTCTAGAGCTGTATTTTATTTTTGACACATGGATCTATGCCCACAATTGTAAAAACGGCGATGGTACATTAGTCCTTACAAATGTAAAATTGTAAATACCAGTCGTCGTTATCATACTTCTATAATGCAAGAGTTCTCTAATTTGTGTTAAAATTTATTCTTGGCTTAAAAGTTTCATACTTTTCTAATGTAAGCTATGATGTTCATTCTCCTTAGGCTACCTTCTGAAGAAGACAGATTTATATTTGTCGAAACCTAGGCAAAGAATTTCTTTATCCATTGCAACTGGTCGGCCGTTTATAATTTTATTATTATTATTATTAATTATTTGTGTAACATTTTTTATCAAACCCCTACTCTGTTTTATCTAAGTAATAGTTCAATGTATAAAATGTATTGCATAACAGGTGCTTTTTAGCTGCCTTTTAAAATAAGTGTATTTTTTCCATTTCTTTAATCTCTTTCGATAATTTGTTGTACAGTCTTATCTCTCCAAGTTTAGCAATCGCTCCATATTAGCATTACGACAACATCTGCACTATTTTCCGCATCCCGCCGAGACGCTTTATACACTCTCCACTGAGAGCATCGCCAGTTGCCATCTGTGAGTGGTTATTGTACATCGACGTTGAACGTAGGCGGTAGTCAGATTAATGTCACTGGACTGAGTACATTTTGTATAAGAAAAGGTCGCACATCCCTACCCGAAGTAGTATTGGTCAAAACTAGAAGAAAAGTTTCTGTAATTGCATGTCTGGAGGCAAGCACCCTTGTTACGTAGAACTAGACGCTATAAGCAGCTCTGCTTGTGGTTACCATACGACCTACGGATCCTTTAGTCTTTCTTCGCAGTGATCACGCGTCGTTTTAAACACACCCGACTCCATTCAGAATGCGTGGCATGCATTGATTACACGCTCCTGTAAATCCTATATATTGTAGATAGCTTGGGGATATAGCAAAGCACGGTGAGGGTTCTACTGCTTGCGGAGCGCCATCTTGGCCAGCAATGTCACCGGATCTCTCCACATCTGAGAAAGTTTGGGATATTACGGGCAGCGGCCCTTATATCAGCTCGGTATTTTGATAATGTGACGTGGTAATTGGACAGAATTTATTACGACATTGCACAGAAGGACATCCAACAACTCTATCAATCAATGACAAGTGTAATAACTGCCGGAGTAAGGGATAGATACGGACCAAAGCGTTTCTGATGAATGTGTGAATGAATAAATCAACTAAATCATCCAGTTTTACTGAAATTATAACCACTGGCTTGTCTGTAGATGCACGTCACATCTACCGATTTCTCTCCCGGTGGTAATGGGTAATTCTTTTGCCGTGCGTGCGTGCGTGCGTGTGTGTGTGTGTGTGTTAAATATTTATGCCTTTCACCCAACCAGCACTGCAGCGAGCGCTTAACTAGCTTCTGCCTCTTTCGTAGTCATAAGAGAAAAAGCAAAACAGGTGTTATTAAGTCCGACTGAAAACTGAATTTGAGCTGGAAAGTTGTTCACGCACGAACAGACGCTACGAGCATTGCCGTCGGATCTAAGCAGAGAGGCTGAACAAAGATGTGCGGGGACGGCGCGCTGACTGTAGTGGCAAAGCTTCATTAGGTGCCTCATCAAACGGATGGCCGGACCCACTGGAGGGAGGCAGCGGCAGGGGTGGGGGATACGAGCAGTCAGTTTACGTGCTGTGCGCGTCAGTCAGGAAGCATCAGGAGGGAACGGCCGCGAACAGCATTGCGGTCGACTGTACAGTATGAAGTGCTGCACGGTCGATCTTCATTCGTAAATACACGACCTGAAGAAAGAAAAAGATGGAACACCAGACGAAAAGGTCAGACGTCGGTCTAACCGTGTATAAGAAGGGCAAAAGAACGGATCCACAAAATTTCAGACCAATTCCCTGAGAAAATACCTAACATCGGTTTGCTGCAGAATACTTGAACATACTCTCAGTTCGTATTCAAAAAATTTTTTGAGACCGAGAAGCTTATGTCCACAAATCAGCATGGTTTTAGATATCATCGCTCGTGCGAAATTTAGCTTGCCTTTTTCTCACATGATATAGGGCATTCAGTGGATAACGAGCAACAGGCAGACTTCCAGAAAGCGTTTGACATGAGGCTCCATTGCAGGCTGTTAAAGGAGGCACGAGCATATGGTTCAAATGGCTCTAAGCACTATGAGACTTAACATCTGAGGTCATCAGTACCCTACACTTAGAACTACTTAAACGAAGTATTGGCAGAAGTAAAGCTGTGAGAGCGGGGCGTGAGTCGTGCTTGGGTAGCTCAGATGGTAGAGCACTTGCCCGCGAAAGGCAAAGGTCCCGAGTTCGAGTCTCGGTCCGGCACACAGTTTTCATCTGCCAGGAAGTTACTTAAACATAATTAACCTAAGGTCATCACACACATCCATGCCCGAGGCAGGATTCGAACCTGCGACCATAGCAGCAGCCCGATTCCGGACTGAAGCGCCTAGACCCGCTCGGCGAAAGCGGCCGGCGCACCAGCATATGAATTAGGCTCACAGGTATGTGAGTGGCTTGAAGACTTCTTAAGTTATAGAACAGAATGAGTTGTCTTGGACGGCGAGTGTTCATCAGAGACAACGGTATCGTCAGGAGTGCCCCAGGAAAGTGTGACAGGACCGCTGTTGTTCTCTATATACGTAACGATTTGGCGGACAGAGTGGGCAGCGACCTGCATTTGTTCCCCGACGATGCTGCGTTCTACGGCAAGGTGTCATCATTGAGTGACTGACTGTGGAAGGATACCAAATGACTTAAAATTTCTAGTCGGTATTACGAATGACAGCTAGTTCTAAATGTAGAAAAATGTAAGCTAATGCGGATGAATAGGAAAAACAAACCCGTAAAGTACGGATAAAGCATTAGCAGTGTCCTGTTTGACACAGTCAAGTCGTTTAAATATCTGGATGCAATGTTGTGAAGTGATGTGGAACGGAACGAGCGTGTGAGGAGAGGTGAATGGTCGTCTTCGACTTATCGGTAGAATCCCAGGAATGTGTGGTTCTTCTGTAATGGAGACCACATTACGACGCTAGTGGAAATTATTCTTGAGTTCTGCTCGAGTGTTTGGAATCCGTTCCAGGTCGGATTAAAGGAAGACATTGAAGCAATTCACAGGCGGGCTGCTAGATTTGTTATTGTAGGTCCGAGCAATACGCAAGTGTTGAGAGGATGCTTCGTGAACTCAAATGGGGAAGGCGGCATTCTTTTCAACACTACTGAGAAAATCTAGAGAAGTGACATTTCAAGCTGACTGCAGAACGATTGTGTTGCCTCCAACACACAATGTGCTTACAGCTCATCAGTACCCCTCTGCTACAATGTTGCCGCGGATGACAAGCAAAGGGGTCATGCTATGAAATGAAATGACGCCCCAGACCGTCTCTCCTCGTCCTCAGTGCGACAGTCAAGTTGGTACCGTATCCCATTGCTACTTTATGCCTGTCCAGACACGTCTTCGCTGATCAACGGAGCTCATTTCGAAGCGGGACTCATCAATGAAGACAATTCTACTCCAGTCACAGAGATTCCAGACCGAATGTGCCAGACACCACTGCAAACGGGCTTCGTGGTTCATAGAAGTGAATGTTACTCGACTAATGGCCACCATGGCTCAGCCCCTTTTTCTGAGCCTCCTATCATTTGTACTTGTGCTCAGTAAAGCGTCGCTAGCACGTGGTATCGATCAAAATAATGAATATAGGATTTCGAGGGCCTCCCTGACGATTGCTTGGTTCTCACATTTTCTCTTTTCTTTAGGTCAATTGCGACCCTCTACAGCCTTTGTTCGAGCCTGTTTCACCCACTGATGCCAACATCGTTGAATAGTAGCATCCTTCCTATTGAAATGTCGAGCGATCGCCCGAATACCCTAACGTCTTCATATATTGTTTATGCACCTACCTGCGAGACGTAGCTACTATCCAACTGAGTACACGGAATGAAATTCGCAAATGTTTTATTCCTGGTACCGGCAGGTCTACTGATTACTCTCATTGCCAGATGAGCGGTGAAATGGCGATGCAGCGTCACACATTCGTTGAAATTCTCAGCTCCATTGGTAGACGTTACAAGTGAAGCGTTGTGCATCAAGGACAGATTTATTAATGAAAATCCGTTTAAGGGCTTTCCACGAAGAATCAGTAAATATATTACTTCCTCCCACATGGATCTCGCGTAATAACCACCACGAGAAGATTTGAGAAACTAGAGCCAGTACAGAGGATTACCGTCAAGGATTCTTCCCATATGCCATTCGCGAGTCGAACGGGGTGTGGGGCATCAGTTAGTGGTACCCTACGCGACACACCATTAGGCGGCTGGCGAGGTATGATGTAGTAGTAGATTCATCTATCGATCGCCAAAGTATACAATTTTGCATTTTCATTGATACCTGTACGAATTTGTGATCAATTCGCATATCTCCTTCATGGTGCGTCCGTCATATTGGCTGCGTAAAAAGATTGCGAAATTTCGAAAACTGGTTTCCACTGGGTGAAGTTTTGCAGTTTTATGTGCGCCTCGTTGAACGCGGAGCGGAGACGAGAAAGGGATTCCACACATTCTGTCGAGGCTACCTTTCTCCCTCGGCATAACGAATCCGCACATTTACCATGGTTTGTCTTATTCTGTCTATAGCAGTCCACACTTTCTGGGTTACATCCAAGTCCAAGGGTTTCTCTGTGATACGAGGCACTCTTATAAGTACTTATTGCCGAAGAGACTTCCCAATAAGTTTTCTGGCTTTTCTATACGGATGCACTTACAGCGTGTCAGCAAGTAGTTTTTTTAGCTTTTATGCACACAAGGATTCTTCAGGGTTATCTATAGGTGACACTACTACTCTAGAACAGAAGTTGGTTGATAAACAGGAATTTAAAGTCAATTAGTGTAAGATGAGAGATGGTGAGAAACTGTGGAGCTGTATTAGCAAGATGATGGCCATTCTGGAATCCATTAATTTATATTAAAATGATGTGTTTCAGAAAACAGAATCTTTTCGCCAGCCTATGATTACGATATAGAAACTCGCCTTCGTAGCTGATGTTGCCAACGCATGTCTGTGTGGTGACGCTTGACTTGGAGGTAGCCGGTTCGAATTATGAAAGAAATTTTCCGATGCAAAGGGTTCATGTGAGACACAAAGACTTACGCAGGAGGAATAATGGTACATTTCATTTGAGAGTAGCTTTATTCATTATTGTATTTTGCGCAGAACTCGCGGCAGAAACTGGTGACAACAAATGATGGTTACATGATGTGCTCGGAATATTTTCCACCGTGTTCATTTAACATGTAGTAGTCTCGACAGGAACACACTCTGTCATTTTCAAGGCATAACGACAGCAAGTAAGCGCTTACTTGCTGAAGTTATGTCTTGAAAATCGTAGGGAGTATTCTTTCGATATATCGGCTGTTGTCGACGACGTCACGTGGCTGCATTCCCGTAAGTTACATGAACATTGTATACGCCGGGAAAAACTGAGATCTCACATTCTCTAGCGAGATGTAAGGTGGTTGTTATCGCTTCACCTATTACTCACGGACCTTAACCTACCAATGTACCTGAATGCGGTCGTGAGCATTACCAGTCCGTTCCCTAAGATGCGCAAAGTAGCTGATCTCAACCGTACATGTAACAGCCTCCACTTGTCCCTAAAACTAGAAATCTAATGGACTTCAGTCCTGGAAATGCAGTGGCCACTCCAGCGGAACTGTAAGATCTATCCATGCCCGGAGAAACTGGATATCCAATTACGACAGAACATCTAACAAGTAATGAGGTGCGGCACCATCGTATTGAAGAAAATTCTGAACTGTCGCGTCTTTAGACATCAGCGAGGGCGGCACCTCTCCATCCAACAACAGCCTACTACTGGCTGCTGTTACATTGCCCAGAAAGAAGAAGGCCCAGCAATATCTAAACGCCACATTTCATACCGAAATTTCACCTTAGGTGTGTCAACTACTTTCGTTCGATCCATCCACTGAGAATTAGCAACTGCTCGTTATCAGAGTTACTTTAAGTCAGTTTAATTAGTATGTATGCCTAAGGACCGATGACCTCAGCAGTTTGGTTCCATAGTCCTTATCACAAATTTTCTACGCGTCGACTGGAGCACTTGGACTTTGGTCGATAAAGGTTCCTTCACAATGACTCACCGTACCGTTCGGTACATTTAATTCCTTGCATGCATCCATAGACGTGTCAGAAAGCTTACCCAGCGGGGTATAATGGGATCTGCAGCTCAACGTGGCATTCAACACGGCCTAAATATGTGTTTCTCATTTATATCATGGACTGGTGAAAGTCATGCTCGATGTCATAAAACTGCCATCGTAACAACATTCGGGACTCTAACCACGAAGTGTGGGACGTATGGTCTATCTACTGGACAGTCGGTAGACTAACGCGTTCTAAAGTGACTAGGATGAGAAGATCTAAGAACCAGGACGAGTTCGCCCAAATGAATACGGAAATCGTAAAACGGTAGCCCATTTCGCTGTCCTGTGGTCAACCAACCTACAGTCTTGCATGCGACAAAATTAGCTGGAAAACCTACCTTCGTCTTGAAAAATTAAGCTAAATTTTCAGTTAATGTTTTGAAACAATTTGTACACAGACTTTCAACCGATTTTCGGGTGTGATTCCCTGATAACGCTATCTTACTACGAAATTTTAATGACGACGGAAGTGTTTTCGAAAAGGGAATGGCGATTTCATTCAAAAGTTCTGAAGAAGAAAAGAGATTAGTAATTTTTAAGCAGGAATACTGTTAGATCAAAGAACAGAGTGCCATCTTGCAGACGAAACACGATCCACAGTAATGTAGTTGCCATCCTGAGACTAATCACCGAGCGCAAATGTTGAAATCAGTAACAAACAATGGCTGCATTTACATTGAAGAAACTGATCTGACGGCGTCGCTGCTCTGAATGGCTTACGCTAGCAAGCGGCATCACTTCATCTTATCACTTAACTGATAGCTATGAATGTTAGGAAACGCTGCAAAATGGTTCAAATGGCTCTGAGCACTATGGGACTTAACATCTATGGTTATCAGTCCCCTAGAACTTAGAACTACTTAAAACTAACTAACCTAAGGACATCACACACATCCATGCCCGAGGCAGGATTCGAACCTGCGACCGTAGCAGTCGCACGGCTCCGGACTGAGCGTCTAGAACCGCTAGACCACCGCGGCCGGCGGATACGCTGCAGAAGAGTGCTAGACGTACTCAGACAATAGCGTTTCTTATAGGAGCGATATTGTTAAAAGGGAATTATAGGAGCGATATTGTTTAAAGGGACTTATAGGTGCGATATTGTTAAAAGGGACCAAGGAACAAGAGGAAATGGAGTTCTGGTGTGGTGCAAAAGTATACAGCCAATTGGTTGTTAATTCAAACGACGGAAACCATTTCAATAAAAAGACGAACGCAAATTCTGGTATAAATGTAATCTCACGTTCAGAAGAATTATTATGACATAACATGCGGGCGATTACAGTGCGGCTCAAATACCACAGAATAACACTCAGTGGTGTAGTTCACTAACAAAACTAAAAAAAAATTAAAATAAAATGAATGTGTTCTTCCTAATATTATATGAGAGAGAGAGGGAGAGAAAGGAAGGGGGAGAGAAAGAAAGAGAGAGAGGGAGAGAGAGAGAGAGAGAGAGAGAGAGAGAGAGAGAGAGAGAAGGAGAGAGAGAGAGAGAGAGAGAGGGAGGGAGAGAGAGAGAGAGAGAGAGGGAGGGAGAGAGAGAGAAAGAGAGAAGGAGGGAGGGAAAGAGATAGAGAAAGACTGAACGCCGTTAGTGTTCACGGATCTGTTAATCACTACTGAATACCGCTGTCCACTTGGACGCATGGTTCCGAATGGATCACGAACGAAACACAACACGAGACTGTGCTCTTGAGTACAAATATAAACTTGACGCAAAAGCAATGCAACGTATAAAACAATCAGCAAGAAATGAAAGTGGCATACGCGCAACGCACATTTGGAGCCAAGAGTGTACAGTGATCTCACCCAAGTATATGAAACAGCGAGTTGAAACCACAGGTATGCATCGTCTGTCCTAAAAGTAACGTAATAAACTCCAGTTAATCACTAAGATGAGAAGCCTTCGATCCATGCAGTCCAGTCCTACAGCGATGTTGCACACTGTAACGCACCCCAGTGTCTAGTAGGCTCATTATTTTATACTAAAATGATGTGTTTCAGAAAACAGATTTTCTTCATCAGCCTCTGAAGTCGCCAACGCATGTCTGTGTGGTGGGGCTTCACTTGGAGGTAGCCGGTTAGAATTCTGGAAGAAATTTTCACCGCGAGTTTTCTTCCGCAAAAGGGGCGCCACAAAGAATTCAGCCAGTATTTCCTGGGTCCAGACTGAGCGAACGCATGTATACTGAGCTGGGGACCTGTAACCGCCGCCAGTCTTCTTTAACCGAAATACTCAGGAGCTTGCTTCAGCGACCATCATGCGGCGCATCGGTAAAACGTCGTGTCACAGGGAAAAAAGAACTTAAATGCCCGGTTGGCGAGACTTGTACTGATCTCAATAAACGCAAAACTCTCAATGTGTGCTGCACGACGATGAGACGCATTGCTGTTGGGAGCGAACAGTGGATAAGAGGCAACCTCTGGGGAACTTCGCGCGTATTAGCTGTATAACACTTACCGCTTTCAGTTTTCAGGGGAATGTTTGTACCGCCGGTGGGTATCACCACGCACCCTTAAAAGATGAATACTGTGGCCAGTCTTCCAGAGAGATGGATTATACAAAGCACTTGCCGTTATAGTAACGGAATATATGCAACTCGTTAGAATGTGTTTTTAATAGCTAAAAGGAAAGAGGGGAGCTTTGAGAAAGTTTCAGCTTTCCACATTCAAAAAGGGTTAGTGTGCAGTGGTGGCACTTTCAAATCTGTAAATCAGTTACCGAATGCGACACAGCCGGTTGAAACTTCTAGTTCCCAAAAAGCAGCAAATCTGCAGACAGGTAAATGCTGAGGAGATATACCATTGAATCAAAACAGAACTACTAAGCACACTGAACTGCAGCAAACATGTGTCGAGAAGGGATTTTTTCCAAAGGGGAACCGAAAGATGTACAATGGGGAGTCGTAGGTGTGCAAAATATAATGAAACTGGAAGATGGTGAATTGGTCAAATAAGTTCCTTTATTATTAAATTAGGTAGCAAAACACTTCCGGAGTATATCAAGGCAGGTTTTCTTCGCTTAAAAATGCGTTATTCTGCTTTATCTACATCTAAATCTATGTTTATACTCCGCAAGTCACTCAACGGTGTGTGGTGGAGGGCACTTTACATATGCCACTTGAATTTGCTAAACATCTTCGTAACGCTATCACGCTTACCAAATAAACCTGTGACGAAAGGCGCCGCTCTTCTTTGATCTCCTGTATCTCCTCTGTCAACTCGACCTGGTACGGATCCGACACTGATGAGCAATACTCAAGGATAGGTTGAACGAGTGTTATGTAAGCCATCTCCTTTGTTGATGGACTACATTATCTAAGGACTATCCCAATGAATCTCATCCTGGCACCGCCGTGACGAACAATTAATTTTATATGATCATTCCGCTTCAAATCGTTCCGTACGTATACTCCCAGATATTTTACAGAAATAACTGCTACCAGTGTTCCATTATCATGTAAACATACAATAAAGGATCCTTCTTTCTATGTATTTGCAATACATTACATTTGTCTATGTTAAGGGTCAGTTGCCACTCCCTCCACCAAGTGCCTATCCGCAGCAGATCTTCCTGCATTTCGCTGCAATTTTGTAATGCTGCAACTTCTCTGTATACTACAGCATCATCCGCGAAAAGCCGCATGGAACTCCCGACACTATCTACGAGGTCATTTATATATATTGTGAAACGCAATGGTCCCATAACAGTCTCCTGTGGCACGCCAGAGGTTACTTTAACGTCTGTAGACATCGCTCCATTGAGAACAACTTACTGTGTTCTGTTTGCTATAAACTCTTCAATCCAGCCACACAGCAGGTCTGATATTCCGTAGGCTCTTACTTTGTTTATCATGCGACAGTGTGGAACTGTATCGAGCGAATTCCGGAAGTCAAGGAAACTGGCGTCTACCTAGGAGCCTTTATCTAATATTTTCTGGGTCTCATGAACAAATACAGCGAGTTGTGTCTCACACGATCACTGTTTCCGGAATCCATGTTGACTCGTACAGAGTAGATTCTGGGTTTCCAGAAATGACATGATACGCGAGCAGAAAACATGTTCTAAAATTCTACAACAGATCGATGTCAGGGATACAGGCCTATAGTTTTGCGCATCTGCTCGACGACCCTTCTTGAAAACTTGAACTACCTGTGTTCTTTTCCAATCATTTGGAACCTTCCGTTCCTCTAGAGACTTGTGGTACACGGCTGTTAAAAGTCTTTCGCGTACTCTGTGTAGAATCGAATTGGTATCCTGTCAGGTCCAGTGGACTTTCCTCTGTTGAGTGATTTCAGTTGCTTTTCTATTCCTTGGACACTTATTTCGATATCAGCCACTTGTGCAAGGATTTAGAGAAGGAACTGCAGTGCTGTCTTCCTATGTGAAACAGCTTTGGAAAAAGGTGTTTAGTATTTCAGCTCCACGCGTGTCATTCTCTGCTTCAATGGCATTATCATCATCCCAGAGTGTCTGGATATGCTGTTTCGATCCACTTACTGATTTAACGTAAGACCAGTACTTCCTAGGATTTCTGTCAAGTCGGTACATAGCATTTTGCTTTTGCTTACGCTAACTTTGACATCGTTCTCTGCGCGCAGCACTATAGCACTATAGCACTGACGGAAGGCGTCAGTCATGTGTTCATTTTCTCCAAAGACTCTTAATCGCTCTGTCTGTTGTGGAGACTGTAGTGCTCATCTCGGAGAAAGGAAGATACAGGAACTCAAAGAAAAGAAAAGTATCCCACAAGGTGAGGCCAAAAACGTCTATGAAGCCATGCAGTCTCCGACTTTCAGTACTTTCTTTGCTTATAATCTGGAAAAGCTATTCAGAAAGCTGATGGATAAATCAAAAAGGAGGTTGTTAGTGTCAGCACTGCAGCTTGAGTTTGTGATGCAGTTGTAAATGTGCTAATCCAGTAGTGCCACAGTCACTGATACGAAGGTCGCTGTAACGGGTTGTCTGACAAATAAACCTAAAGAGACGCGTCAACATCTGAAGAACGCTGGTCAGATATCATCAGCCCATGGCGAGCTCCTTTTATCTGACATTTCTAATGATGCAGATTTGTAGACAATGGAACAAGAAATCTGCCTGAAGCAGTTATTCAGACCCAGACTAAGCTTCCAGCCGTTGCAGGATCCCCACATCGGCAGTGAGTGAAACAAAAATCTCACCCATAAATGGCTACCGACTAGAGAGGAACACAATTTTTTCAGGACACATGTGGAAGAAATGAAACTGTTAGCGCAGTAATATCCCCTGTTCTTGTGTTTGCAAGTTACTCATTTTAAATCCACTGACACTTGAGTGTGGAAATGCCCGAGGGACAGTTATCTGTGTTCGTCAATAAAACCCATCACTCATCTGTTCCGTGCCTGGTAACCGACCTGCAACTAGATGACGCTGAAGCTTATGTGACAAAGAAATCATTGTATGCTCTCTGTGTTTACCACCAAAGGAAGCGGTAGACAGCACTCACACCTCGTACAGATCAACTCTCCGACTATTTCTATTTCTCAGAGGCTTCAGTGCCCACATAGTGTTACGAGACTCAAACTCTACTGGTCCCAGGGCTCGAGTTTTTAAGGGCCTCATGCTGTCTCAGGAGCTGTCCATCCTCATCATGGATAAGCTCAATCAGTTCAGCTCTGATACCGGGACATCGACAGCCATAGATTTTATGCTCCACTACCCTCGCAGATTCAGCTCAGTGAAAGGTTACGGATGAACTTCATTCCATTCAACACACCCCACTCAGGATTTACCTACCAGATGTAATTATTCTCGAAATGAAGCCTCCAAGACGGATTATCAGAAAAGGTAACTGCACGCTGTTCCGAGAAGCTAACTGTGTTTGAAAACCTATGGAGCGTTCATGAGTGGGTGAACTACATCACACAAGTGATCCATGATGCTTCCAAACTACTTATCTTGAGGTCCGCAGGCATTCTGAGAAGAGGGCTTGCACCTTCATGGACTGATTCATGCTGCTCAGCAATGCCAGTCAGGCGCGCGGCTCTGTGAAGGACCTCGCAAACTTTCGAGCAGCAAGAGCCAAAACTAGCCACATATTCAAGGAGAGTAAGAGAAGGTCATACCATGCGTCCCTGGACACTAACAGGCGCTTCAAATGTTCAACGTATGTATGGGGAGGAACCAAGACGATTTATGGTAAATACTGTACCTACAGACTCAGTGGTGCCGCACTTCTGAGTCCAACCACCTCTCTTTTTTCAAGTGGGAGCTATATTCGGCACTGTCTGAGGCTCGCAATACTGCCTCCAGTCACAGCCTAATCCAATACAGCATTCTGCGAAACTTGCAACTACGTCAAACGATATCCTCTTAGAATGTCTGATTCAGTATTAAACAGGACAGTTTCCCAATACATGGGAGGATGGGAGGAGACAATATTGAAGTCTCTCCACACCAGGAAAGAACTAGACGTCTCCCAGTACCTACCGAAGCGTCGTCTTAAGGACCTGTATTGGATAGCCTTGAGACGAGTGCTCAGCAGTCGTCCGGTCAGGATTTTAGAGACCAGATACATCCATAGCCGCTTTCAGTATGGACTCAGGAGATAACGATCCACTGCCGACAACCTGACCCTGCTAAGGGTGGTTACTCAGCAGGTTTTCCAACGTAAACAGCACTGCATTCGTTCGTTTTTCGACGCGAGTAAGGCACACATTGCTCAGGGACGAAATATTCTCTGACAGTTCGTACAATAGTGATGTCTATTCAAATTTTGCTCATGCAGCGTAAGAGTGGCACTAACAGCGCGACTACGAGGACGGAAATCAAGTTTGTTTTGAATACACGCAGTAACGGTCGTGAGAGTTAGTTATTTTTGAGATTGGATGTGGTGAGTTGATGTTAATCAAGAATGCCTTTAAGGCGACAAAGACGCCATTATCAACATTTCACTGAGTTTTAATGGGGTCGTCTTCTAAGGCTATGAGAAGCAGTATGTTCCTTCTGCTATAGTACAGAAAGACTTGACAGGAATGTAACCACCGCTGGCAACGGTGGTTACGAATATCTACAGTCGTAAGAAGATCGGTCTCTGGACAGTCAGATGACACTACCGCGAGAGAAGACCATAGTTTTCGGCTTATGGTTCTAGAGCCTCATACTGCATCTGAAACAGAAATCTGAGCAGTAGTTGGCACCACAGTGGCACCCTGTAGCTTGCATTCCGCTGACCCAAAAGCTCCACCATTTGTGAGTTCAGTTTTGTCAAGCAAGAGCTCGTTGGAAGACGGGTTCGAGGTCTATTGTGTTTTCTGATGAGAGCTGGTCCTGCCACAGTGCCAGTGATGACCGTGTGTTGGTTAGAAGAAGGCAAGTTGACGATCTGCATGCTAGACATATTGGACCTGCGCCTGGCCTTATGACCTGGGTCGCGATTTCGTTTGACAGCTGTTTCACTCTCGTGGTCATCTCACGCACCGTCACTGTAAATTTATAAAATCCGGTTACTCGACCTGTTGTGCAGCCAAGCATTCCAGGGAGTGTTTTTCAACACAATAACGCTCGACCACATAATACTGTTGTAACTCAACGTGCCCTACAGAGTGTCGGCACGATACCTTGGCCTGTCAGACAGCCAGACCTGTCTCCAAAAGAATTCTGGAGCTGGTGAAATATAAAGATATTCGACATGGCTACATTTCAGCAGTTCCACACGCAAGAACTTACATGCGTTACAAATAGCAGTCAACTATTTGCAAAACGCGGTTTTATTAAATTTTGACAATGGTTTCGACGGTTTTAAAACTGTCTCCTTCAGAAGATGTAGGACGTAAAATCACGTTATCTGTACTCGATGTGGGAATCGTTGACATGTACTAGACAGACTACACACTGGTTGGCTGTTATTTCTAATGCTTGAAACCAATGACATGTGTTTCGACTACTAAATTGCTCGTTTGTTCCGACTCGCTGAGTACCCTTCACTCTCTACAACAGTAAAACGAGCTGATAAGGTAGTCGAGAACATACTGGACACACCTCTCCATCTACAACGACTGGGGGCAACGTGTCTTTCATCAAGGGAAACAAAATGGCGGATGAAGCAGCGAAGGAGGCGTCTCGCAGGAATCACATAGATCAAAGTGCCATTCCCCTACATGCTTTCGCCTTAATGTTGAGGTACAGAATAATGCGATGGTGGGAAGAGTAGTGACAAGAAGTAACGGAACACACGCTGCGTATGGTAAACTCGATAACTGGTCTGTGATATACTTTCCTATGAGCCAAGCAGATATGTTTTCTCACATTTTTTCGTGTTGGATACAGCCCAGAGACGCATGGCACCTTAGTAGTGTATTGCCACGGTGGGTGGTTCATACACGTATTTTGTTAAGTGATCAGCTAGTCACATTTCCCTTCGTCATTATTTTAGTGTTCATCTGGTATTACTTGTGTTTTAATCGCCAGTATTAGGACATCCAATCAAATTTACCCTCCTTAAAATATATGAGATAGTGTGACTGTGCGGGTATTCTTGAGTGAGGTTGGGAGTGAATGAATGTAATTTTGTCAGACTTACTCCCTTTATGGCGTTTTAGACATTTTAAACGTACCCGTTGCTATTAATTTTCGTGTGGCCGCTGATAATCTAGGCGTTGAGCACTCATAAATCTCAAATACACGATGTCCTAGATCAACTTCCAATTGATTCACAGATCGAGGACATTTGATAATGTCAGAAGTTATCCGTCAGTTCCACTGGGATGCTAAGCTAAACGGCCCCCCTGGTGGTATGTTTTGCCTTTGAGTTTCACCCTATCGCTACTCCCATCATCAACCAACACAAGTGTGGCGCCACACTATCCATCCACGTTAGTGTGAAGTCCAGAGGGAACTACAATCGTCCTGCCATAACTGTGGGTTCTTTGATTGCTCTGGGAATTGGCTCACCTGAACTGCAGGATACCAAATATTAGTTCACCTTGTTACACGAATGATAAAAAGATTTGCTTGATACAATCCTTCGCATAAATACCACTGAGCATTCAAGCCTCACTCGGTGCACTTATTAACAACTCTCCTCTTGAATTACAATCATCAACATTTACTAAGGCTTATCCTAGATTTGAATAACTCTTTAGTCCTAGTTGATAATACCGACAGCTTCAGCTGAGGTCACGAACTGGGAAGAGCGCTTCCTTGCTCCACTTTATATTGACGTCCTTGCAATTGTGCTGCCGCGCTGAGAGAGAGTGAGTGTCTTCTTCAGTCTCTCACATTCGTTGCTGGAGATAGGAGCGAGCGCTCGCTAATATCTGTGGTGTCGATGTGTATTGCCGATTTTGGTGTGGCGCTGAGATCTTTGAACAATACCAGAGCTACATACACGTACACCTTACAGGAAGAGAAACTAGAAGGAAATGGTTCACTACGCGCAGAGGATGAAAACCCTTTCTGATTTTGTGGCATAAACTATTCATTGTGTCTCCCAGCCAGGAATGCCATTAGATTCTATTTATTCCTTTGCGTAATTGACATTTTGCAACCGGCGCCATTACTTCTATAAAATATCTGTCTAAATGAATTGATGTCTATGACGATGAAGATTGAAACTGATTTATTCTGTCTGTTTTGTAACACTGATCTTTCGCGCTCAGCTAAAGGAATATCGCGACAATCTTGAACTGTCTACTCTGGTACTGCCTCCTGAGCTGACGTCAGTTATAGAAACATTACCTTTTCTTAATGGATGCAATAACACCTGTACTATGTTTTCACCTAATGACGAGAAAGGAATGATTCACTAGTTATAATGTGCACATAGGCGAAACAGCATCCTAACACACTGAAATAAGCTCAAAAACAAGTTTTATTATACATATGTAGGAATGGCTACGTGTCGCATGTTAGCTGTCGTAAATTTTTGGAATTGGTCGTCGATTCGGAGAGTTCTATGTTGAGTTTGTTAGATGACTACGGTATAGTGTCGATAAATGTTGAATGCATGTAGAGCGTTTGGTCATATTACTATTCTTGTTCAAGACGACGGCAAAAGTGGAGAGTGTCAAAGGTGGTGCTGTCACTTAGTCAGATCACACTCGACAGTACCAATAAGGATACTGAGATCACGTACCTGGTCCGTAGATGCACAGTGAATTCTGAACAACTGTGTGAAATTTGATAATCAGTAGAATTATACCACTAGCTCGTGCCTGTTCGTTAATAAAACATTTGGTAATGAAAATATGAGTATACGCAACTTTTGGGATTCGAAATGGTTACCTTGAAATCTAGGGCACACAGATTTGATCCAGTGTGCTCTTCTGCATGCAGAAACTGGGGAGACAAGGGATGAATCATAAAGAAAGAGATTTGTGCATTTGTA
Source organism: Schistocerca serialis cubense (assembly GCF_023864345.2). Classification (NCBI taxonomy): domain Eukaryota; kingdom Metazoa; phylum Arthropoda; class Insecta; order Orthoptera; family Acrididae; genus Schistocerca; species Schistocerca serialis. The sequence goes on along the minus strand of NC_064644.1, from coordinate 541,579,285 downwards.
GGGGTGAGATTTGGCTTTCGATATTTCAAGCAGAGCAGGAAGTACTGCGAAACGAGTGAGGGGGGAGTGGCAAGGGAGAGGAGGGGAAGGCGTTTAGAAACACTCGCTACTTAAGTATCGAATTCGTCATTTCCCCTTTATGGAGTTAATCAGCTCAGATTTAGCTTGTCAAGGATTCCATGTACTTTCTTGCATAAAGAACTTGTTTTTGTCTCAGCGGATCTTCTAAGGGTTTCATTGCCTACGTAACACCTTGTTACCTTCGTTGTCGGAAATAGCACATTCCAGCTCGATAGAGAATATTTAACGGTGTCACAGGTAGCAATTAGTCTTTAGACTGTGCAGCGACCTGACCGGAAACTGCCAATTAGCGCGACCTTCCACATACTGCCATTTATAGCACGATTCTAGCTCGTTGTTAGCCGGAGTATCCAGAGCAACCTTCATACTGCAGGAAACGGGTAAACTCTGTGGAAACTGCGAATAACAGCGATGGCAGGGCAAGCATTTAGTATCTGCATAGAACACGTAGTTTGCGACAGGGAATAAGTAACCATCCTTGATTAAGATATGAGGCCATAAAATGCTTTACCTCTGCACAAGAACTATGGCATCGGTGGCTAATTTAGGAGAGGACTGACAACTTACGTCATAACGAACTGCGTAGTAACTAAAGCTTTCGCTCATGGATTACAGGGGGCAAGAAAAGCACTCTACCTTTTGCTGAGTATGTTTTTCCAATACCACGATGACATCAACAACCATACGACTAAATCGTTCCACAAAACAATGTCGGTTTCGATTCAAGTGAATTCATTGCGGATAAAGTTCTTGTCTCATTAGGGGCGTTCAGGAAGTAATGCAACACCTTTTTTCTCAATCATTTCGGTTGAAACAGTGTAAAATTTGCTATGGGACTTCTGGCGTATTCCCGCTCCACCCCTTATAGTTTCATGAAGTTCCGATAGGTGGCGGCGCTACAGGCAGCGTTCGAATTGGCATTTGTAACGGAGTTGCGCTCTAAGGAGGGAGCTGTCATGGAATTTACTTGGCGGAAAACCAGAGCATCGCAGATATTCATAGGCGCTTTAGTTAATTAGTTAAGGGAGACGAGGCATTTGTCATCATTGCAATAAGATTGCGTGACTCCTGCAACGTTGGAACGAGCGGACAGTCGCCTTCGAAGTGATCTACTGATCCCAATCAAAGACCTCGCTGCTCAGCTGGACGTCCTCGTTGATAGTGTTGACACACTTAGTTCAAGTACTCGTGCCAGCAGGGTTCCTCGCCACCTAACAGAATTCCATAAAGAGGAACGAAGGACCATCTATGTTGAATTTCTTGCGCCTTACGTAGCTTAGCGTGATAATGTTTTGTCGGACATCGTCACAGGGGATGAAACGTGGGTTCTTCACTTCACGACGCAAACAAATCAGCATTCCATGGAGTGGATCAACACCACCTCTCCACGGAAGAAAAAGTTCAAAACCGCTCCCTAAGCCGGAAAAGCCAAGGCGACGGTCTTCTGGGACTCGAAATGGTTAAAATGGCTCTGAGCACTATGGGACTTAACATCTGAAGTCATCAGTTCCCTAGACTTAGAACTACTTAAACCTAACTAACCTTAGGACATCACACACATCCAAGCCCGAGACAGGATACGAAGCTGCGATCGTAGCAGCAGCAGCGCAGTTCCGGACTGAAAAGCCTACAACCGCTTGGCCACAGTGGCCGGCTCTTCTGGGACTCTAAAGGGGTTATTCCGTTTCATGTGCTCCGACGTGGTGAACTATCAACTCTGAGGTACGCTACGCTACCCTTAGGAATTTGAAGAAACAACTTCAGCGTCTTCAAATGCTTGGTAAGGCGGGTGCCAGGTTGAGATTCATTGGGAGAGTCATTAGAAAATGTAGTCCATCAACAAAGGAGGTGGCTTACAAAACACTCGTTCGACCTATACTTTAGTATTGCTCATCAGTGTGGGATCCGTACCAGGTCGAGTTTACAGAGGAGACATAGAAGATCCAAAGAGGATCGGCGCGTTTCGTCACAGGGTTATTTGGTAAGCGTGATAGTGGTACGGATATGTTTAGCAAACTCAAGTGCAAGAATGGGGCTCTGCATCGCGGTGTAACTTGCTGTCCAGGTTTCGAGAGGGTGCGTTTCTGGATGAGGTATCGAATATATTGCTTCCCCCTACTCATACCTCCAGAGGAAATCACGAATGTAAGTTTAGAGAGATTCGAGTGCGCATGGAGGCTTTCCGGCAATCGTTCTTCCCGCGAACCATAAGCGACTGGAACAGGGAAGGGAGGTAATAACAGTGGCACGTAAAGTGCCCTCCGCCACACACCGTTGGGTGGCTTGCGGAGTATAAATGTAGATGTAGATGAAACGAACGCCTTCTTCTGCGAACCTGAGAGGAGCTTACTGAATTTCATTCAAGGCTGCCGTTTTGAATGCAGATTATGTAAAACATAGGATTTTATAAGCAAAAGTGTAGGGATAATACGGTGTACTGCAATCCTGAATAATACCAAGTTGCTTTCACGAAAAAAACAATGTTCTGTTTCTCACTGAACGCCACTCGCATTTTCAAAAATACTGTAAGAGACATTTTCTGATAGTTAACAATAGTGCATATGTCAATGTGAACTTTCTACAGGCAGCAAATGATATTCACTTTCATGTCGTTTCGCAGCGTACGCTGGGTGGTTGTTAATGTTCTTGAACTGCAAGCAATATTAATAAGGTCCGTCCTGTCCAAATGTGGCTTTCTGCATTTCATTACTACTATGCGACAACAGCACTTGTTCTGTCCTGGAAGGGTAGCAGTTTCGTATAATATCTTGGAGAGCGATATTACATCATTTTTATATAAACTGCGCATTTGGTATATAGCCATAGACATATTTATAAGCGGTATCTTTGGTGCTTGCAATTGGATTGAATATGTTTTCCTTTCTGGCTCTCATGGCTGCCAGCATGTGGTAAAGGCCTGTAGTACATACTGCCGTTACTAAACGTAACACTTGTCGTGGTGTCCTAACGAACTGCAAAATTATTGGAAATCAGTGCTCCAAACTTGAGGTCCAGGCTAAGCAGCAAATTTACACATAATTTCAGTAATCTACAGAAATATGAAGAAGACACCCCAGACAAACTTTTACCATTTTTTAACTAGTAAAAGAAAACACTTCTTACTGTGCCATAACGGAACGCACAGTTTATGGAAATAAAAATGTCATTTTGGAGCCCAAGAATCGCAACCCGTGTCCACATAATTTCATCAAGCTAAACAAATTTACAGAATATTCCCAAAAGTATGAAATCCTTGATATGTACCCTCACGTACTGTATCTCGTCATCATTGGATTATTGCTAGTAGAGTCGTTCCAAACCCAGTGGTAAATAAATGAATTTGAAATAGGTGAAATCATTTTGCTAATCCTGATACTAGTACTATTGCTTCAATTGCTCCTGTTAGTGCGAAACTTGATCAATGCTCCAGCTACTAAGAAATGAGTTACGTTCTCGATAAAGGAACTGAATGCCGTGAGAAGACATCATCTGCAATCCTAAAAAAGGAATATGGACTGTACGGATGAATTTATTTTTGTAACTACTAAAGTGAGCAGACATAAAACAAAGTACGGAACCGGGTCAAAGCCACACACGTACAAAATAACGGGGAAGAAACGAGGTCATTATGTAGCAAAGCATCCTCTGCCAGAGTCAGGATCTCCGACGGGGTCAGTTTTCATTAATAATACATGAACGGTCGTGCATATGTCAGGGCGCGTGGTTACGCTAATGTCACGGTGTGATGGAAGTTCCCCGACCCGAGAGCACGGAGGGAGGACTCCGTGACGTAACAAGCACGGTGCAGCGATGGGTGCACAAGGACAGTGCCGCTAGGTAGGAAAGAGAACATACCATCGTAGCGACTTGCAGTTTTTCCATACTTACATGAATCGCAGTTTACTGTACGTCAGCAGTAATACTCATGACGTGCTGAAACTCTTTCTGTACCGAATAATTATGGTTAAGTAGAGAAGGATTCATATTAAGTTCTGAGTCACCGACAGATCTTCCATTCTTCCGAAAGAATGGTGGGTATAAAATCGGGGACAACGCTTTTATGAACAGCGACTATACACAAAAAATGTGATATCTACGTGTGATGAGGAAGATTAAAATATTAGTATACGAGTGCCTTCTACTCTAATAGAAAAGCGAAAACAGGAATAGCTTACGCGAATCTTTCTTGCTTCATTGGTTGCCTGGTTCACCAACTCCTAACCAGTAACGTCACTGCTATAACGTCAACATTAAAAAAAAGAAACAGGAAATCACGACGGTCGTGGAGTAACACAACATCCTCGCTCGCTACAAAAACCAGTTCTCATCAAAACAACATAATGCGACATTACGGATGTAGCATCCTGCGAATTACTTCCCAGGGATGTAACCAGTTGCCGCTGGTCTTTATTGCCAGTAACTGAGATCCCTTTGGGCGCAGCTCGCGAATAAGACCAAAAACACTGATTCATTAAGTGTCTCTGCAAGATCGCCGCCTCATAACCGTAATGTACCGTACATCCCTCTGTGAAGAAATTGTGTCCAGGTAGTGGATAGAAACACAGATCAACCCACGATCCTAGAAAGATATCACAAGTGGACCACGGAACTACTATGCAGTATGGCGACTTGCAAATTGTGTAGGATGTTTAAACTTATTCTGAGCTTAAATGAAATGCGTTACCTCGCACATAATGACGTCTTTCGTGCCAAACAGCAAAAATTCGGTCACGCGAAACCCAGATTGCTGTTTCTTCATGTGACAACCTGAAAACCATGCATCGAGTGTGTTGACTAGTACAGTGCTTCTAGACTTCCCAAAAGCAGCTGCTTCAGTACGACACTGCTATCACAGAGGATATAAAACGACTTTTCTGACCGAATTGACGATTCTTGGTATAGAGGACGCACAAAGTTATCTTAAACGGAGAGTCATCAACCGATTAGGATTAATTTCAGTTGTGACCCAAAGAAGAATAGTATAAACAATACAGTTCACTTAAGGCCCAATTCTGTTGTTTGTTAACTCGAGTTACGTTCTTCTTCTATTTCTTCTAACACAATGTTCTTTTCCACACCTGTCCTGGTATTTGATTCAGGCTACCTCGGTGTTCCCTTTAAGATGAACAACAGAAGATCCTGTAGACGATTTCAGCACAGCAGCTGAAACTATTATTTTGTAAGAACACATTGAGGGCGAACGTTAGGCGGCCTAACAACGTGTAAGATTTTACCTTCAGTGATGGCAGCCATGAGAGCCAGTAGACTTACATTTCTACTATTCACGTCATATATTAAGAGCCTCGCAGTAAACATCTGTAACGAACTCAGACGTTCTCGAAATGATACAGTTATCTGCAATAAAGAAAAATCTGAAGAAAACTGCATAAATATTCAGTCAGATCTTGGTAGTTAACAAAAGGACGGAAAGTTTGCAAAGTTTCATTAATTCTCCAAAAATTTAAATTGTACCCTTCCAATAACGGAAAAATGGAATGAGTCAACTCTTACAAACACTTGGATTTTAACAGTTTGTGCGGATGTGAAACAGAATAATCACAAGTGGTCAAATGCAGGTGAAGCTGGGGGCAGACTGGGTTCATCGGAAGGATACTTGAAAAACGCAATAGCCACAATGGAGATGGATTACAAAAGCACTCGTGCAACCGATCCTAAGATATTGCTACCAGATAAAACGGAGAGGGACTTTTCAATGTTGACAGGGAACGGCAGCACACGGCGGTTGCAGGCTGGTTCGACCAGCGGAAGACCGCCACGCAAATGCTAAAAATGTTTAAACGTCTTGCATTTGAAGATTTACACCAACTACATCGTAAAATCCTATTACAGTGTTTCAGAATACATGTACTGTAGCCCGCCTACGTATAGCTCCTCTAGACATCACGAAAGCAATAGAGGTTTGTCTGCAGCTCGTAGTCGTGTGGTAGCGTTCTCGCTTCCCGCGCCCGGATTCCCGGCTTCGATTCCAGGCGGGGTCAGGAATTTTCTCTGACTCGTGATGACTGGGTGTTGTGTGATGTCCTTAAGTTAGTTAGGTTTAAGTAGTTCTAAGTTGTAGGGGACTGATGACCATAGATGTTAAGTCCCATAGTGCTCAGAGCCATTTGAACCAACCAACAGATCTAGTTACAGCGTGCACAGGGATATTTAAGAATCTTCAATGCTCTGTGTAAGTGAATGGAACAGGAAGAATTCCTAAAGTATGGTAAAATGGAACGTGCCCTCTGCCATGCACAACGTGAGGCCTTATATCCAGAATCTAATGTACCGTTTTAAGTGCCAGTCCTTTTAGCACACCACTGTAGCGTCTAAGGGATAAACTACTTACGACAAATGTGGTGACCCCGCCAACGATGGAATGGTTTAATCATTTTCTCCGGTGTGTCTTCATAACTCTGGGGATCAAGCAGTCTGGAGTAGAGGCTGCTGTGTGTCTTGAAGACATGAAGATACAGGGCCTCCAAATGGCCAAGTACATCTTGCCACTTTCACTGCTTCGTTTGCTTTTCCTCTTAAAAAGCATATTCAGAGGGGTGAAGCTTATACCCTAGTTGAGGTTGCTAGTGGGAGCATTACTTCCTGCGTTCTCAGTCGACTTCTAAAAATACTGTTGTTATGTATCCTATACCTCCCACCTCCGACAAAAAAATCAGAAAGATCACAGTTGCCGACGCTGTAGAGCATCCAGCACAACAGGCAGATTCCAGTAAACAGCCCTGCACTACCTCTAACACTGCCACCAACTCTCTTTCTAAGTTGCCCCTGACACAGATCACAACTTTGTTAACTGACAGTCAAACGAATGTGGGACGACTTTTATGTATTTTGAAATGGTCAGCTTGTTCCCTAGTGTTTCAGGGAGAAGTTTTTGATGTTTTTGTTATAATATTTTCATCATTTTAACTTCAACCGATTCTACATATCGTTGTAAGTGTGATGATGACCTAGCGATTGAGCGCTCTTCAACCACACACACGGACGAATGCACGTACACACGCACGCCCGAGCGCGAGCATGCGGCACTGTGGTTACCTGCCGCAAAGTCGGTGGGTTTTAAAAATAGGAATCTTAGATATTGGTTAAATCATATTGCATAAAATACTTGAAGAAAACATTATTTCCTTCTTAGTGTACTTGCCACCTACATCAGTACTGACGTACCATCCTAATATTTCCTGAGCACAGTACCACAGACAATACATCATGTGAGCTGTGCCAAATACAAGTCTACTAAAACCTCATGAGTTTCACCTGTTTGAGTGTAAGTTTCGTTGGGTTTATATAATCATCTACAGGGTAACCGGAATTAACAAGGTATATTTCTATCATACGTTTCTGTATTCGTTTCCAAACGGTATACCACTTTTACATATAGACTTTATAGGTCTAATTCACACCACTGTTTCCGGCAGTCTTCTCTTGATGGTAAGACCGATGCAGGAACTCAAAATTGGCTTTAACTCTTGACTCATATCCTACTAAGCTCGTAGCGACTGAAATGTGGAACAGCAAGCTACACTGACGAAGAAGCCTAAAGATCATGGACATACACTGAAAGGAAAATAATTGACGCCAGCAATTACTAATTAATGTATTGTAATGAAATTTCTGCAACAATTTCGACTAGGTAACGTATTTAAATGATTAACATTGCAAGATCGCAGGTTAATGTAAGTACGAGATCAGCCGTTGCAAATGTGAAGTGCTGTTAATTAATAACCGGTGTAACCGCCAGAATGTTGAATGCAAGCGTGCAAAAGTGCATGCAGTGTGTTGTACAGGTGCCGGGTGTCAGTTTATGGGATGGAGTTCCACGCCTGTTGCTCTTGGTCGGTCAATACACGGACGGTTCATGCTAGTTGTGGATGTCGCTGAAGCTGTCGTCCAATGATGGGCCGCATGTACTCGATTGGAGACAGATCTGGTGATCGAGCAGGCCAAGACAACATATCGACCCTCTGTAATGCATGTAGAGTTGCAATAGCGATATATGGGCGAGCGTTATCCAGTTGGAAAACATCCTTGGAATGTTGTTCATGAATGGCAGTACATCCAAAATTGAAGTCAGGGAGCGTGGAATAACACTGAAAGTTCTCCTGGTGTGATGCGAAATCGCATCCCAGACCATAACAGTAGGTGTGAATCCAGTGTGTCTAGCATGCGGAGAAGTCGGTTGCAGGCCCTCACCTAGACCCTCTCCAAAAACCACTGGCACCGAGCCAGAACCATCTCTCACTGGAAAACACAACAGACCTCCTTACTGGTCTCCAGTGAGTACCCTCTTGACATATCTAAAGTCACAAAAGGCGGTGGTTTGGGTTCAGTGGAGTGCACGCCGCCGGACGTCTGGCTCGGAGCTGTTCTTGAAGTAACTAACCGATTTACAACAGTTCGTTGTGTCACTGTGGTGATAACTGCTGCTTAAATTGCTGCCGCAGACGCAATACGATGCGCAAGAGAAATACGCCGAGCAGTATGGGCTTCCGTGTCAGTAGTGCCACGTGACCGAGCAGAGACCGATCTTCTTGAGGCTGTACATTCTCGTAACCACTGCCGCCGGCACTCATATACAGTGGCTACATTCTTCCAAAGTCTCTCTGCAGTATCACAGAAGGAACATCGAGCTTCTTGTAAAGCCCTATTACATGAACTCGTTCAAACTCAGTGATGTTTTGATAATGGTGTCTTTGTCGCCTTAAATTAACGCTCGCCACCGTTACAACGCGTATTTAAAGTAAACCTGATTCTCAACCACTTAGTGGTCCTACTAGCGCTACTTTATGTGATTGGTGCGACGAAATCTGAACAGCCACTATCTTACAGATGTCGAAACACGACTACCAACTTTCGTCTATGTTGCACAACACTTGCTGCTGCGATTTTTTTTTCCGTCAGTGTATGACGGAGGGCGACGTACAAGCGGAGAAAGGGCAAACGTGGAATCAGAAACTCGAGTAACACACAACTAAAATCGTAGCACAGATCAATGAAAGGAAAGGTACCTACAGAAGAATGAAAATACAAGAAATGAAGAACCCATTGTGCTCCAACATATTTATATTCTCATATTCTCAGTTGGGGTGTAGAGTTTGGAATTCAATATGATGCGATGTCTGTCGTTTGCACGACTATTTATTAAATTAGTATTAGGAAAACAGTCTTAATCCTTTTTGTTTATTTATTTATTTTTTTCACTTAGTGCCGACTGGTTTCAGCTCATCGCAGGGGCCGGGCCATCTTCAGGGCGAACATACCGCTGGTGAAGTCACATCTACCAAGGTCTCCTGCCACACCTTGGTAGACGTGACGCCACCAGCAGTCGACCAGCGGTATGTTCGCCCTGAAGATGGCCCTTGCGATGGGCTGAAACCGGTCGACACTAAATAAGTAAGAAAGAAACAGGATTAAGACTGTTTTGCTAATACTAAGTTTATTTACTTACAGTTACTGTGCGGAAGCCTTCACCTTTCAGAGATGACAGAATACTCACCTGAAACAAACGAAAAGACATGTCACGGAATATTTCTACGTACTTCACTTACAAACCAACGTAAATGAAATGTTCAAGATCTACGAATATAGTGAACATTAAGTGCCCTTCAATAGTACTAGCTTTTTTTTTTTTTGATAAATGTATAGAAGTACTCTGCAAGAGGAACCCGACATTAACATTCACTACACAAATGAGCACACAAAATCCTGCACCAGATGCCCCAAATGCATCAATTCATCTTCAGAAAAATACATTTTTTTCGAGTAACACATAAAATCCAGCAAGAACAGATCAGCCCCAACCCTCATAAAACTATGTATTCCACCGAATTCTACACCAATAAAATAAAAAATAACACGTATATCAAAGCATCAAATGAAAAGCTAATATTACGCCTACTGTTTCAATCGTAAAGTAAGAGGACTTGCTGTGCATAACAAGTCACTGCTCATTTGAACGTTGCGTAAGTGTTAAACATCCCCAACAACGCCTGAGATTAGAATAGTGATGTTAATTTAATAATGGAATAGTGTAACACTAACGCTGTCACTTTGGGATGATGATTCCAGAGTGCTGTAAAAGCATGAAACACTCTAAAATCTACTGTTGTAAACTACTTCATGTCCTGATTCAGTATGCGAGTAACGAAGTACACCTATGACTCAAAGACTGTCTGGCCACATATAGCTTTAAGGCGAGGCTCCCAGATGGTCGGTCAGCATGGTGCACCGTACGGCCGGATACTCAATTTATTCTCTTCGCTCTCCCACTTCCCTCCTGACGCTCTTGACATCATTCTGCTCGCCGTCGATTGGTAAAGCACAGATACTTGTTTACTGATTTTTGATGTGCTATTCTAAGGCTACGCTGAAGAGGTTTATTGGTAAGGCTTTTGCTTGCTCACACTACACTGAAGAAATTCGAGACCGATGGAACAAAATCGCACCACAAGGAAGAAGCTAGCTACATGAACGTAAGTTGGAAGGCGTCTTTCAACATCTTAAATAATATTCATAATCAAATTTCGTGCCAGTCGCATACGGGGAGCCGGTGGTGGTCAAATCCAAAAAATTACGATTTTTTTTTTTGCTACCGGAAATTAATTGTAACATTCCTGTTTAATGTAAACTTTGAATTATTGTTCTACTCGCCCTAGAAGTGGAGTTATTACCATTTTCCCCCACGCCTGCAGAGGAAATGGGCGGCCGCTGAATGCATCTAACACCGTCTCGCTCTTCCTGGCGAACTGCTTGGGATTTTCTCGGCTTGTTACGCACACAGCGCCTTATGTTACGCATACAGCGAGTGTGCAAGGGTTGGCTACATTGTTTTCTGTGACAAATGAAGCGCTAAGAGCGCGGAACATCGTCTCTTTGCTGTTTACCGTTTCGAATTAGTTCAGTGTTGCGCCTGTTGTTGGTAGTATTATACTTCCTGTGTAAAGCGTTGTTCTGGTTACGATGCCACGTTTTAGTAACCGTGTATATAAGAAGAGGAAGAACGTTGGGAAAAGAAAATTAACACGAATACCAAGATGCGATACTACAATTACTGAAACAGTGCATTCTTCTGCTAAGCAACACATGGCCGCCCATAGCCCTGTGACATCTTCTAGCAAGAAGCTGACTGGTGGAAGTGACAGATTTCGTGAATGTGTTAGTGACACTGTACGAGCACTAAGAAATATATGCAATAAAACCAATTTTTCATGACATAGCACAGCCAGAATTGTTACACAACTGTCTACAAGGAAAGACTCAGAATCCTAATGAGAGCGTAAACAATTTGATTTGGAAAGTGATTCCTAAAAGGGTGTTTGTAAGCATAAAAACACTGCACTTTGGCATTTATGATGCAATAGCAACCTACAACCAAGGGAACAGTGTGAAGTTCTGAAGGCATTAGGATTTACAGCTGGGGTGAACACTATACGAGCACTAAGAAATATTGACAGATAAGGGATAAGAGGAGCAGAAAGAAGAGAAAGGCATATGAAGTATGATGGAACAGTAGGCCCGAAAAAAAGACAGAAGAGGAAGCTTTTGGAGGATGAAGAAGAAGACCCTGATAATCCATCCTATAGTGCAGGAATGTATTGAGAAACTTTAATAGCCATTTCCTGTAAATTAGAATTTTTCGAATATAAAGAACATTTTCTCAAAATCCACTCAAGCTAGAGTGATGAAATCTTTATACAGTACTCCTAGTGGTCAAACTTAGATTGTAACATAGCCATTTGGCAATATGTTCAGTAGTTTCATTTCAGTTTAATTATAAAGCAATTACTTATAAAAAAATTTGGGCCATTAATAAAAAAAATAATTGGAAGGAAACTAGAAAATATACTCCAAAATCCCTCTGTCATAACTGCAATACTAAACCACTCTATATGTAAAAAAAAATTCAAATTTTTCTATTTGGTAGTTTATTCACAAATGTTCTTCAAACTTAGTGATTTTAACATGGGCAGCAAGGCACCTCCGGCTCCCCTTTGCTTGCTCACACTACACTGAAGAATTTCTAGACCGATGGGAAAAAAATCGCACCACAAAGAAGAAGCTAGCTACATGAACGAAAGTTGGAAGGCGTCTTTCAACATCTTAAATAATATTCATAGTCAAATTTCGTGCCAGTCGCATATAAATGGCGCTAGTAAGCCCCAAAATGAAGATTCAAATCGGGTTTCCTTGAAATTTACGCTGTAATGGTCGTCAGCGTTAGTTACCTTTGAGATTGGACGTGGTAAATTGGTGTTAGTAAAGATTGCCTTTAAGGTTGCAAAGACACCATTATCAACACCACACTGAGTTTGAATGAAGTCGTGTCATAGGGTACGAGATGCTCAGTGTTCCTTCTGTGTACTGCAGCAAGACTTGCCATGAATGCAGCCAATGTACATTATTGTTGGCAGCGTTGTCACGAGAATGTTCGACACCTGTACAACATTCTGGCAGTTACACGGATTATTAACGTATCAGCATTTCACATTTGCAACGGCTTAATTCGCCGTCTCACCAACCTCTGGTCTTGTAGCGTTAATCAAATGTGTTACCTAACCAAATGTATTCCCTGAATTTCATTACTCTACAGTAATGATTTTTCGCGTTGCGCCATTTTGACTGTCTATGTTCTATGGTTTTTAGGCACATTTATGGGGTGCACTTCTGCAGTTGTGTTTTCACGTCGACACTAGTAGCACTTTGTTCAGTTTGAGTCTTTGTCACAATAAAAGAGAGTTAATATTTACTTCCCACTAAGTCATCCGAAAATACTGGCTGCTTTGCACATTACTTCCAAAGTCTTTAATTAATACTACGGGGATTATAATGTCTACTGTGTTATTTTTCTATCTTTTGTAAGCGTGTGGCACTGTACAATCACGTGGCCTGTCAGAAGACATTTGTCAATCTTATTCGTCAACTTTTATATACGTTTTCTGAGTAATAACTAAGTTTAAATTGCATATACAGGGTGTCCAGAAAAGGGCTCCCTGATTTCAATATTAAATATCTCGAAAACAAAGATCGTTAGAGGAATGCAGTAAACGGTATGTTTATTATGAAAGCTGTAAGAAGTTTATCCAGCAGTTTGAAATAATAGTTACAAAAGCTGCTAACAGATGGCGCTGTACGCTGTACAGCTCATATCAGCATACATAAGTGAAATAATTGTATGAAAACAACCTTTGCAAACAATCACATCACAATGTTTTCAAACTGTTCACCATTGGCACTACAGAGGTGGCGCAAACGAAGAATGAAATTCGCCATCACATTTCGTAGTGTCTCAACCGAAATGGATTCACATGCCACAGAGATCGTCGATTCAATCTCGTCCAGGGTGGCGGGATGCTTCGGGTAGACCATGTCTTTCACTGTGCCCCACAAAAAAAAGTCACAGGGAGTCAAATCCGGCGAATATGGAGGCCAATGCATGCCTGCACCAGTAAATTTGGGATATTCCAAAGCAATGTATTCCTCAATAAAGCGAAACACTTGTTCGGTCCGATGTGGCCGGGCTCCATCTTGCATAAACCATTCAGTACCTGGTCGATCCTCTAACGCTTGCTGTGTGACGACAAATTGTTCCAAATTTGCAACGTAACGTGCACCAGTGACCGTTTCTTGAATGAAAAAAGGGCCAATAATGCCTCTGCTGCATACTGCAGCCCACACAGTAACGGGGGTTTCGCTTCACACCAATATGGCTTTTCGGAACCCCAAAATCGCGAGTTCTGATTATTCACGTATCCATTCAGGTGGAAGTGTGCTTCATCTGTAAACCAGATGCACCCAACATCAAATCCTTCACTATCAATCATTGTGAGCATCTGATTAGCAAAGGCAACCCTTTGTTGCGCAGCTCGTACGGGTATGGCCTGGTGCGTTTGAATTTTGAATGGAAACATGTGTAGGCTCTTTCTCAGTATTTTCTGCGTACTGGAATGCTTCAAACCAGTCTCAGATGCAATTCTACGGACGGATGACATTGGATTTCACTGAATAATTCCAGAAACTGTGGCGATATTTTCAGGCGTAACTGCGGTTTGCTTGCGGCCAACATGCCCCACTAGATCATCAGTTACGCTGCTTGTTCGTTGAAATTTTGCGAAGAGCGTAAGAATGGTTTTCGCTTCGGGTCCTTTCGGAACATTAAATCGTGCTTGTAAACTTCGCATTGTTGCCGTAGGACTCTCTTCTAACCTGTGGTACTCTAGCACCAGAAAAACGCCTTGTTCAATGGAGTACATGGTTTTAATCTCTTCCTTCGATACGCTAATCGCCTTTCACGTTTCGATAGTGGAACTGATCGCTCTGGGCTTCGGATCACTGTTTATACTAGGCATTACGTATGGAGATTACAGCACCATCTGTTATCAGCTTTTGTAACTATTATTTAAAACTGCTGTATAAACTTCTTACAGCTTTCACAATAAACATACCGTTTACTGCATTCCTCTATCGATCTTTGTTTTCGAGATATTTAATTTTGAAATCAGGGAGTCCCTTTCTGGACACCCTGTATCTCCGGAAGACCTTCAGTGAAATCAATTCTCAATCCTTTGATCTTTAATGTTTACTTGCAGTTGTGCTTATTTTAGCTTTGTTAATGAATGGAAGACGCTCACGTGCAATCTACTTCAACTATACTTGGACTGAGCTGCCTTCAACTGACAAAATAAACCTAGGAACTGCTCTCAGCAGTCACATTACTTTCGAACTTGCGTACTATTTTTATTCATGTAGGGTAAGTGTGAGGCACAGTGATCATATGCGACAACAAAGAATTCTTCGAGGCTTTCTTTGCAAATTATTTATTTTGTATACGTTACGCCTTAGAACATACAGTACGAAGCTACATCTGTACGTATCGAAAAATGGTTCAAATGGCTTTGAGCACTATGAAACTGAACTTCTGAGGTCATCAGTCCCTAGAACTTAGAACTACTTAAACCTAACTTACCGAAGGACATCACACACATCCATGCAGGCAGGATTCGAACCTGCGACCGTAGCGGTCGCGCGGTTCGAGACTGAAGCGTGTACGTATCGTTCCAACGAGGAAAGTTAACCTTACACTGAGAGATTGTGATAGAACTCTTAAAAGATTTTGGTTGAATTTATCTTGATTTATTTTGTTTTAATGTTCCCTTAGATGTCCTCGTTGTCCTATGACTGTCAGTCCACTACATTATATCTTACTAAAAGTAGTAATATTGCGATGCTGTTAATTTATGGGCCAGATTTCTTACAAAGGAAAATATTCATAGGGCACGAATACTCGAGTGAAAACTTGCTGTGCACACACAGGTTACGGTATAAGGAAGAGTGGCGGTTTTCAGACTGTGTAGCTACAGGAATCCCTCCTGTAGATATGCTGCTGAAATTTGAACCTGCCGGGCAGACTATGGAATCACCGATAAAAGATGAACTTCAGAGAATTCAGCGTGCAAAGTACTGCACAGACTGAAAATACAAAATACACTAATACACCCGCATGAGCGGTGTGCGCCTTTCTTGCAGGTTCGGATACAGGTTCGGTGCAGTGAGGGGCAGGGCAATTGGGTGGAAACATATCAGACAAGCTAAGTTTTAACATATCACGAATGCCTACTATTTTAGTAACACAACAATAACGTAAAGAAAACGTTTACTTTTAAAAATTATGGATTACCCACATCAGCGCTTAGTACATCGATTTAAATCAACTTCCAAAGAATTGGAGCACAGACGAATACATACATTGTAAAGCATTAGTCGGAAAAATTGTAACTTACATGCGCGTGCACTTGATTTGAGAAATATAAAAGCACTAGGCTCTCACTTGTTTGAAAACGTAATAATTCACGCGATATAAAATTGAAATGCATGTTCACCATTATCATTATTGAATGCTAGATAACAACCAGTATTGCACGCGCATTAATTTTGTCACTTTCCTTTTTGAAACTAAAACAAAAAGTTAACCGTGTTCGTAGTGTAAAATTGAAAAAAATTCATTTCCATGTATTCCTGAATACACTTTTGAAAGCATGAAACAGTCGCAAAATAAATATGTATCTACAAACTTGTAAATACTGTATCCAAATTAGAAAACACAGTATGCAAAATACAATTTGTCTGTAATAGTTTATTTAGGTCAGTACTTCATTATAAACAATATTTCTACTTACATTTCTACAACACGATTTTGTAAAAGTCTTTATGGCAACGCGTCTTCATAGCTCTACAGACGGTTATTGTTTTTGCCCACAGCTGTTAACACCCATCTGTTGAAAGCTGTCAAAAGCTGTGCCAGATTTTACCGATTGTCTTGACTCGACGGTAGAAGTCTCTTAGTAGCAAAGAATAAAAGTATTATAACTTCATGAATGATACGGAACATTTGGTGCATCTAAGTAGTTATGAGGTCGTATCTCTTTAACTATGTGTCAAAAAAAAGGTTCAAATGGCTCTGAGCACTATGTGACTTAACATCTGCGGTCATCAGTCCCCTAGAACTTAGAACTACTTAAACCTAACTAACCTAAGGACATCACACACATCCATGCCCGAGGCAGGATTCGAACCTGCGACCGTAGCGGTCACGCGGTTCCAGGCTGTAGCGCCTTTAACCGCTTGGCCACCCCGGCCGGCACGAATTTCTTTACTTCGTCATACGTCGTGAACTATATGTGGTACCATGATATACAATTATAGGTGGATTTAGCGGCGTATGTGGATACCGTCTGAAATATTTATTGCAAATAGTGTTGGTAGCACAACGATAATAAGTTTAAACATCGTGCATGATGAAGCAGTTTCTCATGCATCACCTTATTAATGGCGTCATATCTCCTGAACTATCTAACAGGCAGGTGATTCTTACCCCAACAGTGACTGTTGGCGATTAGTAAGGGATATGAGAACTAAGTCTGGTTGAAATTAGTCGCGTGGTCTAGCAGGATACGTGGAACATACACAGATACATAAATTCATTTCTGAAATGTGTATAGATTTCACTTATCAATGTGGTTGTGAATAAAAGTCTTTAAAGTATGACTCTGTGACCGTCTGAATGAGAGCGATGCAGGCTATCCAAGTCTTTTACGTTCGCAACTGGGTGAGTCATCATCTTTTTTTTTTATTTTTTTAGCCGTCTCTTCCAGTGGTTGGTAGCAGATGTGCTCACTCTGTGAATGGACAGAGGGGTGCGCGGCTCGCGTTCATGCCGTTTAATATTTGTCATCTTTCTTATGGTACTGCCTCCTCGTTTTCTTATTTCATTTACTTGCGTCACTAACTTTCTGCCTTACCTGCCGTGAGTGGCAGCAGCAGCGCTTATCGATAAGTGCACTGTCGTACCATCTCTGAGCGACCGGTAGTACTCGTATTTCCGGGTCGTCGTGTGTCTGGAGTTGGGTCGGGATGCAGCGGCAGTGAAGTCGGGGACGGAGCGCCTGTGAGGCGCCGACAGCCAGTGCTCCCCGACCGCTAGCGACACACATGAACTGTCCGACGGAAGGAGACTGGAGCGGGAACGACTGTTGGTTGGTCGTTCGGTCGGTCGTGTCATCGGCCGACGTGTATTCGGTCCTTTACCGTTTCCGGGCCTAGGCAGTCGGCCGGTAGGGGCAGAGTAGCGACGAAGTCTCCGTGGCGCGTACTCAGGCCGGAGCCGCTGGCGGGGTGCTCGCACGGATGGACTTGTGAGGCGCTTCTTGTGAGGGTTACGAAGTTCGTCGCCGACCGATGCTGTACACTAAAGTTGAGTGCTCACTTAACCTACTACCAAGCCTCAACTGTTATCACGTATCTTCGTTTGATCCTGGTTGTCGCTTTCTGGGAGATTCGCACGAGCAACAGCGTGTGTACATTGAAGTCGGCTAGAATTGCAGCCGTCTTCCTGTGTGGTATTCTTGATTTAATTAATTCCTTCATTAATGAAGTGTACCACGGTATCTTCTGCCTTGTGGCCGTTGACTTTCCGGTTACCTGCCCTGGGCGTGGACGTAGTTTTCGGCAGTGTATTTTCCTCGTCGTGTTGTTGCTGTTCAGCACGGCATTTAGTTCGACAGCTGAGGTGTTGTTGGTAGTTTCGGGCGTTTATTCCGACATGGCTGGATTGGGCACCAGTATCCAGAACGTTGTGCTATTGACACCTTGTCGTCGTTTTTCTGGTCGTTTGGAGCAGAACTGATCTTGTTGGTTGGTTAGTCGGCTGGCTTTCGGTTGTGTTGCCTTCCGATTAAGAGGTTGTCGGTGTGGCTGCCTGCCTCACCTAAATGTATGTTAGTGTTACTTCCCAGGTCGATTCTTGCAATCATCTGAGCGCCGATCCTTGTGTTTTACGTAGTGATTTCCTTTCAGTCTTAAGTACTTCGTGTGGCCTTCAGCCGAGTTTTAGCTTATTAAAATTGCAAGGCTTTTCTTCTTAGGCCGTAAGCCGTAAAAAAAAAAAAAAGAATTGTTTCTTGTTTGGTATGAGACCTTCAGCCGAGTTTCAGCCTTTCAAAATTAAAATTAAAAATTCCTTGTGCCTAGGCCTTAAGCTGTAAATCTGTTTCAAATTGGTATGTGGCCTTCAGCCGAGTTTTCAGCCTTTTCAAACCAAAAGTTGAAAAATTTTGTCTAGGCCTTAAGCTGTAAGAAATATTTTCCAGTTTCTATGTCGCCTTCAGCAAAATTTTTGGCTTACATTAAAAATAGCAAATTTCTTTGTGTGGGCTTTAAACTGTGAGATTGTTTGGGTTTCGTATGTGGCCTTCAGCCGAGTTTTATGTGAAGCATTTTAGGATAAAGCCTTCAGCCAATTTTAATTGCAATTTAGAAGCTCTTACCTTTAGGCTTTAAACCGTAAAATTGTCTTCGGCGTGGTGTGTGGCCTTAGCCGAGTTTTAATCTCTCTTAAATTAAAAATTCAAATTACTTGTCTTCCCCTTAAGTCATAAGATTGTTATTTTTTAGTATGAGGCCTTCAGCCGAGTTTTACACTAAATATTTTAAGATAAGGCCTTCAGCATTTTCAAATTGAAAGCTCTTCTTCCTATTCCTTAAGCCGTTATATTTTTTTGTTGATGTGCGACCTTCAGCTGAATTTTCAGCCTATTTAGATTAAACATTGAAAGTCTTTGTCTCGGCCTTAAGCTGTAACACTGTTATTGATTAATGTGAAGCCTTTAGCCATGTCCTATGGGAAAAACTTAAGCTAAGTCTTTCAGCCTATTTATACTGAAGATTAAATTTTTTTTATAGGAGTGAAACCTACAGAAGAATTCCTGTAGCTCAATTCCTTGCTTAGGCCTTCTGCCTTGAATTTTCGATGTTGCCTCAGCCGATCTAAATTAAATCAGAGGAGGTCTTTCGTTAAAACCATGACAGTTTCTGATTGTTGCTTGTGTGAGTGATTTAAGAAATAAAGTTTATATGTTGTGTGCAACTGATAGTAACTTATTTTGACCCCTTTCCACAAATATAACCTCATCCGCTCTGTCCTGTTAGTTCAGTGATTTCAGGCACCTTAATATGTGGGGAGCGTCACTGCATCTGGGCGTAGTTTGTAATTTTTTTCCACTGTAGGGATTCAAAGCATTCAGGTTCCTTTATTTCTCGAAAGTCAGCTCACAGCTAGGAAATTCCTTCTTGTAGAAATACAAGATTACAGACAAATAGCGCCAGGGACTCAGAAGACGGCTGAGAGAAAACTACGGGGCATACAGAAAAGTAGAACTAATTACTGTACAGAGCATCTCGGCAAATTCCGTAACACACGCTGAGGCGTAGTTGCACTTGGGGGCAATTCTATCATGGCATATAGATCAAATCATTCGGTGCGTGTAGTCGCATCGAATTAGTTGGCACCTGTTGTTAGGCAATCCATTGATCGTATTTCCAGAGTGGATTGTCGTCGTACCTTTCCAGGCAGTTCACGTCAACGATTTCAACGAATTTCAGTGCCGTATTGACGTTTATCACGTCACAAACGGTTCCCATTTGAGCACCTGCAATACAATTTAAGAACTGATGTGTGTCTATTTTCTGTGTTTCTTGAAGTTTTTTTCACAATCGCCATCCGAAACACCGTACGTACCTATGAAGAATTTCGTATAAGTTGTAAAACCGTGCAACATGAATTCACATTCATGAACTCTGCTGAGCAGTTGGCTCGGTTGTAGAATAACGTTTCGACCTGTGGAGTCGAGGAGTATCCTACATCAACTGTTGGCTGTTAAGAGTCATCTCGATCAGCGAATGAGTGTTTAACAAATACATTATCATTATCAGATGTTAAGTTTTGTAAGCAAAAAGATCTTCTATATGGTATCAAAGCTCAATAGGCGTTTTAAAACTGTTTTTTTTCTGTTTATTCACTTTGAGGAGTGTCAATAAGCTCTTTCTGAAAAATATTTTGGTCCATAATCCAACAGGATTGCCTCACTTAATATCACTTTTTCTTATATATTTTAGTTTTTGATTTTCAGCTCCAACCTGGTATTATGTTGTAAAAACGAAAACGTATATTGCCTATATTTTCCCATTTTAGTGATTGGTTCATCTGATATGTCCGATTTTATTTTGTGAAGCTGCTACTTCAGATTGTACAATTCAAAAGAAAAGAGTGGCATGCATGTATCTAATAATGATATACACGGCCTACTTTACCGGTACTCATGAAATGTGACTAGTGGATCACAACCTAATGTTTAAGATTCTTGCACCACCTTTGACATTTAGTTCTCGGGGTACGAGTAATTCCTTTAAGAAATATCGATTTTAGAGTCTTATTCCCTCTTGGATACATATCTGCGGACGCTGATGGTTCAAAATGGCTCTGAGCACTATGGGACTTAACTTCTAAGGTCATCAGTCCCCTAGAACTTAGAACTACTTAAACCTAACTAACCTAAGGACATCACACACATCCATGCCCGAGGCAGGATTCGAACCTGCGACCGTAGCGGTCACGCGGTTCCAGACTGTAGCGCCTTTAACCGCTTGGCCACACCGGCCGGCGGACGCTGATGTCTGAGAAGATTCAAGTCGATACAAAGCGTCACGAAATCTCTGTCATTTGACAATCAGCATAAAAACTCAGCGCGGCCTTCTGACGGTAGGAGTTGAACTTCATACTGTGAACTCCATTCCCAAACTCTGTGACGTTGGTACAACAACCGTGGCAATTTTGCAAAAGAATTCAGTCGACCGAATTCTCTCTATAACGTTACCATGGTTGCTATACCAGTGTCTTAAAAACCACGTCTGAATTCTCTCCATAAATTTACACACTGTGTAGCGTTTTTGGATGACGTTTTCGGATGCTAGTTCACGTCAATAATGTGCTACTGTAACATCTTCTGCCACCCCTTACAGGCTATTACCGTAATTCTAATCCATTCCGTATATGGCCAGTAACTCCAGCAGCAACTCTAACCCCAAGTAGGTTCTGAAGTTGAAATTAATGCCCCTTCTTCACAAAACCCTCGACTGCTCTTTCACTTTTCGGAAGGACAATGCGCTACTGTATCGGGCCAGTAATCGGCAAGCCGTCTTAGAGCAACGACCAACTTGTGTGTTTCATAGCCTGTGTGTTGTCCCAATATATCATCCGCATAACATTTCTGGAACCTGGTTGGATCGGAACTCGTGAGATACACTCCAACGGCAATCAGGTCTGATGCCTTAGAAAGCAGCGTTCAAGATGGACGGAGGAAGAATTATCGATACCATGTTTAGTGTGTCTTTCATTCAGTTCCTCGTTTCTGTAGATCTTCTTTTGTAAGTACGCTGTTTAGGTTTTTTTATTGGTAACGCCACCTCTGTATGAAAATCACTGGCTGTGCTGTGTGCAGTCTGTGTCTAGTTTGCATTGTTGTCTGCCATTGTAGTGTTGGGCAGCGGCAGCTGGATGTGAACAGCGCGTAGCGTTGCGCAGTTGGAGGTGAGCCGCCAGCAGTGGTGGATGTGGGGAGAGAGATGGCGGAGTTTTGAAATTTGTCATGAACTGCTATATTTACATATGATGATATCAAGGTAAATACATTGTTTGTTCTCTATTAATATCTTTCATTTGCTAACTATCCCTATCAGTAGTTAGTGCCTTCCATAGTTTGAATCTTTTATTTAGCTGGCAGTAGTGGCGCTCGCTGTATTGCAGTAGCTTGAGCAGCGAAGATTTTTGTGAGGTAAGTGATTTGTGAAAGGTATAGTTTAAAGTTAGTCAGGGCCATTCTTTTGTAGGGAATTTTGAAAGTCAGATTGCGTTGCGCTAACAAAATATTGTGTGTCAGTTTAAGCACAGTCATGTATAATTTTTCTAAGGGGACGTTTCAGTTTTCAAGAACGTGGTGCTTCTTTGACAACACTGAATTCTGCAGCCAGATATTATGTACGGTTCTACAGTCCTGATGAGTAGTTCAAATAAAATCCGTAGAAGGTACGATATTTCGTTTCGGTCACATGAACCTTTTTCTCACTGACGAGCTTTACGAACATTGCCCGGACATGATGTGATTAAAAGTGTCCGGACTCCCCAACATAAGGCGCAATTCATCACTAGATGTCACCAAGAGGGGCGGGAGGAGGAGAGAGAGAATAAAATGAGTCGCAGAATACTGTGTATGATGAAGCTTAGGACTGTTGACATTATTAAAAATATCGGGAATCCGATATATCGAAATTTAAACGAGTTCATTATTGGCACTCCATATATCTACAAAAAGTATCAATATACCGAAATAATAAATATTGACGTATCGGCCTGTAAAATTATCGGCTGCACATTGTCAATATACTGTCGGTTTTAAAGTTATATATTTAAGTCTTGATCTATTATTAAACATTCTGTACATCAACAAGCTAGTAGCCTACCTACCCTCCTTAGAGTCAAGTACTGAAAGAAAAACACTTTATTTGAAAATGTGTAAATTAATGAAGGGATTTTGTGAATATGAAAAGCTTATATTACAAGACTTTTTATGTCGACTGTTGTGTTTTTAATGAACAGGCGTGTACACATTATATCGTCATGCAATGTTTCATTCCAGTTAACCTCTCAAACCTTATTTCCTTAATTTTTAGTTTGCTACATGTCAAATAAACCTTTATTCACACCTATGTGGGAAATCCGCGTTGTGAAGCTAAACGTTACAGTTTCTGTTAGTAGCGCCGAGCACCGATTTCTTCAGCAGTTGCCCTCACACGTCTCCACCCGCCACAGAGAACAATCTAGTCGTTTTGATTTTTGTTCATCTTTTTAACAACTGTTTTCCAAGAATGCCGTTGTGAAAAAATAACACAATCGTTTCGTTAAAAATGTTTTTAAAGCAACTAGGAGTGGTGGAAGCTCAAATTCTAGTAACACTCCTTTACACAATGAAGGTAAAATTAAGTTCTATTACAGTTTCAAAAGAAGTTTCAAATATTTACCGAAAATTGCGAAAAAGTATAATACAAAATAAAAATATCGGCACTCGATATCTACGTTTCATACTGGAATATCGTTATATCGGGGAAGAAAGCATCGTAGATATGTAGCGATATATCCTGAAGTTTATATATCTATATATATATGTAGCCCTAATAGCACCTACGCAGCTACTCATTATTTGCCACGTATGGAAATAAAATATGATGGACGATAAACAGTTCAGACAAGAGCAGAATAGAAGCTTTTTAAATGGGGTTTACAGAAGAGTGCTCAAGATTGGATGGGTAGATCACGTCAGGAATAAAGAGGACCTGAATAGAAATGGGGACAAGGAGAATTTGAGGAACAACTTTAGTAGCACAAGGGATTGGTTGGTAGGACACGTTCTGAAACATCAAGGGATCATCAATTTAGTACTGGAGGGCAGCATGGAGGGGTACATATCGTAGAGGGAGACCAAGAGATGAATACACTATCTTAGAAGGATGCAGATTGCAGTAGTTACTCGGAAGAGGCTTGGACGGGCTAGAATAGCATGGAGAGCTGCAGCAGATCAGTCTGTGGACTGTAGACCACCACAACAACAACAACAACACAACAACTCATCTTTATAGTCAGTACTAAGGAACACTTCAGGTGCTGTAAACAGCAGCGCCACTTGTCAGAGGTTGACTGAAAGCGGTTTATTTTGAATGACGACTGATTTTGAATGGCCTGTGGTTTTACGAGTGCCAGACAATGTTACCTACCATCACCAGTAGTGCCAACAGTAAAAAACTGACAAGGTTATACTACGGTATGGGCGTGTTTTTCATCGTTATGGTGCGGATGCTTCCTCCGCTTAACTAAGCTTTTAATCTGGAAGCACTTTACGGCACTGTGTAATCATACTGCGTACATAGTTGGAAGACGACGGTTGTTTCTACCTGAATTACAATGCCGACGTGGAGCAGTACCTGTGAGGCTATGGTTTGTGGACAACAACAGTCCTGAAATGGAGTAGCGTGCATTGAGTCTCGACCTGAACCCGATGGAACGCCTTTGGGAAGAGTTAGGACGGCGACATCGCTCCAGACATCAGCGTATAACATCGCTACCGTCTCTTGTTTCGTCTTTCCAGAAATAACGGACTGCCATTCCTCCACAGACACTCAGACGTCTCACCGAAAGTGCCACTAGCAGAGTTGAAGCCGTCGTAGAGGCGAACGGTGGAGGCACACGATAATGATGACACTTTTGATGTGTAATTAGATTTTCTTCGACATTTTTTAAGAAGAATTTTCTGTGTCTGTCAGTGCTGGTTAACTAAAAACGGTATATTTTTTAGTTTAAAGTAGGACTGTAATGTATACGATGACGACGTTCCGTAACAAGTAAATATTCGTCTGTCTTCTACATACAGCATATCGTGTAAATTAATTGACATCAAACGGCTTGATAATGGGCAACAGCGTCAGTTGCAGGAAACTGAGAGTCACAACTAGATGCCAATGAAGTGGAGGAAATTGTATTTTAGAGATGTATAAGATACAGGATGTCGAAGAAATTATTTCTAACCATCACTTTTCATAGGTCTCTGGCTTGTATTTGATGCTTTTCCCCTCAGTTCACTAGGGTGAGAAAGTGAAACAATTTCTTTTAAAAAAACATTGGTTGACCCTGTAAATCTCAGATCTACACACATGAAAAAAGTTTTACATCACCTCAGTTCCGGAAAATGTACAGAAAATTGGAATAGAGATCAACATAAACATCATTTCCCCCTTTTTTTGCTCATAAAAACCAGATATTGCCTGTTGTACCACCATACAGCGAGAACTTCAGAGGCGGTGGTCCAGAATACTGTAGACACCGTTACCTCTAATACCCAGTAGCACGACCACTTGCACTGAATCATGCCTGTATTCGTCGTGGCATACCATCTACGAGTTCATCAAGGCACTGTTGGTCCTGACTGTCCCACTCTTCAACGGCGATTGGGAGTAGATCCTTCAGTACGGTTGGTGGGTCACCTCGTCCACAAATAGCCCTTTTCAATCCATCCCACGTATCTTCGATAGGATTCATGTCTGGAATACATGCTGGTCACTCTATCGAGTGAAGTCGTTATCCTGAAGAAAGGAGGAGGAGGAGATTAGTGTTTAACGTCCCGTCGACAACGAGGTCATTAGAGACGGAGCGCAAGCTCGGGTGAGGGAAGGATGGGGAAGGAAATCGACCGTGCCCTTTCAAAGGAACCATCCCGGCATTTGCCTGAAGCGATTTTAGGGAAATCACGGAAAACCTAAATCAGGATGGCCGGAGACGGGATTGAACCGTCGTCCTCCCGAATGCGAGTCCAGTGTGCTAACCACTGCGCCACCTCGATCGGTCTGAAGGAAGTGATTCACAAGATGTGTACGATGGGGGCGCAAATAGTCGTCCATGAAGACGAATGCCTAGCCAATATGCTGCCGATATGGTTGCACTATCGGTCCGAGGATGACATGCACGTATCGTACAGCCTTTACGGCGCCTTCCTTGACCATTAGTGGCGTTCGTCGGCCCCACATAATGCCAACCTAAAACAGCAGGGAACCTCCACCTTGCTGCACTCGCTGGACTGTGTCTAAGCCGTTCAACCTGACCGGATTGCCTCCAAACACGTCGCCGACGATTGTGTGGTTGAAGGCATATGCGACACTTTTCGGTGAAAGGATCGTGATGCCAATCCTGAGCAGTCCATTCGGCATGTTGTTGGGCCCATCTGTAAATCGCTGCATGGTGTCGTGGTTGCAAAGGTGGGCCTCGCCATGGGCATCGGGAGTGAAGTTGTGCATCATGCAGCCTATTGCGCACAGTTTGAGTCGAAACACGACGTCCTGTGGCTGCACGAAAAGCGTTATTCAACATTGTGGTGTTGCTGTCAGAGTTCCTCCAAGTCATGATCCGTAGCTAACGGACATCCACTGCAGCAGTAGCCCTTGGGCTGCCCGAGCGAGGCATGTCATTGACAGTTCGTGTGTCTCTGTACCTCCTCCATGTCCGAGACGCCTGGACACTTCCCTTGATGAGAGCCCTTCCTAGCACAAAGGAAGGTGCGTACGCAATTGAATCGCGGTATTGACCGTCTAGGCATGGTTGATGTACAGACAACACGAGCCGTGTACCTCCTTCCTGGTGGAATGACTGGAACTGATCGGCTATCGGACCTACTCTATCTAATAGGCGCTACTCATGCATGGTTGTTTACATCTATGGGCGGGTTTAGTGACATCTCTGAACAGTCAAAGGGACTGTGTCTGTGATACAATATCCACAGTCAACGTCTATCTTCATGAGTTCTTGGAACCGGGCTGATGCAAAACTTTTTTTTTGCTGTGTGTACAACGAACTGAAATGCTTTCACTCCCTTAATAATCTCTCACTGATGCCCTGTAGCAGAGGCATTTTATGTGTGGATGAAAGTATTTTAGGTCATCTACAACCGCCAATTTTTTTCGTGTTCCATTTGGTCAAGAGATTAAGAATATTTCAGGACTGCATATCAGAATCTGGTATTAGAAAAGAAATTTAATGTAATACAGCAGAGTAAAATAGTGAATGAAGAAGAAATGTTAATACAAAGTTTGGAGAATACAGGAATACTTTTTAACAGAACATTGTAAGTATACCAAGAATGACAAGTCGTTTGAGTACTTTTTTCCGCACCCTCTGCGTTTGAGTATAGGTGATGAATGTGCCGTGGCCTGAACAGGGGTATACATAGAGCATTCAGAGAGGAGAAGACATAAACGAGAAAGAAGTGTGCAGAGTTATCTCAGCAGACATCACGTAATGTGAACACACCGAAAGGAAATATGAGAATCAACGCGTCCTCCGCGACACGGAGGTTAATCTAAAGGGTGGAGAAGCTGTAGTTGGAAGCCGTTTCTCCGTAATTGTCGTCGTTAGTGCGGGAACTTGTGAAATTACCGAGAAGAGCTCAAGGGGTGACCCTTAGCGGTAGGAATGTTTGGCGGAAGTTGCCTTTCAATAGGCCAGCAGCCACTAACGAACTAATATGAGTCTGCGTGAATGACGCCGTTAAAACAGAAAAGGAGGAGGAGTAATGCTCCAGATGATCCACGGCAGCTATGGTCACGAAACGTTCGCTGCAGAAGTCTTCCGATATTGCTTCATTTGATCGTTTCTTCCCAGATTTCCGCACAATAGTCCACCTACACACAAATGACGCAATCAGACTAATGCGCCGGACACTGGCAATAACTATGATCACTGATCCTACCGACAGCCTTACAGTTATCAAATACGGAACAATTTCAATAATGTGAATGATTTCCTCTGTGGGATTATTTTTTTATATCAAACCAGTACGTTCAGTAGTAGATTCCAGTCTAACGTTTCTACTCTTCACGCATGGTACATCGTCAAAGACTTTGGGTTTGTTATTCGTTTCCTCTGACATGTAAAGCACATGTAAATGATCTTTTCAAACATTTTACTAAGTGAAACATTTGGTCTTTTCTCACTTTTATATAAGTAAATTGTATGTATTTGACCAACAGAAATTCGAAGTTTTGAGACGCCTCTGCTGCAACAGGAGGACATTTGGCATTACCCGTTACCAAACAAACATTTTCTTTTATTGGTTTCGACAAAGCGGTCTCAATGAGTCGAGTACTCTATTAGATTCAGCGATACATCAATAAGACGTCGGTGCACCTGTGGCGCACAATGCAGAAGCGTTACTGCTTAGCATGAACTCGACAGTTCTTTGGTACATTTCCGGAGGTATGTGGCACCTGACGTCTACGCCCAGGACACGCGACTGCCGGAAGGTATGGGCCGGTGTTGTCCACCCTCGAGTTAGCACTCGATAGTATTGCCGTTTTGTTAGATCTAGCTCAGATCGGGTGAATTTGGTGGCCAGGACATCGACGTAATTTCACTACCATTCTCCTCCACCCCCTGCAGCACATTTTTGGCGTTGAGACACGAACGTCAGAGTGTCGTCAGCGTCTATAGAAAGTAGCTGAAGGATGATGAAGCCGGGAGACGAATAAGCGAAGAAAGTCCCACAGACGAGCGTCTACTTGAAACTTCCTGGCAGATTAAAACTGTGTGCCGGACCGAGACTCGAAGTCGGGACCTTTGCCTTTCGCGGGCATGTACTCTACCAACTGAACTACCCAAGTACGAGTCACGCCTCGTCCTCACAGCTTTACTTCTGCCAATACCTCGTCTCCTACCTTCCAAACTTTACAGAAGCTCTCCTGTGAACCTTACAGAATTAGCACTCCTGAAAGAAGGATACTGCGGAGACATGGCTTAGCCACAGCCTGGGGAAGTTTCATATCAGCACACACTCCGCTGCAGAGTGAAAATCCCATTCTGGTAGCATCTACTTGTTTGGAAAATACGGACAGTTATGTACGGCAAATATCACGTAGGTTGCTGCCAGACAGTACCTCATTTGTGTCTTTTGTGGACCAGCTGACTTGTAACAGACAGTTACACACGTCATTATTTCATCAGTGGCTTGTGCTTCTCTGGCCTTTAGATTCATTATCCTTCTAACATCGACTGTACACAGAAGTTAAATTTTACACATACGAGTATATAACGCTGATGTGTGGTGCAACATACACTGCATCTTATTGTAAACTCATTTGTACTCGGGTTTTTCGGTTCTAGATGGGGTACTTTACTTATGATCATTAATGGCTTGCTCTTGCCATATTTACTTGGAGCTACTAACCAACCAAAACACATACTGTTCCTACTAGCTACGGCTGTCGGTCTGCAAATGAAGTAAATACTGATGTAATGTTGGTCGGTTTGATGCCCTGAGTCACCAATAAAAGTATTTGCACTTATACCCCAGACAACCTGTTTGTGCATACGTCATCAGCGGGCTCTTTGAGCCGTGTGTATTCCTTGAGCAACGGTAGAATATTACATACATTATATGAATTAGTAAAGACAATTATAGGACCAGTTGTTGAGAAACTATGTATAGCCTATTGTGAAGATAGCGAATTTCAGCTTTTTAGATTCAATACACTCTGGAATACAAAGAATTACCAATAACACAGAATTTACGATTACCTTGAGAAATTACTTACTGACACGTTAAAATACTTTGTGTAGCGGTTAGTGAAGAATGGTAACTAGTCTGATCCAGAATTATAGGTATAAACTACGTTTTCATGGAAACACTACAAACTCAGTTTTAGACTGCTATTATTATTTATACTGTGCAATATTATTTAAATTTTTTTATTGCCTAATTGAATGAGCAAATGAATGCGGCATGTATGTCAAGCAGGAATCATTGAACTTGTGAATAAAAATAGCTGAGTCTGTATGGGAGTGGTAATTGGATTGTATAGCCTTGATACGAATTACATGCACTACATGAGAAAAAATAGTAACTGTAAAGCATGCAGTTTCCGGCATTTTAGATAAACAAATTACTCCAGCCACTCACACGATTACAGAATGGATAAATTCGTTTTTATTTGCTTTTTGACGATGTGTTACTTTGTGCTTTCATGCAATTTGATTGGTTCAAAGTAAGTCAATAGCGGGTTAAGGATATGGAATTACGAAGCTGATTGGCTACAATGGTATTCGGCTAATGTGAGTAGAGGCCTTTGGCGCGCTTTGCTACTGAGAGAGGTGTTGACGCGTAAGTCGAGGAGAGTCAGTGATCAGTTCTTGAGACGAAATGAGACGTAGAGCGGAGTTCTAGGTAGTTTAGTTTTAATTTGAGAGATAGTGATTCTTTCAGAGAATTTGGTTTATCGGTAAAAGTGCATGATCATCCGCGGGTGATGACCACGGAAATTACGAACGATACTTTTAGTGAGTACTGAGAATTTGTTTCGGAGGATACAATTCCGTGTGGCTTGCTGCGCAGTCATAACCGCGTAATTTCAAAGGCCAAAAGTATTGATTTCTTTAATATGTGAGCCTAAGTATTAAACACCTATGTATTCTACAAACACTTTATTAACTAATAAAAAGTGCGGTACTTTTACCACCTGGTTTGAGGTAAAACCTGTAATATTGCTGCTAGAGGGAGACAAAGCGTGGGATGTAATTGTAAAAGGATAGTAAAAACTATGCTAATTTTCGTTAGTTCATCTCTGGAAATGTTCTCCAGGATAGGATAGGCTGGAATGGTCCGTATACAAAGTGCCAATACAGAACAGATGTTTCAATGCGAGGAAGTTCCTTCATTTAATAGTTATACCCATACCAAGTAGAATTACTACACTTCAGCAGTGCAACAAGTCAATTGTATCCATGCAACCTGTGAGCACGTGAAATGCAGCTAATGTTTCGTAGATCTGAGGAGCACTGCTTGTCACCTCTGCACAGGCCTTATTTTTGAAGAAATCACTAAAATGACTACCAGCTTCTGTAGTACGAAGTAAGAACATAAAACCACACCGCTGTACACTCCTATAGCTTGCAAAACTGGTTGCATATGCGGAACGTAATGGGTATAAGTGCAGATATTTAATATGTAGTATCGTTGGTGTGTACGTTGTTTGGTCTCTGCATCGGACATTCTTTCCACAGACGCGTCACAAACTTTACGACCTGGTGTTTCCTGCATGGTTGTACCTTGGCTGCAAAGCATACGATGCCTTTCAATACTGATTTTCCGTTTTGCATCCATGAATTACATTTCAGTATCTGCCCAGCTGCTCGGGGGGAAAAATAGAGATTAACTGCTTGCTTGCTTGTCCGAAGCGTACATGGAGATACTAACCAACATAAAAAAATACGACTTTCAATAGCTATAACTGTTAGTCTGCAAACGACGTAAATTATGACTTAATGTTGTTCAGTACATCGTCCTCACACACCAACAGGAATATCTACACTTGTACCAGTTACACCCTGTATGTGGCTGTACTGGAACGGACAACGAGGACTGTGACCAACAAAACACTGCGACTCATCTGTGTACTGGAGTACGAGTGATACCCATGGCCATAAAATATATTTTCAGATCTCGATATTTGCTGTACATGGTCCTGCGCATGACCATGACTTTAACTGATCGAGGAATTTACAGCTCGATAAACCTTGTGCTCCCTTCGATCTTTCGAACGCTGTCTCGGTGCCGTTGTAGATTTGTTATGTACTGTCGGTTTTAATAATAAAATAGCTGACTACTGTGTTTTCTAAAGGTGCAGGTGAAGTGTCGCGGGTCAGATGTCATGCAACTGCACGAGCAGTCTCCATAACGTATCCGCTTCTGCATATCAGAAAGTCTCGACCTTGCTCGAACGCAAGTATCGTTTGTCCAGCATTAATTGTAGGTCCCACTTCGTCCTCTGTAACTGAGCTACAATTTGGGCCGGAGCGAACAGGGATATGTTGCGTACAGCTGTTCTCCATATTAACAGATGATATGAACAGTTCAGAAAAAATCCTTGTTTCCATTGGCTTTTCAGGGACGTATCTGTAAGAACCAAATTGAGAGCGTACAGAAATCCCCAAGTCGCCGAAAAATAAGCTATTCGCTACTTAACGTGACATCCTCTGACAGTCAAAAGGTGTGGAAGAATGTTTTCTAATCGCAGCAAGATTATGAAGCAGTTTACCATTCTATGACGCAGACGTGTACACGATCTCGATATTTGCTGGGTTTGTTTTTCTGACGGTGTTAGCTGTACGTTGTCAGTGATAAGGTTCACAGGTGAAGAGGTGGTCAATGTCCACCTAGTGAACGGATTCTCTGAATGCAATTCTAGAACAGCACAGTAAATCTACAAGGTGTGTTTCAAAAGCTCTCGGCCAACCCATGAAATACTTGTCCTAGCGAAATGTCAGTTTAGCAACTACAAGCACATTCCTTTGTTGTTTAAATACCAACTTTTATATTAATATCATTTTTTTTTTCAAAAATTAGCATTTCGACTTTACCAAATTGCATGTGTTCGAGTTCAGTGTTGCCTCAAGTCATAAGACACCCTGAACGTTCGTACGGAAGATGCTCCCATCAGTAAAACCAGTCCACCAAGGATACGAGCCTTTGATTGCATCTTCCACAGAAGAAAATGTATTCTCCTTTGTACGTTCAGATTCGGTGCAACGAAACGGCGGACGCAGCAATCAGGGAGTTGAGGTCTTCCTGTACTGTGGAGCACTGCAACGTCTCTCTCCGTGAATTGAAGTCGTGTCCGACGCACGGCCTCATGTGTCTCAGGGAGGAAGGGCACGTTCCTGAAGCCATTTAGCCGACAGCTGGGGACTTGAGCACTGAATTTGATGCATCCATATTTAGTGCTACAAATTTCATTTTGTTCTCTCGACTCGTAAAAATCTTTCTCCGGAGGATTAATTTGCTTATTTCTGTTGTGGACTGGCAAGACAGCCAATCCACTAGGACGTGAGGCCAAAGGGCACGCGTTTAAGCTCACGCAGGATGGCGTGAGGTCTGGAACAGGACTAGGTCTGTATAGTAGCAAAAATAGTATGTAGCTTCTGGAATACTTAACTTTAATCCATAATTGGTGAACATCGGTCTGACGGTACATGCATCACAGGATAAATAGCAATTGATAATGGCGCCTTGCTAGGTCGTAGCAAATGACGTAGCTGAAGGCTACGCCAACTATCGTCTCGGCAAATGAGAGCGTAACTTGTCAGTGAACCATCGCTAGCAAAGTCGGCTGTACAACTGGGGCGAGTGCTAGGAAGTCTCTCTAGACCTGCCGCGTGGCGGCGCGCGGTCTGCAATCACTGATAGTGGCGACACGCGGGTCCGACGTATACTAACGGACCGCGGCCGATTTAAAGGCTACCACCTAGCAAGTGTGGTGTCTGGCGGTGACACCACAATTTCCACCCGTCTTTCTCAACACCTACTGAGGAGCAATTGTTTCACAACAAAGTCGGCAACGAGAATCGATACCACAGGCATTAGCGAGCGCTCACTGCATCCGCAACAGCCAACGGCAGGCATTCCAGAATACTACGCTTCCCTCTCAGTGTAGCAGCTCCCTGACACTGAGGTGAGTATTGTGTCGAACGTAGAAGAGCCCCGCTCCACTCCCAGACCTCACCTACAGCAGTCGAAAACATCGCCTAGGACAGGAACAGTTGCTGTTACTGAGTAAACGTACTTTCGAAAATGTTGCGTTTTGTACTGCAAGAGAACAGTTTGTTTATCTGTGCACCAAGTGATGCATTCATAGTCAGTGACAGTTGTAAGTTATAAACCAATCTTGTGGCAAAGAAGCGTGTCAGAATTTAGTAAATCTTTTATTAATTACTGTAATAAATGAACTAATATTTCATGTGTTCTAGTCAGGTGAGTCTTCCCCCAGCGCAGTAAAATTACCCACAGTTACGGCAGGACGACAGTAGCTTCTTCTGGGCACAACACACACTTTCTTCTTGGTCTTGTGCATTTCGATATACCTTCTTCTTTTGGAACATGTGTTTTCTTGCTATGGTCTTACAAACGTTTCTGACTGCGTTGTTGTGATATCTCTGCTGAGCGCAACATATTAAACGGCGACAGCTGCAACCGTTGATCCAAAAATTCGCGGGAACATCACGTTAATTATTCTTTTCGGACTTCTTTCAAAGTCAGGGCTTATTTAGGTGCATGACGATTGATATAGGTCTGCAAAAAGCAATTCTCTGTCGGATCCATTGGAATGAAATCGTGGCAAAGACTAGTCTGACAACCAGGATTTTAATGCTGTTCTGAGGAACAGAAACGTTATACACATTTACAGCGCTCAAATAAATCGACAGTTATGCACCATCGCCTTGGTATTGGCCATCAGCCTGAGTATGCCAACTCTAAGGGTCTGCCCTACAGTGGCAGTTATTAGGTCCTCCAAGGAGAGCGCCAGTTTCCATGTATCAAATAATAAACTTTATTTCCTCGAACCAGATTAACAAAATACCAGATCATGTTCATGACACCTTCCCATTGCAGGTATGGAAAATCACATCTCACATATGGCGTCCTTTACTCTGCAGGGATGAAAGAGTTCTGTCCGCGAAGTTTGGTATGAGTGCCTCATATAGCTCACTTAAATTTCGCCAACAAGACGTCGAATTTGTTCCTTTAACTCGCGAATATTTCGGAGCTGATTGATACACACACCAATGATTTAAGGTAACTGCAAAGGGAAAAGAAAAAGAAAAGAAAGGTGTTAAGTCACATGACATTGGTACCCAATGTTGGTCATCTGTACCTGAAATGTGGCGATCTGACAATCGCTAATGGAGTAACTCAACTATTTCGTGGAAAGTGCGACACGCAGCATTATCCTGATGAAACCAAACTCTTGAATGCCTGCGCTACTGAAATGAAACCACAAAATTCTTTTCTCATCGCATGGTATCTATTTCTACTAACAGCCACAGTTTGCCTGTTTCAACTTCATTAAAATAAGACCCAATGATATCGTTCACCGAAAAGCCACACCAAACCGTCAGCCCCCTTCAATGCAGTTCTCTCACATGAAACATGAAAGGATTTTCTGGCTCCCAGAAACGGCGCAGTACTGGATATTCAGAAACCCATTTAGCTGGAACGGCGCCTCGTCAATGAAAATGAAGTTCCTCACAGGACCGTCGTCTTGCGGTCGTCTTCTGAGGAACTAGTCAATAAAATGTCCCCTTTTCCCGTGGTCGGCTTCTTTCAACTGCTATGTTAACTGAATTCTGTAAGAATGAAAATAAAAGAACGTGCCGGATAATTCGCGATAATGAAGAATATCGCATTCCCAGTTATTTGGAACGACGCACAGTCAACTTCATTGGACTAACAGAGACCGCATTTTATGTAGAGATTGACTAGGAAGAGTGAACCCAGAACTTTCATCGTTCAATGTTGAACACGCTTCTTTAATATTTACAGTACGTACGTGGACTTTTCACTTATTGTGCATTACAATCGCGGGACGATGTCCCATAGGTACTGCACACCTTTCTTGACCTAACAATGTATTTTTACTACACTGAAGAGTCAAAAAAATTGGTGCACCAACTTAATATCGTGTAGGGGCCCCGTGAGCATGCGGAAGTGCCACAACACGACGTGGCATGGACTCGACTAATGTCTGAAGCAGTGCTGGAAGGAATTGACACCACGAATTCTGCAAGATTGTCCATACATCCGAAAGAGTACGAGGGGGTGGAGATATCTTATGAACAGCACGTTGCAAGACATCTGAGATATTTTCAGTAATGTTCACGTCTGGGGAGTGTGGTGGCCAGCGGAAGTGTTTAAATTTGCTGGAGCCACTATGTAGCAATTCTGGACTGGTGGGTTGTCGCATTGTCCTGCTGGAATTGCTCAAGGCCGTGGACATGAAAGGATGCAGGTGATCAGACAGTATGCTTACGTGTGTGTCACCTATCAGAGTCGTATCTAGACTTATCAGGGGTCCCATGTCACACAACTTCACACGCCCCACACCACTACTGAGCTTCCACCAGGTTGAACAATCCCATGCTGACATGCAGGGCCCATGGATTCATGAGGTTGTCTCCATACCCGTATACATACATCCGCTCGATACAATTTGAAAAGAGATTCGTACGACCAGGCACATGTTTCCAGTCATCAACAGTCCAGTGTTGGTGTTGACAGGCTAAGGCGAGGCGTAAAGCTTTGTGTCGTGCAGTCATCAAGGGTACAAGAGGAGGCCTTCGGCTCCGAAAACTAATATCGATGATATTTGGTTGAATTGTTAGCACGCTGACACTTTTTGATGGCCCAGTACTGAAATCTGCAGCAATTAGCGGAAGGGTTGCACTTCTGTCGCGTTGAACGATTCACCCCACCTGTCGTTCTTGTAGGAAGTTTTCCCGGCCGCAGTGATGTCGGAGATTTGATGTTTTTCCGGATTCCTGATATTCACAGTACAAAGTGGTGGTAGGGGGAAATCCTCATTTCATCGCTACCTCAGAGATGCTGTGTCTCATCACTCGTGCACCGATTATAACACCACATTCCAACTCACTTAAATGTTAATAGCCTGCCGTTGTAACATCACTAACCGATCTAACAACTGCGCCAGACACTGTTATCTTACATAGGCGTTGCCGACCGCAGCGCCGTATTCTTCCAGTTAACATATCTCTGTATTTGAATACGCATGCCTGTGCCCGTTTCTTTGGCGCTTCAGTGTATTAGTACATGCTAAGAAATACTAACTGCTCCGTGGTTCGACACATAGTATGGAAATGAGAGAAATTCAGCCGGAGAAACACACAGAATGTTTATGTAAACCGAACTGATACACAACAATGTGGCCTGTTGAAAAACAAATATATACTACACGATTCGAAAGCTTTGAGCTTTTTGAAGGAACCTACAACCGACTTCGTTGAAGTTATATAAATGCGTAGTCTGACAAAGAGAGACGAAGGTTTTGTTTGAACTCTGCATGTGTTCTTGTTATTTCTGAAGTGAGAATGCATAGCGAAGAAGTGAGCATCACTACTTTCTCTGTCAACTTCGGATTACTATCGCTATGTGCAGGCGGTAGTTACTTCTGCTGGGCAGTGGCGCTGGTAACTATAATTTTCAGTCCATTTTCCCGGATGTTCTTTAAATCTTCACCGGATTTTCACTTTGCCTCTCATTTCTCGACTGTCGGACGTTGGAGAAAAGATAGTTGTGGTATCTTTGTACCTGAAAAAATTTCGAAACAATCAAATGGTGTGAAGGAAAACGGTATCCTCTATGCCTCTTGAAACTTAATCGTTTTGTTCACTCATAACTCTTCCTGTTGACGACAGTAATGGCCACCTTACTATTCGCTGTCTATTTTACATTAATTACTGTTCTGTTACATCTTTCGTTTGTTTTTCTGACGGTGTTAGCTGTACGTTGTCAGTGATAAGGTTCACAGGTGAAGAGGTGGTCAATGTCCACCTAGTGAACGGATTCTCTGAATGCAATTCTAGAACAGCACAGTAAATCTACGAGGTGTGTTTCAAAAGATCTCGGCCCACCCATGAAATACTTGTCCTAGCGAAATGTCAGTTTAGCAACTACAAGCACATTCCTTTGTTGTTTAAATACCAACTTTTATATTAATATCATTTTTTTTTCAAAAATTGGCATTTCAGTTGTCCAGGGTTTCCCCTTTGTATTCCACTGTGGAAAAGTGGGTGGCGGAATTCAAGTGCAGCATCACCTCTGTGCAAGTTGCTTATCGCAGTGGAAGACCGGTTATAGTAAGCACAGAGGGTAATTTCATACAGTCCACGATATCATAATGGCAGACCGATGTTTGACAGAGTCCTACATTGTTGAGAGAGTGGACATGTCACAGGAAATAGTTGGGCACGTCATAAGTGTTATACTTGAAATACACAATGCCACGTGCCGACAGGTCCAAAGAACGTTGACAGCAGAAAACAAAAGCCAAAGACACGTTACGTCCGCCGAAAACTTGACTTTTTTGAGCCACATCCAGTGAATTTTTTCGACAGTGGATGAAGCATTGACTCACCACTTTCACCCTGAATTCAATATTTAATCGAAACAGTGAAAATAGCCCTCCTCACCCAAACCATGATGTTCAAGTCATCCCTTGTACGCTGAACTTTCCCATAGAAATTACATTACAGTACACTGTCATCTCTCATCAACGAGAAACTGGAACCTTCCATGTAACGTGCGATGTACCTCATTGCGAAGTTATTTTCACAGGAACGGAGGTTACTGGGGTAACTAACAGAATAAATCACAATTACATTTTATTCGTGTAACGCGGCACTGTTCATCACGAGCGCCACATATCAAAATGTTCAGAAAACATCTGTGAACAGCAGCAGATTAGGCTGTAGTTTCTGCGTCTAATTACAGGAAAGTTATACATCAAAGTGACGATGGTTTGTTGTGAAATTACGCAGATGCATTCCGTCGAATATTCTAACGTTATATACACAGGGTAGGACATATAGTTCGCAAGAATCCCTGTTCAGGACCGCCTATTGGCTGAAGCTAGTGTCAAGCTTCTTTACCTCAGCTGAATATTTCGTACAATGAGACTGTTGTACTATTTCATTATTTTGTTGACACTCTGTGGCTTTTGGCGTATATTTCTTAGCGTCACAAATCGTAAGAAGCGGCAGCTGAACAATTCTAGGTGAACTGTGTTGCTAGATGTCGTTCCAGACAGACCGTTAGAACTATTCACTAATACGTATTCATATTTTTAAGTATACTGTTTTACATTTACATTACAAATGAAGAGCATGAGAAAAAATGTATTCCAATAATTTAAGTGACTATAGATGCTACGTATCTTAATTCTGGAACCATTACCTTCGACAACATAATTAACGTTACTCAGGACGTTAGAACTACCCACCACAGTACTCGCTTCCCACTGAGGTGACAAAAGTCATGGGATACCTCTTAATATCGGAATTCCTTTTGCATACGACATCGATTCAGCATGGAATGAACTCAACATTTGGAATCCCCTGCAGTGATTCTGAAGCATGTTGCCCTTATGCCCGTCCATAATTGTCGAAGTGTTGCTAGTGCAGGATTTTGTGCATGATCTGACCTCTCGATTGTGTCTCATAAATGTTCGATGGGATTCATGTCGAGCAAGCTGTGAGGCAAGATCAGTCGCTCAAACTGTCCAGAATATTCTTCAAACCATTCGCGAACAACTGTGGCCCAATGACATGATGCATTGTCGTCCATAGAGGATCCATCGTAGTTTGGGAACATGAATGAAGTCCATGAGTAGCTGCAAATTGTCTCCATTTCGAGTCAAAAATTGATTCAGTTGCACCGGAAGACCCAGTCCATTACATGTACATTTCACACCATTACCCACCCACCACTACCATGCACAAAGCCTGCAGTCCATGGCTTCGTGGGGTCTGCGCCAAACTCAAACCCTATCATCAGCTCTTACCAACTGAAATCGCAGCTCATCTGACCAGGTCGAGGTTTTCCAGACCTCTAGGGTCCTACCGATGTGTCACTACACCAGGAGAGGCGATACGGCGTTGTCGTGCTGTAAGCTGGTCGTCTGCTGCCAAAGCCCATTAAGGCCGAATTACGCCGCAATGTCCTAAAGGACACGTCCGTCGTACGTCCCACATTTAGGTCTGTGTGTAGTTCTTGCAGTGTTGCTTGTTTGTAAACACTGGCAACTCTACCCAAACACCGCTGCTCTCAGTCGTTAAATGAGGGCCGTCGGCCAGTTCGTTATACGTGGTGAGAGTAATGCCTGAAATTTGGTATTCTCGACACAATCTTGACACTGTGACACTTGGAATATAGTATTCCTCAATGCTCTCCCATGCGTCTAGCTCTATCATTCCCCGATCAAAGTCTGTTAACTCTCATTGTGTGGCCACAATCCCGCCGTAAAAGTTTTCTCGTGAATTACCTGAATACAAGTGACAGCTTCACCAATGGACTGTCCTTTTATGCCTTGTGTTTTCGCGATACTGCTGCCTTCTGTATATGTGCATATCGCTATGCCATAACTTTTTGTCACTTCAGCGTAAAAGGCCCATGCACATAGTAAGCGAGAACCACTGTTTACAAATAAAATTGAAATAAAATTCTTGGATCACTTCCAACTAACGCCATATATGCACTGTACCTGTTGAAGTGACCAAGGTATCATTACCATTGGTCTCACTAAAGACTAGTGGACAGACCGAACCTACGAAACAAATCGTTATATTCCATAGGACTATTTACTGTAGTAAAATGTCGTGAGAAAGCGGATGAAAAACTCTAAACCACTTCGTTGTTTATGGCCCTGGAAGATGAGTACCTAAGACTGTGACTAAGAGCAGAGGAGGATGAGAAAACTGGTGTCTGTCAATAGGTTCAACGTTGAATCATATGTGAACAGATTACAAACACATGCTGTTATATTGTGGAAGTTAAACATACTGTGGTGGAACGCAACTTTAAATTAGTAAAAAGTGAATGACAAGCAGGATGAAATAAAGAGCTTGTTGCGACATACAGCAACACTAACCTCAACCAAAGGAATCATAATTCTGAGTATTCTGGTTGTACGGTTATCTCACCAAGCAGCCTACGTTGTTTGATGCAGGGCTATATCTTAAACGACTATAAGTGAGTTTACTTATGGATGTAAGGAAAGTAACCTCTGTCGATAGTAATAATTCAAGTTCGTACTAATATTTTGAGACCGTAGTGAACAGAACATGAAAATAAAATACTTGAACAAATTCATAACATGTAAACCTGTTGGTTTATCAATTACGTGGAATACATTGTTAATCATCTAGAAAAAAGAAAGAATAAAGAAAACCTGAAAACTATTCCAATGAAATTTTACGGAAAAATGTCCCAACAAATAGAAAAGTGTTTGAATAAATCTAAGGTTAGATGTGGTTTTCAAGTTAACAACACTCTGAAACTCCGTTTAAAACACAATTTGAATAAAGACTCTGATAAATTACAAAATCATATGTAGTAGTTGTGACAAATTTTACATCGATCAAACTGGCCGCTCTTTTAAAATTGGATTCAGGGAGCATTTGCAAGCACATAACAAAACTGCATTGGGGATGCATTTAGCAGAGACCGGCCACACTATACACAATTTCGAGAGTTGTATGCATGTTTTACACAGGGCAGAGAACGGTCGAGCTCTCGACTTGTTGAAGGAGTTAGAAATTTACAAAGCGAAAAGGCATGAGCCCACCAGGGTACCCAACGCCTACTTTGCTTTGTTTGATAACATACTACGATAACCAAATAATGCCTCGCGTATTTATGAGCTATGTTGAGAACAGAAGGCATTTCCCTTACTTCCGCACAGTAGTCGCTCTAATCTTGTAACTGATTATCTCCTATCTACGCATGGAATGTATAGCCAGACTATATAATTTTATTTATTGACTGCTTACATGTTGTTTAGACCTTTTCTGTGGGAGACATGTCACGATGTATGCAAAGCCCTCTAGTGGTTAAGTTCTAATGATCGGTGTGCGCCTACATAAGGTCGTAGCGGCCGACCCAACAGAGGGTACTCATCACTGATCTGTCTCTTTTTCAGCTGTCATATAGACATTTTATCTTTCATAAGTAATTTATAGGTTGCCACAGACAATGTATTGCGCTATATTAATTGTTGACCGTAAGTTCACCATAAATAAAGGGTCGGAACTATACTCTTCATATATTTTCCTTTAATTATTTTACATGGGTAACTGCATTCATCTTTTAATGTATCACAATTGGTTTCTATGATAGTCATCAATTTTAATAAGTCTGCTACATGCATTTTATTTAATGTGCTTTTATCAGATTATATTTTTGCGTAAATGATAACTACATATAAGCAAGCCCACAGTAGCGATATTTTGGGAGGGTGTAGGCAAACAGGTTTCTGGATGCTACTGTACCTCAGTAGCTAGTTGGCAATAATCACTATGTGGACGATGGGGCCTATTCTGCACCATATTTTAAATCTATGTGATGATGCTCTGCTGATTGTATTTATATGTATTTACGATGCCATTATGGCCGTATCACTTTAGGACATGGTGTAAAAATGATACGTTATACCATATTTTATCTGTACATTTCCCTGATGTATGACAGTATATTGTGATACATATTGCTGTTTTATGTTAAAAGACACACTGCTCATTAGATGTATATATTTATATATTTTAGAACTGAAGATGGTCATTACAGACTGAAACCGGTCATCGTCTAAAGAATTCATTTGTGATCAGAGACTGGAATAATAAAGCATTTTACATTGTTAATAAGTTCGCAGACTCATAGAGGTTTATGTGAGTGAAGTAATTTTCCAGCGTTTTAGAACTATTGGGCGGTCGTGCAGTTATAATCCCAAACAGTGCTACAATCTTAAATTTCAAATCAGGTAAAGGTTGATGTGCCACGGAAAGAACAGACATTTTGTATTGCCGGGTCCTTAATATCGCGCGCACACCGTACAAGGTGCTGCATTAATTGTTGGTTTATAGTAAGTACATCGCAATCAATAGTGACGTGATCAGCGCATTTACTAAACTAAATTGACTAAAATCCTTAATATTATTTTTATAACGTTAAAATATGGAACATCAGTATGATACAATTTTCTCTACTC
The DNA here is from genome assembly GCF_023864345.2 of Schistocerca serialis cubense. NCBI lineage: Eukaryota > Metazoa > Arthropoda > Insecta > Orthoptera > Acrididae > Schistocerca > Schistocerca serialis. Next base: position 541,536,664 of record NC_064644.1, on the reverse strand, counting down.
TCATTCACTCGCACTCACATTTTCACACACAGGTATTCAGTGGAAAGTGCACATTTAAAAGTGAGTGTTACAAGAATCAGACAACAACTACACAATAGCTAAAATGATATAACCGGAATTGTTACCGTCTGATCACTGGGAAAAAGTCCGCCCCTGGTACATCAGTGGTCAGCGCGATGTAATGTCATACCTAACGACCCGAGTTCGATTCCCGGCTGGGCCGGAGATTTTCTCCGCTCAGGGACTGGGTGTTGTGTTGTTCTTATCAATATCATTTCATCCCTACCGACGCGCAAGTCACCGAAGTGGCATCAACTCGAAATACATGCACCAGGCGAACGGTCTACCCGACGGGGGGGCCCTAGCCCCACAGCACTTCCATTTACTGGAAAAAAAGGATGTACTAGCCAATGTGAGTACACATTTAAATCTTCTACCTAGTAAACATTGTAGAAGGTCGGACATTACATAGAATCTTAAAACCTGAATCACATTGAACCCAGCGTCACCTAATATATAGAACACATCTATTCATAGGCTAGCTCATATCTTGACGTAAAATGCATTCTGTTAAAATGTGGCACACAGAGATCCGACCGCCACAAATAGTGGACTTCGATGGGTTCTCTCACTGAAAGAGGAATCCATAAACCAGAGGAGTGTGTCCTAAGTGGAGATGTGTTGAGGGCACTATTCAGCACGTCAGCGGCGGTAACACGCTCGCCACGGCTAGAATGTTCCACCAGACACAGCGTGATGGCCTTCAATCGTAGGCATCACGCCTGCCACAGATACGAGTACATGACCACCTGTCTCAACAATGAAGTAATTGTTCTAGGGGGCACGTGGAGAGCCCTCTAGCTTTCCAGCGTCTTCATTCTATATGATTCGAGCCAGTTTTACAATCTCTAACGCACAAGAAGTGGAACTGCATAACAAGCAACCTCATATCAGCTTGTGTTTGACTGTGCATCTTATGCGAAAATAAAAGTCAGACAAAATAATTTCTGTGAATAAACCATCACAGTGGCATCACTCGTAATAATGAAGTCGATATTCTTGGAAAAGAAGCCACACAGTCATTAACTTTACATTAAAATTCCGCCTGAATTGTACTGGCTGGCCACACAGAATGCCTTTCAGAAATGGCAACAGGGCTGGAACGTATCTCAGTTATTCGGGAAAACATATTATGCATACGTTGAGCCTGTTATTCTACTTAAACCACGTGATTTGTATATTTGGCTGTCCAGATGGCTGATGACCGCAAGAAATTAGACCAGATCCGTTCTGTGACTGGAATAACAACAACGGAAGTTGACAACAATCACATCCTATTTGCACGTGCAAAATAGGAAGGGAACAGACAATCTGTTTTGCAACATTTATGTCGTCTGAAAATAGTTATACAAGATGGACACCCTCCTGCACTCTCTGAGGAATCCTGCGCATAATACACTGCTTTCTAATTTTAACAGCACACTGGACTCGCATTCGGGAGGACGACGGTTCAATCCTGCATTCCGCCATCCTGATTTAGGTTTTCCGTGATTTCCCTGAATAGCTCCAGGGAAATATCGGGATGGTTCCTTTGAAAGGGCACGGCCGACTTCCTTCCCTAATCCGATGAGACCGATGATCTCGCTGTCTGGTCTCCTCCCCCAGACAACCCAACCCAACTTTAATTTTAACAAGCTGTCGAGATATGATTGTAGTAAGACTGCAGTATTGGGAGCTATTTTAGCACTCATGTCATGTTAATATGTGTTTTATGCAAATAGTTAGTCTAACACAGGTTTCGAACGTTAGTACTGATACTGTCCCTATCACTCTGAATTGTATTTCCTATTTTTGTGGTGTCAGTATATCATTGTTAACCTAGCCTGTAAAATGTTACACAGTATGTCAAATATCATTGTTGTATGTTGTTTGTTTACAGTTGTGTGTACGAGGTACTGTTAAAATTGTCCTATTGTTCCTCTATCTTTTTCTTCAAACTACCCAACCTTCTCATTCACTACCTTACATACATTTCATTCAACAGTCGGCTTAAAATGTCTTTTTTTATACTTGTATACGTGTGTCTCATCTGCGTCAGCAACTTAGGTTCTTAACTGTATATCAAATACTCTGGTGTCCAAAATTATAGCATGAAAAGGAAATTTTGCAGTGTTGCATATATTTCGCCACAAAACAATGTAAAGAATACAGTAGGCAAACTACTGCAACATGCATACCGGTGGACAAAAATGTTCTTCGTTTTTTCCAAAGTAGCTTTGCACATTCATACCGATAATTGGTTAATGCGTTCAGTACGGGGTGGGACCACGTCTGGCAGCAACACAGGCCTAAGAGCGAGGGGCATGCTGCGAATGACGTCATCAATCTCATGTTGAGGCAGTAACGCACATGTTCCTGCATAACTGCTCGCAGTCTTGGAGAGTGATTGGAGTATGCTGACGTGATGAAAGCCGTCTCCCTCGTGCATCCCAGACATGCTCTACGGGATCAAAATCGGCAGAGCGAGCAGGCCACGCCATATGTGCAATATCTTCCGTTTCGAAGAAAACATCAACCACCCGTGTTCTATAAGGTTGAGCATTATCGTCCATCAATACGCCCAACCGCAAATGAGGTCCCGAGATCTCGTCACGATACCTGACAGCTGTTAGACTTCCAAGGAGTGGGGTTCGAGTGATAAACATAATCCCTGCCAGCACCATTACGGGTCCTACTCGACCTCGGTCTCTTTCCACAATGTTTGGGCCCCAAACTCGTATTCCACGTTCCTTCCAGATGGGAGTCCATGAAGTATCCTTCTCCAGACTAAATCGGGGCTCAGCTGTGAAAACAACATAAGCCTACTGTTCGATCCTCCAGGTGGCACGTTGATCACACCAATCTAGACATTGTGAAGTCGCGACAGAGGTACACATACAAAAGGTCTCTGACAATAACGGCCCTTTATCGAAGCCTTACGCGCTTCGTTTGCCTCGATACATCACGTCGGGTGGATGTTGCGAGCTCACATGCCAGCTACCGAGCGATACTAAAGCGATTATGTCGTGCCCTTACAGCAAAATAGCAGTCCTCCCTTCTGAAGTAACACTTGATTGGTCCTGCCCTGGTATTCGGGATATGGTTTCAGTCTATATAAGCTGTTGCCACATCCGAGAAACAACAGAACGATTCACATTAAGCCATCGGACCAAATCAGTTTGCGACTGTTCTGCCTCCCACTTTCTGTGGCCCTCCACTGAAACGTCTGGTAGGCTTTTCTGTGCCATACTGCACCGTCTGTGACTGTATACACAGTAATTGTGAATGTGGGGTTACCCGGTAAACCCTACCTCGTTTTATAGGTGCCCTGACGTCATCATTGGCATGGTTGTCTGTGACATGCCATCTTCCGTGCAGAACACGATCGTAAGGATATATGGGTGACAGATAGTGTGATTATATCGTGAATTAGACACATGAGGGGGAAACAGCGGTTTGTCGCTTTAATTTTGGACACCAGTGTATTTACCGTATAGCTGGTTAAATTGCAGACTCCTGTTATACTGAATTACCCCGGCAGAATGACACCTCCTCTCCCTGCCACTGTAGGTGCAAAAGAGTTCTACACGTACATTTACATCCATGCTCTATAAATCACTGTGAAGTGCATGGCAGAGGGTACATCACATTCTTATACCTGTTCCCTTCATGTCTGGAGCACAGCATAACTGGCCGTAGGAACGCCTCTGTGTAAGCTGGAATTAAACTAAACTTGTCCTCACGATCCCTGAGGCAGCAATATATAGGAGGCTGTAGTATATTCCTAGTTTCATAATTTAAGCCGGCCCCGGTGGTCTAGCGGTTATAGGCGCTCAGTCCGGAGCCGCGCGACTGCTACGGTCGCAGGTTCGAATCCTGCCTCGGGCATGGATGTGTGTGATGTCCTTAGGTTAGTTAGGTTTAAGTAGTTCTAAGTTATAGGGGACTTATGACCTCAGAAGTTGAGTCCCACAGTGCTCAGAGCCATTTGAACCATTTTTTTCATAATTTAAGGTAAATTACAGAAAATTTGTAAGCAAGCTCTCTCACAGTAGTTTTCGTCTGTCTACACGTGTCTGCCAGTATCCAAGTGACAGTTTTCCACAGGGCAAACAAACTTCTCTCCATTCGTGCTGCCATTATCTTTATACTTTCCATATCCGTTGTTAAGTCCAACATTGTACAGGTGCCACCCACTTCAAACTATCCGGGCATATGGTTTTTAAGAAATCCCTTTTGAAGACTGCTGTTTCTTAGTATTTTACCAATGAACCTAAGTCTGCCTAATCTCTTACTGAAAGTATGGCATCACTGCATTTCATACAGTTATCGGTATGAGCTGACGGATTCCAGTTGTGGATTGGTCATACTGTGGTCATAAGGTACCACATTTATTTCGTTTCCTGAAGTACACAGTTATACATTCCTGAACATTTAAAGCAAGCTGCCAGTCCGTGTACCACTTTGAAATCTCAACAAGAGCAGACTGAAAATTGATGCAGCTTCTTTCAGACAGTTCTTCGTTACAAATAACTGCTTCATTTTCTGAGAATCTTGAGCCGTAGCGCTCCATCCGACATATCGCTAGCGGGCTGGTTCACGATCCTTGCATACAGAGTTGGGTGGCTGCTGGTTTGAGTAGTACGTCGGCAACGAGTGAGGACGTAGAATAGAGATCGGACGCCGCGTTATGAAAGAGGGAGGAAGTGAGGAGCTTGTGATGGACGCGGTGAGTGGCCGAGGAGAGGAACCGTGCCCTGGTCGGTGGGGCTGGCACCTTCGCGTTGGCGTGTGTGGTGTTTTGGCTCTGATATCACCGCTGGGAGGAGCGACAACTTTCAGGTACTGATTTCCATCCAGAACTGCTTGTCAAACCATCTGACCCGGTCCAGATTCTGGTGCCACATTTTGTCTGATAAGCGCTTGTTGCCATGTAGAGGACAACTTCCTGCGCTGCTTTGAAATTGAATTGTAACATTCATTGTGGCATGATATGTCATACTCCAACTGTGACATTGTGTCAGTCAGACAGATCGTTGTGCCCTTACAAGTGCAATATTCTACCTTTAGTATCGTGGCAGTTACTGATGTTCCGGGAACAATGTTAACTGCCTGACTTCTGGTGTAGTTCCCAGTTTCTTGTAGCTCAGATTCAAAGCCATCGCTAATGTGTATAGACACGGATTGTGACGACCAATGTAGGAATGTCACTCTCACTTGCCTTAAGTGTAACTGGTTTGCCCCCATTTGTTATTGTTCATCCTTTTGTAGTTGAGTCCATCAGCGGGTCTGTGTCACTTCGCCAGTTAACGGGCGAGAGTTTAGGGCAGGTTAGCCGTGGTCAGCCACGGGTCTGGCACCGCTCTCTTACCGACTGACTGACTAACTTACTGACCGACTGATCGACCCACGTGCCAGTGATACAAAAGCCTGAGCCCTCTCGTGTCGGTCTGCCAACGGTGCGAGGTTGAAACTGTAACACAGTAACATCTATATTGTAAGCAATGTAGTTTTTAAACTCATCTGGCCTTATTTAGATGGCTGTTAGCATTTAAGTTCGGAGCATGCTTCGCACTGTCCTCTTGACATTTCATTCATCGTTTTTCAGTACCGTGGTGATTTTTGATCTTAAATATGAAGGGCTTATTTCAATAGTGGTGCAAGTCCAATTTGGTTCCTTTTGAGATACAGAGGCCAAAAGATAAATGAGCGACCCGCCAGGGTAGCCGAGAGCGCTAACGCGCTGCTTCCTCGACTCGGGTACGCGCGCCGGCCCCGGATCGAATCCGCCCGGTGGATTAACGACGTGGGCTGGTGTGCAGACAGCCTGGATGTGGTTTTTAGGCGATTTTCCACATCCCGCTAGGTGAATACCGGGCTGGTCCTCACGTTCCGCCTCAGTTACACGTGTCACAGACATTTGAAACACGTTCGCACTATTTCACGATTTACACTACATGCACACAGCTGGGGTACACTGACTCCGTCCCTGGGGTGTACGGGGTGGCGGCAGGAAGGGCATCCAGCCACCCCTAAAACTAACCTGGCCAAATCCGTTGTAACCACGCCGACTCTGCAATAGGTGCGGGACTGTGGCGTAAGCAAAAGAAAGAAAAAAGTCCTAAAGTTAAATGACCGCTGAAAAATCTGCAGTTGAGATACCAGATATATTCAAACATATGGCTTCTTGCTTGAGATGAACCTGTCTTTCTGTTTATTTGGATCATTAATTTCAGAGGAATTATAGGGAGAAAAGTGGAGGTAATGGACTTGTACCACTATTGAAATAAGCCCTCCATATCTTCTAACCTGAATTCCTATGAGTTAAAGACTTAGTGAGCGCGTTGGGGCATGTTTATTAGTAACAGTTGCTTATTAGAACATTATCAACAGTGTTTGGTAAGCGCCAGGTGCGCAGTTTTCTAAGCCTGTAAATATTATTCATACTGTTTTAACAAGATAAATTGTTATCGACAGATGGTTTAGTAAGCATCAGGTGCGCGTTTTTCTAAAATTGCAAATTTCGCGCAAATTATTTTGAAAAGATAAATTCTTACTGGTAGATAGTCTAGTAAGTACTAGGTTCAAATTTTCTTGTATCTAAAATTTATTGCATTTTTTAACAGCATCTGCATTACTGAGTGTTGTGACGTATTTTTCTAACTTGCAAATTGTTTACTGTGTAATCATTCGAGTATTTCACACAGGAAGAAATATGCCTGATTGTCTCCAAGCACTCACTGGTTAAACTTCTACAAATGATTCGCCATCTTGCAAACTGTGAATCATGTTGCTGTCCCTGGGCTAGATCTCCCACCCCACAGCCCTGTGTGCTGACCCTTGTGACCCGTCCCTGTCATTTCGAGTCTGATGCTAGTGTTAATATTGTCTACATTAATACACAATATAAACAGCAAGATACTAACACAGTTCCCTGCGGCAAACATGAAGATACTTCTCCTGTGCAGTTTTTTTCCTGTTGGGAGCCAGTTCAAACGGGGAATATGGTAACACGATTGCACATCGTCTACTCCAGCGCCCTCAAGATAGCCACATGTGGCGCACGGGTAGATGGTCTGTGGGGCACGAAGACACGACGATTTGCGAGTGGGCAGCAGCAGGAGCGCCACTTAGGCCGTAGGCTGGGTTGTCCCGGGCGCGGCGCGGCGGCTGCGGCCTGGGGAGGCGGCAGATATCGACTGGCAGGGCAGCGGCGGCGGAGGCGGAGGGGGCGGCGTCGAGTGCCCAGCCGGCAGCCGGCCGGCCAGGCGGCAGCAGCGGCGGCGGCGTCCAGGCGGCGACAATGGCCGCGCTGCGCCGCGCCGCGCCGCGCGCTCTCACGCAAACAATGCCGGGCGGAGGTCACTCGGCGCCCTCGCCTCCAGCGCCGCTGCCCGCCCGACACCTCCCCGCTGCAGGCTACACCTCGACAACGGCCAACCGAGCGCTGACAGCAAATCACATGTGTGCTGCAGCCCGAGGCTTAACAAACTGCATACACAGGATTGGCTGAATGAAACTGGCCTGGATGGTAGTTCATTTCCCTTAAGACACACGACCCAACCAACATTTCTGCAGCCAGGAGCAGATTATGTAACTTGGATTGCCTATTTTCAGGAGTATGAAATATTTTCTGGGCTAGATTTATTTTAACTAGCATGCACATCTATCTACAGACACTGCAAGTCGCTGTACAATACATGTCGGACGGCATCTTGTACGGCTACTAGTCATATCTTTTTCGTTGCAGTCACAAACGGTGCAATGGACAAAAAATTACCTGTATGTGAAATGCCCTGCTTAAACCTCGGGACAGGACAGGACAGATAGAATAAAAAGCCGAAAGGGGCCAAAATAAGGGGGCTGTCAGTTACACTCGAAGATGCAACTTTATTATTTGATCAAACATTACAAGAGCAAAAAAAAATAAAATAAAATAAAATAAAATAAAATTTAATACACAGCTTTAATCTTTGGGACTTAATTACCGGCTGAAAGCCACTTTGCCGGCCGAAATGGCCGAGCGGTTCTAGGCGCTACAGTCGGGAACCGCGCGACCGCTACGGTCGCAGGTTCGAATCCTGCTTCAGGCATGGATGTGTGTGATGTCCTTAGGTCAGTTAGGTTTAAGTAGTTCTAAGTTCTAGGGGACTGATGACCACAGCAGCTACGTCCTATAGTGCTGTTGTGTAAATAGTTCCGCGTAGTCAGCACGTACACAACGTTCCCACTAGAGCGCGCCCCACTAAACACAACAGCGCAGGCGCAGCGCTCGTGCATCTCCGCACTACGAGATGGCGCTGTCTTAGAGACGGACCAAATTCTGCTTCCGCCGATCCGGGTATTAATATGTAACGCAGGCAATGAGACTGCTGCTAACATAGAACCTTTTCTCCTCGCGGATCACACTCGCGCAGTGATACCTGAACGCGTGAGGTATTATAACGAGTGCGCAGACCTCCGATTAGTCTGTACGAGTCTGCAGTAGTCTACCTTAGTCTGCATTACTCTGCATTAGTCTATAGTCAAGTTTCAGTCTGCGCCTAATAAGATTATCATATTCCTGTACATAACCATGAAGAGAAATGAATAGACACTTTGTCAAGTATCATAAATATGTGAGAATAAGATTAACGTACCAAGACCAAAGGAACTTCAGATTGTCGATTGTAAATAGCATCCAGAATCAAGTTAAGTAATATCTATGATTTTTATTATTTTAATAAATGTGTGTGAAAATTAATCAAGATCTGTTTACAGTTGGTCACCGTCAATCTGCTACTCTAAGCGTGCAAGTGGCATTTCTATCGTCTGACCTTACAGCAGAAGATAAACACGCCACGATAAGGCCACGAGACATATTGCTGACACTCGCCTACTTCGTTAGAGCGACAAGTCAAATAATCTGATGGTGTGTGAACCGAAGGTCTTACAGTACGCACACCGCAAGTGCTCAGAGCCATTTGAACCATTTGAAAGCCACTTTAATTAAAAAACGGCTGGAGGAAATTAACTTAAAACGCAAGCATAATCAGAAATATAAAAGGAAAGCCTTATCATAAAACATTTCTTTAGTTAGGCTGATGTAATCAAATTCAAATTGGCTGAAGGCCGAACACTTAAAACTCCAAAACATTAATTTTTTTAAAATACTAATGTCCTTACGTGGAACAGTTCTTTAATTTACGCTGAAAGCCTTAAAAACAAACAACTGAAATTGAAACCAGCTGAAGGCCGAAGACCTAAAAATTCAAAACTTTTTAAAATGCCAAAGGGCTTACGTGTAACCGTACTTTAAACTAGGCTGAAGGCATTAAGACGAAAACAACTCCAATTTATAGCACAAAACCGTCTAGAAGCCACACAGTTACCAAGAACAAGGACAAATTTAAAAAAAAAATAAGGTAGTACACAAGGGCGATCAGATGTTCGGGGATTGGCGTGGAATTCAAACACTAACGCTTGCTTGGGTGAGACAGGCAGTCGGCCCATCCGCTGGGAACCCAACCGACAGACAGTCAACACACCAATGATCAAGATCAGTGCCGCTTCACACATGCGCCAAAACTCAAACGATGCTAACAGCGGAGACTGGAACAACAACCAGAACGGATCCAAGCCATAAGCGGTGGACGACCCAAATACACGTCGTCTGATCAGACGACCGACCAAACGGCCAAGCAAGGTCGTTGCCACTCACATGTGTGTGTCGGAAATCGTCAGGCGAGTGATGGCTATCCTGTCCTTCCTCGCTACTCCACGCCAACTGACCAATTCAGAGCCAGTATGCCGACAAACTTTAAATACTTGTCAGTCAAACCGCAGAAACCACACACACTTTCACGAACACTTGCACGAACAACTAGGCAATGCTAACAACAATGACTGAGAAATAACGAGGACGACTCACTAGTCGGCACACACAGCTAACCCATACTCCATCGCCGGCCAAATACACGTCGTCCGACAAGACGACCGACCGACGATCAACCAAAACCGTCCCCAGCCATGCGTGCCGGCAACGGTCGTGCGAGTCATGGTTATCCGAACCTAACTGACGCTCCAACCTGACCGAACTTCTGCCGCGTCCCAACTGTTCGATTGCCAGGTCCGAACTCCACTGCTGGCGCGTTCCAACTGACTTCATTGCCTGGTCCGAACTACACTACTGGCGCTTTCCACCTCACTGCAGATCCGAACTAACTCCGAATACACGTCAACCGGGAATTAATAGCAGTCAGCCAAGATAATACGCCAGAGCTTATATCGAATAGCACCATTGCTGCCGCTCACGGGCAGGCAAGGCGGAAACTCAGTGACACAAGTAATTGAAACTAACATAACGAGATGGCAGTACGGCAAAAATTGGATGTTAAATAAGAGATGGCACGAACACGAGCCACGCACGGCTCGATTTGCTTCCCCTCGAACATTAATTTCCCTACCTTGTCTTCTCAGACGTTTTACGAGATCTTCATTTCTGGCAATAGACTGATTCAATGGTCTGTAGCACTCTCTAAACTTTATCTCTCCTGTTTTGCGAAAAGGACATCTTTTTCGCTCCAGAGATTCCAAGTTCAGTTGACGAATGATTTTGGTATTGCGTATTGATAGAACCTACTGATACTGTATGCTAACTATTGACCTGCATTAACTGACATTTTTCCACATTGATACCAAACTGCCATTCATCAGACCAAACAGCAATTCTCTCCTAGTAATCCACTATTCTCCTACATTTACTAAATGGAGACACAGTTCTATACGCGACAGCGTCATTAGCAAACATTCACCGATTGCTATTAAGGACCATAGCCGAAAGCATTAAATCGTTGTCGGTGTTAAGCTGTGTTATTCTATAATATTTCTCAACAAACAACTGACTGATGGTGGTACCTACAAATTTGTCCACAATCATCTGTTGTTCTTCGTTTTCTGTTCCAAGTAGTGTGTGCTGGCCTGGTCCGAAAGCAAACGAATTTAACAAAACTGTTGTCTTCATACCTTCAATGGACGTCTTATGTCGCATTTTCCAGTATAATTGATATATAATGCTTACCATGGCAAACGTGCAAGTAACAGCCTTATGATATAAACGTACCATTCTTTTAGGTATTGTCTAATGTCATATCTCATCGTTTTTCTTTTTTTTTTTCTTTTTTTTTTACATCTTGTTACTTTCATGAATATGACTCCGCAGGCCGGCCGAAGTGGCCGAGCGGTTCTAGGCGCTTCAGTCTGGAACCGCGCGTCCATTACGATCGCAGGTTCGAATCCTGCCTCGGGCATGGATGTGCGTGTTGTCCTTAGATTGGTTAGGTTTAAGTAGTTCTAAGTTCTAGGGGGACTGACGACCTCAGAAGTTAAGTCCCATTGTGCTCAGAGCCATTTCAACCATTTTTGACTCAGCAGTCTGTCTCTAAGTGGTAGTACAAGAAGTGACCTCAGAAACTTCATCCCAGCTGCATCAATTATTCGTTGGTCTCCTTTTCCTAAAATACATATTTCACTAATGTACATAAGGACACAGTCACGTTTTTGTAGTCTTACCTTTTTCCATATAGAGTAGGTCCACCAAGGTACCTCCCTATAAGCGATTCAGAGCATTATACTCCTCTGTATTTTGCACCATATCTGAATTAGTTTCGTATATTAGTATCAGTGTCCCGGCATTTTTACACGAATTTATCTGTTCTGTCATTTTATTTTTGATTTCTGGTTTCCTCTTCTCCTATGTTTTCATTCCATTGCCGTTACTTCTTTCTTATTTTAAGAGATAAGCATAGAATAAGTTTCTAATACATTTTCAGTTTAAATTCATCTTCTTTTGATGCACTATCATTGATTGTTGCGAGCACTCTGTCGCCTTCAAATAAATATTGTTAACGAATTTGTTCCTTTCGAGGTCGATCTTCTAGGAGTTTTTAGAATTCTTTTCTTCTAGAACATTTTTGATAAACAGGGTGGTCAGAAACAGTCGTAACAGCTTGTAGCATATGCTGAGAAATAATTGATAAGAAAGAACTGAAAAAGAGAGCGATACAAAAACTGGACATGGGACTGTAATGAGGATCGAACTGGAGCCAAAAGCTGAGCAGCCTCACGCGCAGTCAATTACACTATGAGAGCATCTGACATCGTATCTGGCGAGCCGCTTGAAAAAAAAGTGTGTGAAATCTTATGGGACTTAACTGCTAAGGTCATCAGTCCCTAAGCTTGCACACTACTTAACCTAAATTGTCCTAAGGGCAAACGCACACACTCATGCACGAGGGAGGACTGGAACCTACGCCGGGACCAGCCGAGCAGCTTGAGTTCGCACGCGCAACGGCCTCATTGGCTATCTTCTGTGCTAACTACTTTGGAAACGGCACAGCGTATCGAACTTTTTTTCCTGAGTATCATTTATCAGCGTACCTGTCGTGGAACACCCATATAAGTTTTGCAGAATGTCTCTGACCGCCCTGTATACCCAATCAAAATGTGTTGTTGAGGGACCGCATCCTTGCTTTAGTTCCTGGTTTACAGTCAATTAATCTTCGTTTTTAATAATTTTAGAGCTAATCATCATCTGTGAATTGTAGAATTATGGGACTGGTTTTACATTCGTATTGTGATAACTACACTACTGGCCATTAAAATTGCTACACCAAGAAGAAATGTAAATGATAAACGGGTATTCATTGGACAAATATATTGTACTAGAACTGACACGTGATTACATCTTCACGCAATTTGGGTGCATAGATCCTGAGAAAGTACCCACAACTACCACGTCTGGCCGTAATAACGGCCTTGATACGCATGGGCATTGAGTCAAACAGAGCTTGGATGGCGTGTACAGGCACAGCTGCCCATGCAGCTTCAACACGATACCACAGTTAATCACGAGTAGTGACTGGCGTATTGTGACGAGCCAGTTGCTCTGCCAGCATTGACCAGACGTTTTCAATTGGTGAGAGATCTGGAGAATGTGCTGGCCAGGGCAGCATTCGAACATTTTCTGTATACAGAAAGGCCCGTACGGGAACTGCATCATGCGGTCGTGCATTATCCTGCTGAAATGTAGGCTTTCACAGGGATAGAATGAAGGGTAGAGCAACGGGTGATACGCCAGTATGGCGATGACGACTACACGCTTTCAATGTGCGTTCACCGCGATGTCGCCAAATACGGATGCGACCATCATGATGCTGTAAACAGAACCTGGACTCATCATAAAAAATGACGTTTGGCATTCGTACACCCAAGTTCGTCGTTGAGTACACCATCGCAGGCGCTCTTCTCTGTGATGCAGCGTCAAGGGTAACAGCAGCCATGGTCTCCGAGCTGATAGTCCATGCTGCCTGAAACGTCGTCGAACTGTTCGTGCAGATGGTTGTTGTCTTGCAAACGTCCCCATCTGCTGACTCAGGGATCGAGACGTGGCTGCACGATCCGTTACAGCCATGCGGATAAGATGCCTGTCATGTCGACTGCTAGTGATACGAGGCCGTTGGCATCCAGCACAGCGTTCCGTATGACCCACCTGAACCCATCGATTCCATATTCTGCTAACAGTCATTGGGTCTCGACCAACGCGAGCATCAATGTCGCGATACGATAAACCGCAATCGCGATAGGCTACAATTCGATCTTTACCAAAGTCGGAAACGTGATGGTACGCATTTCTCCTCCTTACACGAGGCATCACAACAACGTTTCACCAGGTAAGGCCGGTCAACTGCTGTCTGTGTATGAGAAATCGGTTGGAAACTTTCCTCGTGTCAGCACGTTGTAGGTGTCGCCACCGGCGCCAAACCTTGTGTGAATGTTCTGAAAAGCTAATCATTTGCGTATCACAGGAACTACTTCCTGTCGGTTAAATTTCGCATCTGTAACACGTCATCTTCGTGGTGTAGCAATTTTTATCGCCAGTAGCGTAAAACCTTCTCTGTAAATATTAACATTGTTTTCGCATACAGAGAAGTGTGCAACCCTCTCCGCTTTGCTCCCACATGAGATACACACTACGGTCCTCAGGTTGTTGCCACGTACCTTGACTTTTCGAAGGCATCCTATACAGTTCCGCAGTGACGCACTACGAACAAAGCACGGTCTTCTCGAGTTATGGACCACATTTGTTTCTTTATTCAGGATTTCCTTGCAAATGGAACTTGCCATGCCAGTCTTTAAGGATCAAACTCGACAGTTGTAACGGATCTTTCAAGAGATCACAAGGGAACAATGAAGGGTCATTACTGTTTAAACGGTAATTAATGATTTACTAGATTACGTTGTAAGTTCCGTCAGACTATTGGCGGACGTTGCTGCAGTCTTTAGTAATGTTGGAACACCACAATAAAGTAACGAAATGCTGGGATACTGCAAGCCAGTGGTGAAGTAAATGTAGCGTGTTGCTCATTCACTGAGGTGACAAAAGTCAGTGGATACCGCCTAATATCGTGTCGGTCCTCTTTTGCTTGGCTTAGTGCAGGAACTCGACGTGCCATTGACTCAACAAGTCATTGCAAGGCCCCTGCAGAAATACTGTCTCCATAACCGTCCATATCTGCGAAAGTGGCCAAATCATTCACTCGACTGTCTAGAATGTTCTTCACACCAATCGCAAGGGCTGTGGCCTGGCGATAAGACGCAGTGTCAATCACAAAAATTCCATCGTTTTTTGGAAACATGAAGTCTATGAATGACTGCAAATGGTCACCAGGTAGTAGCCGAACATAAGCATTTCCCATCAATATTGTTTTAGCTGGATCAGAGGACCCAGTACATTCCACGTAAACACAGGACATACCATTATGGAGCCACCACCAGCTTGCACAGTGCCTTGTTGACAACTTGGGTCTTTAGCTTCTTGGGGTCTGCGTCACACTCGAAACCTACCAACTGCAATTGGGACTCGTTTGACCAGGCCTTGATTTTCGAGTCGTCCATCTATGGTGCACCCAACACGGTGACGAGCCTAGAAGAGTCGCTGCAGGCGAAGTCAGACTGCAAGCAAAGACACTCCTGCGGTCATTGCTGCCATAGCCCAATAACGCCGAATTGCATTACACTGTCCTAACGTATACATTGGTCGTAGGTCCCACATTGAGTTCCGCGATTATTTCACCAGGAGTTGCTTTTGTGTTAGCATTAACACCTCTACGCAAACGCCAAGGCTCTCGGTCGTTAAGTGAAGGCCGTCGGCCACTACGTTGTCCGCGGTGAGAGGCAATGCCTCAGATTTTGTATCCTCGCCACACTTATGACGCTGTGGATCTCAAAAAACTGAATTCCA
Organism: Schistocerca serialis cubense; assembly: GCF_023864345.2. Taxonomy (NCBI): domain Eukaryota; kingdom Metazoa; phylum Arthropoda; class Insecta; order Orthoptera; family Acrididae; genus Schistocerca; species Schistocerca serialis. The sequence goes on along the minus strand of NC_064644.1, from coordinate 541,521,345 downwards.
TAATGATTCCCGAAATGGAATGCCCCATTCGTCCAGCTCACACTACCAATCTGCGTTAATGAGCCGATGGCGTTGCCGCAGTAGTAACATGGGTTTCCGTCATATCACAGAAGTTGAGCGCTTTCTGTCTGGGCTACACTTGGATGGGTGACTTTCCGGTCTGCGGAGCGATGTTCGCAAGAGGGGTGCACTCAGCCCTTGTGAGGCAAACTGAGGAGCTACTTGATTGAGAAGCAGCGGTTGTTAGTTTCCGTCTGAAACACTTTCACATGAATCACCAATGTATAAATGACAGCTCCCTCAATGTATCGCCCTTTTATAGCTTACGTGCTTGATACTACCGCCATCTGTATAGGTCTACGTGCATATTGCTAAACCATGACTTTCCTCACCTCAGTGTAAATAGGCTAAGGTAGATACTATTTTCCTATTACGATAGCGGTGACATATCACTGTAAACAGTAGCTACCGCCAAAGTCTTTGTAGTATACGTCTGTCGTAACCCAAACTATATTGTCCACATATAACTACACTGCCTGAGGAAAAAAGTGGAGTATTCAGAAGAAAACTAAAGGGAGCATCACGGTTGAAGAGATATGTGGCGTTATTTGAGTGATTACAAATTCGACCCGAATGAACGGTGAATCTGCCGGTAAGAGCTCTCTTGTCAGTAAAACGCTGTTTTCACTCTGGCCTACATGAATGTGCTGTTTTGGTTGCGAAGAGCCTCACAGAGGCGTTGTATCCCATCCTGAGACAAACTGGTCCCAAAATGCAGTAACTAGTACCTGATATTCCGGGTACTGGCTCCAGGATGGCGGTGACGTCCGATCTGGTCCCACACGTGTTATATCGGGACCTTACTGGCCGTGCGAATAACCTCATGAACACGCAGGCAGTTCGTAGGGTCATATGCTATGTACAACACTAGTGCACTCAGGTGGCATAAGTGTACACCTTTTCTACCTCTTCCACATGAGTGGATACTCAACCAATTTACTAATAGTTAACTAATTTGGCCCTGTAATTTTTGGTACAAGTAAATCATCACACATGATATCAATGATTAACGAATGCATCTGACTACCAAATCAAACAATGGTCCAAATGAAATCAGCTAATTAGGCTATCCATAAGTAACCAAAGTTCAGTGGAAAAGAAATTAATAATGAATGAAATCATTAAACTTAGGCCTTGGCAAACTTCAGTAAAGTATGCGGAATTGTAAGTCGAAGTTAACGCATATGGGAACAAAAATTTTACATAAATGGATAATGTACCATGATTGCCTTAGGATACTTCATAGACACAGAAAATACTTTAGAAGCATGCTCGTGTGCATCTACTGCTGGAATTGAAAGCTTATTGAACTTCTAACTGCAAATAAAACTTTGAATTGAAGACTGGAGCTACTGGATATTTTTACATACACTTCGCCTTCCCCTATAGTTTGCTTTGATTTCCGGATGCGCCTCACCATATTTATAATCAGTAAACTGTGGCTGAAGTGGCTGCAAAATCAGTCACTGCCTCAGTATCAACCACTCGACTTCGACTGTGTCTAAGTTCAACTCACCCAGATAAATGTCGCTCCAGTCTGGAGGTGAAGTAGAGAAGACAAGGTCTGTAAGTGTAGTATATCATCCGCAATACTCTTCTGATATTCAAAACTTTGAGCTCGGTTATGGTTTTTTTTTTTTTTTTTTTTTGAAGTGCTTAACATAGGTGGTCTGAAAACTGATTCTTGTGAATGTCAACCTGTACGCTGTTTTGTTACAAGACGCTGGCCTACATTCCTTACTCATGTGTCAGGTAGTTAGTCAGTAAAAAAAAAGTTGGTATTCTTGGGGCTGCAAAATGGGTACGATTTTCTCCCTTCATCTGCCTATCATTGTTCACTAGCCAATATGCTTTTCTTTGTAAGCACAGTCACACAACTATCACCCATAAGTAATCAAACTTCACATGAAAAGAAATTAATAATGAATTATACCATTAAACTAATAACTTGGCAAACTTGGGTAAAGAGTATGGAACTGTATTTCGAATTTAACGCATATCTGAACAAAAATTTTACATAAATGGCTAATGTTTCATGATTGCCTTCAGTTAGTTCATAGACACAGAAAATACTTCAGAAGGATAAGCGTGTGCATCTACTGTATGAACCAGTAGGAGCAGTCATTAAGTTTCTTCAAACATTCAGTTTGTTGATACTCGGCCTCCCATCCACTACAAAGATGTAACTTTTGGTTCCCACTCCACTCTCTCTGATGTTACACCAGAGCGTGTTTTTCGGCAACATTTGACATTCCACTGTTTCGCTCAACACAGCAGCTCTTTCCTAACTGTGGGCATTATGCGATATGGATCACATGGACACTCTTGCTACAAGCAATCAGTGTAGTCTTGCATATCCTGGAGATGTACTCTGCATTGTCTGACTGCAGACACTCAGTGGCTGTGTTTCTTTCTTTCCTTACCCCCGCAGAAAAGAACTCAGGTCTGGCCGATTTTACTTCCCTCTCAATTCCCGTCACAAAGGGAAGGGAGTGGCGATACTGCAGATAATGCTGGGAGCGGAATCCCTCGAGTTTTATGGCCCAAAGTGTAGCCCTCGCCCTAACCGGCGTTCAGTCTGCGTTCACAGTGGCCTCTCATTTGATGTGTAATTTAACATAGGATCAGATTCTAAGTAGCTATGCGTTGGTAATCACTTCAACAAAATCATATTTCACTATCCAGTAGACTTTAATTTATTCTAATTTAATCTGACTCACCCTTATGGGATTTGCAAAAGTTACAGGACAGTTCAGTTAAGACGGACGCATAAAGTGGATATTCTACCTGTCACAGAGAATTACAATCATTTACATACCCATTAATGGTGTGTATGTGTACAAAGGTACAACAACATCAGACTATGCGGTCTGGGTGGCTCATTTTTTTTTTTTTCGTCGGGCAGTGTAATTTACCTCTAGCTGAAGTGCTGCTGGCATTTATGTCGGGAACATTTAGGAGTAATAGAGTAATACAGGCCGATGTCTTCAGTCATTGCGAATGAGATCTGTTTATTAAGATAAAGTATTTGCTAATAGGAATCAAACATACTGATGTGGGATACTTCACATATTCCTGAGGATAATGATTAATAAAAAAATTTTACTCTTGTCAAATGAGTGCTGTTGCCGAACAATATTCGAAAATAAGCGAAAACAATTTTTAAATTACCCTGAACTGTCAACGGTAATATTGCTTCCCACTAAGCTTGAAATATCACGTATCCATTACTCTCTTGATTACTAATTTAATGAAAGGCGTAGTATAGCAACTGTCATAAAAAATAAGAGCTGAACACTGTGGAAGTATGTAAAATTTATTTCTAATTTTTTGGGTTAGAGACGTCAAAATGCAGTCAGTCATATAACATCTTCGGCCTTGGTTGTATGTGAGAGGCAAGATCTACAGGTATTCCAAGTATGCGTCGAAGGTGACTATTCCAAAGAGGGAGCAGAACGCCCACATTATCAGGAGGAGGGAAATAGGTTAGTTCCAGGTACTGAACAGAAAAACAGAACTGTCCACTAGGCAGGATTTGGTAATTGATGAAAGCTATGGTGTTGATTTAATAATCATACCATTCTACGAGTAGAGAAGCTGCATGGTCATCAATGGTATCCGTTCTTTCGGGAACACATACTACCTTCATGAAATGCCTCTTACTACTCAACAAAATGGCAGAGATACGTGTCACGTGTTACGGATATCATAACGTTAATGAAGGTTCATAAATCGAAATATTTCAATCGCTAACCTGTTGCGTGTATTGGAGAAATGTTTTTCATCTGAAACTAATCTCACCTTTGTGCACTAGTTCCTTGATCCCGATGTTCACTTTGCAGTTGTGTCTCTTCCCATAGCGACAATTATTGTGGCACTACAGCATTAAGTGCTCTCTTCTGTTGTGATGACATAATAATAACGGAAAGAAACATTTTCTTGATTTTCTCCAAAAATATTTTTTGAGTCACTAAACATCTTACTGATGCATATCTTTTATGGTACAGAATTTACATCATAAAAACATTCTACTAATGAAGTTTTATTGCTGATGTAACTATGCAGAGATGATAGGATAACAGCAAAGAAAAACTAAATTTTTGTTATCTATCGTATTATTAATGTTTGCTAATATTTCCAGCATGCTCTCTTTCTAATTTCGTTTACTGTATGAAGAACATCACATTCCACATCTTGCAGAAGGCTCTCCATTACAACAACCAAGATTCAAGCTGGTTTATGTGGCCTCTATCTGTTCTCATCTGCCACAGCTATCCGTGACTGAGAAAGGAATAGCACTTGATAGTGGTTGTATGTGGTCACATACATACAGTTTTGAGGAAAATTATGTAATTTTATTGAATCTTTTACAGTCGAAATAATTCAGCTCTATTTGACATTCCGATTTATTTACAGTAGTCTCAAAACTTTCGTCATCATGTTAGATGCTGCACAAATTTATACCATTTTTGGCTGCCTGGTTGTGGCCAGGTTACAACAGTGGTAAGACCTTTCATTTGCTTTTGTCTGTAATTTAGCCACTCAGTTGGAGATTAGGCTATGGCTTACAGACTTTATAACTACAGAAATACGTTTGTAGCAGTTCCGACAGTTACAAAACGTCGCTCAATGTCGTGTTTGTAAAAGCAGATTTAAGGAGCCTGGTCAGGTATAATAAAAGAAAAACTATTTTTCAGTCATCGTATCCAAAACGGAATTATGCCGTAAATTTATTAATTATACCTAGTTTAACGAGTAGATCGATATTGATAAGTCGCAAATATAACTGGTTTAAACTGGTGTGGACTTAGCTCCCTTGTTGTTCTACTGTTAAGAACTTTATGTAGATGCATACTCGTGTATCTACATTCCTCTCCTCTGGAAAATATCATTTCCCATTATACCGCTGTGCGATGTATATAATATAGTTTGGAGGCCGATATGTACTGTCAAAGACATAAGAGCCCTGTGCTGTTCAATCAGCCGGTGAGCTGCCTTTACTGGAAAGATTTTGAACCTTTTTCCTTAAAAAAATCGCGTTGCTCCTTTCTCGCTGAACACAACAGATATGTTGCGCGCCTTTGTGAGCAGTGCCATTGAAAGGGAGCCACAAAGGAGCTGTTGGTAGCGTACGGTCTTAAAAATGCGTCTCATGAATCGGAGTCCCGTGAATGTGGTGGCGCCTGCTGACGCTGCATCGCGCTACTGCGACGCGGGCTGCGTTTGCCCCTGGGAGCGAGCGCCGAAGCGCTGTGGCAACGAGACGCCCTGGGAGCAGTACTGTGTCACGTGCTCGTACGTACGGCGATCGGAAGAGCTCTCTTCAGGATTATTATAGCCAAAGTAATCTCTTTCCTTGTATGTCGCAGAAGAAAAACAATAACTGTTATAAGGAATATAAAATATTCGAGTATACTCTCGCCGTATTCCTTGAAACAAATCTGCATACGCCTGTATTTACATTCAGTATGAAGTGCATGGAAGACGATGGTTCCCATTACGCCACTAATTAGGGTTTCGTTCCATTTCATTAACGCATGGATCACGGGAATAATTCGTGCTTAAGCGACAATATGAAAGAAGTAATTATTTAATAACTAGCTGAAAACGTGAAATTGCCAAAGTACGAAGGTCGCTGCAAAAGAAATGCACATTATTTTTTTTTAATCCATCTTTTATTCTTCATGTTTGAATGTTTTACAGTGTGTAGATACATCCTTTTGGAACAATATTTTCATTTCTCCACATAATTTCCACCCTCTAAACTGCCTTACACCATCTTGGAACCAGCGCCTGTATACCCACACGGTAAAATTCTGGACCAACCTGTTGGAGCCATTGTTTGGCAGTGTGCACAAGGGAATCATCATCTTCAAACCTTGTTCCACGAAGAGAGTCTTTCAGTTTCCCAAAGAGTTGATAGTCACACGGAGCCAGTTCAGGACGGTAAGGCCAGTGTTTCAGTGTTGTCCATCCGAGTTTTGTGATCACTTCCACGGTTTTTTGACTGACATGTGGCCGTGCATTGTCGTGCAACAGCAAAACATCCTGCTTTTGCCGATGTGGTCGATTATGACTCAGTCGAGCTTGAAGTTTCTTCATTGTCGTCAGATAAGCATCATACGTTATGGTGGTTCCACTTGGCATGATGTCAACAAGCAAGAGTCCTTCGGAATCGAAAAACACCATAGTCATATCTTTACCAGCACAAGGTGTGATTTGGAATTTTTTTTTTTTTTCATGGGTGAATTTGCATAATGCCACTCCACTGATTCCCTCTATCTCTAGTGATAAATGACGGAGCCGTGTTTCATCGCCTGTCACAATTCTTCCAAGAAATTCCTCTCCACCATTCTCGTACTGCACCGAAAGTTCGCTGCATACCGTTTTTCTTGTTTCTTTGTGAGCGACTGTCAACGTCCTGGAAACCCACCTGCCACAAACCTTTTCTAACGCCAACACTTTCAGTATTCTGCAAACACTCCCTTCCCCTATCCCAACGTAGCGTGACAATTCGTTCACTTTGGTGCGTCTGTCAGCAGTCACCAATTCGTTAACTCTCTGCACATTGTCTGGAGTGTGTGCAGTATGAAGCCTGCCGCTACGACGACAATCCTCAATATTGCCGTGCCCGCTTTCATCACGTAACCTGCTTACCCACCGACTAACTGTACTGCGATCGACAGCAGCAGCTCCATACACCTTTTCCAAACTCATGTGGATGTTTCCCACTGTCTCGTTTTCACAGCACAGGAATCCTATGACAGCACATTGCTTCTGACGAACGTCAAGTGTAGCAGACACCTTGAGGACATGCTGTGACGGCGCCACTCACGGGAACAGGTTGAACTAAGTTTGAAAACAAGCGGGAAGCCCTCGTAGTTCATAGTGTAATATAAAAACACCGTTGAAGTTGTGAACTAGTTGTTCAAAGAAATACGCGTAACATACAAATGTATGAGTACGTTCGTTTGGCGTGTCTATATTGCGCTTTTCTGAAAGTCTCTGTGGCAACGCCTCTTCATAGATCCAGAGACGGTCATTGTTTCACCTACAGCAGTTTGTGCTTCGCCGTTGAAAGCTGTACAAAAGGCTGCGAAGTGTCAGGGATTTCCTTAAGTTTACTCAACTGTAGGAGTGCTAGTACTACAGAATAAATCTGTTAAAACTTCTTGCATGATGCGGCATAGTTTCATGCATCTCAGCATTTATGACGTCATCTATCTTGAAGTATGTATCACACATTGATATACACTGAAGCACCAAGGAAACTGGTATAGGCATGCGTATTCAAATGGAGAGATATGTAAACAGGCAGAGTATGGTGCTGCGATCGACAACGCCTATATAAAACAACAAATGTCTGGCTCAGTTGTTAGATCAGTTACTGCTGCTACAATGGCAGGTTATCAAGATTTGAGGTTGAACGTGGTGTTATTGTCGGCGCACGAGCGATGGGACACAGCATCTCCGAGGTAGCGATGAAGTGGTGATATTCTTTTACGACCATTTCACCGTGAACATCAGGAATCCGGTAAAACATCAAATCTCCGACATCGCTACGACTGAAAAAGATCCTGGAACAACGGAATCAACGACGACTACAGAGAATCGTTCACCATGATAGAAGTGAAACCCTTCCTCAAATTGTTGCAGATTTCAATGCTGGGCCACCATTCAGTGGGCTTTCGGAGCCGAAGGCCCACTCATGTTCCCAAGGTGACCACATGACACAAAACTTTACGCTACGCCTGGGCCAGCCAACTCCGATATTGGGCTGTTGATCACGGGAATGATGTTGCCATGTCGTGCGACTTTCGTTTCAAATTGTACCGAGTGGATGGACGTGTACAGGTATGGAGACAACTTTATAAATCCATGGATCCTGCACGTCAGCAGGGGACTTTTCAAGCTGGTGCAGGCTCTGTAATGGTGTGGGCGTGTGCAGTTGGAGTGGATCCCTGATACCTTTAGATACAGGTGACACGTATATAAGCATCCTGTGTTATCCCCTGCATCCATTCATGTCCATTCTGCATTCCGACTGACTTGGCAAATTCCAACAGGGCAATGCGACACCACACACACCAAGAATTGCTAGACAGAGGTTCCAGGAACACTTTTTTGACCTTAAACACTTCCGCTGACCACCAAATTCCCCAGACATGAACATTATTGAGCATATTAGGGGTGATTTGTAAAGTGCTCGTACTCTTACAGATTTATTGACAGTTCTGCAGGATTCATAATGTCAATTCCCTCCAGCACATTAAATTACATTTATCGTTTTCCATGGATCCCTTGGAGAGGATTCTCTGGGATGTGAAAAGGGTCAAAGTTTTTTTAGATACTTGTTTACTCAGATAGATGGATATTGTACAATTCTAATGCACACAGGGTTATAATGTATAATCCTTGTGAAGATAGTTATCGATGGAGTGGAAGGAGTTGGCTAACAGAATGTTCTGTAATTCACTCTGAAACCGATCTTTATCATTTACAAGACCTTTGATATGCTCTGGTAAATTATTGCATATATGAGTACCGATGTATTTGACTCATATTTGTAGTAATGTTAAGCTTTTATAGTCCTTATACAGATTGGTTCTGGTATTACAATCATGTTTTGTGCTATTTTGTGTAAAAAGAGATGTTGGAAATGACAAATAACATCAATGAGTATATGTACTGAGAAGTAGTAGTTAGATTACCAAGTTTTTTAAGGAGTTCTCTGCATGATGATCTAGGACTGACACCAGATATAATTCTGAGGACTCGTTTCTGAATTTTGAAATTGGTCCCTTTGTGAGACGAGTTTTCCCAAAAAGTGATTTCATAACTCATTAGTTAATGGAAGTAGGACGAATAAACTAAGTTCTTCATTTTTAAATCACCTACTTCTGTTATCATGTGTACTGCACATGTAGCTGAACTAGGATGTTTCATTAAGTCTAGAATGTGAGTTTTCCAATTTGGGTTGTGGTCAATTTGTAGCCCTAAAAATTTGACACTGTCTACAGCTTTAATTTCGTTGTTTGAATGCATTAGACTCATAGGGACAGTTATTCTTTGTGAGGTACTAAACTGAATGTACTGGGTCTAGCCAAAATTCAGTGACAATCCATTTGCTTGCTCAGTGACATCATGGGTACTGTTTTTTATACTAATACTTGTATCATCTGCAAATAAGACAAAATTTGCATTTTGTGACACTGCATATGGAAGATCATTAATATATAGTAGGAACAACAAGGGACCTAAGAAACAGCCCTGGGGCACCACTTGGTTGATGGTTTCATATTCTGAATGACTCTTGTTATGTAGTGAGCCTGATACAGACACACACTCTTTTCTATTAAAAATATAGGATGAAAACCACGGGCCTGCTAATCCTGTTACCCCATAATATTTTAACTTTTGTATAAGGATATCATGCTTAACACAATGAAAAGCTTCAGCCAGATCACAGAATATTCCAAGTGGTAGTAACTTTGGAATTATTGTCTTATATATCATCTGTAAAAATGAATATAGCTTGATCAGTTAACAATCTTTTCCGAAATCCAAACTGATTGTGAATGAGAATATTTTTCAAACACTTTTGAAAATATTGCCAATAACGAAATGGGGCAGAAGTTTGCCACTGATGATTTGTATCTTTTTTTGTGTAATTGTTTGACAACAGCATATTCAAGCCTATCTGGAATAGTACCACTGTGGAGGGATTCGTTACATAACCAACTCAGTATGTCACAAAGCTCTGAGTAGCACATTTAGTTAGGGTAGTGCTGGTTTCATCATAACCACTGGAACATTTGTTTTTAAGAGAGCTAACAATATTAGAAATCTCTTTCAGTGAGTTAGGTTATAGTCGAATTTTGTTACACTTTTGCAGAAAGGTATTTTTTAAATATTTGAGGCTGTCTTTTGAGAGCTATGTAAATCTAAGTTGTCTGCTACTGAAAGGAAAAAAGTTGTTGAATGCATCTGCAAGTTAAGAGGTATCTCTAATCAACTCATTATTTATGTCCTCATTTGCCTTATTAGTTTTTCCTGTTTCACTTTTTACTATGTTCCATATAGTTTTCATCTTGTTATTAGAAAATAAATACATTGTGCAGTTCTGATTACTTTGTTTACAATTTCACAATACAATTTGTAATGAGATTTAGCTCTGTCGTCATCGTTTTCTTAGACATTAAGTACAGTATTGTCTTTGTTTTGCAATATACTTTTAGTCCATTTGTAAGCCAAGGTTTTAAAACATTTAATCTATGGAGACAACAGAAGGTTTCAGCTTGATTATATAATGATAAGACAGATATTTAGGAGCCTGATTTTAAACTGTAAGACATTTCCAGTTGCAGATTTAGTTGATGAAAGGAGAAAATATAAAAATGTAATAAATTAAGCAGGGAAATAGGAATACAAACGTTTAAAAATTAAATTGGCAGGAAGTGAAAATGACTGAGCAGGAATGGCTAGAGGACATATGTATGGATATAGGAGCATATATTACCAGGAAAATTAAAGAGGCCATTAGAGAAAACAGAAGCAGCTGTTTGAATATCAAGAAATAAGGAAAGAAAGGAAACTGGATGGAGTATATAGAGGATCTATACAAAGTAGATAAACTTGAAGGCAATATTATAGAAAGGGAAGTAGATGTGGATCAATATGAGATGGAAGATAAGACATTGCGAGATGAATTTGAAAGAGCTCTGAAAGACATAAGTCGAAATAAGGACTTGGTAGGAGACAATATTCTGCCAGAACTACTGATAGCCTTGGGAGAGCAAGCTGTGATAAAAGTCTTCCATCTGGTGGGCAATATTTATGAGACAGGCGAAATATCCTTAGACTTCAAGAAGAAAATAATAACTCCAATTCAAAAGAAGGCAGATGCTGACAGATGTGAAAATATTACTGATCTATCAGTTTAATAAGTCCTGGTTGCAAAATATTAACATGAATTCTTTACAGAAGAATGTAGAAACTGGTAGATGCCGGCCTCAGGGAAGATCAGTTTGGATTACACAGAAATTTAGGAACATGCGAGGCAGTAGGTGACTCTACTTCCCGTAGAGGATAGGTTAAGGAAGGGCAAATTTACGTTTATAGTTGACTTAATGAAAGCTTTTGACAACATTGAGTGGAATACTCTCTTTGAAATTCTGAGGGTAGCTGGAGTGAAATACAGGGAGTTCAAATGGCTCTGAGCACTATGGGACTTAACAGCCGTGGTCATCAGTCCCCTAGAACTTAGAACTACTTAAACCTAACTAACCTAAGGACATCACACACATCCATGCCTGAGGCAGGATTCGAACCTGCGACCGTAGCAGTTGCGCGGTTCCGGACTGTGCGCCTAGAACCTCGAGACCACCGCGACCGGCGCTACACGGAGTGAAAGGCTATTTACAACTTGTAGAGAAATCAGATGGCAGTTGTAAAACTCGAGGGGCATGAAAGGGAAACAGTATTTGAGAATGGAGTGAGACAGAATTGTAGCCTGTTCTCAGTATCATTCAATCTGCACATCGTGTAGGCAGTGAAGGACAAAAAGAGAAAGAAATTGTAGTAGGTCCAGGGAGAAGAAAGACAAACTTTGAGTTTTGCTGATGACACTTTAATTCTATCAGAGATGTCAAAGGACTTGGAAGAGCAGTTGAGCGGATTGGACATGTCTTGACAGGAGAATTAAGATGAACATCAACAAAAGCAAAACGAGAATAATGGAATGTAGTAGAATTACAACTGGTGATGCCAAGGGAATAAGATTAGAAAACCACACCCATAAAGTAGCAGAGGAGTTTCGCTAATTGAGCAGCAATATAACTGATGATGGCCGATGCTGAAGATTATATGGGTAGATCATATAATTAATGAGGAGGTACTGAATAGAATTGGGGAGAAGAAAAGTTTGTGGCACAACTTGACTAGAAGAAGGGATTGGTTGGTAGGACATGTTCTGAGGCATCAAGGGATCACCAATTTAGTATTGGAGGTCAGCGTGGAGGGTAAAAATCGTAGAGGGAGACCAAGAGATGAATACACCAAGCAGATTCAAAAGGATGTAGGTTGCGGTAGGTACTGGGAGATGAAGAAGCTTGCACAGGATAGAATAGCATGGAGAGCTGCATCAAACCAGTCTCAGGACTGAAGACCACAACAACAACAACAACAACAACATGGCTGCTGTAGAGAGAACTTAAAATGTAGATTGGCAATGGCAAGAAATTAGTTTGTGAAGAAGAAAAATTTGTTAACATCGGGAATAGATTTAAGTGTCAGTTAGTCTTTTCTGGAAGAATTGTATGAAGCATAGCCATGTATGGAAGGGAAACAGTTTGGACAAAAAGGAGATAGAAGCTTTTGAAATGTAGTGCTACAGAAGAATGCTGAAGATTAGATGGGTAGATCACGTAACTAATGAGGAGATGCGGAATAGAACTCAGGAGAAAAGAAAATGTGACACAACTCGACTAGAAGAAGGATTTGGTTGGTAGGACATATTCTAACACATCAATGGCTCACCAATTTAGTACTGGAGGAAAGCGTGGCATGGGGTAGTAGGGGGGTAGAAACGGTAGAGGGAGACCCAGAAATGAATATTTATTTATTTATTGTTTATTTAGCCTGGCCAAATTGGGACATCTCTTGCACCTGACCAGGAAAAACAGTTACCAAAGATTTACTAAAAAGTTTAATGATAATGATTATAATAGTGAATTGCAGAAGGAATTACATAAATTATTTTAGTATTTTTGAATATATGATTAGAATTATCTGGATTGGAAAGAATACAGATGAAAGAGGAGACTGAAATGACGGTGACAGTAGAAGAGAGGAAACAATAAGATACAAATATAGAACTCTGCTGACAAGAGGTGGGGTTGTTGTGGGGTAAAGGGAATTTGCGAGACTAAGCTGCGCATCCCAGTTCTCTTTTAGATTGAACTGAATTTCCTAAAATTTTTCCAGTGAATATCATGTTTGCATCTCATTTCCCTGCAACTACTATTGTGTGATCTATTTCCCGTCTTTCGGGATGGTTGCTAGTCGGTATTTTAGAGTTTTATATATGTCACATGTGTTAGATAGAACTTCTAGAAATTATTTTGTTAAAATTTTGGACGAAGTCATTTGTATGTTATCAGATAGAATTATACTCCTTGAATTTATGGGTTTATTTACTATGATTCGTGAGACCACGTGATCCAGTTTCAACTACAAATCGTAGGAGAAAATACAAACTTTAAATTACAATAAAACTGGGACAGTGTGTACAAATAAATGAAATTTTGCAGAAAACATTTATCAACTACTGCAAGCAACACCTGCAGGAAAGAGAACTAGAGTATGACTTTGAACCTTTCATCCTATAATTGCAGACGTGTGGGCTATAATACTGGATTTTTTTTTCAGGTCTTCTAGACGCCTATTGAAAAAGAAACCTGCTGAACAGTGCACACCTTACTGTGTAATGATTTAAGGGCTAAAATTATTTATAGTTCCGAATGAATGTTAAAATCTCTTTTGAAAGAGTTAATACTGTAGCAACAAATTACATGATATAATGTATGTACATGGATGGCAGAATTGTAAGTTATATCTGAGACACGAAGTTTGTGAGTTGACACCACAGTTCTGCATGACCGCTTTTCCCTCACAGAAGTTCTTCAGAGCTGCACAGGGTTGGCCCAAAATTTCATTCCATGGGGGTAATAGAGTGAAAGAAAGGAAAGCAAGCAATTGTTCTAGTTTCACAGTTAATGACACTGAAGAATTTTATTGTAGTGGAGGTAGTGGCATTCAGTTTCTGCCCAAGAAACTGAACATGTCGCTTCCAACAAAGCTTATCATCTACCTTGTAGCTGTCTATCCTCCCTTTTTCGTAAAGTTGTTTACTTTACTAGTATTTAATCTGCGTCGATTGAGAGCATGATAAATTTATCTCGTTCTTTTTCTTCCTCTCTCTCTCTCTCTCTCTCTCTCTCTCTCTCTCTCTCTCTCTCTCGCTCTCTCTCTTCATACATAAACTTGGTGGTTTTAGAAAGAATAATGAACACTTCTTGAGGTGATAGTATAAACTAATTCGTATAAAACAGTCCACATAATAAAATATCTAACTTTCGAATTTTTAATGTTGAGAGACACAGAGCTGTTTGAAAGCAATCCAAGCAAACTCTGACAGAAAGTCTTAATGAAAGGGAAAGGAAAAAGTTTTGAGACATTTTCATAAAAGCCACCTCCAACTTCACAGCACTTTGGAATTTTCTTGAATACAGCACGTGCAGTTCTTTTGAGATTGTGATGACATTCAATTTAGGGCGCAATATACGTAACACGAACCATCAGTTCGTCTTTAGCATTTACTTCTTCCTTCTGGACTTTACCTTTAATCACCCACGCAGGCAAAAATCTAAAGCGATGAAGTCCAGGGTCATTGGTAGCCAACAAACGTGGCCACTTATGCCGTTCCATCTTCCGGGAAATGTTATGTGTAGATGATGTGTCATCTGATGACTAGAACTGGCGGGTGTCCCGTCATTCTGAAGGAACCATACCCAACCCTATATCAAAAGAAATCTCTTCCAATAATGTTGAAAGCTTGTGTTCAAAGGTTTCTACATATTAGGGGTTTGAAAGGTGATGCAATAACACTACATTACCAATAAATATTTTACTTACCACAATGCACAACAGATGTATAGAGAACCATTCTTAGAAATATGTCTCAGGAAAGAGAAGTAGGTTTTCATCGGACCACTGATGTGAGTTGTGAGTGTGACTGGCACAGTCACGAGTCAAATTTACTGTATCAGTAAACGGCATTAAAGACATCATTCTTCAGTTTTTCATTATCCCACGAAAACATTTCATTTGCTATCTTAATTTGCTTCTCGAATGTGTTGAGTCTGTTGTAGATGATAAGGATAGAAGCCGAACACACGTAGTGCCCACCATGTCCTTTTATGCTTAATACAGAATCGTATTTGTTGAAGCACTACGTTCTACCAACTAAAGAACGTGTACTCTGCTCACTTCATGTTCTGATGAAGTATGAGCGCCTGACATCGTTCGAAACTCACGCAATTTAGTGAAAACACTAGTAAATACTTTGTAATCTGGTACTCTGTGTGTAGTAACTTGTCCATCGTTTTCTATGCAAGCAACAACAGCGTTTCCATTATAAAATCCGTACACAAATACCTTATCGGTGCTTTTAGCATCTGATAATGCAAGCAGCGTGGGTAGAAATGAAGTAGAATTGGCGAACAAATCACAATGATTATCAGATTAGACAGAATTTTGACGCATGATAAGCACATTCCCAACAAAGATACAATCACAGATGAACATAGTGAGGAAGGTGGTATGTACTAAATCATCAGCATCAGTTCTCCGTTGAGCGTCCCTTGGATTTGGTATACTCTACAACAGAGTAATTGAAAGGGAGATTATGTTATGATGTACTTGATATATGCAGATTAACTACGTTTATTTAATGTTTTAAACACTTCCGCTGCATACAAAATGGAAGGTGTGTTAGCTGCCAATAACTTGTAACAGAGTTTTCATAAAACTTCCAGTTGATCTGGTTTCACTTACAGATTTTTCGTCTGTAGTGGAGTAACACTAGCCTATTAAATACATTACTGAGGGTGTTTTCTCGACTGCACTCTGAATGGAATATATGATCTTAGGTATAAATTGAAGTGACACGTCATGTGATAACGATGTACGCTTATACAGATGGCGGTAGTATCGCGTACACAAGGTATAAAAGTGCAGTTTATTGGCGGAACAGTCATCTGTACTCAGGTCATTCATGTAAAAAGGTTTCTGTTGTGATTATGGCTACACCACGGTGATTGACAGAGTTTGAACGCTTAATGGTAACTGAGCTAAAAGCACGGTACATTCCATTTACGAAATCGTTGGAGAATTCAGTATTCCGATGTCAACAGATCAAGAGTGTACCGAGAATAAAGTATTTCAGGCATTACCTCTCACCATTTACAACGCACTGGCCGACAGCCTCCACTTAAGGGGCACCGGAACGCCCTATACTTGCAATGTTAAAATAACGCTTATAAATTACATCTTTCCTCACAAAGTATTTGAGGTAGGAAGTTGAACTTTTTACAGATTATTTATTGGAATATGGGCTACAACTTAACACAGGGATTGTACAAAATTTTAGTTCAGTTATTAAAGATGATTTTTTTTCAATTGTAATGAAAATTCACAACATTTTTTGCAATTTTTTATTTATATATTCAAAAATTTACAGTTTTTTGGAAAAAGGCTGTGTTAAATTATGCAGAAGGTACTGTGTAACATTTACTGAAAGTTTGAAACAAATATGTTTGGAAGATCCTTAGAAAACATGTAATTAGTATGAGAAAATAAAAGTTTTGGGAATCGAGCGACAAAGATTGGATTAACTTTTTAGTGCATTCCAGGTCCATAGGATGGATTATCTTCATCCTCTGCAAACTCCTCCTCCAGCTTCCTCTTGTTCCTCCTCCTGTTCACTCTTGCTTGTATTTCTAGACACTTTACAGCCCTGTCTGCAGCCCGAAGGCGTTCCTTGTCTAAAGCAAGCATCGCTCGTTGTTGTGTTCGTAGATTTTGCTACCATTTTCTTCAGTTGCAGTTACTGCAGCACTGTTCCAAAAGGTGGTCATGTATGAACACTTATCACATTTCAGTTGTATTTCACTAGCAAGTCCTACGTGCTTTATTATGGAGAGTTCCAGACCAACTTCACTACAATGAATACATCTTACACAGTTTGAAAAAATTCCTTTGAGAACCGACATATCAAATATTTCATTCACATCCGATTCGCCCATAAAACATTCATAGTTTTAACTCATTGAACCATGCTTGGTCGGTGAAGTATTTTCTTTCCCACTTTGACTGCTATGGGCAGGTGTACTTGAGAGGTTAGGTTCACTCACTTGGTTATCGTCTTTATTGTTTACAGTAATAACACATACCTTTGGCTTTCCAACATTTCTCCTTTCTTAAAAGCCTTCAGAGAGTTTCTAATAACTTTACTTTTACTCATTATTATACTTCAACAAAACAGAGACTCCAGAAACAGAATTAATTACGAATATTTTCGAGATAACGAAAGAGTAATTAAACATGAAACAATCGACAATCACATCAGCGATATATATTGAACCATCACTGGTTAGCCACAACACGTACTTTACCTCAAATCAGTACCTGATGAACACGGACGTTAATAATAACACCATTTGACAGCAGTTTAACGGCGCCACAGTGGGTCACGCTCATGTAGAACACATTTCAAAAAAAATTTAAAAATAGTTGTAGTCTTCGGAATTGAATAAATTATATATCTATTAAAAGGTAATAGTCTGCAGATTCAGAAAACGCAAAAAAGTAAAAATTGAACTTTTCATGATTTTGAGCCTTTCCAGAGCCCCTTAACAACTGAGAGGAGCGGCGTTTGCGAAACTTGTCAGTGCTAACAGAAAACCACACTGCATTAAAGAGCCGCAGAAATCAATGTGGGCAGACGACGAAGGTATCCGTTGGGACAGTGTGGGGAAATTTGGCATTAGGCGCTATGGCAGATGACCGAATGCGAATGCCTTTGCTAACAGCAGTCGCGTCAGCGCTCCTCCTGGGATCGGGATCATATCAGTTGGACCATAGATCACTGGACAACCGTGGCCTGATTTCAGTTGGTTAGAACCGATGGTAGGAATCGAGTGTGGAACAGACCCACGAAGCTATGGACACAAGATGTCAACAAGACACTACGCAAGCTGGTGGTGGCTCCACGGTAGTATCGCCTGTGTATACCTGGAATGGAAATGGTTATGTGGGAAATATTTACCTTAGGCTCCGTGGAGACCATTTGCAGGCATTCATGGACCTCATGTTCGAAAGCAAGAATGAAGTTCTCATGGATGACTGTATGCCATGTCAGAGGGCCACAATTGTTTGCAAAATGGTTTGAAAAATATTCTAGACATTTAAGGGGGGGTAGGACGTCAAAGGGGCCGACTTGGAGCAGGAGAGGCATCAGAGGACATTTTAATTTCCAGTGTCTATACTTTTACAAATAGATTCATAAAACTTTGTCAGCATCACCAGGAAGGATTCAGGATTCACACTCATTGCAGTGGAAGTTCGAAAACATAACAATTTTTTTTTTTTGCGTGTGAAAATTCATCAATTTTCACTTACTAATGGCTGCAATTGTTGTTATAGGTACACTTTTCTTCATAAGTTAGAGAGATTCTTCGATGAATTTTGCACAGCATACATATCATACTTTTTTTTCGGTCATCAGTCTACTGACTGGTTTGATGCGACCCGCCACGAATTCCTTTCCTGTGCTAACCTCTTTATCTCAGAGTAGCACTTGCAACCTACGTCCTCAATTATTTGCTTGACGTATTCCAATCTCTGTCTTCCTCTACAGTTTTTGCCCTCTACAGCTCCCTCTAGTATCATGGAAGTCATTCCCTCATCTCTTAGCAGATGTCCTATCATCCTGTCCCTTCTCCTTATCAGTGTTTTCCACATATTCCTTTCCTCTCCGATTTCGCGTAGAACATTCTCATTCCTTACCTTATCAGTCCACCTAATTTTCCACATTCATCTATAGCACCACATCTCAAATGCTTCGATTCTCTTCTGTTAGGGTTTTCCCACTGTCCTTGTTTCACTACCATACAATGCTGTACTCCAGACGTACATCCTCAGAAATTTCTTCCTCAAATTAAGGCCGGTATTTGATATTAGTAGACTTCTCTTGGCCAGAAATGTCTTTTTTGCCATAACAAGTCCGCTTTTGATGTTCTCCTTGCTCCGTCCGTCATTGGTTATTTTACTGCCTAGGTAGCAGAATTCCATAACTTCATTGACTTCGTGACCATCAATCCTGATGTTAAGTTTCTCGCTGTTCTCATTTCTACTACTTCTCATTATCTTCGTCTATCTCCGATTTACTCTCAAACCATACTGCATACTCATTAGACTGTTCATTCCGTTCAGCAGATCATTTAACTCTTCTTCACTTTCACTCAGGACAGCAATGTAATCAGCGATTCGTATCATTGATATCCTTTCACCTTGTATTTTAATTCAACTCCTGCACCTTTCTTTTATTTCCATCATTGCTTCCTCGATGTACAGATTGAAGAGTAGGGGCGAAAGGCTACAGCCGTGTCTTACACCCTTCTTAATACGAGCACTTCGTTCTTGATCGTCCACTCTTATTATTCCCTCTTGGATGCTGTACATATTGTATATGACCCGTCTCTCCCTATAGCTTACCCCTACTTTTTTCAGAATCTCGAACAGCTTGCACCATTTTATATTGTCGAACGCTTTTTCCAGGTCGACAGATCCTAAGAAAGTGTCTTGATTTTTCTTTAGCCTTGCTTCCATTATTAGCCGTAACGTCAGAATTGCCTCTCTCGTTCCTTTACTTTTCCTAAAGCCAAACTGATCGTCAGCTAGCGCATTCTCAATTTTCTTTTCCATTCTTCTGTATATTATTCTTGTAAGCAGCTTCGATGCATTAGCTGTTAAGCTGATTGTGCGATAACTCTCGCACTTGTCAGCTCTTGCCGTCTTCGGAATTGTGTGGATGATGCTTTCCCGAAAGTCTGATGGTATATCACCAGACCCATATATTCTACACACCTACGTAAATAGTCGTTTTGTTGCCACTTCCCCCAATGATTTTAGAAATTCTGATGGAATGTTATCTATCCCTTCTGCCTTATTTGAACGTAAGTCCTCCAAAGCTCTTTTAAATTCCGATTCTAATACTGGATCCCGTATCTCTTCTAAATCGACTCCTGTTTCTTCTTCTATCTCATCAGCCAAATCTTCATCCTCATAGAGGCTTTCAATGTATTCTTTCCCCCTATCTGCTCTCTCTTCTGCATTTAACAGTGGAATTCCCGGTGCACTCTTAATGTTACCACAGTTGCTTTTAATGTCACCAAAGGTTGTTTCGACTTTCCTGTATGCTGAGACTGTCCTTCCGACAATCATATCTTTTTCGATATCTTCACATTTTTCTTGCAGCCATTTCGTCTTAGCTTCCCTGCACTTCCTATTTATTTCATTCCTCAGAGACTAGTATTTCTGTATTCCTGATTTTCCCGCAACATGTTTGTACTTCCTCCTTTCATCAATCAACTGAAGTATTTCATCAGTTACCCATGGTATCTTCGCAGCTACCTACTTTGTACCTATGTTTCCATTACCAACTTCTGTGATGGCCCTTTTTAGAGATGTCCATTCCTCTTCTACTGTACTGCCTACTGCGCTATTCCTTATTGCTGTATCTATAGCGTTAGAGAACTTCAAACGTATCTCGTCATTCCTGTCTTACCATGATGTAATCTAATTGAAATCTTACCGTATCTCCCGGCCTTTTGCAAGTATACGTCCTCCTCTTGTGATTCTTCAACAGGGTATTCGCTATTACTAGCTGAAACTTGTTACAGAACTCAATTAGTCTTTCTCCTCTTTCATTCCTTGTCGCAAGCCCATATTCTCCTGTAACCTTTTCTTCTACTCCTTCCCCTACAACTGCATTCCAGTCGCCCATGACTATTAGATTTTCGTCCCCCTTTACATACTGCATTACCCTTTCAATATCCTCGTACACTTTCTATATCTGTTCATCTTCAGCTTGCGACGTCGGCATGTATACCTGAACTATCGTTGTCGGTGTTGGTCTGCTGTCGATTCTGAATAGAACAACCCGGTCACTGAACTGTCCACAGTAGCACACCCTCTGCCCTACCTTCCTATTCATAACAAATCCTACACCTGTTATACCATTTTCTGCTGCTGTTGATATTACCCGATACTCATCTGACCAGAAATCCTTGTCTTCCTTCCACTTCACTTCACTGACCCCTACTATATCAAGATTGAGCCTTTGCATTTCCCTTTTCAGATTTTCTAGTTTCCCTACCACGCTCAAGCTTCTTACATTCCACGCCCCGACTCGTAGAACGTTATCCTTTCGTTGATTATTCAATCTTTATCTCATGGTAACCTCTCCCTTGGCAGTCCCCTCCCGGAGATCGGAATGGGGGACTATTCCGGAATCTTTTGCCAGTGGAGAGTTCATCATGACACTTCTTCAAATACAGGCCACATGTCCTGTGGATACACGTTACGTGTCTTTAATTCAGTGGTTTCCATTGCCTTCTGCATGCTCATGTCGTTTATCATTGCTGATTCTTCCGCCTTTAGGGGCAATTTCCCACCCCTAGGACAAGAGAGTGCCCTGAACCTCTATCCGCTCCTCCGTCCTTTTTGACAAGGCCGTTGGCAGAATGAGGCTGACTTCTTATGCCGGAAGTCTTCGGCCGCCAATGCTGATTCTTTATCAAAGTCTAGGCAGTGGCGGGGATCGAACCCTGGACCGAAGACGTTTTGATTATGAATTAAAGACGCTACCCCTAGACCATACTCACAGGTGCCGTAAACTCTAGAATTTATTTAATTTATGAAAAAACGAATGAGCTGTTGCATTTTAAACTTCATGTTTAGAAAAAAATACAAATTTTGTAGTTAATTACCTCAATTTTACCACAGTTTTTAATAGATTTGGAAAATTCTAGAGTTTCATACACCTGCCAGTATGCTTTGCATGCTGTGCAGAATTCATCGAAGAATCTCTCTTATTTATGAAGAAAAGTGTACCTATAGCAACAAATGCTGCCATTAGTAAGCGAAAAAATGATGAAATTTCATACGTAAAAAAAATTATTTCGTTATGTTTTACAACTTCCACTGCTAAGAGTGTGAATTCTGAATCCTTCCTGGTCGTGTTGACAAAGATTTATAAACTTGTTTGTAAAAGTATAGACAGGGAAAAACTGAAATGTCGTATGGTGCCTCTCCTGCTCCACGTCGGCCCGTTTGACGTCCTACCCCCCTTAAGAACGCTCTAGACAGTTCGAGAGAACGATTTGTCCACCCATATCGCCCCACATGAACCCCATAGAACATTTGCGGGACATAATCGAGAGGTCAGTTCGTGCACGCAATTCTGTGCACGTAATTATGGACATCTCTACAGAGGACTTCCGACGTCTTGTTCATGCCACGTCGGGATGTTGCACTACATCGGGGAAAAAGAGGTCCAATATTTGGAGTTGTCCCATGACTTTCTGCATGAGTGTATGAACTGTTGTACTTTGGAACAGTTTTTCACAGTAGAAGAAACCTTACGTTTCAGCAGTAATTTTTGTAATACCAGGAAAGGTCTGCAGCGGTCATAAACCATTTCAGAGGGGAACTAGATAGTTATATTAAACTTATTTACAGAGTTGGCTAAAGGCGAAGGTCCGAAAGTGTTCCACTGTCCAACATTCTCCCCTAATAATAATAACAGCTAAAAAATTCAAGTGCATAAACTGAAGCACAACGTCGCAACTTGAAAGTCGAAAAAAAAATGACAGTCGATAAAACGATCCCAACTGTAGTGCCAACACGCAAAATGAAATCTTCCCTCAGTAAGCAGCCGGATCTCTGTGACCAATAGAAATTGAAAACACATTGTGTGGAATGTTTCACTGGAGTTAGTATATATTACCATACCATAAAATATTTATGTTTCTTTTCAAGTAGCCAGTAGATGCAGCACAGAACTTGTTTCGATCTGAGACGCGTTCCAAAGACGCAATCAGGTACAGCAGCGGCGGCACGGGACCGCATCGAGCCAGGCTGTAGGCATGGTGAGGGGCGGTGGGGGGGCTGAGGGGCACCGAGCATAAAAGATGGATTGCTGCGCGTCGTGGGGGAGGCGCTTACTTCCGGAGATGCGGACCGGCGCGAAATATCGACATACGGCACACGTGTCGTGACACGGGGGCCCGATGTGACAGCTAGAGTCCACAGCACATCGTGAAAAACGTCTCCGCGGGTTGCGCTGTATGCCTAGCACGACGGCGTCGCACGTACGGACCACACAAAGCTCTCACGTCCTTACGTTCACTTCCTACGGGCGCAGTTAGTCACATCTGCCTTCACTTAGCCACATCCATGCTCCTAAAATGCTACAGCGGTTACACAGTCAGGGCCGGCTGGAGTGTCAGAGCGGTTCTAGGCGCTACTGTCTGGAACCGAGCGACCGCTACGGTCGCAGGTTCGAATCCTGCCTCGGTCATGGATGTGTGTGATGTCATTAGGTTAGGTTTAAGTAGCTCTAAGTTGTAGGGGACTGCTGACCTTAGAATTTAAGTCCCATTATAGTGCTCAGAGCCATTTGAACCATTACACAGTCAGGGTTGCAGATTGCCTATCTAACGGCTACCAGGGGCAACAGATATTTCATATTATCATTGATTGAATTTAAAATGCTGTAATAATGTACTCACTACGATGGATACTCTTAGGTAAAGATTTAGCACAATGTCTCAAATATTAGACACTTCAGGAGGTGTAACTCACGACGAGCAAAATTTCCAAGACTATATTCATCCAGTGTTTGAGAACTAGAGCACTTAAATATTGGCAACTAACTCTGTACATAATTTCAAACATTTTGAAAGTGTCTTCTCGCTGTCGTTTACTGCAGGTTTGACGTTCGTGAAATAAAATTTCAGCATTACGTACGACGTTTTAATTTATTACCTCCTTCCTGCGAACTCAGTTCACAACATATTTTGCAATCAGCGTACACTTATACCACATAATTTTCGTGCCAAATTATGTCATTGTATGCCACATTGTTCAGGAGGTATAACGTCACGAACAATGAGATGAGTGAAAAATCAGCTTTCCACAAAGGGAACCCTGAATACATTCATCCAGTCTTTGGTAATTAGAGCACATAACCGGTGCCAACAAACTTTAGACGTAATTATAAATTTACTTCCAAACTTTTCTTGCTTACATCCCAACAAAATAATGAAATGGAAACAGTTACTCTCTTACTAAGTGACCGTTGTTCATGCTGTGACACTATGCACTATTTATCTACAAGGTCTAAAGTCAACATACAAAGGTATTATCAATTTTTTTGTTTAATATTTTCGGTTTTGAATTTTTCATTAGTCTGTACCTGAATGTCAGAAACTAAGAAAACGAACATAATCAGGGATTTGGGTCTTGCAATATTCTTCACGTCAGATACGCTGTCCAGTAACATTAACGTGACCATCCGTCAAAAGCTACACTGAGGTGCCAAAGTAACTGGTATAGGCATGCGTATTCAAATACAGAGATATGTAAACAGGCAGAATATGACGCTGTTGTCGGTAACGCCTATATAAGACAACAAGTGTCTGGCTCCGTTTCTAGATCATTTACTGCTACTACAATGGGAAGTTATCAAGATTTAAGTGAGTTTATAGAGGTGATATAGCGGGCACACGAGCGATGGGACACAGCATCTCCGAGGTAGCAATGAAATGGGTATTTTCCAGTGTGACTATTTTCGTGAGTGTATCGTAAATATCACGAATTAGGTAAAACATCAAATCTCCGACAACGCTGCGACCAGGAAAAGATCCTGCAAGAACGTGACTAACGACAACTTAAGAGAATGGTTCAGCGTCACAGAAGTGCAACCCTGCTGCAAATTTCTGTAGATTTCAATGCTAGGCCGGCAACAAGTGTCAGCATGCAAACAATTCAACGAAATATCATTGTTGGACTGTCGGAGCCTGCACGACACCCTTTTGGACGTCACATAAATCGCTCCGTTTCCGTGTTGTGACAACGACTGCCCTGTTTTCGGCGTTTCTCAGACACGCTTTGTACACGCTCCACTGCCAGTGCTACCACCTGCCGTCTCTAAGTGGTTACTGCATGTCGACATAGAACATAAAGGGTCGTCACTTTAATGTGACTGGACCGTGTATTTAACACATTAATGCATTAGTAAATGAATCAGACATTTGAAGACGCCGTGCGGGATTAGCCGAGCGGTCTGAGGCGCTGCAGTCATGAGCTGTGCGGGTGATCCCGGCGGAGGGCCGAGTCCTCCCTCGGGCATGGATGTGTATGTTTGTCCTTAGGATAATTTAGGTTAAGTAGTGTGTAAGCTTAGGGACTGATGACCTTAGCAGTTAACTCCCATAAGATTTCACACACATTAAATTAATCACATTTGAAGATACATGACAGTGGGCATCTGTAAAGACTCGGCGGTTGGGAGGTCACTATAGGTTTTTGTCTACCTCGTGTTACGTACATAACAGTTACTACTTGTCTTCCAACGTGACCGTTAAGTCACACATGAATGGTGTTTTTACTATGCTCCGAATATTAGGCTTCCTGATAGATAGAAACCATGTGCTGAACCAAGATTGTGAAAAAGTTTATTACTTATATGTACATTCATCACTAACCGCACAAGGTGCCGCCTGGTTAGCACACTGGACTCGCACTGAGGAGCACAGCTTTTCAAATTTGCGTCCAGACAGCCAGAATTAGGTGTTCCGTGATTTCCCTAATTGATACAGACAGATTCCTCGATGGTTCCTTTGAAAGCTCACGGCAAATTTCCTTCCCCATTCTTTCGTAATCCGACTTTGTGTTCCGTCTCTAATGACCTGGGTATCTACGGGACGTTAAACACTAATCTACCTTCCTCCTTCCATCCTTCAGGTACAATCCTTAGCAGATCAGGGAATCTCACATCTACTGCTCTATCGGTTTAGACAACCCGTTGTCTACGTTGGAAACTTTTTACATGACGTAAGCAGTTTCCAGATAATAATCGTTTCTTTTGCTACAGTTGACATGTCATGACCATTGCTATAGAATATCGGAAAGCAATAACTGCTGAATGCAATATAAGAATTCATTTGCTATAGGAGGTCGATGAAACCAGGAAGGACAATCGAACGCATCACGTCATTCTTCATCATGGCAATGCGAAGAGTCACACAATTGATGATTGCACGAAGAAAACTTCGAGTCAATGCCTTACTGCTGTTATTCATGTGAGTTATCAGGTATTCACGCCTTTTGTCTCACATGTCAAACAAATGCTATGATGAGAGAATTTTTCATCACCTCAAGAACCTGGTGCATCCTTCAAAGCCATGCTTTTTAAGATACCAGAATCAGAGTGGAGAGTAGGTTACTAGAATTGGTTGGAAATCATTCAAAAGTGGATGTATGTTGATGCTGAATTTTCTAATGAACACTGAAACAAATTGGAGCACAAGATAACTTGGACGCTTTTCTGAAAACGTTTTCGCTGGCATTCTTCAGTGGGTGACTTGCCATCTAGCACTCATTACGTACGTGATAATCGACTGAGAACATTAAAAGTTGTAAGTAGTTGTTGTAAGTGGTAAGAAAGAGATAATTCCATGAAGCTTCGTTTCCGAACGCTGTAATTATTATGAGCGTTGCACGAAAATCAAGCAAGAAACATCATGTGTGCCATAGCAGTACTGGGAATTCCATCCACATATAGTCGTCTTAAAATGAGCACGTAATTACACTAGGTGTGGAAGGACTATGGATCAGTGTAATTTTTGTAGCTGTATCCAACTAGGGGATGGAGTGAGCTGACATAAAGATCAAGAGTCAGGGACACAGTAGTTAACATCACACACTGACCACTCACATTTGGGTTGCCTGCCTTTTCCCAAGAACCAGAACGGTTTCCCTCCTTGGAACGACCATATCTCTTTCTCCTCTTTTACCAATTGGAGCTTATTCCGTCTCTAATGACCTCCTCGTCGACAGACATTGGATTCTCCCTTGCCTTGCTTCCTTTCGGCTTACTGATGAAAATGTTTTATTTTCGTTTGCAAAATAGGCAATCCAATACATAATGGATAATCTCTAAGCGCTATGCAGAATGTCTTTCGTAATTGGGGGCGAAGTTCTGAAGTGATCACTGAGACGATTAGGAGAAAAGAGGTCATATGCGTTGGCCTCAGTAGCTATATTGTCAGCGGGACGGATTACTGACCGAAGCGGTCCAGGTTCGATTTCAGGCCGGGTTGGATATTTTCTGCACTTTGGCATCGAATATTGTATTGTCCTTACGCTCGTATCGTCATAATTAGCACTCAAGTACTGCGATTATTGTATGGGTGCGCCCCGACCGGCGTAAACTAAAAATAAACTCATATGACTTATGGCGGGAAAATGATTCCCAGGGATGAATTCTGCTTGATGGTGGAAATAAAAGATCTTTGACAGTGACCGCAGTAACAGTAAGTACTTGGGAGGTGGCTATCAAGCATGCGGTAAGCTAGACGACCTTGTGGAACATTCACCACGACAACCCTTAGTGCTCGTGACACAACACGTGTAGGCCTTGTAAGCTACGGATTTGCCTCCGCAGCGATGTTTTTGCCACTGGTTCGTCATGCTGGCCGTCACAGTACTGGAATTTCTGCCATCTACTTCGTTCACAGTGAGGCAACCTTTAGGAGCGTTGATATCATTGGTCTCCACAAATATTAGAATAACTGTGGTATGGTAGTAACGATCCATAACAAGCGGTTCAGCCTCAACGTTTGGGTAGGTGTTATTGGTTTCCACAATGCGTCACAGGTGAGATACATCTGCAGTATCTGATGCTTACACTGCTTTCCCTACTAGACAACGCACCTGTGGTAGTACGAAGGGTGATGTGACTACTAAACGAAGGTGCTCCAGCACACTCCCTTCTTGAGTGAAACAACATTGGCAGTTGCTGGTTGTGTTCTTTTGTGGGCATCCAGTCACCGAAATCTACACTGTCAAAGATCGTGTATCTCTACTTGCAAGTTGGTGTACTGTTATTGCAAGGCATTTCCTCCCAGGGTTAGTTTCCTGCTGTTTGACCCCATTTAGCAAACTTACCATTTAAGTGAGAATAGAGTTCAAAACTATTTACACTGCGTCTAGTTCATTCGCCATCAATAAGTTGAAAGAAATATGTTACAGTTTACAAATTAAGTTATTCATATATTTCAAGAAATGACGTACTGCAAGCAACTGGAGAAACCGAGCGAATTAACTTTCTATGACGATGACCGTGAGTGCACCTGAAAATTCAGATGTAAATCTCCAAAAATCAAATGTGTGTGAAATCTTATGGGACTTAACTACTAAGGTCATCAGTCCCTAAGCTTACACACTACTTAACCTAAATTATACTAAGGACAAATACATACACACCCATGCCCGAGGGAGGTCTCGAACCTCCCCGTTGACCAGCCGCACAGTTCATGACTGCAGCGCCCTAGACCGCTCGGCTAATCCCGCGCGGCTGTAAATCTCAAAAAGTGCACTGTACTGAAAATAACTGGAGTTAGATAGGTTTCAATAAGTGACTGAGAGAAAACGAAAATAAAGGACGGCATCTCAGAGAATATTCTGAAACTGAAGGAGAATTTGGTTGGAAGTATCAGTTGGTAAACTGGTGTAAGATCAATTGGCGTAATTCTTAACAGACTGCAGATTTGCAAGGTAAAAATGGGCATACAAGGTTGTGCATCTTAACATTTTAGGATGTTTAACGGAACCATTTATCCAATGGTGCAAGAGCCACAACTGATGCCACTGTCCAATACTCGTGGCTGCAACTATCTCACCATTGTATCTCTGCGAGCAGGATAAGTACAAAAACAAAAGGCTAGTTTGGAAAGTAGGAGACGAGGTACTGGCAGAAGTACAGTTGTGAGTACCGTGCGTGAGTCGTGCTTCGGTAGCTCAGTTGGTAGAGCACTTGCCCGCGAAAGGCAAAGGTCCCGAGTTCGAGTCTCGGTCGGGCACACAGTTTTAATCTGCCAGAAAGTTTCAAAATGCTAGTTTGTTAGCACCGAGTCAGGCTGCCATTCGATTGAATAAATATAATTTGAAGCAGGGACATCTTTAGCAGAAATAGACTGATTATTGCCAGCGTTAATGTTCTGCCTGGCTCTAGAATTCTGCTCAATACTTCTTTTCAGATAATGTAATAAGTTTCACGTACTCAGTTCTTGGAAATGAGAGTGACAGCGAATTTCTAAATATCCTTGACAGATAGTAAAGGTGAACAGGGTAACTGAGAAAGTACGTGTAGAAATTTGTGACTCCTACTTTTCTATTTTTCCGTTAATATATGTAACATAAAGATTAATTCTGCCCGTGTAGACACAAGTAGTACGTTCTCACATCTTATGCTTTCAAAATGTCGCTAAATATGAGAAAATTTGTCTCTCGTAACACTCATTACAGCATTGACTGTAAATTGTCAACACCATGGAATCGGAGTTATACCAGCAGCAAAATTGGGAAATTACGCCGTCGTGTTGTTCCGAGTCTGTGGTCAGGCCTCATTGCTGTTTATTCACACCGAACGTAATTGCCCCCACAGGACTGGCAGTTGATAGGTGGCAGTGTCGCTTATGTTTGTTGTAACAAGTTTAAACTTTGTTTCGGCGAGATGAAGTTTATTACATCACCCTTGGTCACAATTTCCCGTTTTATGCCACGAGGCTCAATCGATAAGCGAGAATGTTCCGCATACGAAGACGGACGCAACTAAATTCGCAGCTGAAAGCCACTAGTGGTAAAACATCCTTATCTCCACACAGCCACTAGCCGTTTTTAATAAAAACCGCAATAAATTGTGGTTTGTTTTGAAGCAACGCTTGTGTTACATCTTTTTGTTACTGGTGTGTAAGCGATAAGAGCGGAACCCACTGATGTTCACATATATTTTTCTTCCAAACTACGTTTTGCATAGCAGCGTGTTTAATGCAAACAGTTACGTATTGTCTTATTAAAAGGATATGATGTCAAGGCTGAAATATGTGTGTTCAAACGAATAATAAATTCGGTATGTTATGCAGTATAATCAGCTACAAAGACATCTAGTTTCTCGGAGGTGAGGATGTAATGAAGCAGAACTTTAGGTTTGGGACGTTGTGTGGTTCTAGAAAAGTCATTACAAAATCTATGAAATACGAAAATGTCAGGTACGTCAACATGTAAATTTAAGTGCGAAGAAGATTTTTCGAAAGTATTTGACTGGAGTGTAACTTTATGTAGAAGTGGAATGAGAAGATAGCCGGCCAGGGTGGCCGAGCGGTTCTAGGCGCTACAAACAGCGTGACCACTACGGTCGCAGGTTCGAATCCTGCCTTGGGTATGGATGTGTGTGATGTCCTTAGGTTAGTTAGGTGTAAGTAGTTCTAAGTTCTAGGGGACTGATGACCTAAGAAGTTAAGTCTCATAGTGCTTAGAGACAATTTTTGAATGAGAAGATAAACAATGTCGATAAGAAAGAAATGGAAGATTTAGAATGTGGTACTACAAACTGTACCGAAACGCGATATTGACGAAAAGCAGCCTAAAGAAGAAGAGAGAACAAGCTTTTCGAAATACCGAGCTACGGAAGAACGAAACTAGAGGAGACTGCTGAAGGTTAGATGCGTAGATCTAATAACTACTGAGATATTGCTGAATTGAAACGGGATAAAAAAGAAACTTGTGGCATAATTTGTGTAAACTAACGGATCTGTGGATGGGACACATCCAACGGTATCTAATAACTACTGAGATATTGCTGAATTGAAACGGGATAAAAAAGAAACTTGGGGCATAATTTGTGTAAACTAGCGGATCTGTGGATGGGACACATCCAACGGTATCAAGGAATAGTCAGTTTGGTAATTCAGGGAAGTATGAGGGGGGGTAAAAACTGTAATGGGAGATCTAGGGATGAACACATTAAACAATTTAGGATTCATGTAGGATGCAGAATTTTACAGACAAGAAGAGGCTAGCGAGAGACAGACTAGCACGGAGAGTTGCAGCAAACCAGTTATCCATCTGACGATCACAACAACTACTACTATTACACGCCTTGTGTTTGTATAGTATTTGACGAAGAATACATACACTATTAAATCTGTAGATGTACAAGGGGTGAAATTTAGTTCTCATAGCTGCAACCTCTGTTAGTAACTACAGCTCTAACCTGGCTTGGAATCGAGACGAACTTCTCTAGCATGAAGAATATGAATACATCACTCCATGCTGCTTCATCTCTGTGCCAAAACGAATCAACTCTAGCGATTTGGTGGGAGCGGCACGTCAGTATCGTGTCGACCCATAACTCAATGTTTGAGACATCTGGAGAGCAGGCTGGGGCAGGAGTCGAAAACCATCTACATCATCGACATTGATTAAGACAGCAAATGCAGTGCGAGGTCTTGTGATGTGTTCTTGAAAGACATCGTCACGAAGGATTGGAAGAGAGGGGAAATCACGGACCTTAACACCGAATACGTAAAGGCTCCTGGCCAAACTGCTGGCCTGCGGACCAGAGGTGATCCGTATTTTGTACCCAGTGCACTCCTGCGTTCAGGACCGTCGATGACGAGTCTCTCTCTGGGAAGGTGGAACTATGATCCTCGTGCTGGCAGTCCGTCGTGATTCAGACGTCGTCCCACTGATTGTGTTACTGCAATTACCGCTTTTTCTTGGCTCAAGTGATGTGACATCGTTTTAGGATCTTGCACGACCGACAATATGACTCTACTCTTGGGGGAAGTTTGGGAATTTGTTGGCAATTTCTATGGGACCAAACTGCTGAGGCCATCGGTCCCTAAGCTTACACAATACTTAATCTAACTTACGTTAAGGACAACACACGCACCCATACCCGAGGGAGCACTCGCACCTCCGACGGGGGCAGCTGAGCGAACCGTGAGAAGGCGCCCTAGACCGCACGGCTACCCAGCCCGGCAATCTCGGGCGCTAGTCGTGTGGAGCTATTGAGAATTTTTTTATGGCGTTAAGTACAGCGCCTCTGAATCCATCGATTTTTTATTCGCATGAAAGTCGTGGGGGCCCTACCCAGGCGCGGGCCAACATTGCAGAATGCCAAACCAAAGTCTCACCTATGGGACGATCTTGCTGCTGTCCTTTTCCAACACGTGGTTGTAGCCATTTCTCCATCTTAAAAGGGACTTACACGATTTCCCTTATACGGAATATACTGGGCGAAGCGAAACTTTCACAGGAAATTTTTAATGCAACTTAAAATAGACAACACAGCTAACGTCACCTGGGGCGGATTGTGTATGCAGGGTTGCCTGTCTTAAGGCACATCAGATACTTTTTGGGTAAATTTTGTTTTCCCCACTCTTTGTAAGAAACATCATCCTCACAGGACCTCAAGCTAGGCTGTCCACTGTCACTTTATATGTGACCAAAACAGAACCGTTACTGAATAAAGTGGATCAACCAGTCTGGCATTAAAAATCTGACTTGCATACACCAACAACATGAGTATATATCAAACTGCAGTTGTACTCACACATCTGACAGTAAAATAAGGGTACAATTGCCACTTACATTTCTACAAGAGCATTAATTACAAAGAATCCGTTAGTTTACGAGTGAGCTTCCCAAAAGAGCTTTATACTTCCAGAATAATTTATGCTTCAAAGGAATCTAGTTTCCAAGAATACTGAAGATTTACAATCGTAAAAACTTTAGATATAATTATAAAAATTTAAAAGTTTAATGTTTCTCTTTTATTTTTTACGAAAAGACATTTTGGTAATATTTTAAGAAGAATGAATTCGTTGTTACACGATTAAATACTGTAATGTAAGACAACACCAAAGGCATTAATAAATGACTGATACCATAACCTAGTTTCATAGACGCTGCGCGATGTTTTCAAGGTGACAGTTCAAAGTTCGAGCAAGTCAGAAATATAGTCAGTCCCTCCTTCCTCTCTTTGTTTACTTCTTCCTTCCCTTCCCTCTGCCCATCGCGTCCTCCACCGTCTCTCAGTCTGATTTCTCCTCCCTCCTTTCTCTGTCCATCTTCTTCTCCTTACTTCCTCTGTCTGTCTGCTCCTGCTCTCTTTCTCTGCCCATATCCTCCTCTTCCCTATCTCAATCCATATCCCCCTCCCCTCACTGTAACCCTATCTCCTCTTGCCCCATATTTGTGTCCGCGTAATCTTTCCCCCTCTCTGCATATCCCTCTCTCAACGTTGCTGGTTTTACCCCCTCAGTATTTCCTTCCATTCAGTTATATGTGTACCATGTATGCTAGAAATCGATCGAGAGGCTTACGAGGAGCTTTTCAGAATTTGGTTTTCCAATGTACACGTATGTCACACATATTCCACATATATTTACCACATTTCACACATATTTGTACATATTTTTCAACCTGTATCTCTAAAAACTTTTGTCCTGCAGTTTCAATTTCACGCAGCTCAATCCCTGTGTCGTCACTCCCCTCACGATCTGTCCCTCTCGTCATCCTTCCTTCTCTCTCCATGATATCACACCCACCCCAACAGGAAATTCGTGGTTCTTAGTCCTGCAATATTTTTTCCA
Organism: Schistocerca serialis cubense; assembly: GCF_023864345.2. NCBI lineage: Eukaryota > Metazoa > Arthropoda > Insecta > Orthoptera > Acrididae > Schistocerca > Schistocerca serialis. The sequence continues at coordinate 541,487,938 of NC_064644.1, read as the reverse complement.
GATTGTAGTTAATATGTGTACTGAATATGACTGAAATAGCTCCAGAAGTCTTGATGACCTTTTTACACTTGGCTTTGCCTGCATATGCACATGTCGAGTCTTTTACACTCATTTTCAATATATTTCTCGCTCATTTGTACAGATAGTGAAGCCCTATGTCTTGCGAATGAGGCATTCACTCAGTTCAATGTTTATCATGTCGTATCTTCTGAATTACGTCATCTGTAATGATGCAGTTATGTAGGGACATCCCGTGGCATATGTACCCACTGTCAGCGAACTGTTTTGTGAATATTAATGGGAAATAATGAATACATTTAAACTTCTTGCCTGACGCAGCAGTTTTTTATGCTTCTCACTATTTATGACGTTATATCTTCTGAACTATGTATCGAACAAAGATACATTCAATGTAATATGCGAATACTGTCTGCAAAAGGTGTTGTGAACACAGTTAGTAGCAGAGGAATAATAAATACAACGTCATGCCTGATGCGGCAGTCTTACTGCAAGATCAGCGAAATATAGTAAGCGATAATATTTTTCGCTTTCGTCATTTTGTGTGGGTTTTCATTGAAAATCAGTTTCGTAAAGGTTTGAAATTATGTGTAAAGTTGTTTGCAAGTCATTAAGTGCTCTTGTTCTCAAATACTATGTGAATGAATCCTGCAAATTCGCCTAACGTGAGCTGCACTCCAGTGCTTCTTATCCCCACACTGATTCCCTCCAGGCCGTAAGTGATATGCGTACAAGTTGACGGAAATCGGTTCAGTGCTTTAGGAGAAGGTGTGGAACTTACGTATACATACAGGGTGGAACAGGTATAAGTGCAGATATTTAATATGTGGTAACTCAATAGGTACACGTAATAGTCTGTTAATTATTTTTTCTCTGCATAGAAAAGTCTTTCCACAAACATGTTGTAAATATACTACCTCATGTTTTCTGTACTGTCATATTGCGCCACTTAGTGGACTACGAGTGTCAGTATATGCTAACTGTGTCCACACGTCCACACCTCAACACCTGCCTGCAGCCCAGGGTAAAACAAACAGTCATACGATATTACAGCGGCTGTGTTATTTTGATTACTATGCAAAGCTCCTTTGGACATGCTTGCATGTCCAAAGGAACAGGCACTGCGGTGGCTAAAGCTGTTATGAAATTCATTAAATGAATTACCAACTGCGAATAATGACTACCATTAGCTGTAGAATGGAGTGACGACTGTCAAACTTTGTGCCCGACCAGGATTTCCTGCTTATCGCGAGCCATACTATTTGGCTACCTGTGCACGACTCAGAACCAAACCCAAACTTCCATATGTCGTCAACAATGCGTCTACGTCCTCCCGTTGTACATCCATTATGTATATTCCGGTGCAGGTCAGACGTTGTACTTGAAAGTCCTTTTCCTTTGGACATGCATCGTATTTATCTACTGATGCCGGCAAGCGACATTTCAGGTACAACGCCTGACCTGTACGGGAATACACATAATGGATGTACGAGTACAGGTCGTAGACGCATGGTTGACGACATATGGAAGTTTGGGTTTGGTTTTGAGTCGTGCATAGGTAGCGAAATGGTAAGGCGAGCGCTGGAGATAAGCGGGAAATTCGGCTTAGAATCCCGGTCCGGCACAAATTTTCGTTGTCATTATTCCGTTCTATAGCTGATGGTTGTCCTTATTTGCTATTGAGAATTCATTTAATAAACAAACATTAATGGTTAGCACTTGCTACTCACAGGTATAATTATTAGTCTACAAATGAAGTAAAAAATCATGTAATTTTGTTCAGTACACAGTTCTCAGTTGCAAATAAAAATAACCGAATTTATGTTTGTTATATCCTGTATGTACATACATCTATTTTTACAGTACGTTTTGAAATATGTGGATGTCAATTTCCTATAGAATAGTATAATACTTGTAACAGATTAGCCTATATATGGGATACAATAAACTCTCTCTATGTCAGGTAGTAAAATAGTCATTTGTCCACTACAATGTTGGCAGAATAGCCTGTATGTGAGGAAATACACATCAGATTACAAACTTTTACAGTTATGCTTATAGAATTCTGTTCAAATTATATTTGCACATATTGCTAAAGCGAAAATGGTTTCTGATGTATAGTAATTATAACCATGATTCTGACCGTCAACATATCTAAAGATAATATCTTTAGAAGTTATTTAACGGTGGCTAATATTTGATTCACTTCAACAATGCCGACGTCTCGTGTGAAGAACTGACAGTCAGCCACATATTCTAATGAAATATTCAAATCAAAAATTTATGGATTTTTAAATTGTTATTACCTTTAGTAATTCATATGGCAGTGAAAAGGTTGGTGGACAAAGTAAACAAAACGCGTTTAGAATCTTTCAAATCTGCTGAGCCAGGATAAAATTAAAATGTAGATTACATAAATTAAGTCCAAATCGATCGAAATTTGAAAAACGCACAACTCATATAATTTCTTGTAATAACGTCACGTTTGGATTTTTGTAGCATTGATACAATATTTTATACTTTAAATTAGTGCTCAGGGAAAGGACAACATTAACTTGTATTTTTGTCTTTACGAGCATCTGCTACAATCACTTATCAACTTTCTTGACTGTTGAAAGCAGAACGCTAAATTGTGTTTAAATAAAATGAGGTCATTAACTTGAAATGAAGATATTACTTCAAATATTTTATCTAAACTTCAACAATTATCAGTGACGTGCATAAAGATGTCCATGTGTAAAAACTGTGTTCAGTTAAGACAGATGTGGCATATTTAGCAGGGAAAATGGAGAAAGGGTTCGCTTCTCAGGTTTGTTATGACAAAGATGTATTTTATAACATGTACATATGATAAAGTGCTGCTCAATGTTAGCGCCCGCGTTGAAACTGTAACATGTTCTATGCCTAAGTGGAAGAAGAAGTAATACACAGACCATGAAGATTACAGAAGATAACGGCCTTTCTTAATATTTTGCAATTAACGTCACGGAAAACTTTATGCTGATTTCGGCAATGATATAACTACGAACTGGCTATAGGAACTAGGCAGTTTTCATTTCTACGGGGTAATCAAATAGAATGATAGTGTATTGTGTTCCCTTATTTTCTTAGACAAAAGTGGAGTCTTTTGCAGTGATGTGTCGTGGGGCGATCACTCTGTTTTTAAAATAATTGAAAAGCCACGATCGCTTCAGTCGGTTATTAGATGACCGGTTTCAGCACTCTGAAGGTGCCATCATCAGATCTGTGAAGGTATAACATAACAGGTTTGAGGAAGCGCTTTCATGAGTTAACTACATACATTACAATTATAACTGAACCACATACCTAAAACGTGGATTAACATTTATAAAACCATATAGACATCATGGCATATGAGGCAGACCATCTGATAAAATCACTGTCATAACCAATAAAAATTTATAAAAAACTCCTCTCATGGTCGTTCTTTCCATAGAATATAAAACTGAAGTCACCAGATGAAACTGCCACAGCTCGCCTAACACCGGTCGGCATCATCACTGCCCTATTCCGCGCAGGCTTTTTTTTTTTTTTTTTTTTTGGTCATCAGTCTACTGACTGGTTTGATGCGGCCCGCCACGAATTCCTTTCCTGTGCTAACCTCTTCATCTCAGAGTAGCACTTGCAACCTACGCCCTCAATTATTTGCTTTACCTATTCCAATCTCTGTCTTCCTCTACAGTTTTTGCCCTCTACAGCTCCCTCTAGTACCATGGAAGTCATTCCCTCATGTCTTAGCAGTTGTCCTATCATCCTGTCCCTTCTCCTTATCAGTGTTATCCTCATATTCCTTTCCTCTCCGATTCTGCGTAGAACCTCCTCATTCATTACCTTATCAGTCCACCTAATTTTCAACATTCGTCTATAGCACCACATCTCAAATGCTTCGATTCTCTTCTGTTCCGGTTTTCCCACAGTCCATGTTTCACTACCATACAATGCTGTACTCCAGACGTACATCCTCAGAAATTTCTTCCTCACATTAAGGCCGGTATTTGATATTAGTAGACTTCTCTTGGCCAGAAATGTCTTTTTTGCCATAGCGAGTCTGCTTTTGATGTCCTCCTTGCTCCGTCCGTCATTGGTTATTTTACTGCCTAGGTAGCAGAATTCCTTAACTTCATTGACTTCGTGACCATGAATCCTGATGTTAAGTTTCTCGCTGTTCTCATTTCTACTACTTCTCATTACCTTCGTCTTTCTCCGATTTACTCTCAAACCATACTGTGTACTCATTAGACTGTTCATTCCGTTCAGCAGATCATTTAATTCTTCTTCACTTTCACTCAGGATAACAATGTCATCAGCGAATCGTATCATTGATATCCTTTGACCTTGTATTTTAATTCCACTCCTGGACCTTTCTTTTATTTCTATCATTGCTTCCTCGATGTACAGATTGAAGAGTAGGGGTGAAAGGCTACAGCCTTGTCTTACACCCTTCTTAATACGAGCACTTCGTTCTTGATCGTCTGCTCTTATTATTCCCTCTTGGTTGTTGTACATATTGTATATGACCCGTCTCTCCCTATAGCTTACCCCTACTTTTTTCAGAATCTCGAACAGCTTGCACCATTTTATATTGTCGAACACTTTTTCCAGGTCGACAAATCCTATGAAAGTGTCTCGATTTTTCTTTAGCCTTGCTTCCATTATTAGCCGTAACGTCAGAATTGCCTCTCTCGTCCCTTTACTTTTCCTAAAGCCAAACTGATCGTCACCTAGCGCATTATCAATTTTCTGTTCCATTCTTCTGTATATTATTCTTGTAAGCAGCTTCGATGCATGAGCTGTTAAGCTGATTGTGCGATAATTCTCGCACTTGTCAGCTTTTGCCGTCTTCGGAATTGTGTGGATGATGCTTTTCCGAAAGTCAGATGGTGTGTCGCCAGACTCATATATTCTGCACACCAACGTGAATAGTCGTTTTGTTGCCACTTCCCCCAATGCTTTTAGAAATTCTGGTGGAATCTTATCTATCCCTTCTGCCTTATTTGACCGTAAGTCCTCCAAAGCTCTTTTAAATTCCGATTCTAATACTGGATCCCGTATCTCTTCTAAATCGACTCCTGTTTCTTCTTCTATCACATCAGACAAATCTTCACCCTCACAGAGGCTTTCAATGTATTATTTCCACCTATCTGCTCTCTCCTCTGCATTTAACAGTGGAATTCCCGTTGCACTCTTAATGTTACCACCGTTGCTTTTAATGTCACCAAAGGTTGTTTTGACCTTCCTGTATGCTGAGTCTGTCTTTCCGACTATCATACCTTTTTCGATGTCTTCACATTTTTCCTGCAGCCATTTCGTCTTAGCTTCCCTGCACTTCCTATTTATTTCATTCCTCAGCAACTTGTATTTTGTATTCCTGATTTTCCCGGAACGTGTTTTTACTTCCTCCTTTCATCAATCAACTGAAGTATTTCTTCTGTTACCCATGGTTTCTTCGCAGCTACCTTCTTTGTATCTATGTTTTCCTGCCCAACTTCTGTGATGGCCCTTTTTAGAGATGTACATTCCTCTTCAACTGTACTGCCTACTGCGCTATTCCTTATTGCTGTATCTATAGCGTTAGAGAACTTCAAACGTATCTCGTCATCCCTTAGTACTTCCGTATCCCACTTCTTTGCGTATTGATTCTTCCTGACTAATGTCTTGAACTTCAGCCTACTCTTCATCATTACTATATTGTGATCTGAGTCTATATCTGCTCCTGGGTACGCCTTACAATCCAGTATCTGATTTCGGAATCTCTGTCTGACCATGATGAAATCTAATTGAAATCTTCCCGTATCTCCCGGCCTTTTCCAAGTATACCTCCTCCTCTTGTGATTCTTGAACTGGGTATTCGCTATTACTAGCTGAAACTTGTTACAGAACTCAATTAGTCTTTCTCCTCTTTCATTCTTTGTCCCAAGCCCATATTCTCCTGTAACCTTTTCTTCTACTCCTTCCCCTACAACTGCATTCCAGTCGCCCATGACTATTAGATTTTCGCCCCCTTTACATACTGCATTACCCTTTCAATATCCTCATACACTTACTCTGTCTGTTCATCCTCAGCTTGCGACGTCGGCATGTATACCTGAACTATCGTTGTCGGTGTTGGTCTGCTGTCGATTCTGATTAGAACAACCCGGTCACTGAACTGTTCACTGTAACACACCCTCTGCCCTACCTTCCTATTCATAACAAATCCTACCCCTGTTATACTATTTTCTGATGCTGTTGATATTACCCGATACTCATCTGACCAGAAATCCTTGTCATCCTTCCACTTCACTTCACTGACCCCTACTATATCAAGATTGAGCCTTTGCATTTCCCTTTTCAGATTTTCTAGTTTCCCTACCACGTTCAAGCTTCTGACATTCCACGCCCCGATTCGTAGAACGTTATCCTTTCGTTGATTATTCAATATTTTTCTCATGGTAACCTCCCCCTTGGCAGTCCCTCCCGGAATCTTTTGCCAATGGAGAGATCGTCATGACACTTCTTCAAATACAGGCCACACGTCCTGTGGATACACGTTACGTGTCTTTAATGAAGTGGTTTCCATTGCCTTCTGCATCGTCATGTCGTTGATCATTGCTGATTCTTCCGCCTTTAGGAGCAATTCCCCACCCTAGGACAAGAGAGTGCCCTGAACTTCTATCCTCTCCTCCGCCCTCTTTGACAAGGCCGTTGGCAGAATGAGGCTGACGTCTTATGCCGGAAGTCTTCGGCCGCCAATGCTGATTATTTATCAAAATTTAGGCAGTGGCGGGGATCGAACGCGGGACCGAAGACGTTTTGATTATGAATCAAAGACGCTACCCCTAGACCACGGGTAGATGCTTACCTGCTGTGATTCTAGCGGTTCACAACCAGACACCAGGTAGCGCTGTCCAACCAGCGCATACAGTCCCACGGTATAACCACTCATTATTACTAAATACAACTTTACTGTAATTGCTTGTCACATACAGTAATACATTAAATTGTATAAATCAAAAATTGCTAGAAAATCGGGCTGTTGCTGTCCCAGCAGATAAGTCTAAGGTCACAGTCATCATTCCGGAAGCTGATTATGTTTCCAAAACAGACCAATTTTTTCGTGAAAACAACATCACGCAGATGACTAAGAATCCAATTAATAAGTTTAATACTGAGGTTTGGAAAGCAATAGATCGGTCGCAGTTTTTGCAGGATGATAAATCTAGGCGTGATTTAAAAATTATGTTGATCGAATTACCTAAGCTGAGGGCACAGGTTAAGACCCACAAAATAGAAAAAAGCATTAGGCCGATTGTGGATGGAAGGCAAGCTCCGAATGCTAAGTTGAATAAATATCTTAATAGGTAGTTGAAAGAACTATATGTGTTTCGAACCTGTTACTAAAGAAGACCTAGCGGTCACTGATAACCTCGTTGTTGTGTGCCCTAAAATACTAACCATCATCTAAAGAAGACAATATCAGCAAAATTTCAAATAATGAACAGCCTGATAAAAGTACGAACATTACTATAAGTGAGACGGGCGATTAAAGGCCCTTATTTCTCTTAAGTAAGCGTACTTTTTGATTGCATTAGTCAGAGAAATATCGTGTGTTGAGTTTCTTCAGTTTCTTTATGAGTAGAGTGTGCTGACATCTGACACGAATAGCGGACAGCAGTTCCCTTTCCGACATGCGACAGTTGGCTGGCCGCATTGTGTGACTGGTTTATTTTCTCGCCAGTTTTTCCAGCGTGCCCAGCCATCCACGTCCGCAAACATGGCCACCGGGTTTTAATTACGGGCAGAGCAATGCAGGTACCGCAGCGGCGCGCAGCGGCCGACCACAGATAAAGTGGCGGTAATTACCAAACAAGCAGACAGACGCTATCAGCGGCAGGGAGTTTTCAAGAAACCTCGTCGCTTCTTCAGAAGCTTACGGAATAAATGGGTATGTACAGGTAAAACAGAAGAGGTGTTCAAACAAACCGGTAAACAGCATTGAAACAAATAATCTATTCAGGGGGGAATTTTCACTCTGCAGCCCAGTGTGTACTGGCCTGGAACTTCTTTGCAAAAAAATTTTCAAATGTGTGTGAATTTCTAAGTGACCAAACTGCTTAGGTCATCGGTCCCTAGAATTACACCCTACTTAAACTAACTTATGCCAAGAACAACACACACACTGATGCCCGAGGGAGGACTCGAACCTCCGGCGGGAGGGGCCGCGCAGTCCGTGACAAAACTTTCTTACAGATTAAAACATTGTATAGGACTGAAAGTGAAATCCGAGTCTTTCGTCTTACGCAAACGTTCTGGCACTAGGTCCTTCCTTCCAGGAAAGCTAGTCCAGTATGTTATGCAGGAGAACTTCTGCGAAGTCTGGAAAATGAGACATGGGGTACTGGAGAAGCAAAGTTGTGAGGTCAGGTCGTGAATCGTGGTCGCGTAGCTAAGGCCTTAGGTTCGCCGAAAGGTAAAGGTCCAAAGTTCGAGTCTGGGACAGAGTCTCAATTTGCCGACAAGTATCAAGTAATCCATTCTCAGGTGTTTCCGAATCAATCTCTCCAAAAACTGAACAAAATTATTGATGGTAATTTAACACAGATTTATTGTCAGTTTCCTTACAACTATAATATTCGCTCAAGAACGTCGTAGTAGCATTCAGGTTCACATGAGGGAGCACCAGGTATTTGGTTCAGCGAAACCTGTCCTACTGACATGATCGATAGCAGCTGTGTTGCTGAAATCGAAAAATCTAGCTACCTTTGTTCACTAGATTATTGTATGGAGAGGGAAAAGCATACGGGACAACCAAATGAAAAGGAAACACATGGAAAATAAATAAAATCCGTATAAGAGCGTGTAGGATTCGCGCACCGAAGGTTTCGCACCAACTTAATTATGTATAAGCGTGGACAGTTCATCCATTGCGGGAATCGAGAAATTCGATGATGTTACCCAAAGTGGGTGAATACGCAGATGGTCCAGAAAAATGTAGACACTCTTTTATTGTTAATATCTTTGGAGCAAGATAATACATCGTAGCAATTTTCGGTGGAACAGTAGTCCATTGTTTTTTTCAACAGATCTTTGCGCGCGTTTGTCAACAGATGACAGCGCAGTAGTCAATGAAATAAGACTGTCCTCTGAGCAACGCAATGCCTTTTTGAAGCGTTACTGGAAGTATGAAAACATGATGGAGATACAACGACAATGGCGTAATGTGTACGGAACTCAGTCATCCACCAGTACGTAAAATTATTTATCGTATTCAGGATAAATTTGAAGCCGTCAGTACTGTTCAGGATGTGAGTTAGGAAAGGTCTGGCCTAGCAAAAACATGAAAAAGTGCTGCTTCCAGTGCATCTGTCTTGCAACATTTTACTTGGTCACCTCAAAAATGTGTGAAGCAGGGTGACGCGATCAAGTGTACTACTAATTCTGAAGGCTGCAAAGTGAAAAGTGCGTATTTCCAGATCACTGCACGCTAGAACGAGTACAACCTGGATCGAAGGATGGAGTACTGCAAATGGTTTGAACGCATGCTTCTCAAGGACGAACGTTTTGCAGGGATGATTATCTGGTCTGAAGGGGCGAAATTCAAACTTAACGGTACTGTAAACTGCCACAAGTGCGTGTGCTGGGCTTCTGAAAATCCTCACATTCACGTGAATACACATGTTAATTTAGCGGGTGTTAATGTGTGGTGTGTGGTCTGTTATAGCGTGGTTCGATACGCCCATTCTTCCTTGAAGATAACGTGACTGTTGAGGTGTATCTTCACATGCTGATAACATCGATTCTACTTGTCATCCAAAAGGTGTTTGGGAATGAAAGATTTTTACCTACAACAAGATGGCCCGCCGTTTCACTACCAAACAGATGCCAGAGCCAACATGGATGAAAATCTACCTGAACGAAGGATAGGTCGACGAGGAGCTGTTGGGTACTCATCACTGTCACCAGACATTACACTTCTTGACTTCTACCTGTGGGAGACCCTGATGATGATGATGATGATGATGATGTTTGGTTTGTGGGGCGCTCAACTGCGCAGTCATCAGCACCTGTACAACGTCCCAATTTTTGCAGAGTCCAACGTTGCACAATCCAAATTATCCACGGTCATGAATAATGATGAAATTATGAGGACAACATAAACACCCAGTCCCCGGGCAAAGAAAAATCCGCAACACGGCCGGGAACCGAACCCAGGGCCTCGAGATCCAGAGACAGCAACGCTAGCCACTAGACCACAAGCTGCGGACTGGGAGACCTTGACAAATTAAGTTTATCAACAGAAGCCAGATACACGCCATAAGAAACCATCGATGCGTCCTGTGCGGCCACCGCACCGGCGACACGGATAGCCGTATTTCGGTCAGCAGTTCCGCGGCATCGACGTTGTTTGGCTTCTAATGAGGATCACGTCGAACACATGAAATAACCTTCGCTCCGTGCAACAATTGTATTGACTATCACATAATAGTGTCTACATTTTCTCGGATGGCTACATCAAACTGTTCCTGAGCAAAAGTGATCTCAACAGACAGGGTAATATCTTTACATATTAGCAACTGTCAGATTTTTTTTCCTTTTCTTTTACTGCAGAACCTTTTATCTTGCCAAATTTTATGATTATAGACGAAAGATAAGTACCCTGCAGGTGTTGGTGGGTGAGTCTGCGGGTGTCAATATGTGTGACAAAAATGTCAGCCACGTGCAAGTTTTGCTAGCGCACGGGGTTCCGTACAAACTTAATTATGCGTATAGACAGTTCATCTATTCCGGGGAATCGGCAATTTCGACCATTTTGGCACGTTACAGACATTTATACTGGCAATGTATCGGTCCCAGAGATTCCAAGAATTTCGAGAAGGTTTTACTTTCAATAATATGAATGTGACACAGTCATGCAAGAGGCTGGCCACCATTGTAAGAATAATCAGCGGTTCTCCAATCAGGCTCACTGGGTAGTAAAAGTTAAAAATCGGACAGGGAATAACTTTACTCCTCATATGACGCATTTCGCAAGTTATCCATCATCACATACCCAAAAGTGTCATTACTACTCGTAGATCTGCATTAGTCTAAGAATGTTAGATTCACATACGACTTGAAACACCGTATCTACGTGCAGTAATCGCTCATGGATGTCTGATGATGGACAAATTGAGAAACGCGTCATATGAGCAATAAATTCAACCTTGCCTGATGTTGGACTTTTACCATTGTGATCCAGTTAGCCTGAACTCAGAAATAGTGATTGTTTTAATTCCAAGTCTGACGCCGGATAACAAATTAACAAATAAACACTTTCTTCGTATGATATAATTACAAATTAACTACATTCGTTTTTCTTTGCCTTAGTTATATTTTGAAACCTCATTTCTTGCCAGATTTCATCACTGTAGATCATCGTGAAGTAAACTACAGGGTTTGATGAGTGAGTCTGAGAGTATCGAAATATGTCACACAATGACCGTAATATTTCATTCCATTGATTTAGAAGCTAACGTTTCTTGTACCGACAAGGGACCGTAGATCTTAATATGTGACATAAATTTCAAATCGATACGTCTACTCGTTCCTGTGAAAACGTGGTCGTAACAGACGGATGGGCTCACAGATAGTCTGATAAAAAATGACAAAAGATTTTTTCGTATGATACAATTAAAAATTTACAGTTTTCTGACTATTATTTAGTTATACTGTGAAACCTTGCTTGTTCCCAAATTTCATGATTCTAGGCCAACGGGAAATTCCCCATTGGTTCTGAAGAGTGAGTTTAGGCGTATTAAAATATAGGACATAAACACAGTATCATTTGATTGTATTGTGTTAGACGCTTTAATTTGTTACACTGCTAAGGGACCATAGAGGGCATAAATTTCATCTTACCTGAGAAAAAGTGTTTTTATCAGTCCGAAAGACAGAGAACAAACCCGTCCTGTGAGGGTTCCATTTTTTCCTTTTTAGGCACGGAACCATGACAATAGCTGTATTCTTTGATTGCAGTGACTTAGAAGCTTCAATTATTTACATCGACAAGTGACCGTATACCTTGGCACGTGACGTAAATTTAAATTCGGTACGACCATTTATTTATGAGGAAAATTGTTCCTAACAGTCGAGCAGTCAGACAAACAGACAGACGGACAACAAATTGATCATATGGGGATGCAGTCACAGTGGCTCCGGTGTCAGTGGATTCCGCCGACGAACGACATCGGCCGGAGACGGCCGATCTTTTCAAATCAGTAGGCCGTGCAGAATTCTGACAACAATCTGTGAAATTCATATTAGTTTGTTTTTATCTCTCAAATCGACCAACGTTCTCATATATGAAATACGGAACGTAAGAAACTGGTAAGTTTAGTCCAAAAAAGAGTGAGTTTGTGGCATCCTGAGGATGAAAATATCATAATCGGGATGTAGTTCGGTATCGGTGGACAAAAATGGCAGGTTTATTCCAAACCTCAAGTAGGCAAAATATTTATAGGTAATTGTGGGCATAGATTATAACCTCAAAAAATAATTTGTTCAAGTGAAAAATATGGCGCACGTTATACGCTTATAGCTACTATACTGTGCGTTTTTTGTGGTAGGTTCTCATTAGTTGCGTACAAATTATTACTACTCCTTACTGGAGTTTCTCGTCAGTAGGTTACTGATTATGTTGATATGAAGTGGTTTGCAAATACGGTAAAACGTAAATGTGTGACTAAGGCCTCTCATCGGGCAGACCGTTCGCCGGGTGCAGGTCTTTCGATATGACGCCACTTCGGCGACTTGCGCGTCGATGGGAATGAAATGATGATGATTAGGACAACACAACACCCAGTCCCTTAGTGGAGAAAACCTCCGACCCAGCCGGGAATCGAACCAGAGCCCTTAGGGTTGTTGACATTCTGTCGCGCTGACCACTTAGCTACCGGGGGCGGACGCAAATGTGGTGTACGGTATATTTTAATGCTATAGTTTATTAGAGTATCTTATGCTACACTTTATGCTTTCACTCGTCTACTAAGCGACAGTCATTGCGGGTTAACTGATGTACTTCTGCACGACTTGAAACAAACACCGAGAAACAAAATGTTTATAGCTTGCTTTTCGACATCACCACGAATTACCTGGTGTATGTAACAGAATGTTTCTCGGGTCATCTCATATATTCGTAAAACTTGGCTGGTTATTCCGTTAATTGATGTCAGAGGGTAGAGCACACGCCATGTTCTTTACGAGACAGGAAAGCTCAATCACATGCATTCGGCGTCCCTTTAATAGCAGAAGCCGCTATGTAGCACCCGTATCCAAGCACACAGGCGTCATGATATCCACCCCACGCTAATAGATCAAAATTTAACCTACTTCATACTTAAAATAGATCCTAACCTAAACCAACCTCCTTTGACCCTGTCAAAAACCGACGAAGGAGATCGGACGCACTATGAACTCACTATGCCACTGTGAACGCAGCCTAAGGGTTCCAGTTTCACCGAGGTGCGGAGTCTTAAACAGTAAGTAAACGGTTCATTATTTCATAAGTGATCGCCGTAACTGTTACGAAATTCATCACACTGTGAGACAAGAAGGTCAATGACTACATGTAAAAAATATTTGCGGTTCAATATGGAACCACGACTGCATTCAGGCGTGCGCCTCTTCACCCGAAGCAAATCGACGGCCACGAGTATCATTCCTCAGGGCTCCTAAAATTTAGATATCGAATGAGGAGAGTGTTGTGGGTTGGCAGGAGAGCCAACACCGGTCTGAGAGGAAGCCGAAAGGCACGCGATTTAGCTCACGCAGGATGGCGTGAGGTCTGGAACAGGTCAAGGAAATTAGACTAGCAAAACAAAACGACGTAGCTGTGGAATACTTAACTTTAATCCATAAATGGTGAACATCGCTCTTGACGGTACATGTTTTACAGCATCAATAGTAACTGGTAATGGCGCCTTGCTAGGTCGTAGCAAATAACGTAGCTGAAGGCTATGCTAACTATCGTCTCGGCAAATGAGAGCGTATTTTGTCAGTGAACCGTCGCTAGCAAAGTCGGCTGTACAACTGGGGCGAGTGCTAGGAAGTCACTCTAGACCTGCCGTGTGGCGGCGCTCGTCTGCAATCACTGATAGTGGCGACACGCGGGTCCGACGCATACTAACGGACCGCGGCCGATTTAAAGACTACCACCTAGCAAGTGTGGTGTCTGGCGGTGACACCACAGAGAGAGCGCTTATCTTTCTAGGATGTACAAGGGTTTTCGACCGAAACTTCTTCCGAGGAATCGAAAATTGGTTGTCAACATCTAGACGGGTATTATCCGCAATACAATAAAGCCGTCCATCAACAACCCTGGACATTTGAACTTGGTGGCGCACTTTAATTGTTGCAGTGCGCCCACGTAACCCTGCGTGTTAATTAAAGCGCACTATCATGTCCAACGGACAAGGAATGTTGACCTACTGCATCAATCTGTTGCAAGATTATGTCCACCTACATCTTGTAAAAATTGTTTCGCCTATGCTGTAGATGTTTCCCCTAGAAGACCTTACTCATTTTGTATACAGTCCCAGACTCTCCAAATGCGATTAAGATATTTTTGGAGCCAGGAAAAAGGCATTAGTGGCTGTCGATTTGTTTCGGAAGAAGAGGTGCATACCTTGAGTACAATCGTGCTTCCGTAGGTGGCGGCAAACATTATCCCATGAAAGCACTGAGCGTCTTGTCTCAAAGTGGTATAAATATATTAACAGTTATGGTGATTGCTTTTGAAATTATAAATGGTTTACTTATTTTTCTTCGTCTACGTCGTTTGCATTTGATTGCCCATTACAAGATAGGCCTGGAAAATATTTAATTCAGCTTAAGATAGGGAACCCAACTGACATCATTCCTACCTGGGCCTGATGATGCAAGTTCCGTTACCTATCTTAATCTGTATGAAATGTTTCCCGGAACAGTTTTCATTTTCCCATTTTGTGTAAGAGGACAGGAGACAGAATTGTAATATAAAAGCGTAAATAGGAGATAAACGTAAGCATCTAAATGAATTGCCGAGGGAAAAGTACAGTAGTTAACTCCGATGAGTCATGCAACACATGTCTCCATGACATTAGACTCTAGTGGAATGCTTGAAACATTGTTCCACCCGAAAAGAATAGTGTGAATGAAAATGATCAGAATGGTTTTGCAATCCACGACAAGTATGGTATCGGGGTGGTTGAAGAATATAAAATAAACTGCTTTGAGGAAAGAGAAAGACATTTGGAAGTGAATTTAGTTGATTTAAAGAAAGAATAGACACAAAGTTGTTGGAGGAGTTTTTCCATGTTTCGCGTTATCTGATAAGCGTCAGTGTGGATATCATAAATCAGGTTACGTGGATAGGGATTCTGAACTAAACGATGGAAAAACATATTAACAGTTTGCCTTAAATATTTCAAAACCGTAGTTTCAATTCAGGAGCAACCCTACATATGCCGTTTCTCATCTTGTTAAATGGCGCATTGAAAACTTGGAATACAATCGAGGAGTAGGATTTAACGCCTCCTTGACGTCGGGGTCATTGGAGGCACTCAGAGAATAAGAAAAAGGATTGTCGAGCGAAAAGCTTTGCTCTCTGTAAATGGGATATTAACTGCTTTGAGCATAGCATAGCTCCCATAATAGATACATGATATGACGTTGTGTATAGAGAGGGACGGAGTTCCTTTGTGTATTAAACATGTATCGGTATGGAGAAAGTGAAAGCACCCTAAGAAAACATAACTTAGGATGGGAGGCTTTATTTCAAAGCCTTGAACAATAAGCTCGGTGACCTTAAACTCTAAGATAGAACTAACCAACAATAGCATATTGATTTAGCTTTTTCCAAATAACAATCTGCATCTACAGCTATATCTGTACACTGCATGCCTCTTTAGGGTGTGTAGTGGAGAATACTATGTACACCCATGTGACCTCAACTCTTTCCTCTTCCAATGGCCTATAATCCACGGGAAGATCGATTGATGGTAAGGTAACGCATGAGCTCTAATCTTTAATTTTAGTATCATGGTCTTCTCGTCAGACATATGCGGCAGAACAAAATATATTGTTTAACTCTTCTAGGAACGCACGCTCTCAGAATCACTGTATCATGAACAACGTATCTTCCGTAGAGCCTGCCCCAGGAGTTGCTTTGCATTTCTGTAAGTCTTCTGCTTTCGCCCTTATTAACCGAACTGGGGCGAATCCCGGGCTGGAGAGACATATTGAGGCATCGATCGTAGAAAGGTTTTTGTAAGCTACCTCGTTCGTGAGTGGATACGCTTCCCGAAGATCCTTCCAAAGTATTTCGCTCTGGCACCTGACCGGGTGAGGTGGCCCAGTGGTTAGCTCACTGGACTCGCATTCGGGAGGATGACTGTTCAAACCCGCGTCCGGCCAGCCTGATTTAGGTTTCCCGCTATTTTCCGAAATCGCTTCAGGCCTATGCCGGGATGTTTCCTTCGACAGGACACGACAGACATCCTTTCCCATCATTCCCTAACCCGATGGGATCGATGACCTCGCTGTTTGGTCCCCTCCCCTGAATCAACCAGCCAAGCTTGCATCTGTCCTTTCTGAGGTTCTTTCCAGTTTCTGTCACTCCGTGTATATGTTTCATGGATACGACTGTTTCCAGCTATTGGTCTGCAACAGCTTAATCATACAATTGTGGCTCTTTCGACCTATTAATGCGCAATACGATACATTTGTCTGTGCTGAGAGTCAACTGCCAATTCCTTTACCAAGCGTCGAGCATATGTTTTAGAGTTTCCTGCATTTTGTTACATTTTTCTAGCGTTGCAACGTCTCTGTAAACAACATCATCCGCAAAAAGCTTGGTGGAACTTCAGTGTTATCCACCAAAGTCACTTATACATATTGTGAATAGTAATGATCATTTAACACACCTTTCGATTACACTCGAAGTTAGTTTAACTTCTGAAGATATCATTCTCTTAAGAACGATATCATGTGTTCCAATTCATCGTCAGTCAAATCACAAAATCCAGTCACAAAACTGGTTTGATATTCGTGTGCTCGTATTTCGATCATCAGGCAACATGTACAGAGCAGCACTGCATGCCTTGTGGAAGTCGTGGTACACACGACAGCAACTTGACCGCCAGTATCTGTTGTCTTCTCGCTCTCGTGGATGAGCGTAGTGTGCTGGGTCCCACACGATAGCTGCTCGCGCAGTTCATGGTGATTCCATCAGAAGTGTTATCATACGATAGCATAATACGTATTCCAAAATTTTACAACATATCAGCGGCTATCACCTTCATCCGAGAGCTGGAGGGATTGTGTTTCCTTCCTTACACACGTATACTGTTGTTGCAGAAAACAGTAACATAACGACTGTGTACCATCTACATTGTGTTTGTACCATTGTTTACTAATTTTAGACGTTTTACCGAAAGACTTTCCGTGACGCTTCCTCTTACACCTTCTCGCCAGGAGATTACGATAGTGCGCTCCTCTGGCGTTTTGCTCTTTATGAGTTTAGACTGGCCGTAGCACACCAGGACAGTCTCAAGGAGATGCCCTGCATCACCTTGCAAGATGACTGTTGCGTCTTCACGTTTTTCTGTGGATGTGAGAGCAGCTGCTCATGGAGGTTCATTATTTTCTGCAGTTACCGTGTGGTAGCGTATCTTGGTATACATATGCAAATCCGTTGGTGAGGAACCAGTTTACGCTGGAAAACAGTAATTCCAATTTTGGTCATCAGGTGCAAATCTGGCTATATACACTGTTTGCATGACAGTGTGACACCCACGCTGTCGTTTGGCAACCCATGATATAAGTGACTCGTATCACTGTCGACAAGGGAGACCGTGTGCTTTTAGTGAAACTGTTTTATTTGAATGCCAGCAATTACAGTGCTGCATTGATAGAGTATCGCTGACTGAAAGGTCTGAGGAAACGACAGACGTCATTAAATGGTTTATAGAAGATAAATCAAACTCGAAAGCTCAGCTTTTTTTGGCACCTGGATGAGGAATGCGACCTATCACGGTGGGAGTTATCGACGACGTTGCTGTTGCTGTAAAAGTGGCCATGTAGGGCGTGCCTAAGGTAGTGCTAGTGGTCTTGCGATGTCACGACAATTATCCATCCTATGGCCAACATTACGGAAAGTTTTGAGGTCTGTTTTACACTGGTACCCATACAAGATCCAGACACTGCAGCAGTTGATACCTCATGATCAGCAGCAACATGCTGCCTTTGCTCCTCACATTTTTGCACGGATCGACGCTGAAACTTGTGGCCAGGGAATTCTCTATGGAGTGATGAGGCACATTTTACACAACAGTGTGCTGTGAATTGGCACGAAAAGCCACTGCGCCCGCCATATGTGACTATGTGGTGTGGATTCATTAGCACCTTTGTTCTCGGGTCCGTTCTTCTTTCAACAGAGCACACGCTGACGGTCTTTCAGGTGTAACGTGACGTCTGCACGTTTTCGAGACCTTCTTGCACTAAATGTGATTTCTGCTCCGGAAAAGAGCAGTAGTGTGGAAAACGCTGTTTCTATCCAAGGTGTGGCAAATCATTATGTCGGTCGCCCAGTGAAGGATCTGCTTCCACAACCGTGTTAACTTAAGTGGTTATCTAATTGCATGGTCTGCAACATCACCTGATGTGAAACCAAGTGACTTTTGGGTCTGGGGAAAAACAACACGGATATCAGGGAGACGTTCGGACTCTACCAAATATCAAGGCCAGCACTGGATCTTCGTTTGACCTTCCCCACCCATGTCTTATTCCTAATCCATTACAAACAGAAACAATTCTCTGTGCATTTCGTGCATATACAGCACTAGATTTAAAACTGGTGGCCAATATTGGTACGGTAATCGCAACACCAAAAATAATTGATGTAGAGTAATGAAATTCCTGGAATACATTTGTCTAGATTACATATCTATGTCATCAATATTGCAAGGTAACAGGTTAATGTAATGGCGAGATAAGCCTTTGCAACAATGGATTGCTGGTACATGAATAACATATTCAACCGACAAAAATATGAATGCAAGTATGCCAGCTTGCGTTCACTGTATTGCACAGGTTCCAGATGTCAGTCTGTTCGATGGAGTGCCAGTCTGTTGCACTTGGGCGGTCAATGGATGGTTAATGGTGGTTAAGAGTGACCCTGGAGTTGTCGTCTAGTGATGCCCCAAATGTACCCGATTGAAGACAGATCTGATGATATATCAGGGCAACGCAAAATTTCGACACTCTGTAGAGCATGACAGGTTACAAAAGCGGTATGTGAGCCAGCGCTATCCCTTTGGAAAGCACGCCTGGAATGCTTTTCATGGATGGCGGCACAACGGCTCGAATCATCAGACTGTCATACAAATTTGCGGTCAGGGTGCGTGCGAAAATCAAGAGAGTGTCCCTGCTGTAATATTCAATCGCACCCCATACGATTCCTCCACTAGTAAGTGCAGCCTATCACGCAGGCTGGTTGGTTGCAGGCCTTCAGCTAGCCTCCTTCTAACAGACACACGGCCAGCACTGGCACCGAGGCAGAACCAGCTTTCATCCAAAAGAAACAGGCCATTCAGGAAGCTTTCTGTTGTCCTCATTCACGCCGAAAATGGCAGTAGTTTGGAGTAAGTGGAATGTACGCTAGAAGGGCGGCAGGTTCGGAGCTATCGCTGAAGTAACCCATTTGTATACCACTGGCTATTAAAATTGCTACACCAAGAAGAAATACAGATGATAAACGGGTATTCATTGGACAAATATGTTTTACTAGAACTGACATTTACACGTGATTTGGGTGCATAGATCCTGAGAAATCAGTACCCAGAAAAACCACCTCTGGTCGTAATAACGGCCTTGATACGCCTGGGCATTGAGTCACACAGAGGTTGGATGGCGTGTATAGGTACAGCTGCCCATGCAGTTTCGACACCATACCACAGTTCATCAAGAGTAAAGACTGGTGTATTGTGATGAGCCAGTTGCTCGGCCACGATAACCAGACGTTTTCAATTGTCGAGAGATCTGGAGAATGTGCTCGCCAGGGAAGCAGTCGAACATATTCTGTATCCAGGAAGGCCCGTACAGAACCTGCAACATGCGTTCGTGCATTATCTTACTGAAATGTAGGTTTTCGCAGGGATCGAATGAAGGGTAGAGCCACGGGTCGTAACACAACTGAAATGTAACGTCCACTGTTCAAAGTGCCGTCAATGCGAACAAGAGGTGGCCGAAACGTGTAAGCAATGGCACCCCATACCATCACGCCGGGTGATACGCCAGTATGGCGATGACGAATACACACTTCCAACGTGCGTTCACCGCGATGTCGCCAAACATGGATGCTGTAAACAGAATCTGGATTCATCCGAAAAAATGACGTTTTGCCATTCGTGCACCCAGGGTCGTCGTTGAGTGCACCATCCCAGGCGCTCCTGTCTGTGTTGCAGCGTCAAGGGTAACCACAACGATGGTCTCCGAGATGATAGTCCATGCTGCTGCAAACGTCGTCGAACAGCTCGTGCAGATGGTTGTTGTCTTGGAAACGTCCCCATCTGTTGACTCAGGGATCAAGACGTGGTTACAAGATCCGTTACTGCCATGCGGATAAAATACCTGTTATCTCGACTGCTGCTGATACGAGGCCGTTGGGATCCAGCACGGCGTTCCGTATCACCCTCCTGAACCCACCGATTCCATATTCTGCCAAGTCATTGGATCTCGAGCAACGCCAGCACCAATGTCGCGATACGATAAACCGCAATCGCGATAGGCTACAATCCGACCTTTATCAAAGTGGGAAACGTGATGGTACCCATTTCTCCTCCGTACACGAGGCATCACAACATCGTTTCACCAGGCAACGCCGGCCGAAGTGACCGTGCGGTTAAAGGCGCTGCAGTCTGGAACCGCAAGACCGCTACGGTCGCCGGTTCGGATCCTGCCTCGGGCATGGATGTTTGTGATGTCCTTAGGTTAGTTAGGTTTAACTAGCTCTAAGTTCTAGGGGACTAATGACCTCAGCAGTTGAGTCCCATAGTGCTCAGAGCCATTTGAACCACTTGAACCAGGCAACGCCGGTCAACTGCTGTTTGTGTATGAGCAATCGGTTGGAAACTTTTTTCATGTCAGCACGTTGTAGGTGTTGCCACTGGCGCCAACCTTGTGTGAATGCTCTGAAAAGCTAATCGTTTGCATATCACAGCATCTTCTTCCCGTCGGTTAAATTTCGCATTTATAGCACGTCATCTTCGTGGTGCAGCAATTTTAATGGCGAGTAGTGTAACTGTTCGTTGTGTCACTCTGACGCAAACTGTTGCTCAGATTTCTGCTGCAGATGCAGTACGATGCGTCAGCCATACGCCGAACACGATGGTCCTCCCTGTTGGTAGTGCCACGTGTTCGTCAGGAGACAGGTTTTCTTGCACCCACGCATTCTCGTGACCACCGCAGCCAGCAATTACATAAACTAGCTACAGCCATGTACATTCCTGTCAACTCTTTCTGCAGTTTCAGAGAACATTCAGCTTCTCGTAGCCCTATTACACGACCTCTTTCAAATTCTATGAGGTACTGATAACGGCGTCCGTGTCGCCTTAAAGACATTCTACATACGTCACGAATGTGGATATTCGACGTGGCCGCCGAATAGATACCTAAAACAAGGATCCTTTAGAACACCGAAAGCTGTTGATAACGCTGTCTCACACGATTTCGTGGCATTTCTGTGTCCTTTATAATGATCACTCAATAGCTGACGCTATCCACACCTTTTGTAAGAGGCGATCAAAATGTTTCTGTTCGAAGGCCGTACAGTCCAGTATCGATATGGAAATGAGACAGAATCACCGTGCACATTGAGTCAATCGTCCCATCGACGCATCAGACTGAAAACACCCGGTTGGTAAAACACGGTGCCCGGCCGCGTGAAGAAGAACGTATCTGTCTCCAGAATGAGATTTTCACTCTGCAGCGGAGAGTGCGCTGATGTGAAACTTCCTGGCAGATTAAAACTGTGTGCCGTACCGAGACTCGAAATCGGGCCCTTTGCCTTTCACGGGCAAGTGCTCTACCATCTGAGCTACCCAAGCAAGGCTCACGCCCCGTCCTCACAACCTTACTAGTGCCCGTATCTCCTCTCCTACGTTCCAAACTTCACAGAAGCTCCCCTGTGAACCTTGAAGTACTAGCAATCCTGGAAAAAAGGATATTGCAGAGACATGGCTTAACCACAGCCCGGGGGTCGTTTCCAGAATGAGACTTTCACTCTGCAGCGGAGTCTGCGCTGATTTTAAACTTCGTGGTAGATTAAAACTGTGTGCCGGACCGAGAACTCGGGATCCTTGCCTTTCACGGGCAAGTGCTTCTGTGAAGTTTAGAAGGTAGGAGAACATATACTGGCAGGAGTAAGACTGTGAGGACGGGGCGTGAGTCGTGCTTGGCTACCTCAGATGGTAGAGCACTTGTCCGCGAAAGGCAAACGTCCCGAGTTCGAGTCTCGGTCCGGCACACAGCTTTAATCTTCCAGGAAGTTTCTACGTAACTGTCTGCTGCACATCCTCATCCGGCAGGAATCGGAGACTCTTCAATGCCATGTTAAGGGACCGAAGGTGTGATAATTGCATGAGGAGGGATCAGGACTATAGGGTTCTGGGTTGCGACTTTTGCTGAATGGGGACCTCCGCTGTCATGTATCAGCACCGCCCCTTGTCATACTGTTGCACAACTGTGGTGTTCGACAGACATGCTGCCCCACAAATATTCTTCTTTCTCCAATAGATGCGTACCGGCGTTCGTCCTTCGGCAGCCAAGAAAAAAATACCACCACGTTGGCCCTGTTTCGACGCGTTTGGTAATAGCGTCAACATACTTCGCGTTTCAGTGTTTCCGCATTTGTAAGGACACAAACACCACACTAACCTGTTGCCTACATATCGGTGCTTATATAACCACATCGGAGTCGCCCTATGTTGCATGTACGCTGCAGAAACGCCCCCAACACGAGACTTTTTGATATCCCCTTGTATGTAGCCTAAAAGGGCTGTTAACAGCGCTAAACACTAACAACGCTACATCACTCTGGTAGCCCATCTACCTGTCACAGAAAATCACATACCCACCGATATACGTGCGCGAAATTACATTGACATCCGATTATGCCTTCTGGGTGCCTAACGCTTTTGTTTAGCCAATGCATCCTGTTCCACATAACAGATAGTGCGGCAGCGGACAACTGGCGGCATTATGCTCAGTTGTTCTGCCATCATGCTACACACAGCTATTTTTTGGATTGCTGTGTAACACCTCGCTACCTGTGGTGGGAGCGGAGCTTCGTGCCGGGTGCCTCTGCGGCGTGATCGAGTGCAGGGCAGCCACACGGCAGCCTTTATGTGCCGTGACGCCCGGTTTACGGCGGCGCTGGAAGTGAGCAGCCGTAACAATAAAATGGGATCATCTTTGTGAACGCCCTTATCGAGGGTCCAGCGGCCACTACAGTGTCGCCAGTGCGTTTTGTCGCCACATTTTGCTAAGCCTAGGGCGTCACCATTTATCCCGCTATATTTTTTCATCTCGTGAGAAATTGCTTCTTCCCACCGCTGAATCGTTTTAGACATTATTCTTTGGAAGCACTTTTTTATCTCTGACATGTGAACCGATTTCCAGTTGGCGCCTGTGGCAACTTCGGTATATACCATTACGACCAATGCATCTAAATCTATACATATTGTAAAAATGTATGTATGTCATTTGCCTCACATCTCCGAAATCGATGGACCTGTATCAACCAGACTTGGTACACATGTTACTTACTATCTGGAAATAATTAGTGTGGGGTAAGAAGTAGCAGACTATTGTTTTGAGGTAACTATAACGTGGAGAAATACCGGGGAGAGGAAGAGCCGTGGACAGACAGTTGCGGCCGAGAACATAATTTTTAACAGATTTAAGCAAGGAAGAAGTGTTGTATCGTAAACGAATTAGGAAATATTCATTATGAACAGCAATGGGCCAGTTCTCAGGGACGTAGGTATGTCACTGACTGCATGTCATTTGAGTAAAATTCTACAAAATTACAATACTTTTTGAAGAGTGACAAGTATATTTCTGTAGGTGACATGGAATATTTATTATACCTATCGTTATCATTCAGCGATAGTATGGCAAGTGAATAAGGTATGAATCTCAAAAATGCATTTCAGATTTTGTATGAAGAATGCAAATTGGACAAGGTTAAAAAAAATGGTTTCACTAATCATGCAGAATGAGAAGTATCATGCCTGCGGTGAGAAGTCGATGTTCAAATACCAGTTTCATTGGCTGCCGCCCCAAGATACTTAAAGCATTTGAACCACATCAAATGAAATGTTCAACATTTAAGAAACAGTGAAACTAGTCTTCGACGATTAGTACGTTCTACGAAAGAAGAACTCAAACAGAGGTGGCTATTTTTGTGCTTGAAAGCTCATATACTTCCGATTAATTGGAATTGAAGTATCACCGCTGGATGGTTTATTTTATTCGCAGTAACTTTTTATTTTTTAAAACAATTTCAGCCTTACAGAAACTGATCATGACCTCCACAAAATGGTGATAGAGCACAATCTTGACGTTTTGAATAAGAAAACTAAAGCTGTTTCATTTAGAGAATTATAACCTGTTATGCGGTAAGTAGTAAATGAAAAGAAACAAACAGAAGACATAAATTAATTCATTAGAAACTAGATATCTTTAAAAGAATAATTATACACGTGAAAATTACAGGAAAAAGACAATGTACTTTACCATACGACTTGTAGCAATTAGAAAAGAATAGAATAAGAAGTGATACTCTGAATAAATTATAAAAACTCGTGGTTATTACTTTTATACTGTAAAGGTGTACTGGGAATTGGAGCAAGGTGAACAAGAATGGAGAGCGAAGGACATAATAAATGCAGATGTATATTTAGTTTTCTATTATGTCTGTCACTGAAATTGAAGGAACATTTCCTTGACGCTTGTGCGCTTGCTAAACAGGCATGACTGAAACGAAACGCGCTGTCCTGATTTGGATCTTTCCTATTTCATCTACAGTTTCGACCTGGTTAGCATGCCGTACTGATGGTCAGTACTTTAAGAATCGGTCCAACGGAGGTTTTGCAAGCTACCTCCTTAGCGGGTGGACTATATGAAGAACCTTCCGATGAATCTGTCTCCCATCCGCCTTTGAGACGATAGTTGTATGCGGTCCTTCCACTTTGAGCTCTAGCTTTCCGTATTTCCAGACATTTACTGGACGTGACTGATTCCACAGATCGATCGGTAAGCAGGTGATAGGACAGTAACGAATCTTTCAGGTTACATACGGGCGTTATGCTACATGTTGACAGTCAACTAACACTCCCTTCACCCAGCGTCGATACTCTACAGGTCTTCCGGAATTTAACTACAATTTCTTACAGCTGCTATTTATCTGTGAACAGCAGCAACATCCACGAACAGTCTCGCGCTGCGTAAATATGTCGTGACCCTATAACAAATTCGTTGTTGCACCTGAAGCTATGAATTACGTCAGAACATTTCTCTCTGGTCCATTTACTCTGAACTCTCCAGTCCCGTTACAAAGCTGATATGATTTGCAATGCAATCGTAATTTGTCCGATTAGGCGGCAGTGTGCAGCTGTATCGAAGGCCTTCTGAGAGTCAAGGGACAAGACAGTAACCTGAATGTTTGTCTCAGCTGTTTTCCGGATCTCAGGAACGAAGAGAGTGAATTAGGTTTTACATTTAGTTTGAGGAAACCGAGTTGGTTAGCGCATAAGACATTTTCAGTCTCCAGAAACATGGTAAAACGTGATGTCGAAATGTATTCAATAATTCTACAACACAGGCTTATTGTTGTGCCCATGTATTCGGCGAAATCATTTTGAAAAGTGGGTTGACCTGAGAACTTTTCCAATTACTGACAACGCTTCTAAGACCTGCAGTAAAATATTGCTAGACATAAAGTAGTTTATTTCCCATACACTATTTAGAGCCTTCATGGAAACATGACGGAACATGAGAAGATAAAGAATATTCGCTTGCAGAGTAGCGTGAGTGGATTTAACAGTAAATTTACAGATATCTAATGAAAGAGAGAATTCTATCCGTTTGGCAGTATACGTAATAGTAGTACAATGACCCTTTGTAAGCAACTTGGATGATTTTCATTCATGAAAACCATCAATGAAAACTGGTCAGACGTCAGTGAATAATTAGTTACTTAAACAATACATGCGAGCTCTAAACTCAGTATATCTAAATACCTTGCAAGACTGCGGATCAGTCGTGAAAAGTATAGTCCGAGGAGCTCCAAAGCAAACTCACTTTGATACGCAACACGCTCATTGGGAAAGTTAAATTCTACATTAATCTTTTTCAGCACGATAAATCTCTTTGCGTTGAAGCCTCTCTTTGTCTTTGGATGAGTCTCCCGTCCTACAGTTATGTCTGTTACGTAGACAGACTTTGAGTCCTCTTCCTACAATCCAAACTGATGCGTTAACAAGCTTTCTCCCATTTTCTTGTGTCTCAGACATATGTTAGCAGAGACAGGAAATGACTGCGTCTGCAAAGCGAGTTTTTCAACCGTCCAGCGTGCGTTGCTAACAAAGCGAGATAAACAGCAGACAAAAGATCTTTGGCGTTTATTACACAGCTCAATCAGATACGCAGCACAGATCTGCTGTAGTGTTGTGACTTCACGTCGCAAGGCGGCGATGTATACGGAGATACTTCTCCAGAATACAAACTAAAGTTCGTCTCTGGACCGTATCTGCCGCAGCTAGTAGCCTGGCGTTGTTCCAGCTGAGATAGAGATGACTATGTTTAAGACAATATGTCGAGAACACATTGTATTTGGAGGTAGTGGAAGCAACTAAAACGCAGAATGAAGCTTTGAGTGTGATTCTGAGCACTACCTGCAATACCTACAAACAAAAGACAGTCAGATTCGATTCCTGCTTCACCAAAGTTTTCACTTATGAATGTATGTAATTTGAGTTACTTCAGTCTTAATCATTTCTGGGACAGCTAAAAGACATAGCTATGAATAATGTGTATGTTTTGTAGTTATTGTTCAGTTAATCAATGCGGCACAAGTCACTTGCGATGATCATTGTCAGCAGCAGCATTAGATTGTAAATCTTTTCTGGTTCGTTACGTTCGTAAAACTAGTTGAATCTAGTTGACAGTGCCTTCGTTATACAGGCATGCGATTTTGTCGCTGCCCCCTCCACTTGCTCGTATATTTTCAAACATTATATTCATTCTTCACTCGCTGTATTCATTCGTCGCTGAGATCACATTAGTGTAGCTCCTGCGTAATACCTACATGCTTTTGGCACCGGCCACTCAGTTGCGTCTGCAGAATATAGACATCTGGTCTGTAGTGCTGATGACATTCTTATCTGTAATCACAGATCACATTGAGATGGCCAGCCGTTGTGGCCGAGCGGTTCTACGCGCTTCAGTCTGGAACCGCGGGACCGCTACGGTCGCAGGTTCGCATCCTGCCCCGGGCATGGATGTGTGTGATGTCCTTAAGTTCCTTAGGCTTAAGTAGTTCTAAGTTCTAGTGGACTGATTACCTCAGATGATAAATCCCAAAGTGCTCAGAGACATTTCAACCAGTTTGAACCACACTGAGATGATACGCTACGCTTTGCGACACGCGGCAATAAATCGCGAGAGCGGCACTACGCGTGCTGATACCACACCCGTGTTCGCTCGGGCGCTCGGCGTGCTAACAGCATGCGATGCGATACGTCCGTTGCGATTCGCCATACGACAAGCAACAACGCAACGCGAACCGCGTTTTTGTTTCAGTTTTAGTTGCATTCGCGAGCTCTTCCTCAGAGGAAGTTATTGCCGCTTATCATTATCTAAAGCTCAATAAACTGAAAACGATAAGGAAGTACTGGGTACACCTGCACAATGCTACAAATATAAAACACTTTTGAACCATGGTTTCTCTTGAACTCTCCAAAGACGAACACAAATTCGACGAATTCGACGGAATGAGTCCTGAGTGTTCCCTCTTTTTGGAATAACAATCATGTACTCGGACAAAGCAGGATAGAAATCATCTACTTGCTGTTTCTCCTCCTGAGCAGCTACTCCTCCTGAGAAGTTATTTATTAGAATAAGATAGCCGGCCGCTGTGGTCGAGCGGTTCTAGGCGATTCAGTCTGGAACAGCGCGACTGTTACGGTCGCAGGTTCGAATCCTGCCTCGGGAATGAATGTGTGTGATGTCCTTAGGTTAGTTAGATTTAAGTAGTTGTAAGTTATAGGGGACTGATGACCTCAGACGTTGAGTCCCATAGTGCTCAGAGCCATTTGAACCATTTTAGAATAAGACAAATTGGTTGAAAGTGTGCGAATGACTTTAAGAATACCATCACGAATTTTTTTAAACACTTAACATGGTACTTCATTCAGTGCGGTTTACATGTAAATAATGATTACTGAATGACTGAGCTAGGATAGTATTTCTACAACTGAATGGGAATCTGAGAAACCTCACATGTTCATTTTTTGACAACAGTGAGTTATCTACGATTTTGTATACTACATATTATATTGGCATATGGTACATATGGTATAGAGGAATGCCATATGATCTGACATTTTCTGTGTTGTTTTGGAGTCATTGCGTCACCTAAATCAAGGAGACATCCCCACATATACAAAACAATTGAGTTTTTGACAGAATTTTATACTGTCAGCAATGTTTTAAACAGAGAGACTAATCGATACGTGCTTATAAATGGCAAGAAAATGCTTGACGTAAGGCAATTTCTACCATTCCTACCAAAACAAGATATCATGTAGAACTTCTAGACTGACATATATAAATGTCAAAATGTGTCAAAGAATGGACCATGTGATGAGTATAATTCCAAAGAGAATGGAAAATAGAGATAATCTGTTTGATTTTTCTGCATACTAGCAATAACGTACGAGTTATGTAACGATTTTTGCTTATTTATTACAAAATATTGATAAAGCTCGTATGATTAATAAATAAATTTTAATTTAACGTTACGAAAACGTATCATGATCGTCTACAGTCCATTGGCATTCTTCCGCCTGCATTCATTTCAACGAAAAATGAGAAGAAACCCGGAATTTCAGCACAATTTTGTGACCTGGAATGTTTTTTCCTGGACATGCAGGGTTTCTCAATATTCCAGTCCAACTGTTCAGTATATGATTCATTCTGCTGAGAAGAAACGTTGCTGGATTTGAGGTATGATCAGTTACCGTCTATGGTGTAACAATGGAGTGGATCTCAGTTTAGGGGTAAACAATTGCTTGAAGAAATGGAAGAAGCCGATGAGGATAAGAAAAATTTCGACGTGTCCTCCTCGGCTAAGTACTGTTGCTCAATTAGAAGTACCAGGAATCCAGCTTTCAGTTCCCGTTTACGACTGTCACAAACTTTCCTGAAATCAGGAAACATTGACTGAAAAAAAAAACGCCAGTCACATTCAACTTCTGATGTCTCCCGGTGTCTTTTCATTTCAGTAAGTTCTTCATTTGATTCTAAAGGCAGCAATCGAAAAAGGGAAACACGAGGCAGATACGCACTACGCGCAGCAGGCGGCAATATAGCCTCGCTTAGAGTGCATGGCTGCCAAAGCGGACGATTTCCAATATATCTCACGTATTTTCTCACGGATTGGAAGATGTATCGTTCCCCTTCCATTGTCCAAAGAAATCGAAATTTTGATAAATCAATATATGACCTAAGACGCATCAAACGTAAACTGCCGAGAGATTACATTCTTTACTGCAAACTTATCAGAATACGAGCCGTCTTTTACTTTACTGTGAAGTTTGACAATAATCATGGGCAGTATCGAAAACAAAACCACTTCATTATCAAATTGTGATATCAGACTATAAGATGCGGATTTTTGTTCCCGTACAGTTTCTCAATGTGTAACTACACTACTGGCCATTAAAATTGCTACACCAAGAATAAATGCAGATGATAGACGAGTATTCATTGGACAAATATGTTATACTAGAACTGACATGGGATTACATTTTCACGCAATTTGGGTGCATAGATCCTGAGAAATCAATACCCAGAAAAACCACCTCTGGCCTTAATAACGGCCTTGTTACGCCTGGGTATTGAGTCAAACAGAGCTTGGATGGCCTGTACAGGTACAGCTGCCCATGCAGCTTCAACATGATACCACAGTTCATCACAGTTCATCAGCGTATTGGGCCGAGCCAGTTGCTCGGCCACCATTGACCAGATGTATTCCATTGGTGAGAGATATGGAGAATGTGCTGGCCAGGGCAGTAGTCGAACATTTTCTGTATCCAGAAAGGCCCGTACAGGGCCTGCAGCATGCGGTCGTGCATTATCCTGCTGAAACATAGGGATCGAATGAAGGGTAGAGCCACGGGTCGTAACACATCTGAAATGTAACGTCCATTGTTCAAAGTGCCGTCGAGGCGAACAAGAGGTGACCGAGACGTGTAATCAATGACACCCCATACCATCACGCCGGGTGATACGCCAGTATGGCGATGATGAATACACGTTTCCAATGTGCGTTCACCGCGATGTCGCCAAGCACGGTTGCGACCGTCATGATGCTGTAAGCAGAACTTCGATTCATCAGAAAAAATGACGTTTTGCCATTCGTGCACCCAGGTTCGTCGTTGAGTGCACCATCCGAGGCGCTCCTGTCTGTGATGCAGCATCAGGGGTAACCACAGCCATGGTCTCCGAGATGATAGCCCATGCTGTTGCAAACGTCGTCGAACTGTTCGTGCAGATGGTTGTTGTCTTGCAAACGTCCCCATCTGTTGACTCAGGGATCGAGACGTGGCTGCAAGATCCGTTACAGCCATGCTGATAAGATGCCTGTCATCTCGACTGCTAGTGATACGAGGCGGTCGGGATCCAGCACGGCGTTACGTATTACCCTTCTGAACCCACCGATTCCTTACTCTGCTACAGTCATCGACCAACTCGAGTAGCAATTTCGGGATACCCCAATCGCGATAGGCTCCAAACCGACCATTATCAAAGTCGGAAACATGATGGTACACATATCTCCTCCTGACACGAGGCATCACAACAACGTTTCACCAGGCAACGCCGGTCAACTGCTGTTTGTGTATGAGAAATCGGATGGAAACTTTCGTCATGTCAGCACGTTGTAGGTGTCGCCACCGGCGCCAACCTTGTGTGAATGCTCTGAGAAGCCAAACATTTTAATATCACAGCATCTTCTTTCTGTCGGTTAAATTTCGCGTCTGTAGCACGTCATTTTCGTGGTGTAGCAATTTTAATGGCGAGTAGTGTAGAAAGGATGCACAGCGGAGAACACGCTAGAATCCCAAAACAATGCTTCTTCCTTTTTGTTGACGAAATACAGCGATCGATGTAGCTTAACTTCATTCACACACAACAATTTTTTTTGGAGATGGGATGACTCGAAATCTCTTTCCCTATACACCGTAAAGCACATGTTGCATACAGTGGGCACATCTGCCTGTAGCACAGGTCAATGGGATGCGATAGAGATGGGTGGCGGTGTTTTTTCTTTGTCGTCCAAGTGAGATCCAGCTGATGAGGGTTGCTTCTGCATCGTATCGCGAGTAACACCGCCTACCGTACCGCATAACGCATCGCCTCTGTGAGCAACGCCGAACGCTTTCGAAGCTCTACCAGAATGGGCCATACAGTTCGAAATACTTTTCGATGGAAGCAAGTATCTTGGAGTAAAAAAAAAATTTCGTTTCAAAAAGATAACGACAGACCAGGTACAAAATGACTTCGTGTAGTTTCTACTACTACTCTAAATACCCCTTATTCCCAGATAAACGAATGTTTCCGTTTAAGTACGAGCACTGTAGCTTGAACTTGTCAATATGCCTGGCTGAGATATCTTCTGAAGAAGAGATCGGCAGAACTCACAGTATCGTGATGGGGTACAGTCACATTGCGATTTGCGGGCTCTTAAGATAGCTGACATGTAACATGAACAAGCACGTGATATCCCGAAGGACGATCTGCCCATGACGAAGATGTATGTGCCATGGGAGCTACATTAGTTGATATGAGACTAAAGACGCATTTCAGAATCAGTTTAGAAAGGCTGAAACATAATTACAATGAAAATCTCAGTTGTACATATTCTAGCTTGTCTTCCGTCACTCCAGTTTTCGCATTGTTCCATGTCAGTTACACAGCTTGAGAAAGAATGTTAAATACGCTGAAGGGGAGGAGAAAAGGACATGAAACTTGACGGGTTCAGATGGTATGTGAACCCACTTATCAGAATGACATAGCGTCCTCTTTGACGTGTATGGTTATATTGATTCGTTAAGGAAGCGTGCAAAGAAGCCGTTTTATACTCTCCTGAGAAAACTGGTCCACAACTGTTGTAGCGGCTCTTTGATATTGTGGATACTGGCACCTAGGCGAAGTTGACGCACGAGCTGGACCCATCTACGTTATATTAGGGACAGATCTGGGATATTACTGGCCACAGGAGTACCTTAGCATCATGCAAACACTTCATACACACACATGGCCTGTGTGGACGAGTATTGACCTATTGCAAAATGGCGCCATAGGACAGGAGGCTTTTTTGTATTTCTTATTCATATGGTTCTCGTGTTGTGTAAAAAATACAGGTGTAGAACATTAATATACAAGAATAAAGAAAGACAAAACTACATATAAAAGTCATAGTATGAAGGCTTTCACGGCCAGTTGACATATCTTCTGGTAAACCTTCCGGGATGTAAGGTCGTGGTCAATCAAACTCTTCAGCTCCTAACGTTTCGTCCAGAGCTGCGCTGGACATCTTCAGAGGGGCGTTTCTCCTCCGGTGAGTTTTGCCGACTGACGGGTCGGACGTCTGAGAGCGACTTATACAGTATATCGTAGAAAGTGGGCGTGACCAGAGTTATCTCTGCATATCACGTGTAACTCTGGTCACGCCCACTTTCTACGATATATAAGTCGCTCTCAGACGTCCGACACGTCAGTCGGCAAGACTCACCGGAGGAGAAACACCCCTCTGAAGATGTTCAGCGCAGCTCTGGACGAAACGTTAGGAGCTGAAGAGTTTGATGGACCACGACCTTACATCCCGGAAGGTTTACCAGAAGATACATATAAAAGTAACTAAATCCCAATATCTAGGTTCCTAACCCATATAACAGCTGTATCGTCACCTTTGATGAGGTCGCTCCAACTCCCCTGATAGGAAAGCAAGGTGCATTCATTTCTAATGTGCTTGACTGTCTGGTTCGGAAACCCACAGTCACAAACCGACAATCTACAGCACCCAATTTTGCAAAGTGAGTCTGCGCATCGACCATGCCCAAAACGAACTCTGTACTATTTGACCCATAATTTCCTGTCCAGTTCTGTGCCAGAAATATCACAGTTATACTTTTGGAACCACTCACACTCTTCAGGATTTCCAATAAGTTGACGGTTCTGGTCCCCCAGGGCTCTCACCTCGTTATTGCCCGCATCTAGCTGTTCTGCTTGCCGTAACGGTGGGTTCGTTGAATAGAGTATTTCGTCGCAGGCTTGGTATGTCTTCCCGTATGGGTAATTCAAGGTTCTCCTGTAGCTTGTAGTATTTCCTGGGCAAGGCCTCGCTTCTACGGATTGCAGGTGGGTAGATGGTGCTCAGCAGAGGTAGTCAATAAATGGATGTCGGTCGGATTATTCCAGTTATTATCTGTATAGTGTGGTTGAGCTGGACGTCGACCAAGTTGGTGTGGCAGCTGTTTGGTCACATTGGGGCACAATAGTCCGGTGCTGAGAAGACCAAGGGATTGGATCATGTGCGCAGTGTGTCTGTTGAAGCTCCTTGCGTCATTCCACATAATTTTTAAATGATACTGTTACGAGTCTTTATCTTGGCAGCGGTATTTTCGACATGTTTTTTATACTGAAGTATGTGGTCAAGGGTAACACCAAAGTACTTTGTGTACCTGCTATGGCAAACAGTGTTTCCGTTAAGTTGCACTCAGAGCTCTGTGTTAGCTTGTTTGTTGTTCAAATGGAAAATACATAATTCCACTTTACTTCTACTGGGATTATGTCGCCACTTTTTAAAATAGGAGCACACAACAGCTAGATCTGTGAGAATTGTCTCTGCTTGTCCGAAATCTTTGGTTCTACAAACAAGTGCGATATCGTTCGCGTTGCAAAATTTTGTTGACCTGGTTTTGGGGAAATCGGATATGTATAGACAGACTAATTGGGGGGCCTAAGACGGATTCCTGTGGTAGATCATTACTTAGTTCCCTCTACTTGCTCACTTTTTCTCCGAAGTAAAGGCAGAAATATCTATTGTTTATCATGCTGCTGATGAGAGTTCCGGTTTTCAGTGCCTGATAACCAGTGAGACGCTGAATGTCAGTGATGTACCACTGTGCCGTCAGAGTTCCTCACACTATGACGGCAGGAATAACGCTGCTGTGCCTCTCCAAAAGACTAGAGGAATAGTTCTCCAGATGTCGCAACCATATTCGTCAGTCATCTACGTGAGTACACAACCGGGCCCCACAAGTCTGGACTAGCTGACCAGATGGGGGCCTTCAATGACTCCACTTTCAAGCTATGACACGAGCTGATAACACTGTCTCACACGAGTATGCGGCATGTCCTACCATTTGGCTATCTGAGCACGACTCACGCCCAGACTCATACTTCCGTATGTCGTCAGCCATGATTCTACGACCTGTACTCATACATTCATTGCGCGTATTCCCATATAGGAGAGATATTTTACTTGATAGTCCCTTGCCCAGAGTCGGCTATAAGTACGATATTGTAGTGCCTGTGTTATTCTGAATTAAGATGCGAAGTTGCATGTCCGAAGGAACTTTACATCGTAATTCGCAATAACAGAGGCACTGAAATATCGTTCTAACGCACTATTGTGTGGCTGGTCCACCCGCCACAGAGAATTGCAGTCCTAATCATTTAGCTAACCGTCTATGTTGTGTACTTGTATGAAGTTACGCTGACATCCGACCATATTCTACGGGTGAATCACTGTTTTTTATCAGGAATGATATTTAATGAATGCTCTACGACGTTTTGAACTCATACTCCCTACCCCTCCATTTTCTTTCCCGTGAGGAAATCACAACAATTAGTTAACTGTGATTGCTTTATGGTCTGGCATTCCGAAACAGCGACTGACTTACTTTTGTAAGACTTGTCGATGAGTGCCTTCACTCTCCATTTTGACAAGCTCTGACAAAATTCATGCAGTGGAACAATACCAAAAATCGAGGAAGGTCTTAAACTTACAGGAAGACCTGGGACAGATACGATTGCTGAGACGAAAATGGCACTTTTCAAATTTCCCAATGAGGAACAGCTTCCGAACCTTAACTGAACCCCACCTAAGAAATTCGGTATTCTTCTAGAGAAAGGAAGGCTCTGCGACACTTGAGAACAGATAAAACACTCTTCAGCTTACAAGGGGAACGCTACCTTCATTCTCTCACGAACTCAGTATAATAACAAGGTACACACACAGCTCGATGGCCCTGCCTATCGCAAGCTAAGGGTGGCTCCGACTGCCAATCTTCGGAGAAAAACTCTAGACCTCCTCTGACAGGCTTCTATTACACCTAAATTAGTCTGCGTCAAGAGGCAGCAAATACCCCACGTTTGTAGATCCGACAAGGATTGGTCCTGTCTTTGCTCGATCACCTTTTGAGTCGCTACCTTTGCTAAATATCTCGCTTCACTGTTGGGGCAACTGTGACGATCGTATTCGCATCCCACTGGATTTAATAGGACGCCTGAAGACGCTTAAACTACAACTGTTTGATCTGTTGATTTGGTCTGATGTTGTATCATTACTTACGAAGGTACCTTAGGTTAGAGCTTACCAGCAGCAAGTTTGAGAAAGACATTGTGGCGTTATTTAAACATGACCCTACCTCAACCTATACATATTTTAATGCCCAGTATTTTGAAAAAGTGTACTATGGTCTCATGGGAAGTCTTCTGTGCCCTATGGTGGCCAACTATTTCATGGAAGACTTGGAGGAGAAAGCACTGCAGTCGACAATTTTCCAAGCTTTCTCCATCTGGCGGTATGTTAAGGATACACTTGCAGTGTGACCCCCCCGGAATGGAGACACTACCGATATTTCTCCAGTATTTGAACTAACGTCATCCGAATATTCAGTTTTCCGTGGAAATGCGAAAAGATGGCAGTTTACCTGGATGCCATGGTTAGAAGAATTCGAGACGGAACGCTAGGACTTGGTGTCTACTGCAAACCGTCTCATAGACAGTACTCGAACATTATGAATCACCTTGAAGAAAATGACTTATTGATACATCACTAACACGGATTCAGAAAATATCGTTCTTGTGCAACACAGCTTGCTCTTTATTCCCCTGAAGTAATGAGTGCTGTCGACATGGGATCTCAGATCGATTCCATATTCCTAGATGTCCAGAAGGCTTTTGATACCGTTCCTCGCAAGCGACTATTAATCAAATTGCGTGCATATGGAGTATCGTCTCAGTTGTGTGACTGGATTCGTGATTTCCTTTCAGAGTGGTCACAGTACGTAGTGGTAGATGGTAAATCATCGAGTAGAACAGAAGTGATATCTGGTGTACCGCAAGAAAGTGTCATACGCCCTCTGTTGTTCCTGATTTACATAAATGATCTAGGTGATAATCCGAGCAGCCCCCTTAGTTTGTTTGCAGATGACGCTGTAATTTACCGTCTAGTAAAATCATCAGACGATCAATTCCAATTACAAAATGATCTAGAGAGCCCAGAATGAGATTTTCACCCTGCAGAGGAGTGTGCGCTGATATGAAACTCCCTGGCAGATTAAAACTGTGTGCCCGACCGAGACTCGAACTCGGGACCTTTGCCTTTCGTGGGCAAGTGCTCTACCAACTGAGCTACCGAAGCACGACTCACGCCCGATACTCACAGTTTTACTTCTGCCAGTACCTCGACTCCTACCTTCCAAACTTTACAGAAGCTCTCCTGCGAACCTTGCAGAACTAGCACTCCTGAAAGAAAGGATATAGCGAAGACATGGCTTAGCCACAGCCTGGGGGATGTTTCCAGAGTGAGATTTTCACTCTGCAGCGGAGTGTGCGCTAATATGAAACTCCCTGGCAGATTAAAACTGTGTGCCCGACCGAGACTCGAACTCGGGACCTTTGCCTTTCACGGGCAAGTGCTCCACCAACTGAGCTACCGAAGCACGACTCACGCCCGGTACTCACAGCTTTACTTCTGCCAGTACCTCGACTCCTACCTTCGAAACTTTACAGAAGCTCTCCTGCGAACCTTGCAGAACTAGCACTCCTGAAAGAAAGGATATAGCGGAGACATGGCTTAGCCACAGCGTGGGGGATATTTCCAGAATGAGATTTTCACTGTGCAGCGGAGTGTGCGCTGATATGAAACTCCCTGGCAGATTAAAACTGTGTGCCCGAAGTTTGGAAGGTAGGAGTCGAGGTACTGGCAGAAGTAAAGCTGTGAGTACCGGGCGTGAGTCGTGCGTCGGTAGCTCAGTTGGTAGAGCACTTGCCCGCGAAAGGCAAAGGTCCCGAGTTCGAGTCTCGATCGGGCACACAGTTTTAATCTGCTAGGGAGTTTCTGATCTAGAGAGAATTTCTGTACGGCGCGAAAAGTGGCAATTGGCACTAAACAAAGAAAAGTGCGCGGTCATTCACATCGGTCCTAAAAGAAATCCCATAAATATTGGGTAAACGATAAATCGCACAAATCTAAGGCTGTCAATTCGACTAAATACCCAGGAATTAAAATTACGTCCAGCTTAAATTGAAAAGACTACATAGATAATATTGTGGGGAAGGCGAAACAAAGACTGCGCTTTGTTGGCAGAAAGAAGATGAGAGAAACCCACTAACGAGACAGCCTACATTACACTCGCCCGTCCTCTGCTGGAATATTGCTGCGCGGTATGGGATCCTTACCAGGTAGGACTGACGGAGGACATCGAAAAAGTGCGAAGAAGGGCACCTCGTTTCCTGTTATCGCGCAATAGGGGTGAAAGTGTCACTGATATTATACGCGAGTTGGGGTGGCAGTCACTGAAGCAAAGGCCGCTTTCTTTGCGGCGAGATCTATTTACGAAATTTCAATCACCAACTTTCTTTCCGAAAATATTTTGTTGATCCCCACCTACGTAGGGAAGGTAAAATAAGAGAAATCAGAGCTCTAACGAAAAGATTTAGGTGTTCCTTTTTCCCACGCGCCATTGGAGAACGGAATGGTAGAGAAGTAGTATGAAAATGGTTCGATGAACCCTCTGCCAGGCACTTAACTGTGAATTGCAGAGTAACAATATAGATGTGGATGTATGTGCAGGCCAAACGCTGTCATCATCTTGCACAATGTGGTAGTGTCTTAAGCTCTTTGGTTGGATAAGCTCGTGTTGTGTCATATTCAGACAGACTACTACTGAGTAGTAACACCTAAGAACCGTGTTCTTTGAACAGCACAGTTATTCTTATAAACAGATATGCAATGCTTTCCGATCAAAGCCACATCAATGTAGAGATGTAAATGAGGATGCAAAGGTGACCACTGTAACTGTCTTCTTGCCGGATTTTGGCGGTATGTGGTAAAAAACAATAACTGTCCTCAAGTGACACGATATAAAGAGAGGGTTTTGTTCACCAGCAAAACTGAGGAATCTATTGTGTTTAGCGACAGACAATAGAAAATACGGCGTGTGGGAAATGTGCTGTACTCCATCAATAAACATGCTTGGGCCAATCTGACAAATCTGAAGTAGTCGAGTATTGCTTGAACATGGGATCGCGCATGTATTACGAGGAGACGGAAGTTTCATCCCTAGCATCACCATTCTGGGATTTTGTTTTTCAGGAAGCCATACATGAGCGCACGGCGGACAGTCGTATCATCCTGGATACCGGATTCCATTTTAGCACTGTAAGCAATCCAGAATTAGCTGCAATTAAATCAGAACAGAAGAAACAAAATCCTTCGATTATTTACGATCAAAAACAGTCTTGATCACAATTTATTTATTACGGTGACCGGTTCCGACCACTACTATGGTCATCTTCAGACCAATGAGTAAGAACCTCCTTGTGGTAAATCACTACTGTGGTAGGGATTTACCAACAGAAGGAGGTTCTTACTCATTGGTCTGAAGATGACCACAAAGGTGGTCGAAACCGGTCACCGTAACAAATAAATTGTGATCAAGACTGTTTTTGATAGTGAATGTTTGTAACACATTGATCACTGTTCACTCCCACAATGTGTTCAAAAGTAATAAAAATCCTTAGATGTTTAACAAACCCAGCTCTTTGCAGGAGGGTCCGGCAGAACAGTCATTGCCCACTGCGCACCTCCGTATGGCTTTTCTTGAGCTGATGGTTGGGGCATTATGAGCGTCGCTTCCATCCAACGGTCATCGCCTCCCCGCCCGTGCGGAATTCCTGCTTCTCGCTTGATAAATTTCGACGCCGCCATGCGACTATCACCAGCCGTACGCTGAGGTGGTATCGGCAGCAACTGTAACCACCCGATAATGTCGAACAGTTGTTTCGATGAAATACTGTGTAACTTGCAAAATATTTTCCGACGGCAAATCCGGGAAGAGTATTTGCAACAGGTTCGTCCGGAGAGCCTAACGAATTGATATCATCATACATCATAACCATCACATAATCATCATAATCATCACATCATACCTGTAAATAATGAAGAGTTGGTTTTAATTGAGAGATTTCGAATTAATAAGCAGATGCCGTATTCACCACGTCTAGACAAGGAACTACCGAGCTACGGAGCAATAACGACT
The DNA here is from genome assembly GCF_023864345.2 of Schistocerca serialis cubense. NCBI lineage: Eukaryota > Metazoa > Arthropoda > Insecta > Orthoptera > Acrididae > Schistocerca > Schistocerca serialis. Next base: position 541,448,006 of record NC_064644.1, on the reverse strand, counting down.
TCCGATAGTCGTAACTACTGCAGTAAATCTGAGGTTACGACCTCGTATTCTACTGGTGGTGATGGTGGCACGGCTCCCATCTGTTGCGAAGGACATTGCTTCCGATTTCAACGGTGGATTGATTAAGCAAATTTATTGAATATATGAACCACAGTTCGCCGTAATCGCCGCTGGACCACATGTTACGTCGTGGGCGGCTGTGTTTTGGCAGTAGCAAGGGAAAGCGCCACCGTTAGTCAGCCCTGATGGCGTTCCGATCACAGTAACAATATTGTTGATTTTTGGTACGGTTTCTCTAATAGAAGTCCTACAGTCGTGAAGTGTCTAATAACTAATCTCACATAAGAATATGAAGAGTTATAAACGTCCACATTGCCAATTACAGACCATTTTTAACTAAACAAGTTGACAAGACAACAATTTTATACGATTATTTGAATCAAACCCAATAACTGGCGTCTTCGATTCACATGAGGCACCGCATACAGTTAATATTCAACTCTTTCTACCGCCGATCGACAATACATGTGAGTAAAAATTATATGAATGAGATATTGAATTTCCTACGCCTCTGAAAATAATGAAAACCAAAACTAAAAAAGCTTTTCTAGTAGATACTCATTTCGCTCCTTTAAGGACATGAAGATATTGGTCTGCTTGAAGTGCGTTGCGACGTCTCACTGAATTGCCTTACACCTTCGAACAAAATCACTTGTCAGGAGACTGAGCATGATTTCGCTTCGTACGTATTTTGCAGCGGTGAAACAATTTTTATTAAGGTAGTCCTTTCTTTCCTCACTTCCTTTAGCATTCTTCATCGTCCATGGATTTCATTTTTTGCCTTTTCTTTCTTGACTCCAGCAAATATTTTTTATTTCATTCACTGTATGTACAGTGAAGAGCAAGAGAAACTGGTACACCTGCCTAATATCGTGTAGGGCCCACGCGAACGCGCTGAAGTGCCGTGGCATCCACTCGACTAATCTCTGAAGTAGTGCTGGAGGGAATTGGCACCAAGAATCCTGCGGGCCTGTCCATAAACCCGTAAGAGTACGAGACACTGGGGATCTCCACTAAACAGCAGGTTGGAAGGCATCCCAGGTATGCTCAATAATGTTCATGCTCTGGAGAATTTGGTGACCAGCAGAGTTGTTTAAACTGAGAAGAGTGCCACTCTGTAGCAATTGTGGGGTGTCGCATTGTCCTGCTGGAATTTCTCAAGTCCATCGGAATGCACGATGGAAGTAAGTGGATGCAGGTGATCAGACAGGATGCTTATGTACGTGTCACCTGTCTGAGTCGCATCTAGACGTATCAGGGGTCCCATATCACTCCAACATCAAACGCCCCACATCGTTACAGAGCCTCCACCAGCTTGAATAGTCCCCCGCTGACATGCATGGCCCATGGACTAATGAGCTACACGTCCATCCGCTAGATACAATTTGAAACGAGACTTGTTCGACTGGACATCATATTTCCACTCATCAACAGTCGAATGTCGGTGTTGACGCCCTCAGGGGAGGCATAAAGCTTTGTGTATAAGAGTGCGCCTTCGGCTCTAAAAGCCCCTATCGATGGTTCGCACGCCGACAGTTGTTGACGGCCCAACACTGAAATTTGCAGCAGTTTGCAGAAGGATTGCACTTCTGTCACGCTGAACGATTCTCTTCAGTCGTCGTTGGTCCCGTTCTTGCAGGATCTCATTCCGGCGGCTTCCTCGCAGCTACCTCGGAGATGCTGTGTTCCACCACTTGCGCGCCCAAAGTAAGACCACGTTCAAACTCTTAAATCTGGATAAATTGCCATTGTATTAGTAGTAACCGATCTAACAGCTGCGCCAAACACTTGTTGTCTTATATAGGCGTTGCCGGTTGGCAGCGACGTATTCTGCCTCTTTACATACACCTGTATTTGAATACACATGATTATGCCAGTTTCTTTGGCGCTTCACTGTATATGGATAATCGCCATAACTATTAATTAAGTTATCCTACTCTGAGACAAGACGGTAAATGCCATCATGGAAAACTGTTGGCTGTTGCTATGGAACCATTACTCGAATTGTACTCCAGAGTACGTCCACGAATGTCTTTCTTCAGAGCCACAGAAACATGAAAATGGCATGGCGAGAAATGGGGAGTGTATGAAGGGTGTCTAAGGGCTTCCCAGCGAAACTTATGCAGAGTACTCGAAACAGTCTTCGCAACATGTGTGCGAGGGACAGGAAAATCGCATGTGGAGAGATCAGTACTGTATGAAGGACGTGTAAGGTCTTCCAAATGGAACTTCTGCTGTTCGCGACCTGCGTGCAAGCACACAATCTTGGTTGCGGACGAAAACACAAGTATTTTTCTGTGGTGGCACTGACCGCCTTCTCTAGCAGTGGGACAGATGTATTAACAGTTATGGCCATCACTTTCGCAAGAATAAACCGTTTATTTACTTTTTTCTCTATTTCTCGTTTTCATTTGACTGTCTCTCATACAGTCACACTGTCAGTTAACGATGTTTAATGATTTATTAACTTCGAGTAAGATAGTGTAAATAGCAACAGATCGAAAATAGAGCATCAGATATAAACGCAAAGAGGGGTATGGACTGATACAGTGGAATCAAGCGGCATTGTAACCCGCATTTACCATAGGCAGGCTGCGGATTATTTCTCTCCTAATTTGTGGTCATTGCTACAAGGGCCTACGAGGGATATCTCAGTTGAATCACTTCGAGCTATCATTTACTTGTAGAACTGCGATGGTGAGTCATTAGTAAATTGGTTGCACGTCATGCTAAGATATAGTCAAAGGTTAATATCTTTGTCACACAAGTTTCATCACCATACGCTCTGACGAACAGTTCTCAATTCACGAAGATGAGCTAATATCAGTTATTTGCTACAAAGTGTGCTGATGACTGTTGTTTGCTGATTTCATAAAACAAGGGGCTGCTCTTGATGCAGATAACAGAAGGATGACACATGTACCACGTGTTGCGGACCACATCATGGAGTTTCGGAAGTATTCTTGTCAAATTCGTGTAATCTTTTGAAGGTTTTCGCTATAACGAATATCGATTATTAGACTGTTTGAATGTTGAATATTTTTCTGTGCCGCTTTTTCAGATCTTTCATTGTTTATATGCGTATTTATTGAGATCGGGGAAAGTAAAACCTCTCTAAGAAGAAGATTACATTTTCCAAACTCAGAGACAGACCTCCTGCTGACAGTGTCAGGTAACTATTGCATTCTTGGCAACTTGTATATTGCACTATATGCTGCTTCTCTTCGTGAAAAAGTTCGAGTCTTTTTTTTATTTCAAGACATTTGGGATCTGTTATTGTTGTGGGTTGGCAAGAGAGACAACACCGTGATACTAGTGGAAGCCGAAAGGTACGCGTTTTAGCTCACGCAGGCTGGCGTGAGGTCTGGAACAAGACAAGGAAATTAGAATTTAGAAAAAAACGGACGTAGCTGGTGGAATACTTGACTTTATTCCATTAATTGTGAACTTCGCTCTGGACGGTACATTATTCATAGTATCAATAATAACTGGTAATGGCGCCTTGCTAGGTCGTAGCAAATGACGTAGCTGAAGGCTATGCTAACTATCGTCTCGGCAAATGAGAGCGTAATTTGTCAGTGAACCATCGCTAGCAAAGTCGGTTGTACAACTGGTGCGAGTGCTAGAGAGTCTCTCTAGACTAGACCTGCCGTGTGGCGGCGCTCGGTCTGCAATCACTGATAGTGGCGACACGCGGGTCCGACGTATACTAACGGACCGCGGCCGATTTAAAGGCTACCACCTAGCAAGTGTGGTGTCTGGCGGTGACACCACAGTTATAATCCATATTTCTGCGTTCTGGTTAGAGCCCAGAGATGTAGCTGCGGAATGGTAGCGAACACGGCTCCAACAGCCCCACCATACGGGCGCCGGTACGGTTGACCAATCTCACACAATCAAGTTATCTTTCCGCAAGGCCGCTGTGAGTCTATCTAACCGTAATACCAGTACCTTTCTCACTGTAGTTTACACCGACAAAAAGAGAAGCATCCAGAAGAGGAGGATTAAGCGATAAAATTTGCATGGGCTATTTGTGTGACAACACAGTAGAGCCCAATTTACAAAGACCTTCGCAGTATTAGGCCACCTGTCAGTATGACGTTGTACCCCATTTGGCCCGGATGTATGCACTGGTCCAGTTCGAAAAGGAGTCACAAAGTCGTTACTGTAACAGTTAGAAATATTCTAGGTCCTGGCACTGAGACGGAGTTAACGTCCGTGTTTTTCCAAACGTGTTGTATTGCAGACAGATCTGGGAATCTTGCTGGACACTGGAGTACCACAATATCACGCAGAAAGTTCACAAAGACACGTGCAGTGAGGGAACTTCCTTTGTCCTCTTGGAAAATGGCACCTAGATACTGTCCTGTGAGTGCTTTCAGGATGTCCACGACGTACCGTTGTGCCCTCAGAGGTCTCTCATTCAATACCAGACGAGACATGGGATCATACCGGAAGGCTCGACACACCAGAACGCCAGGAGCAATACCATTTTGCGTGTCGGAAACACCGAAGGAATGGGACGTCCCTTCAAGTCGCTGCATACTCGCTAAGACTGGTCACCCCTGGAACTAGCTTAATCGGTGAATGCGGCACTATTCCTTAGCAGTCTGTGCTTCCCGGTTACAGCACACAGCAAATGCAGCCTCTGTAGTTGTGCTGTTAATAGCCACCTGCACAGGGGACGCTAACTCCCTAGTCCGGCTGCTGCTAGTATCTGACTAATGGTGCTGGATGACACAGAGTGTTGCAGGGGATCTGTCACTCGTTCTCGTATAGCAGGCGCAGGTAAGAAATGGTTCAAATGGCTCTGAGCACTATGGGACTTAACATCTGTGGTCATCAGTCCCCTAGAACTTAGAACTTCTTAAACCTAACTAACCTAAAGACATCACACACATCCATGCCCGAGGCAGGATTCGAACCTGCGACCGTAGCAGTCGCGCGGCTCCGGACTGAGCGCCTAGAACCGCTAGACCACTGCGGCCGGCCGCGCAGGTAAGAAGTGGTTAGAATATGCTTGGTGCACAACACAGCTATTCTCCCTGATGTCGGGGAGAGGTGGTCGTCTGCAATCCCGGCGACGAATTCGGCTGCCCTCGTTTACCCATTGAGTCCAATATAGTACCACCGTCACATCTGAATGTCCCACAAATCTAAATACTGTAAGATTCGACCAGCCGACCAAAAGGAGACCCACAATGAGGTCCCTTTAGTACTTCGCCAGGTGCTGATAACGCTGTCTCACACGTGTTCGCGTGCCCAGTATCCTTCACAAATCAGTCGATGTTCACGCCCCTTATATATCCTTCCAGACCTGATGACACTAAACACGGAAAATTCGAATTCACACTAGCGGTCATTCTATCTCTCACAAGAACTGCAACACCATAGTCATTTATCTTACGTGCCATCCAGTGGTGTGTTCGTGCACCAAGTTACACTGACGTCTGACCATGTCTTATAGGTGCTTTTCTTTGTTTGTCAAGTTGTATACATGGATACATTTCCTGGATGAACAGTTAACCGTATGTAGGAGTATTGGTCGCCGATTGCGCAGCTTGCTTATTGCGGTGCTGTGCTCATTATTGGTGGACTCATCACCACACGGACCTAACTTTTCTTAACAACATGCGGAAAACTTGTGCTTTGACCCCAAAACTAGATTGTGTACTAGGCTGTTATTTATTTTCCAAAAATAACAGACTTGAATGAAGTATACCAGTGGAAGACATGGAAAACACCTATAACAAGGATGAACGGAAAAGTGGGCTTTGTTTTAAGACAACAATAGTAGAGGGAGATATAGAGGGTAAAAGCTATAGGAGAAGTCAGGGACTGGAATACATCCAGCAGCTAGATGAGAACTAGCGTGGAAGTGGAACTCCGACGTACTCACGTTGTTATAGTGCGCCAGAAGTGAGCTGTGGCCTATAGTGAGTGAGCGACGTATTGACTGCTAGTTTCCTGGGTATATCCCTGGGCCAAGACCGGAAGACAACGATGCTTGACATACAATGAGTATCCGTGCTCATCAAAGTTTGCAACGGAAACACGGTGTGTGACCTAAATTTTGTCTGTGTGTCAGTATTATCTTCATTTCCATAAATTTAGCTTGATTTGTACAAGCCGATGTATTATATTTACCGAAGATTCTTGTTATCACGCGACGTAATCTCAGTCCTCGTGTCACTCATACTAATACGTACATTCGTGTCTAAACGGGTAAGCAACCTTAAACACGTGCAGCGAAAAGTACTTTACGTAATAACACCATTTTCCTGCTTTCCTGTCCGATTCGCGAGTGGTGCGAAGGAAAAAGGTGAAAGTGTTGATAACATCTCTTGGTATCAACCGGAGTTGCTCTTATTTTACCATCACTTCTACGTCTGTCATCGAGACTCAACCCAGTTCGTCAGGCAGCTACCCTGTTGCGACATCGTACAGTGAAGCAAACGACGACGAACTGCAATTCCGAAACTCCTTCGGACGATTCTAGAGCTTTAACAATTGACGTCCTCTGAGGTACTTTGTTTCTCTTAAAATGACTGTCACCAGAGTTCGGTGAATATCTCCGTAACGCTTTCCTTTGTACTAGACGAACTTGTGAGGTATGCGAAGCTATTCTTTGGATCAACTTCCTTAACCGTAATTTTATTCTACGGGCTGACAAGCCATACTGAATAATCTGTCGGATGTGTCTTCCATACTCTACCTCTCTTGTGGGTGAATTAAATTACGTTGTAATTCTTCTACTGAATGTCATCTGGTGTCTGAAATTTTGCCATTATTCAAAGACAATAAACTGTCTTTTTTCCCGCAAAATTACATTTGTGTTACTCCTCATATCACACGGTTTCTCTTTATAGCTTTACGATTCTGCGGCCATTTCCTTCATCTTTTACATTTTGGTTTGTATAACAAAAATGTTACAGTGTTCTAAACAAGAAGAATGCTACGCAGTCAGATATCTACAAATCATCACTTTTTGAGTCACACTCACCGGTTAATATTACAGCATTGTATCCAAAACTATTAGAGATATTAGTCAGTAGGGGCAATCATGGTAGGACATGACGTAATAAATGCAGGCCACCTGAACTGGTGTTTCCAGTGATCAACTACAAATTATGAGCTTGAAGAAATTTGTAAGTTCCTGTGTTTCAACATTCGAGGAAAAAATATGGTGCGATCTATATGAAACTGCAGCTCGTAACTGGTGCACTGTGCAAAAATTACATGTCTCTTGCATACCTTTTCCTTATTTGCAAAAAAAGACATTCCTCGAAGTCTTTGTGTTGTCGATTATTGAGATGGAACTGCTTAATGTCGGAATATGCACACAATTTTGAGTCCAACCTCAGTTTGAAGTCATTTCTACGCTGCAAATATACAGAAATATAGGACTGGCTACGATACTAAAGTATTCGATGCATGCTACCTTTACCTACAAATAGAGTGGGATTAAGTTGACACTACTTTTCTAGACTCTAGCTCTAGCGTGGTGGTCCTATAAACGCAAGCGTGTTCGGAAATTTTCCCTCAACGCGTATTATTACCTTTTCAGGGGTGCATCCCTTTCATGGATACGAGAGGTGAAGTGCGTTTATCGCTTTTATCGCTGAAACATCGAGAAATCGATTAACCTTTATGTCCACATGGGTAAGTTAAGGTTTTAATTTCATAATCATAACTTTGCTACAACGCCAAACGCCCCAGCAACAAATTACTCGCTCGTTAAAACACGTTCTACATTCACGGCAGTGCTTCATCCTCCGCTTATCTCGACCAAAAGCTCTTTTTCGCCGCAGCAGGTCACTGAACGAAAATATAAAATTTCCAAGCAGTAATTTTTTTAACTTCAGTGACATTCTGCCTCAAAAGCTATGGAGGATTCCCAGTCTACGCGCATTGATATACATTAGATCATTTTGGGATAATAGGTTGCACATAGAAATATTCAAACTGATACATGTAGATGCTAGTTCCACTGAACTTACTCTGCCTTATGCATTAGAAAGCACTGGGGTACGAACTGTGTAATGCCAACAGAAGACATGGGGAGGGCCCTGAAAAGGAACTTTAACATTCCACTTGCCTGGTGTTTTAAAAGTGCAAAAATATTGTTGCACATTAAGATGGAAGTATTATACGATCTTCTACTTCCACCTATAAAGAAACCTGCAACAAACTTATCATACCCCGATATTCGATGAATATGTGAGTTGTTTATAAACAAAACATTTGACTGTGAACTAATACTCTTATGCAGAAGAAACTCCGTTGCTGTTCTACAGGTGGGGGTGGGGGGTTAGAAATTTTGCAGCTGCCGAGCAGAAGGCAACTGCAGCGTTCTACACTACATCTATGTCCATATTCTCGAAACAATCATGATGTGCACGGGAGAGGGTCATTCCAATAAAGCCAGTTATAAGTTCTTCCATTCCATTTTCGTATGGAACGCGGAGAAAGGAATGTTTAAATTCTTCTGCGTGCACTGATTTTGTCCCATGAGCACTACAGGAACGATATGCAGCGAATAGTAATATGCTCTTAGATCTATTACATAAAGCTGGTTCTTGAACATTTGTGAGTATGCTTCCTGCAGACAGTTTGTTTTCATTTTCAAGTATCTGTCAGTTCAGTTTCGTCAGCGTATCTGGAACAAACTATAGGACACCTGTGCTGCCCTGCTCTTTGTCGTTCAGTATCACCTGATGTTCCTATTTTATATGGATCCCACACACTTGAACTGTACTCTAGGATGGGTTCCACGAGTAATTTGTAAGCAATCGCCTTTGTAAACTCATTGCATTTCCCTGCTGTTCGACCACCTCCCACCTGTTTTAGCTGCTGCTGAGCAAAATGTGATTGTTACATTTCATATCCGTACGACGATGTACAAAGAGATATTTGACTCACTTGATTGCTTGATACAGTGACTCTTTGATGCTGTAACCGTAGGACACTAGGTTTATCGTTTTGTGAAGTGCCAAATTTTGCATTTGAGAAAATTTAAAGCACCGTAGTCTATCTTTCTTTGCGTATGAGTTCTTCTCAAGTCTCGACTGAATATCTGTGCAGCTTTTTGCAGGCAGTCCTTCATTACAGATAACTGCACTATCTGCGAAAAGTCGCTGCGCTTTTCATAAATCGCTGTTAGATTGTGACCAATCGATGCATCCAAATCGACTGTTTCAGATAAAAACTGCTTAATTTGTCATAACCTAAATTCTACCTGATAAAAGTTGGTTATGACGTATCAAAACACACACTTTCGGTAGCTACAAGCTATACGAGAAATTATCCGTCTCTTTTTCGTACTGATCCTTTTATTTATATTTAGTCTGTCAGGGTGTAACAGTCTGTTTATAGTGCGACCGTCCCACGTTTTCGCTTGTGAGTTAACCACGCAGACTAACGTCCCGATTTGTTTTGAATATACACAACTGCAGAGGGACCAACGGCTGGACGGCATGCATGGAAGGGTAGGAGGAAGGTTGGGGATGGGGAAGGGAATTACACGTGCTAATCAACGGGGGCATTTGTTAGACAGAAGCTGTGACGGCCGTTCAATAGGTAATGCAACACGTTTCTTTTCTCGTCCAATTTCCGTTGAAAAAATATGAAATTAATTCTGGGATACCGTGGAATATTCCCCCCTTATGCCAGTGTAGATTCATGAAGTTCCGATAGATGGCGGCGCCATACATAACCTTCGAAATGACGGCTGTAACGAATGCAAGCAGGAAAATCTCACAGAATTTCTTTTGTCAGAAGACCAGAGCATCGCAGATGTTCACAGCCTCTTGCAAAATGCGTACGGAGGCCTGGTAACGAACAAAAACACGGCGACTCGTTGAGCCAGGCGTCTGGCATCATCGCAACAAGGTCGTGCAAAACTGTGTCATCTGTGGCGGCCGATCGCACATAGCTGTGACTCGTGCAATGTTGGAACGTGCGGACACTCTCATTTGAGATGATAGCCGGATCACAGCAGGACGACTGTTGGGAGAGCTGGCGCACTAGTCCGGCAGTTGACGTCCTTAAAGACCTTTGCCCTTTGGGTTTCTCATCTCCACTATAGGCCGGATCTCGCACCTTCCGACCTCCATTTGCTTGACCTATTGATGGATTCAGTGTGAGAGTGATGGAGAGATCATTCATGCAGCAAGACATTGGCTCCGACGTCGACCAGATGGCTGGTACCTTGTGGGCATGCAGGCCTTCCCAGTAAGGTGGTGTAAGTCCGCCGCATTGGACGGAGATCACGTTGAAAAATAGGGATTTGTATCCAGAAAGGTGAGGAAGAACATGACGCAGTGGAATTTGCTTTCAGAAAAAAATGTACTGCGTTACTTATTGAACCGCCTATGTATTTTAAAGGTATGAGACGATGCTGCTGATGAGCTCATTGGGTTGAGCAGTCGTCTGTGAGCAGCAGGTAGCTTGCAGCGCAGGAGTAATGCGGCGTGCAGCGAAGAATACCCCGTCGGCGCTGGATCCTGCTGGAGTACTTAAATACACAACGGAATGTTTAGTTCCATGTAAAGTTCTGATCTGCACGTTATGTTGTAAAGATACATGCGTCAATGTTATTTTGAGTTACACTGAGGTTAATGGGTTGCTTGACGAGAGATACTACAATATATAATGATGTTAATTTTAGCTTTTGGGGCTTTGTGACTGTAGTGGAACATTGGTGGTAATGGGTGGATTTGATTATTTACTTACCTTATTACTTTCAGGGTCGGGAAGGACAGTTTGATGGATTATTGAAAGTTATTACGAAAGTTACATTTTGTTTATTCTTCGACTGGAAGTTTCCCTGAGAATTTGGTGATTTTCCTGTAGTCCCTGTTTTTCTTTCGATATTCTTCAGTCCGAGCCATTTAAAGTATTCAGTGCATAGAATCATGTAGCAAATCATAATTAAAACGAGTATTTTAGCCAGGCCCCTCAACCTGATCCCAACCAAGCGCTACCAGGCTATATCGGCCAATTGTTGTTGTTGTTGTGGTCTTCAGTCCTGAGACTGGTTTGATGCAGCTCTCCATGCTACTCTATCCTGTGCAAGCTTCTTCATCTCCCAGTACCTACAGCAGCCTACATCCTTCTGAATCTGCTTAGTGTATTCATCTCTTGGTCTCCCTCTACGATATTTACCCTCCATGCTGCCCTCCAGTACTAAATTGGTGATCCCTAGATGCCTCAGAAAATGTGCTACCAACCGATCCCTTCTTCTAGTCAAGTTGTGCCACAAACTTCTCTTCTTCCCAATTCTATTCAATACCTCATCATTAGTTATGTGATCTACCCCTCTAATCTTCAGCATTCTTCTGTAGCACCACATTCCGAAAGCTTCTATTCTCTTCTTGTCTAAACTATTTATGGTTCTTGTTTCACTTCCATACATGGCTACACTCCATACAAATACTTTCAGAAACGTCTTCCTGACACTTAAATCAATAATTGATGTTATCAAATTTCTCTTCTTCAGAAACGCTTTCCTTGCCATTGCCAGTCTACATTTCATATCCTCTCTACTTCGACAATCATCAGTTATTTTGCTCCCCAAATAGCAAAACTCCTTTACTACTCTAAGTGCCTCACTTCCTAATCTAATTCCCTCAGCATCACCCCACTTAATTCGACTACATTCCATTACCCTCGTTTTGCTTTTGTTGATGTTCATCTTATATCTTCCTTTCAAGACACTGTTCATTCCGTTCAACTGCTCTTCCAAGTCCTTTGCTGTCTCTGAGAGAATTACAATGTCATCGGCGAACCTTAAAGTTTTTATTTCTTTTTCATGGATTTCGATGCCTACTCCGAACTTTTCTTTTGTTTCCTTTACTGCTTACTCAATATACAGATTGAATAACATATGGGAGAGACTACAACCCAGTCTCACTCCTTTCCCAACCACTGCTTCCCTTTCATGTCCCTCGACTCTTATAACTGCCATCTGGTTTCTGTACAAATTGTAAATAGACATTCGCTCCCTGTATTTTACCTCTGCCGCCTTTAGAATTTGAAAGAGAGTATTCCAGTCAATACTGTCAAAAGCTTTCTCTAAGTCTACAAATGCTAAAAACGTAGGTTTGCCTTTCCTTAATCTTTCTTCTAAGATAAGTCGTAAGGTCAGTATTGCCTCATGTGTTCCAGTGTTTCTACGGAATCCAAACTGATCTTCCGCGAGGTTGGCTTCTACTAGTTTTTCCATTCGTCTGTAAAGAATTCGTGTTAGTATTTTGCAGCTGTGACTTATTAAACTGATAGTTCGGTAATTTTCACATCTGTCAACACCTGCTTTCGTTGGGATTGGAATTATTATATTCTTGAAGTCTGAGGGTATTTCGCCTGTTTCATACATCTTGCTCACCAGATGGTAGAGTTTTGTCAGTACTGGCTCTCCCGAGGCCGTCAGTAGTTCCAATGGAATGTTGTCTACTTCGGGGGCCTTGTTTCGACTCAGGTCTTTCAGTGCTCTGTCAAACTCTTCACGCAGTATCGTATCTCCCATTTCATCTTCATCTACATCTTCTTCCATTACCATAATATTGTCCTCAAGCACATCGCTCTTGTATAGACCCTCTATATACTCCTTCCACCTTTCTGCTTTCCCTTCTTTGCTTAGAACTGGGTTTCCATCTGAGCTCTTGATATTCATACAAGTCGTTCTCTTATCTCCAAAGGTCTCTTTAATTTTCCTGTAGGCAGTATCTATCTTACCCCTAGTGAGATAAGCCTCTAGATCCTTACATTTGTCCTCTAGCCATCCCTGCTTAGCCATTTTGCACTTCCTGTCGATCTCATTTTTGAAACTTTTGTATTCCTTTTTGCCTGCTTCGCTTACTGCATTTTTATATCTTCTCCTTTCATCAATTAAATTCAGTATCTCTTCTGTTACCCAAGGATTTCTACCAGCCCTCGTCTTTTTACCTACTTTATCCTCTGCTGCCTTCACTATTTCATTCCTCAAAGCTACCCATTCTTCTTCTACTGTATTTCTTTTCCCCATTCCTGTCAATTGTTCCCTTCTGCTCTCCCTGAAACTTTGTACAACCCTTGGTTTAGTCAGTTTATTCAGGTCCCATCTCCTTAAATTCCCACCTTTTTGCAGTTTCATCAGTTTTGATCTACAGTTCATAACCAATAGATTGTGGTCAGAGTCCACGTCTGCCACTGTAAATGTCTTACAATTTAAAATCTGGTTCCTAAGTCTCTGTCTTACAATTATATAATCTATCTGATACCTTCTAGTATCTCCAGGCTTCTTCCATGTATACAACCCTCTTTCATGATTCTTAAACCAAGTGTTAGCTATGATTAAGTTATGCTCTGTGCAAAATTCTACCAAGCGGCTTCCTCTTTCATTTCTTAGCCCCAATCCATATTCACCTACTACGTTTTCTTCTCTTCCCTTTCCTAGTGTCGAATTCCACTCACCCATGACTATTAAATTTTCGTCTCCCTTCACTACCTGAATAATTTCTTTTATCTCATCATACATTTCATCAATTTCTTCATCATCTGCAGAGCTAGTTGGCATATAAACTTGTACTACTGCAGTAGGTTTGGGCTTCGTATCTATCTTGGCCACAATAATGCGTTCACTATGCTGTTTGTAGTAGCTTACCCGCACTCCTATTTTTTTATTCATTATTAAACCTACTCCTGCATTACCCCTATTTGATTTTGTATTTATAACCCTGTACTCACCTGACCAATTAGTAGACCAAATAACAGAATACAGTCAGGTATTGGAGAGATGGAGAACCGCCAGGAGGTTCCTTAATGTGGTCAAATTTTCCATATTTGGTTTTCCTTTTAGAACTTATCACTGATTATACTAACAAGTATTGTAGGTCAGAACCGTCTCTTATTCGTGGTGACATAATAGGTTATGCTGGGTGATGGTTCCCAAAAATGACCCTACAAATCCTGACATAGAACACTACTCGTATTATTTTTGACCCCTTCATGGAAAAGCCTTTTGAATCAATTTATATTTCATTCGAAACAAGCGGTCAGAATACCTCGCTTCTGAGAACTAGTTTCATTTAAGAGACGATTTCACAATTACTATTTATTAACTGCAACATCGATGAAGATGTATCAATAACATTCGTAGCACTTTCTCTAAACTAAATCTAATTTTAGTTTCGTAATCCTCTTATCAAACAAAATCATGAAATATACGTCATAACAGCAGTCTCTTAGATTATAGCATTTTTCTAGTGATTTTAGCTTCTGTACAGTTTTAACCCTTTCCACCGCTTTCAACACATTTCAATTAAGATATCACAAACATAATTTTTATGCACCCAGAGCTGGTCATTTGTGAGTGATGCCACTGTCATCTGGATACAATGAACTATCTGCATTATTAGGCATCACCAGAAGCTAAATTTACACGGTAGTCAGTTTAAGCCACACGACACGTCGTAATTTTGGCGTAGGACTTGTCTGACGTCATGGAAAGAGCAGCATTACCAACTAGAATAAAATTAACAGCCTAACTGGAATGTGGTACTTTGGCCAGCAGCCCTTGCGGAGGCAGTCGCATGTAGTGGGAGTCTAGGCACAAGCTTTAGCAGACAACAGACATGCGTATGTTTACAAGGTGGTGCAACAATGTCGTTCAGTGCATCTTATTTTTTGTTTTTTTTACAGAGCTTTAATAGAACAAGATTTCTTATTTATTATAAGGCTGAAAGGTCGCCACAGACACACACACACACACACACACACACACACACACATATATATATATATATATATATATATATATATATATATATATATATATATATATACCAGGTGATCAAAAAAAAGTCAGTGTAGATTTGAAAACTGAATAAACCACGACATAATGTAGATAGAGAGGTCAAAATTGACACACATTCTTGGAATGACATGGGGTTTTATTATAACAAAATAAAAACACCACATATTGCTAGTTGCGTGAAAGACCTCTTCCGCGCGTCGTTTGGTGATGATCGTGTGCTCAGACGCCACTTTCGTCATGCTTGGCCTCCCAGGTCCCCAGACCTCAGTCCGTGCGATTATTGGCTTTGGGGTTACCTAAAGTCGCAAGTGTATCGTGATCGACCGAGATCTCTAGGGATGCTGAAAGACAACATCCGACGACAATGCCTCACCATAATTCCGGACATGCTTTACAGTGCTGTTCACAACATTATTCCTCGACTACAGCTATTGTTGAGGAATTATGGTGAACATATTGAGCATTTCCTGTAAAGAACATCATCTTTGCTTTGTCTTACTTTGTTATACTAATTATTGCTATTCTGAACAAATGATGCGCGAGCTGTCGAAGATTTATTGAACTTTTTATTTTTTTGGTTCTAATAAAACCCCATGTCATTCCAAGAATGTGTGTAATTTGTACATTTCTATCTACATTATTCCGTGATTTATTCAGTTTTCAAATTTATACTGAGTTCTTGATCACCCGGTATATAACTGTGGACCTGCACACTGGACAAAAAACGATTAGTGTCCACTGGAATTGTATATTTGGAAACTTATTTCGTTAACGGTGTATCTAGTTAATCCCAACTACAATACAAAATAAGTAGATTCAAGTTAACGATCTTTAAATTAACAGGCTTTCAGATGCAACAATTCATATGCGTCAAAGTATTTTGACCTCGTACTTCGGATGTGGTACTTCATTTCTTCAGAATACTTTTTGAAGAGCGCCTCAGAAAGTCAGTTGGGCACGACCATAGTATCAGCATTAGTAGGATTGGCTTATTGAAGCCGTTCCTCAAAAGACCTGTTAAGTCACTATGAACGAAATGTGCTTCTGACTTCCATTATATATATATATATATATATATATATATATATATATCTACCGGGTGATCAAAAAAAAGTCAGTATAGATTCGAAAACTGGATAAACCACAGAGTAATGTAGATAGAGAGGTCAAAATTGACACACATCCTTGGAATGGGAATCGAAAGCGAGAAATATGTCACAAAGATGAGAGCCGACAAAGTAAACTTAAGTAAAACGAGTGGCATTAAAGGGATAAATTGAAGCAATTGCCGGCCGGTGTGGTCGTGCGGTTCTAGGCGC
This sequence comes from Schistocerca serialis cubense, assembly GCF_023864345.2. Taxonomy (NCBI): domain Eukaryota; kingdom Metazoa; phylum Arthropoda; class Insecta; order Orthoptera; family Acrididae; genus Schistocerca; species Schistocerca serialis. The sequence goes on along the minus strand of NC_064644.1, from coordinate 541,431,833 downwards.
TTCAGTCTGGAACCGCGAGACCGCTACGGTCGCAGGTTTGAATCCTGCCTCGTGCATGGATGTGTGTGATGTCCTTAGGTTAGTTAGGTTTAAGTAGTTCTAAGTTCTAGTGGACTGATGACCTCAGATGTTAAGTCCCATAGTGCTCAGAGACATTTTTTTAACCAATTTTATGCTGTTTTCTGGTTTCTGTCACGTTGTACGAGACCAGCGCTCATTACGCTAAAATTTATTTTCTGATAAAGACCTTTTTGTATGAAGTAGTTCCTTAATTGTAGAAATGAATGTAGTCATCTCGCATATGCCTATCAAAAATATCTATTTCGGTTGCGATTTGGATATTTTGTCATTGTCAAGCATTCTGAAATCAGACTGTCACTAAATACAATACATTTTAGCTACGCTTTTAGAGGTTTCGAATTCACTCAGGATTTATTGTTGCAACAATAAATGATTATGTTTACAGATGAATAGCTCAAGTGTTTCTGAGGAACCAGCTGTCGACCGATGCTGAAACACCCGTACTGGTTCGTAGTCTAGCCTCCACAGGCGACAATGCCGGGGCTGACTCTCGCATCCAGTCTATCGTGCAGATGACGAATGCTGTCCTGCGATGTGCTATGGCACGCCTGCACGACCTGTTCACGTAGTTCTGTAAGAATTGTTCACTGACGAGCTGCACGAAGCACTTATCGCCCCGTCATATTCTACACGTGCTCGATTGGAGACGAGTCCGGAGATCGTGCTGGCCCGGGAAGTCTTGAGAGCACGTACAGTTTTACGGGCAAGGCGTGGGCGGGCGTTATCCTGCTGGAACAACACATCACGTTCCTGTTCCAAGAGCTGCAATAGAGTAGGCCTAACAAAACTTTGTAGGTACCGAGCGCTGGTGAGCGCCCCCTCCAGAATCACGAAAGGTGAACGGCAGTTGTAGCTTATCGCACCCCAGTCCATCTGGCGTCGCATGGGGCCAGTCTGCCTTGGACGATTGCACTCTACGAGACAGAGCTAACAGGTCTACTTGGCATGCGTGAACGACCATTAATTGCCTGCAGACAGAATCTTCTTTCATCGCTGAAGACCACGCGCGCCATTCCATCTTCCAAGTTATTCTCTGGCGGCACCAATTAAGCCGTCCTTGTCGATGTTGTGGCGTGAGTGGAAGACGGGCTACAGGTGTGTGTGCTTGCAGTCTCACAGATAATAACCGGTTCGCGACAGTTCGTTATGAAACGTCGGGGCACACAAGCCCTAATATCTGTGCCGTGGTAGCCGTAGATCTGCCACTGCTGCCCTCACAATACGACGACCCTGATGGGCGTCCGTGCTGCGTGGACGTCCATGGTCACGTGACACTGATACCAGCGTCGCTGCGGCCGACCGCGGTGGCCACGCGATTCTAGGCGCTGCAGAACGGAACCGCGTGACTGCTACGGTCGCAGGTTCGAATCCTGCCTCGGGCATGGATGTGTGTGCTGTCCTTAGGTTAGTTAGGTTTAAATAGTTCTAAGTTCTGAAAAAAGTAGGGGTAAGCTATAGGGAGAGACGGGTCATATACAATATGTACAACAACCAAGAGGGAATAATAAGAGCGGACGATGAAGAACGAAGTGCTCGTATTAAAAAGGGTGTAAGACAAGGCTGTAGCCTTTCGCCCCTACTCTTCAATCTGTACATCGAGGAAGCAATGATGGAAATAAAAGAAAGGTTCAGGAGTGGAATTAAAATACAAGGTGAAAGGATATCAATGATACGATTCGCTGATGACATTGCTATCCTGAGTGAAAGTGAAGAAGAATTAAATGATCTCCTGAACGGAATGAACAGTCTAATGAGTACACAGTATGGTTTGAGAGTAAATCGGAGAAAGACGAAGGTAATGAGAAGTAGTTGAAATGAGAACAGCGAGAAACTTAACATCAGGATTGATGGTCACGAAGTCAATGAAGTTAAGGAATTCTGCTACCTAGGCAGTAAAATAACCAATGACGGACGGAGCAAGGAGGACATCAAAAGCAGACTCGCTATGGCAAAAAAGGCATTTCTGGCCAAGAGAAGTCTACTAATATCAAATACCGGCCTTAATTTGAGGAAGAAATTTCTGAGGATGTACGTCTGGAGTACAGCATTGTATGGCAGTGAAACATGGACTGTGGGTAAACCGGAACAGAAGAGAATCGAAGCATTTGAGATGTGGTGCTATAGACGAATGTTGAAAATTAGGTGGACTGATAAGGTAAGGAATGAGGAGGTTCTACGCAGAATCGGAGAGGAAAGGAATATGTGGAAAGTACTGATAAGGAGAAGGGACAGGATGATAGGACATCTGCTAAGACATGAGGGAATGACTTCCATGGTACTAGAGGGAGCTGTAGAGGGCAAAAACTGTAGAGGAAGACAGAGATTGGAATACGTCAAGCAAATAATTGAGGATGTGGGTCGTAAGTGCTACTTTGAGATGAAGAGGATAGCACAGGAAAGGAATTCGTGGCTGGCCGCATCAATCCAGTCAGTAGACTGATGATCAAAAAAAAAAAAGTTCTAGGGACTGATGACCTCAGATGTTAAGTCCCATAGTGCTCAGAGCCATTTTGAACCAGCGTCGCTGCACAACTGGCTCAGTATGTCCATCTTGTATATGGCTCTGAGCACTATTGGAATTAACTTCTGAGTTCATCAGTCCCCTAGAACTTAGAACTACTTAAACCTAACTAACCTAAGGACACCACACACATCAATGCCCGAGGCAGGATTCGAACCTGCGACCGTAGTAGTCGCGCGGTTCCAGACTGTACCGCTTAGAACCACTCGGCCACCCCGTCCGGCCAATCTTGTATAGCAATTCTCACAAAGGACCAGCCCGCCACTCGGAAAGCCACAATTTGAACCCTTTCAAACTCGCTTGGTTGGCTAATTAGGAATACTATGACCTCCAATATGAATCCAACCTTTCAATCCTATATAAATTCCGTAACTTATAATCTGTAGGAAGCACGAGTGCGTCTTCGTGCCATGGTTGCCTGCCTGCTTCACCCGTTTACAACACACGTTTGCTGATGTGTCGACAGAAGTGCCGACACAGTGTTATTTTTAGGGGGCCGATATTCACGCTATAAGCTCACGCAGAATATCGGGAAGTCTGAAACAGGACGCTCAATTAATGCTATAAAGAAAAGTACGTTGCTTTTGGAATACTTAACTTTAATCCATCCTTTTGGTATACATCGTTCTTGTTGAGACATGCTTTAGACGATAATTATCAATTGCTATGTAAGGCTAATGGCGCCTTGCTAGGTCGTAGCCATGGACTTAGCTGAAGGCTATTCTAACTATCTGCTCGGCTAATGAGAGGTGCTTCGTCATTGTAGTCGCTAGCAATGTCGTCCGTACAACTGGCGAGTGCTATTCCGTATCTCGAGACCTGCCTTGTGGTGGCGCTCGGTCTGCGATCACACAGTGGCGACACGCGGGTCCGACATGTACTAATGGACCGCGGCCGATTTAAAGCTACCACCTAGAAAGTGTGGTGTCTGGCGGTGACACCACATTTACAACACACTGAGTCTAAAAAAATGAAGTACAATTACTGAAAATTAAGCCTGTGTCAATAATTACTTAACAGATACTTTATCTCAGATATTTATGTAAATGTACTGAAAAAGTTTGTATAATCTATACAGCCGGCCGACCACCAACAAAGTTGCAGCAGTCACTAATGAACGGTAAGGACCAGGTTACCAACCACTGACCAAGAGGTTTTGTTGAGTGAGTTTGCGAGTATCACATTGAGTGATACAAATGGCCGTATCCTTTAATTGCACTCACTTAAAGCTTCAATGTTTTACAGTGCCAAGGCAACGTAGACTTCAGTATTTGACATAAATTGCCGTTACCGGTAAAAAGATGTCTTAAAAGAAAGACAGACAAGTACATGGGCAACAAATGGCATTACAATATTTTTGCGTGAGATTATTACAAATCTACAATTTTCGGATTTTTTCCTTTACCTGTACTGTGAAATCTCGTTTTTGCCAAATTTCATGATTCTAGATCATCTGGAAGTACGTTATAGGTTTTGGTGAGTAAGTTTTTGAGCATCAGAATATGTGACATAAATAGCCGTATCTTTTGACTGCTATGACGTCGGAGCTTAAATGTTTTACCTCGCCAAGGGAACGTTGACCTTAATATTTTACGTAAGTTTTCACTTCATAACCCTACCAATTCTAGAGAAAACTGGTCTTAACAGACAGACCGACAGATAACATAGCGATCGTTTAGGGATTCTGTCTTTACTGTCTGTGGTACGGAAGTCTGCAAAAAGCACTGCACTTTTACATTAAAAGCTCTGGGAGAAAAGGTTTTGGGGAGTGGAAATGTGTCCCATAGGGTTGACGGGTGTGGGCAGAAGGGTGTGGGTAGAAAATATAGAGGTCTGTTAGGTAAGGAGTATGCATATCAAGTTAAGTGTTGGGGGTGGATAGTTGGAAGACATAAGGTGAGGAGGAACTGATGAGTGGGCAAAGATGCAGTAGCGAGAAGAGAAGAGATGATAGATGGAGAGGGAAGAGGAACACCATAAACCTGATGTGCAGTAGGAGACAAAGAATTATAGTTTGTAGGATGGATAAATATCGGGAAAGAATTGTCTAGGAGAGGTAATCACAGGCGTTATTGGAACGCAGTGTACGATATGCGGAAGTGTGCGATGTGGTTGAGAAGGGGAGGGAGTTTGATGATGTGCTAGAAAATCCATTTAGGAGAAGGTAAACGGATGCAGAAAGCCATTCGGAGTGCGTGACGAAGGATCTGAAGAAACAGATATAACTTAGTAGGCGCTCCATGCAAGATCTGCACAGCGTAGGGTGGCTCAGACCACGGTTTTGTATGTGTGTAGGATAGGAGAAGAGTTTACGATGGTCCATTTAGTAATTTTAGCGTAACTTAGGCTTTCTAAACGGTTATTAGCTGAAGTATCCAATTTAGTTGTTGGTCGACGGTTATTCCAATATGTTTTAGTGGTTGGGGAGATGGCTAGGGTGGCTGGAATTGGTGAGTAAGAAGTCATGGAGGAGGCCGTAATGAGTGGTTTGTCTACTAATTATTATCTTGCTTTTGGTGTGCTTGACATTAAGGAACCATAGGTTACATGAGGAAGTAAACTGACCGATTTGGATTTACAGAGATCGTCTGGATATGTGGAGTATAGGATAGAGGTCTAGGAAAGCGATAGCATCAGCGTACTGAACGACGTGAACTGAACATGAAGGAAAGGAGAGAGGACAGAGTATTGGGCCACACATACATTGAGTTTTATACTGTTTAAAGTTACGAAGGGTGTGCGAATAGATCGGAATGTACATACGTTTCGTGGTAGAAGTATACCCTCTCGTTAACACATTATGGCACAACACGAGGCATACAGCAAGTATATAACGGCAGGCAGGTTGGATTAAAACAAAAATTACATCCACAATACAATGAGGTGACAAACGTTATTGGATACCGATATGCACGTATATAGATGGTGGTAGTATCGCGTAGACAGGCTATAAAAGGATAGTGAATTGGTGGAGCTTTCATTTCTTCTCAGGTGATTCATGTGAAAAGGTTTCCCACATGATTATGGCCGCACAACTTTAAGTAACAGATTTTGAACGAGGAATGATGGCTGAAACTAGACGCATGGGACATTCATTTTCGGAAATCGTTAGAGAATTCAATATTCCGAGAGCCACAGTATCAATAGTGTTTCGAAAATGCCGGACTTTAGGCATTAGCTCGCACCACGGGCGATGTAGTGGCCGACAGCCTTCACTTAACGAACGAGAGCAGTGTTTTGTGTAATGTTATTAGTGCTAACAGACAAACAACGGTGCGTGTAATAACAGCAGAAATCAATTTGGGACGTACGACGAATGTATCTTTTAGGACAATGTGGGGAAATCTGGCGTTGATGGGTGACGAAATTTGACGTTAATGGGCTGTGCAGCTGACGACCGTCGCGAGTGCTTTTGCTAACAGCACGACATCGTCTGCATTGCCTCTCCTGGGCTGTTGATCGTACCAGTTGGACTCTAGACGTCTGGAAAACCATGGGCTGGTCAGATGAGCCCCTATTTCAGTCGGTAAGAGCTGATGGTGCAATTCGAGTGTGGCGCAGACCCCACATAGCCGCGGATCCACGTTGTCAACGACTCCATAACAGTGTGGGCTGTGTTTACATTGATGGACTGGCATCTCTGGTCCAACTGACTGGAAACGTTTATGTTCGGCTACGTGGAGCCCATTTGCAGTCTTTCATGGACTTGAGGTTCCCAAAAACGATGCGTCATGTCACAGGGCCATAATTGTTCACAATGATCTGAAGAACATTCTGGACGATACGAGCGAATTGTTTGGTCACCCATATTTCCCGATATGAATCTCATCGAACATTCATGAGAAATAATTGAGAAGTCAGTTCGTGCACGAAATCCTGTACCGGAAACAGTTTCTGTGTAATCAACATGCCTCAATACTTTAACAGGGGACTTCCAACGACTTGTTGAATCCATACCTCGTCGAACTGGTGCTCTGTGACGGGCAAAAGGAGGACAGAAACGATACTGGCAGGTATACCTTGGCTTTTGTCACTTCGGTGTACACTCCGAAATGAATCGCTCATGTAACCATTGTAATGGCTCGTAAAATGACAAGCATGTAAACACACAGAGAGTGTGAACATTGAAGTTTAAACATATTTCTATGTGAGGTCTATAACATTTGCCTAATAAAATGTGTGCCGACGAATCTGTTTATTGTACAGTGTATACAGGTTGAGTTACGTAAAACCTAACATCCCCTTTCTTTCGTAAATTGTTGTCGAATCGCTGTTTTCTGCAAATCTTAGAGTATCTTTTTATCGCTGGTATCAATGTAGACACTGAGGCAAATGGTACCATATACTCCTTATTACTACATTCGATAGCTCTTGAGAATACAGTTTCTGTGATGTAGCGTTTTTCAAGTTGATTTTGAAACCTGTCGTAAGAAAATTCGAGAAATACCCCAGAATGTGCGAGCATGGTGGCCAACACTGTAGCAGAATGCCAACACATTTGCAATGACGATGACGATGACGATTGTTGATTTGTGGGGCGCTCAACTAAGCGGTCACCAACGCCCGTAGAAAGTCCCAAATTTTACGCAGTCCAAATTAGCCACAGTCACGAATGATGAGGATCATGAAATTATGAAGACACCACAAACACCCAGTCCTCGGGCAGAAAAAAATGGCCAACCCGGAACCTCGTGATCCAGAGGTAGCAATGCTAGCCACTAGACCACGAGCTGCGGACAACACATTTGCGTGTTTACTTGTGTGCACTGCAGTCCGCTTATTTCTGCTTCAACATTCGTTGCGTGTAGACACGTACACCAATGAGGAGAAGTTCGACATGCTATTTTTATATGCTGAAGATAAAAGAAATTCCGTAAAACAGTAAACAGTGTAGGGATATCTATCCGAATCGCCAATATCTGACGAGCCAGGCATTTACATGAATTATTAAGGCGCTAGAGAGGACAGGCAGCTTGAACGTAAAAAAGGGGACAAGAACTGCAACTGACAGAGAACACGAAGGAGCTGGTCTGGCTACGACGCCAATGAATCCGCATTGTGGTACGAGACATGTTGTTAAGGAATGTGGAATCAGCCAAACGAATGTCATTCGCATTCTGTATCGACAGAATTTCCATCCCTGTCATCTGTCAATACATCAGGCCCGCGACGTCTGTGATTTCGAGCGTAGCACAGAATTTTGACGGTTTTCCCTCCAGCAAATGAGAGACGACCCTACCATTTTCGACTATGGGCTGATGAAGCAACGTTTACTAACCACGGCACTGTAAATTTGCGTAACATGCCGTATTGGGCAGCCGAAAATCCACACTGGCTTCGTCAGGTGCAATACCGGCTGGCGTGGTATTTTATTTCATCTCAAGCTTTCTAAGTGGGCATTCGCACGTACACTTTCTGACAAACTTTCAGCCGGTTCTTCTAAAGAGGCCCCACTCGTTATTCGATCGTATATGCGGCTGTTATGTGGCTGTAAAACGACGATTGTCCAGCTCACTGGCCCTGTGCTGCAACGCAAATACTGAATAAGAACTTTCGTGGACGCTGGATAGAACGAAATTCTGTTGACTCCTCTTTGTTTCTGTTTTTTTTTTTATTTTTTTTTTTTTTTTGGGAGTATTCAAAGATGCAGTCTATCACGAAGCCCCAACCACGCCGGATGTGCCTTCTAGTCAATGGTCCAAAGTTTGAACACGTGCTTAAATAAAGGACAAAGTTATTTTTCTGGAAGAAAAAATTGCACTTAACTGGTAACACGTTATCACGCACTAATGTTCTGCATGAAACGAAGTTTCGTTAAGAATAATATTTATTTTGAGGCGTACAGGTGATCACCAAAGCATTTTACATCAAACGGTTTGATATAATTTAGAGCAGTGTGATTTCTCTGTTTTAGCTCACGAAAATATGGGATAATACACAATTGGTGAAATAGTTTTCCTAAGTTCTTTGCGCTACGCTAGATTCTAGACTATGTAGTATTTCAACATACATCATTCTTAGGTGAACTTGCACCTAGGTCGTAAGTTGGTTCAAGATGGAATAAAGCTTTATTCTCGTAGTGCAGTCCTATCTTACGGTATAGAACTGAAGGTTAAAACGGTATGGGACGTCACAATGAAAGTTAACTTGTGGCGCTGACTATATAAAATAATTGAGAATGTAGTAAAATTTACTAATATTTATTTTTAAAAGAAAAACAGATATAAATAGTTAATGATTGAATAGAGTAAACAATTATTAGTTGGGTTAAAAGCACAATGGACAAGGATCCTGGGTGGCGACAGTGAGTCAAGCACTCTGGCTCTAAAAATGTGGATAACACAATCTGAATCAATCTGACGCTCAGCACAGGTTGATTGATAATCTACAGAAATCTATATCGGTGCAGCCGAGAGCAAGTGGCGATTGAGATCTGTACACCCTGACAAGGCCGGAGCAGCAGTACGCTACCCTGTTTGCTTCGTGCAGCGATTTAACCTGCAGCTGGCGTGATGTGTGAGGGGGAGGCGAGGCGTAAGTCTACATATGTGAATCGATCGCTACCACGGAAGAAATTCAGAATCTCGCGGTCTAGCGATGAGGCAGACGGATCGCAATTTACTCTCTACCAGAGCCCTGAAATCATGGTAGATTTCAGTGTGTGTCACACCCGTTCACTGGTGGTACCAAGGACCAGTTTGGCTCACTTATACGACAGAGCGCACATAGATACCAAACGTCAGGACTGGTAAACCAAAAATGAATACGTGTGCCCTCGGCACACGAGTAGTCCGAGACATTTGACGTCACACTGTCGGTACAGTAAGAACTTCGCCACAGGCTCTCCAGTATAACTACTTGTAAGTGAAGTCAGCAGCAGGACACGTCCCAAGCACCAACCACACACGCCAGAGCTTCGACAGAAGATCCTTACAGACCGAAGTCCAGAACCCGAGTGCCTCACACCTCTCCAGAAATAAAAAATCCGTTTTTACGCCAAGTGCACAAACGACACCACCTTCACTCCATCTTAAGCCAATAACGGCTGTGGGCCTGTCCGGCAAAATTTACTGAGGGATGGGATTGTCGCCAATTGCTTTCAACTTACAACATGCTGTTTCTACGAACTAAGAACCATACAAATACCCCATGCTTTTAGCGCCCTACCAGGCTCCATCGACGTATGCTCAGGCCATTAACTTTATAGAGTCTCACTCAAGGTGCGTAACGTTTTAACACAAACATTAATAATATTCCATATACAAAAAAAAGTGAGAGAGTAACTTGGTCTCTCTCACAACTATGCAGCCTGGTCCGAGGCACGTGCTTGGCAGTGTTTGCACCACTAATGCCCTTTCCGACCACCTTGCTCAAATTTTAAAGACAGGAATCCTAAATGTGTAGATAGAGGTCCAAATACATAAAGCACGCTCACAGAAAAGCAAACGATATGTCAACCAGTCATGTGATATGTGTTAGTCAAAAGTAGGTAATACCTACGTACGTATGTACACGTAGATGTAATCGCAATTTATACGTCGTATCATAAAAAATTTAGTGACTCGCCTAGTCACAGCGAACAACGGTATAACAGAGTTGAGAATCCTAAAATGTAAATTGGAAGTACAATCGAGCAGTAGTGAAATACTGTGGAAGTGACGTGCTACTGCGGACATGCATAGGAAGACTTAGAAGCAGGTACACTATGAGATCAGAAGTATCTGGACATCTGGCTAAAAATGCCTTACAACTTCGTGGTGATGCCCTCCATAGGTTATTGTAGAATGCAATATGGTGTTGGCCCACCCTTAGCCTTGTTGATAGCTTCCACTCTCGTAGGCATACGTTCAATCAGGTTCTGGAAGGTTTTTTGTGAATGGCAGCCCATTCTTCACGGAATGCTGCACTGAGGAAAGGTATCGATGTCGTTCGGTGAGGCCTGGCACGAAGTTGTCATTACAAAACATCCCAAAGGTGTTCTACAGGATTCAGGTCAGGACTCGGTGCACAACAGTCCATTACAGGGATGTTAATGTCGTGTAACCACTCCGCCACAGGCCGTGCATTATGAATAGGTGCCCGATCGTGTTGAAAGATGCAATCGCTATCCCCGAACAGCGGGAAGCAAGAAGGTACTAAAAACATCAACGTAGGCCTGTGCTGTGATGGTGCAACACAAAACACACAAAACAACGAGGGATGCAAGCCCCCCCCCCCCCCCCTTAGAAAACACCACCACACCACACCGCCTCCGAATTTTGCTGTTGGTACTACACAAGATGGCAGATGACGTTTACCGGACATTCGACGTACCAACACCCTGTCATCGGATCGCCACATAGTGTAGCGTGATTCCTCACTTTACACAATGTTTTTCCACTGTTAACTCGTCCAATGTTTACGCTCTTTACACCAAGAGTCGTCTGGCATTTACCATCGTGATGTGTGGCTTATGAGCAGCCGCTCGACCATGAAATCCAACTTTCCTCACCTCCCGTGTTACTGTCATAGTACTTGCAGTGGATCATGATGCATTTTGGAATCCCTGTGTGATGGTGTGAATAGATGTCTCTCTATTACACATTACGACCCTCTTCGACCGTCGGCAGTCTCTGTCAGTCAACAGACGAAGTCGGCCTGTATGCTTTTGTGCTGTACGTGTCCCTTCACATTCCAGCTTCAGTATCACATCGGAAACAGTGGATCCAGGGATGTTTAGGAGCGTGGAAATCTCGCATACAGACGTACAAGTGACAGCCCATTACCTGATCACGTTCAAAGTCCATGAATTCCACGGAGTGCCCCATTCTGCTCTCTCACGGTGTCTAATGACTACTGAGGATGCAGATATGGAGTACCTGTCAGTAGGTGGCACCACAATGCACCTAATTCGCCATAATATGCAAAACGTTTGTTTTTAGGGGTGTCCAGATACTTTTGATCACCTAGTGTACTAATTAGCAACATGCACAGCACGGCCAAGAGCACTTGCCAAGACCACTTCTGCACAAATTCGAACTGTATCTAATATCTTCTGCATGGTGGAAACAGTCGAAGAACGTTCTATTTCTGCGGGGAGTCTGTTCATTCGGGGTATGTTCTAGCTGGTGTCTAACAGTAAAGTCTTTCAAAGTAGTCGAGTTCTCTTCCATTAAAGATTCCTGGAACATTTTCTGACGTCTTTCAACGTCATACATCGAGCGCTGGCTGTTGACATGAGATAAAAAAAGAGTGGATAATTCTACAAAATTGCGTGACTCATTTCCATGGCAAGTTGAATGCAAGAAAATGTAGCCACGAATGAGATGTTGTTTGAGAGGGATGTGTTGGGGCTGGACGAAACTGGGTCAAAGCACACCGCCAGTAATGCAGGTGAACTAGTATGGGAGCCAGTGTTATCAATCGGTGTATACCTGGTGCACTGCTGTGGAGCTAGCGAGCAGGGGGCGCGCAGGAGCAAAGCGGACGCGACACGTGCTGGCAGGGCCGGGGGTGGGTCGCAACACTTGCGCGCGGTGGCGTCGGCGGGGCGGGGACGGCGGCAAGTGCTGGCGAGGGAGGCGTGCCTTATCTGCTCGCACGCGCCACGCGCTGCGTGCCCACCGGCTGCAGGCGCCGCCGCTACCTGTGTACGCGCCGCCACGCAGATCCGCATCTAGATTGCACGAGCCGGCGCCACACTTGCCCCGATGCTGCTGCAGGGGTTAATAAGCGCGTGCGACAATCATTCCACACATCTAGGCCGCCTAGAGCATGATGCTTCTCCAGAAAATATACAGGGTGTTACAAAAAGGTACGGCCAAACTTTCAGGAAACATTCCTCTCACGCAAATAAAGAAAAGATGTTATGTGGACATCTGTCCGGAAACGCTTAATTTCCGTGTTAGAGCTCATTTTATTACTTCTCTTCAAATGAAATTGATCATGGAATGGAAACACACAGCAACAGAACGAACCAGCGTGACTTCAAACACTTTGTTACAGGAAATGTTCAAAATGTCCTCCGTTAGCGAGGATACATGCATACCTTTTTGTAACACCCTGTATATCCAGCAACGTCAACAAAGAAAATTCCTGGGACAGCACAGCGAATCGAATACGCAGCTGGAAGTAGAACAGCGACTGTTGTACGTTCTTCGGTATTTCATCTCTCATCTAATTCTCTGGGGTTGGACGAAAATTTGTAAATACCTTGAGAAATGTATTATTGAACATAGAGGCAGATGTGAGCCGAGTCTGCAAGTTGCGCCACCGTATTTGACAATGGATGGCACCTGTGTAATGTCTTCGACACGTTGCAAGTATCACTCGCGGTCGAAACAGTGTTCTGTGTAGTTACAAGTGTATTACGTCGCAGCTAAATGAAATGGAACAAGGGCAAATTGTTGTTGCTCGTACGGTGGGTGATTCTGTAACCAAGGGAGCCGAAGTGTTTGCTGTTTCAGGAGGAATCTCGTCGAAGATCTACACCTCATACAGGCAAAGAGGGACAATAATCTTCCGCTATGTCTGCACAACACAATGAACTCTGTTACAAATGGTTTTATTTTCTGGGAAACGCACCTGAAGTAATCCGTATAGGTTCAAATGGCTCTGAGCACTATGGGACTTAACATCTGAGGTCATCAGTCCCCTAGAACTTACAACTACTTAAACCTAACTAACCTAAGGACATCACACACATCCATGCCCGAGGCAGGATTCGAACCTGCGACCGTAGCGGTCGCGCGGTTCCAGACTGAAGCGCCTAGAACCACTCTTCCACTGCGGCCGGCTAATCCGTATTGGACATACACTATATGAACCTTCATTTACAGGAACGAGACCGGCATCATGGTAGCTAATAAAGTCCTCATATCTCCGTACGTCAGTGAAACATTAAGCATGTAATGTGGGAAGTAGGAGGACGTAAACTCTTCAAAATAAAATGACTTTACCGCAACAAACTCTGATATGTTAAAACCACGTTCACATCAAACCAGAAAGCTGTGGGCAGCACCACTCCAACCGCCGCACCGTGTAGCGCCGTACTACCAGTGAAGGCACTCTTAAGTGGTAGGGCGGAGGACACTAGTACAATCGCACACATAAGCGGGGAAAGGTACAAACATTTCCGTGCATATGCAAATACCATAGGAGAGATACTTCTCCGTTACCCAACACTGCTGTACAGGATATAAAGTGTTTCACCATAAAAGAACAGGTAAAAACTCAACCGTTGTCCTTGCAGTGAATGATCCAGTCTCTGCAAGACCAGGATCAATAAACAAGCAGTGCGAAACCTATGACATTATGTCCGTCATAGACGAACAGAGTTGGACAGTCTCTCTGTGGTATCGATAGCTACGATGCCACGGCATAGGTGCAAGTTCGTAAGTTGGCACTACGACACAGACACCGACGACAGCGCGCTCTATCCGGGCTGTGCAGCTCTACGAGCGTTGCTCCAGATTCAGCCCATTTGATTCCGAGTAGACGACCTAGCAACATTGTTTCTATTTCCAAGTGTGCGAGCCACTACAGATTTTGCCTTTTTACCTTCTAGCCGATGTTTGACTTATGTACAGCTTCGAATCTACGTGCTTATCGTCAGTGCAAAGTTACGTACGTCATTGAAATGTTCTGTAAGTACCGAATCATTTCTCCTTTCCCTGCTCCTACTCACTTCTTACATCTGCATACCCTCCCTCCACTCTCATCCACGTAATTGTTGTTATTTGCTCTAGCGTCTCGTTTATATTGTTTCATCTAATTTTTATGTTGAAATACTTTATAATTTGTATGATAGCATTGTGCCACTGGCACCTCGATCGTTCTTATTGTTTCGATCCGCGCGGAAACTTCGTAACTTTCCTGCTTATGTCGCCGGGCACACGAGAAATATGGGCCCTTCAACGTATGAGCGACGTCACACTAGTCGGTCTGTCCGCCATACTTTGCGGACGTTATTCTCCGTACAGCGCCCAAGGGAAATCAGGATGTAATTGGAAAGATACCCACTGAAGGTCTTCAAAAATGGTTCAAATGGCTCTGAGCATTATGGGACTTAACTACTGAGGTCATCAGTCCCCTAGAACTTACAACTACTTAAACCTAACTAACCTAAGGACATCACACACATCCATGCCCGAGGCAGGATTCGAACCTGCGACCGTAACGGTCACGCGGTTCCAAACTGACGCACTTAGAACCGCACGGTCACACCGGCCGGCCCACTGAAGGACTATCGAGAGCTTGCATGCATTTAAACGCGTAGTCAAGAATTACCATATTTGTTCCCCGCCAGAGACGGTTGTTGGCACTCGTCAAGACCTGCAGTGTCACGTGCTTCGACATACGTGCCATGGGCTGTCATTCTGGTAGGTCTCACTTCACCGTGACCGACGTTGACTAGCAGTGGTGCCCTGTACGGCGAGGCTGCTGGAGTGATGCTGTGCGCCGCTTGCTGGTGTGATTTTAACATGGTTTTAACATGTCGGTTTCCAGTTGGGGAATTTCATTCGTGACCGCTCATTGTTGCTGGCAACAGCATTCGATTTTGAGTTCCCCTCCTTCCCATAATATTGGCTTAATGTTTCTCTGACGAAAGTGCAAAAAATTGTATCTGAGCACTATGGGGCTTGACATCTGAGGTCATCAGTCCCCTAGAACTTAACTACTTAAATTTAACTAACTTAAGGACATCACACACATTCATGCCCGAGGCAGGATTCGAACCTGCGACCGTAGCGGTCGCGCTGTTCCAGACAGAATCGCCTCGAACCGCTTGTCCACACCGGCCGGCCGATGAATGTCCACCTGAGGATACGTTGTCATATGATGAAGTGGGTTGTGTTCCTGTAAATAAATGTTCATATACAGCTGTAAGCGGTTTATCTGCAAATATGCAATCTGTTTCGCATTGTGGTTAATTTAGTCAGCAATTGTTACTTCTCTGAAAGCGTAAAACCAGTTGCTGTGCCATAACTTCCAGGTCCCCATGACGTCATTTTTCAACAAAGAAATCCAAGAATTCATTCTGTCTTTTCTGCAATGATACAGACTTCGTCTTTTGCTCTGACCTTTACCTTTTCCTGACCTCTCGTCCACTGAAACCATGCGGTCATGGGTTGCCGAGAGAATGGCACGGCGCTACTTGGCAGCCTCTACGGTTGATGAATTATTGATGTAGTTGAAGCAGCATGGAATTGCGCACTCATATCTACAGCCCGAGCAGGGTCCTACTCGACACACAGTCGGCTTAGAGCTAGTGTGGCTGTCAGACATGACTTCTCTGTTTACTAAATTACACTAAGTGTACACCCTCGAACCACCTGTGAATTTAATCATGTATTATATCCTCTGCACTCTATAGGCTTAGTAAGTATTATTTCGTTAACTGTTATCCTTCCGGTTGTTACCGAATGTCGAGGAGCATACTGTACGTTTAACGAAAAAGTGTCGCGAATTCCTAGAGGAGATAGTATTGGTGAGAACTAGAAGAAATATTAGAACAGTAATACGTTCGGCAATCAGTCCCTGTTGAGATGTGAGCCAGTCTGTCCTCCTCTTCGCATCTGTCTCTTGCGTATAAACAGAAATAGATGCAGTGACAGAGCGAGGTGCAGCAGAGGTTAGCACAATGGACTCGCATTCGGGAGAGCGACGGTTCAGACCCACGTCCGGTCATCCCAGTTTAGGTTTTCCGTGAGTCCCCTAAGTTATTACAGGTAAATTCCGGGATGGTTTCTTTTACAGGGCACGGTCGATTTCCTTCCACATTCTTTAAGCAATATGAGCTTGTGATCCGTCTCCCGTAACCTCGATGACGACGAAACGTTGAACCGTATTCTTTCTTCCTTTTACTAGTGGCAGTTCTGTGCGCGGTTACCACGTATCCTTATCTCCTCTTCAGCTCTTCTTCGCAGTGACACATGTCTGTTTTCGGATTGCGTCACTCGCTCCTGTAACTTCTGCGTGTTGGCGGTGGGTTGGGATTAGACCAATTCCTTGATATTTAAAGGTATCGGTCCTCATCGACCAATCCATTGCCCATGAAATGTTGCTGTGAGATACTGTGCCATGATCCTTAGAAATTGGCATGACGCCGGGGTGCCGGTCTCTATGACCGAGCGGTTCTAGGTGCTTCAGTTCGGAACCACGCTGCTGCTACGGTCGCAGGTTCGAATCCTGCCTCGGGCGTGGATGTGTGTGATGTCCTTAGGTTAGTTCGGCTTAAATAGTTCATAGGTGACTGATGATCTCAGATGTTAAGTCCCATAGTGCGTAGAGTCATTAGAACAATTTTTTTGATGCCGCGTCATACGTAAACAACAGTCATTGTCCTTATGGAGGAGTAATGTCCCCCAACACTGCTACTGCTGCCATACTTAGACACTGAAGAGACCCTGATGCCGCACCTCAATGTTGGCTTGATGATTTGTGTCTTCTCACTCTTGCGTATTGTGATAATTTACTAGGCTTCGCTGTCGCTTGTGAATCCTGCTTCATCTGCAAATAAGATGCAGGCTGCGAATTGTGTTGTAAAAGCCACTGACAGAACCGTAATTAAGCATCACGGTATGATAGCCGAAGAGATGGCACTCACTGAATATTTTAGGGTCAAAGTAACTGCTTGTGCAGATTTGACCACACATGAGTCTGACTGATGCCTACACGAGTAGATACTCGATTTCTTGGCACTCTTGTTTCAGTATCTACTACTACAGCTCTCAATACCTGCTCCTCTATTATCAGCGTCTGAACAGTGCAAGGCCTACCATGGTCCGTTGAATAATCCAGTCTGTGCTAGTCATCGGAATAGTCTGCTGAACATTATTGCAGATGGAATGTCCTGCTGTGGATGTCGTTGAGTATACAGTTTAAGGGCGTGGCATTTACGTCCATGGGCTATTTCGTAACAGAGTACTGTGTCTGCCCTTATCCTCATCACCTGCAAAATACAACCGATCAGAGAGGTACAGTGAACTGCAACAGGCAACAGTAAGACGGATAGCATCATCGAATGAACAGTGCGCAATACTCGTCACAAGTACAACGGCCCTTATGTCAACAGATACTGGTTTCCGGACATATAATTATTTGAAGTTTTCTTCTATTCTTGACCAATACCACATCCTGTAAGGATAAGTGACAGTGTTTTAAATACGATGTATATCTCATATGGATGTAAGTTTACACGTATGGACGTGTAAATTTGTACCAGCATAAAAACAGTGGTTGGTCAGCAATACGGAAAAACAAAAACCGCAACACATTACCATTCCTATGTAGGAAACGCTTTGGCATTGAGAACACCTTCCAGTCGTCTCGGAATGGATTGACTCAGGTCCTGTATGATTTTCACCGGAGTCCTATACCGGTACTCCTGCAAAACAATGGCAAGATCAGGTAACGATGATGGACATGGGTAGCGATTACACAAACTTCTTTTCAAAGTAGACCACAAAGACTCAATAATATTGAAATCTGGAGACCGTGGGGGTCAGGAGAGATGCGTTACTTCATCCTCCTGCTCACAAAACCAGTTATGGACGGTGCGAGGAGTGTGAGCAAGCCGGCCGAAGTGGCCGTGCGGTTCTAGCCGCTGCAGTGTGGAACCGCGAGACCGCTACGGTCGCAGGTTCGAATCCTGCCTCGGGCATGGATGTGTGTGATGTCCTTAGGTTAGTTAGGTATAACTAGTTCTAAGTTCTAGGGGACTAATGACCTCAGAAGTTGAGTCCCATAGTGCTCAGAGCCATTTGAACCAACCAATGTGAGCGAGGGCCCTGTCGTCTTGGAGCGCGGGATCAGGATTTGCGGACAAATACTATACAACGGGATGGACATGATCGACCAGAATGCGCATATAATTCTATACACTAACGCGATCTTGCAAAGGGACCATGAGGCTAGTGGAATACCATTATATAACTGCCCAAATCGTCCCTTCCCCCTTCGGACAGCAACTCGGTCAGAAATTGGATGCAATGTGAAAGAAGACTCATCCGACGAAATGAATTTACTCCATTGTTCTGAAATCCAGCTTTTATTGCTTCGGCAGCACGTTTTTCTGGTACGGGCATTTGCACCACTGAAATGTTGTTTTGGAACTCCAGTTCGAGCTGCTTGTGGATTCCCTTTGTTTTCTGACAATTTTCGCGAATGCGACATACATTTCTGATGTCACTTTTGGAGCTGTCGTACGCTAATGTTACATCACAGTCCTCTTCAATGATGGTCGGTCACAATCGCTCCACACACACTTTCGTCTACCGTGGTAGAGCATTGTTGTTGCTGTTGTGGTCTTCAGTCCTGAGACTGGTTTGATGCAGCTCTCCATGCTACTCTATCCTGTGCAAGCTTCTTCATCTCCCAGTACCTACTGCAATCTACATCCTTCTGAATCTGCTTAGTGTATTCATCTCGTGGTCTCCCTCTACGATTTTTACCATCCACGCTGCCCTCCAATACTAAATTGGTGATCCCTTGATGCCTCAACACATGTCCTACCAACCGATCCCGTCTTCTGGTCAAGTTGTGCCACAAACTTCTCTTCTCCCCAATCCTATTCAATACTTCCTCATTAGTTATGTGATCTACCCATCTAATCTTCAACATTCTTCTGTAGCACCACATTTCGAATGCTTCTATTCTCTTCTTGTCCAAACTATTTATCGTCCATGTTTCACTTCCATACATGGCTACACTCCATACAAATACTTTCAGAAATGACTTCCTGACACTTAAATCTATACTCGATGTTAACAAATTTCTCTTCTTCAGAAAAGCTTTCCTTGCCATTGCCAGTCTACATTTTATATCCTCTCTACTTCGACCATCATCAGTTATTTTGCTTCCCAAATAGCAAAACTCCTTTACTACTTTAAGTGTCTCATTTCCTAATCTAATTCCCTCAGCATCACCCCACTTAATTCGACTACATTCCATTATCTTCCTTTTGCTTTTGTTGATGTTCATCTTATATCCTCCTTTCAAGACACTGTCCATTCCATTCAACTGCTCTTCCAAGTCCTTTGCTGTCTCTGACAGAATTACAATGTCATCAGCGAACCTCAAAGTTTTTATTTCTTCTCCATGGATTTTAATACCTACTCCGAATTTTTATTTTGTTTCCTTTACTGCTTGCTCAATTTACAGATTGAATAGCATTGGGGAGAGGCTACAACCCTGTCTTACTCCCTTCCCAACCACTGCTTCCCTTTCATGTCCCTCGACTCTTATAACTGCCATCTGGTTTCTGTTCAAATTGTAAATAGACATTCGCTCCCTGTATTTTACCTCTGCCGCCTTTAGAATTTGAAAGAGAGTATTCCAGTCAACACTGTCAAAAGCTTTCTCTAAGTCTACAAATGCTAAAAACGTAGGTTTGCCTTTCCTTAATCTTTCTTCTAAGATAAGTCGTAAGGTCAGTATTGCCTCACGTGTTCCAGTGTTTCTACGGAATCCAAACTGATCTTCCGCGAGGTTGGCTTCTACTAGTTTTTCCATTCGTCTGTAAAGAATTCGTGTTAGTATTTTGCAGCTGTGACTTATTAAACTGATAGTTCGGTAATTTTCACATCTGTCAACACCTGCTTTCGTTGGGATTGGAATTATTATATTCTTGAAGTCTGAGGGTATTTCGCCTGTTTCATACATCTTGCTCACCAGATGGTAGAGTTTTGTCAGTACTGGCTCTCCCGAGGCCGTCAGTAGTTCCAATGGAATGTTGTCTACTCCGGGGGCCTTGTTTCGACTCAGGTCTTTCAGTGCTCTGTGAAACTCTTCACGCAGTATCGTATCTCCCATTTCATCTTCATCTACATCTTCTTCCATTACCATAATATTGTCCTCAAGCACATCGCTCTTGTATAGACCCTCTATATACTCCTTCCACCTTTCTGCTTTCCCTTCTTTGCTTAGAACTGGGTTTCCATCTGAGCTCTTGATATTCATACAAGTCGTTCTCTTATCTCCAAAGGTCTCTTTAATTTTCCTGTAGGCAGTATCTATCTTACCCCTAGTGAGATAAGCCTCTACATCCTTACATTTGTCCTCTAGCCATCCCTGCTTAGCCATTTTGCACTTCCTGTCGATCTCATTTTTGAGACTTTTGTATTCCTTTTTGCCTGCTTCATTTACTGCATTTTTATATTTTCTCCTTTCATCAATTAAATTCAATATTTCTTCTATTACCCAAGGATTTCTACTAGCCCTCGTCTTTTTACCTACTTGATCCTCTGCTGCCTTCACTACTTCATCCCTCAAAGCTACCCATTCTTCTTCTACTGTATTTGTTTCCCCCATTCCTGTCAATTGCTCCCTTATGCTCTCCCTGAAACTCTGTACAACCTCTGGTTCTTTCAGTTTTTCCAAGTACCATCTCCTTAAATTCCCACCTTTTTGCAGTTTCTTCAGTTTTAATCTACAGGTCATAACCAATAGATTGTGGTCAGAGTCCACATCTGCCCCTGGAAATGTCTTACAATTTAAAACCTGGTCCCTAAATCTCTGTCTTACCATTATATAATATATCTGATACCTTTTAGTATCTCCAGGGTTCTTCCATGTATACAACCTTCTACAACCTTCTTTCATGATTCTTAAACCAAGTGTTAGCTATGATTATGTTGTGCTCTGTGCAAAATTCTACCAGCTTCCTCTTTCATTTCTTAGCCCCAATCCATATTCACCGACTATGTTTCCTTCTCTCCCTTTTCCTACTGACGAATTCCAGTCACCTATGACTATTAAATTTTTATCTCCCTTCACTATCTGAATAATTTCTTTTATTTCGTCATACGTTTCTTCAATTTCTTCGTCATCTGCAGAGCTAGTTGGCATATAAACTTGTACTACTGTAGTGGGTGTGGGCTTCGAGTCTATCTTGGCCACAATAATGCGTTCACTGTGCTGTTTGTAGTAGCTTACCCGCACTCCTATTTTCCTATTCATTATTAAACCTACTCCTGCATTACCCCTATTTGATTTTGTGTTTATAACCCTGTAGTCACCTGACCAGAAGTCTTGTTCCTCCTGCCACCGAACATCACTAATTCCCACTATATCTAACTTCAACCTATCCAGTTCCCTTTTTAAGTTTTCTAACCTACCTGCCCGATTAAGGGATCTGACATTCCACGCTCCGATCCGTAGAACACCAGTTTTTTTTCTCCTGATAACGACATCCTCCTGAGTAGTCCCCGCCCGGAGATCCGAATGGGGGACTATTTTACCTCCGGAATATGTTACCCAAGAGGACGCCACCATCATTAGTGCGGGAAAAGCAAAGGTCTCGCATTCGAGTCTCGGTCTGGCACACAGTTTTAATCCGCCAGCACATGCTCCGCTGTAGAGTAACAATTTCATTCTGGAAATATCCACCTAAGCCGTGTTTCAGAATAAAAATTTCTTCCAGGAGCTCTTATCCCGCAAGCTATGTAGGGGAACTTCTGTGAAGTTTGGAAAATGCTAATTTATGGTAAGATCTTATGGGAGGTCATCGGTTTCTGAGCTACACGCTACTTAATCTAACTTGAAGTAACTTACGCCAAGTACAACTCACTCACCCATGCCCGAGGGAGGATTCGAACCGCCGACGGGGGAAGCCGCGCGGACCGTGACAAGGCGCCCCAGACCGCGCGGCTGTGAAGTTTGGAAAGTAGGAGATGAGTACTGCCGAAAGTAAAGCTGTGAGAATAGGTTGGATAGCTCGAATGGTAGACCGATTTCACAATCTAGGCATAGGACCCTAGTTCGAGTTTCGGTCCGGCACACAGTTTTGATCTGATCAGATTTCAGGTCAGTGGACAGTGCGCTGCAGAGTGAAATTTTCGTTCTCAAGTCTTTGATTTATTACTTTATTATCAATTAATAACAGAACACCATTCTTAGAAGCATTTTTTATATACAACGAATGTGACCGAACGTATAATGTCTATGGCAGGAGTTCAGTGTTGTTGATTTCAAAAAAAGGAGTATAGAGTCGCGTGCCAGACATGTAGAGTACGGTGGGCTTGAGGTGAGAGAGTTGTTGTGGTAGCTCCTGTTGCTAAGTGTTCTTGTCACTTGGTCTGGAGAAAGTGTTGGTGTGCTCAGTATCGCACGACTGACTGACTTTACTACTCCATCGCTGCAACTTTGAGGTAACGTTGCGACTTTTTCCTGCTAATGTGTGAAACCTGGGTTCTAGAGATGAAGCGAGTGACGCAACTGATTGGACGCGGAATCCGCTTCCGGTCAGCCAAGGAAATTTTCTGGTTGTCTTTTATCTTGACTGCACCTCCCAACAAAGTTAGGAGTTGCCATAAACGACGTGGCTTGGATGCCAAGTTAAATCCTAGGTACCCTTTCTCCAATTGCAGGAAGTTCGGGACACACAAGTTGCCGATGTGGCGTCCAGTTGAAAGACTTGCGCCAGCCCTTGAGCAACGCGAAATTATTATTATTATTATTGTTACTATTAAAGGAGTCTCAGTACACACTTTAAGACAAAGAAAAGGCCGCACTACGGAGGAATTTTTCGAGTGGGACAGATATCGTGTGTGATGTGCTTGTAGAGACAAACAAATTATTATAATTTCAGAGAAGCTGGATGATTCATTGAGAAAGAACTTCACAAACTGAGAAAGTCAATAACGCGTTGGTCCACCTCTGCCCTTGTGAAAGAAGTTATTCAGCTTAGCATTGACTGACAGCGTTGTTGAATGTCCTCCTGAGGGATACCGTGCCAAATTCTTCCCAACTGGCACGTTATATTGTCAAAATCTGCCCATAAAGCTCCAAACTTTCTCAACTTAGGAGAGATCCGAGACCTTGCTGCCCAAGGTAGGCATCAGTAAGCACGAAGCAAGCAGTATAGCCTCTCCCCGTGTGTGGGCGGGAATTATCTTGCTGAAGTGTAGGCTCAGGGTGTATTGCCATGAAGGGCAACGAAACGGGGAGTAGAATATAGCTGGTGAAGCACTGTGCTTTAAGGGCTTTGCAGATTACGACAAAAATGGTCCTACTTTGAAAAGAAATGGCAAACGAGACCATCACTCCTGTCTGTTGGTCGTATGGATGGATGGTCCACCGCTGAGCGAGGCGTCCAGACTCGTCTTCGCTGGCCATCGAGGCTCAGCAGTGGGATTCATCGCTGAAGGCAGTTCTACTCCAGTGAATGAGATTCCTGGCCGAAGAAGTGTCTGGAGAGACTGTTTTAGTCTCCACACATTTAGGTAGAATGGTCCCATTAACCCGTTCACTAGCATCTTAACTACAGAAGAGTACGAGAAAATTAAAAATATCGAATATCCAGAGACATGCTCTGTATGGTCCTGAAATAATCTTCCCATCTATCGATTTGGTTCCATTAAGTACGACGGATTCTATCGTATGTGCGTTCACGTTCTCAAACCAAGCACAAATCTGGTCCGATCTACATCTACATCTACATCTACATTGATACTCCGCAAGCCACCCAACGGTGTGTGGCGGAGGGCACTTTACGTGCCACTGTCATTACCTCCCTTTCCTGTTCCAGTCGCGTATGGTTCGCGGGAAGAACGACTGTCTGAAAGCCTCCGTGCGCGCTCTAATCTCTCTAATTTTACATTCGTGATCTCCTCGGGAGGTATAAGTAGGGGGAAGCAATATATTCGATACCTCATCCAGAAACGCACCCTCTCGAAACCTGGCGAGCAAGCTACACCGCGATTCAGAGCGCCTCTCTTGCAGAGTCTGCCACTTGAGTTTATTAAACATCTCCGTATTGGATTAATGAAATGCCTTGGTCAAGTCAACGAGCGCGGTATCGATGTCGCTGCCGTCGTCTCTGGTGCTCTCGATCTCCTGGACTAGATCTCTGCCTGTGGAATTAATTTTGATTTTTATTGTTCCCCAAAGACGTCACGACACCTGAGCGCAATACGTGTTCCATAATCCTATAACAGATCGACAAGTTGCCACAACAACGTAGCTAGTTCGTGCGTATTGTGCTTTACTTGCAGATTGCAATTAAAGGCCGGCCCATGTGGCCGAGCGGTTCTAGGCGCTACAGTCTGGACCCGCGCGACCGCTACGGTCGCAGGTTCGAATCCTGCCTCGGGCATGGATGTGTGTGATGTCCTTAGGTTGGTTAGGTTTAAGTAGTTCTAAGTTCTAGGGGACTGATGACCTCAGAATTTAAGTCCCATAGTGATCAGAGCCATTTGAAACATTTTTTTGCAATTAAATATTCAGTAGTTAAGTAAAAAGTTAGGTAAAAATAACTGCCGTTTCAATCATTTGGACAGGCGAGTAGCATTAGGAACTAATAGGTAATATCGAAGCAGGCCACCTACAGTTTGTATACATTGCCCTTGAAGAAACTAGAAGAACGGAATCTGGTCGACAACTATTTGAAATGCTCTGTTAGCCTGAAGAGAAGATAACGGTCTTCCGTCGGCCCTTGCTGCATTCTGAAACTTTTCAATGGCGCTGAACCAATCCACTCTTCGCCCAGTAATTACTTCCTTTCAGAAAGACGGCTGCCTTTCTCTGACAGCGATGACATTCTTGAAAAGACGAAAATGTTGCAGCTGATGCTCATAAAAGAAAGAAATTGTCGAAAGGAACATATATTCATATAGTGATCAAAGCGATGGCTTCCGATTAAGATCTCACAGAAGACTTCATTTACGTGCCTTTTTCCTCTTCGCCAATCATTTCGTTTCTAAATGTCCACCGAAAACTGTCTACCATATTTGAGTCAATAGACGGCTGTATGGGAAAAGTATCATATCTGGCAATGTGATATTCTTGGACTACAATGAGTATCTATTCTTCGACACACAATTAATCCGCTTTGCTATGAATGACGCGGAACATCTGTCTTCACCAAAGTGAGTATTATTCTAAAATAAAAAATTACGAACGACATTCCAAATTTAGTTTTGAAGGAACACTGCATTTACAGCTATTTGCCGATGTCCTCCGTAAACTACAGGATATGCCCCGAGAGCTAAACATCTTCTGGGAAAATATAACAATAGACACATGTATTTTACACGACTGGGTCACAGGCATCACTTAAATTCTAATACATGCCATATAAGGTAATCTTCCTTTATGAAAAACATTATTTTTAACAATAAAAGGCCACCCTCCGTCGCTTCTAATTAGAATCCTAAAATAACCTACGACAAGACGAAAGAAGTAGAAACACAAGCTTAGGAAACTGTAGAAAATATATTTAAGAAATTGACTATCTGTTTAAAATGACAGGTGAAGTCAGAGATCAGGCCACTCTAGAAAGGAAATGGTTGCAATCTTGTGAGCATGCCGAGATTCTGTTTGCATCCGAAACCACCACTATCAAAAGAAACGGAAAATTAAGGTTTAAGAAAGATAAATAAAGCGTTTAACAGTTGGTTCAGTCAGTAACACTCTCAATTGTTATTGAGAGTAATACTTAACGGAATTATGTTGCAAGAGAGTCGTGGTGAACAGTTGTGGAGCGGAAGAAAAGATTCAGCAGGACTGAGAAAGGAATCACAGAGATTGAGATTTTCACTCTGCAGCGGAGTGTGCGCTCATATGAAACTTGCCCGCGAAAGGCAAAGGTCCCGAGTTCGAGTCTCGGTCCGGCACACAGTTTTAATCTGCCAGGAAGTTTCAATCACAGAGATATTTTCAAAGAATTGTCCTCGCATTTACACCAGTGTACCGTTAGGTAAATACCGGGAAACAAGTCCTCCGCCTCCATATACATACGTCCATCTTGTGTATGTGTGTGTGTGTGTGTGTGTGTGTGTGTGTGTGTGTGTGTGTATGTGTGTGTGTCTATCTGTCTTTCTGAAATAACAATTGAAGGTAACAAATCTATGCTCGGTCCCAATACAAAAATTTTCTCTTCAACTACTGTCACTTGATAATGTCCAAAACCGGGAAGAAACGTCTATTATCATAGTTGAAGGCCTAAGGAGTTAGGATACTCGTCACCACTGTTGATATAGCGAAGAAATACAGTCTCGGTTTTATTGCCAAATACTTTTTATTCTAACACAAAAATTTGAAAAGTGACAGTTTTTCTTCATTAAAAGCTCTGATAGAATTTTAGCTCTGTTGCCAGCAATAATTGTAAGCGGGGCTGTTAGATGTAAGAAGGTAACGTGTGATCGTGGGATTACAAGGTAAAGTAATGTGACAACTGGGTGCGCTCCGTTTTCGGAGATGTCGAACTACTGTCAACAAAGAAAAAAAACGAACGACTGTTACACATACGCTAACTCTGATCATCAGCAGTTAATAATTTTGTATTTTTATGGGAACGACAAAGTCTCTGCCGAACTTTTCAGGTGACATCTTCAGTTTTTAGTAGAACGGCTCGTTAAATTCTATCACTAAGTCGGGTACGACATTCACTGCATAATATGGTGAATTACAACATACACGTTTACTATATCAGACAAACAGGTCCTCAGCGTCGTGCGCGGATTTTAGGCAACCAATTATTGACTACTTCGTTATAATCTTTAATGCTTTATGGTTTTTGGCCTGCAGAGCTGTTATGAGACCATCTGTTGGAAACGTATGAACCATGCTGCGAGTTATGTTCCATTGAGTGACTATAAATAATGTGTGTTCATAATCCTGATTTTACGTTAGGTCTAGCAAGGAACATGTACTGGCAACTACTTTCAGTCCCTCCGCAACATTTCCACACCAATTTGGATTTTTGAAAACTTCCTAAAAAAAAGTAAGTATTTCGATATGGTCAAAAGACTTGAACATAATCTCAGAGTTTCTGGACAATAAGGGAAATCCATTTGCGGAATACTGGCGAGATCGTCAGTCACTCCAGTAAAATGTTTACGTCATGTTTCGCAGTAACTGCTGGAAGGAAGCATTACACCTGATTTTATTAGTTAATAAAGGAGAATGAACAAAGAAAATAATTATTGCAGAGCCAGTGTGACGTATATCTTGATTTTTGCAAGCCAACCAGACATTGGTGAGGTCGACATTAACAAGTTTCAAACCACAAGTGCACTCCTAAAATCTCTCTTCGCTCTTGTTACTCTGTTATTTCCACGCATATGTTTTTGATTCTTAGAAAATCTGTCAAAGTGCCAGCCCCAAAATGTTGGTATTAGACGTTTACAACATATGTTTTCTAGTATAAATATCAGTCATGGAAGAGACAGGAGTCTTCGTTGTGATTGCTGATGAATTAACTGAAAAATGTATTTTTGTCGTTCTTCATCAGTAAAGCATGCACCGGCAGTGGACGTGTTGCTAAATTAAAAACATAATGAGGGAAATCACACAAGGGATATTGTTGGCAATGAATTTTTGAAGTGCTCTTTTCAATAGTAGTGCAACCACAAAACTTTCGCTTTTATTTTCGCTTTCAAGAATTACTGATCAATAATTCCGCATGGGTATTTTCAAATCGATTTTGTCTGTATTAAAGATTTGAGTCAGGTGTCGAGCACAGATATTAAATTAAAGATGAGCTTTTGTTTCCGAATCCGCATTAACTGATGCAGTAAATGACACCATAACCTCCGCCTCGTATGCAACTATTCCAGAGTAAATTTAGTCTACCAACATACGTCGATATTCGTGATAAGAATCTCAGGCTAAAACGTAAACAATCCTAAAGAGATCCTTAAGGAAGGAGGGAAGGAGGATTAAGGTTCAACGTCCCGTAAACGACGGTGTCATCAGAGGTGAAGCACAAACCAGAATTAGGAAAGGACTGAAAACGTAATCGGCCGAGTCCCTTTTACAGACATCTTTTTATGTTGGTCTTAAACTATTTAACGAAATCACGAAATATTTTAATGCTGGTAGCCAGATTGGGTTTCAATCGCTGTACCTTTTAATACAAGTCCATCCAGTGTCTTCGAGCAGCGCTGCATCGCTAGGTTTCGAATATGACAAAGTCGTAATGTATATACAGATGTACTCTTCACATTGTTTGGTGTTCAGTCCCTTCAACTCTCTAGAAGTAAGGGACCCTAATCACTACAGAGAGAAAGGAAATTTCGTTATTATTAGCGTCTTTTATGGTTAAAAAGTTAGAGCAAGTAGTCCCGATTTCTCAAAACTGAAACGTCGATCCATAAAATGAAACAAGAAAAAACTCCAAGAAATGGTTAGTGCATGACTTAGTCCAGCAGAAAGACAGATAGGAAAGTTTGAGTGGGATTAGAAAACTCACGCATAGTGTTCCACTGTTCAGGGATGTATCTGATAAATGTTTAATACACGTATTATCATATTTACGCCACCTCCCTGGAAATATGAAAGGAAATCTCGACGCATTTTAGCAGGAATTTATAATATGGCAGCCGAAGCACAATTATTGTGAAGTCATGATGCAAGTAAAAGTATGTACAAATAAAATATTTTCATTGTCTTCTCGTGGGCCATGAATTATAATGATGAGGAAGCCACTAACTAAAGGTAATTAATAGAAAACAACTTATTTGAACTGCGAGGAATCTCTGTCTGAAACAACTGATTCAGTTCTGATATATTCTCTTTCTGTTAATTTGATTCGTTACTCTATGTATTTATATGTTGTGCTAGCCTGTCACTTCCGTTTACCAACTATACTCGATTCCCTCAGTGATTTGTCTTGTATATTATATTCGTTGTCCATCCCAATTTTATTTCTCTGTATTACGCAGTGCACGTCAAAGTTTACTATTAGCGATGGAGTAATGTATTGCTTCTCCTCGTACTGTTTTCTGCAGATCTTCTTCTTCAACTAATTTCTCAACTTCCTCTTCATTTCATGTCTTACATATCCGCTTATTTTGTACACCATAAATGCTTTACTCCTAACGTACAGTTTTCAAATACCATAAATAATTCCACGACTATGTTCGACACAGTTACATTTACATTCCGCAAGAAAGACATTTTTCCTTGTAGAATCCCCATTTAGTAAGAGCTATAAATAAATAAATAGCGTTACTACAAGAAAAGTTGGTCCGGCATGAGAGAGATGTGAGTGATTTGCTCCATTTTACTTCAATGAACACCTTTGCAGGCGACCATAGAATTCCCGAGGAAGTTCTCTTTATGGTGTAGTAACATTCTTCATATGGCCAATTTTTGCTGTTATGGAATACCTAATGCCCTCCATACTAAATACCGCTTTTCCGTTAAATAAAATGAGCAATAAATCACTATAAACCTGATGTGACAGCATGGACGTCGTTTAGCGTACTTCAGACCAGCAGTATTTAGTAAATAGTGTTTCATATGTGAACGAGAAGACGTCATATCACCCTATGAAAAGACGATTAGTCGGAAACATTTGATGGATTGTCAGCTATTTATTAAATTAAATTACATTAATACATAGTGTATGTTGGATTGGTTTTTTCCGAATTTCCGCCGTTCTCTTTTGTTGTGCAACGTAACACTTGGCATTTCTTCTAAAATTAATTTTGGGGTATTTATAATTTTTTAACTGCCACGTAAGAGATGATTTTAGGTGGATTGGAAACAATGACAAGCGTTGTCTTGATGGCGTATACTGGACAGAACTTTGTCTATAGTAACAAAGGCTACAATAAAAGTAAGGTTTTAAAGAAAACGAAAGGCTTTTGCATGTAACACATTATTACGGCATATACATCTTCAGAAAATGTGATATATTCTGCACTCTTTATATTTTATAACCAACTTGAAAATGGACTTTCGTTACGAAAATATTACACATAATTAAATTGGTTTACACAAATTCAGTAGCCTATTAATTGGGAACAAGGATCATAATGTATTTACATTAAAGTACTGATATGATGTAGTCGTAACAAAGTAAGTAAATAAATAGCATTACTACAAGAACAATCGGTTCGCCATGAGAGAGATGTGAGTGATTTGCTTCATTTTACTTCAATGAAGACCTCTGCAGACGACTATATAATTGCCGTGGAAATTCTCTTTAAGGTAAAGAAACATTCATAATATGCCCAATTTTGGCTGGTATGGAATACCTAATGCCCTCCATATGAATAAGACCTTTGTTTAAAATGCTTTTTTCTGGCAGAGATAGTTCTATCTCTGCCAGAAAAGTTTATTATAAACAAGATCATTACTATGAAGAGGGAAGCAAGTCTTCATCTTGACGAAGCAATAGACAGAAGCCTGACGTTCCTTGATGCTAAAGAACATTTTTTGGACAAACTGTGTAATTATTTTCTCTCATTTCAGTAGCTAGCTTACCCGACTGACGTTGTCTTGTCCAAATTTCAATAAATTTTTTTGTAATCCTTTTGTAAATTTGTGAAAAGCTATTGAAAATGGTTGAACAAAGTAAAAATAACAAAAAAACCTATTATTGAGTGATCATTGTACGAATTAACGACTGTGGCCAAGGATATTCAACTTCATGAGTAGTACATTCAGAAGTAGGTTAAGCCAATGGAAAGTTTTACAAGCGAGGTGAATTCTCGCACATTTGTTACGCCAAATGAAGTCATCTGGAAGCAACTGTTGGATCTGTGGATCTGTGTTAGGAAATTCGTGAAATCTGTTCCTGTTCCAGAAATTAGTGAACGCAACCGCTCTGGTGGCGGGACCAATGGCGCCAATTTCGTTTTGCCACTTGCGCACCACAATGCAGTGGTTTCTTTTACGTATTTCATTGCATTACAATGTTGGCACACAGCGATCATCGATCCGACAGCAACAAATTGCTCTGCACTGTGATCATTCGTCATGTTGTAACGGAATGTAGCTCGATGATTATACGATATAACATTTGTCTTCCTGCACAACTATTCAAATTTCTTGTCGTGCGACTGGTTTCAACTGTCCATTGATATCTCGTTCGATGCATATAATCTACGCAAACATTTTCGCTTTCTTCTTGCGCGAGCTGAACGTATTTGTGGCAACCGATTCCGTGTAACTTCATTTCCCTCTTCGCGCTACCCTGCAGTTCGATTAGATCGAAAATTAGTTTGGTTAGCAGTAGTATGAATTCTGCGAACTATATTGTCCCGTCTTATTGGCGACATTGTACCCCAGTTAAATTGTATAAATTGAATTCAATTGTGTCCATTGCGACACAATGTGTGATGCTAATAATCACGATTCAACTGAAAATAGGCAACGGATCCGCTTTGTTGTTGCTGTACAGCCGTTTCCACTTCAGAACTCGCACTATTTCATAGGTAAATCTGTAATTTTGTTTGAGATGAAACGACGAGTCCTAAATAATTTCACGAAACGATTGCAATGAATTTACAGTGCAATCTCAGTTTAACTTGAAATAAACTACCGAACTACTATGTAAACGATTGACTTGATTTATAATGTAACTATCAGACGATAAACGATATATGTGCACGTAGTGGTGTAATAAATTGAAACTGGAATAGAAATAAAATAACTACAATTTTTGGACAGATTGCGAAACAATACACACTTAAAAACAAATGTAATTTCATTTTAATTTAGGCTGGAATGTGTTTTCCCAGATTTTCCTCTACATCATTCTGATTTTTTTTTTTTCATTGAAAACATTTAGTTGAGTTATTTCCATCACAGGAGCATAAGGAACACAACAACAACAACAAAAAATAATCGACTAAATATGTCGTTCCTATCGTCAGTTATGATGTAGAGCGCATACAAAAATTATGAGTAATGAAGTTTGCCGGTATTTTCCGACTGGAGGGCTTACAAAAACTATGAGTAATGAAGTTTGCCGGTATCTTCCGACTTTCCTTCGAAATTGTGCTCTATTTTTTCTGATAAATTTTCCAGGACCGTAACGAAGAAAACAAAAGAAGAATTACGCATATTCATGCATCGAATGGCGAGTTTTGGTCTTGAGTTCGTATAAAAATTCTGTAAAAAAAAATCACTTTAAGGTATTCTGAATTTTCCAGTTTTCTATAAAACTTGCCTAACTCTTCTCTCTCTGTGAACCTAGTTCGGATTATTACGAACGTTTTCTTTTCAACTAGCCAAATCGGACCAACCGTTCTCCGTTGATGAGCCTACTAATGAACAGCAATCCATTTTTATTTTATATAAATAAAAAATGGATTGCTGTTCGTTCCACTATCAGTTTCAAACGGAGAGGGTGGCCGATATAATATTTCACGTTCATTGTTGAAGCTGATAGTTCCAACAGTAACACCAAAGTAGGTTTCATACCAACATACGTTCACGTGATTACGGGAAACGTAGAACTGAAAAACTGCTAATTGTATAGCTTGAGCAGAAAGTATTAAAATTAAACATTTATCCTATGAATTCATATTCCACGGGGCTATGACAAAATTTGGGTCATTCGAAAAAAACGTTAGTGCCGCAAGTCTGTTGACATCTTGCACCCTTGGTTAGCGACTATGTTACACCTGGTACGCTTACGTATGTGGCACATAATCAACCAGGGCTCCATCAGCTAGCTTCTACTGAGGTGGGAACTGAATTCAGTGAATGCCTTTATTTCTGTTGATGCAGTTACACAGTTGTAGATAACTGCCTAGTTAAGGGACGCGACATTAACACAGGTCAAGCAAAATGAAAATCGACCGAAAAGTATTTATAATGAGAGTGACGATGGACTGGCACTTGTCAATGAACATCACGGGTGACACGCAAAAGGATCGCCGTTAACGACGATGCAGCGCTGTGCTCGATTTATCAAATTGCGAGATAAGCGCAGCAACTCACCTTGAGGGACCAGCAGAAGCGTTTTCAGTGTTCTTCTGCAACTGTTCAGCTGTGTAACGATTACTGGAGTACATCTGATCCTTCAGTTTCCCCACACCTAAAAATCCCAAGGAGAGACATCGAGATAGCCAGTAGATTACTCTGAGTAACCTCTCCTCATTGAAAATCTCATGCATTCATTAGAAGGTCGTCAAGCCAGTGTGTTCCATTGCTTCCTCGAGCTGAAAATATTCATAAGGTAGTTCTCTCTCTGCGAGTTGATCCACATACTTCCCCTCACACAGCTTAGCACTAATAATTTAGCGAAACAATCATGTCACATTGCTGACACAGGACGCTGCGCACCAAACACGAATCTTAAGGCTATGCAATACCTCTTCAGAGTATTGATAGTGATTTTCGCTGCACAACGACGCATATTCTGTGAGTTAAAATTCCCGTACAGGCCGAACTAGGTCTTATTTGACGAAATAAACAACTGACGATTCCAAAAGCCCTCATGCCATTCCACTTAGAAAAAAGCAACCAGCAGAACTCAGCGCTCGAATGTTCGTCTGGGGGCCTGAACTCATGCACAAGTGCAAATTGGTAAGGGAGGAACTGCTGGTGCTCTTTGATAATGTTTCGACACGACGCTCTCTTAGTTCTCATTTGCAGAGATTTTAGATCGAACACTTTTCCTCGCTTTCCTTCATTCGAGTAACGTTTGCTGGTGCTAGAACTCTTTTCGGATGGTGAGAGTTTTTATTTGCGACACATTCCGTTTCGTGCCATTTTGCTACTGCGTTTTGCGCTGCAGACTTTACTTGAGGTTTGGCCGAAACACATACAGTCATAAATTCTTGCGCAGGCATTTCCGCATACGTTTTTCACGGACCGTGTTTCATATATCAATGGACAACGAAGACACGCTATTTTACCGTAAGCACCATTTAGTGTTGCATTCATTTGGTCACCAAACACGTCTGTTCCTCTCACGCACTCTGATGTGATGTGACACCTAAGTAGTTGGGAAAGAGCATGTGGGAGATGCGTATGAACAGGCATGAAACCGACAGGTGCGTGGATATCACAGTTTCCAGAATTTTATGTAAGGGGCAGCTCTCCTTTTCATTAACAAGTGCCACTTCAGCGGCAGTCTAATAAATATTTTCGGGACTGGTTTTCGATGAATAAATTAGAGGGACCACGACAACGAAAATCTGAAGCACAGTCTAACTGCTTGCTAACAAAAACTGCGACAATTTCGTATTGTTTCGTTATTAGTAGAGAACTAAGTATATATATATATATATATATATATATATATATATATATATATATATATATATATGTGTGTGTGTAGTTTCATATAGTCTTGTAGATTCAAAGTAGTCTACGTTTTCAGCGTAGTAAGGATTAAGTTCATAAGAGAAATCATTAATGATGTGCAATGCGAAGAGTCTTTAATGCACAGAATTAGAGAAATATATGTGTTCTGGTAGTTACTTTCTTTATTGCTTTTAGAGAATCTGAAGTAGAAACTCTAAGTTGAAAATTATAATTATTATTTGTGGATTCCATTTCAGGAAGTTCAGTGCTAATGATAGTTCAACCATATTATCCCACTTGGAGTTACTGAGAAGTTTCAATTTCGTCGGATATAATATCTGACCGTTTGAATTCCAAAACAGAACACAGTCCACTAGCACAGTGCTTATCGCTGAAACCTAAGTTGATAGATACTAAAAAATTTCAGTCTCCAGTTAGCATGATGATAAAGATAAGATACTCACATTCATATTATATTTTCAGTAGCAACAAATTTACAAATACAGTAAATACATAAGGGTGTCTCAGGTGTAGTCAGTAATCACAATTCAAAATTTAATATAGATAGCTTGTAACAGTATCTAAGAATAATAGTTAACAGCTGTATAATCTTGATAAAACAAATATGAATACCAAAAATGAGATATTTTCTTCTTTATTTTCTTATTCTTTTTTCAAACATTTCAGAATTTCAAAACAGTGTTTTCTTGGATTCCATTTTAAAAAGTGGTTGGCAGACTTGAGTTAATATACCGCATGTAAATAATTCAGTTCCTCATTCACAATTACAGTAAAAGTACACACGAATCACTTAACCAGGAGGCTGAAATCATTAAGGGAACAGTGTCGCTACTTAATCTGTTCACTGTGACAATTAGCATGGGGAATTCAAATGGTGAGAAGTATATTGATGTAGGAAACGCACATTTATAGTCATAATGGTTGAAATTACGATACCGATATTTTTGTTACGAACAATCTCATCGTTCATGCAACTACATTTACAGCTGCAGAATATAAATTACTCATAGATATATTTCATCGCTGTAACTCAATATTTCCAAATTTTCTTTTTCTTGTTTTTAGATTTTTGTACGCGCATTGATGCAGTGTGGGTCCAACGACGTTTCTGCTCAATATCATTGAAGGCTAACCCGACAGAAAGCAATAGCATATTATTACTCCCTGGTTCATTAAAAGGGTGACCAATCAGCGTTTGAAGAAGCCGAGTTTTAGTGGAGGCAAGAGAGCATACAGAGAAGTGAAGGTACAAGAAACTGGTGGAGCCTCATTGTGCCAGGCGGGGGAAAGGAAATTAAAATAAATGGTGTATGAATTTACTGGAATGGAATTTTCAATATTAATGTCTTTCGCTTTTGATGACAGGACTTCAGTAAACCTTAAGATGCAGTTGATAATGACACCTCATTAAAGAGAAAAGTGTGGTGAGAGGTTTGTACAGCTTCTCTGTTGTTGTAGCTAAATGATGTAACGGTATAGAAAGTAAGGTCTTAGAGGGCTCCCAGAATACTTTGTGATTGTTTACTATAGTTGCGAAATATAATACAAAGTGCGGGTGGGTGTGGAATAGTGGGCGTAGGCTGTCGCTCGTCAACATGACATACACCACTTCAAGCATGCTGGGTGGGTGAAGGAAAATTAGTTTCGTGGCTTCTTTGTACACTCTTGTCAGGTTGCAAAAGTAACATGCCAAGTGACTTTGATAGCATATGGGTCGATGTTGAGGTGCAGAGTGTGGGCCCCCCACGGAGAGAGGAGAGGCGTGTCTGCCTTGGGCGCAAGCAGGGCAGGGCAGGCACCGAGAGCTGAAGCCGGGACTGGCTACTCACGGCTGAGGAGAGTGCGCTGGCAGAGGCAGCATCGCCAGTGCCGCGGCGCCGGGCCCTGCTCGCGCATCACACGCCAGCGCCGGCGCCAGCGCGCATCACACGCCCGCACCCTGCCGCCGCTGCTGCAGCGCCGCGCCTGCGTTCGGCTCGGCTCGCTCCGCCTCCGCTCGGTCCAGCGCCGGCTCACCGCAGCCGCCCGCACCGCACGGCTGCACGCTGCAGACTGCCGGCCGCGGCCGGGCCAGCCCGCGCCCAGCCCGGACTCTACCCCCACCACCGCCGGCCCACTACCGGAGCGGGCCGAGCGCGCACGAGGCGCACGCTGACGCGCCCGATCGATAGCCGGACGCCTGGTGGGGGCGCCGCCCGCTCGACACCGCGCAGCGCGGCCGGCCGGCGGCCAGTAGCCGCAGCGCCGCCAGTCGAGATGGTAGTGTATGCCGCCGAGGAAGGCGGACCTCGAAGGCCCTGCAGCTGACAGTGGGCAATCAGCAGTCATTCTGGTCAATTAACGTTTGGGGTTGAAAGAGAGGTCTACACCCATATTCTGAAAAACAATATGAATTTTATGGCAGAGGGTACTTCTTCCCACTGTGGCGTTCATTAGGGTTTCTTCCCGTTCCATCAATGTAAAAAGCGCAGTAAGAACGATTGCTTCAAAGTAGATGGGCGCCGTAGTCCTTCCCTACTGGAGCGATATATTACTCATTTACAGCTCATCACTGTACGTGGCAACTGGTGGGTGTGACGACAGCTAGGAACCAAAATACGGCCTATGAAGAGAGACAACAAACACTACAGAACAGATATCCTCACCCCAAAGATTACCAACGCCCACGTTATCGATACTGAAATATTTTTTAACAAGAGGTGAGCATTTACAGCATCACAAACTCTATCCGTCTGTTCTAAGACCAGGATCACAGAAAGATTCTATGCAGAACTGAGGAAAAACCACCTCCTCCACATACAACGAGTTCTCAATTATAGTTACAAACGGAGTTAGTAGTTGACAATGAAGCAAGCAATAATCCCAACATGCAGATGTCCGGGAACGACGCATTACGACGTGCTACAACTGAGAACATGAATTCCTTATAACAGAGTCCATGAGGATCCTAACGGCGGATACACACTCGAATACAAATACATTGCAAGAGATCAACGTGGTGAATGTTAGTGTGAAGACGGACTACAGAACATCTCCTCATCGACGGTCGTCCATGTTCACTTAAGTGAGAATCATCCACAAAACGTTCTGGGAGATCTTCGTCACTATCCAGGCCTGTAAGTACCCCCACAAAGGATAAACGTTTTAAATTCTCGCTGCCCTGAGGCCAAACAAGAATAGCACAAATCTAAATACAAAACAAAATTTGCAAGTTTCAATACCGATGATTCCACTGCACGTTTCTAGAAGTATTGTCTACATATCTAAAAATAAAAAAAAGAGGCAATTTTCCACTCACATTCTACACGCCAGAAAATACTCATGACTAACGCCGTTATTTTCATTGCACTGGCAGCTATAGCCTTCAGTGAGAATCAGTTCTAGTTCTACATTTCCTGGAAGAATGCTTTCTAACAACAGCCAAATCCATCTTTCCAGCGAGTAACTCGTTCTGTTTTATGAGAAATACTGGAATAGGATAATGGTTCTTAGTGCGGTGCGAAGGTTACAGTAATTTTTGCAATATAGTGATTACATAAAAGTAAAACCCAGTTTTTCATTGAAAGACTGCTCCTAGATAAATGCTGGACGATACTGACAGCGTAACATTCTACATCCTCAAGTCTATATGAGTATTAGATATCCAAATAACTACGAGTACATTACTCCTTCTTCTCTCGGAGCAGTGTTGGATGAAATGCCCCATGGTCTGCTTCGCAGTCACATTTCGGCGCGTCGACGATATGCCACCTGCGTAGTGCAGCCATGGTTAGCAGTACTCTCAGGGTCAGGGACGGCAAGGACAGATGAGCCTAAATTTATGCACGTGTGGACCACACTGCATCCAACGTCTCTCATGGTGTTGAAGAGCGGAAACAAGCAAGACAGTTGGGTATAGTTTAAATATAATTTTGCCTGTGCCTAGCCGTTTGGTAAATGAAAGGGACTGTACGCTCCGTCTTCAGGCCACTAGTGGCATACCGGGACCATCCGACCACCTTGTCATCCTCAGTGGAGGATGCGGATAGGAGGGGCGTGGGGTCAGCACACCGCTCTCCCGGTAGTAAGATGGTATTCGTGACCGAAGCCGCTACTATTCGGTCGAGTACCTTCTCAATTGGCATCAAAATGCTGAGTGCATCCAGAAAAATGGCAACAGCGCGTGGGGGCCTGGATGGTCACCCATCCAAACGCCGACCACACCCGACAGCGCTTAACTTCGGTGATCTCACGGGAACCGGTGTATCCACTGCGGCAAGGCCGTTGCCAAAAGAAACTGTAACATGATTATATTTTGTCCGTTAGCAGATTGAAAAGAAACGCTTCCATTTCAGGTTGATAACAGTCAGTATGAAATCCCAAACTTTTATTTCCCATCTCACCCAATTCATGATATTTCATTCCTTACCCATAGTTCACTCATACTAGTCTGCCCCGCATGGTGGAGTAGCCTCATATTTCAGGTACGCTGCCTATTTTTCAAAGTACCACTTCCATAGATACTAATTGGTGGTATATATTCATTTTAATAGGAACCTGACATACAAAATCTACTGACATTGACTTTGGTATAATGACAATTCGAACGTTAGGTGCCATAAAACACAGTTACATGTGTGCAGCATAGTTAAGATATCATTCTGACATAGCTGAATATCTGCTAGGCAATAATCACATAGTGAAAGAAAATAATCAACGACTCTAAAAGTATCTATACTGTACTTTTACACCACACCTTTGAACCAATAGTTAGGAAACACTTGTTTGATTGCAAACTGTGGCGAATATACCCTGTTGTTATCGATGCCTTAAGAAACTAGTAGGCTATTAAATTGAAATTAAGCTTCACTCTTGAAAAGAAGACCGAAGTACAATACCCAAACTCTGAGTATAATGCGTGAGTTGCGACTCGCCGTCGAAGACTTCAATCAATGTTAAGCTTCAGGATGAGTGTTTTTGCATGGTGATCTTTTGTAACCTTGTCCCCCTCTCTCCCAGAAATGCAACACAGTCTAGGCGAGGAGAAAAGATGACTAAACGAGATTTCTACTAACCTCAGAACACAGCATGTTTACTGTGTAAATATGCTGTGGTAAATGAATCAAGAAACAAATGAGAAGTATTTGTTTAAATGTCATACATGAAAATTCTTTGTCGACGAATGTAGCTACAGCCTGCCCGGCTAGCCGTGCAGTCAAGCGCGGTGCTTCCCGAGCGGTAAGGCGTGCCGGTTCGTGGCACGAATCCGCCTGGCGGATTAGCATCGATGTCCGGTGTGCTGGTCGGCCTGTGGACGGTTTTTAAGGCGGTTTTCCATCTACCTCGGTAAATATGGGCTGCTTCCCCTTATTCTGCCTCAATTACACTATGTTGGCGGTTGCTGCACAAACACTGGCTACACGTACGCGTACCCCATACCACACAAACATTTGGGGCTACACGTGTCTAGTATGAAACTTTCCCGATAGGGAACGTAGGGGTGGGGGGTGGAGGGGGGGGGGGGAAGGTCCACTGGGGGCCGAACCGCATAATACCATGTGTTCGGTGTGGGGCGACGGTGGGGTGGATAGACTGCTGTGGCCTGTTGTGGGGTTGTGAACCACTGAGGGCTACAGCGGGACAAAGCCTCTCCGTCGCTTCTAGGTCCCACGTTTAATACGCGATACACACAATAGACAATGTAGCTGTTCTTATTTCATGTAGAACATGAAGAGAGGACACTGGAAAAGCTGGCTAGACAGAAAGTGAGAAATGAAGGGATTACCATTTACCACATGTTTGAAATGCAGAAGCGTGGGAGAGGGGATGTTTAAAGTGTTGCTGATTTTACTGGACAAACTTCATCATTAATTAACAGAAACGGAAACTGAACTTTAGACATCACTGAAGTGCGAATTGACGCTCTCTGATGACAAAAGATAGGTCTAGAAATATATTTATCACTTTTGGCCACAAGACAACAAATCTTAAATGTTATGATTATTAAATTAGTGGCAGTAATCCCTCACACACGTTACGTCTCTGAACACAATTAACAAACTTAGGCATTCAAAGCAAAGCACAATGATAAACGAAGTGTGACAAACTGTGTGCTAATGGCCAATATTACATATTCACGCGTATTCTAGTGAATATTAACGCAAAGCTTTACACAAGATCATACGTGGCATTATATCAGTTCACTTGGGACATGACGAATTAGTTGCATACAGTGGTGCAGCTGGGGCACTAAACGTGTTCACAGAAAATCTCTACACAAGAACATACACGGCGTGTACATCAGTAAATTTCACCGAGACGCATCATAATGCTTGCATATTTTAGCGCCATTGACTCACTAAACCTTACACGTTCACAGAAAACTCAATATAACATATGTGGAAAATACACCAGTTAATTTGAAGCATCTGGGAATTGGAAATCCTTACGTGTCTACAAAGCAAGAGAGTTCTTTGCAGTACATAATCACATGATTACAGACATATGTACACGACAACTAAAAGTTACCGCTAGTTTTAACGAACACAAGATAACTAGAACTAGCTTGACATGTCGTAAAACGCCCACGTACTTTTACTAGTGACCAACGAACTGACATACACAGTTTAACAAGGCACTAACTCATCTGCGATAGGCAACACGAAAACAAGTCCAAGAACAACACGAACGTGGCGTAGTAGCGTTCTAAATCCCCAAAAATCGTAACACCGTATGAAGCTTCCGAACAAAGTCACTCATACACGAGATCGACCACTAGCACCCCCAGCCGATCACCAGGGTACCGTATTCAGACAGACAGTAGCGAGAAAACGGGAAGCCAACAGCTTTCACCCGTTCCTGGTGAAAATACAGGGTACACCTGAGCGCGGTATTCGATACACAACGCCGAGGCAACTACAGGCCGACAGCCTGTTCCCGACAACCGTTGCTCCAAACAGCCATTCGTCCCCCGTCCTCCGTGTATGCCACCGAAAGATGGCATACAAAACTCCAGTAGTCGGTGACTACATCTCAGGACTGCCCTCCATGTTCAGCGGTCGGGGCCATCACTTCAGCACACCGGCCGAGCGTTACCCAAGAGACCTCAGTGGACCACAGTTTCCCTCTTTGTTCGCAGGCAGACTTGTGGCTGAGAGGATGTGACAGCCAACACTCCCTAACTTCTACCTCAGCTGCAGATTTCCAGGAGCACAGATTACTGGCAGCGAACCTCGCTGACATCGATTGCCAGAGGCGCATTGCTACTGCCAATTGGCGGCGTACTCTTGTTGTTGTGGTTTAGGGACCTTGCTTGGCTTGCCTGGAACTGTGGTCAAGTTAAGGGACGGGCAGCATTCTCCATCATTTCTTTGACACTTAAAGGTAGGAACAAAAGATTCACTTATGTCCGATTCGTGAGAAAGGCATACTGTTTTCTTCTTTACTTAGTTTTAATCGTGGTTTTAGTTTTAACAACATAAAGAGACCAATGGCTTATTGAAACTTCCTGGCAGTTTCCTCTTCCATGGTAAACACTAGCCCGCAAAAGGGAAAGATGCCGAGTTTGAGTCTCGGTCCGGCACGCAGTTTTAATCTGCCAGGAAGTTTCATATCAGCGCACACTCCGGTGCACAGTGGAGATCTCATTCAATGGCTTATTGTTCTCCATTAGTCGGAGCACAGGTACCCATTTACGTATGAGATATCCATATAACAGCTAATCACAGTGGACAGTATCAATAGTAACTGGTAGTTTTCGGGCAGATGATGACATAGGCAGCGGAATAAAATGAACCAAAAAGATGAAGATTCTCTTTAGCGAGAAATACAGATGGCGGGAGCGTACTACGGACCATAAATACTGGCCATCGTGCAACTGAACAAGCGTTGTAGGTGCTTTGTTCCCGATAGATTCTGGATCAAATCGACACTATCAAAGGCTGCTAGTGTAAAGGAAATATTCATAACGAAAGTAATAGATCCTGCACACGACGTGATTTGTCAGCACGCTGAGTCATCTCGCCTGACACGGAGATTCTTTCGGGCAAGCGAAAGTAGGCTCAGCGAATTCGTAATGTGGATACAGAAATTTCAGACGCCAGCTTGTGGATAATTTTTCTGGATTTCTTGCAAACGGGTCTTACTTCCGAAGTCGCAT
This sequence comes from Schistocerca serialis cubense, assembly GCF_023864345.2. Lineage (NCBI taxonomy): Eukaryota > Metazoa > Arthropoda > Insecta > Orthoptera > Acrididae > Schistocerca > Schistocerca serialis. Next base: position 541,389,102 of record NC_064644.1, on the reverse strand, counting down.
TTGGAAACCAGCTGCTGAGAAAGTGTGTGTGTGTGCGTGTATGTGTGTGTGTGTGTGTGTGTCAGAGAGAGAGAGAGAGAGAGAGAGAGAGAGAGAGAGAGAGGGAGGGAGGGAGGGAGAGAGAGAGAGAGGGGGGAGGAAGGGAGGGAGGAAGAGAGAGAGAGGGAGAGAGAGAGAGACAGGAAGGGAGGGAGGGAGGGAGGGAGGGAGGGAGGGAGGGAGAGAGAGAGAGAGAGAGAGAGAGAGAGAGAGAGAGAGGGTAGGGGGTGGGGAGGGAGAGTCATTATTGTTCACCTTCCGGCAGTGACCTGAGCAGATGGTTGCAAGTATACTGTTGACTCAAATTGTTATGACCATCTGCTTAATATCATGTTGGTCCATCTTCGGAAAGCAACGCAACTCCACTTCTGCATAAAAAGGATTCGAAAATTCGTTGATAGCTTCCCGGAGGCTCTGGCTCTGAGCACTATAGGACTTAACATCTATGGTCATCAGTCCCCTAGAACTTAGAACTACTTAAACCAAGCTAACCTAAGGACAGCACACAACACCCAGTCATCACGAGGCAGAGAAAATCCCTGTCCCCGCCGGGAATCGAACCCGGGAACCCGGGCGTGGGAAGCGAGAACGCTACCGCACGACCACGAGCCGCGGACGCTTCACGGAGATACGTGGCACCAAATGTATACGCGTATGTCACGCAATTCCCGGTAATTTCCAGCCGATAGTTTGTGGGCGCCCGTTAACGCCCCAGCTGTAAACCACCAGGTTCAGGTCAGGCGAATTCAGTGGCAAACACGTCAAAGTTAACTCACTATTATAATGCTCAAACCACTCTTGCACAATTCTTGCCTTGTGACTCGGACAGTCATCCCGCTAGAAGATGCCATCGCCATCGTGGAAGACAAGTATGAAGCGATGAAATAATGAGTAATAATATTCACGTAGTACCTTTGACTACCACCACTGGCCCACGGAAACCCTTGTTAATGTCCTTCACAGCGTAACAAAGCCCACGTCGGCCTGCGTCCGTGGAGCAGAGAATGTCTCGGAGCAGGCGTTCGCCTGGATTACGGTATATTCACACTCGACAATCAACCTGGTATATTAGGAAAAGTGATCCATCTGATCAGGCGACACACATCCATTGATCGATGGTCCGCTGCCACTGAAGTCGTTATTTGCGACGTCACTGGGTCAGCACGGAAACACGTAGGGATCGTCAGCTACGTTGACACGTGATCATCAATGTGAACTGGACGGTGTCCCTTGAAACACTTATGTCTGGGCCACATATGTAGTATATCACCTGCCACAGGCAGCCACATATCCTGCTTTAAGTAGCGGTAAGCCTCCGCTCTCCATATTATGTAATGGGAAGTAGACGTCCAACACGCGGTTTCACCGTTCGAGAACCACTTTCCACGACAGCAGCACGCGAACTGCCAACTACATTCACCGTTTTAGATATGCTCCTTCTCAGGTGCCTGGCCATAAAAATGTGCACCTTTCCAACGGGAGTGAAATTTGTCATTTACATTCCATTCTGATTTCCCATGTGTGCTTATCTTACAGCTTCACGTCCCTGCAACGCCACCAAGACCAGCAGTGAGCAATCTCGCAGTGGGGAGTCGGCATACTGTATGGCTCGGCGGAGTATTCCCTCACAAACGGCTGGCGGTCTCAGAATCATAAAACGTTTATCTGGACCCATACGGGATCTGGATGAGTCTCGAAAGGAAGTGAAGCTCCGGGCAGCTAACATCGCTGACGGACAACATACTTGGGACAGTTTTGGGTGAACTTGGTTCGGGTTTCAGTTTGAATTATTGGAACGATAGTACAAAGATGAAGTACATCTTATTCTCGTTTACTGGCCGTCACTGTATCGGTATTTCTCAAGGGACGCATAAGGTAACTTGAGGGTCTGAAAATATGCTGTGATACGCTAGAGATACGTTTAGACGTGTGATGAGCGAGTTCAGTTCATGACCAGAGCAAACGGCAGGCATATGGAAGAAACGGCTTGTCTTTCCTAAACTACACGTGGAATGAACCTTCTTAAAAGAATGTACAAGACGCACAAAAGTAACGACCGACCTGTGGACAGACTGCTTTCTAAGAAAAAAATATTGTTTATAACTAATCATGTTCGTTTCTTCAGCTGAGTAGTCGGAGTCTCTCGAAACAATAGCAATGTTGTTAGTTGATTGCTTAGTGGAACATGTAATGTTTGTCAGGTCCTGAAACCACGATGAAGTCAATAATCATGATGCAGTGAGTCAAAAGCTCTTCGTTTTATTCGCACAAAAGTTAGCACCGTATCTTTCGAGGACTGCAACCGCCTTGCGAGTAAAGGAAATTAATTCAGAATGGCAGATTTATAGCTTCGGAGAGAGAAAAATAATTTTAAGACCGAGCGGAAGAGGAAATAGAATGTCTTAAGTTGGTGATTAATAGTGAAAGTCGTCGAATGAAACTGAAAACTCTTATTACAGATGGTAACAGTGTTATTATTAAAAACGTGAGTAGCACTCTGAGAGTTATTTACTTACATTCAAGGAAATAGCTACTAAGTTCATCAGCGTTACATTCATACCATCCAGTGGAGAAACGTACGTACGTTGTAGATCATCCTGCCAGGTGAACAGATACCCTGAAGAAGGTCTGTATATTAATTTTTTATATCAACAATCGGATGAATAAAGTACATTTGGCAGCCTGAATTAAGAACGTGACAGTTTGCTCATTTAGTGGAAACGTCATCTGTACTTTTGAGGCAATGTTAATTGCTTCATTAGAAAGTTAATGCCCGTAGCAAATTCCACCAGCTACTGTAATCAGACTCCTGGATGAACAATAACAAACAAAATAATGAATAATTTCAGCATTGCCGTTAAGTCTAAGGGATTTAATTTCACTCATGTCCCATTACTGTGTTTTGCAGTTCCGTCTTATTCATAAAGGTAATATAAAAATTTATGTATGAGAAATTGTGCAGCAATATCAATTTGCCCTTCTCTGCTTTGAGATTGCTATGAAACACAGATAATAATACAAACGTAAAAATTGAGCAGATGACTGGATACACCGCCTCTGAAACGACTCAAAAAGCAAAAGATGCTTTGCAACAAATATGTTTTATAAGACAGGGTTCTCTGTGGCAGGTACAATGCAATATACGTGAACACAGACAAGCACAGACGAAACCTATCAATGTCATTTCAGGTTTTATTTTATGTGAATGTTATTTCTATTGGGAATTTATCTCTCGCCGCAAACTTAACCAAATAATGCATAACTAGAAGCTTCTAGATCACTAAAACTCTTATCCTTCCTCTCGTCCTAGTGTATTTAGATTCTCAGAAAATTTCAAGGAAGGACATTAGAGTACAACGACTAAATAATTTTAGTGTTCCATTCCCGTTAATGTTGTTTCGGTGAATGTAATAACTGGCATCGCCCTTGAGCGTGAGTCTCACATTAACAATAAAACTTTGGTGGTATTTTTAAGACTATATCCGGAGGCAATCTGTATCGATACTGACGGCTCCGAAACCAGTGACTATGTCGGAAGCTGACACCCCGGCCGCGCGGCATTAGCCGTGCGGTTAAAGGCGCTGCAGTCATGGACTGTGCGGCTGGTCCCGGCGGAGGTTCGAGTCCTCCCTCGGGCATGGGTGTGTGTGTTTGTCCTTAGGATAATTTAGGTGTGTAACCTTAGGGACTGATGGCCTTAGCAGTTAAGTACCATAAGATTTCACACACACATTTGCCTACACCCCAGACCATGGTTGCAGAAGTCAGGGCCGTTCAGATTAACAACAGCAGCAAGTATCATAAACCGTGATGGTGATGGGTTTGGTTTGTGGGGCACTCAACTGCGCGGTCATCAACGCCCGTACAATGTCATAATTTGTACACAAACCAATATTTTTTTACCCTGCCCGATCTAGCCACTGTCACGAATGATGATGATGATGATGATATGATGAGGACAACACAAACAGCCAGTCCCCGGGCAGAGGAAATCCCCAATGAGACCGGGAATCGATCCCGGGATACCGTGATCAAGAGGCAGCAAATGTAATAAACCGTGGAATTTGTTGGTATATTAGAACACTGCGTCGCTGCTCGCGGATGACAGCATCTCTGCATTTCCTTTTCCGTGACACTTTACCTGCTCTTTTTATTTATTTATTTATTTATTTATTTTTGTCATCAGTCTATTGACTGGTTTGATGCGGCCCGCCACGAATTCCTTTCCTGTGCTAACCTCTTTATCTCAGAGTAGCACTTGCAACCTACGTCCTCAATTATTTGCTTGACGTATTCCAATCTCTGTCTTCCTCTACAGTTTTTGCCCTCTACAACTCCCTCTAGTACCATGGAAGTCATTCCCTCATGCCTTAGCAGATGTCCTATCATCCTGTCCCTTCTCCTTATCAGTGTTTTCCACATATTCCTTTCCTCTCCGATTCTGCGTAGAACCTCCTCATTCTTTACCTTATCAGTCCACCTAATTTTCAACATTCGTCTACAGCACCACATCTCAAGTGCTTCGATTTCCATCATTGCTTCCTCGATGTACAGATTGAAGAGTAGGGGCGAGAGGCTACAGCCTTGTCTTACACCCTTCTTAATACGAGCACTTCGTTCTTGATCGTCCACTCTTATTATTCCCTCTTGGTTGTTGTACAGATTGTATATGACCCGTCTCTCCCTATAGCTTACCCCAACTTTTTTCAGAATCTCGAACAGCTTGCACCATTTTATATTGTCGAACGCTTTTTCTAGGTCGACAAATCCTATGAAAGTGTCTTGATTATTCTTTAGCCGTGCTCCCATTATTAGCCGTAACGTCAGAATTGCCTCTCTCGTCCCTTTACTTTTCCTAAAGCCAAACTGATCGTCACCTAGCGCATTCTCATTTTTCTTTTCCATTCTTCTGTATATTATTCTTGTAAGCAGCTTCGATGCATGAGCTGTTAAGCTGATTGTGCGATAATTCTCGCACTTGTCAGCTCTTGCCGTCTTCGGAATTGTGTGGATGATGCTTTTCCGAAAGTCAGATGGTATATCGCCAGACTCATATATTCTACACACCAACGTGAATAGTCGTTTTGTTGCCACTTACCCCAATGATTTTAGAAATTCTGATGGAATGTTATCTATCCCTTCTGCCTTATTTGACCGTAAGTCCTCCAAAGCTCTTAAATTCCGATTCTAATGCTGGATCCCCTATCTCTTCTAAATCGTACCTGCTCTAACTGTACTTAAAAATTTCAAGACGTATTTGACTGAAAACCTATTTGTATATAGGGTTTTTGAAGTGTTGGACTCAACGCGTGAAGAAGACCCAACCGTTAACTTCGCTTGAGAGAAATCACACAGTCAGATCACTGGCAACGAAGCTGTTCACCACTTACCTAACGAAGCTGTTGTGGTAGGACATATGACCTGGACTGCAATCCCAAGTGGAATCACCAACATGTGCTACACAGAAGCTTGACAAGAGCCGGGAAACAAAAGTGAGAGGGAACAAAACGGCACGAAGACAAAAGTTATGCAATAATTCAGTCATCTCGTATTTCGCGAAATCGCATACACATTCACGTACCTCGCTTCTCTAATAACTAGACTCAAATTCACCCATCAAAGTTTCCATAAACATCTACAGTACATCTGCTGCACATCAAAGACACTCAATTCTGCTTTTGAGGAGATGAAGACACTGGATCACCTTTCCTTTGGCTGTACAAGACTACGCGGTCGAAATACAATCATTTGGAAAAAAAGTGAAGCCTTGTTCTCCACTGCAGACCTGCGTGAGGGATCTATAGGACCACAAACTTTTCAGCGTAATGTACACGTGGTAAAGTATCCTAATCTAGGACCACCGTATCACAGACATTGGGCTGTACAAAACAACGCATGAAAATTCAGTGAGATTTACATATATGAGTCACACGTATTTTCAGTATTTCCAGTCTATAATGCGTGTGTGTGTGTGTGTGTGTGTGTGTGTGTGTGTTGCGGTTTTTACAGAATGGATTGATAGCCAAGGGCTCGTAATGTTAACTGATAAACAGACTGTAGTAATATTTCTCATAGCCGTTCCCATGAAGCTCTTGATGGAGAGAGATGTGGTAGGGCTGGAACCTACGTCGATGAAGGATGCGTAGCATACTTCCTTCAGCCAGACAAATTTCTCGTGCGGTTGCGCGGGTGCCAGCATGCGGATCAACTGCAACAACTGCAAAAACATTAATTTCACACACTTCTGGCACCATTTTCCTTCTGTTACGTTGTCTAGGTGCTACAGAACCACTTTCACGTAAGTGGTTAAAGAGGTTGATAAATAATTGTGGAGATGGTTGACGTCTGTTGGAATACCTTGCCACATACACCGTACAAGAACAAACTGCATTCTTCCTACATTTTTCTTACACCATGAGCTTGTCGACATTTTCTGCACTCGTAAATCCCATCGTTCTCTGACGACCTTGGACTGTTACACACAGACTAGCAAGTTACAGCACACTCAAGGAAAACACAAGCACACTGTAAGAAAACATAACAACTTCGCACACAGCAACTAAACAGGTCTAATGGCACAAACAAGGGTCGGTATGGAAAGTTTTCAAAATACGGTATGTTCAAATGTATGTGAATTCCTAAGAGACCAATCTGCTAAGGTCATCGGTTCCTAGACTTACACACTAACTTGAGCTAAGAACAACACACATACCCATGCCCGAGGGAGGACTCGAACCTCCGGCAGAAGGGGAAATACAGTATCTCGTACTAGAATCCTGCAACAGATACCGCTGACATTCTAATTTATCCTACTTCTAGTCAGTTAATGTCGCTGGGGTTCCGCAATGTTCGCAGTGGAAGTGTTAGGTGATTCACCACACTGTATGTTACTATATTTCGTATCACGTATATCAACAAATATATTACTGTAGTGGAGAAATGTTGAAATCTCAGAACTTTTTATGCATTGTTTAAGGTATTTAGGCAAGCATACTTTCTTTATATATTAACAAAATGCACGCAGATACGTTACTGGTTGTGAAACCTGAGCTTCTACCCGACTTCAGAAACATTCAGACAGTTCACGAAAATACTGTTAGGTGACGTCTTCGACAAGTGCCGAAATTTCCGAAAGTGAGCACACCTCATTTCGAGGCTCAAATGCAAGGAGAGAGCGCTATGCGAGGGAATTTAAAACCTTGGTCTGCTGCGCAATGCCGACCAGGAACCACAATACCGTTACGGCTTATGCAGAAAACGTCACATAACCGTAAACAGCTAGCACCTCCACACAACCAAAAGTGATCAACGTCAGGAGGGACCAGTAGTGAATATCAGTTACCAACAGGTGAGGAAGCAGCAATGTGACCTTTTTTAACTTGTGATTTTTCCTTATATGGTATTCGGTTTTCCTTTATCAGAGTTTCTGTTTATGGATTACGCTGAAAGGTGTCATATATATATATATATATATATATATATATATATATATATATACTTTCGGAGAAAATCTCAACACCAAAACTTGATTAATTTAGGGTAATGAAATTTTGGGAATACATTTGTGTAGGTAACATATTTAACTAATGTTGTAAGGTAGCAGGTTAATGTAAGCGCGAGACAAGCCATTGGAAATGTGAAATGCTGTTCCATTAATAACCGGTGTAACCGCCACAATGTTGAAGGCAACCATGCCTTGTGTCGCACAGGAGCTGGAGGTCTGTTTGTGGGATGCACGTCGGCACTGTTACCTTTGGTCGCACAGTACATAGGCATGTAATGCTGGTTGTGGATGACGCTGCAGTTGTCGTCCAATGATCTCGCATATGCGCTCGACAGGAGCAGGCCAAAGCAACTGAGCAGGCCAAAGCAACACGTCGACACTCCCTAGAGTACAACAGCGGTATCTGAGTGGGCGTTATTCCGTTACTCAATACCCCCAAAAATGGCAGCTCTGCGCCTCAAATTATTTTGTCGTTGGCCGTTGTGGTGGCGAGTTGGGAGCGGCAAAGTGCCCCGAGTGCAAGCATGGACGCCAGGGAATGCGAAGGAACAAAGTGAAAGCGTGTGGGTGTGAGACAAACAGTGTATGGATTGCACTGATTATTATTTGTGAACTTAAAAATGTATGGCCACAACGTTAAAGTGTTTCTTTTGAATAAATAAGTTTCAATCTGAACGTGTATAGTTCACTTCACTGCTCTTCAAAAGCCAGCCAATAACTGACTCAATAATAGGGGCGCAAATGCAACCGTTTACTACCAACCCCCTTTACAGATGAGCCACGTGAAAAATAGGTAGTAAACGAGCCCGAGTTCAGTTGCAACATACAAATTTCCACTCACGTGAGATAACCACAAGGGTGCTCCTGCTTTCATGCGAAATAGCACCCCAGACCCGTATGTCCTGTGTGTGTAGCACGCAGACAGGCTGCCTGCAGGCCCTCATCTGGCCTCCTCCTAAACAACATACGAACGTCACGGGCACCGAGGTGCAGCGATGTGTTGATTACGGCGTCTTTGTCCCCTTAAGGACATTCTTGACTAACGTTAAGTCACCACGTCCCATCTCTAAGTATCTATCTAATGCTCACGACCGTTATAGCGTGTATTTAATGGTTCAAATGGCTGTGAGCGCTATGGGACTTAACATCTGAGGTCATCAGTGCCCTAGAACTTAGAACTACTTAAACCTAACTAACCTATGGACATCACACACATCCATGCCCGAGGCAGGATTCGAACCTGCGACCATAGTGGTGCGCGGTTCCAGGCTGACGCGCCTAGAACCGCTTGGCCATACTGGCCGGCGTGTATTTAATACAAACATTATTTGCAACTACATAATGGCTTTATTAGCGCCGCCCTTACGCAACTGTCGCGAAATCTAAATGGGCATCATTTTTCAGATGTAGAAAGCAACTCTTGTATGCTGTTGCTACTTTTGCGTAACTTATTGGTTGATTTTAAGACATACCTCGCAGCGATATGAGAAGTGGACAGATTTTACACAGATTTTACATTATGGTCAGAGACATCCTTGGGACACTTCACATAGCAACTTGAGCATATTACGTGATATTTTCAGAAAAGCAGATGCTATTTACAATTTGTCCTTTCTTGCAGTTCTGCAGAAACTACACATACATCTGACATATTTACATAATTACAAACGTTCTACAGAATTTTTCTTGTTGATAGCTCGTAGATCCAATGGAATGTATGGTGTCGGCCGCGGTGGCCGAGCGCTTCTAGGCGCTTTAGTCCAGAACCGCGCGACTGCTACGGTCGCAGGTTCGAATCCTGCCTCGAGTATGGATGTGTGTGATATTTTTACGTTAGTTAGGTTTAAGTAGTTCTATGTTCTAGGGGACTGATGACCTCAGATATTAAGTTCCATAGTGCTGAGAGGCATTTGAACCATTTCAATGTATGATATGATATAATCCGCAAGCACTAGTCGACATGCAAATATGCCATCGAAAATATTCAGAAACGATCCGCAGAGTAACCTCTGCTTCTCAATGGATAAAATTTATTTCACTGAGAAGGCTCAGACGACAGCGGTCTATTTTTTTTTCATCAGTCTACTGACTGGTTTGATGCGGCCCGCCACGAATTCCTTTCCTGTGCTAACCTCTTCATCTCAGGGTAGCACTTACAACCTACGTCCTCAATTATTTGCTTGACGTATTCCAATCTCTGTCTTCCTCTACAGTTTTTGCCCTCTACAGCTCCCTCTAGTACCATGGAAGTCATTCCCTCATGTCTTAGCAGATGTCCTATCATCCTGTCCCTTCTCCTTATCAGTGTTTTCCACATATTCCTTTCCTCTCCGATTCTGCGTAGAACCTCCTCATTCCTTACCTTATCAGTCCACCTAATTTCCAACATTCGTCTATTGCACCACATCTCAAATGCTTCGATTCTCTTCTGTTCCGGTTTACCCACAGTCCATGTTTCACTACCATACAATGCTGTACTCCAGACGTACATCCTCAGAAATTTTTTCCTCAACTTAAGGCCGGTATTTGATATAAGTAGACTTCTCTTGGCCAGAAATGCCTTTTTTGCCATAGCGAGTCTGCTTTTGATGTCCTCCTTGCTCCGTCCGTCTTTGGTTATTTTACTGCCTAGGTAGCAGAATTCCTTAACTTCATTGACTTCGTGACCATCAATCCTGAAGTAAGTTTCTCGCTGTTCTCATTTCTACTACTTCTCATTACCTTCGTCTTCCTCCGATTTACTCTCAAACCATACTGTTTACTCCTTAGACTGTTCATTTCGCTCAGCAGATGATTTAATTCTTGTTCACTTTCACTCAGGATAGCAATGTCATCAGAGAATCTCATCATTGATATCCTTTCACCTTATATTTTAATTCCACTCCTGAACCTTTCTTTTATTTCCATCATTGCTTCCTCGATGTACAGATTGAAGAGTAGGGGCGAAAGGCTACAGCCTTGCCTTACACTCTTCTTAATACGAGCACTTCGTTCTTGATCGTCACTCTTATTATTCCCTCTTGGTTGTTGTACATGTTGTATATGACCCGTCTCTCCCTATAGCTTACCCCTACTGCTTTCAGAATCTCAAACAGCTTGCACCATTTTATATTGTCGAACGCTTTTTCCAGGTCAACAAATACTATGAAAGTGTCTTGATTTTTCTTTAGCCTTGCTTCCATTATTAGCCGTAACGTCAGAATTGCCTCTCTCGTCCCTTTACTTTTCCTAAAGCCAAACTGATCGTCACCTAGCGCATTCTCAATTTTCTTTTCCATTCTCCTGTATATTATTCTTGTAAACAGCTTCGATGCATTAGCTGTTAAGCTGATTGTGAGATAATTCTCGCACTTGTCAGCTCTTGCCGTCTTCGGAATTGTGTGGATGATGCTCTTCCGAAAGTCAGATGGTATATCGCCAGACTCATATATTCTACACACCAACGTGAATAGTCGTTTTGTTGCCACTTCCCACAATGATTTCAGAAATTCCGATGGAATGTTATCTATCCCTTCTGCCTTATTTGTTATCCAAAGGTCTTTTAAATTCCTATTCTAATACTGGATCCCCTATCTCTTCTAAATCGACTCCTGTTTCTTCTTCTATCACATCAGACAAATCTTCACCCTCATAGAGGCTTTCAATGTATTCTTTCCACCTATCTGCTCTCTCCTCTGCATTTAACAGTGGAATTCCCGTTGCACTCTTAATGTTACCACCGTTGCTTTTAGTGTCACCAAAGGTTGTTTTGACTTTTTGTATGCTGAGTCTGTACTTCCGACTATCATATCTTTTTCGATGTCTTCACATTTTTCCTGCAGCCATTTCGTCTTAACTTCCCTGCACTTCCTATTTATTTCATTCCTCAGAGACTTGTATTTCTGTATTTCTGATTTTCCCGGAACATGTTTGTACTTCCTCCTTTCATCAATCAATAGAAGTATTGCTTCTGTTACCCATGGCTTCTTCGCAGCTACCTACTTTGTACCTGTTTTCCTTCTCAACTTCTGTGATAGTCCTTTTTAGAGATGTCCATTCCTCTTCAACTGTACTACCCACTGCGCTATTCCTTATTGCTGTATCTATAGCGTCAGAGAACTTCAAACGTATCTCGTCATTCCTTAGTACTTCCGTATCCCACTTCTTTGCGTATTGATTTTTCCTGACTAATGTCTTGAACTTCAGCCTACTCTTCATCACTACTATATTGTGATCTGAGTCTATATCTGCTCCTGGGTACGCCTTACAATCCAGTATCTGATTTCGGAATCTCTGTCTGACCATGATGTAATCTAATTGAAATCTTCTCGTATCTCCCGGCCTTTTCCAAGTGTACCTCCTCCTCTTGTGATTCTTGAACAGGGTATTCGCTATTACTAGCTGAAACTTGTTACAGAACTCAATTAGTCTTTCTCCTCTTTCATTCCTTGTCCCAAGCCCATATTCTCCTGTAACCTTTTCTTCTACTCCTTCCCCTACAACTGCATTCCAGTCGCCCATGACTATTAGATTTTCGTCCCCCTTTACATACTGCATTACCCTTTCAATATCCTCATACACTTTCTCTATCTGTTCATCTTCAGCTTGCGACGTCGGCATGTATACCTGAACTATCGTTGTCGATGTTGGTCTGCTGTCGATTCTGATTAGAACAACCCGGTCACTGAACTGTTCACAGTAACACACCCTCTGCCCTACGTTCCTATTCATAACGAATCCTACACCTTTACACCATTTTCTGCTGCTGTTGATATTACCCGATACTCATCTCACCAGAAATCCTTGTCTTCCTTCCACTTCACTTCACTGACCCCTACTATATCTAGATTGAGCCATTGCATTTCCCTTTTCAGATTTTCTAGTTTCCCTACCACGTTCAAGCTTCTGACATTCCACGCCCCGACTCGTAGAACGTTATCCTTTCGTTGATTATTCGCTCTTTTTCTCATGGTAACCTCCCCCTTGGCAGTCCCCTCCCAGAGATCCGAATGGGGGACTATTTCGGACTCTTTTGCCAATGGAGAGATCATCATGACACTTCTTCAATTACAGGCCACATGTCCTGTGGATACACGTTACGTGCCTTTAAAGCAGTGGTTTCCATTGCCTTCTGCATCGTCATGTCGTTGATCATTGCTGATTCTTCCGCCTTTAGGGGCAATTTCCCACCCCTAGGACAAGAGAGTGCCCTGAACCTCTATCCGCTCCTCCGCCCTCTTTGACAAGGCCGTTGGCAGAATGAGGGTGACTTCTTATGCCGGAAGTCTTCGACCGCCAATGTCGATTATTTAAAAATTTAGGCAGTGGCGGGGATCGAACCCGGGACCAAAAACGTTTCGATTATGAATCATTTTGTTCGTTGCATCTTCTCGGGGCGGACGTCGTAAGACATCCGTTTGAAGTTCATTGTTGATCGATTAACTCAGGTTTTTTATTGCAGAGGGAGCTAACCCTCCGACCGAACACGCTGATCTACCATGCCGGCTACTCCTAGACCACGGGTACCAATTTACGAAAGTACCCAAGTACCCAAGTACCCGAAACTTGTACATCAGGCAGATTGCAGATGAATATGCTACTTAAAGTAACAGTTATGACGGGTGTGACACAGAATTGAAGCTTGTCCAGCAGCAGATACACTGAAGAAATTTAATAAATAAAAAGTTCAGGGAGAAGAAACAAAAACTTTAACGTTTCCCGGACATATTCTAATTCTATTAGAGACGGAAGAAGACTTGGAAATTCATTTCAAGGAAAAGGAAGTGTCCCGAGAATATAGTTTAAGAAAAAAGTAAATAAAATTTAAACAACTGTGATGGAGTGTAGTCTAAGGCATACAGGTTATGCTGAGGGAAAGTTCTTCGGAAATGAGTGGCTAGCGTTAGTGCGCGAATTTCAGAAAAAGAGATGATGAAGTTAGAGGTCAAGAGACTATTAAATGCGGACCAGAAAAAGCAAGAACATATTTTCTAAAAATTTGAATATAAATTCAGGTTTTATGAAGTCTTTTCAGGAAACACGTGTTTTGAGTGTAGCCTCCTATTTATGCGAAGCATGAACGCTGAACATTAAAAACACAAAAGAACATAGCATCTTTTGAAATAGGTGTTACAAGTGCGTAGAGTACCAAATGAAGAAGAAAAATTAAATGTATCATAGACTTTCACCAGAAAAAAGATTAGGCTCAGAGGTTGTATCGCGATGAAACAAAGATAAAAGAGAAACGTGTGGGATCGATACTTTCTTTGATTTCCTAAAAGAGTATGATTGTATGGGGCACCCAGTACTTTTGCATAAGATTGAACATTATGAGATTAGGGAAAATCTCAGCAATGGTTCAGTTTATATCTGAAAAGCAGTAAGCAGAAGGTTGTCTTGCAGTGTTAACAAACACGGATGAGGATTCACGCAAAAAAGGGGAGAGGGGGCAGGGGTTCTCCACAGAGTTATATAGTGTCAGTTCGGTCAAACAGTCTGTGTGATCTATTGTTTTCATTTATTAGATCTGATGATAGATGAAAGATTTTGTTGAAAGTATCTGACTCAAGATCCTGTTCAGAAACTGTGTACTTCTCTCCTCAGTATAAGAATTCGATAGGACGTCGGTTCAAAATCTGGATGGCGGTTCAAAATTTGGATCGGTTCTGGATGGCGGCTGGACATCCAGATTTACTTTTTCCGCGATTTCTCTAAATCGGTCCAGGCAAATGTCGCGATGGTCCCTTTGCACAGGAATGGCCGATTGCATACCCCATCGTCGACAGAATCCGAGCTTTTGTTCCGTCTCTAATGACGTCGTCATCGACGCGTCGTTAAACACTAATCTTGATTTCCATTCCTTTTTTGATTACGAGGATGATATCTACTGTCTTTGGCAGAGTAATGGGAAGGCTTTTTTATGTAGATTACCTGCGCTCTCTTATCTCGTATGGAGTTACGCTTTGAACTAACTGTTTGTAGTTAACAAGGACATTCTTAATTTCGAGAAGGTGGTCAGACTGATATGCACCGTCATTTAGCGAACTTTGTGTAGGCCGCTCTTGAGGCAGCTCAGAATTCTAGGTCTGGTAGCTGTGCACATAAATTCCATCACGAGATTTGTTTTTGACAATGCTGACTCATTCGGAAGAAACTGCAACATTCGTTCAATGAACACTGCAAAGTTAAGCGGTATACACTTTGACAACACTTCCACAAGCATTGCACAGAAAAGTGTACTCTGTTACAGAGGTTTCATTTTCGATACGATTCCGTCAGAAATGAAACAAACTGAATGACGCGTCCGGCCATCCTGATTTAGGTTTTCCGTTATTTCCCTAAATCACTCCAGGGAAATGCCGGTATGGTTCCTTTGAAAGGGTACGGCCGACTTCCTTCTCCGTCCTTTCCTAACCCGATGAGACCGATGACCTCGCTGTTTGGTCTCTTCCCCAAAACCAACCAACCAACCAAACTCAAATTGTAAGGTTTCATTAAGGTAAACTTTTTGTGTTGTGTACTGGGGTTTCTCGCAGTATTTGAGAACCTTCCTGGATAATGCGCATACCCTTTTACTGTATTTTACGAGGTGCATTCAGGTTCTAAGGCCTCCGATTTTTTTTTCTCCGGACTGGAAAGAGATAGAACCATGGGCATTGTTTTAAAATGAGGCCGTGTTCATTGTCAATACGTCCCGGAGATGGCAGCACCGTACGGCAGATGGAATTTTACCGCCAGCGGCGAGAATGAGAACTGTTTTAAATACTTAAAATGGCGACGTTTTCCTTACTTGAACAGCGTGTAATCATTCGTTTTCTGAATTTGCGTGGTGTGAAACCAACTGAAATTCATCGACAGTTGAAGGAGACATGTGGTGATGGAGTTATGGATATGTCAAAAGTGCGTTCGTGGGTGCGACAGTTTAATGAAGGCAGAACATCGTGTGACAACAAACCGAAACAAACTCGGGCTTGCACAAGCCGGTCTGACGACATGGTCGAGAAAGTGGAGTGAATTGTTTTGGGGGATCGCCGAATGACTGTTGAACAGATCGCCTCCAGAGTTGGCATTTCTGTGCGTTCTGTGCACACAATCCTGCATGACGACCTCAAAATGCGTAAGGTGTCATCCAGGTGGGTGCAACGAATGCTGACGGACGACCACATGGCTGCCCATGTGGCATGTTGCCAAGCAATGTTGACGCGCAACGACAGCATGAATGGGAATTTCTTTTCGTCGGTTGTGACAATGGATCAGACATGGATGCCATTTTTCAATCCAGAAACAAAGCGCCAGTCAGCTCAATGGAAGCACACAGACTCACTGCCACCAAAAAAATTTCGGGTAACCGCCAGTGCTGAAAAAGTGATGGTGTCCATGTTCTGGGACAGCGAGGGCGTAATCCTTACCCATTGGGTTCCAAAGGGCACTACGGTAACAGGTGCATCCTACGAAAATGTTTTGAAGAACAAATCCCTTCCTGCACTGCAACGAAAACGTCCGGGAAGGGCTGCGCGTGTGCTGTTTCACCAAGAAAACGCACCCGCACATCAAGCTAACGTTACGCAAGAGTTTCTTCGTGATAACAACTTTGAAGTGATTCCTCATGCTCCCTACTCATCTGACCTGGCTCCTAGTGACTTTTGGCTTTTTCCAACAATGAAAGACACTCTCCGCGGCCGCACATTCACCAGCCGTGCTGCTATTGCCTCAGCGATTTTCCAGTGGTCAAAACAGACTCCTAAGGAAGCCTTCGCCGCTGCCATGCAATCATGGCATCAGCGTTGTGAAAAATGTGTACGTCTGCAGGGTGATTACGTCGAGAAGTAACGCCAGTTTTATCGATTTCGGGTGAGTAGTTAATTAGAAAAAAAAATCGGAGGCCTTAGAACATGAATGCACCTCGTAGGTTTTATTATTTCTTTCACTTATAAATTATCTAATCAACAGTCTGGAAACTAAGTATTAGCCGTTATACTGCCAAGAGGCTGTGGCTCAATTGGTCCCACGAGACGTGATACATAAATAAAGTTTTTGCAGGGACACGAGGGCTTAACTACACAAAATATCATGGAAAGCGAGAATGGTAGTACCTGCTTAACGAACAAAACGATTTCAGATTAAATTGGTATAAACTTAACAGTGTAGAAGTGCAGCGGAGGGGCAGACTGCGATAAGGGTGGGGTACTTTTTCTATCGTGTGTGTAAGTATCGACGAAGGATCGCCACGGATATGGCGACTCCCGTAGTGTCAATGTCAGAGGTAATTTCAAATTTTTGAAGTAATATTTTAACTTATATGCGAGGTGTTTCAGTAGTAAAATAATCATGTTTCATATCTTCATTTTACAAAAAGAAGGGGGTGTTGCAATATAGGTTTCACATACTACAGAGTAGAGATAAAAGTTATGCTAAACTCTGCCTTACATTATTTTCAGTCATATGTTAAACGGTTTTTATTATCACATATATTTATTTTACAATTTGTTATGTGTTATGTTACGAAATGACTGTATGCTGAGATTTGTAGACGTTAATCACAATATTACAGGACATGTTTATTTGCATTTATGCCACTAAACGGCCACATACATTTGTTTGAGGCAGAGTTCCACGTTAAACAGAACTGGTCTTTGCAAGAACAGTAAATGAGGTCTGACAAGATATGGTGTATAGACATTTTAAGTTTGGTATGTTTTCGTTTGATTCTATGTATTTATTACTGTAATTATTTTGTAAACAGTATTGCACATTTGTTGTGTTTCTTATCTGGCAAATGCTGAAAGGGGCTGTGACCGAAAAACTTTGAACTGTGTTATTAAAAAAACTGTAAATTATTATCAACTGAATGTAGGTTGCATTAGTTAGGCAGAGATGAAAAGCTTTGTGCAGTACACAACAGCACGCAGGGCAGCATCAAACCACTCTTCAGACTGTAGTGCATCACAACAACCACAACTACTTGCAATTGCAGCGCTAGTGCACTGTAAAGCGCCAGTAGCCTTGGCTAGGAAGTTAGTTATATCTGCAGCATCTCCATTATGTTATACGTCGCAAGTGCCGCAGTAAGAGATTTTTCTGCGTCCCCTTTAATGAGAACTCACGGCTGCACTTTACCTCCTACTTTTTGAACAACATTTTCGAGTTAGCAGCGGGGACGCCTCTGCATTAAAACGTCCCGGATGTGTCCTGGAAACAGCAGGTAGCAAAGGCTTGAGAGACGGTGTGCTCGGACTCAGTGGAGAATGGCCCATTCCTAGACGAGGGTGGTGGCAGTGGAGGTGGGGTTAGGAGGGGGGGGGGGGTGAAGGCGCCGGGTAGAGTTACGGCGGCGGCGAGGGGCGGCGCGCCGGCTCCGAATGGCAAATTCCGACCCGGAGAACTCGACCAATTAAGTGCCGCCACAAATATAATTAATTTCTGGGAGCGCCGCGGGGGCCGCCGCTGTCGGCCGTGATTTCTGCGCTGCGCCCAGGAGAATGCGCTCCGCAAATGGTCTGCCCGAGCCGTCACACCCCGCCCTCCGGCTGCAGACCGGGGGTCGCAGAGCTCAGCCAGCCGTCGTTACGTCCAGCTTCTGGAGGCCAGCTAGCCGGCCGACTGCTCCTCGGTGTTCGTTAACTACTCAAGTAACGACACAACACTGGCACGAGTACTTACCTTTATGTACAGGTGAGCGTACACAGGGTGTTGCTTCCAATTTTGCACCTGCGAGAACATGGCTAATTATTAGTTTACAGGAGAAACAAGATTTTAAACATGGCTGAAACAGCAACTGTTGAAATTCTTCACGGTAAATGATGACAGCCAAAACAGTTGCAGGATAAAGATTTATTAAAATTCTTGACCACGGTTTCGGTATATCTAAATATACCTTCATCAGAAGTAAAATACACCTGCTTTCAGAATTTTAAAACAGATGTCCATGTGTTTCGAAACAGCCTTCTGCCTTTGAAAACTGGGCGCGTACATATTTCAAGATTTTAAACATGGCTGAAACAGCAACTCATTTAAAATCCTGAAAACAGGTGTATTTTACTTATGGTGAAGGTATATTTAGATATACCGAAACCGTGCGAAAGAATTTTAATAAACCTTTATCCTGCAACTGTTTTGGCTGTCATCATTTACTGTGAAGTTACAGGAGAATGTTTTAGGTGAAGGTCGTACACACGGTGTCTGATGAAACACATTTGGACACATATTAGTTTGGATATTAATGCTGGATGTTTACAACGTATGCCTTTCTGACAGTTTGAACTCTGATGGAGACATTTTGAATGAGATATCTGTGGAGGAACGGCAGTCCCTTCTTCCTCATAAATCAGCAATTCCGGCAACACACTTAACAATACACTGAATGTAATGAACCGAGAGTCAAGACAGTCAGCCACAGAATAGGATAACATCACTACTGAGCTGAATGGGAGGACTATAAATGATGAGGCAAAGACAGAAAATAGTTTAATAATCATTTCTTAAATACAGTAGCAAGCGTAGGTCAAAAAAGTTCGATAGAAAAATCACAGCAGTATACTGAAAAAGTAACTCTCATAAAATCCCATCATATAAATGTACCAGTAACTTCTCCTTCTGAAATTAAGAAAATTAGACATTTTCTCAGAAATAATACCTCATCTGGTTTTGATGGTGTTTGCAGTAGAGTACGAAAGATTTGCTCCCATATAGCAAGCCCGGGCTTACCTGAAATATGTAACACATCACTACCTTTCCAGAGAGAGACAAATGTTCCATTTCTGAACAACTCTTTAAGAAAGATGACAAGAGAGATGTCAGCAATTACCTTCCAGTTTCACTGCTTGCATCGTTTTCCAAAATTTTTGAGAACGTGGTGTATTCTTGAGGAGTATATCACCTTAGCAACAATAATATCCTCAGCAAATTGCAGTTTGGGTTTGAGAAAGGCTGCTCTACTGACAGCGCCATTCCCATGTTTACTCATCAGATTTCACAAGCATTAAATGACAATAAAGAGCCGGATGGTATTTTCTGCAACCTATCTAAGGCATTTGACTGTGTGAATCACAGTATTCTTCTAGATAAATTGTAGTTTCGTGCCATAGATCGCATAGCCAACCAATGGATAACAACATAACTAACCAAACGAATGCAGAAGGTTGTAATTACTAATTCAAGCAATTTATAGGGCGGACACAATTCTGGCTGGGGAGCAATCACATGTGGAATTCCCAAAGGCTCAATTTCAGGTCCACTATTGTTTCCCCCTTATGTAAACAATATTCCACTCAATATAATAGCAGAATTGTTTCTTTCGGTAGCTGACACTAGTGTTCTAATCAACCAAACATATATACAGAAACAGAAGAAGTGGTAAACAAAGTTCTGTTTTCTGCTAATTCTCTTTCCCTCAACTTTAAAAACACGCACAATGCTCAGTTCTGCTTGTCTAGGGGTACTACCCCAATGACAAGTGTAACACATCATCAGGAAATAGTCAATAGAGTGGAAACTTCAGAATTCTGAGGCGTTCATAGCAATGATAATTTGAAATGGAAAAAGCATATTTTGGAACTCCTAAACCAACTTTTTTCAGCCACATTTGCTCTCAGAATCATTGCAAATCTAGCGGTGAGACAAATCAGTAAGTTGACATGGTTTGCACATTCTCATTCGGTAATGAAATGTTGAACAATGTTACGGAAAAATTCCTCTTTAAGAAAGAAAGGCTTCATTGCTCAAAAACGTGCTGTAAGAGTAATATGTGGACCTCACCCACGATGACCTTGTAGACAACTGTATAAGGAGTAGGGCATTAATTACTTGCTTCACAGTATATTTATTCCCTTACGAAGTTTGTTGTAAATAATCCACTAGTTTCCTATAGGAGCAATGATATACGTAATTACAATGCTAGAAGGAAAAACGACGTTCATTACTCCACATTAGAGTTGTCTTTAGAACCAAAAAAGGGTACACAATGCTGCAACAAAAGCTATTAATCACTTAAAAAGAGAGATAAGATGTCTAACAGACATCGATGTTAAAGAATTGAAAAGAAATTGAGAAAATTTCTCTTTTATAACTCCTTTTTATAACTCCTTCTATTCCGTGGAAGTATTGCTAGTACAGTAATGTGTAAAAGATGGTGGATAGGAACTATAGTCGTACATCTGTAAGATCTGTATACCTCTCTTCTTAAAACAGAAAATAATGGAAATGTTTTGCATACAAACATACGTACAAAATTAACTGCGATGTGAATATAAAATGACATGTTCGACATCATTACGATTTATCGTGCAAAGTGATCCATGGAACATGAAGCTAACTAACAAACCTCGAGCTTCGAGCGCGGATACCAGAAGAGGTAGTGATGTCGGAGGCTGGGAGCGATACTGACGTTCTAACTCATCCCAATGGAGTTCCATTGGGCTCAAGTCGGGACTTTGGGCATGTCACACCATAACAAGAATGTTGTTTTCCATTCACTGTTGCCCCTCAGCTACTGCTTTATGACAGGACTCATTGTCACGCTGATATATAGACAGCCATCGTCTCTCAGCTGTTCCTCTAGTGTAAGCAGGAGTGCTGTGAAATGTGTTTGTGTCCTTTCGCATTTGACATTTACTTAAGCACATTAAGGGGATAACACCTAAACCACGAAGAACGCACTAAAACCACTGTACCATCTCCTTGGTTCATTAGTCGCTGCGACGATGACAGGCAATGCTCTCCAGATACCCACCAAAATCCGTGTATGGGACTACCACGTGGTGTAGTGTGGTTCATCACTCCAAATCGCTCGTTGCCAGTCTTCCATTGTCCATGGCGTCGCTCTTTACACCACCTCACGTGCCGCTTATCAATGACTATAGACATTGGTCGCCTATGAGGAGCTGTTCAAGCATTGTACCCCATTCTTTTTAACCCCCAACGGACAGTCACTGTGGTAGCTGCGCTGTTAATAGCTGACGAGTAACCCCTTCCGCCGATTTCATGAGATTTTGTACAACAACCCTCCTCAATGCTCGACGCTCTCTGTCCATCAGTGAATGGGTGGGTCTTTATGGTCTTGGTCAGCTGTGTTTATACCTTCGCGTTCCCACTTCACAGTCTGATCACCAACAGTCGACTTGGGCAGCTTTAAAAGGGTTCAAAAGTCCCTGATGGATTCGTGACCCAGGTAACATCCAACGATTAGTCCACGTGTCCACGTTCTAATTCACTAAGCTCTTCTTATAACGATACGGCCTTCCCCAAAATTCATATGAAATGTCTTATACCACCTTTATTTTAATATACGTATCCTGATAATTATCGCACAAGTCAGTGCTTTCTACGGCCTTGTATGTGTGTCTTTGCATATATCATTCTGTCCTATTTGATAAAATACTTGATATTCATTGCGAAACCATATGGTATGTTCTGAAAAATCGTGCGTTGTCATAATTATCGGTGGATTGTTGTCATTAATAAAATTATGTACATATACTATATTACGTAACTAATCAAGAAACTGAAGTAATAAGTCGTTAGCAATACATAGCTAGAGACTGCAGAGACGTTAGCATGAAAAATAAATGCTTCTAATTTAAAAAAATGGTGATTTAAAATTCCAGTAACAGAATACCTCATTATCTTGGGTAACAGCTTAAAAGTTATTACCAAGCGATGTATTTTCATTTGTTACATATTTTATGACTTCCTCTGTAATTAATATTCTTTGTAATTACATTTCTAATTAACTGTCCAATTGTTTACGTCTCACAGTTTTCCAATTTACAAAATTTTAGGCCTTATTTGTGTATTTTATGTGTGTAATCGGACAAAGTACGAGCTCTGTACTACCATTGAATATTAGTAACCACATCCAAACTGTATAGTTACATAACTAAAATAGTATGAGCGGCATTATTGTAATTAAAGTTCAGAATGACTTTTTTATGGAAAACTAAAGATATTAGCATAAAAGAATGTCATTGAATATTGTATTTTATACCTTTTCGGCTGTAACATCACTTTCTTTGCCTTTTGTAAATTTTAATTGTAAAATCAAAATTGCACAAAATTAATAATGCTTTAGTTTGGAAGTTATTATTAAAATTCTATATAAACCGATGCATCGATGCTCCGAGGAGTCAGTTTCGAAGTTACTTTTGGAAGTCAAAGAGGTCAGTGAAGTCTTACCATGATGAGTGTGCAGTTCACATGTCAAGTAATGTGAATAAATTTTGTGAAGCATGAAAATTTCGCACACATTCACCAATGGACCAGGCAGAAGAAACGTAAAATTCAACATGGTCCGCAGCTCGTGGTCGTTCGGTAGCGTTCTCGCTTCCCACGCCCGGGTTCCAGGGTTCCATTCCCGGAGGGGTCAGGGACTTTCTTTACCTCGTGATGACTGGGTGTTGTATGATGTCCTTAGGTTAGTTAGGTTTAAGTAGTTGTAAGTTCTAGGGGACTGATGACCACAGATGTTAAGGCCCATAGTGCTCAGAGCCAACATTCAACATGAATCGTTACATTCTGACGGACGCATTCTGCTTTTACTGTTTCACAGCTGACAGAACACTACTGCCCACCTCATTTTGTACTGGTAGATCTGTCTCTCGTGACATCTACTCGCTAATTCCGCATACCCTAGGGTGTCCGGACACTTTTGATCAGATAGTATATGCACAAGTTGCAGACCGCTCTCAAGTGCCTAGCAGAGCTTTGGAAAAATTATTGTTGAGTTGCCTCTCTGTGCTCTGCTATTAATCCAACGTTGTCCTCAGGATCAGTACTAGATTGATATGTATGAACTTATAGTGCAGGTTGTCTATAATTAACGGTACAATTTAAAAACGCTTTACAAAGAGAACCACTGCTCATATTGAACTAAAATCTGAACAGCAAGTTACTGACGCAGGGGGAAACATCGTAGGACAAGTCAAAAGATAAGCCAACATTTAACCAATAGATGATGCTGTAACTTTTAAAATGTGCACGCCAACAGACTCGCGACACACCGATATACCTTAATTCCTTAGTCTGAGTCCGCGACGCCCAATATTAATGTCTCCACGAAGGATCGCGCACATCCGGTAAATTTACAAGAACATTGAATGTGAGCCAATTGCCCTGCAGAGGGTATAAAAAAAGACATGTGACCGATGTCTGTTAACGGTTTGGAGAAAATGATTACAAAATTATAAAAGACAAGTTCTTTTCAGGCGCATTGTGGCAGAGGGGGAAAAGCAGTTGATCCGACATCTGTTGAAGATGTGGCCACAGCATTGAAAGAGGGGTTGACAGATAATGTGCAAATATCGACTTCAAGGGGAATGGCCCAAACGTTGGACATGCCTGCGACCACAGTGCCTAAAGTCCTACGAAACGTTCTGAATATTGCTTTCCGTTAAAAGTCACCCATGTTCGGGAACTGCTTTCTGCTGATCTGACAGCAAGACAAAGTTCGCTCTGGAATTTCTTGCTCACTCGGAAGTGGGCAATGAATGGCCGTGGAGCATTCTGGGGACAGACGAAGCCCATTTTCATATTCAAGGACATGTCAGTACACAGAACTGCAGTGTATGGACAACGAAAAAGCCACACGCACATCAACCGCTACCACTTCATTCTGCAAAGGTGACTGTGAGGTGCGGGTTGACGGAATCGGTTGTCATAGGGCTGTATTTTTTAGAGGAGATGAGTCATGCGGGTCCTGTTACCTGTACCATCAATGGTAACCTTTATGAGAGTCTTTGGTGCACCAACTTCATTCCAACCCTTCAACAACCTGGATGTGTGGGTAGGATCATTTCTATGCAAGATGGCGCCCCTCCGCACGTTGCACTGCCAGTTAAGCGGCTGCTGGAGAGGCATTTAGGAAATGCCAGAATTATCGCCGCTTATTTGCCTACAGCCCGGCTGCTTGGATAACATGATCTTAATCCGTGTGACTTCTGGCTGTGCGATTACCTAAAAGACGTTATCAGTGCTTCAGTTATGAACGTAGTTGAATTGAAGGCACACATTGCACAACGGCTTCTGGACGAGACCCCCGAGACTCTCCAGTCGGGTATGCAACATGCTGTTCCTCGATTCCAGATTGTGACAGAAAACGGTGCACAGGATGTTGAACATGTTGATAGCTGTAAAACGATGTCATTTGGCTTTTTATGTGGTTTTCGGCTCCAGGGCAATTAAATGTGTTACTGAGCCGTGGTAAAATTTATTGTTTTGAAGAGCGCGCGGCAGCGAGTAGTGTGAAGCAGTCGCCCTCCGTTTCTGGCGGTGGCGCCGCTGTGGCAATCGCAGCTTTGGTGTCTCTCTCTGGTGGAAAAGGGGGAAGGTTGCCTGTTCACGTGGATTTAAGGGACGCTATGAGCTCGCCAGTCTGGGCCCAATCAGTTAGCATCTTGTGGAGCTTGGCTTGGTCCTCTCCTGGTGCAGGCATGTCGTTTTTCCAGTGGGCGTGTTTCCTCTGCATGGGTCCGAGCCAGTATTTCCGCCGTCGTGTGTCTGGAAATGAGTGGGAGATGCACCAGCAGGGCAGTCGCGGAAAGACGGGAGATCGGCGCGCCTTCCTGCGTCCGTTGAAGCGGCTGGCAGCGGACGGTTCGGGAGAGTATTTTGGGGGTGCTGCGCCAGGTCATCTGGAGAAATCACCGTTTATTAGAAGTTGAGTGATTGGTGATATGTTGTGTGATTTACTCTTGTTAAATTTTACTTGTTTTCTTGGTCAGTCTCTCGTCCCCAGCTTGCTCGTCTGTCTCTCGTCCACATTCGTTAGGCAGTTAGTGTCTCTGTCGTTCGGAGCAGCCTCTGTCATGTTTGTCGGATTCGGCGTGTTAACTAATTTATTGCTTGGAGTGTAACGGCCTAATTCCTGAAATATGTTTTGATCTTGCCTATCATCTTGAGAGGCGGTATATGTGTACTGTAGAACATGTTAACTCATTTAAACAACCTTGCATAATTTTATATAAGATTGCATTTCAGGGGCTTCTGTTTAAATGGTTATTTTAGTATATAAAGTTGCCACCCTTCCACCGTAAGACTTTTCTTAGAAGTTAAAATAAAGATGAACCTTTGGTGGCAAGTTAATATTTTAATTTTAGTGTTTTGTACCATTTCCATCCCTCTTGCGGAGTGCATAGTTTATGTGCTTGTGTGAATTGTTAAAACTTTTAGTTTAAAGTGAAATATTTTAATTTTAGTGTTTTGTACCATTTCCATCCCTCCTGCGGAGTGCATAGTTTATGTGCTTGTGTGAATTGTTAAAACTTTTAGTTTAAAGTGATCTGGTGTGTTGCAGATTTGCACCAGTGTAGTCTTTCAGAGGTTGTTGTGAGCGGTCGTGACTACGGCCGTGTCAAAATGGAGTGGCAATGTTCTCAGACCCGAAAGCTTATACAGTCAAAAATTTGTTCTTTCTGCCTCTGAATAAATTGTAACTTGATATTTAGAGGGTGCTTTCTGCTTATAATTTTAAATCTTTTTCTTTAAAAAAGAGCTTTTAGGAATAAAATTCCCATTTGTTAAAATCAATTTGGTTTTGATTTCATCAGTTACTCCCTGGGAACTACTTCCACGCTCACATAGTGTGATGACATGTGTTAATGTTCTTGATGAATCGCTAGTAAATAAAATTAATTCTTAAGAATATTCTTTGAAAAGTAAATCAACGGTTCAGTTATGTGAGGAAATCCCTTTCCAGACTTATGGAATTTCGCTGTTATTCTAACAATGAACTGAAGTCAGAGGTCTGCTTTAGTACCTCTGGCTGAGTCCATGTGATCATTTCATATCACTAGAAATTGTTACACGCAGATACATTATCGAATCAAGAGTACCAGGACACTCCATGATCATGCTTTGAAAACGCGAAGGAACAGCTACAGCTAAACCCTCATATCTCAGGTAGTGACTCACAGGTACTTTCCAGATTTCCGGAATGCGGTTTTAAAAAATTGCATGAAGTCGCTCTTCATACCCAAAGCTGTTCCACCAGTCGAGCTAGCGCAATGACAGTGCTCGGGAGAAAAAAACAGTGGAGAACAATCGTCGAGTACCTCCAGATGTTTGTAGAAAGTTATTACGGACGTTTGGGATGCTGTGAAAAGCGGCGTCACCCGGCAGTGGGCCGGCCTCTGTGTCCGAGTGGTTTTAGGCGCTTCAGTCCGGAACGGCATGGATGTGTCTGATGTCCTTAGGTTTAAGTAGTTCTAAGTCTAGGGGACTGATGACCATAGCGCCTAGAGCCATTTGAACCATTTGAACACGGCAGTGGACGGTGACTTAGGAGTTACGAAACATACTATACGCTATATCAATCCGATTCAATGTGTCACGTAATCCCCACCGCACACCCTTTTTACTTTATGTGCAGTTCATAAGGCATAATATTTTAATTAATTTTATTTTGCTTGTTGTTGTGAGACCGGCAGATAGAATACTATTCTGACTATTAGTTTCTGCAGTTGAAAATATTTTAGCTTTGTGCACTTTGACCTGTTATGTGGAGATACACACAACACCGTAAGATTTCCTGCTGTGGAATCTGTAAACTATTTTTATATAACACTGGTCTGGCTTGTTAGATATGGAACATGGTATCATTACTGTAACTAATTATGGAATAAAAAAATACCCTTCGCTACTTTCATCTCTTGAATACACTGAAAATTACTCCGATTACCTGTATGGAAGTTACAGTATGTTATGTTCACTAAACGTAAAAGCTCGAGTGGATTTTTTAAAAATATATGAACAATATAAACTGCCACGACTAACATGAGGGCATGAAACAAAAACTGATTTTTATGTTGCTAGCCAGAACAGGTTTTGCACAACAGTCTTTGATCACACACAAGTAAAATTTTATCACTCATGAATTATTTACGTAACTGATAACATAATAGCAGCTGCCCATGTCCACCTAGAAATGACATAATAAAATCCACAATTCGCCTCTGAAGTCTCAAGGAAGCTGCAAGAGGTAATTTTAATGTACCGTTACATGCGGGAAAACTGCTTTCATTCAATTTAATTTGAATTTGCCGCCGAAGCGGTTTCCGCGATCGCTGCAAGGCTCTACGTCATGAAAGATTACTAATATGCTGAAAACGGCTAAGACTGTGGAATGAAATCCTTTGCAAGCTAGCAATAAATTATTACAGGAAATAATTTTAACAATTTCTATATTCAAAATATCAACTTAAATTGAAAGTATACACGTTTTACAAATATCAACCTCCAATGGCGTCTTTCTCGATCAAAGGACAAACGAAGGCTAGCTATGCATTCAAGCGAGCGTCACAGGCTCCTACAGCATTAACGGCTACAAGAAGACAGAGACAGTAATGTTTTAACCTCCATCATTCATAGGCAATTTAATATGCTTCTTTGTAGTTATTTCTAATTATCACTATCTGCTTCGATACATACATTCACCGATCACAGACGTTATTTGTGAAATATAAATACATAAATAATGTACAATCATAAAAATGAAAAATTGTTATTTCATTTATACATAATCTACAACCAATTATACGGTAACGAAATAATAATAATAATAATAATAATACAGATAACTGTTTATTATTTGTATGACTTTTTTTGTATATTCTAACGTTTCTGTAAATGTCTTGCCAGGAGACGTCACAAATGGATTGGGTTTGGCGTATGCTTGGAGAACGTGATCTGCATCATGTGTAGTGCAAGGACTGAAATATTGAGGACATAGTTGAATGGGGTGTTTTTGTCGATTGGGGCGTGCCGCGTCATTGCGCTTAAGAAAACATAGCATGCGGATCTTGAGGATCAGTTTCTAGATTATGAATGTATCTGCATGATAACGCAGTCATAAAGCAACATCTGTGTGCCAATGGTCTGTGGACAGTAATATTCCTACATTCCTGAGATGGACTGGCCTTCCCAGAGATCCGACCTGAAGCCAACGGGGCATCTTTGGGATTATCTAGAGCGTCGGATTTGCTCTAGACCCATGCATCCAACATCACTGTCTTCTCTCAACGCTGCTCTTAAAGAGGAATGAGCTGCCATTCCTCAGCAAAAGTTTCACACGTCTAACTGAAAGTACCGACGGCAGAGTTCATCCCACCAGAAAATCGGAAGGTGGACGTAGCACATATAAATGCCTGTGAGGTACCCCTTATTCATATTACATTTTATTTCCGTATTTTTTTCCTTCAGATTTACATTTTAAACCACGTCTGCAGATATCAGCAGCATTCAGTAACCTCTTGCAGCGCTGCAGAACGCTCAGCAGGATGAAAGATTTCATCCCGATGCTGGCTGAAGTAGCTGGACCAAATGTTTCAAATGGCTCTGAGCCCTATGGGACTTAACATCGGAGGTCATCAGTCCCCTAGAACTTAGAACTAATTAAACCTAACTACTAATTACATCACACACATCCATGCCCAAGGCAGGATTCGAACCTGCGACTGTAGTGGTCGCGCAGTTCCAGACTGAAGCCCAAAGAAACGGTCGGCCACTCCGGCCGGCAAGTAGCTGGACCACCTGGCTCTGTTGGCAGACGGTGTGGTGAGGTGCTGAGGTTAACTGTGAGAAAGACAGCTACGTCAGCGCACTATACGTAGGGCTACCACAGCAACTCTGGCGCCAAGCAAGTGATTTTATGAAATAAATATTTGCTGATAAAAGGCACATTTTCCAAAACAGATATTAGGAGAAGCCTGTTAGTCAAAAACACCTTTTTACAACTACATTACGACGTAAGAAAGTACCCACTTCAGTTAACACATGGACAATGTTTAAGATAACGAATTTGTTTGAACATTACTCTGTTCCACGGTTGTTCAGTACCACATCCAGATCGTGCGCCATAGTTGCCCATCCGCCGATTGGATGCCTGCTTATCCTGTCCTGTCGTAAGACCATGATTTCAGAGAAAAACTAGTTTTGAGTTAAAAGTGATGGACCCATTCATTATTGTCAAATATTAGTTCCTTCTGAAATAAACGCATCATAAGGGCATCCATGAACATTATTTCAACTAACATAACTCCCCAGATTTATCACTTAGAAATCAGACAGTCCGATGGCGCTGATTCTGCTTCTGCGACGGAAATCAGCTACGAGAGCTTCGCGGCAAAAAAAGGTAGGAAAAAATCCTGTGCGAGTACTCACTAAGATAATCCAAGGACGCGTTGTCTTCATGTCCCAAATGGAGAATGTTGGCCAGTCATCCTGTGCGACTATTATACCATCCTCTGCGGATTCATTGACTGAACTGAGGTACTGCTGAAGGTTCAGCATGAAGGGGGAGGGGATCTTCTATGTACACTAATACATATAGGGATACACCGGGGAGGAGATCTTACATGTCCAATAAAACATATAGGGATATATTTCAGCAGATGGTTCCAAGTCTGCTCCGTTGATACTGCTGTTATATGACACTAGGGCTTTTTCCTCGTTTTCAGAAGAGCAAAGTTTTACAATTCTGAAGATTTAGAGAGAGTTGTTAACTTTTGCACTACTTTAGATCTTATCAAGATCCGACTAAATATTTATTGTAATTTTGCCACAGAAATTCATTCCAAATAACTGCGAAATTATGAGATTATTATTAAGATTATCTGCTATGTCATTAATATAAAACATCAACGAGAAGAGTCCCAACGCACCTCCGTGAGGCACGCTTCAAATTATTTATACTTCCGTCACTGGCTCTCCGTCAAAGTTAATGTGCTGTATGCAGTGCTTGTACATAATGTTAATGGCGGGATTTCCACGCCCAATGTGCGATTACAATCAAGTGATATTCCTTTGCATAGCAAACGTGTAGCGCACTTCATGCAGTTTGTCTTTTGTTGCGTGTGATCTTATGGTGTTGGCAGTTTAATAGCCCGCTATGCACCTTTAATCTCTGTCAAAGATCTGATGACAGCATCAGCAGGAATTTCGTAAAAAATGCGTAAATGACCTAGTCCTCATTATTCGTAATAATTTACAAGTATTGATAGTGTTTTTTTCTTGTATTAGTAGGCTACAATTTCCCTTGGTTTCAACCGTGCCGCTGTAACAATATAGGTACTCTTAAAAAAAATGGATCCAAGCACTATGGGACTTAACATCTGAGGTCATCAGTCCCTTAGAACTACTTAAACCTAACTAACCTAAGGACATCACACACATCCATGCCCGAGGCAGGATTCGAGCCTGCGACCGTAGCAGCAGCGTGGTTCCGGACTGAAGCGCCTAGAACCGCTCGGCCAGGTACTGTTACAGGGAGAATGAGTAATGATAGACTTAAGCTCCAACAACAAAGGCAAAGGCTGCTTGCTGCCAATGTGAATAAAGTTGTATGACAGTGGAACAGTGTCTTAAATGCTACACTCCTTCCTGACTGTACACACGACGGCAAACTAATTAGATTCAGTAAGATAGGCTTCGGTGTAACGAAAGCGTGATGACTGGTGTAAGTGGCAGTAGAAATTGAAATATCAATCACATAGCAGTTAAAATTGAGGAAGAAGGGATAAAAGCGCTGAAAGGATATGTGGGGAAGGCTCTATGACACCTTCACGTTTCCTGAAACGTGGGCCCTCAATGAGATTGCCTGCCACGTGTCTCCGTAAAATGCTATTTATTTTGTTTTGCTGGAATTCAAACCCAGTGTATTACTGACTGGGGGTTCTGAAGATCCGGTATTTGTGAATTTTCCAATAAAACAACAGAGAGTTAGCTAATTTCTTCGTTTGATTTAGTACGAATCTTAAGTTCCACAGGTCAATAACTAACGTGACGTAGTCACTTAGCTGTTAAGTATTCTCCAGGATTGTAAATGAATTTTTTTGTTCGTGAGTGACGGTGAAACAAGGAGGAGGAGGGGGGGGAGGGGAGGAGATAAGAGACGCATAAACGTAAAAAAAAAGGCAGAACTGGGAATTTGAGTATTTAAATTCTGCATGTTTATTGCAAATTTATACGTCGATCATAAAATTTTCATTTTACTTAAATGATGACACGTTCTACTTCCCAGAATTATGACCCCTTGAACCATGAAACGACAAACTTTCATCGATTATGGTACCTCTATCGTTGAAACTTCCTATCAGAAAGCTATTCCCCAGGCTAGGACAAGATCTCATGATCATTGCCTTTCGCGCGATAATACTATACCAAATGCGCTGTCCAGGCTCACGGGAGCCAAAGATTCTAGGTTCGTGGCCGGCCCGCCATATTTAAGATACCCAGAAGTATCGTATCAGTGCACACTATGTCCACAGGAAGTTCTCTGTCAGTAGTTTTCAGCCGTGTATAACGCAGTGACTGACTCACTGATGAGCATGCTCTCACCGCATTCCTTACTAGAAGAAATTGTAATTTTGTAACAAGTAGACGGAAATAAGCACATTTTCAGGGCCTAAATGCTACGGAAGGTGGATGACACACGTAACCCACCAGAAACCAATTTTTTACAGAATCTAACATCCTGTAGGAAACAACTCCAAACGCCTGATTATAAATGAGTTACTTAAATACGTGATTTAAAGCATGTAATACCCGTACGGTTGCAGACCCATCTCAAGGTTTGTGATCTCACATTTCCTGAACTATATGTCCTTCAGCAACACAATTTTACAAGTACCTTCAATCTACAATGTGAATACAGGCTGTAAAATCCGTTGCGAATAGAGTTAGTAATAAAGAAGTAATTAATTAAAACGTCAAGCCGCATGCTGAAATTTTACTGCGTATAAACATTTTTGCTGTCGTTGTTTTGTGGGGGATGCCAGCGAGAAAAAGTTTTGCAAATATTTGAAATTATTTCTAATGTTTGTTGGAACTTGGATCTAATGTGCCATCGAATGTAGTGCACTCCCCTATTTTAGAAAGTAGAATCATGAAAAAAGAGTTTGTGGTGCATTACTGGTAGGCTAAATTTACTCTACGCATCGATGGATGTGTGCAAGTACACGAACTATCAAAAAACATATGTCTTTAAGTGACCTTTTGTTAAGTGACACAGTTATTGAAAAAGAACGCCAAGCTTGACTACCTGTATGGAATGCAAATTAACATAGAATTAACTACAAGCGTTGCTCATGCTGATGCTCACGCTGATGTCGTCGTTATCCTCGGAGGAGTCTGCATCAGAAACATATTCGTTTCCTCTTTCCCGCTCATCCTTGGTGTCGTTTTACAGCACATCACCTCCACTGGCGTCCAGATGATTTGACAGACAACATTTCTTGAATGGAATTTACAGTCATTGGTGTTTGAAAGCTTTTCCTGGCAGCCGAGACCCAGTGTGCAATAATTTCGGGTTCAGCACCGATAATATTATTGATTGGCGACTACATGTTGTCTTGTGCACTACGACCAGATAACAGGTATACTTGAAAAAAGAGACAGCATTGGTCGTATTTCTGTCACTGAGTGACCATCTTCAGTGCTATATTGTATAACTTAAATTGGGATGCACTGTTGTCACTAAGCTTACGGCAATCACTATGTGATTTAAGTTATACAATATAGCACTGAAGATGGTCACTCAGTGACAGAAAATCGATTTTGCAATAGTAAAAAATATACGACCAATGCTGTCTCTTTTTTCAAGTATACCGATAATATTTCCTGCTGCGTAGAAAAATCTTTTTCGTTTTTGAAAGGTTTCTATGTACTAATGTCCAGAACTTGTAACGCATACGTCTATACTAATGTTTATTGGATGTAGCATGGAAGCTATTCCTCATTGGCTAGGTTATGGATATTCTTCTATATGTCGTCAGTGAGATGAGCACAAAATGCATCAAGACAAATCACTGATAGTAGTTTGGAATGATCACCACGACGGAGTGCCCTTAAGTTTCGGAATCAGTCGAGCACTGAAGTTTCATTCATCCCGACTCTTAATGTCATACAATGACGTCATGGGGCAACAGCTTTTCATTTTTAGGCGTCTTGTGGCTTATTTTGGCCATGAAGATTATAAAATGAACATATTTGCACCCGCATGCTGTGATTGCCAGCATTAAAACTATGCACTGTTTCTCACACCTTGATATTTCGGTGGTCACTTGTTTTGTACTCGTCTCAGCAAACATGTAATTATGTGACACATCAAATCATATTTGTGTCTCATCAACGTCGCCTATTTGGCACATCGAAAAATTCTTCTCTTTCTGAAGTGACATACCGCTCAAATTTGCGTTTTTGTCAAAATCATGTGGAAGCTTTTCCCATAAGGTTGTACAACGTCGCAGAGATAAGCCCGTCCGTTTCACAAAGCGATCAACCCTACCACGGGTAGCCTTAAACTTTCACCTTGGTTTATTAAGAACTGCACCCAAAAATTTCGTTTTCTTATTTGTTTATTTTTTATGGTGTCCTCAGTCACAGGTTGCCCATTCTTCTTCCATTCACGGACAATTTATAGAACTTTTGCTTCAAAGTCAGGATGTCTTCCATTGCGAGGGCCAGTGAATTTCTTTCTACAAACAATATTGCAAGTAATGGTAATATCTATTTTTTCGATAAGCTAATGTTACTCTCGGCTACAGCGAACACTCGTCCCACTCTCCTGTTAAGATACTTTACAGCACAGCTTGAAAGTAGCATCATATGATGTTCTTCTCTGCTTTCCTTCCATTTTGTGATCACCTAATGCAAACACACTACGCAGTAATAGGCCAGCAATAGTGTTACGAAGTTGAGAACTACAATGCACTATGACGTAAGGAACAATATCTAAATTTCGATTGTATTGTCGTTAAATGACAGACTCAAGTTTGTTCTAGAATCTAATATGCCATCGAATCTTATGTGGACTCCAGATTTGAGTACTGCATAAGGTAAAATTTGGCACTCAAAAGCACCCTGAGGAGAGTAACACAAGAATCCGCAGGAGTCACAATAGGGAGAAATACAAATATTCTGGCTGCCGCGTATGATATTGTAATGATAGGAAGGATCATGGAAGACCTGGAGAAAATGGAAACTGTAATGGAAGAATCTAAGAACGCAGGTATAAGTATAAATTAAAATAGAACAATGTTCATGATAAAAGGAATATAAGCTCAGTCAGAACCAAACGATCTAACAATCACGAACCTAGCAATACAGGAGACAGGCACGTTCACACGCCTAGGTGGCCACATCAACCAACAAAACTTTACTAAACAAGAGATCGTAACGAGAATTCAAGCCGGGAGAGGGGGGTGGGGGAGATGTTTAGGAGCTACACATAACATCATAAACTGTATGTTTCTATAGAGGCAGGCAAAAGTAAGAATATGTCAGACCATCATAAAACCAGTAGCGGGCTTTGCTAGCGAGACATGGACACAGACAAATAAATAAAGAACCTCATCACTTTTGAAAATAAAGTACTGAGAAAAATACATGGACCAACAAAAGAAAGTAAACAGTGGAGAATAAAGAAAAACGGAGAACACAGACAATCATACACACCATATGACCTCGTAGCGAGGGTGAAAACTAAAAGACGTTTGAGGAGAAGACGGGAGAACACTGTAATGAAGGCAGTGATGGATGGAGAAGCCGAAAGAACGAGACCATTAGAACGGCCGAGAAAGAGGTGGAAGGATAATACCATGGGAGACACGCAGATACTGAGGTTGGGTGAAGGGGATGCAGCTGACAGGAAGGCGCGGAAGGTTGGAAAGCCAAGCACGGGCTGCGGTTTGTGTGGCCAGTGTAGGAAAGTAAGTGTACGCTAAAAGAAAGTGAGCAGTACATTCGCGTAAATACGGTAGCTAGGAGCTGTCGTTCCGAAATACTGGATGAATATATTCTGGATCATTTGCGAGGAGTGAGTTACGCTGCCCCACAGCACAGTTTCTAACTTTAACTCTAGACAAACAGCGTTAAATGTGTGCTCAAAAGTATCCAGACATCTGGCTGAAAATGACTTGGTGGCGCCCTCCGTCGGTAATGCTGGAATTTAGTATGCTGTTGGCCCTCCCTTAGCCTTGATGACAGCTTCCACTCTCGCAAGCATACGTACAATCAGGTGCTGGAAGGTTTCTTGGGGAATGGTAGCCCATTCTTCACGGAGTGTTGCATTGGTGTCGGTCGGTAAGGCCTGGCACGATGTCGGCGTTCCAAAACATCCCAAATGTGTTCTACAGGATTCAGGTCAGGACTCTGTGCGGGCCAGTAGATTACAGGGATGTTATTTTCTTGTAACCACTCAGCCACAGGCCGTGCATTATGAACCGGTGCTCGATCGTGTTGAAAGATGCAGTCGTCATCCCTGAATTGCTCTTCAACAGTGGGAAGCAAGAAAGTGCTTAAAACATCAATGTAAGCCTGTGCTGTGATAGTGCCACGAAGAACAACAAGGGGTGCAAGCCCCCTTCATGAGGAACACGGCCACACCATAACACCACCGCCTCGGAATTTTACTGTTTGCACTACACACGCTGGCAGATGATTTTCACCGGGCATTCGTCATACCCACACCCTGCCATAGGATCGCCCCATTGTGTACCGTGATTCATCACTCCACACAACGTTTTTCCACTGTTAAATCGTCCAATGTTTACGTTCCTTACACCAATACAGACGTCGTTTGGTATATACCGCTATGATGGTGGCTTACGAGCAGCCACCCGACCTTGAAATCCAAGTTTTCTCACCTCCTCCGCAACTGTCATAGCACTTGCAGTAGGCCCTGATGCAGTTGGGAATTCCTGTATAACGGTCTGGATAGATGTCCGCCAATTATACATTACGACCCTCTTCGACTGTCGGCGGTCTCTGTCAGTCAACAGACGAGTTCGACCTGTACGCTTTTGTGCTGTACGTGTCCCATCAAGTTTGCACTCCACTATCACTTCGGAAACAGTGGCCCTACGGATGTTTAGGTGTGTGTAAATCTCGCGTACTGACGTATGACAAAAGTGACACCCAATCACCTGATCACGTTCGAAGTTCGTGAGTTCAGCGGATCGCATCAGTTTGCTCTCTCACGATGTCTAATAACTACTCAGGTCGCTGATAAGGAGTACCTGGCAGTAGGTGGCAACACACTGCACCCGATATGAAAAACGTTTGTTTTTGGGACTGTCCGGATACTTTTGATCACATAGTGTACGTCTAACGAGCAGATGACTACAGCATTTTATATTTTTATACTCGATCAGTGGTTATTCGTAGTCAAAGTTTTTTGCTCCTGGAAGACGTTAAATAGGCAACCTATTAGTGGGTTTGTGCGTCTATTCTATCCGTTAACCAATATAGACTGTCAAAGTTTGTCTCTTTTACAGACGCATGTAGGCCCCTACCAGGCATCCGTAAAATAGATGCAACGAATGGAACCGTATGCTCTCTGAAAATGCCAAGATGGCAAACTTTGCTGCGCATGCGCAGCTATTGAGCAAAGCGACTGGAGGTTTGTACGGCATAAGGGTTTCTCGCGGGTGACTTAAATCACCGTTACGGTATCTGCGGCCCAGCTCGTTATGCGGAATCCCAGGGGTCTTACTGTGAAGACAGTATGGCTGGCCGCTGCCGCAGTCCGGGCCAAACTACCCTAATGAAGACGTAGGACCCAGACCGAAGGTCGTACTTCTACATTCTGCTGGAAACTAAAATATTTTTTCTCACATAATGACCGTCCAGATTTTTGATGTTCTCAGTTATATCTTCAGTAAATATTTTTTCTATTTACTGTCAGCACTTTGCATGAGTAGTGAAACATAATTGCAGGAAAATATTCCTTTTACCAACTGTTTCACTACTTATGTATTTTTGGACCTAGTTATTAGCCCGTTGTTTAGCTTTACAGTGTATTACCAACCTACCCTATTACTACTAAAATCATCAATGAATATTAATGAGCACTTTTTTGAGTATACCGTAACTTATTCATTGCAGCAATTTTAAGCGAGAAGGAAGTTTGAAATAATTAATACAACGAGATAGTCATGTGGTTATTACAGCTGGTCGTGGATAATCTGTCTCGTTGAAAATCATGGCTCGCTAAAAACAATAATGTGTGAGCGGTATGGATTCTGCGCTTGACAATTTGGACACTTCATTTTATTCGTTCATCTCACTTTTCAGTATAATTTCACGAATCATTTTCCTTTCTAGTACAGTCCATTCATTAGTACATAACTTCAGAATAACTTATCCATAGACACATCTCGCACCAACTCCATAACAACTGCTCACTCCATGAGAGACCTTTTCACCACAACTGGCTTGAAGCAACATAGACATAATCGCTGACATTTTATAACCAGAGGATTTTATACACATAAAATATTCACTTTACAAATATTGTCAAGTTATTATACAGAATATATTATGCAATGATACAATTTCATACATGGTTATAATTTTCAATTAGAGGGAAGTATTAAAAAACTGTTTTTTCGAAAAAATCTTAGGTTAATTTTCATGTGGTATTTAGGTTCATGAAAATAAAAGACCTTATTGATTATGCTATCGAAACTACAGTAAATACAGAATTATTATTTGGATTCCGTTGGATCATGTCATCACCACAACACGAGTGAACAAAAACGTACGCTGACTACAGTAAATACAGAAACCCAACTTCGACTCCGTTGGGCCATGTCATCAATACAATGCGAGGGACTAAAATAGGAACACTGGGTAATATGTTACTGCACATGCTGAGATATATACCTGTGTATAAACAAGGTAAAGGATTTAAAGTTATCGCTGGGTTTATTCATAACACTGATTTCATCAGTTCCTACTTTCATATTCGTACTACAATTAATTACTGACAAAATCCTTTATAACGGAATATCACCTAAGAAAAATGAATTGGGAAATTGCGAGAGCAGCCAGCTTAGGCAATATCAGTGGGTTGAAAGTAAATGGAGACTGTTCACTCGTTCAGTTGCCGCATGAGCCACGTCCTTTCCAACCAAGCCTACACTTTTGTGTTTGAGGAATACTTGTAATAACATTTAAACGAATTCTTGCCTACTGTCTCCCTGATATAACAGTTCATGCAACATTTCTTTTTTTTTATAAGAGGGCCGATTAAAAAGATCCCAATAGAATCCCATACTGACCCTTTGCATATACGCTAATGTTTATACAGGGTGTTACAAAAAGGTACGGCCAAACGTTCTGGAAACTTTCCTCACACACAAATAAAGAAAGATGTTATGTGGACATGTGTCCGGAAACGCTTAATTTCCATGTTAGAGCTCATTTTAGTTTTGTCAGTATGTACTGTACTTCCTCGATTGACCACCAGTTGGCCCAATTGAAGGAAGGTAATGTTGACTTCGGTGCTTGTGTTGACATGCGACTCATTGCTCTACAGTGCTAGCATCAAGCACATCAGTACGTAGCATCAACAGCTTAGTGTTCATCACGAACATGGTTTTGCAGTCAGTGAAATGTTTACAAATGCGGAGTTGGCAGATGCCCATTTCATGTAAGGATTAGCACGGGGCAATAGCCGTGGCGCGGTACGTTTGTATCGAGACAGATTTCCAGAACGACGGTGTCCCGGCAGGAAGACGTTCGAAGCAATTGATCGGCGTCTTAGGGAGCACGGAACATTCCAGCCTATGACTCGCGACTGGGGTAGACCTAGAAGGACGAGGACACCTGCAATGGACGAGTCATATCTTCGTGCAGTTGACGATAACACAATGTCAGCGTCAGAGAAGTTGCTGCTGTACAAGGTAACGTTGACCACGTCACTGTATGGACAGTGCTACGGGAGAACCAATTGTTTCCGTACCATGTACAGCGTGTGCAGCCACTATCAGCAGCTGATTGGCCTCCACGGGTACACTTCTGCGAATGGTTCATCCAACAATGTGTCAATCCTCATTTCAGTGCAAATGTTCTCTTTGCGGATGAGGCTTTATTCCAACGTGGTCAAATTGTAAATTTTCACAATCAACATGTGTTGGCTGTCGAGAATCCGCACGCAGTTGTGCATTCACGTCATCAACTTTTGGGCAGGCATTGTTGGTGAGGTCTTGATTGGGCCCCATGTTATTCCACCTACGCTCAATGGAGCACGTTATCATTATTTCATACGGGATAATCTACCTGTGCTGCTAGAACGTGTGCCTTCACAAGTACGACACAACATGTGGTTCATGCACGATGGAGCTCCTGCAACAACAGATTCGGCGACCGATGGATTAGTAGAGGCGGACCAATTCCATGGCCTCCACGCTCTCCTGACCTCAACCCTCTTGACTTTCATTTATGGGGGCATTTGAAAGCTCTTGTCTACGCAACCCCGGCACCAAATGTAGAGACTCTTCGTGCTCGTATTGTGGACGGCTGTGATACAATACGCCATTCTCCAGGGCTGCATCAGCACATCAGGGATTCCATGCGACGGAGGGTGGATGCATGTATCCTCGCTAACGGAGGACATTTTGAACATTTCCTGTAACAAAGTGTTTGAAGTCGAGCTAGTACGTTCTGTTGCTGTGTCTTTCCATTCCATGATTAATGTGATTTGAAGAGAAGTAATAAAATGAGCTCTAACATGAAAAGTAAGCGTTTCCGGACACATGTCCACATAACATATTTTCTTTCTTTGTGTGTGGGGAAGGTTTCCTGAAAATTTGGCCGTACCTTTTTGTATCACCCTGTGTAACTCCATCGGAGTCGCGATGGGTTGCATGTACACTGCAGTAACGACCTCATACGGGCACTTTTTGATAGACAGTTATACACCTGACTTGTACAAACTCTTCAGTCCGGCGTGTCTTGTTTTTCATGCGCAGTGTAAAAAAATGTACAAGTATAATTTATACTTCTCACCTGGTAAGTCGATAGAATAATGCAAATGAAGTCACTTGGATTTCATATCCCACCGATTTGGAATATTTTCAACGTAGAGATCACGAAGCTTTTCACAGAAACACGTGTAACAGGTTTTATGCCATCTGAATCGTTTGTGGTAATGGTCTTTATGCCTAATTATCGTCACCAGTCTGATCAGTGCAGGTCTCTTCACCTCAGCATAATCTGTGCATCTCACTTGACATCATCTAAAACTGTAAGAGACTGTCGAAAGAATATATTAATAAACGGCGAGCTTTGTTCAAACCCCATTTAATACTACATGTAGCACGATATCATGGACACAGAATATAGAGATGAAAAAATGTTTCAGAATTGTAGAAAAGGTACAAACAATACTTACGGGCTAACATTAAAATTTTCCTTGGGTTACAGTGACATAAAAAAATAATGTCTAGAAAGCAACGGAAAGAACACCAGGAACAGGACTGAACAGTCAGGAAATTACAGTGGCCAGTATGAGATGTGCGATATTTCAATATTCTCCGTTACCTGTGTAGGTGGACTGGCGGATCGCATGCTTTGGTGTTCATTTTGCAGTTACCGTAAACGTTTCGGGCTCAAATAAACACACGCTGGCATACTGACAATGGGACTACTCGGCAATCGGATTTTTTATTTTTCTTTTTTTTTTCAATATTGTGTATGGTACTTGTAGTTGACAACTTCAGTACTACTTTTCCAGAACAGTTTTATGCAATCCTCAAAAATTCTCGAGAAAACTGATTCTGAAATTTACCAACTATCTTTAATATGCTAAGACAAGTTTAATTCTTCTCGCCATGCTGTGTAGAAGTGTACTAGAATGCTCGCCTGCCAAGTAGAAGCCGACAAAAATTTTTAAACCAAGGTGCCTGCCCTAATAACAGTTCTATGAATTTTAAAATACATGGAGATGGAATAAAATCAGTCGCTGCATCAATCTCGTTTCGGTAATAATTTTTTTCGCCATTTTGTTTCGTCCATTTCAAATTCCATCGTAATTTAAATATAAAATTCATCAAATATACGCTAACAAATATTTAATAGCTATTTTTTCGGTAAATGGACGTCTTCTTATTTCTAATTTCACATACCTCACCAAATCCTGCTTTTATTGCAAATCTAATTTCTAAATTATTAATCCTTTAGGTAAAAATTCTTTAAATTAAACAAGTACGAATTAAATTCCTTTTCGTCCTTACGAAATTTTCGTTTAAGGGAAATCTTCATGGAACATGCACCTTTGTTGAAATATTTTTGTTGTGGTTGGCAGGAGA
This sequence comes from Schistocerca serialis cubense, assembly GCF_023864345.2. Lineage (NCBI taxonomy): Eukaryota > Metazoa > Arthropoda > Insecta > Orthoptera > Acrididae > Schistocerca > Schistocerca serialis. Next base: position 541,347,504 of record NC_064644.1, on the reverse strand, counting down.
GCCAACACCGTGTTACTAGAGGAGGCCGAAATGCACGCGTTTTAGCTCACGCAGGCTGGCGTGAGGTCTGGAACAGGACAAGGAAATTAGAAATTAGAAAAACAGACGTAGGTGGTGGAATACTTAACTTTAATCCATTTATGATGAACGTCGTTCTTGACGGTACATGATTCACAATATCAATAGTAACTGGTAATGGCGCCGTGCTAGGTCGTAGCAATTGACGTAGCTAAAGGCTATGCTAAACTATCATCTCGGCAAATGAGAGCGTATTTTGTCAGTGAACCATCGCTAGCAAAGTCGGCTGTACAACTGGGGCCAGTGCTAGGAAGTCTCTCTAGACCTGCCGTGTGGCGGCGCTCGGTCTGCAATCACTGATAGTGGCGACACGCGGGTTTGACGTATACTAACGGACCGCGGCCGATTTAAAGGCTACCACCTAGCAAGTGTGGTGTCTGGCGGTGACACCACAATTTTGGCAGGGCCGGGAATCGAACCTGTGCCACAAACATTTAAGCGAGCATTTTACAAAAGTGAGGGCAACATAAGCCTTTTACAGGCAGGCAGAAGGCCTGATTCGACTCGTATCTGGCAGATCGCTTGTGTACAGCCTAGAAAATAAATAATCTGATACATTTTGGCTCATCACCCCCACAGGTAAAGTTCATGATGCGCCATAGATGAAAACCGCCGAGATCAACAGATGGTTGAAATCTGAGCATTTTTTATCGCCTTATATGGCGTACGCAAATACATATTGATCTAGAAATGCAGTTTTATTTGTATTTCTCCGTTTCGCAATTCATAGGATTAGGAAGGCTGGTAACGTTGATAAATCGATAAAGAATCTCAAAATACTTGAATCAGCAATGAATTAAAGTTTTAATATATGAGAAACAATCAGCCTCGATTGCGCTAATGAAACCAACCTTCAGCCCAAACAATTGAGCCTTCTTCAGAAGATATATGTAGATCTATAATTTGTGTTAGAGGGCATAGAGGCCCACCGCACGGCGTCCATGGAGACGAGGCGCATGCCAGAGCTTAAGTTAGATCTTGTTGTTGATTTAGTAATTATGTACCGCATTTTTAAAATGTGACTACCCCTATTCAGACTGTTTTAGTTTTATTTCTAGACTATGCCCTCTTAGACAAATTATAGATTAAGATATATCTCCTGAAGAAGGCTCAATTATTTCGGCTAAAACCTAGGTAAACATTGGTTTCATTACCGCAGTCGAGGCTGTTAGTTTTTTATGTATTAGATTATCACGATTGCTAACTGTGCTGCAATGTTGAAAGTACAATTAAAATTTTGTTCCTCATTGTAAGAAACAGTTTCAAATACTACGAGGACGAGCATTCGACGCGCGTTACCGCGAAAAGCAGGAAAACGAACCCTTGTCGCAGTTGATAGTGTAAATTTAGTAACGCATTCGTACCCGTCTCACAACTGCATCAAAGCGACTGTAAAATTCCCCCATACAGTGCTTACAAGGTACTAATGACTAATTTGATGCTCAGGCTGTATAATATGTAAATCGTTCAGCCGACTTGTTACAAAATGTTTACGTCACTGGTTCTAAACCCGGTAATTTGACAATTTAAATGAGATCATTTTAAAACTGTACATTGCTGCTAAAACCTTTGGTCTGATATTGCATTCCTGGGGTGGACAAACTAACACTGTCTTGCATACGAGCATGTTTACGCGGCAGATGGCGAAGGTGGGCTGACTTGCATGGTAGAAGTAATAGCGCCAAATTTCGCATATGTGTCAGCCTTGTGACGTTTATTTTTACCGCCAAGTTAAGAAGTTTATTTCGGGGCTTCAGAATTGGAATCTGCTTCTCGAAACCCAGCGGATTGTCGACAACCGCACAGATGCAATAACAGCTCACGATATAATTCACGATTATCTTTCGGTTCAGATATTTAAGGCAATGTTACTGTATGCGTGGTGGCATCAAAATTAATTGCGAAAATATATATTTTTAAATTTAAACCATGTCTCTTTTCGAATCCTTGAAATGACCTATGTTACTGCAATGTAAGTGGATTCACTAGGTTCCCAATCACTAGATTAGCGCTGAGAGTGTAGTTTCTTTTAATGATTACACATTGGCGAAAAAGTATCAGTTTTTAGAAATGACGTGATTCCTTGCAGATTAAAACTGTGTGCGGGACCGAGACTTGAACTCGGGACCTTTGCCTTTCGTGGGCAAGTGCTCTACCATCTGAGCTACCCAAGCTCGACTCATGCCCCCTCCTCACAGCTTTACTTCTGCCAGTACCCACTCTCCTACTTTCCAAACTTTACAGAAGCTCTCTCCGCTGCAAAGTGAAAATCTCATTCTGAAAACGTCCCCCAGGCTGTGGCTAAGCCATGTCTCTGGAATATCCTTTCTTTCAGGAGTGCTAGCTCTGCAAGGTTCGCAGGAGAGCTTCTGTAATGTTTGGAAAGTAGGAGACGAGGTACTGGCAGAAGTAAAGCTGTGAGGACAGGGAATGAGTCGTGCTTGCGTAGCTCAGATGGTAGAGCATTTACCTGCGAAAGCCAAAGGTCCCGAGTTCGAGTCTCGGTCCGGCACACAGTTTTAATCTGCCAAGAAGTTTCATATCAGCGCACACTCCGCTGCAGTGTAAAAATCTCATTCTGACGTAATTTTCTTAAATGCGTGGTGTGTTTGTAATTTGGCCCACAGCATTCCTCTATACTGGTAAAAAGCGTGGTGCCCTGCGACATTAACCTCGGGCTCAGAGACGCTTCCAGTGTAGTGGGACGCGAAATTGAAGCGTCACCCCTCCACCAGTGTCAGCCCAGTTTGCAGGTGAATATAGGTTTAATTTAGTTTTTTGTTTATGTATTTTTGTAATATTTGTAATGGTTGTGAATTGTCTAAAGTTTGTACTTATTTTTTATGTTTCATGTACGGAGAGGGCGGCCCAACGAACGGAGACAGCATCTTCGTTGCCGGGACCAGAGAGAATATTGCTGGCCTCTATACGTCGCGGGTCGACAGACAAAGAGCAACAGAAGATCCTGAAACCGAGTTGTTGCGTCGTGCTCCTAAAAATTGAAAAATTGTGATTTTTTAATGTTTTGTACAACAATGACGTCATAGAAAGTTTAATCATGTGTGAATGTTCAGTCCTATCTTGTCAAGGCTCAGGTTCACGTCTATATGTAGGAAGATAATAAACTAGGGTATACTACAAAAGTTTAAATACGTGTTCCGAGAATTTATTTATGAAGAATTATGTTAAGTAATTTATTTGACAAGATTATTAATTTTTGACAGCGTTCATTGCGAGTGTGATTCTTGAAAGTTTATTCAATATGGTTCTAATATTTGTTAAGTCAGATAACTTGCATTAATATAATTTCTGAGGAGAAACAAACGACATCTAAATTGAAAAAGTTTACGCAAACCAATTGGACTGAGTGACGTAATTCTGCGCATACGACTCAAATGATGATGTTTTAATTACAGTTTCGTTCAAGAACCATTTAGAGACAATTTAAAAAGAACTTAAATAATTTTGAAGTGTGTTGTAACTGACGTAGGTGACGAAGTCTGCACATGGTCATATATCAAAAGAAAACCATTTATACAAAAGTTACGTCGTTACACTACACCAGAAGCAAGGTATCGAGACATGCAAAGAAAAAGGCCACACCTCATAGATCATGTGAGGTGTAAGGTTGGTTAATAAATTCACATTGGTCCCAAATTACACCACAATTCTGGCCGGTGCCCTTGTAGTCGTGTAACACGATGGGAAGGCCGTGACACTCCCTGTAACACATTTCACCCCCCGTTTTGACGTCTGCGTGATGGGGGAAATAATCGCGATACCCAGTGTTGAAATCTCATCCACGCACCTTTGTTGAGCACATTGCAAATGGACTTCCGAGAAACTCTTACACACATTCATCTGAGTGGTGCCTGACTGACAGCCAACCATTTCGACACCCTTTAGGTGCTGAGCCAAAATATCAAAGTCTTTCAATTCGTGTTCTACCCAAACGACCTACTAAATATGAGCTAAGTTGGTTGGCAGGTCCTGAGGCCCTACCTCTAACCCCCACCACCACACCACAATCCTTGTGAGCGAAACCATTACCTCCACTACTCACAGGTAGTGACTTCATTGCCTCCTGATACCTTCGAGGGCTCATGACGTATTAAGGAAAGTTCAAGGATTGGACTAATGTTGGACACATTGAGAGAAATACGTGTTTCAACATAAGTGCAAATGCTAGCCAAGCCTGCAGGCTGCGCTATTGTATTTGACAACGACTGGCACTTGGAAGGTCCTCAATACGTTGCGAGTGTCTGGTTCAAAATGGCTCTGAGCACTATGGGACTTAACATCTGAGGTCATCAGTCCCCTAGAACTTAGAACTACTTAAACCTAACTAGCCTAAGGAAATCACACACTTCCATGCCCGAGGCAGGATTCGAACCTGCGACCGTAGCGGCCGCGCGGTTCCAGACTGAAGTGCCTAGAACCGCTCATCCACAGCGGCCGGCGGGAGTCTGGCGTGGCCAGAACATTGTTCGGTATTGTCATGAGAGCATTACGTCGGAACAAAGTGAATTCCAACGTGGAAAAACTGTTGGCATTCTTATGGTGGATTCTCCCTTAAACAAGGTAGCTGAATTGTTTGGTATTTCAGGAGGCACTATATTGAATATTTCGTCCACGGAGAGGGAAAGCGGAAAAATATCATCTCCTAAGTCACATCGCGGATGAAAATGTATGTTGAGTGATCGTGACGGACTATCATTGAAGAGGATTTTGACGAAAAATAGATAGATGATGGATGCAAAAGTCACTACAGGACAGAATGCCTCAATCACGAACCCTTTCACCACCACTCCGCCAACAGCCCGGCAGAAGAACGGCGAGCAGTGAGTGAAGGCAGTTTGGCACGCTGTTTACACTGGACTGTCCAGACAGAGCCGCTACACGACGCAGATAAAAACGTAAACATACAGGTTGGCTATCGAAGACGGTTTACCGCTTGTGGGATATCATGTTTGATTCAATTGGAGACAACAGCTTTAAATAAAGGAGTGGCATGTAAGTGTAAATTGTTCAGTCAATTTGTTCAGTGTGTTTTTAATTATCCTTATTCATGTCGAGCACCTACCCCTACTTCAAGACTGAACTTTTCTAGTCTTCATGTGCTGATACTCTATTCTCGTTATTATGCTGCTCCTCTGCATTTTGTGCCCGACTCTAAGTGAGTTATGTATCACCACATTATACTTTTGTAATGTCCCTCCTAAGCTCACCTTGGAAAGTTTAACAGTCCGATTCTAATTTTCTGAACAACATACGACTGAAACTTTTCGCTTTGGTACTTTTAACCCTTTGACAAGCTCAGTGACAATGCGCATTTTTTCTTGTAATCTATCGCCTTCGTTAGTAATGGCCATTATGTGTGATTACAATTACTATTTCTGTTGTATTGTTCGTAATTTCTTAACAATCATTTCTATAATAAGTCACATATTGTTTTGTCTGTTCGATGACGAAACAACTTTCATTGAGCACTGGAATTTACTGATCTTTTATTCCAAGTTATTGTAGGGTCTTTAACACAGCGTAATTCTGATTTAACTATTTCACACTTCCAACAATACTGCTATTTTTTGTAATCACTTTTATTAGTAAATGGTTCATGTTGTGTCTAGACAAGACTGCCTAGACACAATGAGAGGAAGCCTAAAGGCACGCGCTTAAACTCACGCAGGCTGGCGTGAGGTCTGAAACAGCATACGTAATGAATGCTATAAAGAAAAGTACGTAGCTTCTGGAATACTTAACTTTAATCCACATTTGTAGAACATCGCTCTTGATGATACATTAATAGAATCTCAATATCAATTGAATACGGCGCGTTGCTAGGTCGTAGCAAATGTAGCTGAAGGCTATGCTAACTATCGTCTCGGCAAATGAGAGCGTAGTTGTCAGTGAACCCTTTCTGGCAAAGTCGGCTGTACAACTGGGCAAGTGCTAGTACGTGTCTCTAGACCTGCCGTGTGGTGGCGCTCGGTCTGCTATCACTGACAGTGGCGACACGCGTGTCCGGCGTATACTAATTGACCGCGGCCGATTTAAAGGCTACCACCTAGCAAGTGTGGTGTCTGGCGGTGACACCACAGTTCAAATGGCTCTGAGCACAATGGGACATAACATCTGTGGTCATCAGTCCCCTAGAACTTAGAACTACTTAAACCTAACTAACCTAAGGACATCACACACATCCATGCCCGAGGCAGGATTCGAACCTGCGACCCTAGCAGTCGCGCGGTTCCGGACTGAGCGCCTTAACCGCGAGACCACCGCGACCGGCACTTTTATTAGTGAGCTACGATAATTTTCTATTACCCTTCTCTAATATTGTTCATAATTACGTCAAAATTGTTTGGTGTTATTAGTCCCTTACCGTTTTATATGCGTAACGAGTATGAAACATTATATAAGTATTGAAATTTGTTGTTTAATGCACGTAATTCGTTTGTTATGATTTTGAATGATCCAATTTTTGCCAGTTGTTTGAACAAATGTGTGGTATCTCTCACACGTGAATATAATTTGTGCAATTAACGATATGATCTTTACTTGTAAGTATTAAAGAATCGCATAACCGATAAACTGCACTCGTTAGAGTATGTTTATGAGTTTACCTCTCTCTCGGAATGGTGCTGCTTGGATAATCTAGTACAGACAGCGTGCGAAACTGCCAACACGTACTGCTCGTCAGGCTTCTGCTAGGCGGTAGATGGAGTGTTTACTTGATAGTCGTGTTCCACAAACTTCCTTTAAAGTTACGCAAGGTAATTATTTATTTATTTATTTATGCATTTATTTTACCTGGCAAGATTAGGGCCTTCAGGCCCTCTCTTACACCTAACCAGGCATACTCAGATTGAACGAGTTTCAGTTTCTACAGAACATTAAGGACATATAACGTGTTGTAACAGTATTAATGTTAAAGAAAAAACTGGTGATTATAACAGTAGTACAATGATAATTATAAGAATCAAAAAATAATTATAACAATCAATAATAATAATAATAATAATAATAATAATAATAATGACTACGTATATGAAAGTAAACATATTTTTCTTTTATGAATATCAGTCCTATTGCTAGTTGGGAATTTTCTCGTTATGTTCTTGCAGCTTGAACGTTATTCACATCGAGCAGACACATAAGACGATAGAATGCGGTGAAAGAGATTTAGAAGGGGTAGATAGGTTAGAGGAAGAGAAATAGAATGTTAAAATTCGAAGCTATGATGGAGAGGAGAAAGAAAGAGATGAGAGGGGCACAACAATGGCGGCTATGCCGTCCCTAATACGTAAGTTTTGTTCCCTCTTGAATGTTGAGTGGTTCTGGATAAGATGCAGATCACAGGGGAGCGCGTTCCATACTCATAGAGCTGAGATGGAGAATGACAAGGAGATAGATTTTGTTTTATGTAAAGGTACAGCCAAGATGCTAGAAGTATCCGATCTGGTACTGCTGTTGTGGAATGATGATAGGTGTTTAATGTGAGAAGATAAGTATTGGGGGCACCAGTGGCTAAGAAATCGATGAAGTAAGCACATCGTGTGGAGATCGCGTGCCTTATGTGGGCGTATCCAACCTAGCTGGGAGTATGAAGGACTGAAATGATCATACAACCGTATATTGCACATGTATCTAACGCAAGCATTCATCACTAGCTCGAGGCATCTCGAATTTTCACTATTTGTGCCGTGTTGAACTACATCACAGTGGTAAAGATTAGGCAAGACTAGTGTTTGGCTAATTTTTGTTTAACATGGGTTGGAAATATTTTTCTAAATTTTTGAATTGCATGTAGGGAGGAGAGCGATTTCCGGCAAGCTGTGACTGTTTGTTCTTCCCAGTTTAGGTGTTCATCCAAGATTATTCCAAGGGCTTTTACTGTTTTTTGGTATGGTAGTTGGGTACCATTGAGGAGTATTTGAGGAACTGTTTCGCGAAGGTACTGGCTGGTTAACTTTGGATGAGATATAAGTATGGCCTGGGATTTCTTGGGGTTTAGTTTCAGAACTAGGCTCTGTGGCCATCGAGAAACAATGATCTGCGTTCATACTCGCTACTGCATCAGCAATGTTCTTGGGGCTTGCACTTATGTACAGTTGGATGTCGTCGGCATATAGATGGTAGTTGCAGGAGTGAATCACTGAAGAAATATCATTAATGTTGCCGGCCGTGGTGCCCGAGCGGTTCTAGGCGCTTCAGTCTGGAAGCGCGTGACCGCTACGTTCGCAGGTTCGAATCCTACCTCGGGCATGGATGTGTGTGATGTCCTTAGGTTAGTTATGTTTAAGTAGTTATAAGTTCTATGGGACCCCCGATGACCACAGATGTTAAGTCCCATAGTGCTCAGAGCCATTTGAACCCATTTTTGAACTCATTAATGTACAGTGAGAAGAGTAATGGACCAAGGATGGAGCCTTGGGGAACTCCAGAACGCACGTTTTTCCATGATGACTTTTACGACCCACAAATGACTTGTTAACTTCTGTTTTTGAGGTAGCTGTCGAACCAGTGTGTTGGGCTGTTTGAGAAATTCAGCTGTTTCATTTTAATTAGTGATATATCAAAGTCTACTGTATCAAAAGCCTTGCTACAGTCAAACAGTGTTAGTATGGTAGCTTCACGTCTGTCCATAGCATGTTTAATGTCATCAGTTACTTTGATTAATGCAGTTGCTGTACTATGGTGCTTTCGAAAGCCTGACTGATAGTTGTCATGGATGTTATGAGTTTTGAGGTAATCCATCAGCTGTTCATGGACGATGTATTCTAGGGCCTTAGATATTGCAGGTAGTATGCTGATCGGCCTGTAGTCACCTGGCAACTTAGGGTTGTCAGTCTTGGGTATAGGTTGAATTAAGCTTTGCTTCCACTCAGTAGGATATGTACTACTGACAAGAGATAGGTTGAAGATGTCTGTGATAACTGGAGTAATAGTGTCTACGACGTTCTTAATCATGCCAATGCTCACTCCATCATTTCCTACTGCGTCGGAAGAGATTCTCATAATTGCCTCGTGTAATGTGCCGGTAGTGACATGTTTTAGGAAGCCAGGATATTGGCAAAACTCGATAGGGCTTTCTCGAAAAGACTGTTGAGAGTGAGAGTTGCATATTATTTGTAAGTGTAAGCTACTAGAGGTTCTATCTTAATTTTTGTTTTGTTTAACTGCAGTTGAACTTGTAATGTAACCACTGGTCCGTTTCATATACTCATAATTTGCAATTTCATATGCGACACTTTATAAATTTGTTGCTTGCTGTGTTGAAAGATGATTCCAAGTTGAGATACATGACAATTAACTGCAGAAATTTACGATGACCTTTCTTCCAAAAGCAACAAGTGGAAGATCGTTGTGAAAACCTGAAAATGGAACAACAAGTTTCACTAGGATATTGCCAGATTCTGTATAAGTATCATCCTATGTCGCTGTAGAGTGGTATCGTGGGGAATTGCGCCGCGCGGTGTAGCGTAACAGTTCGGCGACGGTGCGAAGCAGCGTTAAGTGTCCTAAATTTGTCTCGGAGACTGCGACGCCAACTGAATTGCACAGTACTGTTCTGTAAGTAGAACTACAACTCGAAAACGAAGGTTTCTTTTGAATAGGTTGCTTCTATTGATAGTTTGAATGCAGTATATTAGCCGAAGGTATTGCCCGTCGTATCTGATCTATCATGGTAAGCAGCATGGACTTCTAGGGATATTGGTTTCTTCACGGGTACCTTAGAGAGATATTGGTAGTAATAATGAACTAAGATGGGCCTATTGCCTATCACGTAGGGCCACGGTCTGCTTCAATCGGTCAGTAGCTTCATTACGCTGTTCTAATCTTCGTATGATTGCGTTTGGTAACGTCAGTGTCTACTGATACAGCTTCGCTGCATGTTCGTGAAACTGTGCAGGTGCAGTTGTTTTATTCACTGTCTCGTGGAGGGAAGTTTTGTGGTACGTAGAAATTGCGCCGAAGCGCTTTATTCTGCAGGCGCTGTAACTTCGCTATATGTGTATTGGCGGCTTCCCCCACACGGGGCAGGAATAGATTATGATAGATCATATGGACACTTTGTATATTTGAAGAACACACTGCACCAAGAATGTGGACCGTTCATTCTGACTTGTTGGTGGTTGTGCCTGACCTTATGTACCCAATAAGTGGAAGTACACTTGCTTCACGTGATGTGAAGACAGCGTACGGCCTTCTTCGGTAGCAGTGCCGCTGCGTTACTGATGCGCGAATTGTTCGGTAGCGTAGCTGGAGCCCCATGGTGGAGCCTGTAACAAACGGCGTATAAACATTCTGTCTCTATACAGCACTGTGTCATGTCATTTACGGCCTTCCTGTATGAATACGCTTGCAGCCGACGGGTAGGCAACTACGCACGGCAAAGACGTCGGACTGGCAACGGACACATGCAGCCCACTGCCGATATAGGCAAAGTGTGTCAATTGTGCGTCGGACCGGTGGTGGCATATAGAGTCTGACACGCAAAAATTTTACGTTGGCAAGACAGCACTAAAGCCTCCTAGAAGGAAGAAATTATAAGTTTTCTATTTTCATTTTTATTTAAGTTTCTTAATTCCTTATTCCATGTCCTACTGGAGTTGGACGATCGAATCGCTAACTGAGATTTAACGATTCAAGGTGGCAGAGGCAGAATAATGTCCAGAATGGGCTGGAACGTAGCTTTGGTTTCCAAATGATAACGGAACTTTCTCTCTACTTCCGTAAAGGACGTTACTTTCAAAAAGACAAAGAAAAAAATGCGTGTGTGAATTCCTAAGGGAGCAAACTGCTGAGGTAATCGGTCCCTAGACTTACACACTACTTAAACCAACTTATGCGAAGTATAACACACATGCCCATGCCCGAGGGACTACTCGAACTTCCGGTGGGACTGGTCGCGTAATCCGTGACATGGTGCCTCAAACCGCGCGACCACACCGGGCGGCAAAAGACAAAGAGTCGAATTTGATTAAAGGATATGACAAAACGCAAAACATAAAACGAGAGAACAATTTACGTGTTTAAAATTTAAAGAAAATTTATCCCCGACACCTGAAAAAGAAAATTAATCTGGAAGTGAGAAGAGGTGATTCTACATCTACATCTACATGACTCCTCTGCAGTTCTCTCTCAAGTGCCTGGCATAGTGTTCATCGAATCAACTTTAAGCAACTTCTTTACCATTTTACTCTCGAACAGTGCGTGGTAAAAACGAACACTTAAATCGTACGATGTGGAGACGCCAAAATATTTTCACGTTGGAAAGAGGAAGTTGGTGGAAATTTAGTGAGAACATACTGCAGCAATGAAAAAAAATCTTCGTTTTAATGTTTGTAACCGCCATTCGCGTATCGTATCAGAAGCACTAAAATATTTCGTGATAATACAAAACTAGCTACCGAGCTATGTGCCGCAGTGGTTAGTACACTGGATTCGCATTCGGGAGTACGACGGTTGAAACCCGCGTCCGGCCATCCTGATTTAGGTTTTCCGTGATTCCTCTAAATCGCTTAAGGCAAATACCGGGATGGTTCCTTTGAAAGGACACGGCCGACTTCCTTCCCCATTCGTTTCTTATCAGATAGTACCTATGGTCCCCTCTTCCAAATAAACCAACCAATGTACAAAACGGGCTTCCCTTCTTTCGTCTTCTGTCGGTGTTCTGAATCATGCCTGTGTGATGCGGAGCACACTCCGCGCAGCAGTATTCCAAAAGAGGAAGGAAAAGCGCAGTTTAGGCAGTTTCTTTGGTAGATCTGTTACATCTTCTAAGTGTTGTGAAAGTGGATCGCCGACTTTGGTACGCCCTCCATACAAGATTCTCCATAAGATCTTTCTAACTTAAAGTATCCATTACTGTAATTCCTAAGCACTTAATTTAATTCATGCGGCCTTCAGATTGGTGTCATTTATCGTGTAACAGAAATGTAGTGGTTTCGTTTTAGTACTCGTGTGAACGACTTCACACTTTGAAAGGTCTCTGTTGGATTCCTTTCATGTTAATTTCTTAAATCTGTTGTCATTTACGGCATAAATTCCTCTTCTAAATTTACTGTGGTGTTTCTGACTATCTGGGAGGAGACTGAGCAGTGAAACGGATTACTTTTCCACATAAACAAGAGCGATCTGTCACACTACTACACTTTAAAACACAGTTTATATGTAATTCATGTCACACAGTCTCATACGGAACCTACATCCGCTTTCTTTTATATACTGTATATGATGAAATGCCGTGTGCCTAGGGCCTCCCGTCGGGTAGACCGTTCGCCTGGTGCAGGTCTTTCGATTTGACGCCACTTGGGCTACCTGCGCGTCGATGGGGATGAAATGATGATTAGGACAACACAACACCCAGTCCCTGAGCGGAGAAAATCTCCGACGCAGCTGGGAATCGAACCCGGGACTTTAGGATTGACATTCCGTCACGCTGACCACTCAGCTACCGGTGCCGGATACTGTATATGATAAGATACTGGCATCCCCCTTCGCTTCTGTGTGAAAGAATGAATGAGCAAATGTATTTCTAGTTGCATGCTTGATGGTAGCAGACAAGCCTGTCTGCTAGAGAACAGTAGGACCAACGTCGGAACAGGTAGCTACGCTTTCTAAAAGCAAAGAGATTTCTATTCTTAGTATGGTCCTGTCCATCCCTTGTCATGTTGATATAGGGAGCTGCCTCCCTGGTCACTTCCGTTTGTATTTGTGAAGCACGCTCGGTAGGAGCCCAGCAGGTCTGTCTGTCCGCGGGGAGCGTCTGAAGTGGTAAGATATCCGGCTAAGCGCGTGTCTGCTAAGTCCGTAGGACAATGGATTTCTTAAGTTCAGCCTAACTGAAAATTTAATCACCTTTATTTCAGGTTTAGCTCTAAAACATCTAATGTTATCTTAAATTGCAACGCAGTATATTTCGAGTGTGAAGTTCAGAATATCTTCCAGTAGTTGCTTTGTCACTACTTTGTGAGTAAAGTGGAACCACGTGTTGATCAGTAACTCTAACTAAGATCATCAATCTTAAATGCTAATGTGCGTGAGATTATAACGTCTCGTCTTGACAATATGTTTCAATATAGCAACTTTTCTTTATGTTCAACCCACGTGGGGTGTACTTTGTGAGACCAGTACCACGTGCTTATACAATTGTTTGACCCATCAGGTTAATAGTAAGATTATAGTAACCAGTTCGAGGATTTTCTTTTGTAAATTGCTTTTCGATCTAATTTATTTTAATTATCAAAATTATTGTGGAGTTACACTCTTTGTGTAAACCAAGTTGACCACGTGAAGCATGTGGTGCAATCATCAAAGTAGCCCTCAGCTATTCTTTTCGGGAAGATTTCACAGAGAGTTAGTATGAATTTAGTATACCAGTGTGTCGTAATTACATGACGGACAGGATTGCGCTACGAACGTAACTTCTTTGGGTGAAAATTGAATCGGTTGATTGTGGTTAATTTCCTCTTGCATATGTTTCAACGTTCTTCGTGTGTTATTTTATGAATGCAGTGTTGTATGCAGTCTCCCAATCTTGGCTCCATATTTGATGTGTTCCGTAAGATTACAATCTCACATTTTCACAATCCTAAATAAGGCACCAGTTTAGTTATGAATCAAGTTTAATATGCTGAAATTTCAATGATCAATGTTAAAATAAATTTCCAAATATAAACCGATTCATTTCTTATTATTTAAATTCTCTTTTTTATATATATGTACCTCCGGTTGTCGTATGACTATTAAAAGATTATAATTAATGTTAGTCTGGTTGGGAATTTGGTAAGCTAGACTGGATACCGGGTGAAACAGTTGCGCAGTAATGCAAGGTTAACTTCCTCACATAGCTCACAGGTTTTAACCCACTTTTATGGTCTTGAATATCAGCACCGCTTACACCTCAAACTTTTCAATATTTAAAGACAAGTGCCTCTTTTCGCACAATACACGTATCATGTCTAAATCACTGTGCAATTTCTTTTCACCATCTGATGACTTTACAAAACGGTAAGTGACAGCATCGTCTGCAAATATCCTAAGACGGCAGCTCGGAATGTCTCCGATATCGCTTATATGGATTAGGAACAGCAGATAATCTATAAGACATCCTCGGACAAGGCCACATATTGCTTCTATTTTACTCGATGACTGTCCGTGAGCTACTTCGAACTGTGAACATTCTCACAGGAAATGATGAATCCAGGTACACAACTGACACGATACGCCCTAGGCACTCAATTTAATAAGAATTCCCTGTGTGGAACGGCGTCAAAAGTCTTCTATAAATCTAAAAATACGAAATCAATTTGACATACGTGTCGCTAGCACTCATTACTTCGTAAGAATTGAGAATTAGTTGTGTTTAACAAGAACGATATTTTCTGAATCCGTATTGACTATTTGCTGAGATATCGTTTGGTTCGAGGTAATTCACAATGGTGGAATATAATTTATGTTCCAAAATCCTACTGCAAATAGATAGTGATGTGGTCTCTGCATGTCCATCTCTTTAGCGATGGTTTCTGGACTCGGCTGTTCGATAGAGGATGTCAAATTAAACGTCTTTGAGCCGTCAATTTTCAGTGCTATTTTGTTGGGCAACCATTTTCAGCGTTTTACTACGCCATCTTCCGGCCCTTGCTTGTGGTCAAAACAGGGGCCAGCAATACTGGTATTAAATCAAATGGCTCTGAGCACTATGGGACTTAACTGCGGCGGTCATCAGTCCCCTAGAATACTCTAGAACTTAGAACTACTTAAACCTAACTAATCCAAGGACATCACCCACATCCATGCCCGAGGCAGGATTCGAGCCTGCTAGCGTAGCGGTCGTGCGGTTCCAGACTGTAGCGCCTAGAACCGCTAGGCCACTCAGGCCGGCAATACTGGTATTAGTAGATACTTGTCGCAGTGCCCACTTCAGCCATCGCACCTGCCGATTGTCGGAAGGTGATGGTTGATGTGTTGACTGCAACAAATATCTACTAATACCAGTATTGCTGGCCCCTGTCTTGATCACAAGCAAGGTAGACTATTCCTACACGTCAGTCAGGGGCCTCAGCATGGCATACTAAAACGCTGAACCTGGTTGCCCAGTACAATAATGGCTGAAAGGCGTTTAATTTGACGTCCTTTAGTGATGTGCGTCTGTAATGCGCCGGATTATTCATCTTCCTTTCTTGAGTGTTGGTGTGACCAGTGCAACTTTCCAGTCATTAGATACGAATCTTTCGACGAGCGAGATTTTGTATATGGTTCGTAAGTGCATGAGCAGACTCTGGGACTGGCCTGACTAGGGAGATGACAATACCTAGAACCTCAAACAAGAAAAATTATTGGCATGTTTCAATTGTTAAGAAAACTTATCATTATTCGATCGAGAAACCCAGATTTGGACATGATAGAGAGGCGCAGGACGGGAAAGGTAAGAAAAACGCGTAGCATCAAGTGGACTATTATTTCGAGTGTTTAAAATCTAACGGATCTCTTCCCAATCTATCCGAAACCGAGAGCCGTTGTCGAGACGACAAGTTGGTCATAATGTGAGAGTTGAATATGGAGTTTAAACTGTGGGACGATTGGGCGATTTTGAAACCTAACGCCTTTTACAACCCCTAGGGACCATGGGGTAACCTCACTTCTGCGAGTGCTTTAAGTGGGGCAACGCGACTGTCGGAGATCTTCCGCTGTTCATGGGAGAACGGATGAAGACCGTCTTTTGTCGTGTTTCCTCTATGTTCACATACGCTTACCTGATTGAATCAAGTCAGAGAAGCGTATTGAGGCCATGACTTTGAATTCAGCAAAAGATATGCTGTTCCCCGTAACATTCTCCTCACTCTGTCACCCGAGTATTCGACGATAGTTGGTCGAGATGCATGTTTCCAAGGTGTGTCCGCAAGACATGACACAGTGTAACATTTTCGCTTTTTATGATTTCCTTAGTCCCTAGTCCCGATGAATGTATTCCCGATATCTTTATACAGTCAATGTGTTGGGGGGATCAGTGCATGCCGAGTAACTTTTCTTTTAAGTCTTGATGTTTTTCACCTGCTTTCCACTATTTGATCTTGTCGTATGAAATAAAGATCACTTGCAATTCATGCAAATCTCCCGTCACTGTTGCTAAGGCGAATAGCGTCTCCTCCAAAGTCACATTCCGCTAACTGCTCGTTAGATTTCGTTTTCCGTTGCTCGACGTCCGATGGTTAATACATGGTCCGCAGTTTGATGGCTCACACAAATTTCTACAGCGGCAGCCAACGAAGATGGTTTTGTGGGAAGTGAAAAGGTATAACATTTCATTCACCTTACGCCATCAGAAGCTAATTTATACACATTACATAATCGGTGGGTGTATTTTCAGTCACTTTTTGCTACAAGGACGCGTATTAAACACGCTTTCAATTGGCAACTCCTGCCCAGCATGTCGACTACATGATAGTGTTTTACGAAACAATGGGATTTTAGGGTGGCTGCTCATACGTAAATTTCTTTCAGGGAGACACGTTCTGAATGCGTGAATCAATCTGACACAGATAAAAGCATTGTTACCGGTATTTCATGAGTGTATGGGTGTTATCAATATTATTCAAATGGGTAGGTAGTGTGAAATTTAGTTAGTAAATTGTTAGATCAAGTTCTAACAATAATAGCCGTTTTCAGATAATAATCGGAAGTCGCATCTAGACTATACAGGAGTTGGATATTGTCGCTAGACCTAAGAGAGCGTTGTATTCCGTGAGGATGAACGTAGAGACGGCATCAACTTCGAAGTGAGAAGGGGAAGCGAATTGCTGGGACGCGTAAGTAAGAGCCTTTCCACAGACTTAGGCGATAGCGAAGACACAATGGGGAACGCAAGCGACTGGGGAACCGGGGACACATTTGTCAGCCCGGGAGTGGAGTCAGAACAGATTTTAACGGAAGTTGCTACTCCAACAGCCACTCCGGACAGTTCCTCACCGAACGAAGTGTTTCAGTTACTGTTGGAGGATTCCGATGAGCAGAATGCAATCGTTGCTAGAGTACAACAGGATGCAGTTGAAATGCTTGATGAGGCTAAGTCCGTTGCGAAATGTATGCATCAAGAAATAACCACAAAGTAAGGAAGGAGCTCCATACGTTCATTAAAAGGCGTGACAGGGTGGACGCGAAAGTCGGTTGGGTTCAAGAGAAACAACAAAAGCTGTCAGAATGCTTTAGAGGGCGCACATCGACAGTAGAGATTTATCTGGTAATAAGATTCGAGGTGACGAGTACTGACTACGATAGGGTTAGGGAAGGAAGTTTATTTGAAATAAGAAACGGCTATCGACCGAGTGTGCCAACAAGGTACGCGGCTTCGATGTATCGAAGGATACTCAACCAGCATACGTGAAGAAAGTGCGGTAGCCTGTCATTACTGAAAGCTGCAGCTCTGTAGCTTTTCTGAATGTCAGTCACTCAGGGCGTTAGTTTGTCACGCAATGAGTAAAATGGGAGTCGACGGCAGAGTGCCAGATGAACTACCGCGAGGGGTGAATGAGTGTCGTCAGCAAAGAAGCTGAAAAGACATATTTTAGCTTGTGTAAAACAACGGAAACCTTTTATGACACTGCGAATACAGAGACGTTGATGCATGAAACCAGAATCAGTTTGGAACTTAGCAGGAACGTGGAGTATTGTAAAACGTCGTAATCAATCCCACTCTTAACAATTACCGTAACTGGTAGAATTCCTGTTTTAATTTCAAAACCTACACGTATATCTCTGTGAATCGTATCGGTTGGATGCCACCTACCAGTCACTTGAATGCACGCGACAAACACTCTTATCTCCCAGAGCGGGCACCATGCCAACGGTCATCTCAGGTTTGTGAAGTGCCGCTCTCGTAAGTACACACTGTAATTATCCAAATCTTATCATGCTGAAGTGGCCTGGAACGTAGATTTAGTTAGCCACGAATCAAAGTAACAGAACTGCAGTAACCTTAAAATGGAATTGAGAGGCGCTTTTTCCTCTCATAAACTATGGTTACAATAGCTAGGGATTGATAGTTACAATTGTGTTTGGCACCTGCTATTTAAGACGATAGCACACGAACGGTAGTGGTATCACTCGAACATCATCCCTTGGCTGCCTTGTGTGGTAGTTCCATCAGTCAAGTTAAATACAATTCTTCCCAGAAATCAATTACACTACTGGCCATTAAAATTGCTACACCACGAAGATGACGTGCAACAGACGCAAAATTTAACCGACAGGTAGAAGATGCTGTGATGTGCAAATGATTAGCTTTTCACAGCATTCACACAAGGTTGGCGCTGGTGGCAATACCTACAACGTGCTGACATGAAGAAAGTTTCCAACCGATTTCTCATACACAAACAGCAGTTGACCGGCGTTGCCTGGTGAAACGTCGTTGTGACGCCTCGTGTAAGGAGGAGAAATGTATACCGTCACGTTTCCGACTTTGATAAAGGTCGGATTGCGGTTTATCGTATCGCAACATTGCTGCTCGCGTTGGTCGAGATCCAATGACTGTTAGCAGAATATGGAATCGGTGGGTTCGGGAGGGTAATATGGAACGTAGTGCTCGATCCCAACGGCCTCGTATCACTAGCATTCGAGATGACAGGCATCTTATCCACATGGCTGTAACGGATCGTGCAGCTACGTCTCGATCCATGAGTCAAGAGATGGGGACGTTTGCAAGACAACAACCATCTGCATGAACAGTTCGACGACGTTTGCAGTAGCATGGACCATCAGCTCGGAGACCATGGCTACGGTTACCCTTGACGCTGCATCATAGACAGGAGCGCCTGCGATGGTGTACTGAACGACGAACCCGGGTGCACGAATGGCAAAACGTCATTTTTTTCGGATGAATCCAGGTTCTGTTTACAGCATCATGATGGTCGCATCCGTGTTTGGCGACATCGCGGTGAACGCACATTTGAAGCGTGTATTCGTCATCATCATACTGACGTATCACCCGGCGTGATGGTATGGGGTGCCATTGGTTACACGTCTCGGTCACCTCTTGTTCGCATTGACGGCACTTTGAACAGTGGACGTTACATTTCGGATGTGTTACGACCCGTGGCTCTGTTTCACTCAATGTCCAGACGCATAAAAGCCGTTATTACGGCCAGAGGAGGTTGTTCTGGGTACTGATTTCTCAGGATCTATGCACCCAAATTGCGTGAAAATGTAACCACATGTCATTTCTAGTATAATACCTTTATCCAATGAATACCCGTTTATCATCAGCATTTCTTCTTGGTGTAGCAATTTTAATGGCCAGTAGTGTATTCACTACGAAGAGAATTTTTATGCAAGTTAACCATTTCTAGAACTCCAGACATCATTCTCAAGCCCTTGGTAGTTTAACACAGTAACAGTACGTAAAATAATATGTAATGAATCTTTCACTTTCATTAGTCAGTACTTCGCTGCCACACGACTCTTTCAGTAATGATTCTAAACTAAACTCTTGTTCGTCTGCACATAAGAAACGGAATAAAGATCAGTATTCAGTACTTACATCACGCGACCAGTTGGCTAAATGACCGGTTTGACACTGAAGACATATCGTAAGCGCCAAGCCATGCGCCGATATCACTTACTCATCGTGTTGAAACAGTATAATGACTTGAGAACGCAGTCCTGCCATTGTTGTAATAATCGTCACAGCTGTAAATAATACACGTACACACATTGAAAGTAGCGTCTTGCTCGTCCACGTCACTGCGTGTAATACTTGCGGTGTGACCTGTCGCCACTCAGCTACTGTTTCGTACAGTCGGAGCATCGTCCGGAAAGCCATAATACTCCGAAAGTATTATATTACATTAGAAATGAACATTTTTCCGAGCGTTCATCCAGTGACATGCCTCTGAGCAACCCAATAGCAAGTTGAACTTCCGAGTGTGTCCACAACATAGCTGGTGCCTCCACAACTGAATACGGTTCCTCGCTCGTGAGTCGCAGTAGATGTATCAGATTTTGAAAATGAACAAAAACATATGAAGTGAACCAGAGGAATCTGAGCCGGTGGGTAGTCTCCTTAGTTACCTTCTTTAGATCACAATTACAATAAATACTGTTGTTCTTAAGCTGAAGGGTTAAGAGCTCTTGGGGCTAATTTATATCTGTATGCAACACTTCGATGTATTGCATAGCTGTCCAGTAGGAGGATTCTCCTTCGGCACAGTCGTTCTACAAGCTTGCCAGGCTTAACCTACACGAAGAACCGTCTAGAAAAATGGAGACGTTGCCTGTGTTCCTGCGCAAACGTCACGCCCATATAACTTTCGGCTACTTCTCGCTCCAAGCAACTCACTGAACTCCATATGTAACGTTTAGTCGTCCGCCTACATAATGCTTTTTCAGGTGCCCCCCTTATTTAATTTTTATTACCAAATCTAAGTAAAAAGAAAGAAGACATGTGATCGAGCATATGCTGCGTACAGGTTCAACATATAAAAATTCAACTGTGGTTTTCTCGCGACTTCTATTCTGTTCCGCGATATGCGGAAAAGGGCGAGACAATAACTGTCGCAAAAATACAAAGAGCAGAGCTCGTGTGCGCTATTCCCAAAGCGGCGCTCTCTCCACAAGTGCATCTGTCGTTGGCATAAAAAGTCGTCATACCCAAGTTGTGTGTTGTTGGGAGGCAGCAGAAGCAAATACGACATTAAGTACAAAGTCAGGGGTGTGCTCTGTTAAAGGCCGAGAAAATGGTGACGAAAATTTTGCGAGAAGAAGGGGACGGATGTGGTGTAGGTACCTATAGTTATATATACTTTCTTCCTATTTCTATACGTAGTTTCATGAAGGTAGATATGTAGGTATATTTTTATTAGGCTTATTCGTTACGTCATAGTGTTAGCTCTTCATTCAAACATCATTTTGGACTCAACTGATTTCAGCCTCAGTTGTAACTTGAACTGTGAGTGTGTCTGCTGAATCCAAGACTGCCTTTTGGTTTCACTTCGATTGGGGTTTGGGTCCATTTCTCTCCTTGAAGGGTAAGGAGATAAGTAGTGTTTTTATTTCGTTTAAGTTCCTTTTTCCCATATCCATGTGAGACAGCATTTGATGCATTGAATGCGTAGTTGAGAATTAACGAAACATGATGGCAGAGGAAGAAAATGTTCCAAAACGTGAGGGAACGTTGGTTTGGTTTTGTGTTAACCTATACTTCTCCCCATCCGCCGAAGTAGAACCATATTTTGAATGACGTGCAAGTGACTGACTGAGATGGTAAAACACCGAACCTAAAACGAGAAAGTCACTGGCGTCATTAAATTTTAACGAGAAAATTCTTCCCGCCACTTGAAAGGGAACGTTATTTTGATAGTGGGTTCAAATGGCTCTGAGCACTATGGGACTTTACTTCTGAGGTCATCAGTCCCCTGGAACTTAGAACTACTTAAATCTAACTAACCTAAGGACATCACACACATCCATGCCCGAGGCAGGATTCGAACATGCGACCGTAACGGTAGCGCGGTTCCAGACTGTAGCGCCTAGAACCGCTCGGGCACCACGGCCGGTGGTTAGTTAGGTTTAAGTAGTTCTAAGTCCAGGGGACTGATGACCTCGGATGTTAAGTCCCAAAGCGCTTAGAGCCATTTGAACCATTTATCCATTGTGTTAGGGGGCTTTTGCCAATCATTCATTGCTTGTGATTATATCTTGTTGTTTTACTTGTGTGTCCAGGTATTTGATCATATCTTGCGAAATAATGGCCATTTGGCAATTTGTAATTCACGTATATATTACATCCCTGGTGTTACAGCAAAATGCTAGTCTGTTCCAGGTCACCTTCCACCACCTGGTCGTCAAATTTCGTTTGCGTTTCACGACTTCCGTTTATTGATATGTAGACCGTGTTTTGATTGTTCATGTCGAGTTCTAAGGCTACGGGCAGGAAGTCTGAAGTCCTAGACACTGCAGAGGCATAATATTCCATTTAGCCTACTCGGATCGAAACTATTTTAAACGTAATGGATATTCGACAATTATACCTTCAGCTACCTTTTCCTACCACGACGTGCAGTAAACACGCAACATTAAGAGTTAAACATTATGATGTCCTTTGGGACGAAACCGGTCGTGACATAATAAATGTGTATCAATGGAGCTGCGGTGTTTCCTTCCTAAAACGCTACTCTGCAAAACATTTCACCGACATTGATACAGTGACAAAACATTAACTGCTATGTGGAAGCGAATAAAAGAGCGGGAGCATGTTATCAGAGTTCAGCCGGTCTTGCACACAAAGCTGGATTTCACAATGCGTGATGTAGGCGCGAGTAAAGCGCCAAGGGGCTGGTACCGTAACACGATGCAGTTGAAAAAACGGCAATGTGTGTGAATCGGCGTGCATTGTGGTAGTGTTTACCATTAAAACATAGCCAGGGGACAATATCTGGATGTCTTCGCATGGTGAATAATCATAGTTAAACGACGAAATGTGACGAATGTAGCCCACAAGTTTGGTACTGCTCATAGCTTTGTTTCACGTGTACAGGGAACGTTCCGAACCACTGTCCGAAGGAGAGGACGTAATCACCCTCGATCAATTATAACTGTAGATCATATCTACAGTGAGCAACGGGCAAGAAGGCACCCGCAACAAACAACAGTTGCAGTTGTTATTACATTTATCAGGACTAACAGGCACGCAGACTCACTGTTCACGGTGGCATGGAGATTCCGTGGGGTGATCTTCTGCTCGACGGGACGGCATGTTTGTTGTGGTCCGTTGACACTACCGAATTGCACGTACCCTTTACGACGACGAGAAGAGCGCAGAGAGTTGGATCGCACAGTCTTGTCAGATGTGGTCAGTTTCAGGCTCGTACACAGATATGGTGAGAGGTGTCAACACGTAATCCGCGCAGGGACATTATCGAACAAGAATTATTGTGTGGTGAAGCTAGTGATCCGGCATGAAGTTGTGCAGACGTGCTGACCTCCAGATCTTAGAACACGGTATACTCATCACTCAATGAAACTGTGACACTGTACTCCTTTCCCACGTGCGTGTGGTGAGGGCTGTGTTCGACCTTGACTTCATTTTGGTGGACCACAGTGCGCGACTGCTTCAAACAGCGCTGGTGGAGGAGTCCTTAGAATGAGGATGGTACGTGGAAATCTTTCGACACATCGAAATTTAACACATAACCAGTTTGTAGTTGCCACACACTTTTTTATTGCAAACATGTTGCTCATATCAAATTAACAGTATCAATGATTATAGAAAGTTTCAAAATTTGCTTAACCAACTATCATTAAATAAAGCAATATTCATAAGACCATTATTAATAAAATATAACTGCTATAACTAAACCTCACAAGCTTCATAACTTACATTGAAACTGTTTTTCATACAATTCACATCAAAACTCTGAAACTACTTCCACAACTAAGGGGGTGCATTAAGTCCAACAAATATAGATCTTTAAAAATTTGCTTAGCCAAATTTCATTAATTAAAACAGTATTCATAAAGTCACAATCAAATCTCAAACATGCTTCACCTAACATAGAAACTTATGACATGTCCGAAACAACAGATGCCATCTTCATATCGTTTAAGGCTAATCGGCTGATGCCGGCCTTGGTGGCCGAGCGGTTCTAGGCGCTACAGTCCAGCACCGCGCGACCGCTCCGGTCGCAGGTTCGAATGCTGCCTCGGGCATGGATGTTTGTGATGTCCTTAGGTTAGTTAGGTTTTAATTAGTTCTAAGTTCTAGGGGACTGATGACCTCAGAAGTTAAGCCCTATAGTGCTCAGAACCATTTGAACCATTTAATCGGCTGATGACCTTCTTCAGTGCGGATGCACAGGATTTGTCTGAACTCCTACGGGACTCGGTGGATTGTCTGCCGCTAGTAATAGGTATAATGGCAGGGGCACTACGAATGCGGTGTGTGGACATTATGTTGAGAATGTGGGTCTCACGGAGAGCGTGCCGGCGATAAATCCCTCTGCAGTCGCGCTATCCTCTGTGCCCTCGGTGGCTCGGATGGACGAACACAGCTATGTCCGTATCGCAGTACCACCGACGAAACATGCGTCGGCGCGGCATATATGTCATGTCCAACAGCAGAGGCGCCCACCAAACATCGTGGAGACCAAAAGCCCTGAAGTTAATTTGAAGGTGGTGTGGCGGACGATACACGCCGTTACACTGGACACAGACGTCCGATCCACATGGTACATCACACTCAATGGTAAACAGATCACCCGATCACGCCTCCACAAGATAAACATGGCGGAATCGCCTCTATGTGTAGACTCCGGGATGCCAGACACGGACGAACACCGTCTCACATGTGGCGCGACAGAAGACTTAAGGCGATTGGTGTGACAAATTTTGTTGTATTTTCTACGAGTGCCTCCTGAACACATTACACCTCGGTTTCTACTATTTCCGGATCAACAGTATTTCCCGCGCACCAAGACCAACGCAATCACGTGGATCCGTGCGCATGTGATACACTACTTATTGCACGATGGACCTAAAGATGTATTCGATTTTTGGAACTACCTGCAAGAACGTCATTGCAAGATCGTACGGAACCCACAATACAGACGGTATTTTTCTAATTACTTAGGGATTGCCCTACGCGACCCTCCACGCAGCTGGATCATCAACAGGTAGGAGAAGACACCCATTGAGTGAGCTGACAAGACTAAGTTCGATTCTCGGTGGAATAACATACGACATAAGTGAAGACCTACCTGGATGATGAAATGTAAGGAGAGTAGCGACACACCCTTCTGCTTCATGAACGCAGCACTTTTTTTTCGTTTTCCCCATATATATTCCTCCGTGTAGGAACGTGCCGAGATGTTGTTTTGTTTACTCAGAGCACGATGCGATGCTAGGTACATTTATTTTTGTTGTGGTAAAAAGTAAAACCAAATTAAGAATATATTAAAACAGTAAATAAAAATAAATAAATAAAAATTCTCACAAAAGATTTCCCCTTACCATCCATGATTCCTTGATTCCTTGACGAGCGAGGGGGACACTGTGGCCAGGCCTCGGGTTACGACCCCTTAAACTCTGCCCTCCACGCCCCCCCCCCCTAAAAAAAAAGATGGATAGAGCGTCTGCCATGTAAGCAGGAGATCCCGGGTTCGAGTCCCGGTCGGGGCACAAATTTTCAACTGTCGAAGTTGAGGTATATCAACGCCCGTCAGCAGCTAATGGTATTGATTTAATTGTAATTTCAACATAGAAACTTGTTTTAATGTAACTCAGGACCCAGCTAAGAACATTAATCCGCATAAGTCCAACAAGCTCAGATCTTTCCAAAAATTGGTCTTAAAATTTCTGACAAGTTAACAGGATTATAATACATTCAATGTAATAACAACATACGAAATCGTCTTAACATGGGACCGCCTCAAGTTTACGATAAATTGGTGATGGACGCGAGCAAACCGAAAGGTTCTAACAGATACAGGAGATGCACGGACCGGAAGGTCAAATAAAAATATACTCAACTTTGATCTACAAGTAAGCTTGCGGGAAACCACAACGATCCAAAGGCAAGAAAGAATTGCTGCACGTTAACAACGTAACCATAGACACCGATCCAGGTCCTTAATTTTCACTCTTCGACAGTGATACCCAGATCGGAGCTTTCTCCCGTCGACCACCGCCAATTATCTGAAACACAAACACATCAACAGTAGACAACATTCTGACGCAACAGATACACGAGGATATTAACCCCAACCAGTTATGAATAAACCTTTAATTCCACGTGGCACAAATGAACCTTAAGCAAACTTAACATTCGTGACAGAGACTCTTAAGATTTGGTTAGACAACCTCTAAAACAACAAATAAAATAATAAAATAGAAAAGGAACTAGGGAAAATATTTCGGCCCACCTCTGAACGCCAGGCACCAACTTACGCACTACTTGGTATGCACTAAACACGGCTTCACGTCTGTTGGTTGTGCATCACTAGTACTACCTTAAATGCCGTCAACACATCAGGCAGCAAGATCAGAGGTCACTGAAACAGCCAAGATAGTTGTCAGCGCACAGGGATAATCAATTATCATAAACGGAACCCAACCATGAACACTTCGATGACACCAGTTCATTTCGTTTGTAATATATTACTTTTGTATTTTGGACAAATCAGCTTATTTTTACGTGCACCCTTGCCCCCCCCCCTCCCCCCCCCTCCACACCGCCGGCCGGAGTGACCGAGCGGTTGTAGGCGCTACAGTCTGGAACCGAGTGACCGCTACGGTCGCAGGTTCGAATCCTGCCTCCGGCACGGATGTGTGTGATGTCCTTAGTTTAGTTAGATTTAAGTTCTATGGGACTGATGACCTCAGAAGTTAAGTCCCATAGTGCTCAGAGCCATTTGAACCAATTTTTGAACCTGCCCCCACACCATGAGTTTTTGGCAAGAGATTGTGCGTCTACAAGAATTGATCACACTTATTTCTACGACAGGACAGAGTAATACTCTTCCAGCGTACGAACTTAAACCAATTTCATTTCAAACTCTATAGCTAGCGAAAAGTTATTATTTTTCTTCGTTTTTCTCTACGTCCTGTACTATGTTTCACTTTAGCCTGTTCATGGAATCGCCAGTCAGCAATTGCAAGTCCGAATCTATTTGGTACTGTGATCAAAAATGTTAGGAAAATAGTGCTTCCCGGCATTATCGATCACGTTACAGAAATCGGCCCCGCATTTCAATCTGCCCTCTTACCTTCGGAAGAACCGCTAACTTAAAATTTCGTTTGCGAAATACCGGAGAAAGGGATGGCAGTCAGCTCCATCGTAACAGCTGATTCAACTGCGACAATTCCTTGAATCACATTCTTATTTGGTGTTCAAGAAAATAAGGTAAACAGTAAATCATTTAGAAAATTCGCAGTGGAATAGTCGTTGTCTGTATGAAGTACGTTTACAATCATCATTTAACATTGAAGAAGGGCCCGTTTGAAAGCAGGAACACTATGTCATGGACTCGTCCACGTAATATCTTTGATAGGCGGTCGGCAGGAACTTTCTTAATATAAAAAATAATCAGCTTTAGCATCACAGAGGCGAAGCTTAGTGGAAGTCCCGCATACCTGCTCTGCCAAAGCAGTGGGGGACCGACGAGTGAGCCATCTCGCGGCAGCGGAGGGAATTACATGCCATCTGCTCTTGCTCCTGCAGTTGATTTTATTAAGGAATAGAGAGTAGAGTTGCGCTCTACCAAAACTCGGGTCCGGTGCTTTTGGTACACTACATAAATGTCGCTGTAAACGGTAGGATTACCGGCAGTATTTGTAGGGAAAGAAACATAAATGAATGTATGAGAGAGACACTGAGAGCTAATGATTTCTCTTTACTTTTTGTAGGTTTCGCGCGTGATTTGAACGGCACGTAATTCAGCGTCGGTATGTTGTGTATTTTAGGTCCTTATAGAATATTAATGGCATTTCATAAGTAATAAAAATTAATTGCTCGCGTAACTTCCACGTATTTGTGTAACCAAAGCAATTACTTTCGGAGCCAGTACAGTTTACATACACAAACATAAAAATGATATATTATTATTGCTGTCATTTTACAGTCAGTTTTTCATAACCAAAATTAAGAGTTTCCAGTTACAACTGATAAACACCAAAGTTGTTTATGAATAACAGATCACGTTTTATACAAAGATGTTTGATTACATTTTTTTGTCTTGCTGTTTCTTTTTTTGTTTACATTTTCGTTGAGGAAATTAAAAATCGAGAAGTACAATTTTTTTTATTAATACTGTTAATTTCTTAAGTAACAGGCAGATAACTACGTAGACCAAAAAGGTTTCCTGCTTGGAAGCCTTGTCAATTTACTCTTAAAAGGTTTCTTACTAGTATTTCCAATTCTTTGGTATTGTTTCTTTCCAGTTCTTTTCATATCCCTGTAATTCATGCTAATGCTGATTTCTTTTTCCTGAAATGCAGGACTGTTTCCTTGGCCCGTTCTCGTCTATTGCGTACGGGCATCCAAAGAAACTTCCTGGCAGATCTAAACTGTGTGCCGGACCGAGGCTCGAACTCGAGACCTTTGCCTTTCACGGGCATGTGCTCTACCATCGGAGCTACCCAGGCACGACTCACCCCCCCCCCCCCCCCATCCTCACAGCTTTACTTCTGGCAGTACCTCGTCTCCTACTATCCAAACTTCACGGAAAGAAAGTCTATTTTCGCTCTACTGCTTGTTATCCATCCCTCTATACTTTGTATTGCACCCATTATATTTCGAATGATCCTTCTTTCAAATGTCTCTCTTCTGTTCGGATTCTTATTTAAGCATTCACTTGAAAATAAACATTCTGGTATTACCACTTTCGTAATAGTGTTTTGGTTTTCTTAACATTCTTATTCTAGATATTTTTGTGAAACCATATGCTCTTTCCATTTTAGTAATTGTACATCCATCGCAAAGATTTCTAGCCCATTCTGCTGTGTGGTTTCTCTAAGCTATTTAAGTTTACTATCTCACTCAGTTTTTTCTATTCTATTCCTGTCTATTTTGTTCGTCTTTTAATTCAAATGAAATTTATTTTTTCAACTGCAAAATTTGTGCAGTTCAGTTCGCTGTTTTCTTCTAGAACACTTATTGCAGTAATTGCTTCCGTCAGATTTTCTGAAAGTGTTGCAAAATCGTCTGCAAAAGGCAAGCAGTTTACCATAATTGACTTCGATTTCATTCTCGGAATTATGGTTTCAGTTCCATATTCTGGCTCCAAATTCCAGGTACTAACAATTGTTTCTAAAACACAGTTAAGTAGCACAGATGATAAGGTGTCTCCTCGCCTAACACTATTGTTTATTTCAAATGGCTGTAATACTACTCGAATAACTTTAACTTTGTATATCGTATTTGTTAGCGTTTAACAAATTATGTTTGTTAATTTTTCTTTAAAACTAAATTCTCTAAACATTTTGTCTGCTCTTTCTTTGTCTACAGAATGTAATTTTTTCATCCGATCAATACAAGGTACTATTACAGGTATGCTGGTTAACTCTGTGTGGCGATTTATTTACTTTACGTTAAAATCTATATGGGATCTTTACCTTCGGAAATCACCCCACTAAGTCTCCCACATGTTAGTCTAAAATTTCTACAACTCTGTTTTGATAAAACAGCTTTACGAGTAAAGCCCTGCTCACCATGTCCAAACCCATGTTGTGTGTGTGCAACTGTAATGGTGTAGCGCTTGTGTTTCAGCCCTAAGTCGCCGTACCACTTCTGGCGCCTAACGGCAAGTCGTTACACAAACACTGCGAGGAACGCAAATCGTGCAGCGCACAGTCTGAACATCATTTCTGTAACATTGAGCATGCACACGGTGTATGGTTTTCCATCTACTCTGGCTGAAGCAGCGAATGTTTAATTACAACCGCCCACGATGTGGAATGCTCATGTCGTCTGTTCATCCAGCTTTTCATATAGCTCCGCCGTCCCGAAGCAGATATTCTCACCCTTCGCTGCTACTGATGTTTTCATTGAAAAACTAAGAAAGGGGCGTAAGTTGGTTCTATGAGCCGTGAAACTGAACCAAAGTTTCTTTCAAAATATGTTTCTGCTATGCCAGTCGTCTTTTAGATTTGTGAGCGGAAACACTGGAGCCTTTAGGACCCACGTTGACAGTTAGCTTCTACTCTTTTTTTCTTTTTAAGTTATGAATTCTCGTACATTACCTGGCAAGATCAAGGACATTGGGATCACTCCAACTAGAACATCGGTATTTTACAAGTTTCTAGAAAAATAGCCAGGGAGAAAACTATGTAGTGTCAAGATGGTTAATATATTACAATGGTAAAAGCTGTGACATGTTCAAATTTTAAAATAAGCGACTTTACTGTTCGGCATAGAATTTAACTTTTGTTGATCACAATGCAGTACAGGACGATCAGTTTCGATTGGTCAGGCAAAGTTCCGATTATTAAATACTGGCAGTATGTTTTTACACTGCGTTTGACCAGTTACTCCCTGCAACCTACATTTAACCCCCCAAGTACCATGGAAGTGGGGGTTCTTCTTCATGACCACATTTTGAAAAAAAATTCACGTAGTCAGTCACTTCGTAAAATAAAATAAAAAAATTACTGACTACATTGAATATCTTTTATATTTTTCAGTTAAACTTAACCCAAAAATTTAAATTCCAATAGCAGATTCCACTTTACCAGTAAATGTCTTATTCAGTATTTCGAGGTTTAGGGCCTTATTTATTCATTAATACCTCTTCAAAAAAGTATGTAGAGAATAAAAATCAAAAACTGTGAATGAAATCTGTATGTTTTAATTTTTTGCTGTAGTACACGTTATTGAAAGTGCACTGATATTGCTAAGAGTGTGCTGGAAGATGTGTTAATGTTCTGGACCCTGAATACACATCAGTACATCTTCAAAAGTGATGTTGTTAATATAATTCAACAAAAATTAATGAATTTATTTTAAAAAAATTCTGGTGGGCATATAGTAGTCTCCACTGGTAATGCGCGCTACGGAAAATGACTTGATATTTCTACGGTTAATGTGTTAAGATGTTAAATTCTAAAACCTTTGAGTTGCCTACATCGCGTACATATAAAAAAATTGAAATACGATGACTAAAATGCTTTCAGTTGTGAATGCGAACATACTGAGATCACGCTCGTATTAGACGAAGGTTAAAAAGCAAAACAAGAAAAGAACTCGATGTGCCAGTAATAGCCGTTTCACGCAACAACTTGCAATTGTGTCAGAGGCAAGTTATATAATATACTTAGTGGAAACAACAGAGAAAAGACACCTTGCGTGCGAGGTCGCAAGTTCAATCTTTTTCAGTAAGGCTCAATGGAAAGTGTATGTTAACGATTATGACAGGAAAAATATTAGCTTCTGCTTATTAATCAGGTGCTTCCGCAGGGCAGCAGAAAATGAAAGTCTGGGAGGGGCAGATATCAACCATCTATGGGATGTATGCATTACACTTCATAAAATCGACATCGTCCCTTCAAGACGTGTTCAAAGGGAACCATTAACTTGCACCATGAACACCGAATCAAAAATGAATCGTCACAGTGATCACAAAGGTTCTCACCATCAAGGTCGAAGACAAACTCCTCGGAAGCTACAAACCAAGCAGGACGTTTAGGTACATTCTCTTAAAGAATGCATATAATATCATATTGCTGTAACAGGAAAATGAGAACTTATGGAATGTGGTGACAAGAAACCGAATGCGAAACAGTCTGCCTAACCTTCAAGGCACAGCTATAGATAGTGCGATAATATGTTTTATAGGCACAAAAACAAATATCCAGAAGCTGAATTTGTCCACTTGTTCCACGTTGTATGAATCACTACGTCACAGACTTTCAGGAGGTATAGTTTGCCATAATGGAGTGTGATTTTTATACTCAGACGAGGAATTAAGCAAAAGCAAATGCTTTTGACCATCTGTTGACCAAAAGCAGGACTCATACGATAGTTTTAGTTCTCTTACGCCCACTATTGCACTCTCGTTTGCTGTGACGTAAGTATTCGCCACTGCCCTTGCAAGAGCATGCACACCAGAGAGAATTATAGGGCCAGAGCATCTCCAACTTCTCGCAGAACAGTAAACAACTTTCCAGCCAATTTTCCGTCCAAATAAACAGTTGGCGAAATTATATACAAATGCGTTAAGGCATTGATGTTAATTGGTCTTGATACGACTCTCTTGCTATTTCTTATTTTCAGGGTTCCTTTCATTTGCATTTCCTCCTCAACTACTGACTGGTCGGACCTGAAAAGAAATTCCTTACTGAACGATCGTATAACTTTGTTTATCTCATCTACAAATTTTCTGGCAGATTGCTGTGCATAGTCAAGTTGGCGGTTCGTTTGAAATTTCGTTATCTTACGTTTTCCAGCTCTACCTAGTACTGTTTGAAACTATGCATCTACCAACTGCTTCCCTTGAAACCAGTATAATATATGTCGCGCGCAATTCGATGTGGATAACGTAGTAGGTCAGTATCCTGCTCACCCTCTAAATTGTATCGAGCATCTCTGAAACGTGCAATGTTAGATATAATACAATGTTTTCTTTGTTTACTGTTGCCATTGTTCTGCTTGCTATCAACACCACTGACACTATAGCAGTGTTGTGAGTTACCCACGACTGAGCAGTTCAGCAACTCTTTTTAGCCTCATTCTATGCTCACCAATGGATACCTCTAGTCCCGCCCCGTACTGCAATTAGCAGATATTATTGCGGTTGCATGGTTGACAATATGTGGGGCATCAAATGCCGTAAACACCATTAGCATTTTGCTGTCTCGCACACAAGTGGTTTCTTGTAAGACCGGTTCTGTACCACGCTCATACGAGATGTAGGTTGAACGAGATGTCCTAGTAAAACCTATAGGATATCATGCAATATTCTGCACTTGTATAAAAGGCAAATTCAATTAAAAATCATAGTCATACGTAAAATATAGAAAGGTCATCGTTACACCACTTATCGAGATCAGTATCCAGTCGTACAAACTAGACTACTAAACCTTAAAAATCATAAATGCTCCTAGGTCACCGCGTATGCCGTCTCTCTGAAATCACTCTCGTTTGTTAATTCTCACATGAACGTTAGTTTACCTGGCATATTTGAGGAATATCAGATACATTTGTCAATAAAGGTACAGCTTTTTATCGCATCCCATGATTCCTTTCTTTTCCCTGTTCTTTAGCCTACTAATCTGACTTAATTCAACGTTGTCAATCGGAAATTTACGATCCAGCGTGTTTACCCAGAGAATTCATGGGACAGCGACATATTTTGTTTGCTTTTTTTTTTTTTTTTTTTTTTTTTTTTGGGTCATCAGTCTACTGACTGGTTTGATGCGGCCCGCCACGAATTCCTTTCCTGCGCTAACCTCTTCATCTCAGAGTAGCACTTGCAACCTACGTCCTCAATTATTTGCTTGACGTATTCCAATCTCTGTCTTCCTCTACAGAGGGCAAAAACAGTAACGTTAATTATCATAAAAAATAAGGAAAATGTGATCTGCATGATACCAGCAATGACCCTAAATTGTGTCACTTCATTTGTACAAGTACCTGCACCTGGGTTTCAGGCTGGATCGCCCGTTTACATTCGATGCTGCGGCGCTATTCCAGAACATGAAGAGCCTCGACAATTCTATTCGTGTGTAAGGGCGAATTTAAAGTAGACGGGGGCGGCAGTGAGAAATAGGATCGAGGAGGGAGGCGTGCCAGGGTGAATAACTGCTGTGCCAAGGTGGCTTAGTGGCTAATGGACCTGCCTAGTAAGCATGAGAGACTGGTTCGATTCCCAGCCTTGGTACAAATTTTCATTAGCCGCTTCAATCCATAAACGTAAAATACTTTTTACGTCCTGTCGATGAACAGGCTAATAGAGACGGCGCTCAGGATCGTATTGGGGGAAGGATGAGAAGGGAATCCTAACGTTTGCCTTAAGTGATTTACGGAAGCCACAGAAACCAAAATATGGTTAGTAAACCTCCTCAGTGAGGCACACTCACTCCCAGAAACGGTCACACATAGCTTCAGAGCTCTTATTCCCTTCGTTACCAACTCTCTGCGTCGCTGAACTGAAATATCTACAAGTATTTGTTAACAATGATGGTCTGTGTGGAAGTTGGTTTTTTGTAATGCAATTGGGTAACAGTAAACATCAACCTATTTGCTCCCTAAAGTGGTATGCCACACGATAATACTCAGTTACTGGTATTTTATGAGTTGTGTATGAGTACTTATATGTCGCACGTGACCTGTCCCAGCTGTGATCGCAAAACCGATGAAGTATGCAACCGTTCAGCACGTCTTTCACCATTCCTGTACCGGCAGCCCCAGGGAACGTCTTCTCCGTTTAATTCCTAACCACTTTCACACACCTTCTGCATTATGAACCATCTAATTCCTCATCGTGAATAATAAATGATACTTTGCTGCTAGCTACAGAGCGGTTTTTCACATGCACAGAACACAGCCTTTGTCGCAAAATGCAGTGCTTCCAAAGTCGCCGAACGGGTTAGTCACGTGGTATCAGGCGGCTTTTCACGGTTGGAGCGGCTCCCCCCGTCGGAGGTTCGGTGTGTGTTATCCTTAGCGTATGTTTAAGTTAGATTAAGTAGTGTGTAAGCTTAGGGCCCAACGACGTCAGCAGTTTGGTCCCATATTCTTTTACCACAAATTGCCAAACTTCCTTTTAAAGTCAGATGGCTACAGTACGACATATGATTTGTCCGTAGGTGCCTTTCAGATCCTGAATATCATTAAATAATTAGTACAGCCAGATCCCGATCAAACGTATCATTACCTTCCACACAAGATTCGTCTTTACAACCCTCACTAGATGTGATTGTCTCCAGTGCATCCTTGTGCCATTCTTCTATTGTATTCAGTGAATCCATAAACGAGATGTATATCTGCCAACTCTTCATCAGTAATACAGGCCATTCTTTCGTGTATCACTTCTAAAGTACAATTAACATTGCCCCAAGACAAACATGAGCCAGAAACGATCAGCAGTGAATGCTAGACGGAGTGGAAAGATTAGGTCAGCATTACTGTTGTAAACAGTAAGCACTATGAGTGGATGGGACACGTTTGTTTCAAAACAGGAGCCACAGTGCATGCCGTCGGCCTTTTGCACTGTTGTGAAGATGTTTCCAGTGAAATTCATATACGAATGTAGATCGTTGTGGGGTATCAAACGAAACATAATTTACATCGAGCCACCGGAGTCCAGAGGTCTCTTACACTAAAATACTTAAAAAGTATCCCTGAACGATACCCAAAATATTGCCGGTAAATGTCGGTTTCACCCCATCTACGAAACTGTTATAAACGTTTTCCATTAATTACTTTAGAAAAAGAATCGTTTGCAGCTAGGTGTAGCATAGAATAAAAGGTGGGATTACTGGTAGTCGTAAGTTCCAATGTCAAGTTCGTAATTGGCCCACTTAAGAACATGTCTGCAACGGAGGGAAAGAAACCCAGTGTCCACCCTGTTTACGTTCCGGGAGGAGTCATTCCGGATGTGGACAAAGTACTTGCGGATGCCATAAACTGCACAGGGTTCAGCCAGCTGTAAGTGGCCGCTCTTAGTGCTAATAACCGTGTGTGTAGTGGTGGACCACAAGAGATTCTCTCTTGTTTTGGGCAATAAGAGGACAGAGCTCACCACGTGTAGCATCATCGACAGGATTGATTGCTAACCTTTTGTGCTGAGACACGTGGAAGGTCTGAATCAGAGGTTCAGACATTTCTGCGACCTTGTAGGTCGCAGACGTCTCGACTTGCGCCAAACGGGGTGAGGCTTCGGGTTCTGCTTAATAGTTCAGGTGTCCACTACACACAGAAAGCAGCAACACGCTCAACGGGGGATGTCTGGAATGGACTGGGAGGCTTTTCAGCTTAGAGGGTCTCGGAAAGTGCGGAAAGCTCTTCGGTCTCAAAGCGTGCAGGACGAACGCAGTAAGAGGTTAGACATTGTAAAAATCAGTGTTGATATCGTAAATTGTCGTAGCTGTGCTGAGAGAGAATCAGAGCTTCAAGCGCTAACAGAAAGCTTGAAAGCTCAAATAGATATAGGTACTGAAAGTCAGCTAAAGCAGGAGAGAGGTTGAACCGAAATTTTTAGAAAGGACCTAACCGTGCTCAGAAAGAATATACTGTGTTAGTTGTTGTTTGAAGTAGCTTATCTTGTAGAGAAACTGAAGTGGATTATGCCTGCGACATAGTGGGGGTAGAGGCTACACTTTACAACCAGAATAAATTAGTAGTAGGTCCCTTTCAACGAGCCAAGACTCAGATGATTTAGTTGCTCAGCGGTTCAAATATAACTTGAGTACCTCCCAAATAGGGACACCGTTTATAAAACTAGACTTAGTTGTGGCTTAAGTCTGCCCTCGGTATGGTGGCGAAAATACGTATTCAAAGTTGGCGTTAGGTATGAAACATTATCAGAAATTGTACTAAATAGTTTGTGTGGAAATTATTTTGATCAATTAGCACAGGAGCCCACTCGAAGTTTAAATGTTTATAATAACATATTTGACTTCTTTCTTACGAATAACCCTGAGCAAATAGGTAGCAGAGATTAGTGACCATAAGGTCGATGTAGTAAGACTGTTCACCACAGCATCCAAATCCACCAAAAGTAAACACAAAATTTATCTACTTAAGAAAGCACATAAGAGTTGGCTTGATGCTTTTCTAAGAGGCAGTCCCCACTCCTTTCTAAATAACAATGGAAATATCGCGTAGATGTAATTTGAAATTGGGAAATTTCTGGTAAGATCTCATAGGCCCAAACTGCTGAGGTCATCGGTCCCTAAGTTTACACACTACTTAACCTAACTTAAACCAATTAACGCTAAGAATAAAACACACACCCATGCCAGAGTGAGGACTCGAATCTCCAACGGGAGGAGGCACTCAAACTGTGACAAGTCCACGCGGCTACCCCGCGAGGCAGATGTAGCTTAAATGGAACGAAATAGTATCTGGGGCAACTGAGCGTTTATACAGAGAAAGTACCGATGTACATCTTACACAAAACGGGTCAGAACAACATTTCAGAAGCAAGAAGAAAATCATGCCAAATTTAAGCGTACACAAAATCACCAACCCTTTGGCGAGATTCCACTTAAGATCGAAAGTTAGCTCGAACTTCAATGCACGATGGTTCTAATAGTTTCTACAACTATGTCTCGAAATCTTACAGAAAATTCAAAGAGAATCTGGTCGAATGCAAAGTACACAAGCAGCAATACATAATGAGTACCTTGACTTCGCGGTACCAGTGGTAATATTACAGATGACAAGAGCTATTAAATAGTTTCCCAAAATTCCTTCACCAAAGAAGAAGTAAGTATTCCAGAATTCAGATCGAGAACAAGGGCCAACGTAAGTAACTTTACGTAGACATTTTCAGTGTCGACAAGCACCTTAAAGCACTTAATGAGAAGAAAGTCTTCCTGTCCAGACAGCTTACCAATTCTATACTTATATGGATATGGTGTCTGTTCATTCGACATGTGCGAAGGAACAGACACCATTGATAACCTGCAGCCGTCTAGAACGAATGAAGAATTTTATATTAATACCTTCAGCTGCTGACGGGCTTTGATATATATCAATGTGGACACGTGAAAATGTGCGGCCGGCCGTTGTGGCCGAGCGGTTCAAGGCGCTTCAGTTTCGGGCGTGGATGTGTGTGATGTCCTTAGGTTGGTTAGGTTTAAGTAGTTCTAAGTTCTAGGGGACTGATAACCACAGATTTTAAGTCCCATAGTGCTCAGAGGCATTTGAAAATGTGCGCCAAAACCGGGAGTCGAACTCGCGATTTCCTGCTTACATGGCAGACGCTCTATCCATCTGAGCAACCGAGGGCACAGAGGACAGTGCGACTGCGGCGACTATCTCGCGCACGCCTCCAACGAGACCCACCTTACCTTGTATGTCCACACACTACATTCGTAGCGTCCCTATGCAACTCTCATTACTCGTGGTAGACATTCTTAGCAAGTCACATAAGAGTTCGGGTAACACGTGTGAACCGTGAATTTACTTTCAAAACCTTTTCTTAAGAATTTATTTACTAGCGATTCATCAAGAACATTAACGCATTTAATCACACTAACTGAGCGTGGAAGTAGTTAACGATGGTAACTGAACAAACAAATAATGTTTTTTAAGAAATGGAAATTTTATTCCTAAAAGCCATTTTTTGAACAGATTTAAAATTATAATCAGAAAGCACCCTGTAAATTTCAAGTAACAATTTTGTAGTGTTGACAAATTGCCAACACTACGCACATTATTTAAGGGAGGCGGCCATTAAGCAAGCAGGCGGACTTGATGGTCTGAAACAGGATACTTCACAAATGCGATAAAGAAAAGTACGTAGCTGCTGGAATACTTAACTTTAATCCACCATTTGTATACAGCGTTCTTGATGAGACATTTCATACGATAACTATCAAACTATCAATTGCTATGTAAGGCTAATGGCGCCTTGCTAGGTCGTAGCCATGGACTTAGCTGAAGGCTACTCTATCTGCTCGGCTAATGA
Source organism: Schistocerca serialis cubense (assembly GCF_023864345.2). Classification (NCBI taxonomy): domain Eukaryota; kingdom Metazoa; phylum Arthropoda; class Insecta; order Orthoptera; family Acrididae; genus Schistocerca; species Schistocerca serialis. The sequence continues at coordinate 541,309,297 of NC_064644.1, read as the reverse complement.
GCGATGCTTCGTCAGTATACTCGCTACCAATGTCGTCCGTACAACTGGGGCTAGTGCTATTCCGTATCTCGAGACCTGCCTTGTGGTGGCGCTCGGTCTGCGATCACACAATGGCGACACGTGGGTCCGACATGTACTAATGGACCGCGGCCGATTTAAAGCTACCACCTAGCAAGTTTGGTGTCTGACGGTGACACCACAAATTTATTCAGAGGCAGAGAATTAACCTTTTTTTTATTTTTTACAGTATAAGCTTTCGGTCTGAGAACCTTGCCGTTCCCTTTTAACGGGTCACAACAGCCTCTGAGAGACTACACTGGTGCAAATCTGCAACAGACCAGATTACTTTGAAACCAAAATTTTAACAACTCACACGAAGACATAAACTATGCACCCGGTAAGAGGGATGGAAATGGTACAAAACACATTAAAAACTGTTTGCCACCGAAAGTGCAACTTGTTTTTTAAAAGAACTCTTACGGTGGAATGGTGGCAACTTTATATGCTAAAATGACCATTTAAATAAAATCCATGAAATGCAGTTTTACATAAAATGTACCAACATGCTCTACATTACACATTTACCACCTCGCAAGATTATAGGCAATATAAAAACATATTTCAGGAATTCGGCCTTTACACCTTAAGCAATAAATTCGTAAACACCGAATCCGACAAACATGACAGAGGCAGCTATTGACGTACGGCAGACAGACAGACAGACACTAACTGCCTAAAAAATGCAGACGAGAGACAAACGAGCAAGCTCCGGACGAGAGACTGACCAAGAAAACAAGTAGAGTTTAAGAAAGTAAATGAAACAACATATCACGAATCACTTAACTTCTAATAACTGTGATTTCTGGCGACGACCTGGCGAAGAACCTCAAAACGCTCTCCCGATCCGTCCGCTGCCAGCCGCTTCAACGGACGCAGGAAGGCGCGCCGATCTCCGTCTCACGGCGTCGCAGCTCGCCCCGGCCAGACCGACGTCGTGTGTTGACTCTTGTTGCTCTCGTGTCGGCCGCGAAGCCACTACCCCTCGCTATACGACGCGGTCCACTGGACTCACGTGGCGATCTCACATGCGCCGACGCTCAAGGCGGACAAGTCATCTTGTGCCTCAGTAGGCGACCGACCAACCGATCGATGCAACCGCCCGTGACCGTTGCCCGAGCAACTCAAACAGATTGGCGGCCTAACACATAGTAGCACTCCGGACGACAGACAGACACTGACTGACCCGGCTGACCAACTGAGCAGACTCACTCCGACTCACCGCCTGCCCAACTGATAGCGCCCCTTAAATGCACGTGAACAGGCTACCTTTCCCCTTTCCACCAGAGGGAGACACCAAAGCTACGACTGCCACAGCGGCGCCACCGCCTGAAACGGAGGGCGACTGCATCACACTACGCGCTGCGGCGCGCTCTTCAAAACAGCAGGTTTTACCACGGCTCAATGTGTAAACATAGAGGTTGAGAATGTAGGTCTCGCAAGATCATCCCCACAGTCATACTTTACTCTATGCTCTCGTGGCTCAGATTGATAGAGCGTCTGCCATGTAAGTAGGAGATCCCGGGTTCGAGTCCTGGACGAGCCAAACATTTTTACCTATCCACGTTGATATATATCAACGACCATCAGCGGCAAAAGGTATAAAGATATAGTTCTCATTTCGCTCTAGACGGTTGGAGGTCACCAATGGTGTCCTTTCGGACATGTCCGAAAGAACAGACACCATATCCATATAAGTATATAGTTCTGGAAATACCGGCCATGACCTTCTTCCTCTGTGCGGATGCACACGTGTTACCCGAACTCTTACGGGACTTGATAAGAATGTCTTCCACGAGTAATGAGTGTGTTGTGTAGGGACACTACGAAAGTAGTATGTAGGCATACAAGGTGAGAATGTGGGTCTCGCGGGAGTCTTGCGGGAGATAGTCCCTGTAGTCGCACTATTCTCTGTGCCCTCGGTGGCTCAGATGGATAGAACGTCTGCCATGTAAGCAGGAGATCCCGGATTGAAGTCCCGGTCGGGGCTCACATTTTCACCTGTCCCCGTTGATATATATCAACGCCCGTCAGTAGCTGAAGGTATTAAGATATAATTCTAATTTCGCTTACCAGTTATGTTCCTTTCAATGACACCATACTTAACAATCACATATAACAGCTCTCTCGATAACAGATCTGTACCTAAGAACTTGACAGTTTCACGCAGCACAACAGTACTCAAGAACGGTAATAGAATTACACACCCACTCCACCTACGTCAATTTGCAGTAGAAATCTGGAACGTATCCTGTCATTGAACATTATGCATTACCTATTATGCATAACGGTCTATTTATAACATTTCCGGCTACTATTACTATAGCGATTTGTTGTTACTACATTGATGATCCAATACATAATGACCACCTGTATAATAACTTGTTTGTTTTGGAATGAAATTCATAACTGTTTCTGAGTATCAGGGCTCCGACAATTTGTTCGTAGGTTTGTGGGGAGGTATGTGACATTAGATGTCTACGCACAGACCATGTAATTCAGGTCAATAATGGGCCGCTGATTTGCGTACGTGGTGACGGCGCCTGTTAGCAACCCAGACGGGTTCCATAGGATTTATATTAGGCGAATGTAGTCACCGATATATCAACGTGAGTTCTCTAGAATGGTGCTCAGACCACTGTAACACCGGAGGCACGGACAATTACGCTGATGGAAGTTTGCATCGCCGTCAGGTAAGACATCAACCATGAAGGAATGCAGATAGTTTGCATCTCTCAGCGTGTCTTCGATTGCTACCACAGGTCCCACGAAAACACTGGACATGTCTCCTACAGCATAATAAAGCTCCCGCCAATCTGCGTCCGAGACACGCTGCACGTTTCGAACTGTCGTTGACCTCGATGCCGGCGTTTGTGAAGACGACCATCAACCTAGTGTAGCAAAAATACGACTCACACGAAGAGCCGACATGTTTCCATTGATCGACGGTCGAATTCCGATATTCCCATGGCCATCGCAATCGTAATTGACGATGTTGGCTCAACATTTGAAAACATCGGAGTGGTCTACTGCGAAGCTCCATGTTCAACAGAGTACCATGAACGGTGTTATCCGAAACACTTGTGCGTGTACCAGCATTGCGCTCTCTCGGCAGATGCCAGATCACAGTATATCATACATTACAGAGCAAACAACGCCTCCGAACCCCACACTGCGCGAAGACTCTTGGACGTCCAGCCATTTAGTGCCTAGTGGTAGTTTCACTATCCTTCTATCTCTTTTGGTAGATGCTCACCTCACTACACGTGAGCATTCGACCAGCTTCGCCGTTTTCGAGACTCGTCTACAGGCTCCGCGTAATAATAATCTGGATACCCTCGTTTACAGCCCATATCTTCGCTATTGCAGATCCTCCGTCCGTGTCTGCTCCGCTTACATACTTTCGTTACCGTGTCACATGCCAGCATCGTCACCAAGTGGCATCCAACGCCACGGTGGGTAGTGGTCATAATATGTCAGCTAATTAGTGTATTACTCCTATGAAAGAAATTTAAATGATCGTGACCGTGTGCTAATGGATAAGAATATTGAAATGTTTTTCCTCATCCAAAAATTATGATTTGATATGGAGCAGTAGTAGGGCTAGTGAGATTCAACCCAAGGCTATGGTAGTTTTAAAGTAAACTATAATGACGTAAACGAAAGAACAGTCACCAGCCTAACTAGGCAAATTGGTACCAAGTGTTTATACTTTTCATCAAGAAAGTTAACTCCTGTATATGAGTTTACTCGGTACTAACACTGTGTTACAAATAGAACACGAAACAGCAGCGCAATCTAGTAAGTTTAGGACAGCAGTTTGTCATAAGCAGCGCAGGTCTAGACGTAAAGTATTCTGGCAACAAGGTGTCTCTCAGTAACATGTACTTTCTGAATTCAGAAAAGCGAGCTAACATTCGTTACAAAAATCGTTTAGGAAAGGCAGTGCTCAACTACTTCGGGACTTGAGGAGCTTTTACTAATTAACTGTAGAAAAACGTGACCATAGAATTGATCTTTAAATGGGTATATTGACTGATGTGGTCCGTATACTTCCTTTCATAAAGTGGAATATGCGGTCCCTGAATTTGTTATGACCTGAACAGTTGTAGCTAGTTAATCTTTAAATAACATAAAAGATATCAAAAAGTTTGCTGTTCAACATATGTCTTGTTTCTGCAATAATGATTTATGAGTAATACGACCTCAATATTTGTCAAGGGGGACCCATATACTATTCTATCAGTTGACTGAACACTTTTGGCAAGACACAACAAGGGAACACTTTTAAATGCAAATACATGAATTATAACACTGTTATAAACCTATGAAGCAGATGTTCGTTATGTTCGTTCTTGAAAAGCAATGGCTAATAACTACTTGTTACGATCTCTGTTTCACTCCAGTATTTTTTATATCAAATAGAGGTCTTCGAATGAAGCAATTAATTCTTTTCTTTCCGTGTATACTTTTTTAAAACTTCAACTATTCACTCATGATAATTAACGTCTGAGTATTTCAGAAGCAAACTAGCATAATACTAGATTTAGTACTCCACAAAAGGTAATGAGGACTATCAAAACAATAAATACTCTTTAGTTTAATATAATAAGACACTAAGTAAAATGATTAACAAATGATTCAGAGTGTTTCAAGATTTTCGACGCTAAGTTGAACTGAAAACTATTATTATCTCACACAAAGTGAAGAACTGGACTATGTAAACAATTAATTCACTATAGTTTTATCTGACATTAAGCTGATGGAAGTGGCGATCTTCTATGCCAGAAGTAAAGGCGGCAAATGTACTCATGGCTCTTGAGGTCAAGGCTCTGTCAATTATCTTCTTGGTGCCTGGTTCTTGTGACTCATTTTTTTTTTGGTCATCAGTCTACTGACTGGTTTGATGCGGCCCGCCACGAATTCCTTTCCTGTGCTAACCTCATCATTTCAGATTAGCACTTGCAACCTACGTCCTCAATTATTTGCTTGACGTATTCCAATCTCTGTCTTCCTCTACAGTTTTTGCCCTCTACAGCTCTCTCTAGTACCATGGACGTATTCCCTCATGTCTTAGCAGATGTCCTATCATCCTGTCCCTTCTCCTTATCAGTGATTTCCACATATTCCTTTCCTCTCCGATTCTGCGTAGAACCTCCTCATCCCTTACCTTGTCAGTCCACCTAATTTTCAACATTCGTCTACAGCACCACATCTCAAATGCTTCGATTCTCTTCTGTTCCGGTTTTCCCACAGTCCATGTTTCACTACCATACAATGCTGTACTCCAGACGTACATCCTCAGAAATTTCTTCCTCAAATTAAGGCCGGTATTTGATATTAGTAGACTTCTCCTGGCCAGAAATGCCTTTTTTGCCATAGCGAGTCTGCTTTTGATGTCCTCCTTGCTCCGTCCGTCGTTGGTTATTTTACTGCCTTGGTACCAGAATTCCTTAATTTCATTGACTTCGTGACCATCAATCCTGATGTTAAGTTTCTCGCTGTTCTCATTTCTACTACTTCTCATTACCTTCGTCTTTCTCCGATTTACTCTCAAACCATACTGTGTACTCGTTAGACTGTTCATTCCGTTCAGCAAATCATTTAATTCTTCTTCACTTTCACTCAGGATAGCAATGTCATCACCGAAACGTATCATTGTGACTCATCGCCAACAAGTAAATTGCTGCTTTCCTTGTCTCCTTCAGTTCATTAGATGTGAACAGTTTGTAAGCTAGCCATCCACTGACTCCACGACGAAGACTCCTTGCAGTTGGACCGCGAAAGCCACCCGTGCGAGTTTCGAAGCGGACGGACTTCCATCAAGTTTTTACAAGTACAAAAGTACAAATCTACGTGTATTACGCATGAACCAACGATCCAAACTCTATTTTGACCTAACAGCATTTAAACATAACACAGAATTGAAATTAACATGCATTGATTCATTTCAGTGAGACAAACTTAAATATGAATAAACATTTGCATATGTACTTAACGAGGATCTGCAGCGAATTGACGCATGGTGCAGGGAATGGCAACTGAATCTCAATGTAGACAAGTGTAATGTGCTGCGAATACACAGAAAGATATATCCTTTATCATTTAGCTAGAAAATAGCAGGTCAGCAACTGGAAGCAGTTAATACCATAAATTATCTGGGAGTACGCATTAGGAGTGATTTAAAACGGAATGATCGTATAATGTTGATCGTCGGTAAAGCAGATGCCAGACTGAGATTCATTGGAAGAATCCTACGGAAATGCAATCCGAAAACAAGGGAAGTGGGTTACAATACGCTTGTTCGCCCACTGCTTGAATACTACTCAGCAGTGTGGAATCCGTACCAGATAGGGTTGATAGAAGATATAGAGAAGATCCAACGGAGAGCAGCGCGCTTCGTTACAGGATCATTTAGTAATCGCGAAAGCGTTACGGAGATGATAGATAAACTCCAGTGGAAGACTCTGCAGGAGAGACGCTCAGTAGCTCGGTACGGGCTTTTGTCAAAGATTCGAGAACTTACCTTCACCGAAGAGTCAAGCAGTATATTGCTCCCTCCTACGTATATCTCGCGAAGAGACCATGAGGATAAAATCAGAGTGATTAGAGCCCACACAGAGGCATACCGACAATCCTTCTTTCCACGAACAATACGAGAATGGAATAGAAGGGAGAACCGATTGAGGTACTCAAGGTACCCTCCGCCACACACCGTCAGGCGGCTTGCGGAGTATGGATGTAGATGTAGATGTAGAACCAAGGAACGTGGTGACACATATGTCATATTAAGCCTATGGAGACAAAGGAATTATATAATCAGATATTTCGAAATCGAATGAAAGTATTAAATACTGATATACCGTCATCATGAATTAAGAAAATATAGATCTTGTGGAACACGACCAGCTCCTTTTCGCAAGAAATAATCGGTGCTATCGATTCGATTTCCAAAGGGCTTTTGATACCGTTCCTCACAACAGCTTTTTAATGAAACTGCGTGTTTTTGGAGTATCGTTTCAGTTGTGCGATTGGATTCGTAATTTCCTGTCATAAATGTCATAGTACGTGGCAGTCGACGGCAAATCATCGAGTGAAACCAAAGTGGTATGAGGCGATAGCCAAATAAATGTTACAGGCCGTTTAGGAGACAATCTGAGCAGTCCCCTTAGATTGTTTGCAGATGATGCTGTGGTATACCGTCTAGTGAAGTCATCGTAAGATCAAAATGAATTGCAAAATGACTTAGATATGATATCTTTACTGTGGGAAAAGTGTCAATTGTCTCCGAATAACGAGAAGTATGAAGTTATTCATATGAGGATGAAACAAAATTCCCTTAAATTTCGGTTACGTGATACATAACCCAAATGTAGAGGGTGTCAATTCAACTAAATACTTAGGAATTACAATTACGAGCAACTTAGCTCGAACGATCGCACAGATAATTTTGTGGGAAAGTCAAACCAATGACCGTATTTTATTGACAGAACGCTTTGAATATATAACAGATTTACTAAAGGGACTGTCTACACGACGTTTGTTCTTCCCCTGCTAGAGTACCGTTGTGCGGTACGGGCGTTTTTCGTTGCGGCGAGATCTTTTCACGAAATTTCAGTCACCAGCTTCCTCCTCTGAACGTGAAAATAGGTTATTGCCACCGACTTACAAAGGGAGAAATGATCATCGTAATAAATAAGAGAAATCACAGCTTGTACGGACAGATTTAAGTGTTCCTTTTTCCCGGGCGCTACTCCAGAGTGCAACGGTAGAGAAATAACGTGGGGAAATAACTTAAGTGTGAATTGCACAATAGAAAAGCAAATGTAGATTGTGGGGACCTTAATGAGGAAGTATATTACTGTATATTCTGGTGATAGGCGTGTATGGAGCCCCTGCAGGGAACATGGCAAACATCCCGCAGAGCACATTGTGCTGGTGCGGCCACAGCAAAGCGAAGATGCGCGCCCCAGGAGATTCTGGTGCACAATAGCTTAGGGGCTGCCGCGGCGGCACAATGGGGGCAACCTGTAGCCTGTTACTGCGGGCGCCGCGGGCGTGGGTGGCTGACACGTGAAACTACGTGCAGTTGCCGCCTCCTGTACAGCACTGCGGCGTATAACTCGCGGATGATTGCATCGTATCCCAAGACAACGGCGCCAATGAGTTTAGCTTGTAGTCTCCATCACGTTGGCAGAAACGTTGTAAATTCACTGTAGGAGTAAGGTCAGCTATCTACAAGGTTTGTCTTCATAAGAATGTCGAAACAAGGATGCGTTATGAAAGGTGAAGTACCTTCGCAATAAAACTTATCTCAGATGTCACCTTATCCCTCCTGATTTTATACAGTTGGAGGAGATAATCTGCTCTTTTACTGATACAACTGGTTTTACGAAAGGTGCTGATAACGAAAGGATTGACTGATGTTTGTGAACAAATAGTCTGACAACGTCACGGAGCTGTTTGTAGCTGCTGTGATTTGTTGACACTGTTTTCAAATGCCGCACCTCGCTCAAGAGTATTATTTATTAACGCTCATGTGCCATACCACAGTTCATACAGGAGAATGTGATTTTCTTGCTTTAGTAAAATACCCATTAAGTGCAAGAGTTTTAAGGAGCCACATCATATTATAACATAAAAAGGGATGTTACCACGAACCCTATTCGGACCACAGTTTTTTTTAAGCAAACGTGATTGTAAATTCTTATATGGATATGTTGAAACATGGTTAACACATCAGTTCGGAAACAAGGGAACCATGGCTCCTGTGTGGTTAGAGCAGGAAGGATTTCCAGTACACTCTTCTATTCAGATGCGTGAATTGCCTGATGAAATACTTCGACGCCGCTGCATTGGTCGCGATTCAAAAACAATGAAATAGCCACATCACAGTCCGAACCTTGTCATTGTGGATAAATCTTTAAGAAAAATAATCAAGTACCTTGTGATTCTACGTCTGTGCGAGACCAATGAAGCGTTCGTAAATTATTTTGAGGAAAAGTTTCAAAGTGTAACTCCCGAAATGTTCCGCAAGACCTTAGGAGGAAGTGGAAAGGGATCGATGCCGGTGCAATGTATTATTGTACACGTACAAACTCGGTAGATACGTAGTTTTCAGGTAGAAGTACTCTAAATAAATACGACATACTGTTTTGACCTCGGGACACGGGGACTGCTAAGAGACATCGTACGTTTGTCTGTTGATATGAACATCGAAATGATCATGTTCGCCCCTATGCATTACACTGTGCGTTATGTAAAAGCCGTAAATTGTGGACAAATTACAGTCAAGTTGAATGGTAATAACAAAATAGTGTCCTCCACATCAGGGCTAATGGTAAGCGGTAAGCTGGGAAGCACCCGGTTTAGAGCGATATCCAGATATAGGAAGAATTTGTACAAACTCAGTAGTGTTCCATAGAGTGATTAATGGTAATGCAGGCGTGTGATGGGGCCTTAAGTTCAGGGTTGCCCTCGAGTTGGTTCTTATAATCAACATGAACATCAAGATGAATCTGCACTAGTCGCACACCTTTTAACATGCCAACATTGAAAATACGTATACAATCAGTGCGTGTAATACTTACAGTTTTTAATGTGCTGAATACTAAGTGAATAAAAAAGTCATTTTCTTCAAATTTATTGACAAGTAAAACGTAATGTTAAAATGAAACTTTTAGTGAATTTAATGATATAGAATGTGGGCAAAACAGGACCGGCCTTGAAAATATTTCATGCACCTTAATATGGGCAACCCATTTACACCATCCACAAATATGGCAGATGTTGCAAGCTGGGCAGCCTATTTTAAGGTGTATGAAACATTTTCTGGACCAGTTTCGTTTTGAACACACAGTGCACTTCACATACAGTTTCAAATAAAAGATGGGACAGTGTCAAGGTATCAGCATACTTTCGGAATGAACTGGCTTGCAAGATATTTTCGGAAGCCTTTGAAGATGAATTTTCTGTGCCAGAACCTCGTGTGTGCGAATAAAACACTATCACACCCCGTATATATTAATTTTGGGATTAAGCAAATATTTGTCGAAATATGTAGAATGTTTCAAGCGTCTCCGTAAGAAATTTATCTACCAGACGTTAAACTGAAAGATAGCATGTTTGTTCGACTCGATATTTCCAAACTTGATTTTCGATTACAACTTTGAATTAAAAATGACTGTAAGGGGGATAGAGGCTGTACATCATTCAGGAAGGTTGGTACTATGATCTTAGCTAATACATAGAACCCGCAGTTGAAGAATCTACAGATGATGATGAGTCTCAAGATGCATTGTTTCAACAGAAGTTTTAATTTCTTCCCTAAACATTAGTTATGACGTCGGTGAGAAACAAGCTGAACGAGTTTATCAAGACTTCAAAGCGATGGGCGACTAATGTTTATCACTTCACCGAGACCTAGGTATTTAGTCGGAGAACAAACTACAGGACAGAAAGAATGTATAAGTGATAGTTAAGTGATATTTTCATCGTTAGTCAGTAGCTAAAGAGCAGTACTATTAGCAACGCAGGTCACATAAATAGTATTTATTCCTGGGGAAAATAGAAACATTAGGAACTAAAAACTACACCAACTACCGCTGTGTTCACCCTTGATTGTAATGGAAATGTTGCATCAATATAGATACATTTGTTCTGTCCATCTAACACGACAATGGACGAGTCGAAGGAAAATGAAGACATCTAGCTGCTGGTAGAAAAGATCTGGAAAGATAAATGCATCCATTAGTAATATTGTTAGCCGTAATTCAGAATCGAGAGGAGTGATGAATATGATGAAAAATAATTTACTCATGAACAGTAATTAACAGCAATAGTTAGTAGAAGATTTAAGCAAAAGGAAAGGACAAAAAGAGAACAGCAGCTTTGGAAATTTGGTTTATATTAGAAACCTAAAACCTATTTGGGTACATCGGAAAAGTAATGAAGAGATACGGATCGAATCGACAACAAAATAGCTTTACGGCAAAACTCACCTAAAATACGGGATATTTCGATAGGATACACCCTGAGGCACTAAGAAATGTGTAATTTTTTAATGGGTAGTGTAGCTGTAAGACGGAATAAGACTTGAGTATAGAAAGCAGCGATAATTGGTTTAACGTGTGTCACAGCAGTAATGTAGAAGATGAAGAGAGATACAACAAGAGGGCTTTGCAGTAAGATCTGCACCAAGCAAATCTTTTGTCTAAAAACAACAACAACAATATTCGTTCAAAATTATGGGAATTCAGGTCTGCTGGTAAGGAGAATGATTATTATTTATAAGTGCCAAAACGTGTTACACCTTCTTCGTGGCATTATCAGTGGTATACTGATTCCTTTCCATAAACGCAAAAACATTCAAAGCAATAATTATGCTGACGAAAGAGTTACTGGTAGCTTGTCATGGCTACTAAATGACGTTACTGTGATTTTGATTTGTAGAATAAACAAATCACGTAATCTATGAACGCAGTTCTTTCGCTAAAATATTGCGAGACTACATTTCTCGATTACTCAGAGTTACTTTCGAAATACCCGTTTTCATTTGCAAGTTTATCTGTTTATCTGTTGTGGAATGCACACACAAACACGGTACGGTTTTTTTAAATTCCAGTCGAAAGTTACACTTTTTCACTGTAAAAAATGCAATTATGTTGCTGCTGCATATCTATTTCTCGTTGACGTTCACTTGTTTCCATTATCGGTTTTGCGCCAAACTTTTACTTTTTTTTTTTGTTTCTCTGTGTGGCTGTGTTCCTGAAATGTGTCAAACTGTGTAATAGGAGTAGTTTAGTGTAGTCCTTTATAATGGGATTTCCTTCTGACAATGCTGTTTGTGTGTGGAATTTTTCTTCTTTTGAGAGTTTACAGCGTAGATTGTAACTGAACTTTTGTATTTTTAAATGTAACCTGTTTTAGCTGGGTGATGGTTGTAGGATATTAAGTGGTCAGCATATGTGTTACGGGAGCTGCCACATTTAGAGCGTTGAGATATTCTGAGTATAGATCGTTGCATGTTTTCCCTATATCCGCTGACAGACAAGAATTCCACGTAATTTCCGATAAGCTTGATGTACTGAATTTACCTGTGAGTTTTTACTGTTTTCATCTGTATATCAGTTGTAGTTCTGTTTTTATAAATACAATATGTATCCTATTCCGTAAAATATTTTATTATTGTAGGTAAATAAGTGTCATTTTGTGTTGTGTAGACTTTTACTCTGATGTGTCCTGTGTATGGTCATTGCCAGTGTATTCAGCTCTTCTTTATTGTCACCATTCAACATGTTTATTCAATGAACATTTATATGTTTTTGGTTCAGTGTGTCTATTAAATGGGAATGATAACCTTATTCACCACCACTAATTTTCTTGCTTATAGATCCTGCGTTGTAATTCTGTTTGTTTGTGAGTGATCTGTTCCATCTATGAAGCATGACCCGGAAGATTTCTTGTTTGAATGTCCATGAATAGTTTTACTGATTATGAATGGTAGGGCTTGTGGCGGTTGTGTAATGCTGTCTTGTTTGCCATTTGTATCCAGAAAGTTTGGTATCTTGTCGGGTTCTGCCTCTAATCAAAATGAATTCTGTGTTGAAAATTATTTATTTAATAATACAGCACTTTTGTTTGAGTATATGGTTAATTAATAAGGCATGTTATGTGATAAGTATATTAATTTGTAATCCATTTTCTTTATTAGTTATCTTAAGACATTTTCGAGGCTTTTCACAAATATATTGACTAAAATGTTACTAAATGGTGATGCTCTCATCGGTCCTTTGTGTTGTGAGTGAAACCCTATATTGAATACAAAGTAATTTTGTGCTGTTTTATCTTATTTTTAGTTTTTGGAATGGTATGTTCCCTTGTTGGTTTGGTCCTCATATGATGTTGCTGATGGGAATGCGAGTATACACTGATATAAAACTTGTCATATGTGGGATGTCTATGTTATTGATCCTATTTATTACTTCCCAGGAACTTTCTTGGTTCCTATTGTTTCAAAGCTGTGTGTAGCTGGTAATGTGTCTCTCTCTCTCTCTCTCTCTCTCTCTCTCTCTCTCCCCCTGTGTGTGTGTGTGTGTGTGTATGTGTGGATGGATGGGTGTGTGTGGGTGGGCGGGTGGGTGGGTGGGTGTGTGTGGTTGGGTGTGTGTGTGTGTGTGTGTGTGTAGGTGTGAGTGTGTAAGGCTAGGTGATAGGATGGAGCCACTCTTAAGGTAATAGAAATATTTTTTGTGCACATTAGGTGAGGAATTTATATTAGGTGCTTTTGAAATTTCCTTTTTAATTTATTTTCTCTGGCCTTTTGCAAATGTGCTTCTAATGTAGTTAGTGTCTCTTGAATATTTATCTTACGTTGCAGTTGGATCACTGAACCTGTTGATGAAGTTGTCACACATCAAAAAATCTAACATTTTGTTTATGGGCTCCTTTTCATTCATGAACACTATTACATTGCCTTTGTCTGCTTTTCTTAGTAACTCTGTGTGTCGTTTTAGATTGTAAACAACATGTTTCCTGTTCATACAAGCAGAAAGTAAATCTGGGATGTGAACTAAAAACGTAAACAGGAATGGTAAAACATACCAAATTAAAATTAAGAAGACGTTTCGATTACATTAGCATTTCGCTGACCAAGTAACGAAATTGGTGGGAAACGTAAGTCTTTTGGAAATACTTAACATCGACATCTGCTACAGAGATGTGGAGAAACGAAAGAGGTATAATGTAATGCCCAGAGAAATATATATTTTTAAGAAATTGAGAGTGGTTAACTGCTTAAGTTTAGTGAAGGAAAATGTACTGATTTACTATCAGGGGTTTTAGTTGAAGTAATACAAGCTATAGAACTGATTTTATATAAAAGTCATACAGCGGTAGTTTCTCTAGGTATTTCCTGAGGTGACGTTACAACGTACACTTACACTATTGTGCTAAATTACTCGATTCACACACGGCGGCATGATTGTTCATGACCGTATGATGGGTTCTAAAACTGCCTGTAGATAAACCATGGAACTAAATACAGCGTTCTGCCACAGTGAAACAACTGGTTCCTATAGACAATAAATGATTTTTTACGTAGTAAGTTATTAGCTTTCCTTATCTGGTCAAAGTTGCACTCGGCTGCAACCATGCGTTTCCTCACTATAATTCAAGGCAAATGTGTATGTAGCAAAACGTAGTTCCATCGATAGGTTAAATGCGATTGATAAAACGTGGATATGGCAACGTTGTAAATGCGGCCAAGAACAGGTAACATGAATTCTGCTCTGAGAATTGACTGTCCCATTAGATCAGTGAGACGAGACAGTGCCATGGGAAACGAATATGCAGAAGTGCACAAGATCGATTCGCATTCGCGCCATATCTTTTTCTTCAATTAAAGCATCAAATTGTATCCAATATACATCTCCACAAAGCAGTAAGTGGTAAATTTCTATCTGTTACGGTTACTTTTATTTAAGCTTTAAGACATTACATGAACTTCTTAGGAACGTAAACGACCTCTCTGTCTTTTCCATGTCACAAATAAAGAGAATAATAATATAATAGTGGATACAGTAACATAGTCTGTATGTACTGAGGTAAAAGAAAAACAGTAACTAAGCTATACTAGAGTGTACGTGATGCTACACACCATAATTCCATTCTTTACGTTTGATGTCCAGGCCCATCTTCTTATAGTCAGTACGTACACTTACGAGCAATGTTCCACTTACAGATGTTCAAAGCGAACACCTTGCATTTGTTAACACATCTCTACTAGCTGGATCATACTCCACCGAATATTACGCAACAGCCCTGTATCCACCATTGCTGAAGCAGCATGACACAAGCTGCTACGTCTTGTACATCCGTAAGTACTATAAACTTGTTCCTTTAAGTGTCCCCAGAAATAAAAATATAGTGGATTAAAGTTCGAGGAACGTGGAGGCTAGAACATAGGACATCCACGACCAGTCCATTTACCTGGAAACGCTTCATTTAAATAGATAGCTATTCATATTCACTCGCAAGTGTAGTTGTGCGCTATCATACTGAAACCATAGATGTCACCGAAAACAGAGTGGAACGTTTTCTAATGCTTCAGCCAAAGTGAAGCATTGCAAACAAATGTAAGATACAAGCGAGCATTCAAGTTTTATGGCAATGGGTAAGGGCCCAAATGCGCTCCTCCCACGACGCCAGCCCACACGTTTATGCCGAAGCTAGACTCGTCACTCCATTCCATATACGTTACTTATAAAATGTTCGTTAATTGGAGATTTGGTGTAAAGGCCATTCACAAAACTGTACTCGTCGAATGCGGATTTCTGGCCGCTGTTGAGTTAACGTGTAATGATATGGATACAGTTTTTCGTCGCGCAGGTCTTCAAAGCCTGTCTCTGAGATATTTAGAACTTCCTTGAAATAGACTATGTGATCAAAAGTATCCGGAAATCAAAAGTATCCGGACATCGGTGATACTGGAATTCAGTACGGCGTTGGCCCATCCTTAGCCTTGATGACAGCTTCCTCTCTCGCACGCATACATTCAATCAGGTGCTGGAAGGTTTCTTTGGGAATGGCAGCCCACTTTTCACGGAGTGCTGCACTGAGGAGAGGTACCGATGTCGGTCGGTGAGGGCTGGCACAATGTCGGCGTTCCAAAATATCCCAAATGTTTTCTATAGGATTCTGCTCAGGAACCTGTGCAAGACAGCCCATTACACGCACGTTACTGTCGTGTAACCAGTACACCACAGGGCGTGCATTGTGATCTGATGCTTAATCATGTTGAATGATCGCCATCCCCGAATTGCTGTTTACTCTGGGAAGCAAGACGTTCCGCAAAACATCAATGTAGGCTTTTGCTGTGATAGTGCCACGCAAAACAACAAGGGGTGCAAGTCCCCTCCATGAATAACACGACCTCACCGCAACACCACCGCCTCCGAATTTGACTGTTGGCACTACACACGCTGGCAGATGACGTTCCCCAGGCATTCGCCATACCCAAACTCTGCCATCTGATTGCCACAATATGCCCGTGATCCGTCACTCAAAACAAAGTTATTCCACTGTTCAATCGTCGGTTGTTTACGCTCCGTACACCATGCAAGGTGTCGTTTGGCATTTACCGGAGTGATGTGTGGCTTATGAGCAGCCGCTCGACCATGAAATCCAGTTTTTCTCACCTCCCGCCTAACTTTCACAGTAGCTGCGGTGGATCCTGATGCAGTTCGGAATTCCTGTGTGACGGTCTGGATAGATGTCTGTCTACCTATTACACATTACGATCCTCTTTCAACTTTTGGCGGTCTCTGTCAGTCAACAGACGAGGTCGGCCTGTAGGCTTTTGTGCTGTACGTGTCTCTTCGCATTTCCACATCACTATCACATCTGAAACAGTGGACCTAGGGATATTTAGGAGTGTGGAAATCTCGCGTTCTGACGTATGACACAAGTGACACCCAATTACCTGACCACATTCGAAGCCCATGAGTACCGCGGAGCACCTTATTCTGCTCTCTCACGATGTCTAATGACTACTGAGGTCGCTCATATGGAGTACCTGGCAGTAGCGCCCATGAGTACCGCGGAGCACCCTATTCTGCTCTCTCTCGATGTCTAATGACTACTGAGGTCGCTCATATGGAGTACCTGGCAGTAGGTGGCAGCACAATGCACCTAATATGAAAAACGTATGTTTTTGGGGTTGTCGGGATACTTCGTCAAGGTGACAGGTGAAAGGTGAAAGATTCCAAGAATCGGATTTTCTGTTTGCCCAGTACGTTTAGTTATTAGACAACCACTATGCATTATTCGTGGACGAAGTCACCTATTTCCCGAGGGCGTTGCTACAGGTGACGAAAAACATTTTTATACGGATGGCGCCTTTGAGGGAACCGTGCAGAATAAGCAAGGGCAGCAGCTGCAGCATCTTCTTTATCAGTTACACTTAGCACCAAAAGCAAATCAACAAATTCGCCTTTTGTGTACTCCATGGAAAAGCCACCCTACATGAACTGGACAGGGCTAGTTATACTTGTGCACCATTCGGTTAGTACGCACGTGCATACAGTTTTGTAGATCTCACTGCATCGTTATAGGCGGTTGCCACATTACAAAATGATATAAAACTAATAAACGACGAGAACTTGGACATCTAAAAAATAAAAATTGTACCTGACGAGCATTCGAACCATAGCTCCATGGTGTATATGGGTGCGATGTCCCAGCAGTCTACTCTGAGCTACGATGGATGGTACGGTAATGCGGGGTGATGTATATTCCTCTGTACTCTTTGATGATGCGCTGCACCATGTGACGGTGTTGCAAATGCTCAAATGCTTAAATGTGTGGGAATTCCTGAGGGACCAAACTGCAGAGGTCATCAGCCCCTAGACTTACATACTACTTCAACAAAGTTACGCTAAGAACAACACACAGACCCATGCCCGAGGGAGGACTCGAACCTCTGGCGTGAACGGGCCGCGCAATCAGTGACATAGCGCCTGAAACCGCGCGGCCACTTCGCGCGGTTGTTACGGTGTTGCCAGTTGCTTGTTTTCGTAAATGTGTTTTCAAAACGATCTCCTTTGGCTTGGTGAACTTCTTATCTTGAACCTTGAACAAGAGTCGCACGCCGATCTCCAAGGGTAGCATTTTTTGTTCAGTCTGTATTGAGGGTGCAACAAAAACGTATGGCATAAATTGCAGGACACATTCCTCATACATTGAACTTCTTTTGAAGTT
Source organism: Schistocerca serialis cubense (assembly GCF_023864345.2). NCBI lineage: Eukaryota > Metazoa > Arthropoda > Insecta > Orthoptera > Acrididae > Schistocerca > Schistocerca serialis. The sequence goes on along the minus strand of NC_064644.1, from coordinate 541,291,483 downwards.
CTATGTGATCAGGTATAGTGGACCAAATGCTGCTACAAGTTTCCTCCTCTATTTCCGAGGCTACTTGTTGTCTTGAAAGCATGTTTAACTTTTTTACGAAGAGAGTGTGCTGGCCTCTCGTCCAACGTGCGGTGTTACCCTCACAGCTTACAGGATTGCTGGCTTTTCTTAAGGAGTGGTCTCCACTCAGGAGCTGGGTTAGAGATAGGAATAACAAAATTGGAAAGACACCATGGGGCCTCGAAACCTAATACCGTTGTGGTGAAAAAAGAAAGAATTGGTCAACGGAGGCCCGACAGGGAAGGAGAAATAAGGAGCCTGACCCAACCAAGTAAGTGGAAGCATTGTCAGACCCAGCTCGGAGCCCCACGGTCGCCACCAGCTTACATCTAGATGAAGTCCCCTGGGGGTACAAAGAAATTATGTGAATATGGGTCTGGAAATGTTTAGTTTCCATGTTATAACTCATTTTCTCCAACTCATTAATCATGGGAAACACATAAGGACAGAACATTAGAAGTATGGGGAACATGAACTCTTGGTGACGTCCGGTTACGTTGTGCGCCACCAGTGTTTTGTCTTACATGTCCCTGTTGCCATGTGGGTAACATCAAATGTTTCAGATATCAGTACGACCACTGCAAGCACAGGGTTACCAATTTGAGCTAATCAAAGACTTGGCTCGTGCAATGGCTGTGTACACAAGTGCAGAGATGGCAGATGCCCGTCTGATGTGTGGGTTAGCTGAAGGCAGCAGCGCTCGCTCTCAGGGAGAGATTTCCAGGATGACAGTGCCACGACAGGAAAACATCTGAAGCCACTGATCGTCGTCTTAAGGAACATAGGCCTTTATGCCTCATACTCACGAGCGGGAGATGTCTAGAAGGACGAGTACACCCCAACGGAAGGCGGCAATTCATGCAAGTTATGAACAAAGTTGTTCTTCCAGTGCTGGTGACTGCTAGGGTGTCACTTTCTCCCACCCAGGCTCTACGGACAAAGTTGTCCTAATTTCGTAGAGAAGGTTCTGCCTGATCTTTCAGCAGATGTGGCTTTCGCTGTGCAACAAAACATGTATTTCAAGCGCAATGGAGAACCTCCTCATTTTAATGTGAATCTCCGTCGGCTTCTAAATAACAGATTCTGTGACGGATGGATAGGTAGAGATGGACAAATTCGCTGGCCTTTACGCTCTACGGACCTAAACCCTGCGAGGGCAATTGAAAGCTCTGGCGTATGGCACCCTAGTACAAAATGTTCAGAGTTTCCTTGCCCGTGTTATGGAAGGCCGCGAAACCATACGCAATAACCCAGTGATGCCTCAGCGCATACGAGATTCACTATAACTACGGGTTGATGCATGTATGCTCACGGAGGGCATACATCTACATCTACATCTACATCTGCATCCATACTCCGCAAGCCACCTGACGGTGTGTGGCGGAGGGTACCTTGAGTACCTCTATCGGTTCTCCCTTCTATTCTAGTCTCGTATTGTTCGTGGAAAGAAGGATTGTCGGTATGCCTCTGTGTGGGCTCTAATCTCTCTGATTTTATCCTCATGGTCTCTTCGCGAGTTATACGTAGGAGGGAGCAATATACTGCTTGACTCTTCGGTGAAGGTATGTTCTCGAAACTTTGACAAAAGCCCGTACCGAGCTACTGAGCGTCTCTCCTGCAGAGTCTTCCACTGGAGTTTGTCTATCATCTCCGTAACGCTTTCGCGATTACTAAATGATCCTGTAACGAAGCGCGCTGATCTCCGTTGGATCTTCTCTTATATCTTCTACCAACCCTATCTGGTACGGATCCCACACTGCTGAGCAGTATTCAAGCAGTGGGCGAACAAGCGTACTGTAACCTACTTCCTTTGTTTTCGGATTGCATTTCCTTAGGATTCTTCCAATGAATCTCAGTCTGGCATCTGCTTTACCGACGATGAACATTATATGATCATTCCATTTTAAATCACTCCTAATGCGTACTCCCAGATAATTTATGGTATTAACTGCTTCCAGTTGCTGACCTATTTTGTAGCTAAATGATAAAGGATCCTTCTTTCTGTGTATTCGCAGCACATTACACTTGTCTACATTGAGATTCAATTGCCATTCCCTGCACCATGTGTCAATTCGCTGCAGATCCTCCTGCATTTCAGTACAATTTTCCATTGTTACAACCTCTCGATACACCACAGCATCATCCGCAAAAAGCCTCAGTGAACTTCCGATGTCATCCACAAGGTCATTTATGTATATTGTGAATAGCAACGGTCCTATGACACTCCCCTGCGGCACACCTGAAATCACTCTTACTTCGGAAGACTTCTCTCCATTGAGAATGACATGCTGCGTCCTGTTATCTAGGAACTCCTCAATCCAATCACACAATTGGTCTGATAGTCCATATGCTCTTACTTTGTTCATTAAACGACTGTGGGGAACTGTATCGAACGCCTTGCTCATGTCGGCACCAATGACTCCTGCCGTCTGGGTTCAGAGGTCATCCTCAGTTCGTACAGGCGGTTGGCGGAATTGGTGAAGGCGGAAAGCCTCGCTCGCGGGGTGAAATCAGAGCTAACTATTTGTAGTATCGTTCCCAGAACCGATCGCGGTCCTCTGGTTTGGAGCCGAGTGGAAGGCTTAAACCAGTCTGTGAGGAAGAGTTGCATGTGGTATCCTGGTGCGTTCTGTTCGTGTGTGTTTCCCATGTTTAATGAGTTGGAGAAAAAGATTTTTAACATGGAAAGAAATTCTGTCCAATCCCATGTTCAAATAAGGTAATTTCTTCGTCTACGTGTGAGGAATGAAACCTGCAATTTGCTCCGTACATTTTTTTACGCCGTGTATATGCAGTGTAATCAGCAACAGTACTGTATTCTCACATGCGGCATTCTAAACGGTGTAGTACCTTCGTGTGCTAGCGAGTCACGGCAGCTTTAAAAGGAGGTAAGGTTGAAAAGGAAGAGCGAGAGAGATAGATGGAAGTAGATGGGGGAGGCGGAGTGTTGGTGGAGAATGGGGAGAAGACAGAGCGACGTGTAAGAGGGAACGCTCGCAGTTATTGGTGCCGTGTTGGTGCAGCGCTTTGAGCTGCCGAGTAACCATAGAGAGAACGTCAGAGCGCGGCCCTGCATTAAGAGGCGCCGGGCGAAGCGCCGCTTTTGATGTGTTGCCTCCGTAACTGTGACGACACGGCTGACTTCTGCTTGCGGAATCTGGAGCAGCGGTGGCTTCTGTACTCATGATCCCGCTGAGCATAACTGCGTTTCTCGTTGTACGAAAGGCTTAATATCCTCACTTGGTGTCCGGGAATGTTGAAATCAAAGCACAAGTAGAGACTATTCTGTGTATTTAATTACATTAACAAGCGACCCATGGCTACAAAGAGAGTTTGGGAAGAAAAATCAAAATAACTGTAATCAGCGTATCTTTCCGTTCAGTGGCGTGTCTGGTACAGCAACCATGACTAGCATTTCGAAGGAAAAACAGTCTTGGTTGCAGAGGAACAATATCCTTATTAACGCGTTTCACCCTCTGGCTTTTATAGGAAAAACTAAAAGAAAAGAGAAATAATGTTCATCAGGTTAGGGTCCTATACTGCAGAGCTATATTGGAAATTAAGGATTTACTTAAAGTAAAGTTTAATATACTGCAAAATGTGCATTCGTCACGTCTGTGAGGACCATTGTGCGTACCTACAAGGCAAAGAACGGAATGATTCAGCTACAGAAAGCTACAGTGCGGGGAAAACCACAAAGAAATTTCGCTCGCTGGAAACCTTACCTCCAACGAACTGGAGTCAGTTGAAAAAGCAGTGCTGACATGGGACCATACTTAAAGGTACTAAAACTGTGTTGTACGCTAAACAATAAATCGTTTGAGCCAGAGTTACACTTTCGCATCGTAACCGCATACCCTTCGCGCTGTTGGTTGATTCGCTAAATTCTCCCTTAACATTACCTCAAACGTATTGTGAGGAATTAATACAATTACCTATACTTACTTCAAAACTTTATAAAAAAGCAAACCTAAAACATTATTTAAGTAACATAATTAACGAGCGTATGGCGCTTGACGTAAATGTCTGCTATTTACGACAGGTAGTGCTGCCCTTCTTTGCTGATCAAACGGCTGCCATATGTACCAACGTCGATTACACGCTGAATTACACGTTTGCATAAACAAATTAAGAGTGTTAACCTAAACTAATCTTACGAGGATAATGATTAAAATTAAAACTGTGAGGGTACTAAAACTGTACATGATATATTACGTAGCACATCACTGAGCTACTACCTACGTAAAATTTTTACAGAGTGCAACACATGAGGAGTGATGTGATCAGATACATAAAAATTTTGATATCCGGTTACAGTTGTTGTCATTTGTGTTATTTTATGATGGAGAGCTATGTTTAAATGTTGAAATGTAGCAGTTTTCTAATCGTTTTATATGTATTGCCATACGGTAAATAAATAAATAAGAACATGAAGAGAGATGTTATTCAACAGCTGAAACGTTGCTAAGAAATTAATAGAAACTGATTGTGCATGGTACTTAACTTACGGGTATATGTACTTACAACCGGGTAATACTCAGTTGAGCATTTAAAAAACTGATGACATAGTGTCACAATACCTTTGGTTTCTCATAATCACTTCATGGTATAGCTCTAATTATCTGTGTTTATATGAGTGCTTTACCATATCAATCAGCTCATGGAGGTTTAGATTTTGGTCTTTTGGAGATTGGTGTTGGAACTGAAGTCATTGTACCGTGGATGGTTCGAGCCCTCTTTCTTTCAAATGTTCTGTAAACGCAGAATGTCGTTTAACGTTCCACTTCTTAGTGATTATATGTTCGTGGAGTCTAGTTTCAAACATTCTGCATGTCTGTCGTAAGTAGGCTTTTGGGCATTCGAAACGTGCCAGTTTATTCACTCCACAGGCAGAATGCCTATGCCTGACGCTGCCTGTTGTGTATGTAGCTGTGTTAGATTTTATTATGGGTCGCGCATGTTATTCTAATATCACACTTTTTGAAGAGCTGCGCTAATTCTAACGATAAATTTGCGAGAAAAGGAAGTTTAGGGGGAGCAATGTACACTACTACTCTTGCCATTATTTCTCTAAAAAGGTTACCTACTATTTTGTGGTTAGATTTGACGAATGCAAGTTTTTGCACTATATTGATGTTAAATCTCTCGTAAATCTGTTCGTTTCCAGTATAGCTTTGAAGGATAGGACCACAGCCTGATGAATATCATTTTCTTTTTTTATAGTTTTCTTGATGATGCCCCACGAGGACAAAAATCATCCATAGAAGTGTTTCCCTTACGAACAAGACAGTAACATTTCGAAAAAATTAACATAGGTTACTAAACGGCTAAAACGCTCAGCTGGTCACTTGGTTACTCGTTACCATTGCAGGTTGCCTGTCCAACACCTTCCATGGGCAGTAAAATATGATTTCCAGTAGTAGATAATACTTATTGGCTGGTTTTGAAAAGTTAAAATCCTGGAATAATGTATTCATTAAAAGATATAATCTTAAATTAATGGAATAACACAATAAGAACAGTATAGGAAATGGCTTTCGTGTTGCAATTCTGTTACTAGCTGAGCTATCCAAACCCAACTCACTGCCCTCCGCAACAGCCCTACTTGTGTCATTATTCCTGTAAACTATTATGCATCTTATAACCGTGTAACTCACGGCGCGCAAATTGCCCTGACTAGACTCATCCAGTATTTGAGAAAGAGACTATTTAGCGACTTGCAGAAAACTTTACACATAATTTCAAACCTTTCAGAAAGCTTATTTCGCTGATACCTCCACATAATCATGAAACGAAAAACGTTTGCCGCTGTTTGTGCAGTAGAACTTCCGCATCAGACATGACGTTTTACTACCTCTATACTACAAATTCTATTCGCAACATTTTTTGCCCTCAGTATCCACTTATACCACTGAATTTAGGTGCAAAATTGTATCGTTGTCCCCAAGAGTGGTTAAGTTTCACGGAAGCTTGAAATTTAGAGCGGACGTCAATGCGAAATGCTTTTAATAGTCTCCACAATGAAACATTGTCTCAAAATATGGTAGAAAAACCAAAGAGATTCTGGTCGTATGTAAAGTACACTAGTTGCAAAAACCGGTCAACACCATCACTGGGCGATACCAATTGAAATGTTACCGATGATGGTGCCACTAAAGCAGAGTTACTAAATACAGTTTTCCGTAATTCCTTCACGAAATAAGACGAAGTAAATATTCCAGAATTCGGAACCAGAACAGCCGTTAGCATGAGTGACATAAAAGTACATATCTTAGGTGTTGCGAAACAACTCAAATCACTTAAGAAAGGCAAGTCTTCCGTTCGAGATGGTATACCAATCAGGTTCCTTTCAGAGTATGCAGACACAATAGCGCCTTTCTTAGCAATCATATACAATCGCTCACTTGACGAAAGGTCTGTTCCTAAAGACTGGAAAGTTGCACAGGTAACACCAATATTCAAGAAAGGAAGTAGGAGTAACCCATTGAATTACCGACCAATATCACTGACCTCAATTTGCAGTAGGACTTTGGAGCATATATTGTACTCGAATATTATGACTCACCTTGAAGAAAATGACTGTCGATATATAACCAAACACGAAAATGGTTCAAATGGCTCCGAGCACTATGGGACATAACATCTGAGGTCATCAGTCCCATAGAACTCAGAACCACTTAAACCTAACTAACCTCAGGACATCACACACATCCATGCCCGAGGCAGGATTCGAACCTGCGACCGCAGCAGTCGTGCGGTTCGGGACTGAAGCGCCTACAACCGCTTGGCCACCGGGGCCGGCTATAACCAACACGGATTCAAAAAATACCGTTCTTGTGCAACACAGCCAGCTCTTTATTCCCATGGAGTAATGAGTGCTCTCGACAAGGGATCTCAGATCGATTTCATATTCCTATACTTCCAGAAGGCTTTTGATACTGTTCCTCACAAGCGACTATTAATCAAATTGCGTGCATATGGAGTATCGTCTCAGATGTGTGACTGGATTCATGATTTCCTCTCAGAGATGTCACAGTTCGTAGTTATAGACGGCAAATCATCGAGTAAAATAGAAGTGATATCTGGCGTTCCGCAAGGTAATCTCATAGGCCCTCTGCTGCTCCTGATTTACATAAATGATATAAGTGATAATCTGAGCAGCCCTCTTAGGTTGTTTGCAGATGACGCTGTAATTTACCGTCTAGTAAAATCAACAGACGATCAATTCCAATTGCAAAATGATCTAGAGAGAATTTCTGTATGGTGCGAAAAGTGGCAATTGGCACTAAACAAAGAAAAGTGCGAAGTCATCCACATGGGTACTAAAAGAAATCCGATAAATTTTGGGTATACGATAAATCGCACAAATCTAAGGGCTGTCAATTCGACTAAATATCTAGGAATTACAATTACGAGGAACTTACATTGGAAAGACCACATAGATAATATTGTGGGGAAGGCGAAACAAAGACTGCGCTTTGATGGCAGAGCACTTGGAAGATGCGACAAACCCAGTAAAGAGACAGCCTCAGTTACCCTTGTCCGTCCTCTGCTGGAATATTGCTGCGCGGTGTGGGATCCTTACCAGGTAGGATTGGCGGAGGACATCGAAAAAGTGCAAAGAAAGGCAGCTCGTTTCGAGTTACCGCGCAATAGGGGTGAGAGTGTCACTGATATGGTACGCGAGGTGGGGTGGCAGTCACTGAAACAAAGGCAGTTTTCTTTGCGGAGAGATCTATTTACGAAATTTCAATCATCAACTTTCTATTCCGAATGCGGAAATATTTTGTTGACACCCACCTACGTAGGGAGAAATAATCATCATAATAAAATAAGAGAAATCAGAGCTCGAACGGAAAGATTTAGGTGTTCCTTTTTCCCGCGTGCCATTCGAGAGTGGAATAGTAGAGAAGTAGTATGAAAATGGTTGGATCAACCCTCTGCCAGGCACTTAAGTGTGAATTGCACAGTAACCACGTAGATGTAGATGTAGATGTGGACACATACTTCACGGACGTAGCGTCAAAAATATTCTCATATGTGGAACACTACATTTCTTACAGGTATTATACATGGAACATCGATTCTTTATAGAATTTTGGAGTGGGGATGGAAAGTGGGGTTACTGTTTTGGCAAAGTTAACTAAATGCAAAGAAAGCAACTGTTATCGAACATTTATTTTAAATACTCTGGAAGGTGAAAATAGGGTATTCGCCTGGAAACAGAAATCTTGGCTTTCGTGTTGCAATTCAGTTGCCAGTTGAGCTATTGAAACACGATTCACTACCCGTCGTAACAGTCCTATTTCTGCACTTCTGCCGCCACCCCTCTTCCGTTCTCCAAACTTCACGGAAGCTTCACTGCATACGCCGATGCAATTGGACTCGTGGAAGAATGGATAATGCAGAGAAATGTCTTAGCCGTAGTCAAAGGGAATGTCCCCAGAATGAATATTTCAGTTATAAACGGTGTGCCTATTGTTTTGAAACCACCTGACGGATCGTAACTGAGTTCGGCTTCGGGGCGTGGACATCGAACCTCTCCTTTCACAGACAATGTTCTTACCATCTTAGGCATTCAAATACGACTCACGACCGGTCCTTCCACAGCTCCACAATTATTAGCAGCTGCCTTGCACTTGCCGGACTTCGCGGATAACCTCCTCCACACGTTGGTTCCTTTATACGCCAGGACTGCCAGTCAGTGTCAAAGTGACGAGTTCCACATCCGACCAAGCATACAATTTTAACCCGCTACGAAGTTTTATTTAAAGTTGGACGCAGAACGGCACAAACTGAAAGTTTCAATCTGGAGCATTTATTTGTAAAATCTTCGAAATCATTCTTTGAACGAAAAGTAATCAACGATAGCTGTAGAATATTAAAATTCAGTACAACAGTCTGGATTGTAGTAGGTTTTTGTTTTGGTTCTCTGCCGGTTTCGATCTGTAATATAGATCATCTTGAGGCCAGAATGACCATGATGGCATCTGGTGGCGGTGGATGGAGAAAGATCCGCAAGGACACGGACGTCAACTGCTGAAGTCCGCGCTATTGCGGATCTCGCTTCGTCCACCGCCACCAGCCGCCATGGACATGTTGGCAATGTGGGTCTCACGGGGAGCGTGCAAAGGATAAGTCCCTGCAGGCGCACTGTGCTCTCTGTGGCTCGGATAGAGCGTCTGCCATGTAAACAGGAGGAACTGGGTTCGAGCCCCGATGGGGCACACATTTTCAACGTCTCCACAATGACCAATGATGCATATCAACGCCTGTTTGCAGCTACGATGTCGATTTAACTATAATTTAATTTTTGATATAATTTTTCATATTTAGTTTATTTTTTATTTTTTAAAGCAACGAGATCAGATTATATTCGAAATAGTAAACTAAGAATAATTCCAAGTTGATTTAAAGTCTGGTATACGCTCATGTGTATATACAAGGTGGTCCACTGATAGTGACCGGGCCAAATATCTCACGAAATAAGCATCAAACGAAAAAACTACAAAGAAAGAAACTCTTGTAGCTTGAAGGGGAAAACCAGATGGCGCTATGGTTGTCCCGCTAGATGGCGCTGCCATAGATTAAACGGATATCAACTGCGTTTCTTTTTTAAATAGAAACCCCCATTTTTATTACACATTGCTGTAGTACGAAAAGAAATATGAATGTTTTAGTTGGACCACCTTTTCGCTTTGTGATGGATGGCGCTGTAATAGTCACAAACGTATAAGTACGTGGTATCATGTAACATTGCGCCAGTGCGGACGGCATTTGCCGTAGGGATGTACAGGCTTATCTCACTAGGAGTAAGATGGATGCTGCCTACAGGAAAATTAAAGAGGCCTTTGCAGAGAAGAGAACCACTTGTATGAATATCAAGAACTCAGATGGCAACCCAGTTCTAAGCAAAGAAGGGAAAGCAAAATGGTGGAAGGAGTATTTAGAGGATCTATACAAGGGTGATGTACTTGAGGACAATATTATGGAAATGGAAGAGGATGTAGATGAAGATACTGGACGAAGAGTTTGACAGAGCACTGAAAGACCTAAGTCGAAACAAGGTCTCAGGAGTAGACAACATTCCATTAGTACTACTGAAGGCCTTGGGAGAGCCAGTAATGACAAAACTCTACCATCTGGTGAGCAAGATGTATGAGACAGGCGAAATAACGTCAGACTTCAAGAAGAATATAATAATTCCAATCCCGAAGAAAGCAGGTGTTGACAGATGTTAAAATTACCGAACTATCAGTTTAATAAGTCACACCTGCGAAATACTAACACGAATTCTTTACAGACGAATGGAAAAACTGGTAGAAGTCGACCTCGGGGAAGATCAGTTTGGATCCCGTAGAAATATTGGAACACGTGAGGCAATACTGACCTTACGACTTATCTTAGAAGCAAGATTAAGGAAAGGCAAACCTACGTTTTTAGCATTTGTAGACTTAGAGAAAGCTTTTGACAATGTTGATTGGAACACTCTCTTTCAAATTCTGATGGTGGCAGGGGTAAAATACATGGAGCGAAAGGCTATTTACAATTTGTACAGAAACCAGATGGCAGTCTTAAGAGTCGAGGGCCATGAAAGGGAAGCAGTGGTTGGGAAAGGAGTGAGACAGGGTTGTAGCGTCACCCCAATGATATTCAATCTGTATATTGAGCAAGCAGTAAAGGAAACAAAAGAAAAATTCGGAGTAGGTATTAGAATCCATGGAGAAGAAATAAAAAGTTTGAGGTTCGCCGATGACATTGTAATTCTGTCAGAGACAGCAAAGGACTTGGAAGAGCAGTTGAATGGAATGGACAGTGTCTTGAAAGGAGGATATAAGATGAACATCAACAAAAGCAAAACGAAGATAATGGAATGTAGTCGAATTAAGTCGGTTGATGCTGAGGGAATTAGATTAGGAAATGAGGCACTTAAAGTAGTAAAGGAGTTTTGCTATTTGGGGAGCAAAATTACTGATGATGGTCGAAGTAGAGAGGATATAAAATGTAGACTGGCAATGGTAAGGAAAGTATTTCCGAAGAAGAGAAATTTTTTAACATCGAGTATACATTTAAGTGACACGAAGTCATTTCTGAAAGTATTAGATGGGTAAATCACATAACTAATGAGGAAGTATTTAGTAGAATTGGGGAGAAGAGGAGTTTGTGGCACAACTTGACAAGAAGAAGGGACCGATTTGTAGGACATGTTCTGAGGCATCAAGGGATCACAAATTTAGCATTTGTGGGCAGCGTGGTGGCTAAAAGTCGTAGAGGGAGACCAATAGATGAATACACTAAACATATACCGAAGGATGTAATTTGCAGTAGGTACTGGCACGTGAAGAAGCTTGCACGGAACAGAGTAGTTTGGAGAGCTCCACCAAACCAGACTGTGGACTGAAGACCACAACACAATAACAACATTACCCGTGTTAAAGAGAACGCTTATCAATTGCGGAAAAGGTCGATATCGTGTTGATGTATGGCTATTGTGATCAAAATGCCCAACGGGCGTGTGTATGTATGCTGCTCGGATACTCAACGACATCATCCAAGTGTCCGGACCGTCCGCTGGATGATTAAGTTATTTAAGGAAACAGGAAGTGTTCAGCCACATGTGAAACGTCAACCACGACCTGCAACAAATGATGAAGTAGGTGTTTTAGCTGCTGTCGCGGCTAATCTGCACATCAGTAGCAGAAAAAATTGCGCGAGAATCGGGAAACTCAAAAACGTCCAGAAGCGCGCGACAGCTACGGCCGCAGGTTCGAACCCTGCCTTGGGCATGGATGTGTGTGATGTCTTTAGGTCAATTAGGTTTTAGTAGTTCTAAGTTCTAGGGGACTGATGACCTCAGATGTTAAGTCCCATAGTGCTCAGTTATATCTTTGTTCTTTGTTAGTTATGATCATTGATTTGTGACAGCAAAATTTAGAGTTCTGTAATGTATATACGGAGAAAGCTAAATGATATTTACAATAATACAGTATGTGTATATTTAAAAGAAAAACAATTTTATTGGAAACTGGTTCATGCTTAGGGCACTTGTATTGTAAAATGTAAAAGACGTAGGGAAGCGCCTCCGCAACGGAAGTGGCTCGGCGCGATGTAAAAGATGGTTTTGTAGGTCGAACTGGGCGACTACTTGGTGAGAACTGGTCGCAGTAAGTGGCTAGCCGTTGAAGGTACACATCGACGGTGCCAAGGGAGGCAATGGGAAGCCGCTTTGCAAGGAGTTTTGCCTCGGATGTGGATTTGGCTGTCGCATGGTACTCTCGGCTATAAGGAATGGCTATAACAAATTAAAAATCCGTCTCCAAGAATATATTTTATAGAGTACTCAAACATCAAGTGCCGTGAGTACAGCTATACGCCATGTCGTTTGCCACCAACACTTCGCCACTGCTCCATCAACTTCATGCATACAGACATGTATCAGAGCATGGACCAGTTAATCTGTGTGGGTGATTTTAATAATAATCCAAGTGTTATAAAACTGTGTTTACAACCATATCTTCTATCGTGATCATGGATCTATGCAGGGTCCTCTCCTAAGTCATTATGAAACCGGGTATCATGTTTCAAATAAACTAGCGATTTATTTAGGTTGGTGAAATGTGCAAGAATTAGAAAGAGTCGAAGTTAGAATGTTGCTAAAGTGCCTTCACTTTATTGCAAAGCATAGTTTTGAAAAAATTCAGTGCAAGAATGTGTAAATGTTACTGTCCAAAATACCTGCTTTACGGTTGACGAAAAAGGAACGTAAGTTGAACTTATTTGAAACATAATTTAGCCCTGATTACTATCATGAACGTTTTTTTGAAGTTAATTGAGTTCAGTGTTGAATAATTTGACTTCAAAAGTAAAAATATAAACTATTTCAAGTAAAGTTATGAGTTAATTTTGTTTGAGTTATTCTTTGCTACTGAAGTAATCTTGCAGCTTGACTACTGACACCATACTAGTTTATGGATCCCCATCATATTCTTCACTTATTGAAAAGATAAATGGACTATTATTACTACTAAATAAATCTGATATATTTCTATAAATGGGAGTATAAACAGTGATTGTGGTATTATTTATTTTAATTGTGGTATTTATATTCAGTTAAGTCAGAAGCCTCTCCTGGCCAATTTTAGTTCTGCACTTCTGGCAGGAACATTTCAGCACTGATCCAAGTAACAACATTTGAGTGTAGCTCTTATTAGTGGGAGTTTGGTAGGAGTTTACTTTCTATGATTACTAATATGTGCATTGTTGGTAACAACTGCTACCAACAGCTCAGAGTGCCCTGTGTCCGTTTGTATCCTGCGTGCTATTCAGATGGAATATTAATGAAAGTAACTTCAGTAACTGATATTTAATTTCCTTAAACTTATATTTCCAAATCAATATGCCTAATTAGGCCGGAAACCTTCGTTTTTTCATTCATACACGCGTTTTACTACTTTCATTAAACCACAAAGTTAGAGCCTGTTTAGTTTTTCTGTTAATTGTTACATATTCAAAATTACAGTCCGATACCATTATCCGCCAGACACACACGCGGTCAAATTTTCATAAACCTCTCAGAGGGTAGCATCAGCTTGTGTAACGGCAGGCTAGTGTTATAGACTCATCGATGTCGTGATGTCTACATAGTATTGCTGTAAGACACGCAATATGATTGCTCTGATACGATATGTCCACTATTTGTCATGAGAGAATGAATACAAGCGCGACGGCGACGGGTCTAATGCCGAAGCAAATGATATAAGGAAGTCAATTCTTCCGTCACCAATGATCGTGGCTGAGATCGCATTTTCAACCCTTCAATCTGTATTCCTTTCAGTGTTAACAATTTTGCCTTTACACACCTAACACCCACAATTCGAAGAGAGGTGTGATCTGCAGGATCATAAAGTTCACGCACGATGGAATAGTAACATTCGTAAGTTCTCCGAAAGTCTCACGCTTTGGCAGCACAGAAAAGTATCAAAGTTTGCCTGAGCCTTGGTTTTACCAGCTGTGTCCACCAGCCAAGGATGGAAGAGTACTTCCCAGTGGACTGTAGAATACGCTCCCACATGGCTCGCATCACGTCATCGAGAGAGGGGTCAGCTAGGTGAGTCACGTTTAACATACACGGAGTGCGCAACAATTTGACTGGTTGACGTTCTAGATTGAGGGTTGTAGTCACAGCATAGTGATCCGTAAAGGAATCTGGAATGACTTCAACATTAAGAATACAATCCCGCAGGCAGTCTGATAAGTAAAACCTATCTAACCTGCGACTAGAAGATGTCGTAAAATGGGTAAATTTACACTACTGGCCATTAAAATTGCTACACCACGAAGATGACGTGCTACAGACGCGAAATTTAACCGACAGGAAGAAGATGCAAATAATTAGCTTTTTAAAGCATTCACCCAAGGTTGGCGCCGGTGGCGACACTTACAACGTGCCGACACGAGGAAAGTTTCCAACCGATTTCTCATACACCAACATCAGTTGACCGGCGTTGCCTGGTGAAACGTTGTTGTGATGCCTCGTGTAAGGAGGAGAAATGCATACCATCACGTTTCCGACTAATAAAGGTCGGATTGTGGCCTATCGCGATTGTGATTCATCGTATCGCGGCACTGATGCTCGCGTTGGTCGAGATCCAATAACTGTTAGCAGAATATGGAATTGGTGGGTTCAGGATGGTAATACGTAACGCCGTGCTGGATCCCATCGGCCTCGTATCAATAGCAGTCAAGATGACTGGCATCTTATCCGCATGGATGTAACGTATCGTACAGCCACGTCTCGATCCCTGAGTCAACAGATGGGGACGTTTGCAAGACATCAACCATTTGCACAAACAGTTCGACGACGTTTGCAGCAGCATGGACTATCAGCTCGGAGACCACGGCTGCGGTTACCCTTGACGCTGCATCACAGACAGGAGTGCCTGCGATGGTGTACTCAACGACGAACCTGGGTGCACGAATGGCAAACGTCATTTTTTTCGGATGAATCCAGGTTCTGTTTACAGCATCATGATGGTCGCATCCGTGTTTGTCGACATCGCGGTGAACGCACATTGGAAGCGTGTATTCGTCATTGCCATACTGGTGTATCACCCGGCGTGATGGTATGGGGTGCAACTGGTTACACATCTCGGTCACCTTTTGTTCGCATTGACGGCACATTGAACAGTGAACGTTACATTTCAGATGTGTTACAACCCGTAGCTCTACCCTTCATTCGATTCCTACGAAACTCTACATTTCAGCAGGATAATGCACGACCGCATGTTGCAGGCCCTGTACGGACCTTTCTGGATACAGAAAATTTTCGACTGCTGCCCTGGCTATCACATTCTCCAGATCTCTCACCAATTGAAAACGTCTGGTCAATGGTGGCCGAGCAACTGGCCAGTCACAATACGCCAGTCACTATTCTTGATGAACTGTGGTATCGTGTTGAAGCTGCATGGGCAGCTGTACTTGTACACGCCATCCAAGCTCTGTTTGACTCAATGCCCAGACGTATCAAGGCCGTTATTACGGCCAGAGGTGGTTGTTCTAGGTACCGATTTCTCGGGATCTATGCACCCAAATTGCGTGAAAATGTACTCACATGTCAGTTCAATATACTTGTCCAATGAATACCCGTTTATCATCTGCATTTCTTCTTGGGGTAGCAATTTTAATGGTTAGTAGTGTAACTAACGTCGGGTATTTACATATCCAGACGCCTTGCAGGCAAGAGGAGCGAACCAATTCATGTAATTCGCGACGGAAATTAAAATTACGATATTGATCTGCAGTACGCAATACACAGCTAAAATCACCACCAGACAGGGTATACGGAGGAATCTTACGCAACAGATAAGGAATATCCTCTTGACAAAATCGCTAATGATCCACTGCGCGACCAGTGCCAGAAAGAGCATATAAAAGAACAAAGGTAAGATTTAACAGCCGACAACCTATGCCCCTGATGGAATCCAACATTTCCACCTGAGCAATAGGAATGCCTTCGCGAATAATAAGGCGGTTACCGTAGAAAATTCGGGTGCTTCATTAAAGACCACACTAAAACCAGGTAATGAAAAATGCCTAACTAACACCTCCTGTAAGAAGACTACGTCTGCACATTAATGATATATGAACTGAAGCAGGGAAGCCAGTCGAAATGCTGTTTCCACAAGATTAACATTTAAGAAAAGGAGCGGGCAGGCTTGGGTAATTGATCACAGCTATGCAAGTATGTACGGGAAGTCCGAGAAGAATTAGGTAGACAGCTGAGAGTAAAGGTCCAGTGCGGAATCCACAGAGGATTAAGACATCAGGGGACCAGAAACACAGTCATCGCAACCTCTTTTCTTAGATTACTTACGTGCCATGTTTGTATACGCTGTTTCTGTTGGCCACGTGGCATGGCGGCCACTGCAGACGGAGGTGTGGGAGAGGTCATAGCCACAGCTTCCTGCCCTTAGAACAGTGGTCATGTAATGCGTTCCAGTCACTAAGGCTGTAGCATTCTGTGGAACTGCCAATGCAACAGGTGATACTTGATCGCTAATTTTATTCTCCTCGCTAGTTGCTGTAACCGGCAAATTCAGGAAACCAATGGTGGCTGAAGACGAAGGAGCAGGAGGACATTGCATCGGCTCAGACTGTAACGAACGACACAGAGACGTAGGGGTGGGGGACCCCGCTCCCTTATCACACACAGGCAGCTCACAAGGAGCTACTTTGCGAGCAGGAGGGATGCTGGAGAGAACGTCTTCGCCACTCACCCTACCAAGGACGAGAGGTATCGCAGCATCGAGAGGAGCAGGGGACACTATCGATGCGGATGTTGGCGCTGAATGCGCAGCCAAATTCTCACCATCTTGAGTGCGACGTCGCTTGTTTGTCAGCGCTACAGGTTCTGTCCTGAGGCAACAGGATTCTGAACCTGCCGTGGTGGTAAAGGCGGAAATTCATTGCCACGATTGTCAGAATTTACTTTTTACTCATTACGATCCGAAGCAAAAGTAGGTCCGATGGCGGGAGTGGAAGGAACGAGATCAGCTACGGTCAATTTACGACACTGAACTAACGACGGCTTTAATACAAAAACCCACCGCTGGCAACTCGTTACATAGGAATCAGGTTCCAGCAATGTTCAAATGTGTGTGAAATCTTATAGGACTTAACTGCTAAGCGTACACACTACTTAACCTAAATTATCCTAAGGACAAACACACACACCCATGCCCAAGGGAGGACTCGAACCTCCACCGGGACCAGCTGCACAGTCCATGACTGCAGCGCCTGAGACCGCTCGGCTAATCCCGCGCGGAGAAGCAGGTTCCCACGTGACCAGTACACATGAGACGAACGAGGTAACCACACACTTGTAAATGTGATGGAATATTGCGTTTGACATGCATTTGCACGGAACGAATACCACTATAACACTGTAATCTGTGCTGAGTAGACCAACATTCACGACGGACGTTTTTCAAGTTTCCATAAGGAGTCAATATGTCCTTTAGAATGTTATAATCGACTTTCGGCGGCAAGTTGAACACTCGAACACTGGTATAGTCAGTTTCAGCATCTGCGAGTGACACCATACTAACAGAATTATCGTGATGCTTGAAGGGGTTTTAGACCATGTCGCGACAGTAATCTTTCAACGTGAAGGGGATGCATAAATTCACGTAAAACACTTACTTTTCTGCATCAAAATAAACGGTGTGGACCTGATCAAAGTTCACATGAAATGTATAGACAAGCCAATCGTGGGTTTCTAGAGACCCGGGCTGCACGTGTCGCGTTGCTTTATTGAAAGTGAAGCGCACAGTACCTTTTCCTGGAATACACGTGGAAACCACGCTTTTCCTGGAATACACGTGGAAACCACGCTAGCCATATCGGAGCGGCCGACGCCGCTGCAAGTAGACATACAGTAAACAGTAAGGCTGAGCGGAGGCGCTACGACTCACTCGGCAGACAGAACAACAGTAACGAGGAAAATTTCACACAAGCGAAGCTATGGAAAGTGAGGTCTAGCGGTTCTAGGCGCTGAGTCCGGAACCGCGCGACTGCTACGGTGGCAGGTTCGAATCCTGCCTCGGGCATTGATGTGTGTGATGTCCTTAGGTTAGTTAGGTAGTTCTAAGTTCTAGGGGACTGATGACCACAGATGTTAAGTCCCATAGTTCTCAGAGCCATTTTTATGGAAAGTGAAATCTACATCTACATCTACATCTACATGACTACTCTGCAATTCACATTTAAGTGCTTGGCAGAGGGTTCGTCGAACCACAATCATACTATCTCTCTACCATTCCACTCCCGAACAGCGCGCGGGAAAAACGAACACCTAAACCTTTCTGTTCGAGCTCTGATTTCTCTTATTTTATTTTGATGATCATTCCTACCTATGTAGGTTGGGCTCCACAAAATATTTTCGCATTCGGAAGAGAAAGTTGGTGACTGAAATTTCGTAGATCTCGCCGCGACGAAAAACGTCTTTGCTTTAATGACTTCCATCCCAATTCGTGTATCATATCTGCCACACACTCTCCCCTACTACGTGATAATACAAAACGAGCTGCCCTTTTTTTGCACCCTTTCGATGTCCTCCGTCAATCCCACCTAGTAAGGATCCCACACCGCGCAGCAATATTCTAACAGAGGACGAACGAGCGTAGTGTAAGCTGTCTTTTTAGTGGACTTGTTGAATCTTCTAAGTGTCCTGCCTATGAGACGCAACCTTTGGCTCGCCTTCCCCACAATATTATATATGTGGTCTTTCCAACTGAAGTTGTGCGTAATTTTAACACCCAGGTACTTAGTTGAATTGACAGCCTTGAGAATTGTACTATTTATCGAGTAATCGAATTCCAACGGAATTCTTTTGGAACTCATGTGGATCACCTCACACTTTTCGTTATTTAGCGTCAACTGCCACCTGCCACACCATACAGCAATCTTTTCTAAATCGCTTTGCAACTGATACTGGTCTTCGGATGACCTTACTAGACGGTAAATTACAGCATCATCTGCGAACAACCTAAGAGAACTGCTCAGATTGTCAGCCAGGTCATTTATATAGATCAGGAACAGCAGAGGTCCCAGGACGCTTCCCTGGGGAACACCTGATGTCACTTCAGTCTTACTCGATGATTTGCCGTCTATTACTACGAACTGCGACCTTACTGACAGGAAATCACGAATCCAGTCGCACAACTGAGACGATACCCCATAGGCTCGCAGCTTGATTAGAAGTCGCTTGTGAGGAACAGTGTCAAAAGCTTTCCGTAAATCTAGAAATACGGAATCAACTTGGGATCCCCTGTCGATAGCGGCCATTACTTCGTGCGAATTAAGAGCTAGCTGCGTTGCACATGAACGATGTTTTCTGAAACCATGCTGATTACGTATCAAGAGATCGTTCCCTTCGAGGTGATTCATAATGTTTGAATACAGTATATGCTCCAAAACCCTACTGCAAACCGACGTCAATGATATAGGTCTGTAGTTAGATGGATTACTCATACTACCCTTCTTAAACACTGGTGCGACCTGCGCAATTTTCCAATCTGTAGGTACAGATCGGTGAGCGAGCGGTTGTATATGAGTGCTAAGTAGGGGTATTGTATCAGCGTAATCTGAAAGGAACCTAATCGGTATACAATATGGATCTGAAGACTTGCCCGTATCAAGCGATTTGAGTTGCTTCGCAACCCCTAAGGTATCTACTTCTAAGAAACTCATGCTAGCCATAAACAAGAACCTTCGCGCCCGGCGTTCGAAGTGAACTGCGCTATCGTCGCTCTCCGCGAAAAGTGTTAACATGAGGGTACATAAGTGGCATTTGTAAGAGTTTCTTTCCTCGACTTCTGGAAAAGTATGCGTTTGCAAACCCCATACCTGATGATGATAAATGCTCTGTTTACAATTATCTATCGATCCCGCCAATTTTGAGTCGA
This sequence comes from Schistocerca serialis cubense, assembly GCF_023864345.2. Classification (NCBI taxonomy): domain Eukaryota; kingdom Metazoa; phylum Arthropoda; class Insecta; order Orthoptera; family Acrididae; genus Schistocerca; species Schistocerca serialis. The sequence goes on along the minus strand of NC_064644.1, from coordinate 541,271,459 downwards.
CTGCTCATCACAACCTTTAGGAGTGATTTTCACAGAAAAGGGTGCTGAGCCAAAATATCTTACAGTCCTTCCTTTTAAGTTGCACTGAAGTGACCTGCAAATTTGAGACGAATCCGTTGGTCATGTCTGAAGCCTTCCAATTGTGAGATTGCAAGAGCTAAGCGTGTCTGTATACGTATGTGAGTGTGTGTGTGTGTGTGTGTGTGTGTGTGTGCTAAGTTACATTTTCATCCTCTTCCCCGCCTCTCTCTTCGCTCCCCCTGATACCTGCAAGCAGGAAATTTGGGCGTATGGTGCCAAAGCTACTGTTCTGAGGACTCTATAGCGCTAAAAAGGGTACCTTACGTGCTTGCCCTCATCGTTGTCAGGGTGTGGAGAGCATGGCTAAGACTTCAACTTACGCAAACAGGAAGGCGCAACTCTCAGTCGTTTTCGACAAAATCGCGTTTGAAAGTTTTAGGCGTCCTTATATATGCTATTGTGTGGTCACTAACAGGAAAGAAGCCCGTAGCCAAATGATTAAGTGCTGAGTTTCGTAAACGCAAGGTGTCTGGAACGAATGTCGCTGCGGGTACTTCATTTGTCTCTATTCTCCATAACTCTGACACGAGATTTATTATGTTTGTCCAGATTACCAATATCTAATGATTCATTTATTATTTGCATAATGTTTATCCTAAAAAACAGGAAAAATATTTTTGTAACCACGTTGCCGGCCGGAGTGACCGAGCGGTTAAAGGCGCTACAGTCTGGAACCGCACGACCGCTATGGTCGCAGGTTCGAATCCTGCCCTGGGCATGGCTGTTTGTGATGTCCTTAGGTTAGTTAGGTTTAAGTAGTTCTAAGTTCTAGGGGACTTATGACCACAGCAGTTGAGTCCCATAGTGCTCAGAGCCATTTGAACCATTTGTAACCACATTGGAAATAAAAAAGGGATACACTATTTTGAATCGTATCAAAATAGTCTGCTTATTGACATTATTGTGCCTACATTTGTGACTCTTACGGAGCGCTGCACGAATCAGGATCATACTGATCGTAGAAACATCATCGTCCAAATCAATCAACATTTCCAGTTTCCCGGGAACTGGTAATGAGCCTCTTCCTGTTCGTTCTGTCTACATACATCTGTTCACGGAAAACATAATCCACTGTCTATCCTCTGGTCACTACATCAGCCTTGATCAAGTCCATCAATCTGGTTCGAGATCTTCCTTGATGTCTTTTCCCTTCCACCTGTCTTTCCAAACTTATTTTGGCTGTTCTACTTGACTCCATTCTCATCACCTGCCGAAGTATAGATGCGCCAATTCAATCAAATAGGAATGCCTTTACTTAGGCTTCTTTCCTCCGATTCTCATTTCTATGTCCATCTTGGTCTTCTGGATGATGAATCTTAGGAATTTCATCTCTTCTGCTTGCAGCCTTGATGATTCCCTTTTTGTAAGGGTGCATGTTTCAATACCATAGCTCAATATTTGTATGAAATAGTTTTTAAACATCATCAGTGTGGCCGGTTTGCCGGCCTGTGTGGCTGAGCGGTTCTAGGCGCTTCAGTCTGGAACCGCGCGGCCGCTACGGTCACACGTACGAATCCTGCCTCGGGCATGGCTGTGTGTGATGTCCTTAGGTTAGTTAGGTTTAACTAGTTCTAAGTTCAAGGGGACTAATGACCTCAGACGTTAAGTCCCATAGTGCTCAGAGCTATTTGAGCCATTTGGGCGGTTTTGTGATCAAGTCATCGCATAAAAATGATCTACTTGTTGGCTGAATTCAGATCCTTTTTACACTCTGTTGAAGATTTTATTTCATTATCACCGGAAATTACACTTCCAAGGTAAGGAAAGCTGTCCACACACTCTAGCTGGTGGTCTCCTAGTTTTACACTTGCCTGTTGCCCATCTCTGTTGACTGCATCACCACTGTCTAAGTCTTGCTGGTGTTGAGGTTATATTTCTGGAACTGAGATTTCCATTCATCAAGTCTGATCTGTACTTCCTCTTCAGTTTCACCCTAAATCATGATGTCATCAGCAAAGACATCTGCCTTCAGTTCACCTGACTTCTCCTTGACGTTCTTCGTTATGGTGTCCATAATAGTGATGAATAGTAGTGGGGACAGTGCACTTCGTCGCTGAACTCCACTCTTGGTCTCAAATCATGACGATCGTTCTTCCCAAAATTGTACAATCTTTGTACAACATATGAATTTTTTTTATTAGCTCTTCAGGCACATTCCTTTTCCTCAGGCATTCCCAGATCTTATCTCTTATAACACTACCATAGGCTTTTTCTAATTCCAGCAATACAATGACCAGGTTCCTGCCCTGCTCCCAATACTTTTCTATCAATGTGGGTGCTAAAAATTACATCTACTGTTGATCTGTTTCTTCTGAAGCCATATTTTTCCTCCTCCAACTCTGGTTCTATGGTAGCTCTCAGTTTCTTTTCTATGATCTTCTCAAGTATTTTCAGCCCATGAGACAACAGGGTTATTCCTCTATAGTTGGTGGGTTTCCTCCTGCTGCCTTTCATAAACAGAGGAATTACTACACTCTTGCTCCAATACGCAGGTATTATGTTTTTGAAGCCATTTTGACTACATTTCGTCCATGATTATCCCATAAAATTGTAAAGGTTTTGTTAAATCGCCGCTGCCAGTCACAAACTATTGTATTACTTATTTATTTAGCGATATGTTATGTTATGTTATCTGCTCATATGACGATGAGTACTCGGTGCAGCCACTGTTTGCCTTGGATACCTGTTGCTTATATCATGTTTGCGTTCACTTCATCTGCACCTGAAGATTTTCCTTTAGGCATAGATTTTAAAGCTGCCTCTGTTTCTGTCCAGGTGATGGGAGGTCTCTCATTGTAAATTTGGATTTCCAGTTCTGTATTTGGTTCTTCAACTGATCTGTTTAATAGGTGATCAAAATGGTTTTCCAGGACTTCTCTCATGTCGCTTTCTGTCCTAACCAGATTTCCATTTTCATCTCCAAGTGCTTTTATGTTATTCATTGGTTTCCTTTTACCTCTGATAACCTTATACAACAGTTTGTTATTTCCTCTACTGCCCTCCTCCAATTTCTTAGTGATGATCTTCAAAGCTTTGGTCTTTTCTTCCGCGACTGTTCTTTTAACTTCCAGTTTTTTGATTCGGTACATTTGTTCGAGGTTTCTGATATTTGCCTCATCTCTAATGAGTTCCTGTTTATTTTTCTCCCGATCCCTCTCTTTCCTGAAGAGATCTCATTCCCTGATTACTGCTCTCACACTTTCATTCCACCAAATTGTTTCCTACTCTCTTGTCATCATACTTGTCTTTCCACAAACTTGGGTGGCTTCTTTTACCAATGTGTCCCTTAGTCTAGTCCATACTGCCTCTCGATTTTTTCCTTTCATCTCTTGACAACAGGGATTTTATCCGTTTATGATATTCAGCTCTCTTCTCTGTTTTCTGGAGTTCCCATACTTTGTTTTTTGGTATTTTCTTGTTCTGTAGTTTTGGCACATGTAAGTCCGCTACTAATAGGTGGTGATCACTGTTCAGGCTCTCGCTAGGGATTACTCTGACATAACTTACCATTCTACTTCTCTCTTCATCTGTAATGACGTAATCAATTACAGACTTTTGCAATCCATCCCAGCTCTATCGTGTTATCTTATGGCTCTGTATCTTCTCAAACCAACTGATTTTCACCACCAGCCCATTCCTTATACAGATGTCAAGGAGATGCTCCCATTCTATATTTCTTCTGCGATTTCCATGAGGCCCCATGACATTCTCATATCCTGTTCTGTCTGTCCCAGTCTGTGCATTTAGGTCTCCTATGATGATCAATTTCTCTTTACTAATGACTTTTTCGAAATCTTTAGGAAACTGGTTCTTATCCTCTTGACAACATCTACTTTGAGGTGCATACACCTGTGTTACAGTTAGCTTTTCTTTAATGAAGTCATCTTCATTATTCTCTCACTAATGGACAGAATGTCGGTGACTCCTTCTATATCTTTATTCGTGATGAAACCTACACCATTCTTTATCTCTCTGTTGTTTCCATGCCAGTACAGTGTATACTGTTCCTTAGTTTCTTCATGCTCTTCCCTTTCCATTTTGTTTCACTCACCCCTAGTATAATTAATTTTCTTCTTTCCATAAAGTCCGCTAGTAGTTCACATTTTCCTGTGAGGCTGAGTAAGTTGATGGTACCAATTCATGTATGTCTTCTCTGGGGTTTGTGGATTTTTGCAAGGTCCTGTTTGTCATCAGGCCGTAGGCCATCATCCCTGACGTGGGTCTGCTCATGCTGGTCTTCATCTAGTTGATCGCGCTCCAAGGCTCTAGTGTGTCTTGAAAGCAAATACTAATAAGCTCTTTTACTGGCTTGCTAGGCCTAACGTAAATGAGAATTTTTTGTCATGGTTTACTCCCTGAGCCCTCCGATAAACCAATATCATTCTACATGGCAGCAGCTGCTGTTTTGGTACACCCCAGTTATTTTATTTCCCCAGTAACTGCCATATCTGGTGAGCATTCCACTACCCGCTACCTGGAGAGGCGCCCGATGGGAGACCATCAAACTCCTCACGGGATCGTAGAAACATGTAAAGCAATAATTATTGTGGCATACGGTGCACTTAATGAACGTCAAGTTTCTGCATGATCTAGGTTATTTTAATAATTCTACTGCAACGAAAAACAACTTGATTTACGTTCATAAAAGGTTCTCAGTCATCATATAGTTCCACGGCCTTGGAAACCCTCGAAATACTCGATTAACAAGAAATCACTTTGTTCGTGAAACATTCGTTTGGTTCTCTGTTTCCGTGGTGCTAGTCACATATTTCATGACGTAGTCTTACTCTCAATGTTTCAGTAGCACCTTGTGATATATTCAGTTTAGCTTCCTAAAAGTTATGAGTGTACTGCTCTGAGTTCTTATTAGTGTATGTAATAGCAATATACTTTTCCTGTTGCGAGTAAGGTTTGTATTAATGAAAAATTTTCATGTTGTCTGTCGTAGAGAAAACGCGCTATCGATTGTAGTACAACACACCTTATTGTCCGTTTATATCACATATATTTGTAAATTACGACCGGTTTCAGTTTCATTGAAGCTTCTTCACATCTAAACATATCGACCACAAGAGTAATCTCTCAGTTTCTACACAAAAATATGCATGGAATATCTCAGACCAACTGTCAGATCAGAGAACTTGATTTTCTTATGATTTACCATGAACTTTAACTCTTGATTTGGTGAAGAATACCTGAAGTTCAGGCTTCATGAGCTTTCCAAGTTCAGAGTTTATACGCGAAATGTGGACGCCATTTTCCAAGCCTGACACCTGTTGTTGGGGATGAAGGAATGCTTCATATGCGGAGTTATGCGCTGAGGCTGCTCAGTTGCCTTTCATCGTGGTGCAGACAAATCATGCCAGGAATAAGAACACAATTTTTTAATGATGTAACATGTTTTCGTGATTTGTAACCCATTAATTTCATATCTATTTCACACTGCAATCTCATTAATACCCTTACTTCTTCTTTCCCTTTCTACCTTTTCTAAACTATTTTACTTTTATTTAAATATTCGTAAGAGTTAAATAGCGTAACGTGCTTTTAGGAGTTCGAACGTAATAGTAATTTATGGAAACAGGAAAAAATAATCATACTGTGGTTCCTAATAATAATAGTAATAATAATAATGTGAAATACAGTGTGTGGCAGCTTCTGAGTTACACATCGTGACTAAAAGCACAAACTAGCAAATAATTTAAGTATGTAGAAACCTCCTATCTATCAATAATAACGTCGCCATCGGGTGTTGAGCATGCAACGTGAGGATGACTATCAATGCTACCACAAAGCTAAGTTTGTGGATGTGGTTACGGTCAGTTTTCAGTGTCAGAAGACAGCACGGAGGCCATATTTCTGGGATATATGTTATTGCTCATGATCTTCACATCTTCACTTAAAATACGAAAAACACTCTGAGCCCTCCAACACGATGTGATATGGAAATGAAACCTGGGCGTTGACTGAAGGCTTCGGGTGTTTTACGTGCAACCTCTATTGATCCCTTGGTAACAGATATAGGCATGGCAGCTATTCAGGCGCGTTTGTTTACATGTATAATACTCGTACCTTAATGTCTGAGAAAAACTAATGTTAGTGGTACAGTGTAGATATTTCACATCATATGAGGGCAGTTCAATAAGTAATGCAACACATTTTTTTTCTGAAACAGGGGTTGTTTTATTCAGCATTGAAATACACCAGGTTATTCCCCAATCTTTTAGCTACACAACACTATTTTTCAACGTAATCTCTATTCAATGCTACGGCCTTACGCCACCTTGAAATGAGGGCCTGTATGCCTGCACGGTACCATTCCACTGGTCGATGTCGGAGCCAACGTCGTACTGCAACAACAACTTCTTCATCATCCGCGTAGTGCCTCCCACGGATTGCGTCCTTCATTGGGCCAAACATATGGAAATCCGACGGTGCGAGATCGGGGCTGTAGGGTGCATGAGGAAGAACAGTCCACTGAAGTTTTGTGAGCTCCTATCGGGTGCGAAGACTTGTGTGAGGTCTTGCGTTGTCATGAAGAAGGAGAAGTTCGTTCAGATTTTTGTGCTTACGAACACGCTGAAGTCGTTTCTTCAATTTCTGAAGAGTAGCACAATACGCTTCAGAGTTGATCGTTTGACCATGGGGAAGGACATCGAACAGAATAACCCCTTCAGCGTCCCAGAAGACTGTAACCATGACTTTACCGGCTGAGGGTATGGCTTTAAACTTTTTCTTGGTAGGGGAGTGGGTGTGGCGCCACTCCATTGATTGCCGTTTTGTTTCAGGTTCCAAGTGATGAACCCATGTTTCATCGCCTGTAACAATCATTGACAAGAAATGGTCACCCTCAGCCACATGACGAGCAAGCAATTCCGCACAGATGGTTCTCCTTTGCTCTTTATGGTGTTCGATTAGACAATGAGGGACCCAGCGGCAACAAACCTTTGAATATCCCAACTGGTGAACAATTGTGACAGCACTACCAACAGAGATGTCAAGTTGAGCATTGAGTTGTTTGATGGTGATCCGTCGATCATCTCGAACGAGTGTGTTCGCACGCTCCGCCATTGCAGGAGTCACAGCTGAGCACGGCCGGCCCGCACGCGGGAGGTCAGACAGTCTTGCTTGACCTTGCGGCGATGATGACACAGCTTTGTCCAACGACTCATCGAGCTTTTGTCCACTGCCAGATCACCGTAGACATTCTGCAAGCGCCTATGAATATCTGAGATGCCCTGGTTTTCCGCCAAAAGAAACTCGATCACTGCCCGTTGTTTGCAACGCACATCCGTTACAGACGCCATTTTAACAGCTCCGTACAGCGCTGCCACCTGTCGGAAGTCAATGAAACTATACGAGACGAAGCGGCAATGTTTCAAAATATTCCACAAGAAATTTCCGGTTTTTTCAACCAAAATTGGCCGAGAAAAAAAATGTGTTGCATTACTTATTGAACTGCCCTCGTATATTTCAAATACTCCAGTGTGACTTTATAATAATGATAATAAAGGCGTGTGACGAGGGCCTCCCATCGGGTAGACCGCTCGCCTGGTGCAAGTCTTCCGATCTGACGCCACTTCGGCGACTTGCGCGTCTATAGGGATGAAATGATGATGATTAGAACAACACAACACTCAGTCCCTGAGCGGGGGAAATCTCCGACACAGTCGGGAGTCGAACCCGGGCCCTTAGGATTGACAGTCCGTCGCGCTGACCCTTCAGCTACTGGGGGCGGACAGTGTGACTTTATGGCAGTAACTGACAAAAGATTAAATGTTCACTCTCACGATATACACTTCCTGCCAAAAGAATGCAGTGAAATCGAACTTCTATGAGATTTTGTTTAGCTGATTACAAAATCAAGTTAAATAAGGAAGGAAACTGGTAGTAAGAGCACGCTCTCTGCCCTTATAAGTTAGATGTTACCCTGTCGGACATGAATCAGCCGTGCACGAATTATATTACAAACGGTGCATTAGCGATCATTTAGACGCATCTTAAATCACGCAACCAAGACGTGTACAAAAACACATCCCACAAAGAAAGTGCAACAATGTAGGTACACAACAATGCGTGTACAAAAACACGTGTGCAACATAGAGTTGCAGCAACATGGACACAACAAGGTACATGTAATAATGCATGCACGGCAGTGTGGGCACAACGGAGCACATGCAACAAAGTGCACACACCAATATGCGACCAACAAAGTGTGTGCATAAAAATTCCATGCAAAAATATGGCATAACGAAGTGCGTTTTCTTCTTTCTTACTTACATTATTTTGTCGGCGCGCCGCGGTCGTAGTACAGTAAGCAACTGCAGGCACTCCCGCCGTTCTAATGCAGGCCTGTGAGTGAACGTTTCGACAACAAGGCATGTGAAACAAAGTGTGTGCAGCAACGCGCATGGAATAAAGTGTGTGCAAAAATATGGGTGCAACTAAGAGTGCTCAACATTTGCGCATACAACAATATGGGCACAAAAAATCACGTGTAACATAACATGCACTACAACGAATGGGGAGTATCATGTGTGCTTAAATGTCTCATAGAACACCTCCAAACAGAGAAAGCAAGCTATTTTCCAAAAAGAAAATAACGGTCTTTTATTTCTCTGCCACTGCATTATACGCCGTGGAATGAAACGAAAAAAACGGTCATTACGAATGATAAATTGGATGAGGATGGGAGGAGAGGGAAAGTCTGACATTTCTTCGAAAATAATTTTTTAGGGGACAAAACCTAGCTTCGAAATGAATTAAGAATAAGTGAGAATGATTATCGATCCACATTAAACACTGGGAAACGGGGATTATTGTAAGAAAGATATACTGTAATGAGAAAGGAAAACTTGTGCCGACAAGTTGTCGCGTACCCTGAGATTCCATGCAACTGTCGAGTATAAGTTCGTCAAAAAACTATACTTTTGCTACGTTAACATCCTCACTGCCGGAACGTCTCGTCTTCGAATTACCGTAGATAATTTTTTATACGAAAACAGTTTTATTTTGCTTTTAATTGTTTGCACTGTTGTCTGTGGCATACACTCCCCCAGTGTACAGTAAATTTCGTTCAATACTGTATCACGTTTGTTCCTTTTTTGGCACTCTTTTCTTCTGACGTCAAGAAGACTCGACTCCTGTTCATGTTGTTCAGTTATAACCCTTGCAAGTTCTTGGCACCAAGTTTTCATATTTTTCCTGCTTTCTTACTTACATTATTTTGTCGGCTCGCCGCTGTCCTTGTATAGTACGCAACAGCAGACGTTTCCGCCTGTAACTGCACATTTCGGGTTCTGCAGCTAGCATTCAAGAAACATCGCATGCACTTTCAACTACGGATACAGACTAGTATTTAAGAGCAAAATACAGAAAAAAAGATTTTTGTGGAAATAAGATTAATTTTTCATTAAGAAGTGTCTCCGTTCCTTGGTTATACTGTCATCGTGACATTTCGAAATGACGAGCAAATGAGGCATAAGGCATGGGGCAACCACACCAAAGAAAAGCAATGTAATATCCCTGAGTATACGAGAATAAATGCGCGGAAAGCGATAAGCCAATGTATAGAACAGTATTAGCGACATTTTGAAATGCGATACAATGAAAACTGTAGTCACAATACTTGGACAGCGATTTGAGCTCTCGTAAAGAATAGCAAGCAGGCGGCAGAACAATAAATGAGAAAACGGATGTAGTACACGAATCTCCAATAAGTTTTTATCCCTATGTGTTAGAGGAATTGAAAATTTACTCTCGCCATATGAAACCCCAAGAACAAGTTCTCAATGAGAAAGTGATTTTCTGCATGCAAGTTATCACGAAATATTTAAAGACATGTTTTGTCTTACTTTGGGATGGGATAGGACGCTCTACCAAACATCGGCTGCTGCAGCCCTCAATATACAGAAGACGACGAATTACACACGGCTGACGAGACATCACAGTGACTCTGCGTTCGGCTTGGCGCAGTGGAACCTCCCTCTGCGTTCACCAAACAGAAAGAAGAGGAGGCACAGTTTCAAACATTTTTCAACCTGTTTCAGGTTATGAATCATACCATACTCTTCATCAACATTTTATAGGGCATATTTTGGAACATTTTTAACGTATCATGTATTTCATGCCGTTTTTCACTGATAGAGGGTACTTGTCAGCCCTATAGTCGTCGCACCAACTATGTTCCTTAAGAAATTTTAATGTAAACCGTCAGCCGTCTGGAGTATGTTTAGTTCCGGCAGTCAAAGTACAGTTCTGTGTCGAAAAGTTACTTTAAAAGTGTAACGGATGGTATGTTCTATAACTTACGTATTATAATAAATTTGTTAAAGATATAAAGCTTACTAAAGGTAGGTCTTGAAACAACTGTAATTTAATCTTAGATAAAAGATCTGAAGAAGGCCAACTGCCCGGAAACCGATTATTTGAATATAAAAAGCTACTTGCATAGTGAAATTGGACAGTTTTGCAGTGGTTTTGTATCAATGATTTAAGCTTTCTGTCACCAGAAAACAGAAGTAAAGTAACACCTTACTAGTTAGAGACTTCCCTTAACTCGAAATTATGTATTTCATGTATTTACTATCTGTGCCACTCATTTCCCATAATCCTTTCTTCCTCACTGTCCGACATAAACCTTAAAATAATGTTATATCTGAATTTCTTTTTTCTCATCGACACTGGTTTCATGACATAATTAGCAGTTCAGCGACCAGTAATGCAACGTGTAAACTCATTGATGCAAATTGTAGTATCAGTAGTAAAATCTTCATTGATCATTGTGGGTTTATCATGAGTATCAGCTTAAAGCTGTTTTTAGGACCACATTTATAGTGCGGACATAATGTAACATTGGGCACAATCCTGGCGTTCAAGTGGATGAATTCATCTCGTACTTCCACAGGTACAAATGTTCAAGAAGTTCAATAACCAACTTCAAGAAACAATATTTCATTTCCTTCAAGAACTAATGAGCGCAAAAATACATCGTCGATCTTAAAACAATCCCCCACTTAATTCTAATGGACAGTACAGCATTCTCAAGATAGCTGCAGGAAAATTTCCATAACAAGTCAATTAGCTATTTGCGTTGACACAGGTTCCTTGATCTGTTCATTCAAACTTTAATTTTTCTAAAGTAATTTCATTGAGGCTTACTATTAAAGTAGTGGATTTAAATTATATGAAAAGGCCCACGATTGGCAAAAATTGAAGTAATCGATTAAAATTGAATAAAATGGTCTCATTTTGGGTATTAAAATGTGGTAATCGGTTATGCAAATGGGACTCAATTTAAACGAGAATAGAGGGCAAGGATAATTGTATCAAGTTGCAAAGTGACACATGTACATCTCCCTTAACATCTAAATCTATACTCCGCAAGACAGCTTACGGCGGACGGCACTTTGTGTACCAGAATCACTTCCCCTTCTCTTGTTTCAGACGCGGGTAGTTCGTGGGTAGAACGATTGCTGGTAATCCTCCATGGGGGCTCGAACATCTCTAATTTCACCTTCATGATCTATTAGCTAGATGTACGTAGGAGGAAGCAATAGACGTCGGCTGGGGTGGCCGAGCTGTTCTAGGCTCTACAGTCTGCAACCGCGCGACCGCTACGGTCGCCGGTTCGAATCCTGCCTCGGGCATGAATGCGTGTCATGTCCTTAGGTTAGTTCGGTTTAAGTAGTTCTAAGTTCTAGGAGACTGATGACCTCAGAAGTTAAGTCCCATAGTGCTCAGAGCCATTTGAACCATTTTGAAGCAATAGACATGTTGACTCTTCAAGGACTGTACTCTCGGATCTTTAACAGTAGACCATAGCATGAAGCAGAACGTCTCTGTTGCAGCGGGTGCCACTGGAGTTGACTGTGCGCTTAGCAAGTGAACGTGTAACTAAGTGTGCTGCTCTGCTTGGGCTGTTCTGCATTTTCTCTGTCAGTCCTATATGGTTCAGATCTCATACTGACGAACAGTATACAAGTTGTGGTCGAACGAGTGCTTTGTAAACTACTTTCCTTGTAGGCGGCCTAAATATCCTGGGAATTCTTCCAATCGATCTGTGTGGCATCTCTCACACGTTATTAAATGTAAGTGGTCGTTCTACTTGAAACCACTCCGTATGCACACACCTAGATATTTTATGAAAGTAACTGCTCCCAGTGATAGTTGTGCAATTGTTAATCAAACAATTGAGGCTCTTCCTGCCAATGTAATCGCACTTTATTACATTTATTTATATTGAGGGTCAATTAACACTCCCTCACAAGAGTCGACCCTCTGCAGGTGTTCCTGCATTTTGCTAAAATTTTCTTGCTATTCCACTTCCCAATATACGAAAGCATCTCCCATGAAATACTTCACGGAACTTTTGACTTTATCTACTAGATTATTTACACGTGGGGCGTTCAATGAGTAATGCAACATATTTATTTTATCGGCAAATTTACGGTTGGAAAACTGCGGAATTTGTTGTGGGACATCGTGGAATATACCCGTTTCAGCCCCTACAGCGTCAAGAAGTTCGTAGCCTTCAAAATGGCGTCTGTAACGGAGGTACGTACCAAGTAGGTGTCATTGAGTTTCTTTTGGCAGGAGACCAGAGCTTCGTAGATATTCATAGGCGCTAGCAGAATGTCTGCGGAGAACTGGCGGTCCACAAAAGCATGCTGAGCCGTTGGGCCAGGCGTCTGTCATAATCGCAACAAGGTGACGCACACCTTCTCCGATCTCCCGCGTACCGGCCGTCCGCACTCAGCTGTGACACCTGCATTGTTGGAACGTGCGGACACTCTCATTCGAGTTGATCGACGGATCACAATCAAACACCTCGCTGCTCAACTGTACGTCTCTGTTGGTAGTGCTGGCACACTCGTCCATCTGTCAGGATGCTCGAAGGTGCGTGCCCGCTGGGTTCTTCGCCGCAAAACAGAAGACCATAAAGAGCATCTATGGGGCACCGAGGATGATCGTTACGAGGATGATCGTGACAACTGTTTGTCGAACATCGTCGTAGGCGATGAAACATTGGTTCATGACTTCAGACCAGAAATTAAAAAAATCCAAACCATGGAGTTGACCATAACACTTATCCTACGAAGAAATAATTCAAAACCGCACCATCAACAGGTAAAGTCATGGCGACGGCCTTTTGGCTCTCTGGAGGGACTGTTATGTTTGGTGTCTTCCCTCATGCTGCAACGATCAACTCGTCACAGTGCGTTCGTCGCCACAGTAATGCAACGAACTTCTCCTTCTCCATGAAAACGCAACCCTCACAATAGTCTGCACACCGGAGAGGAGATCATATAACTTCATGTGACTATTCCTACTCATCCACGCCACAGCCCGGATCTTGCACATTCGAAATTCCACCTGTTTGGCCCAGTGTAGGATTCACTCAGAGTCGTGAAGCATTAGGTGAATGATGCACCAAGACGTTGGCTGCGACGTTTTCGTTGAAAAATTGGGTTTTGTAGCCAAAAGCGTGAGGAATAATATGGTGTGTTGGAATCCTGAACAAAACCAACCTGCATTCCAGAAAAAGAATCTGTGAGCAATATGTACATATATGACATAGCCTGTTGAACGAGGCGCTTTTTTTTAAAATATTTTAGCATTGACAAACATTTATAATGTCCTATTTTTACCCACATGACATCTTGTGCGTGAGGTCACTGAGAAATGAACATATTGTACAACGAAACATTTTAAGAGAAGGGAGCATAGTCTACTGAAACCGATTGCATTAAGTAAATAAAAAAAAAATGCAACCTTGGCTCTTGAGTGGCTTTTAACCGTTAAACAGATCGCCTGTCTGTTCTCGCCAAATTAGAAGATTCAATCTTTAACAATGTGTTGCCTTACTTGTTGATCACCGCGCTCCCCCCCCCCCCCCTCCCCTCCCCCCCCGTCTATGAAAGTAACTATCCTACGTATAATACTCCCGTGGGGCAGGTGCGAAGTTACTTTCTCGTCTGAAAATTTGTGTCCGTATTCATTTAGGAAGTCAGTGAATACGGCATCGACCTGGGCACGTGTATCTACGACTTTCTGTGTTTCGTGGACGAACACAGCGATGTGGTTTCGCCCGATCGCTATTTTCGGAACCCGTATTGATACCTGCAAAGGAGATTTTCGGTTTTCACTAATCTTGTAACACGCGAGCATGAAATTGTGCAAGTGATCGACGTGAGAGATACAGGTCTATAGTTTTGTGCGTCTATATGACGACCCTTCTTGAAAACGGGAATGATCAGTGTGTTTTTCCAGTCATTAGGAATGCCTCACTTCTCAAGAGAACCTCGATATAGTGCTCCCTGAAGAGGGGCAACTTCTTTCGCACACTCTTTCTAGGATCGAATTGCTATCCCGTCAGTTCAAGTGATCTTCCATTTGTTAAGTGACTTCGTTTGCACAGTTTCAGTTGAGACAAATTTTAATTCACTTAACTGAAAACCACTGTTTTTCCTTGTTTCACAAATTTTGTTATGATTACTGCACGTTCTGGGTTTCGGATATAAGCGCATTTCTTCAGCTTCCATCATTTTCGCTGAGTCATCCATAACGCTGAGACTCATGTGTCTAAAGGAAAACTTAATTCTATCAGATTTCGGTTGTTTTTCTAACCGTTGGTCTCTGATTTAGATATGTGTCGTGTTGTCGTTTGTACGATGATTTAAAGGAGGGAAACAGTTTGGAAAAAGACGTTTAGTATTTCTGCGTCATTTTCTGTTTCGGTGACATGATGGTCCAGTGTATCTGCGCAGATGATGTCGATTCGTTTACTGTTTTAACGTAAGGTCAAAACTTCCAAGGACGTTTTGTCAAGCTGGTACCTAGAGTGTCACTTTCATGCCGGCCGCTGTGGTTGAGTGATTCTAGGAGCCTCAGTCCGGAACCGCACTGCTGCTACGGTCGCAGGTTCGGATCCTGCCTCGGGCATGGATGTGTGTGATGTCCTTAGGTTAGTTAGGTTTAAGTAGTTCTAAGTTCTAGGGAACTGATGACCTCAGATGTTGTCCCATAGTGCTCAGAGCCATTTGAACCAGTTTGTCGCTTTTGTATTCGTTGAACGGTACACGTAAGACCTCCTTACACTAATTTTGGCTCAGTTTAATTTTTATCTTTCTGTATCAGGTTTCACCACGATTGGAGCAACGATGTGTCTTTTCCACTCTTTGCTAAGAATATACATATCTAAAGCCTATTCTACGATGTTCTTGAACTTTTCCCATTGATGTTCAACATGGTCAGTGCTGGAGAAGAAATTTTCATGACGAAATCTGTCGCTTGTCGCTCTTGGTAGGAACATCTTCCTGCCTTTCTTTGCATTCATTCCCATTTACAGCCATACTCAGTGATGATGTAGCTGTTCTACGCCAAGTGAAGTGAGAAGTTTAGGTCTGTTTCTCAACATCATGTCTAAGAGATATAACTTATGAAAACCAAGTTCCCGGGACCAGTTTCACAGGAATCCGTAATAGGACATCTGGCGGAGTAATTACTCATTTGGTTGCGCTACGTGTTGGGTGATGGAATCGGTAGCTGGTCTACTGTGGCCTCGTGTGTTTTGTCGAGGCGGGCTGGCCATATTCACATGGTTGTTAATGGATAGTTGACAGCTTATTATCTCTGCATCTCAGTGTACTCGCTGATTTACGGCCAGCATAACCTGCCCTCGTCACGCTGCTTCCTGTTTAGTGGCTTGTTGAGTTAGTTTACCGACCCCACCGGAGATCAATGCTGCTCCATTCTCTAGGCTACTACCACCATTCGGTGAACCCGTTTGCTCAAACGGCGTCGGAAGCCTTCAGTAATCTGTGCTCACCTACTTGCAGCTTGAGATCAAATAGTAGAACCCCGAACTTTGTACTGAAAAGAATGCGTTCAAACCAGAATGAAAAGTGAGGATGTCAGAAAGCGAGAACTGGTATCGGAATGAATACAGGAATCAAACTGAATGTATAAAAACCGAGATGGAAATAGACTGAGATGTTAATAGAATTCGAAGCTAGAAAGAGAATACGTAGGAGAAGTTGACAATCATGAACGGCAAGAAGAATCACAATTCGAAAGTAAGATGGGAATGGGGATCCGCTCCATAACGAGACTCGGAATCGTGAACACCCTCTGAATGCCCCTGGACGGTGAGTTTTGATCACTTTCCACACACTCTTGACTGTCAGTATGCTGAAATTTCCATCGTGTCCTCTGTTCGTCGGCGAGCTCAATTTGCAGTGCCAATTCCAATGAGTTAACTCCATCCTTCCCAAATGACTGGTCATCAGAGCAGGCGCGGGGAACACAAGCTCGCTAGAGTACTCCACGGCAGGACTTGACGCCGGCTCGAGCAGAAGCGCCAGCCAGTCAGAGCCAGGCGCCTGACGTAACGACTTACACGTCGAATTCTCTTAAGAAACTTTTAAGAACACGCTCTGGTGTCCGTCATATGTATTCCTGAGTTGTCAATGAAGCTGCATGTTAACAGAAAGATCGTTTATGACGGAAGGACTATACGCTCTCAGATCTCCAGAAACTGCCATTCAGTTGTCAGTTTATCTGTTGAAATGACACCCCTGTCAGAGGAGTTGTCAGTCTTCTCTGACTTAAAGGAAGTCTCACAAGCGCAGCATAACTAAAAAAAAAATGGTTCAAATGGCTCTAAGAACTATGGGGCTCAATATCTGAGGTCATCAGTCCCTTAGGACTTAGAACTACTTAAACCTAACTAACCTAAGGACATCACACACATCCATGCCCGAGACAGGAGTCGAACCTGCGACCGTAGCGATCGCACGGTTCCAGACTGAAGCGCCTAGAACCGCTCGGCCATACTGGCCAGCCAGCCTAGCTCAACCTTTTTGTCCGGCACATCAGGCTGTGAAGTATCACACTAGAGTATGTCGTCAACTTTAAAGACTTATGTTGACAGTTTGGGTCAACTGAATATACCCATTTATTGTATTGTATGTCAACCGGGGACCTAGAAACGACGGAAAGGCTTTGTCCCCGCCGCTGCCGCAGTGGTCTACAACCCCACGACGACTACCGCAGTCCACTTCACCCTTCCGCCGCCCCACACCGAACCCAGGGTTATTGTGCGGTTCGGCCCCCGGTGAACCCCGCAGGGAACGTCTCACACCAGACGAGTGTAACCCCTATATTGGCGTGGTTGAGTAATGGTGGTGTACGCGTACGTGGAGAACTTGTTTGCGCAGCAATCGCCGACTTACTATAACTCAGGCGGAATAAGGGGAACCACCCCGTATTCGCCGAGGCACATGGAAAACCGCCTAAAAACCATCCACAGCCTGGCCGGTTTCTACGGATCTCGACACAAATCTGACGGGCGGATTCGTGCCGGGGACCAGGCGCTCCTTCCCGTCCGGAACACCGTGCGTTAGACCGCACGGCAAACCGAGCGGGCTGAATATACCCATACTAGATGTCACCTACATCTTGTAAGGTGATGATACCGTCTCGAATGACGTCATATGTACATAATCCGAAAGCAAACACAACACACAATATTTCTGTTGCGTCTGTATTTGTTTTTGAAATGTAGATTTTGGTGACAGCCTGATCTATAGCGTGCCCAGAGGTCTAGGATGCGTTGAGATGTGAAAGAATGGGTGCGTGTTTGCGTAGACATCTCATGGCACATTGAACTGCTGCGTTAACTAATGTTTAGTGTTGGCTGACATGTTACAAATTTGTTGTGGACTGGTTAAGTGGTACCGAATGCATGAGCTGATCTCATAGTTATTATTAACATGCCGACATTTTTGTGTATTACGTTCCAGTCAAGATAGGTACTTAGCTGTAATCTTCCCATTAGGAGCAACAACCTTTCTTGCTAGAACTAGAAACCCAATTCAGTCTCTATTTTGGTTCCAAAATACGTTCTGATTATCTTTGGCACCTATTAATACATGATTCTTAAGGTGTAAATTACTGTTTCATCGCCATATGTATTTGTTTCGAATGACGCACTGTAACTCAAAGATATTTCCTGGATGTCGTTCACATTATTACGCTTAGAACTGAGAGATAATTCTTGATAACGGGTAGTCACCATAAGATATCTATACTGATCAGCCAAAGAAATTTGTATAAGCATGCGAATTCAAATACAATGTATACAGGCAGAATACGGTGCTGCGGTCGGCAACACCTATATAGGATAACAAGTGTATGGCGCAGTTGTCAGATCGGTTACTACTGCTACAACGGCAGGTTGACAAGATTTAAGTGAGTCTGAACATGATGTTGGCGCACGAGCGATGCGACACAGCATCTCCGAGGTAGCGATGAAGTGGGGATTTTCCAGTACGACCATTTCACAAGTGTACCATGAATATCAGGAATCCCGTAAAACATCAAACCTCCGACGTGCCTGCTGCCGGAAAAAGATCCTGCAAGAGAGGGACCAACGAAGACTGGAATCGTTCAACGTGCAACTCATCCGCAAATTACTCCAGATTTCGATGCTGGGCCATCAACAAGGGTCAGCATGCGAGCCATTCAACGAAACATAATCGATATGGGCTTTCGGAGCCAATGGCCCTCTCGTGTACCCTTGATGACTGCGCGACACAAACCTTTACCTCTTGCCTGGCCTCGTTATACCCAACGCTGGACTGTCGATGACTGCAAATATTTTGCCTGATCCGGCGAGTCTCGTTTCAAATTGTATCGAACGCCTGTATTTTAGCAGGCCACTGTTCAAATTGGTGGAAGCTCTGTAATGGTGTGGCGCGTGTGCAGTTGGATTGATATGGGACTCCTGGTACGTCTAGATACGACCTGACAAGTGACACGTACGTAAGTATCCTATATGATCACTTGCATACATTCATGTCCATTGTGCATTCTAGCGGACTTGGGCAAATCCAGCAGGACAATGCGACACCTCAGACGTCCACAATGGCTACAGAGTGGCTCCAGGAACACTCTTCTGGCCACCAAACTCTCCAGTTGGGACCATTATTGAAGATATCTGGGATGCCATGCAACGTGCTCTTCAGATCTCCACCCCTTGGTATTCTTATGGATTTATGGACAGTCCTGCAGAATTCATGGTATTACTTCTTTCCAGCACTACTTCAGACACCAGTGAAGTCCATGTTATGTGGTGTTGTGTCTCTTCTGCATGTCTGTGGAGTCCCCACACGATATCAGGCAGGTGTACGCTTTCTTTGGCTCTTCAGTATATAACGGTCTTAATGGAAAAAAGAAAACCTAGGAAATATGACTTACAAAACCTCTAAGTAAAAGGGTCAAAAAGTATCTCATCATGGGAGTTCAAGATCAGCCTGGGACACCATTGGCGAAATTTTTAAAAATGAACGGAAACATGTGCGACAATTCAAGAGTGAAAGTACGAAACTGAAGCTCTCCTGAGGTACACCGATGGGGAGGATAACTGATGTTATAAACATGCATCATGCGCAATACATCATAAACGATACAAGCGAGGAGGAAAATGGATGAGCTATCGAAGAAAACAAGTAGAACGTCGATGAACATTCGTCTCGTGAAGGTGTGCCATTAGCGAAACGTGTCTGATGTAGATGTATGACGGATCACCACTCCATTATACCAGTGACGCTATCCATCATCCTCCTCCCGCGTTTTCTAACCGACTCGTTGGTCGCAGCAGTCTCATTCAGCGGCCACTGCGATCGTTAGCACTGCACGCAGTGTCAACACAGTGAGGGGACGTCTGAACGAATCCCGCAACCGATACATCATTTTCTATGGCAGTGGGAAAGGTAAGCAACGTTTCCGTTTTATGTCACTAACGACGGAGTATCCTAGAGTGCTTTTGCTTGGTTGACCGTTTTAGCATAAATGAGACTGCAGTGGACTTTGAACTCTGGTGTTACAGTTTCTTTACAAAACTAGAAATTTTATATGGAAATTGGTTGGCGCTTAGCAACAGCGAAGAGTGGAAACAAAATTCTTCTCCTCTTTTCTACGGGAGAGAATAATTAATTAAGATATATAATAACAATGTTAGCACTTTAATTATTTCTGAAAGCATCCTTATCGATTCACAGACAAGGTACAGTCAAAGGGAAATGATCCGTCGCAGCACAAGTATCTACGAGGGTGAGTCAAATGAAAACCTTAAATTTGTAATAACAACTCGAAATTTCGCGCCGTTATCCTGTAAGTTGGTAAGGGTGCTGAAAGCAGCGTGCAGAATGGCCTGTAGGTGGCAGCATACTGTAGATGCACACATACCGTCGCAGTATCAGCATACAGATGGCCGCGCCATATGCCACTTGCACCAGGGTGGAACAGCGTAGTGAAGGTGTGAAACCTATTGAAATTCATCGAAGAATGAAGGTTCAGTACGGTGATGCATGTTTGTCACAGCAGCAAGTCTACGAATGGAGTAGGAAGTTCGCCAATGGTGTGACTTCGGTGGAAGATGCTCCTCGTCCAGGCCAGGCACAACGAAATGTGACTCCACAGAACATTGCAGCAGTAGAACCTATAGTGACACTAAATGACATTGCACCATGTTTACAGATTAGTCATGGATCAGTACACCACATTGTGCATTATGTGCTCCAGTTTCACAAAGTGTCTGCAAGATGGGTGCCACGGCAGCTGACTACTGAAATCAGAGAACGACGTGTGGATGCTTGAGAAGAACTTCTTCGGCGGTTTGAACGAGAAGGTGATGGCTTCCTTGCACGAGTCGTTACTGGGGACGAATCCTGAGTTCACTTCCACCAACCGGAAACGAAGAGAGCGAGCAAGGAATGGCGCCATTCCTCATCACCAAGGATTTCCATATGTTTGGACAAGACGCAATGAAAGGCAAGTAGTTCCGTTATGATGAAGAGGTACGCCACGCGGTGCATGGGTGGTTGCGCGGACTACCAAAAGAATTTTTTTCTAAACGAGTTTATGCACTTTGTAAGCGCTGGAGGACTTGAATTGAGCGTGGGGTTGATTATGTTGAAAAGTGATACAGCTTTGTACCACTTCTGCACAATAAATAATATTCAAAAAAATATATAAGGTTTTCATTTGACTCACCCTCGTACTTCACGCCCAAGAGCTGGAAAATGCGGGGGGGGGGGGGGGGGGGCGGAGTGAGGCGTTTGAGTTGCTTAATACAGAACTGCATAATTCTCACCATAAACAGGAAGTTGAAGCATTCACAGACGATCGACACTGTCTTAAAGCATTATAGATTCGATTCACAGTATCATGGCTGCGATATGTTTAGCAAAACAATTAGTCAAAACTATATTACAAAGAAGATGTGTATGTAATTTGCTCACTGTAAATAAGTTGGATGAAATGAAGGGTGGTCAGTAGGTGTGAAATCACACTTACAAAGCAAAAGCAGCTGGGTAAGCTGGAATTTCAAGTCATGTGGCGTGGGAGAGGGTAAAAATTTAATGGTGACCATTATGGATGTTAATCGTAATTTTCAAATTGGAGGAAATTCCATGTGACCTACCAAACAGGTATAGAAATACCAGATAAACCGTGGAGATTTCCATCTGAGCGTAGCACTGTTAATTTTAGAGGTATTACTTCCTTAGGGGTGCTCTGAATGTTATTGGTGTTAACATGAGCTGAAGACATATAGATCGTTCCGCACGTATGGACAACAATATACACTAACTTACATGTGCACTATGCAGAGAGGTGAGAGCATGTAGATGGAAAAACGCAGTTTTCCACTGTCATCCAGTGACATTTCGTCCTTGCCCATTACCTCAATTGTTTCTACCAGCACTGCTGTGATATAACACTACATCAACTTAATTACGTAGTCACAATACAACTGTGTACATACGGTACTTCCCTTTTAGGATTATCTCCATTTGTCAAGTCACGTTCAAGGATTTAAGAAAGAATATCTAAAGCTTCGGCATAGTAGCCAACAAGGGGGCATAAGATGGAACAGGGTGCACATGCTCCACTCACTACCACCCCTGTCCTTGTGATGGAATGTACATTCTGTTGGTTGCATAACAATGTGATTTCAGATCATCAAATGTGTCAGATACATAACTATTTTAATAATGCAGGAAGGTAAATATAATCCTGATATGATTCTTACTCTTTAAGTATCAGAGCAATCCACCTTGTTACAAATACTGAGTGGATAACCATCAATTCCCTGAATTGTAATAAGTTTCTTGTGCCATTCACAAAACATAGTTGCTGTGCGACGACACATCTCGAAGATGACCAACTCATTTACTTCGAACGTGGTAATTTTAGAGTCCTCTTCACCCTCCCCACCTGGAAAACTTTCTGCGGACACTCATGGCTTCCAGCTGTATCAAGTGGTTCAGTATCAACAAGCCCTCGGACGAGTGGCCCTCACCCACGGTCAGGAGCTGATTGTCGTGTGGTTGCTGCTTCCCTTATTATACACTATGTGATCAGAAGTATCCGGACACCTGGCTAAAAATGACTTACAAGTTCGTATCGTCCTCCATCGGTAATGTTGGAATTCAATATGGTGTTGGCCCACCATTAGCCTTGATGACAGCTTCCACTCTCGTAGGCATACGTTCAATCAAGTGCTGGAAGGTTTCTTGAGGAATAGCAGTCCATTCTTCACGGAGTGCTGCACTGAGGAATCGATGTCGGTCGCTGAGGTCTGGCACGAAGTGGGTGTTCCAAAACATCCTAAAGGTGTTCTGTAGGATTCAGGTCAGGACTCTGTAAAGGCCAGTCCATTACACGAATGTTATTGTCATGTAACCACTCCGCCAAAGGCAGTGCATTATTAACAGCTGCTCGATCGTGTTGAGAGATGCAATCTCCATCCCCGAATTGCTCTTCAACAGTGGGAAGCAAGACGGTGATTGAAACATCAGTGTACGTACTTCCTGTACTTCCTGGCAGATTAAAACTGTGTGCCCGACCGAGACTCGAACTCGGGACCTTTGCCTTTCGCGGGCAAGTGCTAGTGCTCTACCATCTGAGCTACCGAAGCATGAATCACGCCCGGTCTCACAGCTTTACTTCTGCCAGTATCTCGTCTCCTAACTTCCAAACTTTACAGAAGCTCTCCCGCGAACCTTGCAGAACTAACACTCTTGAAAGAAAGGATACTGCGGAGACATGGCTTAGCCACAGCCTGGGGGATGTTTCCAGAATGTTTCCAGAATGTTTCTCATTCTGGAAACATCCCCCAGGCTGTGGCTAAGCCATGTCTCCGCAGTATCCTTTCTTTCAAGAGTGCTAGTTCTGAAGGTTCGCGGGAGAGCTTCTGTAAAGTTTGGAAGGTAGGAGACGAGATACTGGCAGAAGTAAAGCTGTGAGACCGGGCGTGAGTCGTGCTTCGGTAGCTCAGATGGTAGAGCACTTGCCCGCGAAAGGCAAAGGTCCCGAGTTCGAGTCTCGGTCGGACACGCAGTTTTAATCTGCCAGGAAGTTTCATATCAGCGCACACTCCGCTGCAGAGTCAAAATCTCATTCTGGAATCAGTGTAGGTCTCTGCTGTGATAGAATGCAACAGCAAGGACTGCAAGCCCCCTCCATGATAAACACGACCACACACCATAACACCACCGCCTCCGAATTTCACTGTTGACACTACACACGCTGGCAGATGACGCACGCTGGCAGATGACGTTCACCGGGCATTCGCCATACCCACACCCCACTATCAGATCGCCACATTGTGTACCGTGATTCGTCACTCCACACAACGTTTTTCCACTGTTAAGTCGTCCAATTTTTACACTCTTTACACCAAACGAGGCGTCGTTTGGAATTTACCGTGTGATGTGTGGCTTATGAGCAACCGCTCTACTATGAAATCCCAGTTTTCACACTTCCCCCTGCCATAATACTTGCTGTGGATCCTGATGCAGTTTGAAATTCCCGTGTGATGGTCTGGATAGATGTCTGCCTGTTACACATTACGACCCTCTTCTACTGTAGGCGGTCTCTTTCAGTCAACAGAAGAGGTCAACCTGTACGCTTTTGTGCTGTACGTGTCCTTTCACGTTTCCACTTCACTATCACATCGGAAGCAGTGGAAATCTCCCGTACAGTCGTATGACCCAAGTGACACCCAATCACCTGACCACGTTCGAGGTCCAAGAGCTCCGCGGAGCGCACCATTCTGCTCTCTCACTATGTCTAATGACTACTGAGGTCGCTGATATGGAGTACCTGGCAGTAGGTGGCAGCACAACGCACGTAATATAAAAAATGTATGTTTTTGGGGGTGTCCGAATACTTTTGATCACATAGTGTATATTCGTGTGTGCTAATATCATCATTATGTATGGTATTGTTTCCGTTGCGCAACCACCACTATCTGCCCAATGTTCCGATGACGGGATCCGAATGATAGTTGCACGGGGCGCGTCCTTACCTGCCATTACCTATTTCGTCCAGATTGGTAGTATATGAACTGCTTGGCCACAAATGAATGTGGCAGATCTGGGATCTCGAGATGGCAAAGCGTTTAGAAGAAAATAGCATTTTTGGCAAGGGTCGTGGGTATCTGAGCCATTTATGTTTGCGTAGTTTGCAGGCAGCGGTTGGTGAGGTGAAAATAGTACAGAAAGGTAATCTGAGGGTTGTGGGTTCAAGTACCTGTCCGGAAACGTTTCCAGTTTCATTTCCTACGTTACGATACTCGACGGGGAAACGCGAAATTCTTGAGAATATTGTAAAAACACTGTGACAACAGTCTTTATGTGTAGAAACGATTCATGCAGTGCAAGATGTCGATACATAGTTTCCACAATGCATATCACTTCAGCATGTGTAAAGAATCAATTGCAAAATGTTAAAAGTAATTTTACTTACGAAGTTCTCGTTACCAGGAATCCTAGATTTTCCTTTGCCTTTTCTGTTCATGCCTTGTACGAAAATATTAATACATAGAACGAACTGAACATTACTTATGTTTATTTGCAGTGTAAATAAGTGAAAAATTTAAAGCTGAAGAAGTTCCCACATCGCGACAGGATCAAAAGACCCGGAAATTATAGTTCTGTACTCTTACCGCTGCACCTACCACTGCCTGGAAAAGACGCTTGTACAAATGCCTCGTGCCTTGCCAAAGACTCAATTTTTTTTCTAAACGCTTCGCTATGTTGTGTTTGAGCTTCTCGTGCTTTCATTTCTCGCCAAGCCTGCTTTCATTATAAATGTGGACGAAATCTGGAACGAGTAGGCACTGTCCCCTTCCCAGCTGAAAAACGCCATCTTTACTGAGGATGTTGCCTGGTATGTATCTCTGTACCACTTCTTTTATTATGCTCATATTTTACGATACCTCTGATACTTCGGGATGCTGTAAGCGGAAACACCTGTCGTGTTCTGTACACGCTGCTCGACCTCGCGCCAAGTGTGGGCTGGCTACACTCACGATCAAAATGGAAAAGAACAGATGTTATCCTTTCGTCAGTATCCCGCTAGGCATGAAATTTGATTATACAATTGTTCGTACAGCTGAAAGGAATAAGACCTGCACAGACGTTTGAATGTGTGCAACGAACTGTAACTGTTCGGTGGATCGGAACATAATGATACCAGCCCCGGCAACCCTCCCTGCTCAGCTATACCATCTGAAGAACGTTTTCCGTCAGCGAAGGTATCGATTAGAAGAGTGTTCATGAAAAGAACATGTGATCCGTGCTGCAAACGTTGATACCTCGCGCCCCACTCCTGAATTTGTCTGTGGTCCTCCGATGCGAGGCTTTCTTTTGCTTTGCTTTGTGTGTGTGTGTGTGTGTGTGTGTGTGTGTGTGTGTGTGTGTGTGTGTGTTTGTGTGTGTGTGCGTGAGAGAGAGAGAGAGAGAGAGAGAGAGAGAGAGATAGAGAGAGAGAGAGAGAGAGCGGGAGAGCAGGTAGGGTGAGATATTTTTGGTGGTCTCCTTTGAAAGAGGCCGCTGGCAGTCTGGTTTCTCTACGAGGCGCTTGATTCACAAGGAGTGTGGAGCTCGCTGGGCGAGTAAGGAGAAACAGCGTAAACACGTCACAGAAGACGTTGCTGCACCGGAGACGCGCCGCCACCACAGGACTTGCGGCCTGTGGCAACTTCTGTTTTGCAGATCTCGCTGTTGGTGTTGGTTTACCCGGAGAACGAAGCCTTGCTGCTCCTAGACTTATTGAGACTGGGTAAGTGCCGTAATTATCCTCGTGCGTTAGTGGTTTTCCTCAGATCCGTGAAGTGGAGTGTTTAGCACAATTCTTGGAATATTATTCGGCAGCTTGCCCGTTTGCCCTGTTGTGGTCATCACTCTCTCCTTTATTTCGACATATACCCTTATTGCTTATTTAGTGCGCCTTTGGCGTGTTCACGTCGATGAGCCTCCCTCTTCCATATAAATTGTTTAGGCTTTTGGCTTCTATTGCCAGGCGTTTCTATGTTGTCTTCAATTGTTGACTGGGCTTTGCGTACCGGCTGTAAATGTTTTTGAGGCATGTTTGTCTATTTGAGCCACCTTTTGGTGTTTCATGTCTGGATCTGTTAAAAGTTGCATCCTCTCCTGAGGCACCCCCTTTTACAATTACTTTAAAACGGGCTGTTATAATACGCGTTTTCTCACTTTTCTGAAAGAGTTTTGGTGTGTTAAAGAAGTTAGTTGTAATCTGATCCCTCACGTCAGCACTGACGTGTGCCTGCGCAGCTTGGACGCGCCTTGTGCGTACCTGTTTTGGCTGACTCGTTGGCTGGGAGCCTTGACAGGTCTCATGACACGCTGTTGGTGACCACATCTTACATGCACCACTTCTGTCTTTATTCTGGCCGTAATGATTGGTATATTTATCTTTTATCAATTCTAAAGTTTACAATTATTTGTGTTTTTTTTTTTCTTAACTAAAGAAACTTAAACCTGTTTATTAGGATATTTGGATAAAACTTAAACGAATATCGTTAGAGCACACAAATACCTACCGTCTAAATTTTAAAGGTTCTGTTTTACGTTCTTTCTAATAACATACTGATTCCCTTGTTAAAATTACTTTTATGCACAATAATTACCTGGGCCTCAGTTTGTATTTTAATAATAATTATTTTGTGTCCTAATAAATTTAAAAATGTTTTAAACGAACAATTCTCAATTTTCCCTCACGCTCCAGCAGTTTCTAATGTGTTAAGCCGACTATACGAAGTGATTACATAGTGCCTCGCTACTTTGTGCAGTGAACCAGGAAGTTGTTTCATGAAATGAATCTATGCTGGGCATCAAGATGTAGTAAATGAGTATGCAAATTAAATTCCGTTGAAACAGGTATAGTGAATAACAGTAATGATTTTTATGCATTTGTGTGGTGACATGTAAATCGTGGATAGCAAGTTCTGAGGGCAGATTTCACTTGGTGCAGACAGAAGTCAGAAGGGGGAGGGGTAGGGGGGCGGGGGGTTGAATTAATCCATTGGTCTCACCACATGTTCATTGATAGGAAGATGAGTGTGATATGCTGATGTCGAGTCAGTTTGATGACTGGTCGTGTACATGTTGATTAATGGCCAGCGGTTCTTATATCTGCATCTTAGTGTACTTGCTGCTTCCTGTAGATTACCCAGGTGGTCGGTCGCAAAATGTTGGCTGTCTGCGCTGTTGCCGCCAACCTTCGATGTTGCCCGATGTTCATACGGCTTACTGTTCTTACAGTAATTACACCTCATTGATGGCGATATAGCTGCATGTGTATGAAGTGATTAAATAGCGGAATCGTAGTCGAAAGATCATAAACTCGAATATTGTACTGAAAAGAAAACCATCCAAACGAAATGGAAAGTGAGAAAGGCACAAATAAACAACAGGCATCGGAATCAATACAGAAATCAAAATCTGAAAACCGGGTATAAAACTGACTAACAGACTGAATAAAGCTACAAATGCAGACCGGCCGCTCAATCAAGAAGGACATGGAGTATCAGCGTCCAAAAACAGGATGTTAGTGGAAATAAGATCCATGACTGTACTCTCGATCATGTTGTCCCCAGGAATGATTCACCTTGGATGTTTAGGTCTCCTTCGATCCATTGCTTTCCATCATGGCGTCGAATTTCCCACGTTATCGTAAGAAAAATCTGGGTACCTTAATAGGATTTGTTGACGCAGAAAAAGCATTTGACAATGTAAAATGGTGTAAGACGTTCGAAATTATGAGCTGTATGATAGATGGGTAGTAAAAAAAAGTGTAAGAACCATGAAGGAACAATAAGATCGGATGACCAGCAACGATGTGTCCAAATTAAAGATGATGTGCACAAGGGTTCAGCCATTCTCCTCTACTGTCTCTCTACACATCTAAAAAGCAATGATGTTAGTCACAGATGGAATTCAGAATGGAATTTGAATTCCAGGTGAGGGAATATCAACGATAAGAATCCCTAGTTACATTCCTATCTTCAGGACAAATGAGAAAATATTACAGTGGGCACTGAACGAAACAAGGTCTCCTGAACACAGATTATGGGCTTAGAGCAAACATAAGAAACACGAAACTAATGCTCAGTAGCAGAAATGAGATTAGTTTAAAAAATAACATCAAATATGTGGACCACAAAGTAGACGAAGGAATTATGTTTACATAAGAAGCAAAATAACATAGGATGTACGAAATATGAAGATAAAAGAATGTGGAGTAGCATGGGAAAAATAGGGATTCTTGACGAAAAGGATACTATTAATTTGAGAAAGACATTTCTAAGAGTATACGCCTGATCAAATGGCTCTGAGCACTGTGGGACTTAACATCTGAGGTCATTTGTTCCCTAGAACTTAGAACTACTTAAACCTAACTAACCTATGGACATCACACACATCCATGCCCGAGGCAGGATTCGAACCTGCTACTGTAGCGGTCGGGCGGTTCCAGACTAAAGCGCCTACAACCGCTTGGCCACATCGGCCGGGTGTACGCCTGTAGCACAGCATTTTATGGAAGTATATCTTTGTCTGGATGGGAATAAGAGAAGAAGAGAATCGATACGTTTGGCTATAGACAACGATTCTGAAATAACGTAGACTGATAGCACAAGAAAAGTGGACGTTTTCCGCAAAATTGTCGCCGACAGAAATACGTGGAAAATATTGACAAGGAGAAAGGTCAGGGTGATAGGACATGTGTTAACACCTCTGGCAGTAGAGGGGGCTGTGGAAAGTAGATTTTTAGTGGTAGACAGAGATTGTGCGAAGTGACGGTTGGAGTAGGAGCGTACCACTGGGATGCACAAAACCAAAGTCTGTTGCCCAACAGAATGAGGAAACATCCCAAATGATCAGACAAATTAATTGAAATCAGTGGTACTGTGGCACAACGAAAACGATATATTTACACGAATATTAATAGTGCGGTCCAGTTAAGCATGAAACAACTGGGTAGCACACCTCTCACAAACATGTTAGTGAGAAAAGTGACCTTCTAGCTAAGAATGTTAACAAATGGACACTATAAAAATATATTTGCTGATGTTGAACATGAAAGTTACTCGCTGAAGGATCATTAACAAACGGACAAGTGAACACATCTCATAGTATGGTTTTGGCACAGGTGACTAGAAAGAATAAGACAAAGAATAAGACAAAGTTATATGGGAAGTAACAGCGTTAATCAGATGTAGGAAGTACATGGAAATAAAGGAGAGGACTCAATACGATTGCCCAAAATAAGCGTTGAGAGCAAACCTGAATGCCTGACTTAAAGGTCACGTAATCAGTTTCCGAAGGTCGACAGCTTCGCTTCAAAACTGCTTTGGCGGCCGCTCTGGTGTGCCATCTTACCAACCGGGCAGTACGTAAATAAACTGACTGGTGGCAGCAGTGCCTGGAGGGCGCGATTTCAGCCCTGTTTGTGTACTGAGCGCTTAAGTACAGACATCCTTACAGAGGTAGCGAGACACTACTCATGTGTCGCCGGCCGGTGTGGCTGAGCGTTTCTAGGCATTTCAGTCGGGAACCGCGCGACCGCTACGGTCGCTGTTTCGAATCCTGCCTCGGGTATGGATGTATGTGATGTCATTAGGTTAGTTAGGTTTAAGTAATTCTAAGGTCTAGGGGACTGATGAGCCCCGATGGTAAGCCCCGTAGTGCTCAGAGCCATTTACTCATCTGTCCCTTCATAATCTAAAGTGTTGATTACAAAAGCTCGAGCGGATGTGTCTACTGCTGACAACACTAAAACGAAGTCATTACTGTGCGAACGGCTAATACGAAATGTCTTCTCCGAGATCTGTTCGAAAATCGGTTGTCTTGCTGCCGGAACTGGAACTCGACGACAATGAGAGTGGAGGCTTCGAGTTTAGTCATCTGAAAAACACGTAACAGCGTTGAAAAATCTTCTAATCTTTTCTGTTTCATTATACTGCAGCCAGTACTTCAGAGAAGGGCAGCCAGAGGCAAGAGATTCCACCCACTCAAGGCATGATTCTGAAATCGACGAATCAAAAACTCTGTAAGCACAGAGTGAAAGCTCGGGTTCTCCCGAAACATACAGAATGACCTAATATGGAGCTAGTATTCTGAATGTTGTAACAGGACGCTACTCGGAGGTACCACAGAGAAGGAGTCCGCACCTGCTTAGGGGTCTCTTATTTGTCTAAAACGATTTTGAGAAGAAATTCCGTGATTCCTTCCAAAGAGGAAAGCCTGTTCCGTCACCCACATGCATAACGGGCTGGGGGAAAGAGAAGTCCAGCCCTACAGCTGGGCACCTGGCAGAAAACAAAAGCTGTATAGCAATAAATTCCTCTTAAAAGGACCCCCATCTCGCCAATCCAGGTCTTCAAAACCTCCACCAGCTACATAGGAAATGCAGAAGAACAAACAGTGAACCATAAAACAGCCACTGGCAATGTTATCCCAGAAGTGCAAGTCAGAGCAGCGTAATTGAATGACTGTTTGATCAAGGCAATTTGCATGTCATATTCTTAAATATGTCGGTGGACAGTTTCAGAGAAAGATGGCCAGCCGTGTTACAACTGGAATGCATTAAACAAATATCTGAGGTCTTGGTTGAAAGCACTTCTCTAAGACGAGGAGATGGGGATCGAAGAGGCAGTCAGGGTGGACTGCACCAGTCAAATTGAATAACGAAACACAGTCTTCTTGTTACTGATGTGCTCGGTTGGCAATGGCCGCCCCGTAGTGAACAATCGACGAAATTCATACCACGAGTCCCGGTTACAGAGCGCTAACTTAGGAACATTCCTAGAGTAGCCCGGAATGTCGTCATTGGCGACCAGAGTCGATTATACAAGATCGTCTTTATAGTCCGAGGCAGTTCTCAAGTCGTCTGGAGTAACAGCGCCAGCCTGTCGGCCTGTGACAAGCTTTCTTTAGCTTCTTACACACTGTTTCTTCGAAAGACAGGCCTGTGAATCCGTCTAGGTGTTCGTCTCCTGCATTTCTGACTTCGCATCAAGGCTTCGATTTAACGACAGATCCATCTGATAGGAAGTTCCCCGGGCAAGTGCTCTAGATCTTCAGGAACTTAGAGGCGTCCCTCAGATGTCAGTAGATTTTGAAGTGGTACACCCCCTCCATAACCAAACGTAACATTTTTACACCGCACCTGCTTGTCATCTGTAGCGTGGAGCATATACCAAGTGAACGAGATGCATCTTAAGTGGCATCTGTACTTTTATTATAGTCAGGTTACATGTAAATGTGTAATCTAACTGTGCCATGTACTGAAATGGCCTCTCAAATATTAAACTTAGGGCAGCCAGTTCATGTAGCAATGTTATCCGGGGTGGTCCATTGATAGTGACCAGGCCAAATATCTCACGAAGTAAGCATCAAACGAAAAAACTACAAAGAACGAAACTCATCTAGCTAGATGGCGCTGCCATAGGTCAAACGGACATCAACTTTTTTTTTTAAATAGGACCCCCCATTTTTATTACATATTAGTCTAGTACGTAAACAAATATGAATGTTTTAGTTGGACCACTTTTTTCGCTTTGTGATAGATGGCTCTGTAATAGTCACAAACGTATTAGTACGTAGTATCACGTAACACTCCACCAGTGCGGAAGGTATTTGCTTCGTGATACATTACCTGTGTTAAAATGGACCGTTTACCAATTTCGGAAAAGGTCGATATCGTGATGATGTATGGCTATTGTGATAAAAATGCCCAACAGGCGTGTGCTATATATGCTACTCGGTATCCTGGACGACATCAACCAAGTGTTCGGACAGTTCGCCGGGTAGTTACGTTATTTAAGGAAACAGGAGGGCCGGCCGGGGTCCTGGACCCCCATCTCCGGACAATCCAAGCCAAGGCTCTGTCTCCTCAAGCTCCTTTCTGGCCGTACATGGGGTCTGGACCCCTCCACCATACTCCACACCTATAAATCCCTTATCCACCCTATCCTCTGCTACACCCATCCTGCCTGGATCTCCACCCCTCCTACCTTTTTACAAATACCTTCAAATCCTTAAACGCCATGCTCTCCGCCTCGCCTATCGTATCGTCTCCCCTCCGCCACGCGGATCCTGTACGATGTTATTCTGTTCCCCCACCTCCTCCTCTTTCTTGAATGGATACGCATCCTATACACCACCCATAAACTAGATCCCACTCACCTGCTTGTCTCTTACATCGTCTCCCACCCCCGTCTGCTGCTGCACCTGTATTTCCACGTCCAGCCTGCTCTCCATCTCTCCACCCACCTTACCAAGGTGGCTTCCGCCAGCTCCCCCTCCCTGATGATGCCCTCCTCCCCTCCATCTACCCCTCCTATCAACTTTGATCCTCCCCTCCCACTTCCTGTGTTTTTTCCTGAGGGCACCCTCTCTCCCCTCTCTCTGCTTTCCCTCCGTCCTCCCTTCCTCCACCCTCCTCCCCCCTGGCTTTCCCTCCCCCTCCTCCCTTCATTCCTCCCCCCATCCCCCCTGCCATTGGCATCCCTGCTCCCCCCTCACCCCGCCCCGCAACCTTCCTCCCCTCTTGGCAGGTCCCCGGACTCGCACACACTATGTGGACATTCGCACGATGGATATCATCGCCATCAGTTTAGTGTCTGTGCCATCGTGCTTGTGATTTAGTGTTTTTCGCCGCCACGCTCCTCTTTCACTTGTACCGCCTCATTCGTCAGTTTTTGTGTGCACTGCCGACAGGTTTTCGTGTGTTTTCGTCGAGTGTGGATGACTTCATGTTTTTTATTTATTGTATCTCCTGTTTCTTAACAACCGATTTGTTACTTTTCTGTCTCCTTTTTCTCTATTATTGTAATGCTTGTGGCTGAAGATCGGAGTAGATGTATCCGCTGCCAGCCCGCCTATGTATAAGGCGAACAAATGACAGTAAAGAAAAAAAAAGAAACCGGCCGGGGTGGCTGATCGGTTCTAGGCGCTACAGTCTGGAACTGCGCGACCGGCCGGCCGGTGTGTGGCCGTGCGGTTCTAGGCGCTTCAGTCTGGAACCGCGTGACCGCTACGGTCGCAGTTTCGAATCTTGCCTTGGGCATGGATGTGTGTGATGTCCTTAGGTTAGTTAGGTTTAAGTAGTTTTAAGTTCTAGGGGACTGATGACCACAGATGTTAAGTCCCATAGTGCTCAGGGCCACTCTGGTAGCTCATGTACCTGTCACCGAAAATCACATACCCACCGATATACGTGCGTGAAATTACGTTGACATTCGACTGTATCTTCTGGGTGCCTAACGCTTTTGTTTAGCCGATGCATCCTGGTCCACATTACAGATAGTGAGGCAGAAGTCCTATAGTGCTCAGAGCCATTTGAACCATTTCAAACAGGAATTGTTCAGCCACATGTGAAACGCCAACCACGACCTGCAACAAATGATGATGCCCAAGTAGGTGTTTTAGCTGCTGTCGCAGCTAATACGCACATCAGTAGCAGACAAACTGCTCGAGAATCGGGAATCTCAAAAACGTCGCTGTTGAGAATGCTACATCAACATCGATTGCACCCGTACCATATTTCTATGCACCAGGACTGTATGGCGACGACTTTGAACGTCGTGTACAGTTCTGCCACTGGGCACAAGAGAAATAACGGGACGATGACAGATTTTTTGCACGCGTTCTATTTAGCGACGAAGCGTCATTCACCAACAGCGGTAACGTAAACAGGCATAACAAGCACTATTGGGCAACGGAAAATCCACGATGGCTGCGACAAGTGAAACATCAGCGACCTTGGCGGGTTAAAGTATGGTGCTGCATTATGGGAGGAAGGATGATTGGCCCCCATTTTATCGATGACAATCTAAATGGGGCAATGTATGCTGATTTCCTACGTAATGTTCTACTGATGGTACTACAAGATGTTTTGCTGCATGACAGAATGGCGATGTACTTCCAACATGATGGATGTCCAGCACATAGCTCGCGTGCGGTTGAAGCTATATTCAACAGCATATTTCATGACAGTTGGATTGGTCGTCGAAGAACCATACCATGGCCCGCACATTCACAGGGTCTGGCGTCCCGGGATGTCTTTCTGTGGGGAAAGTTGAAGGGTATTTGCTATCATGATCCACCGACAACGCCTGACAACAGGCGTCATCGTATTGTCAATGAATGTGCGAACATTACGGAAGGAGAACCACTCGCTGTTGAGCGGAATGTCGTTACACGTTTTGCCAAATGCATTGAGGTTGACGGACATAATTTTGAGCATTTATTGCATTAATGTGGTATTTACAGGTAATCACGCTGTAACAGTCTGCGTTCTCAGAAATAATAAGTTCACAAAGGTGCATGTATCACATTGGAACAACCGAAATACACTCCTGGAAATTGAAATAAGAACACCGTGAATTCATTGTCCCAGGAAGGGGAAACTTTATTGACACATTCCTGGGGTCAGATACATCACATGATCACACTGACAGAACCACAGGCACATAGACACAGGCAACAGAGCACGCACTATGTCGGCACTAGTACAGTGTATATTCACCTTTCGCAGCAATGCAGGCTGCTATTCTCCCATGGAGACGATCGTAGGGATGCTGGATGAAGTCCTGTGGAACGGCTTGCCATTCCATTTCCACCTGGCGCCTCAGTTGGACCAGCGTTCGTGCTGGACATGCAGACCGCGTGAGACGACGCTTCATCCAGCCCCAAACATGCTCAATGGGGGACAGATCCGGAGATCTTGCTGGCCAGGGTAGTTGACTTACACCTTCTAGAGCACGTTGGGTGGCACGGGATACATGCGGACGTGCATTGTCCTGTTGGAACAGCAAGTTCCCTTGCCGGTCTAGGAATGGTAGAACGATGGGTTCGATGACGGTTTGGATGTACCGTGCACTATTCAGTGTCCCCTCGACGATCACCAGTGGTGTACGGCCAGTGTAGGAGATCGCTCCCCACACCATGATGCCGGGTGTTGGCCCTGTGTGCCTCGGTCGTATGCAGTCCTGATTGTGGCGCTCACCTGCACGGCGCCAAACACGCATACGACCATCATTGGCACCAAGGCAGAAGCGACTCTCATCGCTGAAGACGACACGTCTCCATTCGTCCCTCCATTCACGCCTGTCACGACACCACTGGAGGCGGGCTGCACGATGTTGGGGCGTGAGCGGAAGACGGCCTAACGGTGTGCGGGACCGTAGCCCAGCTTCATGGAGACGGTTGCGAATGGTCCTCGCCGATACCCCAGGAGCAACAGTGTCCCTAATTTGCTGGGAAGTGGCGGTGCGGTCCCCTACGGCACTGCGTAGGATCCTACGGTCTTGGCGTGCATCCGTGCGTCGCTGCGGACCGGTCCCAGGTCGACGGGAACGTGCACCTTCCGCCGACCACTGGCGACAACATCGATGTACTGTGGAGACCTCACGCCCCACGTGTTGAGCAATTCGGCGGTACGTCCACCCGGCCGCCCGCATGCCCACTATACGCCCTCGCTCAAAGTCCGTCAACTGCACATACGGTTCACGTCCACGCTGTGGCGGCTTGCTACCAGTGTTAAAGACTGCGATGGAGCTCCGTATGCCACGGCAAACTGGCTGACACTGACGGCGGCGGTGCACAAATGCTGCGCAGCTAGCGCCATTCGACGGCCAACACCGCGGTTCCTGGTGTGTCCGCTGTGCCGTGCGTGTGATCATTGCTTGTACAGCCCACTCGCAGTGTCCGGAGCAAGTATGGTGGGTCTGACACACCGGTGTCAATGTGTTCTTTTTTCCATTTCCAGGAGTATATATATATATATATATATATATATATATATATATATATATATATATATATATATATATGAGGGGCGTTCAGAAAGTAAGCTCCGATCGGTCGCGAAATGGAAACGACTATGAAAATCCGATAAAGCTTTGCACAGATGTGTTGGGTAGTGTCTCTAGTATAATCCCAGCTAGCATCACGTCGCTCTTCTCATTTCTGAGCTCGCAGTGAGTGCGTAAAGATGTTTAGAAAATAGTGTCTGCCGCCAAGTACGAGTGCCTGGTGAGAAATTTCGCCTGAAGCTATGCAGCTAACATTACATAACTGTCGTGCTGTTTCGTCTTCACGACAATTCTTAGCCGCATTCTGCAGGGGCAATGAAGATGCTCCTGCATCGTTTTCAAATGGAAATGTTAGATTACCCACAATACAGTCCGCAATTGTCTCCCCCTGAGTTTCATCTCTGGTCACATGAACCGCTGTCTTTGAAGACAACATTTTGACACAGACAACGAGGTGTAGGCCAGCGTGGAGAATTGGCGGAAAGCACTGGCGGCTGCCTTCTATGATGAGGCTATTGAAAAGTTGGTACAACGCTATGACAAAAGTCTAAGTCAGAACGGCGACTACGTAGAGAAGTAGCTGAAAGGTGTAGCTAATTGATGTTCACTGTGGTTTCAATTTGGCAATCAATCGGAGCTTACTTTCTGAACAGGCCTCGATATATATATATTACAAAAACAAATACTAAAGTTGCAACAATTATGCATATAATAAGTTGTTGAAAGTCGTTTGTGGTGGAAAAACTAGCGACTTCGAACGTCATTACGTTTTCCGCAAACAAAGATGTATTTCACAAATGTTATTCATTATCTTCATAATGTTATCCACGTATAGTTAACGGAAGACGTAGAAACGATACTCCGAAACGAATACGTATAGCGTAAGTCAAACGTTCGAATTAGAATAGAGACCCCACGAACACAAATTTGCTGTCGCAGGTATGAAATATAAACTCCGTTATTCGCTCGTTACACTTGAAGGACAGATGTCGAATGGGCCGAAACGAGCCGCCGCATAACAGCGTAGTTGCGTGCTAACTTCGAAAGAAGGTAGATGCGGTCCCTAGCGCAACTTATAACATGGTCGAAAATCAGAGCGGACGGGAGAGCTTTGGTACACCCCGTTAAAAAAAGGGAAAAATGGAGGCGGTACAATTGGAGAGCGATCCGCCTTCACCAACATGCATAAGCAATTCATTAATAGTATATATATATATATATTTGAATTACAAAAAACTAATAATAAAAAAAATTGCATGGCGCGAGATTCGATCCGGCGACCTTTTTTTTCTTATTTTTTTTAAATCTCATTTTGTTCGTTGTATATGATCGGGGCGGACGTCTCATGACACCTGTTGAAGTTGTTCGTTGAACCGTTCACTCAGTTTTTTTATTACAGAGGGTAGCTAAACCCTCTGACCGAACACGCTGAGCTACCGTGCCGGCGCTACCTTCGGATTACGAACCCGAGCGCTTACCACTGCGCCACAACGCTGTAGAAAACTAGTAATCGTAGAGAGTATTTCACCGCAACGGTTTCTTTTAACTGTCGATTTTCTCGACAACGGCTGAGAAGTGCATCTTGGTGCTTTGCCACATTACACCTCTGGCCATGAGCTTTTATTATGCGCAGTATGAATCGAATCTGAATTTCACAATTGGCGGCCTCCCCTTGTCAGCTCTCCTCGCCAGCTCGGTAGCAAAGCACATTTACATCTTAGACTACTCCCACTTTAGCACAAGCCAATCACGAGCCGGAGCGCCGCATTCGAAGATGGGAGACTTCCCCTTGCTCTGCGTACACATATTTTACCAATCAGAGACTTCAAAGTTAATTTGGAGAAAATGGAGGAAAAAAAGATACAGGTTTTCAGCCTCTTTCCCATGCGTTTACGCTTTGTCTTTTGCTAACAGTGACCTGGACGGAACCATAGCCCTCCATGAAAATATCGTTAGCTCCCTTGTTGCGTCCATTACAACCTCCCAAAGAACGGCCATAAACTCGCTAAAAGCCTCGTGCCTTCACAAATATATTTCGTAACAGAGTCTGGACGTTTGGGCGCCTGTGACACATGCCACGGAAATTCGCAGAAGGCGCACAGTTGTCTCATCGGCTTCCTGCCTAGCAAGGGCCCATCCTCTGCTTTATTTCCGGTTTTCAATGCTCTGCTCATTGCAGCGACGACCTCTCGGGTCTAGTCAGTCTACCTGGATGCGGCTGCCGAGCGACCGGCACCATCCAACGTGCCTGCACCATGAGATCCAGAAATGTTTTCACCCAGGTTCCGCAGAAAAATCGCTCCCCTCGGCCCTCAGCTGCAGTACACTTTTACAATAGTCGTTTAAATCAGCAATGTTTGAAGTCAGACCATATCGAGGTATAGCAACCAAGTAATAAAGACCATCTTCCCTAAGAACCTTAAGCAGCATGACACCGAATCGGAAGTGAGAGTTCCCTGCAATCTCTCAAGGTTAGTAGTTCAAAGACTAAAATAATTTTGTCTCCTTTACTTCAACTGCCTAGACAGCACAAAACGATAGTGCTCTACCTTTCCCCCTCTCTGTATCTTATCTTTTATTAATTTCCCTTAAAGCAACATTGGAATCTTGGTGTTGCACAATGTCTTTATACGATCACTGTTTCCTTTACAGGTCCACACACTAGAATATTCACTATCTTTATCCCCAAATGTACAACTAATGCTGTCAATAATAACTTATCTCCTCTGAATAGATGAGCGCTCTAAACTGGAAGGCAGAGATCTAATTTTCTTATCAACCTCGATCTTCCCAACACTCAACTAAGTGCCTGGTTATCAATTTGAATGGATGATGGTCCAGATATGTGGGGAATTTCTCAAGGACAAACAGTATGGCCAAGGCTTCCAGTTCATAAACTGAATACTTAGTTCTTAATTTTGTCTAGCCGTAAGAGACATATCCTATCGGTCTACTCACTGACAGATGTTCTAATAAAAGAACAGACCCTACACCTTACAGGGAAACATGCATTTGAACATCACTTTCCTTGAAACAGTCAGGAGTTGCTGACACATGGACTGTTGCTAATGCCGTCTTAAGGCCCAAAAACACAGCTAGCTGGGAAGAACCGCTTTCAAATTTCTTTTTGTTCTCTCTTATTTCATTTGGGTGAAGTTAGGTATGAAATTTCTAAAAAATTAATGATGCCTATTAACCACAGCTGCCTTGGGACTCCATGGTGGAAGAAATTTGTGAATAGACTCAATGCGGCTCTGTTCAGCAGTAATATCTTAAGGCGGAAATATGTGTCCCGAAACTGACGTTTACAACAGCAGATTTTACCTTGAACAGTCATGGGAAATACGAATGCCTTTTTGGGGATGATGATGATGAGGTCTCACATTCAGAGGACCGTAGGGGACGATGTGGGAGACCCGCACCGACGCACTAGGTAAAGTCCTGGTGGAGGTGGTTTGCCATTGCCTTCCTCCGACCGTAATGGGGATGACGAAGACGACACAACAACACCCAGTCATCTCGAGGCATGAAAAATCGCTTACCCCGCCGGGAATCCAATCCGGGACCCCGTGCGCGGGAAACGAGAACGCTACTGCAAGACCACGAGCTGCGGACTTTATTAGGGAAAGGAATAGAAAAAAATGTTTGGGAGAATATGAGCATGGCAGTAGGACTGAGAGAGGAACAAGATTAAGTGTGTACTGCAGTAAATTTCAGTAATTAATAGCCAAACTTTTGTTCAAAAATTGCAAAATGAGGATATATACTTGGAATACGCCTGAAGATATTGGAA
Organism: Schistocerca serialis cubense; assembly: GCF_023864345.2. Taxonomy (NCBI): domain Eukaryota; kingdom Metazoa; phylum Arthropoda; class Insecta; order Orthoptera; family Acrididae; genus Schistocerca; species Schistocerca serialis. The sequence continues at coordinate 541,231,392 of NC_064644.1, read as the reverse complement.
GATTCCATCGGGTTACATCATGTTCAGAGATAACGAAATCAGTTACTTGACTGTAAGGTGCACCCAGGAGCAGACAGAGACTCAGATCGTAATTTAGTAACGATAATAAGCAGACTGAGGTTGAAGAGAGTTATAGAGAAGAATGGGCGTGGGAAAAAGTGAGATACTAAAATACTGAGGACTGATGACGTTTGAAGGTAAAAATCTGATTGCTGTGAGAGGTAACACCACAGCAGGCCGTTAAGTTGAAGAGGAGTGGACATCGCTAAAAAGTGTGATCACAAATTTTGGAAAGACAGAATAGGTGATAGGAAGGTAGCTACGAAGCACTCTCGGGAAACAAAATAAATACTACAATTGATCGACGAAAGAAGAACGTACAAAAATCTTCAGTGAAAGCAGGAACATAGGGAAATAAATCACATATGAATAAAATACATGGGAAAATGGAGGGAAGCTAAGTCGAGAAGGACCTATGCAGGTAGTGGACGGAAGAGGAGGCGAAATGGCTACAGGAAAAAGACGAAAAATAAATGATCGCCGGACGACTGATTCAGCATACAGGAAACTGAAAACAAACCTTTGAAATTAAAAGCAGGGGTAGCAATAATGAAAGTGCAATGGAAATTCGCTGTTTGATGCAGAGAAGGAAGCGCGTAGGTGTAAAGAGTACACTACGGCCTCTGTAAGGGGGAAGAATTGTCTCATGACGTAACAGGACTTTCGAATTGATATGGATGAGATTTGGGATCCCCTATTAGCGTTACAAATTAATAGTACTTTAGGACACTCGATTTTCTGATGTGATAGAACAAAAAAAAAAAGAGTCGATTTAGAAGAGATAGGGGATACAGTATTAGAATTGGAATTTAAAAGAGCTTTGGAGGACTTACGGTCAAATAAGGCAGAAGGGGTAGATAAAATTCCATCAGAATTTCTAAAATCATTGGGGGAAGTGGCAACAAAACGACTATTCACGTTGATGTGTAGAATATATGAGTTTGGCGATATATCATCTGACTTTCGGAAAAGCATCATCCACACAATTCCGAAGACGGCAAGAGCTGACAAGTGCGAGAATTATCGCACAATCAGCTTAACAGCTATGCATCGAAGCTGCTTACAAGAATAATATACAGAAGAATGGAAAAGAAAATTGAGAATGCGCTAGGTGACGATCAGTTTGGCTTTAGGAAAAGTAAAGGGACGAGAGAGGCAATTCTGACGTTACGGCTAATAATGGAAGCAAGGCTAAAGAAAAATCAAGACACTTTCATAGGATTTGTCGACCTGTAAAAAGCGTTCGACAATATAAAATGGTGCAAGCTGTTCGAGATTCTGAAAAAAGTAGGGGTAAGCTATAGGGAGAGACGGGTCATATACAATATGTACAACAACCAAGAGGGAATAATAAGAGTGGACGATCAAGAACGAAGTGCTCGTATTAAGAAGGGTGTAAGACAAGGCTGTAGCCTTTCGCCACTACTCTTCTATCTGTACATCGAGGAAGCAATGATGGAAATAAAAGAAAGTTTCAGGACTGGAATTAAAATACAAGGTGAAAGGATATCAATGATACGATTCGCTGATGACATTGCTATCCTGAGTGAAAGTGAAGAAGAATTAAATGATCTGCTGAACGGAATGAACAGTCTAATGAGTACACAGTATGGTTTGAGAGTAAATCGGAGAAAGACGAAGGTAATGAGAAGTAGTAGAAATGAGAACAGCGAGAAACTTAACATCAGGATTGATGGTCACGAAGTCATTGAAGTTAAGGAATTCTGCTACCTAGGCAGTAAAATAACCAATGACGGACGGATCAAGGAGGACATCAAAAGCAGACTCGCTATGGCAAAAAAGGCATTTCTGGCCAAGAGAAGTCTACTAATATCATATACCGGCCTTGATTTAAGAAAGAAATTTGTGAGGATGTACGTCTGGAGTACAGCATTGTATGGTAGTGAAACATGGACTGTGGGAAAACCGGAACAGAAGAGAATCGAAGCAGTTGAGATGTGGTGCTATAGACGAATGTTGAAAATTAGGTGGACTGATAAGGTAAGGAATGAGGAGGTTCTACGCAGAATCGTGGAGGAAAGGAACATGTGGAAAACACTGATAAGGAGAAGGGACAGGATGATAGGACATCTACTAAGACACGAGGGAATGACTTCCATGGTACTAGAGGGAGCTGTAGAGGGCAAAAACTGTAGAGGAAGACAGAGATTGGAATACGTCAAGCAAATAATTGAGGAAGTAGGTTGCAAGTGCTACTCTGAGATGAAGAGGTTAGCACAGGAAAGGAATTCGTGGCGGGCCGCATCAAACCAGTCAGTAGACTGATGACAAAAAAAAAAAAAAAAAAAAAAGAGAACACTCGAGATCGCGACTAAGACAGAAGGGACACGTAAGATTTCTTGAAATTTCTAAAATCACTAAGTCAAGTGGCAATCAAACGAATATTCCTGTTGATGTGTAGAATCTGGAAGACTGGCAACGTACCATCAGATTTCCGGGAAATACGAGGTGTGGCTAGAAAAAAACTGGACTAGTACTGGTGAAACAATAAAACGAATGCAATAAGGCTGAAAGTCGCGTGGCCTGTTACGTGACTCTCGCTCCGCCTACTGCTCGAGTTTCATCTGCCTCCTGCACTCAGTCTGCCCGTGGCGTCTGTTTTAAGGAGTTGACGTTTTGTGTGTGGGTCGGAAAATGTTGAGTGTACAGAAAGAACAGCGTGTTAACATCAAATTTTGTTTCAAACTAGGAAAATCTGCAAGTGAAGACTCCAGACTGCCGCGAAGACACCAGTGATGACACTCGCACTGGCAGACCATTGTCAGCAAAAACTGATGCAAACATTGAAAAAATCGGTAAACTTGTTCAATAAGATCGCCGTTTGACAATCAGAGCAGTGTCTAAGTTAACAGGAGTTGACAAGGAAAGTGTTAGGCAGATTCTTCATGAAAGTTTCGACATGAACAAAGTGTGTTCAAAAATTGTTCCAAAGTGTCTCACAATTGAACAGAAGGAACGCCGAAGAATGATTTGTTCTGACATCCTGGAAAACATTGAAAGTGATCCCAACTTCTTACAAAATGTTATTATTTGCGATGAATCGTGGTTTTTTACTTACGATCCCGAAACTAAACGCCAATCGATGCATTGGAAAACTCCTGGTTCTCCACGACAAAAAAAAGCACGAATGTCAAAATCGAAATTCAAGGCAATGATGATTGTTTTTTTTTGACATGAAAGGGATTATGCACATTGATTGGGTACCAGAGGGACAAACAGTGATTCAGCATTACTACATTAGCGTCCTGGCTACCCTACGTGAGCGAGTACGGAGAAAACGGAACGATTTGTGGAGAAAAAAGTCATGGATCCTTCACCAAGACAATGCTCCAGCTCACAGTGCGTTGTCAGTGAAGACGTTTTTGGCAAAACACAACATTCCCATCTCAGATCATCCACCCTACTCACCTGATTTGGCCCCCTGTGACTTTTTTCTTTTCCCTAAAGTCAAGTCAGCTTTGAAAGGAACTAGATTTGAGACTGTTGAAGCAGTAAAAGAAAAAGCGACGGAAGTAATGTATGGACTTACCGAAAATGATCTGCAGCATTGCTATGAACAGTGGAAAATTCGTATGGAGCGGTGTAGAGACCGAGGGGGAGAGTACATTGAGGAGATAACATGAAATTGTAAATAATTGTAAATAAATGTTTTTTCCAGCATCAGTCCGGCTTTTTCTAGCCGCACCTCGTACAATCTATGCAATACGGAAGACAGCACGACTATATAAGTGCCAGAAGTATTGCACAATCAGCTAAACAGAATATGCATCCAAGTTTCTCAGAAGAATGCACTGAAGCGCCAAAGAAACTTGTATCGGTATGTGTATTCAAATACAGAGATATGTAACTAAGTACAATATGGCGCTGAGTGCGGTTGGAAAAGCCTATATTCGACAATAACTGTCTGGTGCAATTGTCAGATCGGTTACTACTGCTACAATCTCAGGTTAGCAACATTTAAGTGAGTTTGAAGGTATGTTATAGTCGGCGCACAAGGGATGGAACGCAGCATCTCCGAGGTAGCGATGAAACAGGGATTTTGCCGTACGACCATTTCACGAATGTACCGTGAATACCAGGAATCCGGAAAAACATCAAATCTCCGACAACACAACAGCCGGAAAAAGATCCTGCAAGAACGGGACCAACGACGACTGAAGAGAATCATTCAACGTGACGCAAATGCAACCCTTCCACAAATTGCTGCGGATTTCAGTGCTGAGCTATCAACTAGTGTCTGCGTGAGAACCATACAAAGAAACATCACAGATATGGCTTTCGGAGGCGAAGGCTCACTGGTGTACCCTTGTTGACCCAAAGTTTTGCGCCTCGCCTGTGCCCGTCAACGCCGACATTGGATTGTTGATGACTGGAAACATGTAGCCTGGTCGGACGAGTCTCGTTTCAAACTCTAATGGGCGAGTGAAAGTGTGTGGGTATGGAGACAAACTCATGAATCCATGGAAGCTGCATGACAGCAGGGGACTATTAAAGCTGGTTGAGGCTCTGAAATGGTGTAGGGCGCGTGCAGTTGCAATGATATGGAACCCTTATACGTCTAGATACGTCTCTGACAGGTGAGACGTACGTAAGCATCCTGTCTGATCACCGGCGTCCATTCGTCTTCATTGTACATTCCGACGGACTTGGACAATTCCAGCGTGACAATGTGATCCCCCACACGACCAGAATTGCTACAGAGTTGCTCCAGGAATACTCTTCTGAGTTTAAACACTTCCACTGGCCACCAAACTTCCCAGACATGAACACTATTGAGGATATCTGGGATGCTTGCAACGTGCTGTTCAAAGGAGATCTCCATCCCATCATACTCTTACGCATTTATAGACATCCCTGCAGGATTCATAGTGTCATTTCCCTCCAGGACTACTTCAGACATTAGTCGAATCCATACCTTGTAGTGTTGCGGCACTTCCACGTTGTCGCGGGGGCCCTATATATATTAGTCAGGTGTACCAGATTTTTTGGCTCTTCAGTGTAATATGAAGAAGAATATAAATGAAAATTAAGAAACTATTAGATTTCTACCGTTTGGCTTTAGGAAAAGTTAAGGCACCAAAGAGGCAGTTTTGCTCTTGGTAATGGAAGCAAGAGTGAACAAGAATCAAGACACATTCATTGGTTTTTCGACCTGAAAGAAGCATTTGATAATGTAAAATGGTGAAAGATCTCCGAAATTCTAAGAAAAATAAGTGTAACCTGTAGAGAAATACGGGTAATATACCATATACGCAAAAGCGAACAATAAGACTGGAAGATCAAGGACGAAGTACTCGGATTAAAATATGTCTGAGACAGTTAAGTAATCTTTCGTCCCCACGGTTCAATCTATACATCTAAGGAGCAATGACGGAAATAAAGGAAACATTCAAAACAGGGAACTAGATGGAGGGTGAAAAGCTATCGGTGATAAGACCTTGCTATCCTCATTGCAGGGCCGGCCGCGATGGTCTAGCGGTTCTAGGCGCTTCAGTCCGGAGCCGCGCGACTGCTACGGTCGCAGGTTCGAATCTTGCCTTGGGCATGGACGTGTGTGATGTCCTAAGTTCTTGGGGACAGATGACCATAGATGTTAAGTCCCATAGTGCTCAGAGCCATTCGAACCATTTGAACCTCATTGCAGGAAGCGTTGTACGTAGTGAACAGTGTACTACGTGCAGGCTACGGATTAAGAGTAAACCAAAGAGAGACGGAAGAACTTGTAGAGAGAAGTAGAGCAAAAGAAGACAGGGAGGAACTTAAGATGAAAACTGATGATCATGAAGTACAGGAAATTGAGGAATTCTGCTCTCTTGGAAGCCAGATAACAGCGATGGACGAATTAAGGATGACATAAAGGGACTAGCATTGGCAAAGAGGACGTCTCTGGCCAAAACAAAACTACCATTATCAGACATAGAACTTAATTTCTTAATTTGAGGAACGGATTTCTGAGAATTTTTTTTATTTTTGGAACACAGCGCTTTACGGCAGTGAATCATGGACTGCAGGAAAACCTAAACAGAAGAGAATCGATGCATTTGTTACCTGCTGCAACAGCAAAAAGTTGAAAATAAACTGACAGTATTATGAAAAGAATAGACTGCTACTCACCATGTAGCGGAGATGGTGAGACGCAGATGGGCACAACAAAAAGACTACTAAACACCTAAGCTTTCGGTCAGAAGCCTTCGTCTGAAATACGCAACATACACACACACATTCACATAAACGGTGCTCGCTCTCACACACACATTCCCATTGTATCTGGCTGCTGAGAAACCAGAGACCGGCCAGAGAGAGTGATCACGTATGTGTGTGTGTGTGTGTGTGTGTGCGCGCGTGTGTGTGTGTTGCGTATTTCAGAAGAAGGCTTTCTAGTCGGAAGCTTACATATTGAGCAGTATTTTTGTTGTGCACGCTGCCACTGCGCATCTTCGATATATGGTGAATAGCAACCTATCCATTTCATAGTACTGTCATCATTCCATCCTCGATTTCCCGTTTTGAGAATTAAATGGACCGATACAGTAAAGAAAGAGGAAGTTCTCCTCAGTACCGGCGAAGAAAGGATCATGTGCAAAACACTGACAAGAAGGGGCTGGATGGTAGGAGATGGGTTAAGACGTGAAGAAACAACCTCCATCGTACTAGAGAGAGCATGAGGGGTAAATTCTGTAGGCAAAGAGACCGACTGGAGATATCCAACAAACAATGTACGACATATGGTGGAAGTGCTACTCTGAGATGAAGAGATGGACACGTGAGAGAAATTTGTGGCTGGACAGTTACAAGAATAATGACTATTTAAAAAATTAAAACAACCCTACTCGGGGCACGCCCCAGTCTTCTTGAAAGAGCAGGACAACAGCCCCAACGTTGGAGCCTTTTTCTTGAGTGTTACGCTGTACAGTTACGGACAAGTAAACAGAACACCATGTAAACGCGGACTATCTGTCTCACGTTTCGGCGGGACCAGACGTGGCCTCTTGCCAGCAGGAGATATGATGTTTGCACAAAGACGCAGATAGGAGACAGACCTTGGAAGCAATTCCCATAGCGGCTGCAGGAATCGGTGCAGGCACAGGACGCGACCATATCTTACGGCAAGTCGTACAGTATGCACTCCATGGGTGGCCCACATACATTTCGAAAAACAGAAATCATGCGATCTAGACTGGGTTCCCTCTCCAACACTGGAAAGCAGTGATTAACCATGTCTTCACAATATACGATGAGGCAGATACAATCCGTATCGTAATCCTGGCCAGCCTTTCACCACAGTGTCATCACGAGCACTGGGGAGTGTCAAAGATTAAAGTCGTATTCTGACGACACTCTTACTAGCCAAGCTCAAACAGGGACGTAAATTCCATGGTTCACAGATACGTTTGCGTCTGATATTAGCCAGAACCGCCCCCATTTTTCCCCCGCAGGTCCATTGCATGCCAGCAATACAGCCACATTCATTTGCAATTTGGAGCCCAGTTTCTGGCCTCTATGTGGCTTATAGTCTACGACGACTACTCGAAACTCACATATAAATTGAACATGGTGCCATCGTTAGAGAAGCCACACAAAACGCATTAGCTCAGATACTAGCCATGGAACGATATTACAGAACATATGCATCTAACAATGAGCCCGCGTTCATGGCAACAGCTTTCACTCCGTTCTCCACATCAAATGGCATAAAACACTTTTTAGTCAGGTGCTACATCCGTCCTTTAATGGTGAAGCAGAGCATATTGCGCAGATGGTTACGCAGTAAATTTTTAAAGCTGTGGGAACATCACAACGACAGCAGGTCTCATGCTGTTCCTGACACATACAGGACAATCTCTACCCAGAACCATAGCTCCACTGAGCTCCGACATGTGAGACAACACTGAAATCTGCTCCATTTCCTGGCCCCACGCCTGGGAACCTTGTGCCCTGTGCTCATGGCGATATTCACCAGGAACAACAGTGAGGGCACACTCATACACAGCAAAAGACATTCGGACCGCAGCATTTGTGGTTAACATTTACATGAGGCGCATCACGTCAGTAGATACACCAGAGGGTGTGGAGCAATAAAATACAAACCAGTTTTTACTTGAAAAAAGAGACAGCATTGGTCGTATATTTTTTACTATTGCAAAATCGATTTTCTGTCACTGAGTGACCATCTTCAGTGCTAGAAGTTAAAAAATTTTTTCACATTACGATCAGAGAGTACAACATAGAAAATCACAATTACATCTGCATATGAACATAACACTTGTTAGAAACAAACCTATATTGTATAACCTAAATTGGGATGCACTGTTGTCACTAAGCTTACGGCAATCACATAGACTGAGGTCGCTGTTTACCTGCACTTGTTCAGCAGACCTCGGTGTGACGGGGCTTGACACGCCCTCTATGTGACATGTGTCACGTGAAGACATAGTATTATGAATTATTAACACTAAATAACTCTTGTACTTTTATGAATGGTGTAGTAATTCTAATTTAAAATGTGCATACAACACATAGCAGACGCAGGAGAATATCTAAAAAACAAATGTACATTTTGGTATAAGTGACACAATTACTTGTTCTTCCTCATGATGGTTTCTCGATGATTGATGTATACTACTTGTTCACACCTTATATTTGAACGGTATTTTAATTATTAAGTAACGGCAGTTTCGTACTGTGATTTTTTATATATTTGACTCCTTGGCATTAACGTTATTTTTTATATATTGACTCCTTGTATTAACGTTTGTTACATAATTTACGAACGTTGTACTTTTGACTTCCCACGCCAGATGGTGGGTGTTATGTTTTTTAAGAAAGACCTGTGTTGCGCCTCTTTTTATGTTGTTCATTTATTATTCTTTGGCATTATCTTTTGCTTTTTATATGTTCTGCATTCTAACAACTTATCATCGATCTATTTTATGTTTTATAGTTAAAAAACAATACGCCAATGTTTTTTAGATATTCTCCTGCGTCTGCTATGTGTTGTACGTACATTTTAAATTTGAATTACTACACCATTCATAAAAGCACAAGAGTTATTTAGTGTTAATAATTCATAATACTATGTCTTCACGTGACACATATCACATAGAGGGCGTATCAAGCCCCGTCACACCGAGGTCTGCTGAACAAGTGCAGGTAAACAGCGACCTCAGTCTATGTGATTGCCGTAAGCCTAGAGACAACAGTGCATCCCAATTTAGGTTATACAATATAGGTTTGTTTCTAACAAGTGTTATGTCCATATGCAGATGTAATTGTGATTTTCTATGTTGTACTCTCTGATCGTAATGTGAAAAAAATTTTTTGACTTCTAGCACTGAAGATGGCCACTCAGTGACAGAAAATCGATTTTGCAATAGTAAAAAATATACGACCAATGCTGTCTCTTTTTTCAAGTATACCTGTTATCTGGTCGTAGTGCACAAGACAACATGGAGTCGCCAATCAACAAACCAATTTTGTTAACACCTACCATCAGTACCGCAACCAGTGGTACACCCTGACCTAGAAAACCCAGCATTGCCGTGCCCGTATCACAAATACAAATTGTATCTAAGAAGACCACCTGCATTTTCATTGGTGGCAAGTATGGAGGAGGAGGTCTCCACACAGCCTTCGCAACCGTAACCAACGACACCTACATAGCCATGTCCCACAATTATGATGGAGGTTCCCAGTTTCCGACGCAAACTGGTGCGCTTAAGACCCAAGACACTATCCATATCACGAATTCTCATTCTCAGACGCCGTCCAGAGTGCTTCTGGCACTACACAGCCATTTCAGAGGGGCTGAGAGGGGGGGGGGGTCTGGTGTAAGGGCCAGGCGACTCTGAAAGCCCACTTGAGAGCTTGGAACGAGACCTTGGAAGCTAGGCGGGGCTGTTGCGTCCAAAAGCGCCAGGGTCGACACGCTGTACACAAGGAAACACCGTGACGTAGATTTTTTACTGAAAAACTGCGTTTCAATGCAGGTTATGAGATGGTCATTTCATGCATCAGATAACTGAAAGAGACGGCATACCAACATGTGAGGGATACGTCAGCGACAGGATCGTCTCCAATGTAGCCAGCGTTTTGTATTTTCGCGAAGCTGCTGCTCGCACTAGATGGGATTCCACTACTGCTATGTGAATATAGGCAAATGCGATGCCTTCCAGAAGCTTAATGACTAGTGGATTGATGCACAGGATTGAACAGTCACGTCACATAAGCGGAATCACAAAACGAGCCTGCTTTAAGGAATAAAAGTACCCACACATACAGTGGACGATGTCTGGAGTGCCAAGAACTACCAGCACAGCCAATGTTGTAGTGGCTTTTGTTGATACATCAGCAGACAGAGGCGTGCCGACAGCAGTGCGGCCAACGGCAACACTGGACTTCGTTTGCGTCTTCGCGTTCCATTTCTGACTATAGGAACACGTCGGACGTATCTGTATTAGGAGGATGGGAGGAGAATTACGGCATAAGGGCCCTCCTTCACGCGTGGTTGCATAAGAGTTCAATGGGTTCACAACACAATCCACTCTGTCCCACATAGCCGTTACTTAGGACAGTAAACATTGCATTCGTGACCCCTTTTGCTGATGGCTCTGTTCTCTTGTAATCTCCCCAAGGAAAATTACCCTCTACCACGCAATAATTAATAATGGTCAACCAAATCATCCACATGTATTTACGTTTGAAAAGTATCTGATCAGATTTTCTAGTAATATATGCGCCGACAGCTCGTCGACGCCAAGGTATTTTTCTAGTACGTTTATTCTTTGGAACAACAGAGGTACAGAAATGTATGCTCCATGGTTATTATAGAGAGAGAGAGGAACAGCTTCGGAAGTATCGGTTGGAACATTGTCGGATTGCTAAAGGAGATTTATTTACTCTTCTTCGCGCTAAAGCGAGCTAGGAAAGTTTGTGCCGCTAGCGTGATAGATAAAGAGAAAGAAAAACCTGTAAAAGAAAATTACATGAGACTTGGAACCAACAGAAAACGGAACATGTACGGAAATGGATTCAATATACAATTTTCCTCAGAAATAAGGTTTGCGACCATTTTATTCTAGAGTGAATGACGAATGAGTTCTCTGTCTGAACCATTGATGATTGTCTGGACCCTGTAATTAATTGGGAAGTTTCAGCTGTGACGAAGAGAGCCTGCAATCTCTGAGTTTTTTTGAAATCGTCCAAAAAGGCTTCGTCCACATCTGAAATTTTAGATCTGTCGTAAACTGAACGAATTGTTCAAACGATCGATTTTCCCAACTGAATGCAGCGCTTAATAATAATAACAAATGTAAAGATCTTTTCTAGCAAGCCAGCCGCTGAATATTAAGACGAAGGGCTCCACCAGAGATTCTACTAGGCTGATTTCACGTAAATAATATATTTAAACTGTACACAGATAAAGGACAGAGAGAGAGAGAGAGAGAGAGAGAGAGAGAGAGAGAGAGAGAGAGAGTGAGAGAATCCTCCATTAGCATAATTGTTTCTCTGTCTTTTCACGGATCAGCCTAACTAGAAAACACGAAGCCCTGACTTTATTGTACCGATTTATGTGTGAGAGGGAAAGAGCGATAAAGGCGACAGATACACTTCTGTACAGACAAAACATTACACCAAGTTAGCGGCAAGCTGCATTCACATAGACTTTCATCATTTACAAAAGCAGAGTAGAATTCATTATACTCTCTTCGAGATCCCCTTGATATTGTCTTTCAACAAAATAACACAAGACCGTGCACTGTCTCTGCTGTCTTAACCTACGTTGATACAGAGGATGTTCGACTGTTTCCCAGGCCAGTACGTCTTCTAGATATCTCATCCACTGAAACATTTGGTCGCAGGTTACGAACAGACGGGAACATCATCTATTGCCAGCCTCTACGAATGCTGATCTATGGCTTTGAGATGAAGATGTTTTCATGATCCAAGACTAGTTATCCAGTGAGGATACAGTGGTTGTTGCTGCCAGTTGTGACCTCACATTCTTTATAACCCTACATCACCTACAAATTTCATAATGTGTTCTTCTGAGGGTATTACGTGCACACTCAGTAAATGTGATTTCGTCGTTTCCTTCTCTTTGTGGTGTTGTAATTTAAATAGCTACAAGTCTAGAATATTCACAGATCTTAGGGAATAAGTTGGTTCAGTAAACGACATCAGAAGTACGAGTACTTATCTTACAGCGAAGGTATGACGCAAATAAATTTAAAACCAGTATTTTGAGAAAATATGCGATTACTTTACCAAACTTCAAAACCTTTTTTCTTCTATTTCTCTTCTTAACGGATTTACTTCATCAATCCACTAAAACTATCTTACATAACATGATTCATTTAACTTGGTTCCTGTCTTTCACAGTCAGTAAGAGGCGCACCTAGTCTGCAGCTGTGTTGTCGAGCAGAGACGTTGTCTAGTGTGGAAAGTAAATCCCTCAGTGGTTTACTGTACGGGGGATTAACCTGAAGTTGGGCATTTGCATTGCTTTCTTTCGAGTTAAAGTCTTGTTTATTGTTAGGTAACAGCTCCTGACTCAGACCTCTCGGCAGTTAGATGCATTTTAATTGCTAACCGATATAAGTAATAAAGAGATGAGGCATCTCGGAAAATGGCTGACTGTGACCGAAGGCCCAGAAACTACGGTTATTGAAGCTTGTGCGTTGAAGTATGGTAGTCAGCGTTTGTAGTTTGCCTACGTCATTTTCGGAGAGAAGGTATCTGAAGTCTGGAGCTACGTTAAACAGCGTATGGTCATTTTGACTTGCGCTAACAATCAGAAACGTATTGCCCTTTCATCAAATTTTCAGGACGTCCCAGTGATCTGAAAATGTGTTAAAAGTAATTACATCAAGTATTAGCGTATTCGTGTCACTGCGATGTCGTAAGAGAAATTTTACCTGCCACTGTCCACATCCTATTAAAGTTACATTGATGAGAAATCTAATTTTAGTGTGTAAACGTTTGGTATGACTATTTTAGGAAGAAACATAGCGGAATTGGATGCCTTTCATCAAACATTGCTCAGTGGAGTTCGTATGCGATAAATGTTCCGCCAGAAAATTCTCCGTAATGCGTATTTTTGCCACCTGTTTCCAACAGACGTGAGTACTATTTAGTAGTAGATAACGGTGTGTTTTAACACTAACATGCAAGCTACTTGCTATGAAGTATTCAAAAAATTGCTATATAACTCAAATAGACGAGAAATTGAAAATAACCAAACAAATATTTCGGTTTCAGGATAGCAGTTGGCAGGCATTTCTCAATGTTGTTTGTTAACTGGTTTCACCAACAGTCTGGCTAAAGCTAAAAAAATATACAGTGCTGTCTTGGAGATAAGGTTCGTGCTTCAACTACTCACGGCGAAACTTTATTAATGTTTACAGATTAATGTACTGCTGAAATATTTAAAAATGGAATTAAACAGTGGATAGCTGTCATAATGTAGTACGTTCTTTTCTCGTGGCAGAGGTAGGGGTGAAGTGGGGTAGGCTGAGGAACATTGGAAGGAAAGGGCAGTCCACTCAGAGTCAATGTAGAAAGGGAACCACCTGTTTTGAGGACGGCAGGAGACAAGCACGAAGAAGAAGTCTTCAGAGAGAGAAGAAATTAAAATGACGTAGTATATTGGCAAACATTGATTTAACTTATCTAGATACGTCAGAAGAAAGGAGTAAGAAGTGAAGATTGGTAAAGGAGGGAGAGAAAAAAAATGTGGGATTTGTGAGGGAGGGAACGTAAGGGCGAGGGAGAGAGAGAGAGAGAGAGAGAAAGAGAGAGAGGAATAGAAAGAGAGAGTGTAAGAAGAAAGGAAGATGAAAATAGAGAGAAAGTGTAATATATAAAAAGAGTGAACAATTGAATGACTGATTAAATATTGAAAAACTGGCCATGAAGTAAGGGATAGGAAAGGAGAGGAGAGGAAAGGAAAGGAGAAGATTAATATAAGCTGAGTCGAGGAGAGTAGCTATACTATAGTGGAGACCACTTTCTAAACTCTAGGTATTGAACCTATTTATTCCTCCAAATTAGAAAAAGTACCTGTATTTGGCTACAGTTCAGTGATGTACTAACAAGGGAACCTCCCCATCGCAACCCCCTCAGATATAGTTATAAGTTGACGCAGTGGATAGGCCTTGAAAAACTGAACACAGATCAATCGATAAAACAGGAAGAAGTTGTGTGGAACTAAGAAAAAAATTAGTAAAATATACAAACTGAATAGCCTACGCGAACATAGGCAACATAAAGACACTGGCCGTCAAGGAGCGCCGTGGTCCCGTGGTTAGCGAGAGCAGCTACGGAGCGAGAGGTCCTAGGTTCAATTCTTCCCTCGAGCCAAAAGTTTAATTTTTTTATTTTCAGTTTATGTGACAAACTCTTATGTTTTCATCACTTTTTTGGGAGTGATTATCACATCCACAAGAAAACGTAAATCGGGCAAGGTAGAAGAATCTTTTTACCCATTCGCCAAGTGTACAAGTTAGGTGGGACGACAACATATTCCTGTCATGTGACGCACATGCCGTCACCAGTGTCGTTTAGAATATATCAGACGTGTTTTCCTGTGGAGGAGTCGGTTGACCTATGACCTTGCGATCACATGTTTTCGGTTTCCATTGGAGAGGCACGTCCTTTCGTCTACTAATCGCACGGTTTTGCGGTGCGGTCGCAAAACACAGACACTAAACTTATTGCAGTGACGAGAGACGTCAATGAACGAACGGACATATCATAACTTTGCAAAAATAAAGTAAGTAAACTTTTCGCTCGAGGGATAACTTGAACCAAGGACCTTTGGTTCTGCAGCTACTCACGCTAACCACGGGACCACGGCGGTCCTAGGCTCATATTCTCCTTGATGTTGCCTATGTTTGATCATGGACTACTCAGTTTGTATATTTTACTAATTTTTTTCAAGACCTATCCACTGTGCCAACTTATAAATAAATCTGAGGGGGATGCGATGGGGAGGTTCCCTTGTAAGCGTGAGAAGACTGTACAGCCTCGCTGTTGCCGTGAGTCTGTCTGGTATCGAACGACATCGCTGGCGCCCGGAAGTTGTTGAGGCTGTAAGAGCGTCCGACAGCGTGCCAAGCGGGCAGTGGCCCATCCCGCGGACCTCGCGAGCCTTTTGGGCGCACGATTTATTCCAGCGGCTGCCTGCGGGCGCCATAAAGGACGAGAGGGCTCTGTTATGTTCGGACGTCCGCCATTTTTTTGGAGGCAGGCGGCCGGCCGGAAGCGCTGCGCTGCCAGGCAGCGGGTAATTCTGATCGTAATGCCCTCTCAGAGGGCCAGTATCTCTGGGGCCCTTTGTCGCCGTCGTGTCAGCGAAGCTGCAGCACATTGCGTTAACGCCAGAGCACTACAGTCGGCAGCTCTGTACGCTGTTTTAGTCCAAACACTCTGGCTCAATGCCAGCTTTGTTAGCGCCGTTTCATCCGATTATAGGCCATGCTGTGGAAAACTCATCGTTGGTCATTGTTGTGGACTGTGTGCTGGGTCAGCCTTATGATCTCTATTATGTTGTAACGTGTGCGACTTCTCAATAATACGTCACAGTATTAACCTTCACCAGTCCCACAACAAAAGTTTAGGATACACGTCTTTCAAGAATCGAGCCCTTACACTGTGTATAAACAGGGCAGACTCGGTTTGTGCTATCTTTCTGGTGTTGCACCATTCCAGCCAAGCTACTTTTTATATAGGAATGCGTTCTTTACGCGGCTAAGATACGGAACGTCCTCCACGTACTTTCCGATTAGCAGTTCTAAAAAACAGTGGCTAGAAAGATAAACCAGAATAAAAATAATGATTAGTGGAAGACAGGTGCTCTTCATGGTTGGCTATAACAGAGTGCAGGATCTAGATTTAGTCGAAGGTCTGGCTATGACTTCGGTGGGTGAGAAAGGAGAAATTTCAGGGCTTGGCCAATCGATTTACCCCAAATTCAAAAATTTTAGAGAGTTAGTCAATTTATTATTCATAAATTCCGTTTTCCGTTAACAAGTCCTATCTGTGGTAAGATAGACACCTCCAGGTGGCACAGACTCTTTGTAATTACACATACGAATCTCTGTGGTCAGAAAAAAGCTTTCAGCACAGGTTAACAAGAGAATTTCTCTAGCATATCGTTTTTTCGCACTCTAGAAACGGTATGCAAAGCGTTACGCTGTTTCGTATTTTGACCTAGTTAGATATATCATTTCCAGGTGTTCCGGAAGTTTGAAACATTAAATGTTCATATCAGTTTTTATTTAAACATAAACATGATGAAGTTCTCAGTTACTGGAAGAAAAGCCGACCGTTGTGGCCGAGCGGTTCTAGGCGCTTCAGACCGGAAACGCGCTGCTGCTTCGGTCGCAGGTTCGAATCCTGCCTTAGGCATGGATGTGTGTGATGTCCTTAGGTTAGTTAGGTTTAAGTAGTTATAAGTCTAGGGGGCTGATGACCTCACATGTTAAGTCCCATAGTGCTCAGAGCGATTTGAACCATTTTTGAAAACTGGAAGAAAGATCATGTTAGACTAGACCATAGTGACACATCTTCAACGATGGCGTCCGGAAACGTACCATAAATTGGATTAAGGTATCTTTTCATGTATCAAACTTCTATGATACAGTCTGTAAGAAGGAATCTAGCTATAGGCACAATACATAAGTCCTAGTCACCAATAGTTATGATTTCTTTACGTGTGAAATTTCTAGTTGCCATGTGATGTGGTGTCCTCACCAAACCATAGATCTCCCAATAAGTGACTCCTTACATCAGTTGAAGGGTAGAAGGAAGGTAAATCAGTTCAAGGGTCGAAGGAAGGTAGAGACATACAACATCCGATAGGACTGTGTCCACCAAAGTAGCGTGCTGTTTGCATCAACCTTCGATATCATGAAACCATACACTTAGCATGTTTAGTTAAACAAAAAGCAGTAGCAGTAGGTACTATTCCGTGAACCGCCTTCTCTGGAGCCTCTGGTCCGAAGATGATAATACAGACCGAAACCGGTTATTCCAATACAAAATAAATAACTAATTGTCATTTGGGTTCCATTTCTTTTAAGCTGTAATGACGGTCTCTGTGTTCCACAACACATAAAAAATTATTAGTTATCTTACCAGTTTCTTAGACCAAATGCTGCTGAAATGTGAAGAAGTTGATACATTAATCCACAGTGCTACATGATTAATTACATGACTGAAAAGAAGATAGTTCAGGATTGAAATTTTAACACACAGTCACAGTTAAACTGCTATTTTTAAGGTTATGCTTGCTGTTCATTATACGTATGACGATGTTTAAATACCTTGACAATCACGGAGACTGCAGTTTTTGCTGTACGAATGTGCAAGACGCTGGGCAGACGGAGGAAACGCTACATACGTAGCTCAGTGGTCACAGGTCTAATGCGTAAGATTTCAGTTTCATTGAACGATCCTCTGCGTAAATTTATGTATAAATCAAATAATTCACAAGAATGAGTTTGGTGCATTCGTATAACGATACGTTCAAGCAAGATTAAGTTCCAATATATATGAGTTTAAACGATTTTCTTCTAAGATTCAGGTTAATTTAGGTACAACTCACGACAGTAAAATTTATAGGTGTTATTCTTGATATAGATTTCACTTACATTCATTTGGTTAAGTTTATAAATCCAATATAACTACGTACGCCACGCGGGATCAGCCGAGCGGTCTAGGGCGCTGCAGACATGGACTGTGCGGCTGGTACCGGCGGACGTTTGAGTCCACCCTCGGTCATGAGTGTGTGTGTTTGTCCTTAGGATAATTTAGGTTAAGTAGCGTGTAAGCTTAGGGATTGATGACCTTAGCAGTTAAGTCCCATAACATTTCACACACATTATCTACGTACAGGCATACTAGTAATACTTTCAAAGACCTGAATGACGAATATTTGCATAGAGATCTATAGTTACGCTATTTGTCTCACAACAATCCTCTCTAAAATCTATGCGAGAGCTGAGCAGTTGAAATTATAACGAAGTTCACACCGAGAAAGCATGTCCCCTTTTCGACTCGCGTTAGCATTAGAGCAAAGTCGACGACTTGAAATAGCTCTCTGACATAACTTTATTCGCAAGTGACATCGTGTGTTGACCGAGAAAATTTTGTCGCAATGTGTTATGGCTGCAGTTCGTTAAATGCTGTCAGCTGCACCAAAATGCTTAAACTTTTTCTCAATACACCCAAAATGTCAATCGCTGAATATATACACGGATCCAGTCCTGTGTGTTTGACGTAATAACGGTCGCGAAACGAGGTTTTGATGCACCACAGATATTTCGACGAATACAGTTGCCTCACACCAAGTGTAGCATATCCGACGTGTTACACAACAAATCACATCATTACTTCGTTTTCTCAACATGAGAGCCATAATTTATGTACTAGCGTCGTACGGTAAGTAATGTGGCGCATTTCTCTCTGCCAGTTTTGGCTGAAAAATGATAAATTTGTTGTGGGTCATCGTTGGGATATTCCCGCTTCAGCTCCTGTAATTTCATGATAGATGGCAGCGCTATTCGTAGCCTTCAAAATGCCGTCTGCAATGGAGGTACATTCCGAGCAGAGAGCTGTCATTTAGTTTCTTTTGGCGGACAACCAGAGCATCGCAGATATTCACATGCACGTGCAGAATGTCTGCAGAGACGTGGTGTGAAGAAAAGCGCCACTGCCGTTGGGAAAGGTATCGGTGATCATCGGAAGAGTGTCACACAAACCTGTCCGATCTCCCACGTGATTTCATGTAATCGACGTTCATGTGTTTGCTGTCTGGGCCAATAAGGATACACTCGGCTGAAAGAAGCGCGTGGGATGATTTGGGGAGGGGAGTGGGTCATTGATGCAGCTGCACATTGACTCAGACGTAGTATTGTGCCTTGGTCTTACTATTGAGAAGAGATTGACTTGGTGGTCAAAAATAACTGTGCCATTGTCAAAGTTGGACTATTTGGCGAGCAATCATACTTCCAGCCATCTTGTAGAAAAACGTGACCAGTGGCATCAATAAATATATGAAGAGAGTGCAGTATCTGCAGAACTGGGTATTCCCGTTACCATGAATTCGCTACTACGAGAGCCCTCGAGTTCGTTCCATAAACAAGCAAAGATTGTCGTCTCACGAAACTTTAGTGACTGACACACATTTGGAGAATACAGAATCAGTAACATTACGCATATTTCATATCCCGTCGTGTTCCCAGTCTTATGTGGCATAGTCTGAAGTCAAACTGGAATACTGCCTTGTGCAAATTCTTTTTGCTTATACGACCAATGCACTTACGCTTGTTTTCACTAAGGTTTGTTTCTGTCACGGGCTTGCTTCTCCGGCATTATTGCTTACACGTTAGTATGGATAAACTTACTGATGAAAAAAATTAAAAGAACGCGTGTACATAGCGTTTTGGGCAACTTGCACGTCGATGGGGATAAAATGATAAGGATAACAGTTCGCCCTGTCTCGAGTGGGGAATCCCTGACCCAGCCGGGAATCGAACACCCGGTCCCCGTGATGTATACACATCAAGAAAAGTCTTGCGTCACCTCGGTTCCGAGAGTTCCGAAACCGGTACAGAAAACTGGAACAGAGATCAACATAAACATCATTTCCGCCCTTTTTATTGCTCATGAAAACCACACATTACATGTTATACTACCATACAGCGAGACCTTCGAAGGTGGTGGTTCAGATTGCTGTACACACCGGTACCTCTAATACCCAGTAGCACGTCCTCTTGCATTGATGTATGCCTGTATTCGTCGAGGCATACTATCCACAAGTTCATCAAGGCACTGTCGGTACAGAATGTCCCACTCCTCAACTGCGATTCGTCGTAGGTCCCTCAGAGTGGTTGGTGGGTCACGTCGTCCATAAACAGCCCTTTACATTGTATCCCAGGCATATTCGATAGGGTTCATGTCTGGAGAACATGCTGGCCACTCTAGTCGAGCGATTCATTATTGACTGTGAATATTGTATCACAGACGCAGCCCCTTTGACTGTTCAGAGGCGTCACTAAACCCTTAGTGTAACCATATCAGCAGCATATTTGCGAGGCATTCGTCTTCATGGACGATAATTCGCACCCCCATCACGCACATCTTGTGAATAACTTCTTCATTTCTGAACGGTCAAAGGGACTGCGTCTGTGATACAATATCCACAGTCAACGTCTATCTTCAGGACTTTTGGGAACCTGGGTGATGCAAAACGTTTTTTGATGTGTGTAGAATCAGCATCACCAACCACAGGACCGCGAGCTGTTCCAGATTTTCTGTTGAAGAGCTGTAAAATTTGCAGACGCTAAAGTACTGTGATGTCGTTGACTTCGCTGCTGGAAAAGCTTTCTGGTGCTTTTAGATTGCACAAGGTGCCTATAGGCTAGCATTCCTTCAATACCCCTATGAACACTGTTGTGTATCACTGTTACCGCATAAGTTGTTGTTTTGTTGTTGTGATCTTCAGTCCTGAGACTGGTTTGATGCAGCTCTCCATGCTACTCTATCCTGTGCAAGCTTTTTCATCTCCCAGTACCTACTGCAACCTACATCCTTCTGAATCTGCTTTGTGTATTCATCTCTTGGTCTCCCTCTACGATTTTTACCCTCCACGCTGCCCTCCAATACTAAATTGGTGATCCCTTGATGCCTCAGAACATGTCCTCCCAGCCGATCCCTTCTTCTGGTCAAGTTGTGCCACAAACTTCTCTTCTCCCCAATCCTATTCAATACTTCCTCATTAGTTATGTGATCTACCCATCTAATCTTCAGCATTCTTCTGTAGCACCACATTTCAAAAGCTTCTATTCTCTTCTTGTCCAAACTATTTATCGTCCATGTTTCACTTCCATACATGGCTACACTCCATACAAATACTTTCAGAAATGACTTCCTGACACTTAAATCAATACTGGATGTTAACAAATTTCTCTTCTTCAGAAACGCTTTCCTTGCCATTGCCAGCCTACATTTTATATCCTCTCTACTTCGACCATCATCAGTTATTTTGCTCCCCAAATAGCAAAACTCCTTTACTACTTTAAGTGCCTCATTTCCTAATCTAATTCCCTCAGCATCACCCGACTTAATTAGACTACATTCCATTATCCTTGTTTTGCTTTTGTTGATGTTCATCTTATATCCTCCTTTCAAGACACCGTCCATCCCGTTCAACTGCTCTTCCAAGTCCCCTGCCGTCTCTGACAGAATTACAATGTCATCGGCGAACCTCAAAGTTTTTATTTCTTCTCCATGAATTTTAATACCTACTCCGAATTTTTCTTTTGTTTCCTTTACTGCTTGCTCAATATACAGATTGAACAACATCGGGGAGAGGCTACAACCCTGTCTTACTCCCTCCCCAACCACTGCTTCCCTTTCATGTCCCTCGACTCTTATAACTGCCATCTGGTTTCTGTACAAATTGTAAATAGCCATTCGCTCCCTGTATTTTACCCCTGCCACCTTTAGAATTTGAAAGAGAGTATTCCAGTCAACATTGTCAAAAGCTTTCTCTAAGTCTACAAATGCTAGAAACGTAGGTTTGCCTTTCCTTAATCTTTCTTCTAAGATAAGTCGTAAGGTCAGTATTGCCTCACGTGTTCCAGTGTTTCTACGGAATCCAAACTGATCTTCCCCGAGGTTGGCTTCTACTAGTTTTTCCATTCGTCTGTAATGAATTCGTGTTAGTATTTTGCAGCTGTGACTTATTAAGCTGATAGTTCGGTAATTTTCACATCTGTCAACACCTGCTTTCTTTGGGATTGGAATTATTATATTCTTCTTGAAGTCTGAGGGTATTTCGCCTATTTCATACATCTTGCTCACCAGATGGTAGGGTTTTGTCAGGACTGGCTCTCCCACGGCCGTCAGAAGTTCCAATGGAATATTGTCTACTCCGGGGGCCTTGTTTCGACTCAGGTCTTTCAGTGCTCTGTCAAACTCTTCACGCAGTACCATATCTCCCATTTCATCTTCATCTACATCATCTTCCATTTCCATAATATTGTCCTCAAGTACATCGCCCTTGTATAGACCCTCTATATACTCCTTCCACCTTTCTGCTTTCCCTTCTTTGCTTAGAACTGGGTTTCCATCTGAGCTCTTGATATTCATACAAGTCGTTCTCTTATCTCCAAATGTCTCTTTAATTTTCCTGTAGGCGGTATCTATCTTACCCCTAGTGAGATAGGCCTCTACATCCTTACATTTGTCCTCTAGCCATCCCTGCTTAGCCATTTGGCACTTCCTGTCGATCTCATTTTTGAGACGTTTGTATTCCTTTTTGCCTGTTTCACTTACTGCATTTTTATATTTTCTCTTTTCATCAATTAAATTCAGTATTTCTTCTGTTACCCAAGGATTTCTACTAGCCCTCGTCTTTTTACCTACTTGATCCTCTGCTGCCTTCACTACTTCATCCCTCAAAGCTACCCATTCTCCTTCCACTGTATTTATTTCCCCCATTCCTGTCAATTGCTCCCTTATGCTCTCCCTGAATCTCTGTACAACCTCTGATTCTTTTAGTTTATCCAGGTCCCATCTCCTTAAATTCCCACCTTTTTGCAGTTTCTTCAGTTTTAATCTACAGGTCATAACCAATAGATTGTGGTCAGAGTCCACATCTGCCCCTGGAAATGTCTTACAATTTAAAACCTGGTTCCTAAATCTCTGTCTTACCATTATATAATCTATCTGATACCTTTTAGTATCTCCAGGGTTCTTCCATGTATACAACCTTCTTTCATGATTCTTAAACCAAGTGTTAGCTATGATTATGTTGTGCTCTGTGCAAAATTCTACGAGGCGGCTTCCTCTTTCATTTCTGTCCCCCAATCCATATTCACCTACTATGTTTCCTTCTCTCCCTTTTCCTACACTCGAATTCCAGTCACCCATGACTATTAAATTTTCGCCTCCCTTCACAATCTGAATAATTTCTTTTATTTCATCATACATTTCTTCAATTTCTTCGTCATCTGCAGAGCTAGTTGGCATATAAACTTGTAGTACTGTAGTAGGTGTGGGCTTCGTATCTATCTTGGCCACAATAATGCGTTCACTATGCTGTTTGTAGTAGCTTACCCGCATTCCTATTTTCCTATTCATTATTAAACCTACTCCTGCCTTACCCCTATTTGATTTTGTGTTTATAACTCTGTAGTCACCTGACCAGAAGTCTTGTTCCTCCTGCCACCGAACTTCACTAATTCCCACTATATCTAACTTCAACCTATCCATTTCCCTTTTTAAATTTTCTAACCTACCTGCCCGATTAAGAGATCTGACATTCCACGCTCCGATCCGTAGAACGCCAGTTTTCTTTCTCCTGATAACGACATCCTCTTGAGTAGTCCCCGCCCGGAGATCCGAATGGGGGACTATTTTACCTCCGGAATATTTTACCCAAGAGGACGCCATCATCATGTAATCATACAGTAAAGCTGCATGCCCTCGGGAAAAATTACGGCTGTAGTTTCCCCTTGCTTTCAGCCGTCCGCAGTACCAGCACAGCAAGGCCGTATTGGTTATTGTTACAAGGCCAGATCAGTAAATCATCCAGACTGTTGCCCTTGCAACTACTGAAAAGGCTGCTGCCCCTCTTCAGGAACCACACGTTTGTCTGGCCTCTCAACAGATACCCCTCCGTTGTGGTTGCACCTACGGTACGGCTATCTGTATCGCTGAGGCACGCAAGCCTCCCCACCAACGGCAAGGTCCATGGTTCAAGGGGGGGGGGACCGCATAAGTAACTTCGTAAAAGCACCTTTTGTTACAGTGTCGCTCTGTAATATTACGGCAATGGTTTAAAGACAGTTGTCAATAATAACTGCTGCTTGCATGCTTCGTTTTCTGTTTGAAACTTGCATCCATAAGCTTTCATAATTTCCAGTTTCACTCAAATCATACTTGACTAATTTTGTAAAGGTGAATGCATTTTTAATTTTAACTTGTAATATAGTTCTGTTACGTATGTTTTAATTTTATTATCTCTCATGGTTGTGCAGTATAGTCCCATATTCATATTTTAGTTACAACAAATCTAAATTTGTTTTCAGCCCTATGCCATTCACGAAGCAACTGAAATGAGGAAAAATTTCTGTTCCTAGAGAAACGAGTGATAAATTGTTGTTTGTATACTTCAGTTGGTGTCCCCAGAATTACAGTTGCTACAACGAGTGAGTTATAGTGTTATAGTCATTTTAGAATTTGGCTATTATGTTGAACTATTAGATGAAAAGAACTTCCAGTGATACGCATCCAAAGAAGTACTTTTGCTAGATAGCTTTTATAAGAAGGTATTGGGGAAAATTGCTAATTTTGCGCTGGTGGGACTCGGAGGCTGAGAAAACTGGAAACGGAACGCAAGCTGTCCAATTTCCGCCGGCACTGTAATGGCCCACTATGGAACGAGAACGTAATTGAAATCCAATAGATAATTCATTCGGAATAATTAACTTTTTTAATTAAACGTGACTCCAATTGATATTTCTCCCATAGACGAATTGGAGTTGGAATTGTCATTGAAAGTGAAGGCCGCCAAAGCGAAACGTAACGAGTAAACACTCGGCAGGCTGTGGTACGACTAATTTCTCTCAATAAATCAAAATGTGTAACGACAAATTAGCGAGTTTGTCTGCGCTTCAGCTGCTGTCAAATAACAGCAACGCGATATTGGTGCTTATGCTGTGTGAGTAGCTGGCCGCCGCTTTTACCTGAGGTAGAAATTATATGCCCACATGGCTATCGGCGTCACGAAAATGAATATGCCCTGGTGGCTTAATAAAGTTGTCTGTGTGAGTAACACATTCTATAGTTCTCATTTCGTTGTGTATACGTATTTTAAATGTTGACCTGGATTGCTTCTCCAAATGTAAAAATTTATTCTGTGTGTTATAAAGGGTGTCCAGCCTATCTTATGTATTTCCGGAACGAAGCAAAGCATGAAAAATATAACTGGCCAGGGGTGCTCCTATGTCAGGGGCTCACACAAAGGACATGAGTTCGTAATCCATGGATTTAAATACAACATCACTATAAACATAAAGTTAGAACTTTTAAAGTGACACATGTATATATTTTGTACGGAAATGAAAACTAGAGGTGCCATTAGTGACGAGAGACTTGTATTCACTGCTACAAACCTCATACCTTCTGAAATAGTACACTTTAAATGATGGCAACGGGGCCACAGTTTCTGTCGTAATACAGAGAGCTAGGGTAGCCCACAGCATGCTTCAGGACAGTGCAGGCAACACGCATTTTGGCATTACGACAGAAGATACAATTTTTACAGGAATGAAACCAGCTCTGCCACTATAATTCTAACTCTGGTTTTCAGGTCGATAGAATAATCATACTGTGACATTTAAAAATAAAACATAACTTTGTATGTAAGTAATGTTTGTTTTTATTTGCCGATTATGGATTCCTGCCAGAAATGTGAGCCCCTGACATAGGTGCATCCCTGGCCAACTGCATTTGTCACGTTTTGTCTCGTTTCGGAAATATATGAAGTGACAAAGCTAGGCGCTGTATATCATGTGCAAAGTGTGTAAGATTTATGTTTAGAATATCAGTCAAATAAACCTATTCCGCGTCCAACGTAATGTGGTGAATAAGTTGGACACGTTTATAATAACTGTGGGAATTTGCTACAACCCGAGATTACTTTGATAATACAAGATACAGGGTATTCATGGAGCCATGTGGGCACAGGAGTGAAACTGTCCACTCGAGTTTTGGAATATGCGGCTGTGCATGACTTCGAAGTCAAGACTTTAAACGAGAAGGGAACAGTTAGAGCTGGGAAGTGGTTAGATTAACAGAGCCAATTGGATGTGGCGGATACGCGATGCTACATCATGTATAGTTAAACAAATGGTGAACTGCTTCGCTATTATTGGAGGCCCACACTTACAAGCTAGACTGCGCATCTGGACTGGAAGAAAGCCGTAGAAAACGAAGAAGCACGTTACAAGTGTGAGCGGTCATATAGCGGCACTGAACGGTGTTCAGTTATAAACTGAGACCTTTAGAACTGGAGTATAGGAGAACGGAAGAAGCAAACATAAATAATTACCGGCACAGGTGCAGCAGACTAACGTTAGAAACTAAATTTAAAGGACGATTCGCTAATTTTGTTTGTGATCAATAACTGAATAAACGTGTTCGTCCAGCAAAAATAATCTTGACGAGGGCGCGTACACGTTGTCCACGGGTATACTGTTTCACCTACATTTTGGGGTTTTAGGTTCTCATCTCTAAAGAAATCTGAAGAGTGATCAGTAGCCAGGGGTTAAGACCCTCACGTTGTTGAAAATCAGAACCAAAATTTCATACTTTATTGGTCATGAGCCAGTAAGCAGAAATTCACCATTTCGGTGTTCTTTACTGTCTTCCAAAACACAGAGAGATTATTACAGCATCATAAAGTTGATTTCAAACGTATATGCAGTACGATTGCACGTGTTTGCGTTTCAGCTACATATCAGGAGAGGACAAACACAAATCACAAACTGCATCGCAGGAAAGAACGAAGCGTTTTAAAACTTAGCAGTAAGTTCTAGAATAGTAAAAGGGACTAGAAAATAACCATCACTTCATTAATTTTGTTTTGAAGTTCAAATGGTTCAAATGGCTGTGAGCACTATGGGACTTAACATCTGAGGTCATCAGTCCCCTAGAACTTAGAACTACTTAAACCTAACTCACCTAATGACAGCACACACATCCATGCCCGAGGCAGGATTCGAACCTGCGACCGTAGCTGTATTGAAGTATCGGCCCCTTTCTCGTTAAACCATCAATGATATTGTAAGACAGAGATTGTGCTACATGATTCTAGGAGATAGCTCCTTTTTTTATTTTTACTGATGATATGTTGTAGTGTTCGTTTTGAGAAGATCATTGACAATGAAGTAAGTATATCTAAGGTTGTAACGAAAATTTGAGTTTACACTACTGTTTTTAAGAGTGGTTTCGGAGACAAGCTGGTGGGTCTTTTTTTTAAAATACATTTATTAATTTTCACTGCCATTTTACTTTTTATTTAGGACCATAATTTGGTTTAGATCAGTTTGTTTGTTACGAATAACTGAATAAATGTGCAAGCACGATAAAAATATGGCAGAAGACGGAAGTTTGAAGACGTGGGATAGTGTGTTAGAAAATTAGAAACTGCTTTGAAATATATAGCGTGAAAAGGTGGATGGTTCAAAATTGTACGCCTCAATGGTCCGAAAGGAAAACCACATCTTTAAAACAATTAACTGTTTACTTTTTGCTATTCCTTCTTGTATATGTTTCTTACTAAGATAAGAAACGCTAGTTTTGTGAAAAGTTTTAAATACTTTTCAAACAGAAACCACATCTTTAAAGCATTTCACTGTTTGTTTTTTGCCAGTTTCTTCTCGTATTCTTTGCTTGCTATGATAATGAAGGTAAATTTTGTGAATAATTTTTAAATTATTAATTTTTCTTCAAACCAGGGAGACTTAAAGCATTAAAGCTAGCAAATAACTTCAACTTCAACATGTTATAGCACGCAACGGCAGTACACACATAGTATCACAGATTAAGCATTTGATGAAATTTCCTGATGAGATATTTCTTAGTTAAATAAAGTAATTGATGATTCGAAGGCAGTTATTTTCCTTATCCTAATATGACTTATAGGCAGAGTAACATACGCTAGAATTTTATAAGACAGTACTATTCTGCTAAAAACTGCATTGTTAGTCCGTTTACTTGTATAGTATTTAACTGTTCTGCTTCACAACAAAACAGCCTATATCGACAGTAAGCAAAACACTTTATTTTTTGGTGTATTATATTATTATTATTATTATTTCTTTACTTTCTCAGACATTATGTCTGGCTAAAAATGGAAAGTGACGCGGACCTTGATCAAGCGTGACTTTCTTTTAACTGTACGGTATATGTTACATTGCATTTAGGAACTATTCGGGTAATTGAACATGTATCAATAATTACAGACTTGGCACTTGGCTCTGAGCACTATGGGACTTAACATCTATGGTCATCAGTCCCCTAGAACTTAGAACTACTTAAACCTAACTAACCTAAGGACAGCACACAACGTCCAGCCATCACGAGGCAGAGAAAATCCCTGACCCCGCCGGGAATCGAACCCGGGAACCCGGGCGTGGGAAGCGAGAACGCTACCGCACGACCACGAGATGCGGGCGCAGATTTCTATTGTTGTATATATACGTTTGGATGTAGCTCTATTGCGTTGATGTACTGGTGGATATTGTGTGGTATGACTCCTGTAGTTGACAGTATAATTGCTATAATGTCAACTTTATCCTGATGCCACATGTCCTTGACTTCCTCAGCCAGCCAGTTGGATGTATTTTTCAATTTTTTCTCCTCTTTTCATATGTATATTTGTTGTATTGGGTATGGGTGTTTCGATTAGCTTTGTTAATTTCTTCTTTTTATGGGTAGTATGATGTCAGATTTGTTGTGTTGTTTTATCTGTTATAATGGTTCTGTTCCAATATAATTTGTATTCATCATTCTCCAGTACATTTTGTGGTGCAAACTTGTATGTGGGAACGTGTTGCTTTATTAGTTTATGGTGTATGGCAAGTTGTTGATGTATTATTTTTGCTACATTGTCATGTCTTCTGGGGTATTCTGTATTTGCTAGTATTGTACACCCACTTGTGATGTGATCTACTGTTTCCATTGTTGTTTGTAAAGTGTACATTTATCTGTTGTGGTATTGGGATCCTTAATAATAAGCTTGCTGTAATATCCCCTGTTCATTGTTTGATCCTGTATTGCAATCATGAATCCTTCTGTCTCACTGTATATATTGCCTTTTCTTAACCATGTGTTGGAGGCGTCTTGATCGATGTGTGGCTGTGTTAGATGATACGGGTGCTTGCCATGTAATGTTTTCTTTTTCCAATTTACTTTCTTCATATCTGGTGATGTTATGTGATATAAAGGGTTGTAGAGGTGGTTATGAAATTGCAATGGTGTAGCCGATGTATTTATATGAGTTATTGCTTTGTGTATTTTGCTAGTTTCTGCTCGTTCTATAAAGAATTTTCTTAAATTGTCTACCTGTCCATAATGTAGATTTTTTATGTCGATAAATCCCCTTCCTCCTTCCTTTCTGCTTAATGTGAATCTTTCTGTTGCTGAATGTATGTGATGTATTCCATATTTGTGGTACTGTGATCGTGTAAGTGTATTGAGTGCTTCTAGGTATGTGTTACTCCATTTCAGTACTCCAAATGAGTAGGTCAATATTGGTCGATAAATCCCCTTCCTCCTTCCTTTCTGCTTAATGTGAATCTTTCTGTTGCTGAATGTATGTGATGTATTCAATATTTGTGGTACTGTGATCGTGTAAGTGTATTGAGTGCTTCTAGGTCTGTGTTACTCCATTTCAGTACTCCAAATGGGTAGGTCAATATTGGTATAGCATAAGTATTTATAGCTTTTGTCTTGTTTCTTGCTGTCAATTCTGTTTTCAGTATTTTTGTTAGTCTTTGTCTATATTTTTCTTTTAGTTCTTCTTTAATATTTGTATTATCTATTCCTATTTTTTGTCTGTATCCTAGATATTTATTGACATCTGTTTTTTCCATCGCTTCTATGCAGTCGCTGTGGTTATCCAATATGTAATCTTCTTGTTTAGTGTCTTTTCCCTTGACTATGCTATTTTTGTTATATTTTTCTGTTCCGAAAGCCATATTTATATCATTTCTGAATACTTCTGTTATCTTTAGTAATTGGTTGAGTTGTTGATTTGTTGGTGCCAGTAGTTTTAGATCATCCACGTATAGTAAATGTGTGATTTTGTGTTGGTAGGTTCCAGTAATATTCTACCCATAATTTGTATAATTTAGCATGTTGGATAGTGGGTTCAGAGCAAGGCAGAACCAGAAAGGACTTAATGAGTCTCCTTGGTATATTCCATGCTTAATCTGTATTGGCTGTGATGTGACATTATTTGAATTTGTTTGGATATTAAGTGTGGTTTTCCAATTTTTCATTACTATGTTCATGAACTGTATCAATTTAGGATCTACTTTGTATATTTCCAATATTTTTAGTAACCATGAGTGGGGTACACTATCAAAAACTTTTTGGTAATCAATGTATGCGTAGTGTAGCGAACTTGTTTGGTTTTAGCTTGACATGTCATCTCTCCACCTACACTCCTGGAAATTGAAATAAGAACACCGTGAATTCATTGTCCCAGGAAGGGGAAACTTTATTGACACATTCCTGGGGTCAGATACATCACATGATCACACTGACAGAACCACAGGCACATAGACACAGGCAACAGACCATGCACAATGTCGGCACTAGTACAGTGTATATCCACCTTTCGCAGCAATGCAGGCTGCTATTCTCCCATGGAGACGATCGTAGAGATGCTGGATGTAGTCCTGTGGAACGGCTTGCCATGCCATTTCCACCTGGCGCCTCAGTTGGACCAGCGTTCGTGCTGGACGTGCAGACCGCGTGAGACGACGCTTCATCCAGTTCCAAACATGCTCAATGGGGGACAGATCCGGAGATCTTGCTGGCCAGGGTAGTTGACTTACACCTTCTAGAGCACGTTGGGTGGCACGGGATACATGCGGACGTGCATTGTCCTGTTGGAACAGCAAGTTCCCTTGCCGGTCTAGGAATGGTAGAACGATGGGTTCGATGACGGTTTGGATGTACCGTGCACTATTCAGTGTCCCCTCGACGATCACCAGTGGTGTACGGCCAGTGTAGGAGATCGCTCCCCACACCATGATGCCAGGTGTTGGCCCTGTGTGCCTCGGTCGTATGCAGTCCTGATTGTGGCGCTCACCTGCACGGCGCCAAACACGCATACGACCATCATTGGCACCAAGGCAGAAGCGACTCTCATCGCTGAAGACGACACGTCTCCATTCGTCCCTCCATTGACGCCTGTCGCGACACCACTGGAGGCGGGCTGCACGATGTTGGGGCGTGAGCGGAAGACGGCCTAACGGTGTGCGGGACCGTAGCCCAGCTTCATGGAGACGGTTGCGAATGGTCCTCGCCGATATCCCAGGAGCAACAGTGTCCCTAATTTGCTGGGAAGTGGCGGTGCGGTCCCCTACAGCACTGCGTAGGATCCTACGGTCTTGGCGTGCATCCGTGCGTCGCTGCGGTCCGGTCCCAGGTCGACGGGCACGTGCACCTTCCGCCGACCACTGGTGACAACATCGATGTACTGTGGAGGCCTCACGCCCCACGTGTTGAGCAATTCGGCGGTACGTCCACCCGGCCTCCCGCATGCCCACTATACACCCTCGCTCAAAGTCCGTCAACCGCACATACGGTTCACGTCCACGCTGTCGCGGCATGCTACCAGTGTTAAAGACTGCGATGGAGCTCCGTATGCCACGGCAAACTGGCTGACACTGACGGCGGCGGTGCACAAATGCTGCGCAGCTAGCGCCATTCGATGGCCAACACCGCGGTTCCTGGTGTGTCCGCTGTGCCGTGCGTGTGATCATTGCTTGTACAGCCCTCTCGCAGTGTCCGGAGCAAGTATGGTGGGTTTGATACACCGGTGTCAATGTGTTCTTTTTTCCATTTCCAGGAGTGTATTATCAGTTGCTCTTCACATCCTCGTGCTCCTTTGCAATAGCCTTTTTGTTCTTCATTTATAATTTTGTTCTGTGTTGTGTGGGTCATTAATTTGTGTTTCTGCGTAATGACAGAAGTTAATATTTTGTATATTGTTGGTAGGCATGTTATGGGGCGATATTTAGCTGGGTTTGCTGTGTCTTCTTAATGTTTAGGTTTCAGATACATTATTCCATGTGTAAGTGTATCAGGGAATGTGTATGGGTCTGCAATGTAACTGTTAAATAATTTAATTAGATGTGAATGTGTTGAGGTGAACTTCTTTAGCCAGAAATCTGCTATTTTATCTTTTCCAGGGGCTTTCCAATTGCGAGTAGAATTAATTGCTCGAGTGACTTCATGTTGCAAAATTATCACTTCAGGTATTTGTGGTATCATCTTGTATGTGTCTGTTTCTGTTTGTATCCACTGTGCATGCCTGTTATGTTGTATCGGGTTTGACCATATGTTGCTCCAGAAGTGTTCCATGTCTGTTATGTTTGGTGGATCGTCTATTTTAATGTGTGCGTTATCTATTGTCTGGTAAAATTTCTTTTGGTTTGACTTGAATGTTTGGTTTTGTTTCCTTCTATTTTCACTTTTTTTGTATCTTCTAAGTCGTTTGGTCAATGCTTGTAATTTCTGCTTCTTTTCATCTGATTGCTCTATCGCTTCCTGTTGTGAGATTTTACCTAACCTTTTTCGTTTCTTGTCCGATATTTCCTTTCTTACAAATTGTGTTAGCTGTCCGATGTCTTTTCTCAGTTTTTCTATTCTGATATGTAGCCTGTGTCGCCATGCTGGTTTTGTGGGTTTCTTCTGTGTGTTGGTTGGTTCTGATCTCTGCCTAGTGTGTGTATTTAGTATAGTGAGTGCTCCTATATAAACCAGTAGTTGTAACTCTTCCATAGTTGTATTTTCATTTATTTTGTTGTTTATGATTGTGTTGATAGCTGTTATTGTTGTTTCGACTTGTGGGTTATTTGGTGGTCTATGCAAGAATGGTCTAATATCTGTATTTGTGTCTTTGTATTCTATAAATGTCAGCTGAAATTTTTCTTCTATATCTAACATGTGTGTCACTTCGTGTTCTATTTGTGCTTGTTCTGCTGGCTGTCTTAAGATTTCGTTTTCGTCTGTTTGTTTAATTGATGCGTGTTGTTCTTTGTATGTTTGCTCTGGGATGTTTGAGTCCATTACTGTATTTTATTCTTCTTCTGATTGCACATTATTTTGTTCCAGCATTTGTTGTACTTGTTAGTTGATGTTTTCTAATTCTGACTGGGGTATCCTGCTATTTTTGATTATTACACAGATCTGCTCAGCTAGTCGTTGTTCTGTTAAAAATTTTAATTCTGGGTATCTGGTAATAAATGTTGTGTATACTTGTGATCTGTATCCAGTTGTGGCTCTGAGCACTATGGGACTTAACATCTGTGGTCAGCAGTCCCCTAGAACTTAGAACTACTTAAACTTAACTAACCTAAGGACATCACACACATCCATGCTCGAGGCAGGATTCGAACCTGCGACCGTAGCAGTGGCACGGTTCCAGACTGAGCGCATAGAACCGCGAGACCACCGCGGCTGTATCCATTTGTGTTGGTTTCTAAGTTTGTTGCTTGGTAATAATAGAACATGAGGTGTCGGTTAACTTCATATGACCATCTCATCCTCTGTCTTCGTTTTCCTTATAGAATGGTTGCAGGAAGCATATCCTGCAAAACACCTCTATTTGGATTTAAATCATTCTCCATGTGGCTAGCAGTGTCGTTACCATTGTGGACGGGCATAGGGTTCAAGCGTCGTCCACGACTATGACAGCGCTTGTCCGAGGCTTCATTAGTTCTGTCCTGAACCAAATAATCACACTAAAAGGGGGCTTATCCCTATTAGTGGTTTGTTCTTTCCGTCGCCTTTTACGACTGGCAGAACATACCAGAGGCCTATTCTTTTCCCGGGCCTCCACGGGGTTTATTATTATTATTATTATTAACGTTATCTGTTTTGTTTTTATTGACTGAGGAAGAGAAAGAAATACTGTGAGTAATAGTGTGTTTCTGTATGAGCCAAGTTTTCTTCCTGTAATAGTGTGAAAAAAAATTTAAAAATGTATTTGGAGGCAAGTCCAGGAATTCAGTTTATTTTAGGTATTTTTAGGTATTTGACTTATGGAATAAAATGGTATTCGCAGTGATTGGTGCCCTATACCGAACTTGAATTAATAATGGAACTATCAGAAATTAAAGTTCCAATAATTAAAGACGTCTTGGTTTGCTAGACTTTCCTGTTATTAGTGAGGGGAATCATCATTCAGAACAGGAATGGAGGGTTTGGTCAGTTTCTCTCATCACTTATTCCTCCAGTTATGAAAGTGAGCAACTTACCTCAGCAACAGGAGGTGCGTCTGGTTACTAAGAATATGTGCAGTCAGCGCAGGAAGGGGACTCGATGTAGGGACGTGACACACTCGCAAAAAGCAGCTGTCATGTTTGATTGTACCTGTGATATCACTGTGAACAAAGTTTTCTCAATTTATTGGGGAATCAGCAAGGACTGTCCAAGTCATCGAGTCGACCGATGGCTCAATGTGGCGTTTGACACGTAGAGTATGGCGGCTGTGGTTCCGATCAGAGGCGGGTCTGTGACATATCTATGTTGCCCTGAAATGAACCAGTGCGTTAATTTTAATATTCCTAGAGAAGTAATTTTATTTGGTGAAAACTTCGAATTTTTGTTCGTAATCACCGATCTGTAATTATACTTACATGTTACTATAAGCAACCTGTGTGTCTGCTCGTCGTCTAGCGGGTAGCGTTAATGCCTCGGAATCAGGGGGCCTGGGTTCGATTCCCGGCTAATTTGGTGATTTTCTCTTTGCCGGAAACTAAGTATTTGTGTTCTTCTCGTAATTTCATTATCATTCGTAACAGTGGATAGAGTGGACTGGGTAAAAAAATTTGACTGTGTAAAAATTGGGACTTTGTACGGAAGCTGATGACCGCGCATTTGAGGGCCCAACAAATCAAGGATTATCATCGTCATCAACCTAAGTGTCTTTGTTTTTCGACTTCTACCTTTACTTATTTTGATAAATAATTTTATTTTGGTGCAAAGTTTCTATTTCAAGACACTGAAATTTTGTCTCTGTCTTCTTCCACTATTGTTGCTGGCCATGTTTACTTTCCATGTTTACTTTCGTATTTCGTGTACTATGAAAGCCTCTTGCGCAAATATGCACTTTAAGTGTTACAGAGGAATAAAGGTCTCGTCAGAGTTACTTCTTCCCTCCCAAAATTGTGCTTGCTCAGTTCGTTTGTCTTTAGCTGTATCATGTGTTTTCACAACGCGTACTTTAATGCCTTACGATTAAATGTTGGTATTATTTAGTAGCAGATTATGGAAATACTGTGTGCAAATGTTTTAGAGTTCCTTGACACCATAGTTCCAATTGGTAAATGTTTCAGCCTCCCTCGTAAGTTTCATTTTTTACATAACCTCGAGCATGTCTAGCAGAACGTATTGAAATGTAACATTAGCCAGTACATATCACTCACTATATTTTTCTAGTGTACAACAATATGCATTTATCTTCACTCACCCTCCGAAAATGATGTCTGGTGAGGTGATGTGTTACTGAAAATCTAACATTTTTTGACGTAAATTTTTGACACAGAAATACTGTACGCTATACTTTTACATACATTTTCTGTGCTGTTGGCTTATTGGAAATAAATGCTTTTAACTTGACACCATCTTGGATTGTAGCGTATGGGGGAGGGTGATCACGAAACTGGGCTAATTCTGCTAAACTGGACTTTTTAACGTCCCACCTCTGCTATCTTGAATCCGTTACTTGGATTTTTAAGTTTTGTGCCACTGTCATGTTAGATTTTTCAATTTCCTATTGTAGCTTCTTGAATTTTAGGCAACTGTAACACGGATTAGTTACGGAGTCTTGAATTGCGTTGTGAAAGGAGAACTCCTATATTAGTTGTGTAGTTAGTTCGCTCCACAGGAGTTCTTCGCCAGTGAGTGACAATACACAGCTGCATATGAAACATCTGGCTAGTCGACTTCGCAGAATTGAGTTAATTATTAAGACTAGATACAGCCTCCTGATGAGTAATTGGTTTTGGTCTAGTTTACTTGTGAAAATATTCAATAAACAGGTTTTCATTATGTTAGTGATCAGTTTTTACTAATTTAATGAAATTCCGCGTATTCCGTTACAAATCAGAATCTTAAGTTGGGCGATTTGTTCATGATTTACTGGCGTTTGGTCTACATACAATGCGGCCGCAACCTAGCCACGTAGTTAGTACATTTGATTGTGTATGAACAAACAACGGCCATAACAGCTGATGAGAAATCCTAATAATACGTAATGAGGCTTGGCTACAAATACACTTCTCTTAGGAAGTTGAAACGAAAAAGTGTACTAACCAGTTGAAATTCACTAGTATACATTGCAGTAAAATTGCATTTTAATCTTGTTGCGGTACTATGATTTCCCATAGATTAGGGCTGTTACAGTTTTTGGTATGGTACAGAAGAATTTCTTGAGTAGGAGATAATGAAATTATAGGGGTTGCTGCTGGTTTTGTGCTCCTCAATCCGAACATTGTTTTAACGCATCTCTCCACCACACTTTATTCCGTGCAAATCTCTTCATCTCTTCATTGCTACTACGAAGTAAATCAATTAGAACCTGCATACCGTATTCGTTGCTCGATCCCTTCCACAAGCTCTAATGGAAAGGAGCCTAAACTACAGGCGTTATCTAGACACGGCAGAGACGAGTTTTAGATAATATAGGTAATTTTGTTTTCTCAGCATTGTTAGATGCTAATAATATCTCTTAGATGATAATTAAGTTATCATATGCAAGGTTATTTGTAACTTTCTCTGGGGGTTCAGAAGACAACATTGTGGTTAAACTACAAGATGCAGAGGAAATAGACATATGCCAGCAGATAGACCATCTCTTCAGGGATCTCAATGTGCGCAGTATTTGTGACGTTGCCAGAGTCAATATGTGACTTGCAATCCACTGAAGTTACTGATGCTAATGACCTCGGAATGCCCGACGGCAGCCCTATTTGGAACTCCTGTCTGAAGCCGCAAACAAATTCACTGCGACACTACGGGGCGGATGTTTTGTGTACATGTCCTCACACGCCTGCTCTCTAGTAGTGGGCAACTACACTAAGGCGTGTATTTCAAATGATCTGTTACCTAATATGTTGCAAAACGCCACGCATAGAAACGAGATTCATCTGGGGCTCATAGCTAGGGTCAAGTGTTTTGGACAGCCGTTGGGCTAGGGACCATTTGCATACACGTCATAAGGACGGTCTTAATGCCATTATCATACAGTAGAGGGGCAGAGTGCGAATATCACACATTTACTCCTGCTTGTTGAGGTGGGGAAAATTGGTTGGTTAATTTTACATGTAGTGTGGTGTACGTAGGCAGCATGGGTTTAAGGGCGGATCCTTAGAAAACACCAAAACGCGAGGTTTCTTACAATTTTTTTCATACCAAAATAAAGCCGCCTGTTTCAAGACGACTATGCACAGCAAGTGGCTAAAATTTTTCGGATGTGTTACTAAGATCCCGATTACAAAATGGTGTAGCATGGAAGAATGTGCTGTAAACTGTGTTATCGTCACAAGGGCTTTGGAAATCCCATGTCGAGTACTGAAGCACATGCAAAATTTCAGTGGACAGAAAACCCGTGCACGTTTGCAAAATTAGCTTCGCGTTATTTCAATTTCACGTAAGTAAAACATAAAGCTTTA
Source organism: Schistocerca serialis cubense (assembly GCF_023864345.2). Taxonomy (NCBI): domain Eukaryota; kingdom Metazoa; phylum Arthropoda; class Insecta; order Orthoptera; family Acrididae; genus Schistocerca; species Schistocerca serialis. The sequence goes on along the minus strand of NC_064644.1, from coordinate 541,193,824 downwards.
CTGACCTATAAAGTTATTTCCATACCAGTTCTACTATGGCAGTGAAAAGAAGGGAACCAGTGGAAAAATGCTGCTGTCGGACATCAACAAAAAGGGAATATTCTCCTGCTTAAATATTATGATCAGAAACTGCGGTACTAGCTGCCTCAGTCTACCTTCCTCAGCAACTTTACCGATGTTCCTAAACTTTTTGACATACGTACATATTAGCGCTTTTCTGTGCTGAGAGAGAACAGGATAGTGGCAGTGGGAAAGAGACGGAAAAATAGTAGATACTGGAAGATATTAGACAGTTATCGAGACATAGAAAGAGCGAAGAAGACAATGGGAGTTTGAGAGAAAGAATGGGACGCAGTGGTAGTGGAACATAACTGATAGTGACAGAACAGTGCTAGAAACAGAGTGAAAGAGCCGGTGTCAATCGGGGAGGTACAGAGGGAAGGTGAAAACGAAAGTGAGTGAGAGCCGGTGATAATGGGAGACAAAGTCTACGACAGTGACAACTAGGAAGTGAGAGATAGTGACACTGAGAAGAAAGAATGGCAGTGCAGAGGAATTATTGATACAGTAGCAGTAATAGCATAAAGAGAGAGCAAGAGGGAGACAGTGACAATGGAGGAGCAGTGTTACAGAACGAAGGAGGCTGTGGCTGTGAAATAGGAGACAGAGACAGTTAGAGACACAAAAAGAGGCAATAACAATCAGTTAAGCTGATGAGTGAGTGAGAACGGGCACTTAGGAGCGGATGGGTGGGTATAAGCGACTTACAGCGATGCACTAGCGATGTGAGAGAGTAGGGAGAGCTTGTGAGTGGAAGAGATAGGGAAATCGTGAATATGGTTGAGTGCCAAAATTTGAGGAGGAAGATTCACAGTTGAGGAAGCTGGAATGAGGCAACTGACATCAGACTTTTCAGTGAGCTCCTTTTAAACAGGATCATGTTTGCGTGTTTTATGCTCCGATATGAGCATTTTTTCCTATGGTCCATTGATATGTGTCTTTTTTGTCTTGGAGTTTTCGAGCAATCGCCTTCTGAAACCAAAGAGATACTTACAATAACATTTTAATTCCTTTAAAGATATGTAATTCTGTTCCACATTAATTTTAACGTGACTCTCATCAGTAGTTTTTCCGCCAGTGCTTTGTCGAACTAGCGTCTAGAGCTCAGGGGCAGCTTGCTGGCAGAATTGGATGAGACAGTGATGCTGGTGGCTGAATCGATGGGCTGAAAACGGTAAATAACTTGCCAGTCGCGTTCTGCTGTCTCACGTCAAGATTCTAATAAAGCCATGAAAGCTAGGAGAGTGTTTGTGCGTGTTTTATTATTTGTAATAAAAACCTAACGTCGCGAAGAGTACAAATAAGGAAATGTACATGGTTTCTTGTCTACCCACAACGAGAAGATGAAACGAAATGAAACTTCACGGGTTGAGAGGGAATGTGAAGTTGTTTTAGTGAATATATCCAGTCAAATTTACAAAGGACTTGATAGTACGAGCCGATATATCAGTTTCACCCTGGATCTCCTCTGTCCTGGATGCACGCACTTATTCGGTTCGGAAGGATGTCGTAAAACCGTTGTATTCTGTCCTGTGGTAAGTTGGCCTACAACGGCTACAACTGGTCCTAGATGTCATTGACACTGGCAATGAAACGGAGTTGAAATCCGAACTGGTGCTAAACATGTTCTGTCATGGGAAGGTCCGGTAATATTCCTGGGCACGAGACTATATGAACATTACACAGACAGTGCAAGGTAATACGTGCCATACGGGGTCGAGCATTATCCTACTGAAAAAGCGGCACCACGACATTGTCACACGAGAGTTAGCACGTGAGGATGCAGGATGTCTGTGACGTAACGTTGTGCCGTCAGAACTTTCTTAGTCTCCACCAGCCACGAGCTAGAGTCTTTCGCGATGGCACCACACACCATGACACCAGGCTAAAACCACTACGCCTCTCCAAAACATTTGAAGAATGCCACCTCCATCAAGGTCGACACCATACTTGTCGGCAGTGGTCATCAGGGAAACTGTAGGACCGCAACTCATCGTTGAACGGTATTCAATGCCATACATCAGCAATTCATGCTTTTCGGTCATTGTTACACTCTAGAGTCAACCGATTGTGATGTGGTATTAACGGCACGGTATGCATGCAACTGCAATTCCCTAGCACTATTGTGAAACGATTGTGATGTATTTGTTACACAACAGGGAGATGCTCCTTGGTTGACTGGAACCTTAACGACGATCATTACCGCCATCAAGTTCCCATGGTATCCAACACCCTGCCACAGTCTCACCTGAATGCCCCACAAATCTGGACATTGCACGATTAGACCAGCTTGCCAAATAGAGACCCACACTAAGGTCTGTTTCAGCGTATGTCAGCTGTTGACAATAATGTCTCACACGGGTACGCGGCATCTCAGTATGTTCCACAGTAAGCACTGAAAATCTGAGGCTGTTGGAGACTCTTATATATCCTACCAAGCCTGAAAACTAGAAAACGAACATCACCAATGCACGTGATGGGCGTTCTACCTGTCACGGTGGATTGCAAGTTATGAAGTTTTTTTTTTTTTTTTTTTTTTTTTTTTCATCAGTCTACTGACTGGTTTGATGCGGCCCGCCACGAATTCCTTTCCTGTGCAAACCTCTTCATCTCAGAGTAGCACTTGCAACCTGCGTCCTCAATTATTTGCTTGACGTATTCCAATCTCTGTCTTCCTCTACGGTTTTTGCCCTCTACAGCTCCCTCTAGTACCATGGAAGTCATTCCCTCATGTCTTAGCAGATGTCCTATCATCCTGTACCTTCTCCTTATCAGTGTTTTCCACATATTCCTTTCCTCTCCTATTCTGCGTAGAACCTCCTCGTTCCTTACCTTATCAGTCCACCTAATTTTCAACATTCGTCTATAGCACCACATCTCAAATGCTTCGATTCTCTTCTGTTCCGGTTTTCCCACAGTCCATGTTTCACTGCCATACAATGCTGTACTCCAGACGTACATCCTCAGAAATTTCTTCCTCAAACTAAGGCCGGTATTTGGTATTAGTAGACTTCTCTTGGCCAGAAATGCCTTTTTTGCCATAGCGAGTCTGCCTTTGATGTTCTCCTCGCTCCGTCCGTCATTGGTTATTTTACTGCCTAGGTAGCAGAATTCCTTAACTTCAATGACTCCGTGACCATCAATCCTGATGTTAAGTTTCTCGCTGTTCCCATTTCTACTACTTCTCATTACCTTCGTCTTTCTCCGATTTACTCTCAAACCATACTGTGTACTCATTAGACTGTTCATTCCGTTCAGCAGATCATTTAAATCTTCTTCACTTTCACTCAGGATAGGAATGTCATCAGCGAATCGTATCATCGGTATCCTTTCACCTTGTAATTTAATTCCATTCCTGAACCTTTCTTTTATTTCCATCATTGCTTCCTCGATGTACAGATTGAAGAGTAGGGGCGAAAGGCTACAGCCTTGTCTTACACCCTTCTTAATACGAGCACTTCGTTCTTGATCGTCCACTCTTATTGTTCTCTCTTGGTTGTTGTACATATTGTATATGACCCATCTCTCCCTATAGCTTACTCCCACTTTTTTCAGAATCTCGAACAGCTTGCACCATTTTATATTGTCGAACGCTTTTTCCAGGTCGACAAATCCTATGAAAGTGTCTTGATTTTTCTTTAGCCGTGCTTCCATTATTAGCCGTAGCGTCAGAATTGCCTCTCTCGTCCCTTTACTTTTCCTAAAACCAAACTGATCGTCACCTAGCGCATTCTCAATTTTCTTTTCCATTCTTCTGTATATTATTCCTGTAAGCAGCTTCCATGCATGAGCTGTTACGCTGATTGTGCGATAATTCTCGCACTTGTCAGCTCTTTCCGTCTTCAGAATTGTGTGGATGATGCTTTTCCGAAAGTCAGATGGTATATCGCCAGACTCATATATTCTACACACCGTAGCTACACTCTACTGTCTGTGTGAGGTTTTATCGTGACACTTGTACTTATTGTTCTGCTGGTAGCGGAAGCAAGGCATCCGATCCGAAGAACAATTCTTACCTATTGAATATAGATAGTTACAACCTGACGCTATCGCACGAACCTTTGACAATACGTGGAACAACAATCGAGATGTAAAAAATCGTAATAAATTAAAATCTCGCATCAATTTCCCGCAATTTTGAATACTAGAATTAAGTTTAAATCAAGTTACATTGCATGGTCGGCAGCTCCAAAAATTATCAAAAAATAATTTTCTTGTATAATTGTAATGACTTTGAATATACGTAAATATCGTGCGAGAAAGAGAAAGCAGCAACTGGACAAAAAGCACTCGCGTGAACATACGTGTGAAAGACACATATGATTCCGACACAAAAGACATTAATGTGGAAAGCAATAATTTTAGTTACCTTAATCATCACCAATAATAAGCAATGACTAGCAACTTTTTGTTTTCACTGTACTGCGCTACGTAATTCACGATTAACGCTGTCTGTCTGAAAATATGATTAATCGTGATAAAAACTGAATACTGTATTATTCTTCACTTATTTTCAACTATTAAAACAGGTGTAATAAAAACTTCCATTCATTGCAACGATTCCTAGTGTCAACAGTGCTAATGTTACGTAGACGTATGGACATAATATCATTCGCAAAACACATCATAAAATTCCAAAACTATTTTGACTACAAGAAAGCCAGCAACTTCTGTTGTAGAAAATGTATTTCAATTTAATCACTTTTTATTTAAGCTGATTGTCTGCAGAAGTGATGCAATAGTATTTGAACCACTATAGCTACTACTGTTTTTTAACACCTTACGTGCTTGATTGAAAATCAACTGCTCATTTAATTACATTGGGATTATTTTGAATATTTCTTTGGCTTCTATTTTCTCGAAATTTATGTTGAAAAATAGGACCATGTAGATGGTTAACAACTCCGTTCAATTAAGTGCCTCCCGACAGATTTGTTCTTTAGCAAAACACGGTCTAATGTTCCAGAAAGTTACTAAGACGCTGCCACAAAGTTTTGGCTGGATCTTACTTTGCGATGCATTGCTTGTGGCCCGAAATAATGCTTATTGTGAGATCCGTTATTGGCAATAGGCTTTATACACGTTGAATTTGAGAAAAATAATGTTCAAATGTCTCTGAGCATTATGGGACCTAACATGTGAGGTCATCAGTCCCCTAGAACTTAGAACAACTTAAACCTAACTAACCTAAGGACATGACACACATCCATGCCAGAGGCAGGATTCGAAGCTGCCACCGTAGACGTCGCGCGGTTCCATACTGAAGCGCCTAGAACCGCCCGGCCACACTGGCCGGCGAATTTGAGCACCTTGAATAAATTGAGGCACACAGTATTCCTCATTACTTCCGAAATCTTCTTGCGATCGTACACTATGTCCACATGCTTGCTCACACATAATTTTCTTAGCGACGCACTACAACAACATTTGCGACGCAAAACACTGCCATTTGCGCGACAACTCATACGTCTGTTTCACATCACAGATGATTTACAAGTACTTCTCTGCCTTCAGCACATAATGACAAAAGCGGTTATAAACTCTGGAAATAAAGTATCTAAAAATATTTGAGGCACTGTGTTGTACTATTAAAAACTGTAATCTCTTAAATGACCGCCGACGGTGTGCGTGTGTACGAAGTTACTGTGAGATCCGACAAAGTGTTCGGTGATTCACTCTTTTTGCCGTGCGGTGTAAGTAAATCTTATATAAAAACAGAATATGCAATCTCCAGAATAATTTAGCTGAAAGTAATGAGTCGACTGTACCGGCAAAGAGGAATATAATCATAAATAGATTATCGCACAACAAGGGCCATGAGGTTACGCTGGACTGATGAAAGTGCTTAAAGCAAATGCACAGAATACACACGGCGAATTTGATCGAAAAGGCTTGAAGGGCTTAACTATGCAGCAGGCTTTGAAGTTGTCAGACACGTTACCCGCAGGCCGGTTTATGGGGGCTCTTTGCGATCCTCAAAGCGGGCGTCAGTCTTCCAACGCTTTGGCAAATGCAACAGCCGATAACCGGCTTGCGCTGTGATTTCAGCCTTTGGCTGCAGTTTCACATAACAGCCGGATCGCTCGTTGTGGATAAGCCAGCCTTCACCGTACACGGCGCCTGTACCTCTAACCAGTAGCATCGACGAGGGCAAAGAGGACCTGACGCAGTAGCGAATTCAGACAAAGGTTGTGAAGCCTTTGACGGGGCGAATCTGGCGCTGTGTATATCGCATTACATAGATATACATTGCTGATACGCTGATTTCCAGGGACTACATGAAACGTTAAGCTTAAAGAGCCTAAAATGTCGCAGATCCTTCTGGTGTGATCAAAGAGAAGGTATCACCAATTATTCCTATTGTAAAATTCCTAGCTATATTTTTTACTACGCAGAAATGTTCGCACGCACTACATGAATGAAATTGATTTACAGCGTTTCATGGTCGACAGAGTGGAAAAATCGCTCGATTTTTAGTGATAAAATTACGAAATGGCTAGTAATCGTTAAGATTGTTAAAATTTCCTTATGTTTCAAAGCTGATAGCCGCCCTTTGTGGCCGAGATGTTCTAGGCGCTTCAGTGTGGAACCGCGCGACCGCTACAGTCGCATGTTCGAATCCTGCCTCGGGCATGGATGTGTGTGATGTCCTTAGGTTAGTTAGGTTTAAGTAGTTCTAAGTTCTAGGGGACTGAAGACCTCCGATGTTAAGTCCCATACTGCTCTGAGTTATTTGAACCATTTTTGAACCATTTCAAAGCTGATAAACAAATTTGCACTGTTTGTGTGATACTTGCAAAATTACCAGAGGCTTCACGAATAATTCATGCAGCTTCCACATTTTGGATCGGCAGAAGCAAATGATCGTGGAATGGATCACTAAGAATATTATTATGTTACTTTACTTGACGAGTAATGAACCAGTAAACTCTCACACGACCCATTAGATCATTGATTCCCGTCTATAAAACATACGTTTCAAGAATCGCAACGTTTTTGACTTCATATCGGCTTAACTATGTGTTCATTCAGTGGTATATGTGAGTACTGTCTCCAAACAGTTCTGCGTATAAGGCTAGTAGTAAAGAATAAATACATTAAAACGTCGGTGAAGCTTACTGCAAATAAGCGATGAATGTAGTAGGCGACAAACTTCTTTCCCCTCTCTTTTTGTGGTTGGGTGTTAGCGAGAAACAGTTTGAAAAAGTGTAGATATTATGTGTAAAGTTTGTTGTGAGTCGCCGGCCGGAGTGGCCGAGCGGTTGTAGGCGCTACAGCTTGGAACCGCGCGACCGCTACGGTCGCATGTTCGAATCCTGCCTCGGGCATGGATGTGTGTGATGTCCTTAGGTTAGTTAGGTTTAAGTAGTTCCAAGTTCTAGGGGACTGATGACCTCAGAAGTTAAGTCCCATAGTGTTCAGAGCCATTTGAACCATTTTGTTGTTGAGAGTCGATAAGTGCTCTGACACCCAAATATTTGGATAAGAGCGTCTCGATAATTTGCAGGCCTTGGTTTACAATGAATCAAGGCAAATACACAGCTTCTATAATACTTGACTTACTGTGTTACGCCTTTAGCGTAAGACTATACTTCCCGCTGAGTGGATTGCGACAGTATTTTCTCTTGTTAAATTCAGTTAATAATTTGGGCTGCACTAATAGTAACAGCAGATTTCAGAATTAGTGAAGTAGTGTTATTTTAGCTTTCTGTCTTGTTTGATAGGAGGCGATTCAAAACTTTGTTACGCCATGTCTCTTACTCTGCATTCCTTACGTCTTCCAAGTCGACTGCGAATTCTTGCTGTATCACGTAATCAGGCAATGACTCCCCACCGTAAAGATAGACATTGTACCCTATCCACATACCTACCTCTGTTTTGCATTCAACACATGAATTCATTTTTCAGTAATGTTGATAGCTACACTTTTGATTTCATCGAAGGTTATTTTGACTGTTCTAGGTTTCGAATCACAGTTTTTGCACTTCTCCTGCCATCATTTCGCATAGGATTTCTTGGATTTCACATATACGAGTGTTATACTCCTAAGTAAATTATGTTTTTCTTATCCTGTCTTTTCCTGATACTTTTGGACTTTCTTCTTCCTTGAGTCAGTTCAAATAGTTCTTGTGTTTCCCAATGTTTCTTCGCAGTTGCTTTCATTGCACCCATATTTGTATGTGCAACTTCCATAGCTGCCTGTCTTAGAGATACCTATTCCTCTTCAACTGAAGTGCCTCTTAAGGTGTTCACTATAGCAGTATCTACAGACTTATAGCATTTTAAAAACACAGCATCATTCTCAGTATTTCAACGTCCCTCGTCTTTCCATATTGATTCCTCGTTGTGATTACCTTAAATTTGAGCCTACTCCTGATTATTAATAAATTGTGATACGAGATATGTACTCGCTCCTGGAAACGCCCTATATTCCGATATTTGTACTTACGTACAGATCGCACCGATATATATTGATAAAATTTTCTCGATCATCCAGTTGCGTCATTCAACGGAATGTCCACGATATTTCAACACAGTGGTGCTCACCCATTGTCATGCAGTCTCAAGATTCAATCAAATATTTTATTTCGGAGTGTATGTCTGACAGTGATTTAATCCAGCTGGAATCTTTCCATTTGTTGAGGCCTTTAACACGAATACCTCTTCTTCGAATGATTTTTGAGTAGCGCATTCTATTACTAGCGGAAATTTATCGTCGTAAACAAGTTGATCTCCTTTCCCATCACTGTGTCTTCTACTTCTGCCTTTATTTTGGCGTGCCAGTTCCCCACGATTATTAGATTTTCATTCACTCTACATTCTGAGAGACACAGTCAATCTTCTTATTTCCTTGTGTACCTGGCTTCTGCTCATGATATCGGCATTCATATCTGAATTATTATTGATGGCGTGGGTTGGATGTCGATTTTGATGAGAATGATCCTGTCGTTGAACAGTCCGAGGTAACTAATTCACAACATCGTCTTTCTCTTCTTAACGACACTCACACACGTTACAGCATTTTCTCCTCCAGTCGATTTTAACATATATTCATCTGATCAGAAGTATTTGTCTTCTTTCCATATCACTTCACCGATTCACCTCCCCCCCCCCCCCCCCCCCGCTTATATTTACATTGAGCCTTTGAATTTGTTTTCTCAAATTTTCTTGCTCCCGTTCGACATGTACATTTCTGACATTCCACACACCGCCTACTTTAAGTCATCCTTTCGTTGATTATAAAATCATTTTCTCCTACGAGCCTTCCCTTGGCAGTCCCCTCCCGGATATATAGATGGGGAACTAATCTTGCATCTTATGCTGATGGAGAGATGATCATGACAGTTTTTTAAATAACAGGCTATATGCCCTATGGACACACATTGAGTCATAAATGCAGCGGCACCTATTGCTTTTTACATCCTCTTTCCCTTCTTTCCTTCTGATACGTTTTAGTGGCACTTCCGTACCGCAACACGACAGCGCCGTGCACCAACTCCACCCACTTCGACAAGTCTTTTGGTAGAACGACGGTGATTCCTTATACTGGAACTCTTCAGACGCCGTTGATAAATTTTATTTAAGATTTATGCAATGGTTGGCATCCAACCTGAGAACTAGAGTGTTCTGATCACTAATTAATACCGTTACCCCTGGACGACACACGAATTTATTAATTTACTGTACTTCTAAGATGTCAGTGTTATGATGATAGTGCTAAATAAAATTTGTCGAAACATCATGGAGACTAAAAAATATATTATTCGTACATTTGTGAACGTGTGGGAACTTAATGAACTTATTAGAAAATCCCCTAGATTACGGAAAAGTGTAGCGCATAACGAGCTTCCTAGTCTGTTTCATTTGAGGAACAGTTCTACGCCAACTGCTGGTGTGAAGCGCTACGAAAACGATGACGCTCAATGAAGGAGCTTTGTTGGGGGAACGCAAGATACACAACTCACGGGGAGACAGTGTTTTCATACTCTGATAGAGATTTCTGGGCAAACCAGACATTATTTCGGGTCACTCACAGAATGAGACTATTTGGTAAATATGTTGTTTTAACGTATTTAAAGAGGACGTTACGCAATTCCTACTAAAATCGATAACCAATTATTCTGTGACATAGAAAAGAATGTGAGGTGGTGAATAATACGAATGATTCGCCCAGGCTAATTTTTTAGAACACTAGAGTAGACGGAAGACAGAGGTGTATACTCGGAGTGATGGAAACTTCGCTCCTATACTTGTAATGCGTCACTTGAACAACACCAAGCAGGATTCTGACTGTAGGTGTAAGCAATGATACTCAGCCACACTCTCTGGTGATGCACTCTTGGTCTGATCAGATCTGGTTGCAATCACGTTTATGGCAGTTGCCATATGCAGTTCTTGCATTAATTGTGGCATAGTGTAGGATACAAGTGACATGACACAGAGAATTTTCGTATGTAGCGTACTAATTCGCCCAAATAAATATTGATATGTACATATTAATTTTGATTCACTGTAACTGCAAACTCCTAGAAAGGATACCTTGATAATATTATTCATAAAATTAACATAATTTTATTTTCATTTTAAATTTCTTCGACAGAGATTGTTTATATTCAATTACTACAGTACAAGCTCCAGAATAAATTTTTAAATGAAACTAAAATCAGTTGAACTGTTTTCAAAAGTATAACATACGTGCAAAAGTATGCGGACACCCGGTGTGGCCGCAGTTCGTCTTCAGGAGGGCTTTGTTGTGGGTATTTTCAATTAGGTGTCAACGGCGGTGGAGGAATGGCATCATATTCTTTTTTTTTGGTAAGTTCCTGTGGGACCGAACTGCTGAGATCATCGGTCCCTAGGCTTACACACTACGTAATCTAACTTAAATTAACTTACACTAAAGACAACACAAACACCCATGTCTCAGGGAGGACTCGAACCTCTGACGATGGCGGGTGGGGGGGGGGATGGGAAGAGGGCGGGGGGGGGGGGGGGGGGGAGCCACGCTAACAGTGTCAAGGCGCCCTAGACAGTGCGGGTACTCCGCGCTGCGCACCGTATTCTCCTCAACAGATGAAACACTAGTATTTGTTGCTGGGATCTGAAGCCACATCGACCTTCTACCTTATGACAATAATGTTCCCTTGCTTCAAGATCGAGACTCTGAACAGTCAATTTCAGAAATTTATGGTTCACAAAGCACTGCTTCACAGATGCTGGTTTATGACAAGTTGCGCTGTCATGCTCATTCAAATTAGCATCGTCTCCGAACTGTTCTACTCTGTGTAGTAGACAAACCCCTACAACATTTTCGACTCCTAAAGCATTTTTCTTAAATAGTACAATAGTTGAGCAAATGGGTACCTCGAATAGGCCTTACATGCCGTAACATAACCAGCTCCGTTTCTCACTGCTAACAATACACATTATGGCAACAAATATCTCCAGGGAGTCGCCAAACCTAATAATTTTCATAGCACTGGCACAGGGTATGATTCATCGATCCAAATAAATATGTTCTACTCATGCACCGTCCAGTTCAAAAAAATGTGTGTGAAACCTTATGGGACTTAACTGCTAAGGTCATCAGTGCCTAAGCTTACACACTACTTAGCCTAAAGACAAACACACACACCCATGCCCGAGGGAGGACTCGAACCTCCGCCGGGACCAGCCGCACAGTCCATGATTGCAGCTCCCAGACCGCTCGGCTAATCCCGCGAGGCGACTGTCCAGTGATATGGCTCTTCGGACCACCTCAAATGTCGATTAGCATTCGCAGCAGAAATGTGTGGGTTGCGAGGAATTGCTCAACCATTGCACCTCATTGCGCCCAAGACGCTATACACAATACCTGCGCTAGCTGGGCCGCTGGCAGCACTTTGGAACTCCCTAGTGATTCCTTCTGCCGAATTCATGCGATTTTTACAACCACCCTCTGCAGTAGTCGGAGGTCCCTGTTCGTCAGTCCATGAAAGCTTCCTGGCCTTGGTTTAGCTGTCGTTGTTCTTTCGCGTTTCCAGTTCACGGTCATAACACTAACACTCGACTTGGACAGTTGTATAAGGACTGAAATGATCCTGATGGGGGTTTGCTGGGGTAACAGCCTATGAATTGCTGTCGTTCGAGGTCACTGAGGTCTCCTGGCCGACACATTCTGTGGTTACGACTTCTCTACTGACAACACAATACTTGCCGCCTACATTTATACTACCTTTCGTGACATCCGTAACATCTAGTGATCATTTCCACGTTGTACAAGGCGTGTTTTTAAGTAACGTCCGTTTGAATATAAGTACACAACAAAAGGTTATTTCAAAAAAGTAAATTTATTTTCAGAGAGTACATACTTCACTAAATTTTTCTACATGGTTGCCAAGTTTTTCAAACACGTATCTTACCTCTCAACCAATTTTAAAATACCCCCTTCATAAAAACTTGCCACCTGCTCCCTAACCAAGAGTTCACTGCCGTTTTCACGTCATCGTCATCATTATAATGGTTGCGACTGAGGTGTGGTTTGAGGTGGAGGAACAGATGGTAATCACTCGGCACAAGATCAGGACTGTACGGTGGGTGGTCTAAAGCTTCCCAGCCAAAACTGTCCAATAGATTGCGGGTATGACCTGCAGTGTGAGGTCTTGCATTGTCATGGAGAAGGACAATTCCATTTGTCAGCATCCCGCATCTTTTGATTTGAATCGCTCTTCGTAGCTTCCTCAGGGTTTGGCAGTATGCTTCTACATTGATAGTGGTTCAAATGGTTCAAATGGCTCTGAGAACTATGGGACTCAACTGCTAAGGTCATTAGTCCCCTAGAACTTAGAACTAGTTAAACCTAACTAACCTAAGGACATCAGAAACATCCATGCCCGAGGCAGGATTCGAACCTGCGACCGTAGCGGTCTTGCGGTTCCAGACTGCAGCGCCTTTAACCGCACGGCCACTTCGGCCGGCGATAGTGGTTCCTCGTTGCATGAAGTCGACCAACAAAAAAAAACCATGCCTGTCCCAAAACAGCGACACATCATGGTGTCGGTGCTGGGACAGACGTTGTTTGGACTTCACCTTTAGAGGCGAGTGTGTGTGTCTCCATTCCATGCTCTGTTGCTTCGATTCTGGCATGATACGCGAAACCCATGTTTCGTCTCCAGTTACGATCTGACTCAAGAAGCCGTCACCTTGTTCGTGATAATGAGTCAAGAACTTCATCCCACATTCAAATCTTTGGTTTTTGTGGTCCTCTGTTAGGAGTTTCGGGACCCAATGGGAGCACAGTTTCCTAAACTTTAGGTGTTCAGAAACCATGTTGTAAAGTAGTGGTCTCGACGCACCAGGAAATTCGTTTGAGAGACCTGTTATTGTGAAGCGCCTGTTCTCACAAATCCTCGTTTCAACTGAAGCCCCCAAATCGTCTGTAATAAAAAAAAAGGGCGACTTTAGTGGTTCTCATCATGGGCGTTGTCACGGCCATCTTTGAATTCTTATACCCACTTACGCACTTTGCTTTCACTTATAACAGTATCACCGTACACTTCGGAAATCTGTCGATGGATTTCTGCAGCAGACAGGTTCCTTGCTGACGCAAACCGTATCACTGAGCGACCCTCACACGTGGCGGGCTAGTGATAGTATTAAATAATTTGAAAGCAGAGAACAGAACCGTACAGGTTAACTAGAGAGCTGTAACTGAGCACAGTTGTTTCTGAGGCATGCCGGTAAATGACGCATGAACTCATTGCGGTATGCGCAGGAACTACTTGTGTCTACAACAAAACTGACACTTAAAAACCACGCCTCGTATAAGGATATCGGAATACTTTAAATCAAATACTGGGGATCTGCAGGGTGTTTCAAAAAGGACTTAACAAATCTGAAAACTCATATAAATTAATACATAGTACCTACAGAGGTGACTGTAGTGTCAGTTCCTAGAGATATACATCAAGTCTGGTCTCGCGTAGTTCTATAGTGCCGAATCGTTCTGTAAGGACCGCTAGTGGTAGTTGCGTTGAAAATGGCTGCCTTCACTGGACCCGAGCGTGCTAGCTGTGTGTTTTGGTTTGAAGAATGAGAGTCGGCGATAACAGTTCAGCGTAATTTCCGTACCAAGTACGCTAAAATTCCTCCTAGTAGGCCTACAGTTTATGAGTGGCATAAATGTTTTGTAGAAACAGGGTACTCGGTAAAACATGGGAAATCATCAGGTCTTGCAAGCACATCTGACGACGTCGCTGAGCGATTGACACAACATTTTGTCAACAGCCCTACGAAATCGACCCGGCATGTATCTCGTGGACTGAAAAGCCCACATACGACTGTTTGGCGTGTGTTGAGAAACAGTTTGCATTTGAAACCGTACAGATTGACGTTCATACAAGCAATAAAGCACACTGAAATAATTGCTCGCGAGAATATCTGTGCGGATATGTTAAATCGGTTACATGAGATTGAACTTTTCTTGAATAAAATTATCTTTTCTGACGACTTGACTTTTCACTTAAGTGGCAAAGTTTACACACATAACTGTAGGATTTGGGGCAGTGAAAATCCATATCAAACATTGCAACATGTTCGTGATGGACCGTAACTGAATGTTTGTTGTGCACTGAGCAAGAACAAAGTGCACAGCCCATTTTTTTCCGTGAAATAACCATCAACGGGGCAGTATACCGGGGTATGTTACAACGTAAGGAAAAGCATAATTCGTTCTTGTAATCAGACGAACTTAAGACAAAAAGAAAATGTTTTCCTGGAGCTTAATTTAGTCAATCAGAAAGGTGTACGCGAGTGTAGAAGAGCTTTGGAAGACTTAAGAGGGGATGGATAAATTTTAATCAGAATTTATAAAAATCCTTGAGGGAAGTAACAGCAAAACAATTATTTACGTTTGTGTGTAAAATGTATGAGACTGATGATATACCATTACACTTTCGGAATAACATCATCTACACAATTCCAAAGACTGCAAGAGCCGACAAGTACGAGAATTATCGCATTATCAGTTTACCAGCTCTTGCATCCAAGTTCCTGACAAGAGTAACATACAGATGAATGGAAAAGAGAAATCTGACGATCTGATAAGTGACGATCAGTTTGGGTTCAGAAAAGGCAAAGGCGTGAGGAACACAGTTCTGAAATTGCGGTTTATAATGGACATAAGACTGAAGAAAAATCAACACATTCATACGATATGTCATCATCGAGAAAGCGTTCAACAATGGAAAGCGGAGTAAGATGTTCGAAATCCCGCGATTAATAGTTGTAAGCTATAGGGAAAGACGGGTGATATACAATATGAACAAGAATGAAGACCGAACCGTAAGAGTAGAAGGCAAAGAACGAAGTGAAAGGATTGAAAAGAGTGGGATGTAGCCTTTCGCCCCCGCTGTTCAATCTATATACCAAAGAAACAATGATGGAAATAAAAGAATTTTTGAAGAGTGGGATTATAATTCAAGGTGAAAGGTATCAATCTTAAGTTTCGCTGATGACGTTGATATCCTTAGTGAAAGTGAAAAAGAATTGCAGGGTCTGTTGAACGGAGTGAACAGTCTAATGAGATTAGAATATGGGCTGAGAGTAAAATCAAGAAAGGCTAAAGTAACGAACTTAAGGAATTCTGCTACTTAGGCAGCAATATAACTTATAATGGAGCAAGGAGGACACAAAAAGCAGACTAGCACTGGCAGAAAGGTCATCCATGGATATAATAAGTCTACTAGTATCAAACATAGCTCTTAGTTCGAGGAAGAAAATACCGAGAATGTACGTTTTGTCAATAGAATTGTATAGAAGTGAGACGTAGGCTATGGGAAAACTGGAACACAAGAGAATAGAAGCATTTGAGAAGTAGTGCTACAGAATAATGTTAAAAATTAGGTGACTGATCAGCTAAGGAATGAGGAGGTTCTCCTAAAAGTCGACTAGGAAACAAATATGTGGATAACACTGACAAGAAGTAGGGACTGGATGATAAGACATTACGTCAGGGAATTACTTCCATTGTGGAGTAGATGGTTCAAATGGCTCTGAGCACTATGGGACTCAACTGCTGAGGTCATTAGTCCCCTAGAACTTAGAACTAGTTAAACCTAACTAACCTAAGGACATCACAAACATCCATGTCCGAGGCAGGATTCGAACCTGCGACCGTAGCGGTGGAGTAGATAGCTGTAAGGAGTGAACACAGTAGAGGAAGACAGAGATTGGGGTGTACCCAGAAAACAGCTGTGGACACAAGTGGAAAGTGCTATTCTGAGGTGAAAAGGTTCGCACAGAAGAGGAATTCGTGACGAGCCGCATCAGACCAGTGAAAGGACTGATTACTTAAAAAAAGTGACGTCTAACAGTAACAACAAAGTGCTGATTATAACGAATCATGTGCTGCACAGGTCGATTCTGCCACACTCTACATCAATGGCTAACCTATTAACAGAAGAGTGTATTGTAACACTTGCTCTGCGCTTTATGCGCTCAAATTCGATTTCAAGTTTGTATACCTCCAAATTCCGTAATCGATTAATCATTATAATCGTTTTCTGTCAAACCAATTTCTTGCTTTATTTTCCAGCTAAATATTCCATTCATTACTTGTTGGGAATTCTGAAGTATCGAACACAGTTTGCACACTACCCTCGATATCCCATAAATATTTAGAGTTTTGATGTGACAAATTAAGTTATCCTTATCTGCATAGGGGTAACTCATTTCACATGTATCCTTAATGGAAGGCGGCAAGAAGTGTTTCTGAAATATCCAAGATGACCATTTCTACTGTTATGGGATTATCAAAACCTACATTGAGCCTGCTGAGTTCAATGGCGACTAAATTTTCTTCAAGAAAAACGTTATTTTGAAAATTTGGATTCCTTGTGTTCCCTCAATGTCGCTACTCTTCTATCCAGCATCTGTCGCTTATTGCTTTTTTCCAAACGGATGATTATTCGTTAGTTTGAAAAAGCTCTCTTAAAATCATAGCTTGTACTCATGCATTTTTGCGCAGTAACCTCAATGTATTGCTTCACCCAGAGAAGTTACCGGAGTGACAAATTTCTAGGAAACTTTTCCAAACCAATTTATGTTGCAGACATTGTTTCAAAATTCTTTAATGTTTTTTCTTAACACACAATGTTATAATTAATCTACGCACCTTCTCGTTTCTTCTGCACATGATGCAAATCCAAATGAAAATCGTGAAAAGTTTAGGGCTATTGAGCTTCTAAGATATACCGAATGATTGAATCGTGTGTACTACGTTCTCCTCCAAAGTTTCTATACTCTCTGAAGGGAGTCGTTCAGATATTAACGCAGGAGGATACTACGACACACCCGGCAGTAAAGGGTACTCATATCACGGTATATTTTATGTGATTCGTTGATTTTTTAATCATAACTGGACATGAATCCGTTGTTGCTGGCAGTGGCATATCTCCAGGAATAAAGGGTCAGCTGCCTCCGATGCCATGCTCAACAAACTGAAGGGGATCGATTTATGTAGTAAGCTGAAATTCCTATCCAGAAATTTTCAGCAGAGCATCCCAAGTCGAGCCAGGTGAAGCAATGTAATGTAATTGATCCAATTCACACGACTGAAGGCAAAGGCGACGGAAGCTTTCAAGCACATCGGCAAAAATATAAGAATATAAGTGTCCAAGTGCTTTACACTTGAATAAATTGCAGTTGCTTTGGTACTCTGTTTCTGCTACTGTTTCATACGTTAAAAAACTTGTAAAATGTGTGGTTGAGGCTATATTTACAATCATCATCATTGTCATGAGATTAACTGATTTTATGTGTAATATGCTCTTTTTGAGTGAACACATCAAGAAATCGACAAATCGGAATTGTATTTTGTGGTAACGCTCTTGGTGCCATAATTTTGTAAAATATTTGTGTTTTTCCACAGTCACTGGAAGGAAAGATACCCGATCTGGATTAATGTAGCTTCTTGATAGCCACATGTTGCATTTTCGTCTCATATGTTCATGCTCCAGATAGGCCCATCGCAATTTTTCACTCAGACTGCAGACAGTGACAGGCACTGCATAGTGATGCCTGCAGTTCACACCGTAACTGGAATACTGCGCGACATGCAGCATATGAGTGAAAATAGAATGTTCTATGTGTTCAATATAGTCTTACTCAAATGTTTCCTTGGAAACACTGCAGACCTCGGCCGCGTGAAATGCTACTTATTCTGCACAGCTTGTTTTATAGTGAATACCCTTTTACAATCTGAGCGATTGCATACAGCTATTCAGCGATCTGCTTAATGCAATGGGTTCCCGTTTACAGTTTAAACTTTGGATAACCCTCGTCATAGCCACGGTGTGCGTATTAGGGAATGTTGAATGATATATGCAAATGAATATGATGGGAATATGAAATAGAGTTCTGCTACGTTTGGAACTGGAAACTAGTTCAGACACACGTACTGTATCATTGTAAATTACAAAAGACAGTTCATTTTTTGCTGAATATGTAAATTTTATGAACAGGGAGTTGTGACCGAACACGATACTGTTGAATGACTTAAACTGTGCGTATTCAGCTAAAAGGTTATCTAATTTTTCGTGCCACAGGCAGAATTCACAAAGCTCACGGTCAAGAGGAATGTTACTATGTGCTATCATCAAAAGGTTTTCACAAAACGGAAGTGGAATGTACTCGCGTCGCTACCCTACAACATTAATTGATTTATATGTTTATATGTTAGAATTTTTTGATATGTAGCTGTATAACTCGGAATTCCTTCCAATAACTCTAGTTTTCTACAGTTAGCCATTCATAACCTGTGTATTGCGTTCGGTAAACATTTATTGAAACTTTTTCGTTCCGTTTTCGAAAGGATTACTTCTAAAAGTCACCCACTTACCAACTTTTGCTTATAATAGCGAAAATCTTAGATGAGCCTTCTTCCATGTGTTTTTCGCACGGTTTTATATGGTAAACGGAAAGTGGGTGGGATGTGGTAAATTAAAATGAGATGGGTCTAGTCAATTAAGCATTTTATAGTGAATCTATTCCTGAATTTATCAAACTGTGAGCAAAAATGTATGCACTTAAGACATAGTATGGATGCATAATGTGCAGAGCAAAAGGATAAAACAGTCTTCTGTCAACATATTAATACAGGCAACTCTGCAATACATCATTCAGTCTGTTTCTGATATTAGAGAACATAAACTTGCTTCGTTTGCAAAAGATGCTGAAAGATTGATACATTTTGTTAGGTAAAATATTTTCACTTGGAGTTACGACTGCTTAATGCAATGGTCAATATTATTTGTAATACATGATTTGTAATATTGTAATTTGAGGTCATTACCACTTTTGTAATTGATGTATAATCATATACTCCTTTCTGTCTGACTAGATTAAACTCTGTGAAAATATGTCATTGTCAGATTTCATTTGATTGCATTATATATGTTTTTTGATTATTTCGAAATTTATGTAATTCAGTTTTCTTTCTGTCACAGAATGTCCATAATTGCTCAGATAATGAATGTATGGAAAAAATGGAAAAATTTTCAATGTAAAAATGACGAACATAATAACTTAAAACGGAAAAAGTTACTAAGAAATATTACATGTATAAACAATGTATATTATTATGTCCAAAGTATTTTCACTTTCAGTTTGAGTTCTGTTTTTCCCTAACATTCGCTGAAGCATGCAATTCTCTCATTTGTCGGAGGTGGACGGCAAACTGATAGGTCAAGTTCGTACACTTTAGAGGTATGTTGACACATTTTTTAGCGTAATTTGACGTATTTTCAGGGAAATTCGACACATTTATCGGGCAGGTGATACGTTTCTCGGGAAAGTGCTAAATTTGTCGGGCAGAGTTGATACCAGTTGGGAACAAGATAAATAAATGAAGAAAATTAAAATAACATATGAAATACAAACAATCCTGTCGGAGAAACACCCACAACTGAGTATTATACCAGAGGCTGAAAATACAGTTACAGCTACTGTTTTAAGGTTCTTTTATTTAAAATATAAACGGTTTCGGGCTCTTATTCGCCAACCTTCAGGTGTCTTACTGAAAACAGCAAGAGGCAGGAGATAATTTTTACACGCAGCAATACACATTAAAAACAAAAAAACTCCTTAAAAATATTTTAAAACATTGTTAAAAAAACGCCGGTCGGGCTATATGTTGTGAAACGTAAGTCAATACCAAAGTGACACCGGACTGTTTTACTGACGACTGCGTAGGTAAAGAAATACGCAAAGCATACCAGGACACTTAGAGTTGGTGGTGTTATCCCGAGCGCCGCGGAGGACGCGTACAAGACGCGGTATGCTACCAGGGAGGCAAAGCGTGGAGTAGTGTACGCGAAGGAGGGAGCAAACTAGTAAACCAGAGCGGCAAAAGTACTGCCATCTGTTGATGGGAAGAAGAACGCGGGGCCACTGCCCCGGCCGTTCGCAGTCGGAATTAGTTATTTATATTTAAAATGAAGAACGAAAAAAACTAAACATTACGTAGAAAGTTACATGAAAAAGGTTAAAAGTGGTGCATTATGCGTGGTAAAGGAACATGTTGTACAGGGCAGTACAGAACTGTAGTAAAACTGAGCGGAAGCTGCGATATAAAATTTATGTATAAACCGTAAGACGCAATGAAACTTGTCTCTTTACATGAGTGTCATGCAAGTTTCTAATTTAGTGGGGATATATGTGTGGCGACGTGGAACAACACGCCACAGTCATCAATTAAAAGAACGTACACATGTGCCACTTATATTTACAAGCATCTCGCTGCCGACCAAAAGAGAAAGTAGCGAAACCTTATAGTCCACACTGTCAGAAACTATTACGCCAGTTAATAGGTAGCAGCTATAGCATGAAAATGACACAAGAGAAGTCGGGTGAATTTAAAACCTGCTAACAAAAAGTCGACAACTAATCGAGGCTCACATGAGATAATACCCGAGACACAATTTACATCATGAAAGACAGGTAAATTTAAAATTAGTGAGGACACAGATAATGATACAGCACAATAATGTGCCATAGTCATAGGATAAAATGATAAACATGCAAACTTTTATTAACAGAGGACATTTTACACCTATGTAAAATGAACTGGGTTGACCTTGTAGACCTCACTATAGGAAACAGGCTTACGCCGTATATTCGTTAATCCTGAGGGCCACAAGAACAATGGCGAAATACACTGACCT
The DNA here is from genome assembly GCF_023864345.2 of Schistocerca serialis cubense. Taxonomy (NCBI): domain Eukaryota; kingdom Metazoa; phylum Arthropoda; class Insecta; order Orthoptera; family Acrididae; genus Schistocerca; species Schistocerca serialis. The sequence goes on along the minus strand of NC_064644.1, from coordinate 541,172,564 downwards.
AGTTAAGAAATATACATTTATGGTGTACAATAATCAGAAACCAGAAAGAGAAGGAAATGAGACTGGACGCTGCTTCAAAAAATAAAAGTTATTCAGCAGGACTGCGTACTTAAGCGCAGTTTGCTCGTTCAAAATTCCAGTCGGATCACTGCAAACGCTGCAGATGATTTCTATTTCTTCTAAAATTTCTAAAACCGGGCCCTTACGTTGAATATGTACAGTGCAGCAATTTTTGTTTATATTTTAAATGTAATGGTTGTGATCCTTCAGGTGGTTTGTGAGAGCGGATTTGGAATGCTAAGATTCTCATGCCCTCTGAACCGTATGTTACAGAAGCGGCCACTATACTGGATGCGATAGACACCAGATTATGCGTAGCGATTGTCTTATCTGGTTTCGCAGTGCTTCAATAGGTGCCCGACCTTATGCGGGGTGCAGAAGGCAGATGTAACCCCCTCTCTTCTAAGCCATTTGCCAATCCTGTCAGATATAACACCTACATATGGAATCCTGCAAAAAAAATTTGATTTATCGTTAGTAGTATATGACAGGGTAGCCCGGTACCGTTCGATTGAAACGGATTCGATTGTTTCATCAACAAGGACATCAACAACATTTGACAGGTAGCAATGAATTTAATGGTATTTAACTCATGCTGGTAGTTGCTGTTTTGAGAGAGGGACTCTAGCCGTGCGGTAAAGCATTGCATGAAGAGCTGCCGTTTTTTGCTGCTTCAGACGAACTGAAGAGCAGTGAATAACGGAAGTAGCCGTAGCTGGTTTCCTAAATATGTTAAAGTGAATTTTACTGTCCTGTAACGAAATTTCCACATCTAAAAATGGGAGTGTAGAGCCAGAGTGGTATTCTATCGTACACTGAATCTTGGGGTGCATTTTGTTAAAGTCGTGTTGAAACACTTGCAGCTGTGTGGAGGTTCCGTTATACAAAAGTATGCTGTCATCGGCGTATCTTTTGTAACATACTATTCTTTCAAGGTGTTCTGGGTGGGTTGAAAAAAACTGATGGTCAATGTGATTGATGTTCATATTAACTATTATACTGCCAATGGGCGATGGCTAACCAATCAGTTTGTCCTTGTATGTTGACCTTGAAGGCAAAGTAACTAAGGTCCAGACCAATTCTGAGCAAATGAAGGAATTCATTAACTTTTTGTGAATCTAGACGAGAGAACAGCAGTAAGTTGGGTTCAGTAATAGGAATCACCTGTTTAATGGGGACATTCGTATACATGCTTAGGATGTCGAGACTTGCGATTTTCGTGTCCCTGGCTGATGGCGTGATCGTCATGGAAAAACGAATGATTACTGAGGTGACTTTGCAGTTCCTTAGCAATAAGTTATCTGGGCCATTAATAGCGATGATAATTAAAGGAGACTGTGGCTTATGGAGTTTCATGACGCTCCGGAAAGTGGGCGTTCTCGGATTCATCGGTATTAAAGTTTTTTTCTAAGAAATGGGCTGAATAACTCACCTGTTTCTTTTAGTGCCTTCTTAATTTCCGCTACGAAATTAGCTGTGAGGTTAAATGAGTATGTTTTGAAAATAGTCTTCGAGAGGAAGTCCTGTACTTTCCGTACGTTTTACGGTTTATACATAAATTTTATGTCGCAGCATCCACTCAGTTTTACTACAGTTCTGTACTGCCCTGACAACATGTTCCTTTACCATGCATAATGCACTTTTATAGTTTTTCATGTAACTTTCTGTGTAATGTTTCATTTTCTTTCTTTCTTCATTTCAAATGTAAATCACTAATTGAAACTGTGAACGTTCGGGCTAGTGGCACCGTGTTCTTCTTCCTGTGAACAGATGGCAGTACGTTCGCCACTCTGGTTTACCAGTCTGCTCCCTCCTTCATATCCGCTACTCCATGCTCTGCGCTCGTTGGTAGCAAGGCATGTCTTGTACTCGTCCACCGCTGCGCTCGGGATCACAGCACCAGATGTAAGTGTCCTGGTACTCTTTGCATATTTCTTTACCCAGGCAGTCGTCTGTAGTACTGTCTGGTGTCACTTTCATATTGACGTAAGTTTCACAGCACGTAGCCAGACCGACGCTTTTTTTAAATGTTTTAAAATTCTTTTATTATTTCTTGTTGAAGTGTCGGCACAAGTGCCAACACCGTTTTGTTTGAGGAAGCCGAAATGCACGCTATAAGCTCACGCAGGATGGCGTGAGGTCTGAAACAGGATACGTAATGAATGCTATAAAGAAAAGTACGTAGCTACTGGAATACTTAACTTTAATCCACAATTGGTGAACATTGGTCTTGTTACTGTACATGCTTCATTAGATACATAGCAAAGGATAAATGGCGCCTTGCTAGGTCGTAGCAGTTGACTTAGCTGAAGGCTATGCTAACTACGTCTCTGCAAATAAGACCGTAATTCTCAGGGAACCTTTCCTAGCAAAGTCGGCTGTACAACTGGGGCGAGTGCTAGTCAGTCTCTCTAGACCTGCCGTGTGGCGGCGCTCGGTCTGCAATCACTGATAGTGGCGACACGCGGGTCCGTCGTATACTAATGGACCGCGGCCGATTTAAAAGCTACCACCTAGCAAGTGTGATGTCTGGCGGTGACACCACACTTGTTTTTATGTGTATTGTTGCATGTAAAAATATTCTCTCGTCTCTTGCTATTTTTAGTACGACACCTGACGATAGGCGTACAAAAGCCCGAAATCGGTTGTGTGTTAAATGAAACAACCTTACAACTATAGCTGTATTTTCAGCCTCTGGTAACATGTGAAACATTTGTCAGTGTGCGTCAGTATGTGTGCATACTTACTCACTTGGTTCAATGAATTGCTCTGTGGATAATTTTGATTATGGATGGCTGTAATAGAAACATATACTGCACTACAGTTGGCTGTAAAAATTCACGCACCAACTCCATCTCGCACTGTGATTGGCTAAAAAATATTTCCTGCCAGGGCTACCATGGAATTTTAAATTTACCACCAAACTACTGTCTTTAAGTTTCAAACTTGCCATCATATTTAGTTTTTAGATTTCTCTTCGTTCGCCATCTTCACGATCTTATTAGAGAGCCGCATGGCTTGTGACATTATGGGAAGTGCACTGATCTGCTCACACATTACAAAAGCTATTTAGGGAAATCGCGGGAAACTCAAATCAGCATGGTCGGGTGAATATTTCGACCGTCGTCCTCCTGAATCCAACTCCAGTCTGCTAACCACTGCGCCAGTTCGTTTGGTAGTTTAGAGTGGAGTGACAGAAAGAGAGAGAGAGAGAGAGAGAGAGAGAGAGAGAGAGAGAGAGACTCACACGGTGGCTGGTCTGGCTAATGACTCGTATTTCTCTCTCTTACATGCAACACTAACGTGTAAATAGCGTAGTCACCCCCGTATTTTCTCCTATAGAAAGTAGTTCAAGTCTCCACTGCAATCACAATAAGTCTTGATACAGAACAATACGTTCCGAATGTGACTCCATGCACGAGGCAGTCGTGGTATGGGTGCTGTACCGCAGAAGAGCTGTATCGATTTCTGAAGACGTAAACATACAAAATGAAGTTTATATGAATGGCCGTGTTACGGAAGCTTACACATAACAATGCCACTGCAGTTTTAACATGCTACCTATAAGCGTGAAAACTGGAAAAGCACCAGTCAGTCAGTGGACGCCCGACCACACATGAAGGTAGCCTCATCGTCATCCTGCGGAATATTGCCCTTTTTCTTGAAATATCTCTTACGAAGACTGTTTTCTCATTATCTAGTCTGCTTTAATAACCGTTTACGACTTCAGAGTATAGCTGTGCACTGCAAAAGCAGGTAGCAGTACACTGAAGTTCCGATCGCGAAGGTGTGCACCTCATCTTCCGCCCAGTGTGTTTTATTTTATTATATTCTTCTTCTTCTTCTTCTTCTTCTTCTTCTGCACTTCACGTATTATGCATTGAGCTGGTTCAGTCATGATATATCTGTCCGTTTCTACTTCGTTCTTGCGACAGCTCATCTTCCTATTGGCCTATAAGCCTACATTGTTATAGAAGACGTTTACTATTTACTCATTGTACTTGTCAGAACTAGAAATTGCGGTATTCTGTTACTCTGCTTTCAGTGTGCTCTACTTCTAGTTTTTGTTGCACTGTTTTGTTTTTTATGTGGTTAACTCTTGAGTTGCGTTTGTTCCTCGCATTAATTTTGTTTCTGCTCTTCGCGTTTTACATATTGCTGTTGCTCTTTTTATAAATACCCACGTTTCACTGCCACGAAGAAGTGCCTGAAAGGCCATAGTTGTAAAAAATTTTACTTTTGTTTCTCGTCTGGTCTTATTTTTAAACACACCACCAATTTTGAGACATATAATAAAAAATAATTGTTATTAAAATTTCACTAATTCCCTTCTGACAAAATCTTCAACAATCCGTCTTCAGGCTCTTATTCATTCGACACTATAAATCCATGGCGTCATATTAAGGACGAACATAAGATAATTTTGTAATTATATTATTCTTTACACTACGGTCAGTTTTAATTTTTCTAAATTTAACGAAAAAGCTGTTTGAATTTACTGAAATTTATCATAGTGGCGGTATGAAAATAAAACAGTAACGCTTTCCCAACACTTTAATTTTTGCTGCCGTTCGAGGTACAAAAGCGGAGGCACCCGTGACCAACGCTGATTAATTAATCACACCTTGTTCATCAAACAACTTTCAATAAATTAACAATATCAGTGTCGTTTGTACTAGATTTTAAAACACAAGCAATTACGTCAAACCGCTTTGTTGACAATTAATTGCGATCAGCAAACTGAAGCTGTTTTGAAACTCATGGGATATTTAGCTTATGTGTGCAGAATGCGCATTTCGTACCTAGATTTCATAGTAGTATTTAAACACAACTCATCAACATCAATTTTGATGACCTCCTGTCTCAAACAAGAGAAATAAATTTCTGCTTAAATGCTTGTCTCTCACACTAGTAAAACGTAAATTCTATCTTGTTTTGTTGCATGTCTGCATGAAATGAAAACAAGTCAACGTGAAAAACGTTCTTGTTGGAAAATTACTGCAACCGGAGGCTTAATTTTCAGTTATACCGATATTAGAGAGTCATTCGACAGTAAATTGAAAATGGAAGCAGCTAGAAACCACATTATACGACGAGCAACTGAAACGTAAGGGATGTGCAACCGATTTAAGGTCTACATTACAACAGATTTCCTCCAGAACTTTTCCTCGTTCTACTGCTCCAGTTGACGTTAGCGGTGCTGCCTATGGATCAAGGGGTCCCGGGTTCGGTTCCCGGCTGGGTTCAGTATTTTCTCTGCCCGGGGACGGGGATTTTGTGTTGTACTAATAATTTCACAATCATCAGCATCATTTGTAACAGTGACTAGATTGGATTGTGAAAATGAAATGCACTGTGTAAAAATTGGGACATTGTGCGGGCTCTGATGACCGCGCAGTTGAGCGCCCCACGAACCAAACATCATCAGCATCCAGTTGAAGTGTGCTGACACGTCTTTAGATAGCTGATATTTTGTTTCCGTTTCAGGCTCCCGTTTCTTCATGACAAAAGGTACGGATAAGAGTGGTCACCGTATTACCATTGCGGCTTTGTCTATCCTTCTGGACGACGGTTCAATCCCGCGTCCGGCCATCCTGATTTGGGTTTGCCGTGATTTCCGTAAATGACTCCAGGCAAATGGCGGGATGGTTCCTCTGAAAGGGCACGGCCGACTTCCTTCCCCATCCTTCCCTAATCCGATCAGACCGATGACCACGCTGTCTGGTCTTCCCCAGACCAAACAACAACCAACCAACTATCCTTCTGGATAAACATAGAGCGTCTCCTTGATCAGAAAAAAATTTATTTTTAGGGTTTGTTGCAAATAGTGGTTTAACTCATAAAAAGTTTTTGTGGACACATTTTCACCCGTCAGTGCAATTGTTTGCAAACGGTAGCTTAACTTACGAAGTTCTCACGGATACGCATCTACATGTACTGTCACAGTATATCATATATTTTATCTCTATCTCTTCTGGTTACCGGTAACGTAATTTGTGAGTGCTGGTGTGACAATGGCGTCTTCACATGCGAAAGGCGATGTTTCTAGTGGTTCCATGAAGCGCGTTCGTCTTTTACAGTTCAACGACACAGCGGAAGCCCCTATGGTCGAGATCCGCCAGTTGTGAAGAGCATCATAAGATAATATTAATGTTTAAATTGGTTAGCTGTGTTTGTGACAACGCAACAGGCAGTAGACCTGGAGTGGCTGATGACACTTCAGATACCGTGCATACAGCACCTGAATGCATTCCGCGGCTTCCGACGCGACATGTTTCCAGAGAAATTGACCGTAACTCAGAGCACTGTGGAGACGACTGCACACAAACGGCTGCATTTCCAAGAATACAAAGTGCTACTCCTTCAACCTTTGCATCCAGATGAGAGACGGAGATGTGCTGAGTTTGCTAGGAGTAGTCTGGAATGAAACGATGAAGCCTGTCAATACTTTAATAAAGTCTGTTGCTCGGACGAAGCGACTTCTCACATGTTCGGAGAAGTAAAGATAGATACGGGTGTCGCAGAACGCATGTATCGTGGTACAGTAGATCAAAGGCAATGAATGTATGGTGTATCCTAATGTACAATAGCATTACTGATACCTTATTTCATAATGTGTCTACCATTACAGCAACAGCTTACATGAAGAAGCAGGAATTTTTCGTTACATGTCAGTTACAGGAATTTCAGTTATGGATACTGCAAAAATACCGTGCACCGTCACACTGGAGGTTAGTTGTTTAGTTGTTGACTCCAGTGTGTTCCGGCGTAACCTCAAGCGCTGGCACGTCCGTCAGGAATGTTACAGCAGAGAGGGCTGTGAGGCGACGTCAGACAATAGTACGCTGGCGGATCCCTCTCTAAGACGACACCTAGAGAGAGTCGCCAATCGGTCCGTGTTCGCCATGTTTTTACCAAATTGCGAGCGGGACGCGACGCTGCAGAAAGCTAGCCACTTCAAGATTAAAATAAGGCATGTGTTTGACGCATGAGGCCAAAGCAGATCTTTTAGCTTAATACATGATTAAAACAAATTCCATTCGTCTATGTTTGTATAGGCCTAATCAATTTGTGAGCAAATGCAATTATCGCGAAGCAGTGAGTATGTCTGCCGAATTTCAACAGGTGTATTTTATGATGCTATATAATCATTGACAACTGATTAATAACAAAAAGAAGTTTCATTTAATGTATCTCAGAGTACATGATGCTACTGCAGATTTTTCTGTGCGGATATTCATCGCCGAAATTGGTAATATCTTGTCTCTTTCCGTCCCCACATAATGCATGCTGGCAAGACACGTCATTCTGTACTCACTTTTAGGAACAACAGAAAATCCGAAAAATGCCAATACTTAGGTACTCTACTGAAACAGCAGAAAGTAATTCAAAATAGGTAACTGAATATCGACACGATAATTATAATTTAGAGGAATGTGAGTAGCCAAGACTACAGAGCCAAGCGCGAGTCGCCAGTCGGAAGGATATGGACTTAGGGTTCCGTATACGTGTTAAAACACATCATGTAGCATGGATTGTCACTCAAGAACCATTAAAAGTCTATAAAATAGCGTTTAAAAATCCTGGATTGCGCAGGATTCGAACTCACGACGTTCGGATTATGTAGTTAAAACTCTGCCCCTGTTCTACAAGGCCACATTGATAGTGGTACGCTATTCATTTATGTTTTCTTACATGGTGGGGATGTATCAGTGAAAAGGTTATTCCGTAATTTTTTTAAATTTTTATATGTAAGCATTATAAGAATATAAAAAGATTCTGATTGTTCGACAGACAAAGAAACCAAACAAGCTTTCTGACAGAGACAACCAGTGAGTAAAACACATGCAACATAGAGACAGCTCATGACTGCAAAAGTTCCTTGTAGTTACTACAGACCTAAAAAAATCCGCAATACCAATTATAAACTATACACAAACATTCTGATCTCTACAAATTGCATGTGCAACAACCTTACAATTAATAATTAAATGATGCAGGAGGCTTGCTTGCTTAACGAGCTTGTCATGTTGTATCTGTTGTTGTTGTTGTTGTGGTCTTCAGTCCTGAGACTGGTTTGATGCAGCTCTCCATGCTACTCTATCCTGTGCAAGCTTCTTCATCTCCCAGTACCTACTGCAACCTACATCCTTCTGAATCTGCTTAGTGTATTCATCTCTTGGTCTCCCTCTACGATTTTTACCCTCCACGCTGCCCTCCAATACTAAATTGGTGATTCCTTGATGCCTCAGAACATGTCCTACCAACCGATCCCTTCTTCTGGTCAAGTTGTGCCACAAACTTCTCTTCTCCCCAATCCTATTCAATACTTCCTCATTAATTATGTGATCTACCCATCTAATCTTCAGCATTCTTCTGTAGCACCACATTTCGGAAAGCTTCTATTCTCTTCTTGTCCAAACTATTTATCGTCCATGTTTCACTTCCATACATGGCTACACTCCTTACGAATACTTTTAGAAATGACTTCCTGACACTTAAATCAATACTGGATGTTAACAAATTTCTCTTCTTCAGAAACGCTTTCCTTGCCATTGCCAGCCTACATTTTATATCCTCTCTACTTCGACCATCATCAGTTATTTTGCTCCCCAAATAGCAAAACTCCTTTACTACTGTAAGTGCCTCATTTCCTAATCTAATTCCCTCAGCATCACCCGACTTAATTAGACTACATTCCATTATCCTTGTTTTGCTTTTGTTGATGTTCATCTTATATCCTCCTTTCAAGACACTGTCCATTCCATTCAACTGCTCTTCCAAGTCCTTTGCTGTCTCTGACAGAATTACAATGTCATCGGCGATCCTCAAAGTTTTTATTTCTTCTCCATGAATTTTAATACCTACTCCGAATTTTTCTTTTGTTTCCTTTACTGCTTGCTCAATATACAGATTGAACAACATCGGGGAGAGGCTACAACCCTGTCTTACTCCCTTCCCAACCACTGCTTCCCTTTCATGTCCCTCGACTCTTATAACTGCCATCTGGTTTCTGTACAAATTGTAAATAGCCTTTCGCTCCCTGTATTTTACCCCTGCCACCTTTAGAATTTGAAGGAGAGTATTCCAGTCAACATTGTCAAAAGCTTTCTCTAAGTCTACAAATGCTAGAAACGTAGGTTTGCCTTTCCTTAATCTTTCTTCTAAGATAAGTCGTAAGGTCAGTATTGCCTCACGTGTTCCAGTGTTTCTACGGAATCCAAACTGATCTTCCCCGAGGTTGGCTTCTACTAGTTTTTCCATTCGTCTGTAAAGAATTCGTGTTAGTATTTTGCAGCTGTGACTTATTAAGCTGATAGTTCGGTAATTTTCACATCTGTCAACACCTGCTTTCTTTGGGATTGGAATTATTATATTCTTCTTGAAGTCTGAGGGTATTTCGCCTGTCTCATACATCATCCTCACCAGATGGTAGAGTTTTGTCAGGACTGGCTCTCCCACGGCCGTCAGTAGTTCCAATGGAATATTGTCTACTCCGGGGGCTTTGTTTCGACTCAGGTCTTTCAGTGCTCTGTCAAACTCTTCACGCAGTATCATATCTCCCATTTCATCTTCATCTACATCCTCCTCCATTTCCATAATATTGTCCTCAAGTACATCGCCCTTGAATAGACCCTCTATATACTCCTTCCACCTTTCTGCTTTCCCTTCTTTGCTTAGAACTGGGTTTCCATCTGAGCTCTTGATATTCATACAAGTCGTTCTCTTATCTGCAAAGTTCTCTAATTTTCCTGTAGGCGGTATCTATCTTACCCCTAGTGAGATAGGCCTCTACATCCTTACATTTGTCCTCTAGCCATCCCTGCTTAGCCATTTTGCACTTCCTGTCAATCTCATTTTTGAGACGTTTGTATTCCTTTTTGCCTGTTTCACTTACTGCATTTTTATATTTTCTCCTTTCATCAATTAAATTCAATATTTCTTCTGTTACCCAAGGATTTCTACTAGCCCTCGTCTTTTTACCTACTTGATCCTCTGCTGCCTTCACTACTTCATCCCTCAAAGCTACCCATTCTTCTTCTACTGTATTTATTTTCCCCATTCCTGTCAATTGCTCCCTTATGCTCTCCCTGAATCTCTGTACAACCTCTGGTTCTTTTAGTTTATCCAGGTCCCATCTCCTTAAATTCCCACCTTTTTGCAGTTTCTTCAGTTTTAATCTACAGGTCATAACCAATAGATTGTGGTCAGAGTCCACATCTGCCCCTGGAAATGTCTTACAATTTAAAACCTGGTTCCTAAATCTCTGTCTTACCATTATATAATCTATCTGATACCTTTTAGTATCTCCAGGGTTCTTCCATGTATACAACCTTCTTTCATGATTCTTAAACTAAGTGTTAGTCATGATTATGTTGTGCTCTGTGCAAAATTCTACCAGGCGGCTTCCTCTTTCATTTCTGTCCCCCAATCCATATTCACCTACTATGTTTCCTTCTCTCCCTTTTCCTACACTCGAATTCCAGTCACCCATGACTATTAAATTTTCGTCTCCCTTCACAATCTGAATAATTTCTTTTATTTCACCATACATTTCTTCAATTTCTTCGTCATCTGCAGAGCTAGTTGGCATATAAACTTGTACTACTGTAGTAGGTGTGGGCTTCGTATCTGTCTTGGCCACAATAATGCGTTCACTATGCTGTTTGTAGTAGCTTACCCGCATTCCTATTTTCCTATTCATTATTAAACCTACTCCTGCATTACCCCTATTTGATTTTGTGTTTATAACCCTGTAGTCACCTGACCAGAAGTCTTGTTCCTCCTGCCACCGAACTTCACTAATTCCCACTATATCTAACTTCAACCTATCCATTTCCCTTTTTAAATTTTCTAACCTACCTGCCCGATTAAGGGATCTGACATTCCACGCTCCGATCCGTAGAACGCCAGTTTTCTTTCTCCTGATAACGACATCCTCTTGAGTAGTCCCCGCCCGGAGATCAGAATGGGGGACTATTTTACCTCCGGAATATTTTACCCAAGAGGACGCCATCATCATGTAATCATACAGTAAAGCTGCATGCCCTCGGGAAAAATTACGGCTGTACTTTCCCCTTGCTTTCAGCCGTTCGCAGTACCAGCACAGCAAGGCCATTTTGGTTAATGTTACAAGGCCAGATCAGTCAATCATCCAGACTGTTGCCCCTGCAACTACTGAAAAGGCTGCTGCCCCTCTTCAGGAACCACACGTTTGTCTGGCCTCTCAACAGATACCCCTCCGTTGTGGTTGCACCTACGGTACGGCTATCTGTATCGCTGAGGCACGCAAGCCTCCCCACCAACGGCAAGGTCCATGGTTCATGGGGGGGATGTTGTATCTACCAATAGGTATAAGATGAAGTCTTCGCGTCTTCCATCATGGTGTATCCATGTAACACAGTGTATTGTCCCATGGGCTCCAACTGACCTTACAACTGAAGTTTTCAATAGCATATCACTAAGGAAACATGTTGGAAATAACTTAGCATTGTTGTTGTTGTTGTTGTGGTCTTCAGTCCTGAGACTGGTCTGATGCAGCTCTCCATGCTACTCTATCCTGTGCAAGCTTCTTCATCTCCCAGTACATACTGCAACCTACATCCTTTTGTATCTGTTTAGTGTATTCATCTCTTGGTCTCCCTCTACGATTTTTACCCTCCACGCTGCCCTCAAATACTAAACCGGTGATCCCTTGATGCCCCAGAACATGTCCTATCAAACGATCCCTCCTTCTAGTCAAGTTGTGCCACAAACTTCTCTTCTCCACAATCCTATTCAATACTTCCTCATTAGTTATGTGATCTACCCATCTAATGTTCAGCATTCTTCTGTAGCACCACATTTCGAGAGCTTCTATTCTCTTCTTGTCTAAACTATTTATCATCCATGTTTCACTTCCATACATGGCTACACTCCATACAAATACTTTCGGAGACGACTTCCTGACACTTAAACCTATGTTAACAAATTTCTTTTCTTCAGAAATGCTTTCCTTGCCATTGCCAGTCTACGTTTTATATCCTCTCTACTTCGACTATCATCAGTTATTTTGCTCCCCAAATAGCAAAACTCCTTTCTTATTTTAAGTGTCTCATTTCCTAATCTAACTCCCTTAGCATCACCCGACTTAATTCGACTACATTCCATTATCCTCGTTTTGCTTTTGTTAATTTTCACCTTATACCCTCCTTTCAAGACACTGTCCATTGCGTTCAACTGCTCTTCCAAGTCCCTTGTTGTCTCTGACAGAATTACAATGTCATCGGCGAACCTTAAAGTTTTTATTTCTTCTCCATGGATTTTAATACCTACTCCGAATTTTTCTTTTGTTTCCTTTACTGCTTGCTCAATATACAGATTGAACAACATCGGGGAGAGGCTACAATCCTGTCTCACTCCCTTCCCAACCACTGCTTCCCTTTGATGTCCCTCGACTCTTATAACTGCCATCTGATTTCTGTACAAATTGTAAATAGCTTTTCGCTCTCTATAATTTACCCCTTCAGAATTTGAAAGAGAGTATTCCACTGAACATTGTCAAAAGCTTTCTCTAAGTCTACAAATGCTAGGAACGTAGGTTTTCTTTCCTTAATCTTTCTTCTAAGACAAGTCGTAGGGTCAGTATGTTAGCATTGTACGAAAAACAAAATTGTTAGTAGTTCACTAAATAACTGTAAGGTAATTTACTCTAAGGTAATTTACGAAAACAGAATCGACAGAGAACATGCAAAAGTCGTTCAATACCTACCATATTACGATCTGTACATCATTGTATAATGTAATTGGCGTTCAAAGCGTTGAAGAGAACCTATAGTACAGAATCACACACAGTACCTATTTATACTCGTACCAAGTCAGCGTTAGTTTGGTGAAAACATGGCGTCCTCGGCTCTCAGCCAATCAGCGAGGCTATCACCATTGGCCACTCTCTCCGTCTATATAGGCTCTCTAACGACACCGAGGGGGCAGCGGCCTCTGCACGAAGAGAATATAAGCGCCGCGCCGTCTAACTGCGACCGAAGACATCAGTGACTTATGGACTTTATTGCTTTGCTTGCATTGGAGTTGTATATACCGAAGGACTTTGATTATTTGCATGCCGCCATTTGCTTGCGGCACACCTTTGTCAATACGCAAAGTATTGTCATTTGTCTTATGGTAATAATCTTCATTAATACGATTTCCTCGAATTGTTGTCTAGCGATCCGAGAAAGCAGGTTTCCTGGGGCCCCTATATTAGACGAGTGAGGAGAACACAACACAGTGGACATTTTCCTGTGGGGTTAAGGCAAGTATAAAATGTTTATTTCTCCATTTCGTTACCTGCAGAATCTTGTGGCATGAATACGAAAAGCTGTAGAGGTGGTGACACGCTCTAACGAAAGCAACCGGAGTATGTCGTGTCGGCTACTGTGGGAGTCAGCGCCGACACATGCAAGGGGGGAGAAAAGTTGCGATGGCCGGTGGCAGAAATCCAAAATCATCTTTACAAAACAAATTGATAGATAACTTTATTTCTAATAGAGGGAGAAACAATATTTACTTCTCGTTATGAGGTGACTTCCTATGCTTCCTGCACCTCCTACATGCAGATACTTTCCTATTACTAATCTCAGAAAGCAAGCTATGTATCGTCTTCCTGTAACTCAGTATGGATGCTCTCTAAGTCTGCGACCGAACTCTGCCGACCAGCGATGAGCGGCTGGTTAAGTCAGCGTTGACAGGGGGCGCGACCTCTGTCTTCTTGGAGGTGTGGCGCTGCGAGCTCTTTCCACTGGCGCCCGGGTCAGCGCCTTCTTGATGCCGTTTCGCCGCGCTGCTTTGATCGGTGCGCAGTCGATACTTTGGGACTGTATATAACACATATGGAAATGTATCCGTAAAAAGCATGTTTTGAATTAAGTTACCATTTGCAACAAAAACCGCTTAGCTGCATCTGACATCCTTAGATGTAAATTTTTGTACGACTTCGTTCTCGGCCTGTGTTATTTAGGTGTAGATATACGTTTATATTTATCAGTTATGCACAATCATTCGGTGACTGGGAGAGCTTTTGACGAGCCTGTAATCTGATTTATTGCTGGGGGAAACACGCAGTAAATTCCAACAGAAGTCGATCTCCTATTTCCTTGTTTTCGTGGTTGCGAATTACTGACCAGCTTGATTTTAAATTCCTTGTCGTACATGCTCTGTTGTATACATCGACATACATACATACATACAGTGTCTTGAAAGGAGGATATAAGATGAACATCAACAAAAGCAAAACAAGGATAATGGAATGTAGTCTAATTAAGTTGGGTGATGCTGAGGGAATTAGATTAGGAAATGAGACACTTAAAGTAGTAAAGGAGTTTTCCTATTTGGGGAGCAAAATAACTGATGATGGTCGAAGTAGAGAGAATATAAAATGTAGACTGGCAATGGCAAGGAAAGCGTTTGTGAAGAAGAGAAATTTGTTAACATCGAGTATAAATTTAAGCGTCAGGAAGTCATTTCTGAAAGTATTTGTATGGAGTGTAGCCATGTATGGAAGTGAAACATGGACGATAAATAGTTTGGACAAGAAGAGAATAGAAGCTTTCGAAATGTGGTGCTACAGAAGAATGCTGAAGATTAGATGGGTAGATCACATAACTAATGAGGAAGTATTGAATAGGATTGGGGAAAAGAGAAGTTTGTGGCACAACTTGACCAGAAGAAGGGATCGGTTGGTAGGACATGTTCTGAGGCATCAAGGGATCACCAATTTAGTAGGTTGCAGTAGGTTGCAGTAGGTACTGGGAGATGAAGAAGCTTGCAGAGGATAGAGTAGCATGGAGAGCTGCATCAAACCAGTCTCAGGACTGAAGACCACAACAACAACAACAACATACATACTCCGCAAGCCACCGGCAGGAGCTACGCGATACCACTGTAAGTGATCTCCTTTCGTGTTCCACTCGCAAACAGATCGAGGTAAAATCGGCTGTTTGTATGCCCCCATACGAGGCCTAATTTCTCTTATCTCGTCCTTATGAGAAATGTACGATGCCCGCAGTAGTATCTTTCTGTAGTCAGCTTCAAACGCTCAGTAGTGCTCCTCGATAAAAACGCCTCCTCTCCTCCAGGCGTTCACATTTGGTTTCCCAAAACGTCTCTGTAATAATTCCAAGCTGATCGAACCTACTGGTAGTAAATCTAACATGCCATCTCTGATGTCGTCCTCAAAAAAGGGTTGCCCTAGTGTTCTATGCACAGTTCTCTTTATAGATGAGCCACACTTCCCTAAAATTTTGCCAATAAGCCGAAGTCGACGATTCACCTTTCCTTCTATAGTCCTTACGTGTTCGCTCCATTTCATATCACTCTGCATTGCTATGCGTGGATTTTAAATCGACGTGATTGTGTCAAGCAGCACATTACTAATACTGTTTCCGAACATTGCAGGATTGTTCTTCCTACTCATCTGCATTAACTTATATTTTTTCTACATTTATAGCTAGGGTTGCCCTAGTGTTCAATGCGCACTTCCCTTTATAGATGAGCCACACTTCCCTAACATTTTGCCAATAAGCTGAAGTCGACGATTCACCTTTCCTACTACAGTCCTTAGGTGTTCGCTCCATTCCATATTACTCTGCGTCGCTTTGCTTGGATTTAATCGACGTGATTGTGTCAAGCAGCACATTACTAATACTGGTTTTGAACATTGCAGGATTGTTCTTCCTACTCATCTGCTTATATTTTTCTACATTTATAGGTAGTTGTCGTTCATCACACCAACTAGATATTTTCCCTAAATCATATTCTGTCCTCCAAAAGTCAGTCAACAGCGACACACTCCCGCTCGGTCAGCAAACAGCTGCATACCGCTGCTCATGCTGTCCGTTAGGTCACTCATGTACATGGAGAATATAAGCGGTCCTACAGCACTTCCCTGGCATACTCCTGCCGATAACCTTGTCTCTGATAAACACTCGCCGTCAAGGACAAAGTACTGGGTTCTATAAATTAAAAAGTGTTGGAATCACTCATAACACAAGAAACCTACGGTCCTACAGCACTTCCCTGGCATACTCCTGCCGATAACCTTGTCTCGCCGTCAAGGACAAAATACTGGGTTCTATAAATTAAAAAGTGTTGGAATCACTCATAACACGAGAAACCTATAGACCACGCTCGCATCTTCATTAACAGTGTGCAGTCGGGAACCGTATCAAACGCTATTCGTAAATCTAGGAATACGTAAACTGCCTTTTGCCCATTCGTAACTTCATACCTTAGAAAAATACCTTGTCGAGAACCCGAGAAAATTGTGCTTCAACGTAAAACTACTGAGCATGTCGAAGGCTTCCATCAGTGCAGCATAACGTGGAGAAGGCATCGCACCGCAGCGGGTAAACCCTTCGAGTCGCAGTAATACGAAAAAAATAGCGTTTTAAATTTTTTCGCAAAATTAACCTTTGTTATTGTAGTAAGTAACGAATACAAAAAGAAATTGGCGAAAAGTAAAAGATTAATTATTTTAAGAAGGTGGTTTCACTTTGGAACCATTGAGACTTATAGTTTCTAACTTCCCATCATTTCGTGTCATGTATTTCAAATCTATTTCGATTTTTTCCTAGACTCGCTCATCTCGAAAGTACTATGCTCTCACAATACTCCTAAATACAAAGGAAAAACTGGCCTAAAATTTACTAAATCATGCCAAAAGTACATACTGCCACAGTGGTTTTATTTACAAAGCAGTCATAAAAATAGTAGCACAATCTCAATAGTTACGTTCACTGTCTATGATCTCCTCAGTATTATCACTAAGTAAATCCCAGACATCGCAAAGTCCTAAAATCTCGTCGCACAATCTGCGCACCAACTTGTCCTTTGAACATTGGAAATGTCTACTACAATACATTAAACTTGCAGAAGTACCTCAGAGTACCAGTAGATGTCTGCTTGCAATACCATCAATGGTTTCATCCTGAAGGCAGTGGCAATTCAAAATTAATGAAGTAGTGGTTTCAGCCAGAAACTACTGATACTGAAAGCGCTAAGCAAAAACAGGAAAACACTTGTAGTTACGACGCCAAACCGTGAGGGATGGTGCCAACTCGTGCACCCAAGTAGTAAACGATAATGTCGAAGAAAAACCAGCAACAGCGACTCGTGGATTTAATGGTATTTATGATGTTGCATTCACCAAATGCACCTGGCCTCGAGCATATAAATGTGGTAGGAAGGCAACCACGTACCAATGAGTTGTTGCGGTAATGATGTGGCTTGCTTCTATGCAGCAAATATGTACCTTCGCCACATGGCGTAATAGGATTATGCGACGGATAAGGGAGAAACAGGTGGCAACGCATTTTAGCAACAAGGTAGAGTAATTTACTAAGAGATTTTTTACAATCAAATGAAACTATATGGTTCCAGAGACTTTTTCGAGTCTCATACATCTACAATCCTGGAAATTGAAATAAGAACACCGTGAATTCATTGTCCCAGGAAGGGGAAACTTTATTGACACATTCCTGGGGTCAGACACATCACATGATCACACTGACAGAACCACAGGCACATAGACACAGGCAACAGAGCATGCACAATGTCGGCACTAGTACAATGTATATCCACCTTTCGCAGCAATGCAGGCTGCTATTCTCCCATGGAGACGATCGTAGAGATGCTGGATGTAGTCCTGTGGAACGGCTTGCCATGCCATTTCCACCTGGCGCCTCAGTTGGACCAGCGTTCGTGCTGGACGTGCAGACCGCGTGAGAAGACGCTTCATCCAGTCCCAAACATGCTCAATGGGGGACAGATCCGGAGATCTTGCCGGCCAGGGTAGTTGACTTACACCTTCTAGAGCACGTTGGGTGGCACGGGATACATGCGGACGTGCATTGTCCTGTTGGAACAGCAAGTTCCCTTGCCGGTCTAGGAATGGTAGAACGATGGGTTCGATGACGGTTTGGATGTACCGTGCACTATTCAGTGTCCCCTCGACGATCACCAGTGGTGTACGGCCAGTGTAGGAGATCGCTCCCCACACCATGATGCCGGGTGTTGGCCCTGTGTGCCTCGGTCGTATGCAGTCCTGATTGTGGCGCTCACCTGCACGGCGCCAAACACGCATACGACCATTATTGGCACCAAGGCAGAAGCGACTCTCATCGCTGAAGACGACACGTCTCCATTCGTCCCTCCATTGACGCCTGTCGCGACACCACTGGAGGCGGGCTGCACGATGTTGGGGCGTGAGCGGAAGACGGCCTAACGGTGTGCGGGATCGTAGCCCAGCTTCATGGAGACGGTATATATATATATATATATATATATATATATATATATATATATATATATATATATATGTATATATATATATATATGTATATATATATATATATAGTTTTCTAGAAGCCATTCCATTGGACTATACAACTTTTATGTATAATTCAATCATACTTTTATGGTAATCACTATCCCACGCCATTTCTTTCATGAACAAATTCCACATACTACTATCCTAAGTTCCGAGCTTCATGCACTGTAAGACATGAAAAACGATGCACCAGAAAGAAAAACCAAATCTGACTCAAACCATTACATGTGATGTTTATGTACAGACAAATTAAACGTTAGAATTTCAGAAAAATGGATGATTTATTCAAGAGAAATAGTTCCACAAAATGAGCAAGCCACTCTCTGACTCATATGCAAACGGCTGTTCGGCTTGACACTGAGGAATATAGTGACAGATTCTGTGAAACTGGCGTGTTAGATCGTCAGAATCCCGAGCTGGTCGGAGGGTCCTGCCCGTAATACTCCAAATGTTCTCAGTTGGGGCGGGATATGGCGACCTTGCTGGGCAAGGTAAGGTTTGGCAAGTACGAAGATAAACAATAGAATCTCTTGTCATTTCTGTTAAGGCATCAACTTTCTGAAATGTAAGCCCAGGATGGCTTGCCATGAAGGTCAACAAAATGGGGCGTAGAATATCGCTGACGTTCCGCTGTGCTGTAGGGGTTCCGTGGATGACAATCAAATGGATGCTGCTATGAAGACAAGTTGCAGTCTAGGTCTCACTCCTGGTTGTCGAGCTTCATCGGGGGCGATGGTCAGGTCTGTATCCTTTCCCTGTCCAAGGCGTCTCCAGACACGTCTTCGGTCTGTAATATCATCGATTGGAGTGGAATTATTTTCAGTGTCCCGCATAGACATGAGCCCTGATGACAATCGGTAACTTGTCTGGAGACGCTCAGGACAAGGGTGGGATACCTTTCTGCATTTTGATCGCCATCCGGTCCGGCAACCAGGAGAGATGGTATGGTTTGCCGTTTCTTTTCATAGCAGGACCGCTTTTGTTGTCATACGGACAGCGCTACGTCGGTGATATCCCAAGCCCCGTTTGGTTGCTCTCCCTGGCAAGCCATCCTGGGCTTACATTTTAGCAAGACAATCCCCACACCCATCGAAGAGAGTCTCCACTGTCTTTGCGCTTGGAGCATTGTGGGCAAGGCTCTCCAACCATCTCGGGATTTTGACGATCCAACGAGTCAATTGGACAGAAGGAGCCACTATATCTTCAGGAAGACATTCGGCAACTCTATAAATCAGTGCCAACGGGAATAAAAGCTTGCGTATGGACCAAAGGTGGTCCGACCAGTTTTTGTCTGACTAAATTTGTGAAGCTTTCTCTCTTGAATAAATCATCCAGTTCTTCTGAAATTGTCGTCATTCGCTTGTCTGTACATGTACATGTGGTGTACAGATTTCTGTCCCATTCGAAAAAAAATCCTTCGTGGTTTGTCGATTTTTTGTAGTAGATAGTGCTATGAAGGAAAATCTATTTGTCCACCAGTGAAGTCGTTATGTAAGTTTTGATCTGCAGAGACTATAATCAAGTTTTGAAGGTAATATTTATAATCACCACTGAAAATTTTGATGCTGGTAAATCTTAATGAATCTTACCTTTTTCTCAGCTTACAAATTACATTTGTATGCGTTTTGTAAATGTATGTGCTGATGGGTTGTCTGTAGTATTTCGTAGTTGCCTTGGTATTTTTGTTGCTGTGTTTAAGTCATTCACCTGCAATTGTTATATTTTGTGAGCGAATTATAATTATTTTGAGGGTTTGGTTGATCAAAACTGGTAACGGTAAGGATTACAGTGAGGTAACGGTACATCATTGTTGCCGCATCGCGTAATCGAAAAACTCGTTCAGTTTCGTTTTTGTCTATAACTTCTTTAATGGATTCAAAACGTTTGACTATGCACCTGGATTTGAAACACGATCTTCGTGATCACTTACGTGTACAAGGTAATGTACGTTATCACCCATATACATATTTCTGAATAGTATTTACGCTTAAATACAGTGAAACCATTTTGATTCGTGAATAGACAGTCTACTTTAGGAATGGTGGCTGTGTTATTTCTTTAAATAAATAATCACGAAAACACTGCGAATGGTAATCCAACACACTTCATACTTTCACTGTAGGCACTACACACGATGGCAGGTAACATTCTTGCGGAATACCAAATCCTTTCATCAGATTGAGACAGTATGTAGCGTTGTTCATCACTCAGACTCACTTGTTACCAGTCATCCACTGTCCACTGATGTACCTCCTCACACCACCTCAAGCGTCACTTAGAAGTACATGGCTTGTGAGTTACTGCTCGACCATTCGCTTAAAACTTCCAGGCTGATAGGCCGTGGTCGATGTATAGAACTCTCCCCTGACCTTTCGTCTCCGACTGCGGGAGACATCCTCCGAGATAAAGCGGCGAACTGCAGGGGAGATTGTTACACATCGACCACGACCTATCAACTCGGGAGTTTTAGTGAAGACAATACCGGCACTGAATACTCTGCCATTATTATTAACTTCTTAACTTCCTACGTTCAACACTTGTGTAAGCTGGACTACTGGTAGGACTCATGAACTCAAGAGTGACTCCTCTCGCTGTTTTCATCCGATCGCTTGCAATTGCCACACGGTATGTTTGACGGTCCCCCTCCGTCGATTCATGAGGTGTGTCTGTTCTTGATTCAGCAGCGGTTTTCCATTGCATTTGCACTTCACTATCATAACACCAGTAGTCAACTTGGACAACATAACACAGTTTCAAATGTCGCTGATCGATATTATAGTCGGATGCCGTTCAATATCCAGCCCACCTTCGAACTCACTGAATTCGCCTGAATTATCCATTCTGCTATAACGGTTTCTCCACTGGAAAGACAAACTCCAGCCTCCTTTTATACTGGTCAATCCATCTCTTCTGACATCTCTTGGTCAATTCCACACTACACAAGGGGTGTCCGGATACTTCTGATGTGATGGTGTATGAGTCACAAATCGTTTAAGCTCTTGTAGAAATTATAATGAGCTTCCTTTCTGCGTAACGACTGATATAGACGCCTAGACAGTGATCGATGATGGTATTTTCATGTGTCAGTGATGTCGATGTTTCGCACAGAACTAGTATTTTTGTGCTGTGAACTTTATGTCAGCCCCATCTTTGGAACCATTGCCTAATTAGTACTGCAGTTTTGAAATATTTTGTTATTTTATTTTTCGTTGATATAACCAATAAATAACAGTTTACTAATAGATTAATTTTTCTCTATTATGGAGTAACAGACGCTAAAGATCCGTTTACAAATATGTCAAACTGCTGAACGTGAATCGCAAATTATTTAATTTTCACAAATAGTGTTTTTCCTTTGGTAAACTAAATAGTTACAGTGATTATTTCAGACTTTTATGAAAAAGCCCGATTCCAGTGTCGTAATTGACAGTGGAACGAAGAAATCGAAAGAGTAGTGTCGAGGAATGAGGAACTCTCTTCTAAGGTCGCTTTTCCTACTAATATTATACTGAAGAGAGTTTATCTGAAAATGTTGGGAAAAAAATTGTGTCATCGCACAAATAATGAATCCCTTGCAAAACTTTCAGAAATCTCTATACCTGTATACGCATTGTATACTTGGCGAAGTGGAAGACTAATCATACTAGTACAGTGTACAAGAGATCAGTACATAGGTGAACACTGACAACTCAGAAACACAACGAATGTTAGCACAATAGCTTGAAAGGAGCTTAATGAAATGCCTAACATTTGCTTTTTACGCCTATTCTTTGTCTTTTAATGTAGTGGCTGGAAATGTGGTTGAATAATAACAATTAACTGTTCTCCAATTTTATTTACTGGCATCAAATGAAACGGAAGGATATGAAAATATCTGGAAAATTTCTCCCTCTATGAATCTATCCAAAGTTACAACTTCGGGGAAATTTCATTGGAGCACCTCAATTCTGAGAAAGTAATAATTAGTTTTAAAGGCAGGAGCAGCTTAAAACTAGTTGTAAAAGCTACCTACGAAGCGGAAATTCAAAATGAGGTGTGGAAGGAGCTTAAGGCTACTTCAACCAATTTGTTATATGTCAGGGTGCAAGTAACCATATACTGTATTCCTTCTTCAAGAGGAATTTCCCGTACAAACCGAAAATAAAGAGTAAAAAAATAAGCTGTCCAATAGTGTATGCTTCCTGTTACCTCGTGTGACAGACACGTTACATCAAAATTTAAAGTTCAAAATTCCCGGAGATATTGCACTCACGTTCAGAGGAAATAACAGAGCACCTGGAACGTCTAGAACTAGGACGTTCGTTTTCACAGGACATGTACATTAGCATGTTGTGTAGAAGTGAGTAGCGTTTCAACCACGTCGACCCTAGAGTTCAATGTCAACATCGATATCGCTGCGCAACACCATGTATCGATAAAATGTGCCTGCGGCTCTCGTTGTCGCTATAAACTTAAGCTAATGGATCAGTCTGACTTCAGCAGGAGTGCATGATGCCTCGCATGTGCAAACGCGAACCGTACCGCCAAATCAGCGAGTTTGAAAGAGGGCGCACTATTGGCATGACAGAATGTAATGCGCGCATCCGGGAAATTGTTGCCCGTGTGGGACGATGTGTTTCTGCCGTGCAACGGGTGTGCAGAATGGTTCACGAGTACTACACGACGAGATGGGTCAGATCGCATCAAGAAGAACCCCCCCCCCTCCCCCCCAAGAAGACTGACAACTCGTCCGAATGACACCACATTGTAACAGTGTAACACATCATACACTAACAAGAGTAACAGTCCGTCGCCGTTCATTACGGCATGCATTACATGTCTGCCTTTGACAAATGTGCAGAATCACGCTAGACCTCAATGGTGTATTGAACGTCGCCACTTTAGGCAGGAATGGCATCAAATAGTCTTATCGGACGAATTCAGGTTCTGTTTGTTTGAAAATGTTGGCCACATTTTGGCTCGCCGTAGCCAGGGAGATGGTTCAAATGGCTCTGAGCACTATGGGTCATCGGTCCCCCAGAACTTAGAACTACTTAAACCTAAGTAACCTAAGGACATTACACACATCCATACCGCCGCGCGGGATTAGCCGAGCGGTCTGGGGCGCTGCAGCCATGGACTGTGCGGCTGGTCCCGGCAGAGGTTCGAATCCTCCCTCGGGCATGGGTGTGTGTGTTTGTCTTTAGGATAATTTAGGTTAAGTAGTGTGTAAGCTTAGGGACTGATGACCTTAGCAGTTAAGCCCCATAAGATTTCACACACACATCCATACCCGAGGCAGAATTCGAACCTGCGACCGTAGCGCCTAGAGCCGCTTGGCCACACCGGCCGGCAGCCAGGGAGAGCGGCATCACAGTGACTGCATTCGTACAAGACATACAGTTCCAGTTCAAGGCCCTATGATGTGTGGTGCTTTTGGGTATAAACACAAACCACAGTTAGTGCGTGTCCAGAGCGCTGTGTCTAATGTGACCTACTTGAATGACATCCTGCAACCCGTAGCCATATCCATACTGCATGACACCCTAGGCGTCATTTTTCAGCAAGACAATGCACAGCCACATGTTGGTGCACGAACACGTGCCTTCTTTGTGTCTGGCTCGCCAGATCAACAGACTTGCTCCAATGGAAAGTTTGGGGATACGGTGAAACAACTGGTGCAGCGCTGTGACCCAATGCCAACCACTATAGATGAAATTTGGAACCAGGTGAATGCAGCATGGATGGCCATATCACAGGACGCCATTCGCGCCTTATACGCGTCGATGATATCACCTATGGAACAAATTATCAGGGCCAATGTCGGATGCTGTCTCCACTAGGGAACAAGGTACAAGCTGAGCCGAGGTGATTGAAAGGCTAATCATTTCTGCAGAACGTGCTAATGTATATGCTCTGTGAATATCAACGTCCTATCTTTAATCGTTCAATTTGTTCTTTTCTGAATTTGAGTGTATATTGCACGAGAGCACGGGAGTATGAAAATAAGCCATAATGAATAGTTCGTTTGAACAAAAAAATGTTTTTAGCACAAAGCAGGACGACACTGTCCATTATAGCGGCAAGATGCAAGTAGGTTAACGGCAGGTACCGATTCTGCGAGCGCTGCTGAACAGCCCATTAGCTTCCACGACCAAAGTTCCGATGGCGCTCTCATATTTATGTCCACTGCGCTCCATGGCTCTTTACTATGTCTGCCTCACATGCTGACGTCCTGGAGCCGGTCAGAATACAGGACCTGTGGCGACCTACAAAGCGCGTGGCACTACAGACCTGAAGAGTTCCAGCGACTGTCTCCGGTGGGAACCAGGTAACTATTTCAAGAGAGCTTAATGATCCATAACTCGCTTTTCAATACGCGGAATCGCCCTGTAACGCATGAAAAACTTAAATCATATAATAAGTATCTTTTCATTGGCATAATGATCGTTGTGGCTCTCGGTTGGAGCTGAGCGTTTGTAATATATGTCGGACAAAGCAACTAGTTTGACGTCACAAGTTCTTTGCTGTGCCCATAGTTTTCGTGTGCCCCACTGGTTTCCTACGATTCTCACAATTATATTTGACTGCATCGTACAAACATTACCCACTAGCTACAGCTACATAAGAAGTAGTATGTCACTGACACAAACACTTACTAAGATGTGCTGAAAAGTAATGCCTTAGAATTTGTTACGTGAAAACACCTTAAGATTTTTGAATAAAACAAACGTTATTAACTTTCTACATATTTATTCATCATGTCTACATATTTCGCTCTCACCATAGACACCCTGGCGCCGAGCACATTTCTTTCAATGAGAGACCAGTTTGTTGCTACTGTCTGTGTAGAGTGTTTGTTGACAGAGCCGAAACCTGACATGTGGTAGCACCTCTTACAACACCCTCATTGGCATTGCAGCGAGAAGGAAGTGCTTCTCTGGGCGGTATCACTAAGCTGGTGTCTTGCTGCTTATGTAATTCCCTCGTAGCACAGATGTAGCGCTCAGTCGCCAGGTTCCGTATGGATGGTGATCCTGCTGAAGTGCAGTGGTTAGAGATGCCAGTTGTTAATTGTCAACAACGTTTGTACCATACTTGTTTTAATACAGAAATTGCTTTGTCACACACGTCACAGGAATAGCATTTGCAATATGGCGGCTCTGGACTACGCCATTATATTCGACCCTTTACACACGTTAACACAGTTTTCTGGCGTTGCATAATGATAGACACTGTCCATGATACGTGGCGTTCTTATAACTAAAAAAATTCACTTTCTAGCTTGTTGACCATCTGAAATATGTACTTGCGACCGTTCTTTTAGAGCCGCGCCGGTTCTGGACCATGCGTTTTGAGTGGCTCCTCGCGACTTACTTACCCTGTCTTCCCAAAGGACCAGAGAGACCACCCCACCTTTCTCCCTTAGCCAATAAGGACACTTCTCTCGTTCCCTATACATATATTCAGCCAGTGGGGGTTCAGATCGCTGTTGCTAGGCGGATCTGACGTCACGTTTGCCGACATTGTAACGGAAGTTTGTCTCGGAACACTGACTCAGATGGTAAGATCCTACTCCTTAAATAGTCGGATCTTGTCCCTACTAAGGTTGCACAACATTGCCTCCTATGATTTCATCACTAATGCTCCTTGCTGACGCTTAATTGTTAAATGTACAGTAGCCTGGCTGCTACTACACATTCCCGATCGCATAAATGTGCGTAATATTTGATTTAAACACGAACGGAATGCATGTATGCATTTAACTGTTAATCAATATCAAAGTGAAGTCGTCGAAGGCGTTCCTTAAGTTTTGGAAACAGATGAGAAACGGACGGAGCTAAGTCTGTAAGGAGGATGATCGATGATAGTGAACCCAAGGCGTCGGACTGTTGCAGAGGTCGCAGTGCTCGTGCGTCTCTGACTGCTGAAGCAGCGGAATGCTTAACTCGTATAACAGGCACACACCACTGTATAGTTCCGAGGATAAAATTAATTATGTCGCAAGCTATAATACGATGGATGGCCGTTGGGGGCTTAAGTTTTTGATCATTATTAATACCTGTAATGTTCGAGATTTGAAAATCGCCTTAGCACAGTCTCGTTTTTTCATTATATAAAAACTTACAGATATTCACTTCACGGGAGTTCGACGTAGTTTACTATCGCTGGACCGTAATTACTCAGTTTGAAACTGTATGAAACCAATTAACGATATATAAACCAAATCAAACTGCACAATCAATTACCAAAATGTTTTTTGATTTGGAGATATTATTTTAGCATAGTTCTCTCTTATGTACGACGATACTCTGCATTAATATTACGTATTTATTAATCTGTTGATATCTCTTGTTGCTTCCTTAAGCTTCAATTTAGTCACAGAGATAATTTCTCACAAGGGGAGGCCGCCAATTGTGAAATTCAGATTCGATTCATACTGCGCATAATAAAAGCTCATGGCCAGAGGTGTAATGTGGCAAAGCACCAAGATGCACTTCTCAGCCGTTGTCGAGAAAATCGACAGTTAAAAGAAACCTTGCGGTGAAATAATCTCTACGAGTCATAGTTTTCTACAGCGTCGTAGCGCAGCGGTAAGCGCTCGGGTTCGTAATCCGAAGGTCGCCGGTTCGAATCTCGCGCCATGCAACTTTTTTCTTTAAGCATTTGTTTTTTGGAATTCATATATATAATTCCCGGCAATCAGTTGCAACAATTATGCATATAATAAGTTGTTGAAAGTCGTCTGTCGTGGAAAAACTGGCGACTTCGAACATCATTATGTTTTCCGCAAACAAAGTTGTATTTCACAAATGTTATTAATTGTCTTCATAATGTTAACCATGTATAGTTAACGGAAGACGTAGAAACGATATTCCGAAGCGAATACGTATAGCGTAAGTCAAACGTTCGAATTAGAACCCCACGAACACAAATTTGCTGTCGCAGGTATGAAATATAAACTCCGTTACTCGCTCGTTACACTTGAAGGACAGATGTTGAATGGGCCGAAACGAGCCGCCGCTTAACAGCGTAGTTGCGTGCTAACTTCGAAAGAAGGTAGATGCGGTCCCTAGCGCAACTTATAACATCGTCGAAAATCGGTGCTGACGGGAGAGCTTTGGTACACCCTGTTAAAAAAACGGAAAAATGGAGGCGCTACAATTGGAGAGTGATCCGCCTTCACCAACATGCATAAGCAATTCATTAATATATATATATATATATATATATATATATATATATATATTTGAATTACAAAAAACTAATAATAAAAAAAATTCATTGCGCGAGATTCGATCCGGCGACCTTCGGATTACGAACCCGAGCGCTTACCGCTGCGCCACGACGCTGTAGGAAATCATTAATCGTAGAGAGTATTTCACCGCAATGGTTTCTTTTAACTGTCGATTTTCTCGACAACGGCTGAGAAGTGCATCTTGATGCTTTGCCACATTACACCTCTGGCCATGAGCTTTCATTATGCGCAGTATGAATCGAATCTGAATTTCACAATTGACGGCCTCCCCTTGTCAGTAGTGTAATTGCAAAAATTCAGAGGTATTACTATCCAGTATCATCAGTTCTTGCGAAAGGTCCTTTAAGTCTCACTTCAACTTAGAAAAAATTCCCTCATTCTAAAATACTTTTCGATATATCTGTATTTCGTGAGTTTGTTATTCAGGTAGGTTTTAAAATCTTCGGAATACCTTCGTTCACTTTATTAAATAAATATTACACTGCAGGTAATGTGACCACATCTCTAATATCAACAAAATGTATTAATAGCTCGCAAGTTATCGTGGCCAAAGCTGAACACGAAATGAATACATCGTTTAATTCATTATAGTTCAGTGCACAGTTTTCCATTTGTTATCACTGTTAATGCAGGCTCGGGCAAGCTGCCTTAGAATGCCTTCTATGGAAAATAGGTCGATTCTGCGCCATTGTAGACCAGCAATAGCTGTGTCTTGACAGGAAGACAGGAAGACTGTTCCTTCCTTCACTGCCGCCCCCCATGCTCGTAAAATGAAACATAAGAAATAACATAAACTTTTACAGTATTATATACTAATAAAAATATACGAAATCTTTCATTTTTAATTATCGTTACAATACTTGTATCTGCTTACTGTCCATGTGTGTGTGGCTAAGAATTATCGATGTTACATCCTGCATATCACACTAGGACTTCCTTTAGTGACGCTTACTAAGCCAAATGTAGAAACAAGCAAAATTTTTGCAGTTACAAAGAAATGGTTTGCCTTCTAGGCTCTTTACAATATTACCGTACAACTGGGAACCACAGCGGAGAAGACATCGCTTTTTGCCTGACTGAAACGTATTCTTACTCCTGTGCTGATTGAAAACCACTTTCTCGGAACTTTTGTGTCTTATCTTTCTCACATTGTGTTGTTCGGAATTTCTAATAGTTGCTTTCGGTTTATATCTTGTTCTCCATTATTATACATCATAGGTATCTTCTTTACTGTCACTGTAGGCAGAAAAGTACTTGTAGTTTCTATGGGTACAGATATCGATACTGCTACCATGTACTGAATCTCACTCTAAGCGATCTCTTCTGGAACAAAGAACACATGTGGGGCAGGGGCGCTCCCTCGGCTCAATTGTGGGGGTGAACTTTTGGCGCCAGCAGGGAAGGCACAGAGGTAGCTAGTCAGCGAGATTCACTCATGGTATGATGAAATACGAGATGGACCTACGCCCCCGAAATTGCGAATCGAGGTACAAAGTATGTATTTTACCATCCAATAAGAAACAGCACACGTAACTTTACGGCGACAGAACGAAATCTTAAAGAACAAAGGCTACCTCAGGTGAAAATGTGAGTAATAGAGTGTGTGGGTGTGTGTTCATGTACACTGATTGGATATTAAATCGACGTACTGATATTTTCATGAACTCGGGTTATAACAAACACGGTGCAATATATCAAGCGTTTCATTTCAAGACCTCTCTACAATCGTTGTATGTTCATAGAGTTAGTTATACTGAAGAGCGTCTTTAGCATATAAAGAACACACGTGTCACATACGCACAGGATTATGGAAGTTACTCTAGCAGATAAAGAAGGCACGTGTCACATACGCGCAGGATTATGGGAGCTACTCTACAGCGATATATGTGTCGCACAAGTACGTTACCTGGAAATACTTTTTGCAAAAAGTCTGATGCCAGATCAATACGACACCAGACAACAGATCAAAAGTCACATTGAGTCTGTAAATAGTTTATAAAATCGTTAAGACGACCGGGCAACTTACTAGTTGATACGTTATGTGTAAATATTTAATGAAGCTTTTTGAACTTGCCTAGTTTTAGATTGTAATATACGAGATTACATTAGTCATGTGCTGCTGCTCCATGGGGAAGAATCACTGGGAAGTGCAGATAAGGAAGTACATAATATTTGAGTGAGGTAAAATGAAGTGGCATATTACATTGGTGGTGGTAATTACATTGCTAATTTTATATTACATTGCCAATTTTATAAAATAATATAAAACATTAATTTCAACTGTTTCTCTTTGGCTTTGGATATCTTGTATAGTAGAGGGAGTTACTTCACAAAAGTTTATTAATTCAGTCTCGAGCTCCACAACGTTACCGACAATAAATTTAATAATGGTCTTGCTGGATGTTGAGTACTTTTACACATATATTTGATTCCTTACTATAGGTTCCTTTTGTTCCAAATACCAGCTTGACACTGTTCCTTAGACAAAAAGTACTACTACGTTATTCAGTTGAGTGACAGGACGTGGTAATTTGTTACGGTATCGAAACATTGGAATTACCATGTGTTTAAAATTATTTTCCATTCCTTACTTGCTACAAAATTATATCTCTACTAGTAAGTGGCTACTTATCATACTGCTTCTGCAGTTAGGTAGTTCTATGATTTCAATAATTCTACCACACCTACTTTCATCCTCTTAACTCTATAATTACCTAATAAAGTCAAGCACTAAAGTTTAACTTTCAAAACTATGAAACTCTAATTATGTTAGTACTGAACATTTGCCAACCACAAGACAGTTGTAAATTTGCTTGATGGGTGAAGCATGTGTAAATACAAGATATAACCGATTCCCAAAACTACTGGAGTATTTTGAAGAGGACCAAATGTCCCAGGCCTCCTACAGTGGGTAAAAAGAGATGTCATATCGGGAAACACTGGCAACATGTAGTAGGTGTGTTCATTTTTGCTCACTTCGTTGTCTTTGTGTAGTGTTCACATAAAATCTTTGCGGTCCATTTATGGAAATAAGGAGTTTCCTCTAGGGGATGTTACAGCAGTAAGAGAATCTGATACTGGAATAGTTCCTCTAAGAGCAAAAATTAACTTCTTATTCGATACATAACCTTTCAGATCAACGATCTCTGTTCAGTCTTTTTACAGGAAATGGATTTTATGCCAGAATTTAGTTTGTTTGGCGGTTTCCAAGGTAACCATCTAATGTAGGGATAGTCTCTTCACTTAATTCAAACTGCAAGCCGAAATGTGAGACAAAGGAGAGAAAGGAAGTGGATTATTGATGATGATGATGGCGCGAATTTAGGCACTAAACAGCATCGTCATCAGTGCTAACATACACATCTCGCCGTCTGTTCCTCCAAGTGAAATTGCTGCTACGTTTCTTTAGGAATAACAACAGTTCTCTTCACACTTAGGACTATGTTGACACAAACATGTCCTTCGGCAGTGATCATCATTTACTGTACGCTATCATCCGTTAGGATAAATGTCATTGTGAAATACTGAAGTATGACAGTTAAAATATTCGGGTCACTGCTTCCACAGAGAGGGATTGATCAGTGGTGTGAATAATATCCTTCGTCTTTTCGGAAAGAGAGCGAATATGATCTGGTTACTTATCTTTGTGAAAAAACTGACGACGATCAATCTTCTGACTGGTTTGATATGGCCTGCCATAATTTACTCTATAATGCCAGTCTCAAAGTATCACTGACACCCGACGTCCTTAGATATTTGTTGGATACATTCCTTCCCATACAGATTGTCCCCTCTGTAGCGCCAACTCGTCCCATGGAATTATACCCAGAATTTTTAACGGATGTCATGTCACCACATAGCCTCTTGTTATAAGTGTTTCCCATGAAAAATTCAGTTCCTCATGTAAGTACCTATGTCAAGGGTTTAAACAATGGGCAGGAATGCATTACTCCTACAAGTAAACAAACATCACTATCAACGCAACATTGTTTTTCCAGTGGCACTTTTTTTTACCGCCAGAACGAAAACTAGGGCACAATTAGTGATAGCAGATTTGGTTTCACTGCTCTAAACCGTTCACCCTCTGGAATACTTAGAATTTAAAAAAATGGAAACAGTGCCATTGTGTCCGCTGTAATGCTCTGTCGTAAAGCGGTTTGTCTGCATCCTCATGACGCCTCTTGTAGGGAACAATTGATCTGCGCATTACGACAGAAACTTTGACGCCGTTGCCATACATTAACTTCTAAGTATTTAAAAACGTGTAAAAACAAGTCTGTCGTCACTAACTGTACCTGTAGTTCTCAGTTTCGTAGAAAAAACATATATATGAATTGAAAAAAAACGTAACTTTATGTTGATAGTGATGTTTGATTGTATTTATGGATTTCATTATATTTCTGAACATAGTGTGAGCCACTGACATGGGTTTATTCCTGGACAATTGCATTTTTCACATTTTGCTTCGTTTAGGAAAAATATAAGGTGACAGAGTTAGGTGAATACCATGTACAAAGATCAGCCAGAACATTATGATCATCTACCCAATACCGGTATGTCCTCCTTTGGCACGGATAACCATGGCAATGAGTCGTGGCATGCCAACAGACAGACCTGGGTAGGACGCTGGAGATAGTTGGCACCACATCTGCACACACAAGTCACCTAATTCCTGTAAATTCCTAGGAGGGGGCGATGAGCTTTGACGCTACATTCAATGACATCCCAAATGTGTTCGATCGAGATCAGATCTGGCGAGGTGAAGGGCCAGCAAATCAATTGTAATTCGCCAGTGTATTCCTCGAGTCACTCAATCACACTCCTGGCCTCGTGACATAGCGCATTATCTTGTTGAAATATGCCACTGCTATTGGGACACATGACCATCATGAAGGGTGTACGTGGTTTGTGCAACCAGTGAATGTTCCCTAGAGCATAATGGAGCCGCTGCCAGCTTGTTTTTGTCCCACAGCGTAGAAGTCGAGGATCTGCTCCCTGGAAAAGTACGGATTCCTGCCCTACCATCAGCTTGATGAAGAAGACTTCATCATACCATGCAGCGCTGTGTTTCTGTGCCAAAGTCCAGCGCCGATGGTCACCTGCCCATTTCACTCATAGCTGCCGATGTCATGGTGTTAACATTGCTGCATGCATGGGTCGTCGGCTGCAGAAGCCCAACGGTCGGAGTGTTCGGTGCACTGCGTGTTTGGACACATTTGTACTCTGGCCAGCATTACGGTCTGATGTTAGTTCCTCCACACTTCGCCACCTGTCTTGCTTTCCCAGTCCGCCCAGCCTAGGATTTCCGATATCTGTAATAAGGGGTGGCCAGCCAACGCAAGGACATGTGGACGTTGTTTTACCTTGGTTTCACCACGTTTTGGAGACACACACCACAGCACTCCTGAAATACCCGCCAAGTCGTGCAGTTTCCAAAATGCTCGTGCCGAGCCTCCAGGCCATTACAATCTGTCACTGGTCAGACTCAGAAAGTTGGCCTTCCCCATTTTACAGACAGCACGCTTGGTGATACGGCATGATTCGTATGTGTGTCTGGCTTTTAGTTATTTCTCGGTAGGTGACTCTTCTATTGCCTGGAAAGGTTTATATCGATAGTAGGTCCGTAGTCATTATTTTCTGGCAGAATAGTACATATACGGGGTGACCTACCTCAGAGTCGTCAGACCAATTTTCTCTGGTATTTCAGCAGATTGTTGGAATCTGGTTCTCGAAATGCGTACATGGAATTGTTGTTGTTGTGGTCTTCAGTCCTGAGACTGGTTGGATGCAGCTTTCTATGCTACTCTATCCTGTGCAAGCTTCTTCATCTCCCAGCACCTACTGCAGCTTACATCCTTCTGAATCTCCTTAGTGTATTCATCTCTTGGTCTCCCTCTACGATTTTTACCCTCCACGCTGCCTTCTACAGTAAATTAGTGATCCCTAGATGTTTCAGAACATGTCCTACCAACCGATGCCTTCTTCTTGTCAAGCTGTGCCACAAGATCCTCTTCTCCCCATTTCTATTCAATACCTCCTCATTAGTTATGTGATCTACCCATCTAATCTTCAGCATTCTTCTGTAGCACCACATTTCTAAAGCTTCTATTCTATTCTTGTCTAAACTATTTATCGTCCACGTTTCACTTCCATACATGAATTCACTCCATAAAAATACTTTCAGAAACGGCTTCCTGACATTTAAATCTATACTCGATGTTAACAAATTTTTCATCTTCAGAAACGCTTTCCTTGCCATTTCCAGTCTACATTTTATATCCTCTCTACTTCGACCATCATCAGTTATTTTGCTCCCCAAATAGCAAAACTCCTTTACTATTTTAAGTGTCTCATTTCCTAATCTAATTACTTCAGCATCACCCGACTTAATTCGACTACATTCCACTATCGTCGTTTTGCTTTTGTTAATGTTCATCTTATACCCTCCTTTCAAGACACTGTCCATTCCGTTCAACTGCTCTTCCAAGTCCCTTGCTGTCTATGACAGAATTACAATGCCATCAGCGAACCTCAGAGTTTTTATTTCTTCTGCATGGATTTCAATACCTACTCTGAACTTTTCTTTTGTTTCCTTTATTGCTTGCTCAATATACAGATTGAATAACATCGGGGATAGGCTACAACCCTGTCTCACTCCCTTCCCAACCACTGCTTCCCTTTCATACCCCTCGACTCTTATGGCTGCCATCTGCTTTTTGTACAAATTGTAAATAGCCTTTCGCTCCCTGTATTTTACCCCTGCCACCTTCAGAATTTGAAAGAGAGTATTCCAGTCAACATTGTCAAAAGCTTTCTCTAAGTCTAGAAACATAGGTATGCCTTTCCTTAATCTTTCTTTTAAGATAAGTCGTAGGGTCACATGTTCCAACATTTCTACGGAATCCAAACTGATCTTCCCCGAGGGCGGCTTCTACCAGTTTTTCCATTCGTCTGTAAATAATTCGCGTTAGTATTTTGCAGCTGTGACTTATTAAACTGATAGTTCGGTAATTTTCACATCTGTCAACACCTGCTTAATTTGGGATTGGGATTATTATATTCTTCTTGAAGTCTGAGGGTATTTCGCCTGTCTCATACATCTTGCTGACCAGACGGTAGAGTTTTGTCAGGACTGGCTCTCCCAAGGCTGTCAGTAGTTCTAATGGAATGTTGTCTACTCCGGAAGCCTTGTTTCGACTCAGGTCTTTCAGTGCCACGGAATTAGCCAAGATAAATACTGCTCATCGCGTCCAGTATCGATTTCAACTGTCGATTCGTATCCCCGCAGGAAGCAAGATTACTTTAAAGTGGAATTATACGTCCCCATTCGTTAGAACGGTCTCAGATTAGGTTAGCTTCATATTTGCTTTATCCATATGTATTAATAGGAACAGTAAAACACGAAGAATAAGCAATATTTCTTCAGTGACAGCATCTTCCTGTATGACGCTGATTGTTACAGCTGTGCAGCAGCACTGCGCTGTCGCCGCTGGACTACTGTTTATTCTTTGCGCTTTACCGTGCTCAAATTTCATCCATGGGCTACCTTAACTAGATGTTCAATAGCTCTTCAGGAAGTACACCCTTACTGTTGCTATAGGTGTACCATGTGTCGTCCCGGCATTTGGAACCAATACTGCAATAGTCTCTGCAACGAGTTAGAAATTATGCCAAACACCTCCAGATCACCCCACAAATTTTTTGTAAGACTTGAGAATTTTCTGCTGTACTTTCTGGAAGCTATCCATATCACTTTCGTGGTGACCCAAGACTGAAAAAAGCAACAGTTTATATTACAGATACTGAACCTAGTAGGACAATATTTCGTCGTGAATTTAGTCGCGACTCGCAGTCACTCGTCAGTTATTAAGTCGCTTCTGTTATCATGTACTTTCATTCGAGCCAATCTCGCGGTTAAATATAATAAAACCTGTGTATCTCTGGTACGCCTAAACAGCTACGCAGCCACAGAATATTGCATCTGTCCAGCAGGATTACTGCACACAAAAATGAGAAACAGGTGATGAAAAATGAAAACTGCAAATGTGTGACGCCTCTGATTTTCCGCTGAGGCCAGGCATGAGTTTGAGCGGGTGCCAGACTCACCACATCGGCATGTGTGTGTGTGTGTGTGTGTGTGTGTGTGTGTGTGTGTGTGTGTGTTTGCACGTGCTAATCTGCGTGTGTGTATGGATGAGAACTGTGTCAGCGGTTTCCACAGTGTTGATGGTACTGCTAATGGCCGCCCAGGCGGTTAACGGACAGACTGAGTGCGATAACCCACGCTAGATAAGCGCTGGCGGAAAAACACCCGGAAAAAAGCGTGCTAATGGAAAAATAAAAAAGTCCAGTATTAGTGCTCCAGGTCCGGCGGCTGTGTGTCAACACGCCGGTCGCCGTGATTGGTGGACACAGTCAACCGCGCCGTATCGGCAGGTGGGGCCACACTGACCATGGCGCCAGGCAGGCACTATAAACTCGTGAAAAAATACCCTGTCTTCTACATTCCCATGTAGTCTTGGCAATGAAGCAGCTATCGAACACATACTACCTGACCTACTCTTACGACCGCGGCTACAATAATTGTAGCTGCGACTTATGTGTGCATAATTCAATTTGCTACTCAACATTTCTGCCAAGCAGCTATTACCACATTTGAAATATAAATTTAAAAGTAGATAATATAGGTCAATTACTTCTGAATCTATTCCTTTAAGCAGTCGACTTTGCCTCCAAGACACGTTAGCTACCTCCACTAGTTTGTCGTAATTTAACATTTGCTTGCTAACGCCTAATTTTCCACTCGACGCAAGATCCACAGCACTGATTTTACAACTTTATTGTATCCAAAAAGCTTTTGTTGGTAAGCATGCAATCGGATATGTCGAGCATGTCTGAATGTAAATCCTCTTACTGTTAAAGCAGACCAATGACTTTATTTTGTTGAATTATAGAGATTTTGTAATCGTGACACACCCATTTTCTCACGATACTATTGGGCTTATAATATTTCAGTCCGTCACCCTTTTATCTTTTCTTATCATTTGACGTTTCTTCATAGTGGCATAACCAGGGAAGTACTCATTTCTGTACTAACACTGTATACGTATAAGCCTTGCTTTTCATATTCTATTACGTAAAATATTTAGGTATCCATCACAATATACATTAAATTAGCAGTTTGATGTGAACGCCGAACCGGTGGTGGACCGAAATTGGCTCTGTCTTTCATTGACTGAATACACAGTTGCAGGACACCAACGTTCCACGAACGTAAAGAAGCTAATTACATGTGAATGTACCTATATAAACTTAAACAAGTATAAGAGATAACAGATAAGTGGTTGTTTTCGCTATGCCAGTGCTCAGTACGTTTCGTACAGATAGTGTGTCGGAGCTTCAGGACAGTGAAGCTTAAGGCACGTGGGACGCTCCAAGTTACACATCAAGTTGCAGCAGCCCTCCCTGTAAGCTAATTCTGTAAAGAATACTGGCAATCAAATATACTATATGCTAATATACTCAGACAGTCGATTGTAAGAATTACATCCACTTCGCTTTTCGAATTACTATTTATGTAATTTATTCAGACAAACCGGTGGAGAGTTTAGTAAATCAGATCCGGTCTATGCTTCATTGAGTTTAATATCCTTTACGCCCACACTTCACCGTTGCAAAGTGCCTTTCGTTAACCTCGTTGATACAGTTCTTTCATTTTTGTGACCACTCTTTTTCCTGAAATCTTGCCTTTTGTTTAACTGCTCCGACCAGTCTTTTTTCTGTTGTTTATTAAGTTTCTTCTAACTCCTTTGGTTGTCGTACCTCCGTTAATTTTAATTAACACTGAGGGTTGAGATTTGAAGGTACATATCTTGTAGTTAGAGAATCTCATTACACCACTTATATTTTCCATTCGCTTAACACCCGCGAAACACAGTATATCTCTAAATACGAATCTGTTGCACTTACATCTAATACACACTCACTTATTTGTTCTTAACCTATTTCATTTAGAACTAAATACTACATTATTAGCACTAAAATATTAATTTTAATGATCTGCGTTTCTTCCATCCCTTGCAGAGCGGAAGATATTTACCCTAGAGAAAAATGAACCCGGCCTTTCTTGGAGGAATTTGAATTTTGTACTGGGAAAAATTTTCGATGGAAGTCGTAGTTTACGACATATTTCAGAAAATCATTAAGAAGTTAACTTTGAACGCCTCCACACTCACACCCCACCGGTCGGGATCTTCAGCATGTTGCTCATGGCTCTGCAGCCTACCACAGTACAAACAGTTGCGACTATATGATTGTTCGCCCCTATTCTACATTTTTCGATCTGCGTTGATTAGGCCATTTCTTACCGCCTTATTTCCTCGGAAGGATTGCAGGGGGCTTTGAATCTAATGGTGGACAGGGATCGTAATGTTTTGAATCAGCGTTCTATATGTATTTCCTGTTTCTGAGATTGTTTTCAAGAGTGGTTCAAGAAATAATGTTACAGCCCGAGAAGGACAAGCCACGGAAATCTATTAAATGATAACTGTATGGAAACCCAATATACAGGTTGGTCCATTGATAGTAGCCAGGCCAAATATCTCACGAAATATGCATCAAACGAGAAAACTACAAAGAACGAAACTCGTCTAGCTTGAATGGCGAAACCAGATGGCGCTATGGTTGGCTCGCTAGGTGGCACTGCCATAGGCCAAACGGATATTAACTGCGTTTTTTAAAATAGGAACCCATATTTTTTATTACATATTCGTGTAGTACGTAAGGAAATATGAATGTTTTAGTTGGACCACATTTTCGCTTTGTGATAGATGGCGCTGTAACGTGGTATCAAGTAACATTCCGCCAGTGTGGACGGTATTCGCGTCGTGATACATTGTTGTTGTTGTTGTTGTGGTCTTCAGTCCTGAGACTGGTTTGATGCAGCTCTCCATGCTACTCTACCCTGTGCAAGCTTCTTCATCTCCCAGTACCTACAGCAGCCTACATCCTTCTGAATCTGCTCAGTGTATTCATCTCTTGGTCTCCCTCTACGGTTTTTACATTCCACGCTGCCCTCCAATACTGAATTGGTGATCCCTTGACGTCTAAGAACATGTCCTACCAACCGATCCCTTCTTGTAGTCTAGTTGCGCCACAAGATCCTCTTCTCCCAAATTCTAATCAATACCTCCTCATTAGTTATGTGATCTAACCATCTAATCTTCAGCATTCTTCTGTAGCACCACATTTCGAAAGCTTCTATTCTCTTCTTGTCTAAACTATTTATCGTCCACGTTTCACTTCCATACATGACTATACTCCATACAAATATTTTCAGAAACGACTTTATGACATTTAAATCTAAACTCGATGTTAACATATTTTTCTTCTTCAGAAACGCTTTCCTTGACGTTGCCAGTCTACATTTTATATCCACTCTACTTCGGCCATCATCAGTTATTTTGCTCCCCAAATAGCAAAACTACCTTACTACTCAAAGTAGAAACGTCCCCTTTGAACAATTATACACGTGACTGTGCTTAAACTGACAGACAATATTTTGTTAGCGCAACGCAATCTGACTTTCAAAAACCCCTATAAAAGAATGGCCCTGACTAACATAAACCTATACGTTTCACAAATCACATACCTCACAAAAATCTTGGTTACTCGAACTACTGCAATACAGCGAGCACCACTACTGCCAGCTAAATAAAAGATTCAAACTATGGAAGGCACTAACTACTGATAGGGATAGTTAGCAAATGAAAGATATTAATAGAGAAAAAACAATGTATTTACCTTGATATCATCATATATAAATATAGCAGTTCATGACAAATTTCAAAACTCCGCCATCTCTCTGCCCACATCCACCACTGCTGGCGGCTCACCTCCAACTGCGCAACGCTACGCGCTGTTCACATCCAGCTGCCGCTGCCCAACACTACAATGGCGAGTATTACAACAATGCAAAGCAGCCACAGAGTGCACACAGCACAGCCAGTGATTTTCATACAGAGGTGGCGTTACCAATAAAAAAACCTAAACAGCCTACTTACATAGCCTCCATGCTCCCCACAAAAAATTTTACAAATTGGATTGGACAGTAGCCAATACAGATTTGAAAAAAATTTTTCATAATTACAGTAACAAAGAAATCAAATGCACACACTTATTGATACAATGTTGGTCAAAAGCTAAAAATTTCCCACAGTCCATAAAGACAGTCCAGATTGTTCATCACAGTAAAAATGCAGAGTTTTTCTCAAAGTCTGAGCAGCAAAAGAAAATGCACACAGAAGTTTGCCGTGATGAGGAAAGTACTGTGCCGTAACGTATTGTTGTGCTACGGAAAAGGCAGTCTCATTGTAGCTATACCACAAAAGTTACTACTAAAACCTGTTTTACTTTCCAGAATAAAACAGAAAACTGTGCAGATATAAAACAGAAACACTGCAAAAGCAACATTGTAAATTGTCACTCATTAGTAGCGTCGTGATAAAATCGTGTAGCTGTCACATAAACTAACCACTGTGTCATCTGGTATCTCACTGAAAGTACTTTAAATCCAGAACATATTTTCAAGTAAACCAAAATGTTGCATTAAAATCTCATTAGCAGTACTGGTAAATGTTCTAAGTATGTAAGCCTTATAGTCGTTCCATAATCGTGCAACTAACAAGCAAGAATGTACACACACAATAACACTGTGACGTCTGTTCACTATAACAATGCACTTGTAATTACTGTTTAAGTAAGTTCTCTTGGTTCTTGAACGGATATTTAACTTCAAACATTGTTGCATGGTAACAGTTCCTAAGTCTGACAATGCATACTAGAAATGTGAAAAGTTTTATGGCAAAGACAAAGTTAAAAAGCAGATTATCTTTCAATAAACGGTTTTACATGTGAAATGTGGTGTAAACCTTTACTCTTTCTAGTACGCAGAGTTTCAACTGAAAAGCAATTGTCATGTTTTATATGTCGGTAAGGAATGTTAAATCTTTTCTCAAGGTTAGCGTCTATGCTATTTTTCTCTGAGCCACCTGGCGCACGCGGCTGCCTGCTGTGCGAGTCATTGTCTGTCTCTTTGTTGGCGCGCGTCGTTATTGGGATTAGGAGACCTAACTTCTACAAATTCACCGTGACGAGAGGGCCCTACTCTGTTTGAATCCCGCCAGTTCTGATGCAATTCAGGTCTGTCGTTACGATCACATCGTCTGTCGTCATGTCGGTAGTTCCTGTAGTTTCTTTCTTGTCGGTTAAGTGGTGGAGAATTTCTCCCTGAATCGTAACTGCGCGCTGGACCGTTGCGTCTAAAGTTATTCTGTCTCCCGTAATAATAATTGTTTTGGTTCCCATATTGTCTGTTTCTCTGATTGTCTCTGTGATAGTCATTACCGCGGAGAGGTGATCTTTCCCTGTAGTTATTACTACTCTGCCAACGGTTGTCATACGGGTGGTGTCTGTTTTGGTCACGATTTGTGTTGTGAGAATAGCCTTGTCATGTCAAGTTATTACTTCTCTCATCGCGGAATTGCGACGGATGTGACCTGTAATTGTTGTGTTCCTGGTTTCGCGTTCCGCGATTGTCAGTGTCAATTTCTAATTCTTGTAAGAGTCCCTGAAATGCTTCAATGTCGTCTTTGCAACGTCCTGCCAAAATAATATGTCGTAAATGTTCAGGCAGTTTGATTATGCAAATGCGGATGAGTTCTGAGGGGCTGTATGGGTTTGAAAGATACTGATTCTTATGCAACATGTCTTCAAAATATTTCATGAGACTGGAAAATTCAGATTGTTCGAAACGTTTCATCATTATGATG
The DNA here is from genome assembly GCF_023864345.2 of Schistocerca serialis cubense. Classification (NCBI taxonomy): domain Eukaryota; kingdom Metazoa; phylum Arthropoda; class Insecta; order Orthoptera; family Acrididae; genus Schistocerca; species Schistocerca serialis. The sequence goes on along the minus strand of NC_064644.1, from coordinate 541,131,073 downwards.
CTATGTTTTACTCGGTCTTGTGTGGCTTGAGACCAATATGCTGGTTCAATCTCCAAGTAGCCACACATAAATTCTAATCTGTGTTCTAACGACCAGTTGGGAGGAAAACAATGCGAGAATTGATGGAGCCATGCTTGTGGATGAATGTCGTTGCCAGAATTCCTAAATGTTTTGAATTTACGTGTAGTAATGAACAGCTTATAGTCAAAATCATCATGTCGGCGAGTCGCTTATCGGTCATTGTTAGGTCGTGTCGGCCGTTCCATCTCAACATTCGGTGCACATTGCCAATTTCTTTCATAACTTCCGAAAGTCCCTGTGTTATTATTTTGTGGCTGTTCCGTATTTCTGTGTCCCTCTTCCCGTATTGGGGCGCGAGTATCCTCTGAAATACGTAATTCTTGTATTACCTGTGTCAGCTGATCTTGTACTTCCCGGATTTCTCTTTTGTACTGTGTATTGATTTGATTTTGATTCTGTTTGAATTTTCTAATTTGTTCATACTCTTCTGTGTCAGTGAAGGCTACAGGTCTTGTGTCATTCAGATCATCATCTACCTTTGTAGATAAGTTAGTGACCTGATCCGAAAGTTCGGCTACTTTCTCCGATAGTGAACACATTTCCTCAGTGTGTTTTTCTGAACCAAGTTTCAGAGTGTCCATTTGTGTTGAAATCGAATCTACTGTGTCCTTTAAGTTTTCCTGAGTTTTTGCAAGTTGCTTAACCGAATCGGTAGATGCAACTGAGTCAATTTTAGCCCACAAGGTCTCATGATTTTCATGAACAATGGTTTGCAGTTCTTTTATGGCTGCTTCGTGATTCTGTAATGCATTTTCATGCCACGAAAAAATAGGTTGAAAATGCTCACAAATTTATGTTTTTACGTCATTACAGACTTTTTGACATTTCGATTCAATGTTATGTAACTCAGTAGTTAAATCTTCACGTGTTTGTTCAAGTGTGGTGTCTAACTTTTGAAGATTTTGTTCCATTGTGTCTAACTGTTGCTGTGTTTGTCTCTGGTGTTGTTCCATTGTGTCTAACTTTTTAACATTTTGTTCCACTGTGTCTAACTTTTTAAGATTTTGTCCCATTTGTCTCTAATTTTGTTCCATTTGTTGCATTAATTGCAATAATAATGTATTAGTGTCTGGAATCTGTTTCTCTACGCTTTTCGGCAGTGCATTTGCACCGGCAACATTCACATTTTGACAAGCAGAAAATGTGTCTTGACTTATTTGAGAAAACGGTGATGACCCAAAACCTGAATCTACAGTATTTGCGAAATTGTGTCCTGTCATTTCGGATTCCTGAGGCGAGCTGTTGCCGACCAATCGATCGATAATGTTTCCCTGTTCACTACCTGTTTCTATGTCTACACCATTGTTTGCAGCCCGCTCCATTTCCCTATGCACAATTACCAAATTACTACTTTCAACATCAGTTAATTCATTACTCGGTGGCGCTAACACACTGCTTTCATTTTCACTGTCATTTCTCAGTTTACTTTGGAGCCTAGTATTACGTTTTTCACACGCCATTATTGTCACAGTATTTCACACGACAACACAGAAAAACACAATTTGAAGATCAAAAATAAGAGAACACATTAACATAGCACTGAAAATAATATCTAATTAATTGCAGCTGCGAAATACTTGGTGCAAATCTACATGCATGCCACAACTGTTTTACTGTACAACAATGAAAGACTGCAACTACAAAGGAGATTTTCTCTACAATTACGCGCTAGCAATAAACAATAGCTACACTAATTACACAAACTACAAGAAAAAAATCAGAGGATTCCAGTGAGGTATCCTAGGCTAAGGGTCGACATATGAAACGTCCCCTTTGAACAATTATACACGTGACTGTGCTTAAACTGACAGACAATATTTTGTTAGCGCAACGCAATCTGACTTTCAAAAACCCCTATAAAAGAATGGCCCTGACTAACATAAACCTATACGTTTCACAAATCACTTACCTCACAAAAATCTTGGTTACTCGAACTACTGCAATACAGCGAGCACCACTACTGCCAGCTAAATAAAAGATTCAAACTATGGAAGGCACTAACTACTGATAGGGATAGTTAGCAAATGAAAGATATTAATAGAGAACAAACAATGTATTTACCTTGATATCATCATATATAAATATAGCAGTTCATGACAAATTTCAAAACTCCGCCATCTCTCTCCCCACATCCACCACTGCTGGCGGCTCACCTCCAACTGCGCAACGCTACGCGCTGTTCACATCCAGCTGCCGCTGCCCAACACTACAATGGCGAGTATTACAACAATGCAAAGCAGCCACAGAGTGCACACAGCACAGCCAGTGATTTTCATACAGAGGTGGCGTTACCAATAAAAAAACCTAAACAGCCTACTTACAAAGTGTCTCATTTCCTATTCTAGTTCCCTCAGCATTACCCGACTTAATACATTATCCGTGTTAAAATGGATCTTTTACCAAGTACGGAAAAGGTCAATATCGTGTTGATGTATGGCTATTGTGATCAAAATGCCCAACGGGCGCGTGCTATGTACGCTGCTCGGTGTCTTGGACGACATCATCCGAGTGTCCTGACCGTTCGCCGGATAGTTACGTTATTTAAGGAAACAGGAAGTGTTCAGCCACATGTGAAACGTCAGCCACGACCTGCAACAAATGATGATGCCCAAGTAGGTGTTTTAGTTGCTGTCGCTGCTAATCCGCAAATCAGTAGCAGACAAAACCGGGAATCTCAAAAACGTCGGTGTTGAGAATGCTACACCAACATCCATTGCATCCGTACCACATTTCTATGCACCAGCAATTGCATGGCGACGACTTTGAACGTCGTGTACAGTTCTACCACTCTGGACATGAGAAATTACGGGACGATGACAGATTTCTTGCACGCGTTCTATTTAGCGACGAAGCGTCATTCACCAACAGCGGTAACGTAAACCGGCATAATATGCACTACTGGGCAACGGAAAATCCACGATGGCTGCGACAAGTAGAACATCAGCGACCTTGTCAGGTTAATGGATGGTGCGGCATTATTGGAGGAACGATAATTGACCACCATTTATCGTTGGAAATTTTATCGACATCTACGTCTACATCTACATGATTACTCTTCAACTCACATTTAAGTGCTTGGCAGAGGGTTCATCGAACCACAATCATACTATCTCTCTACCATTCCACTCCCGAACAGCGAGCGGGAAAAACGAACACCTAAACCCTTCTGTTCGAGCTCTGATTTCTCTTATTTTGATGATCATTTCTGCCTATGTATGTTGGGCTGAACAAAATATTTTCGCATTCGAAGAGAAAGTTGGTGACAAATTTCGTAAACAGATCTCGCCGCGACGAAAAACGTCTTTGCTTTAATGACTTCCATCCCAACTCGCTTATCATATCTGCCACACTCTCTCACCTATTACGTGATAATACAAAACGAGCTGCCTTTTTTTGCACCCTTTCGATGTCCTCCGTCAATCCCACCTGGTAAGGATCCCACACCGCGCAGCAATATTCTAACAGAGGACGAACGAGTGTAGTGTAAGCTGTCTCTTTAGTGGACTTGTTGCATCTTGTAAGTGTCCTGCCAATGAAACGCAATCTTTCGCTCGCCTTCCCCACAATATTATCTGTGTGGTCTTTCCAACTGAAGTTGTTCGTAGTTTTTACACCCAGGTACTTAGTTGAATTGACGGCCTTGAAAATTGTACTATTTATCGAGTAATCGAATTCCAACTGATTTCTTTTGCAATCTAAATGGTGCAATGTATGATGATTTCGTATGTAATGTTCTACCGATGTTACTACATGATGTTTCACTGCATGACAGAATGGCGATGTACTTCCAACATGACGGATGTCCGGCACATAGCTCGCGTGCGGTTGAAGCTGTATTGAATAGCATATTTCATGACAGGTGAATTGGTCGTCGTAGCACCATACATGCTTGTCCGAACATTACGGAAAGCGAACTACTCGCTGTTGAGAGGAATTTCGTTACACGTATTGCCCAATGCATTGAGGTTGACGGACATAATTTTGAGCATTTATTTCATTAATGTGGTATTTACAGGTAATCACGCCGTAACAGCATGCGTTCTCAGAAATGATAAGTTCACAAAGGTACATGTATCACATTGGAACAACCGAAATAAATTGTTCAAACGAACATACGATATGTATTTTAATTTAAAAAACCTGTTACCAACTGTTCGTCTAAAATTGTGAGCCATATGTTTGTGACTATTACAGCGCCATCTACCACAAAGCGTAAAAAGTAGTCAAACTAAAATATTCATATTTCTTTACGTACTACACGAATATGTAATAAGAAATGGGGGTTCCTATTTAAGAAAACACATTTGATATCCATTTGACCTATGGTAGCACCATCTAGCGGGCCAATCATACCGCCATGTGGTTTCCCCCTTCAAGCTAGACAAGTTTCGTTCTTTGTAGTTTCTTCGTTTGACGCTTATTTCGTGAGATATTTCGCCCGGTCACGATCAGTGGACGCCCTGTATATTTGTCCCTTTCGTCACCTTATACTCGCGTGGTTGGTCGAAATTAATGCACTTCATTTGCTGCGAAGTTAAGTTATCCACTTACTTGAATAGCTACCTGATACCTGGCGTTCCCCAGATAGCTATTTATTCCAGTCTTCTATTACATCACCTCCTGTCGTCCCTGTCTGTTTATCCTCTGCTCTCACCCCTTTCTCTGTGCATCTGTAGCTGTCCCCCCCCCCCCCCCCCCCACACCTGTGCAGCTGGTCCTTCCTTCTCTGTCAATCTCCTCCTCCTACCGGCTACCTCCTCCTCATCCCAAGATCACCTTTTCTTCACCCCTGTTTCTCTCTATCTCCTCCTTACTGACCGGACCCTAACTTTTCCTTTCGCTGACCATCTCTTCTCATTTCTGTGTCTATCACCTCCTCTCCCCCCGTTAATATTCCACCACCACTGTAGGAGTTGGCTGGTTCTTAACCCCAGATTATTCCTTCTTAGACAGTAAGTAATACATGTACCAAGTCCGATTGAAATAAATCCATATTTTTAGGAGCACCTTTTTTCCAGTGGGTTCGTCCGCGTGCACACGCATAACATACGCTGAAGAGTCAAATAAACTGGTACACCTTTCTAATATCTTGTGGGGCCCCCGAGAGCACGCACAAGTACAGCAAAACGACGTGACATGGACTCGACAAATGTCTGAAGTAGTGCTGGAGGGAACTGGCACCATGAATGCCTTTAGAGTTGTGAACAACACGTCGCAAGCCATCTCAGACATGCTCGATAACATTCATGTCGGGGGATTTGGGGGCCAGTGGAAGTGTTTAACTCAGAAGAGTGTTCCTGGAGCCACTCCGTAGCAATTCTGAACGTGTGGGGTGTCACATTGTACTGCTGGAATTGGCGAGTCTTTCAGAATGCACAATGGACATGCATGGATGCAGGTGATCAGACCGGATGCTTAGGTACGTGTCACCTGTCACAGTCGTATCTAGACGTATCAGGGATCAAATATTACTCCAACAGCATTACAGAGCCGCCGCCAGCTTGAACAGTCCATGGATTCATGGATTCATAAGGTTATCTCCGTAGCCGCACACGTCCATCCGCTCGATACAATTTGAAACGACACTCGTCCGACCAGGCAACATGATTCCAGCCATGAAGAGTCCAATGTTGGTGTAGACGGGCCCAGGCGAGGAGTAAAACTTTGTGTCGTGCAGTCATCTACGGTAGACGAGTAGGCCATCGGCTCCGAAAGGCCATATCGATGATGCTTCGCTGAATGGTTGGCACGATGACAATTGTTCACGGCCAAACACTGAAATCTGCAGCAATTTGCAGAAGGGTTGCACTTCTGACACGTTGAACGATTCTCTTATGTTGTCGTTTGGTCTCATTCTTGTAGGATATTTTCTGGCCTCACCGATGTCGGAGATTTGACGTTTTGCTCGAATCCTGACATTCACGGTGCACTCTACATCTACATCACAATCTTCATATATACCACGCTAGCCATCAAGCGGAGGGTGGCGGACGCGAATCGCCAAGTCATATTTCCTCCCCTATGATCCACTCGCGGATCGCGCGAGGGAAAAACCACTCTCTGAACGCCTCAGTACGATCTCTAATTTCCCTTGCCTTTGAATGGTGATCATTGCGCGATTTGAAAGTTGGTGGTAATAATATACGCTCTGCATCCTCGGCGAAGATCGGATTTGGGAATCTAGTGAGCAGCCGCTTCCGTTTAGCGCGTCGTCTATCTGCAAGTGTGTCCCACTTGCGACATACTATGAGATTTGTAACGCTCTCGCCATGGCTAAATGTACCAGTCACGAATCCTGCCGCTCTTCTTTGGACCTTCTCAATCTCTTGAATCAGACCCAACTGGTAAAGGTCTCATACAGACGAAAAGTACTGTAAGACTAGACGAACTAAGGCATTGTAAGCAATTTCCTTTGTTGAAGGACTGCATCGCTTCAGGATTCTACCAATAAACCGTTACTTGTGTAATCTGATCGTTCCATTTGAGATCATTTCGAATAGTCACACCCAGATACTTGACGGATGTTACCGCTTCCAAAGACTGGGCATTTATTTTGTACTCGTACATTAATGGGGATTTTCGCTTTGTTATACACAGTAGCTTACATGTACTGATATTGAGAGATAACTGCCAGTCATTACACCACGCATTTATTTTCTGCAGATCCTCATTGATTTGTTCACAAATTTCGTGTGATACTACTTTCCTGTAGACTACAGCATCATCGGCAAACAGTCTAATGCCGCTGTCAGTACCATCAACCAGATCGTTTATGTAAATCGTAAAAAGCAGGGGACCTATTACGCTGCCCTGGGGCACACCTGATCGTACACTTGTTTCTTCTGAATTCTCCCCATTCCGGACGGCATACTGATCCCTGTCTCTTAGAAAACTTTCTATCCAGCTGCATATGTCATCTGATAGATCTAAGCCCGCACTTTTTGGAACAAGCGACAGTGCAGAGCTGAGTCGAACGCCTTTTGAAAGTTGAGGAATATGGCATCAACCTGGGAGCCGATATCTAGAGCCTGTTGTATATCATGCACAAAGAGCGCCAGCTGTGTCTCGCATTACCGCTGTTTCCTAAAACCGTGCTGGTTTCTGCAGATGGTCTTCTCAGAGTCTAGAAAGGTCATTATGTCTGAACACAAAATAGGTTCAATGATTCTACAACAAACTTATGTCAGAACAATTGCCCGGTTATTATGTGCATCCGAGTTTCTACCCGTTTTACAGAGTGCTGTGACCTGGTGACCCGTGGTCTAGGGGTAGCATATTTGATTCATAATCGAAAAGTCTTTGGTCGCGGGTTCGATCCCCGCCACTGCCTAAATTTCGATAAATAATCAGCATTGTCGGCCTAAGACTTGCGGCATAAGAAATCAGCCTCATTCTGCCAACGGCCTTGTCAAAGAGGGCGGAGAAGCGGATAGAGGTTCAGGGCACTCTCTTGTCCTAGGGGTGGGAAATTGCCCCTAAAGGCGGAAGAATCAGCAATGATCAACGACATGAGGATGCAGAAGGCAATCGAAACCACTGCATTAAAGACACGTAACGTGTATCCACAGGACATGTGGCCTGTATTTGAAGAAGTGTCATGATGATCTCTCCATTGGCAAAAGATTCCGGAAGAGTCCACCATTCGGATCTCCGGGACGGGACTGCCAAGGGGGAGGTTACCATGAGAAAAAGATTGAATAATAAACGAAAGGATGACGTTCTACGAGTCGGCGCGTGGAATGTCAGAAGCTTGAACGTGGTAGGAAAACTAGAAAATCTGAAAAGGGAAATGCAAAGGCTCAATTTAGATATAGTAGGGGTCAGTGGAAATGCAAAGGCTCAATCTAGATATAGTAGGGGTCAGTGAAGTGAAGTGGAAGGAAGACAAGGATTTCTGGTCAGATGAGAAATCGGGTAATATCAACAGCAGCAGAAAATGGTATAACAGGTGTAGGATTCGTTATGAATAGGAAGGTAGGGCAGAGGGTGTGTTACTGTGAACAGTTCAGTGACCGGGTTGTTCTAATCAGAATCGACAGCAGACCAACACCGACAAAGATCAGGTATACATGCCTGATGACCTAAGATGCTAAGTCCCATAGTACTCAGAGCCATTTGAACCATTTGAACGAAAATCTAATAGTCATGGGCGACTAGAATGCAGTTGTAGAGGAAGGAGTAGAAGAAAAGGTTACAGGAGATTATGGGCTTGGGACCAGGAATGAAAGAGGTGAAAGAATAATTGAGTTCTGTAACAAGTTTCAGCTAGTAATAGCGAATACCCTGTTCAGGAAATCACAAGAAGAGGAGATATACTTGGAAAAGGCCGGGAGATACGGAAAGATTTCAATTAGATTACATCATGGTCAGACAGAGATTGAGAAATCAGATACTGGATTGTAAGGCGTACCAAGGAGCAGATATAGGCTCAGATCACAATATAGTAGTGATGAAGAGTAGGCTGAAGTTCATGACATTAGTCAGGAAGAATCAATATGCAAGTGGGATACGGAAGTACTAAGGAATGACGAGATACGTTTGAAGTTCTCTAACGCTATAGATACAGCAATAAGGAATAGCGCAGTAGGCAGTACAGTTGAAGAGGAATGGACATCTCTAAAAAGGCCCATCACAGAATTTGGGAAGGAAAACATAGGTACAAAGAAGGAAGCTGCGAAGATACCATGGGTAACAGAAGAAATAATTCAGTTGATTGATGAAAGGAGGAAGTACAAACATGTTCCGGGAAAATCAGGTATACAGAAATACAGGTTGCTGCGGAATGAAATAAATAGGAAGTGCAGGGAAGCTAAGGCGAAATGGCTGCAGGAAAAATGTGAAGACATCGAAAAAGTTATGATTGTCGGAAGGACAGATTCAGCATACAGGAAAGTCAAAACAACCTTTAGTTACATTAAAAGCAACGGTGGTAACATTAAGAGTGCAACGGGAATTCCACTGTTAAATGCAGAGGAGAGAACAGATAGGTGGAAAGAGTACATTGAAAGCCTCTATGAGGGTGAAGATTTGTCTGATGTGATAGAAGACGAAACAGGAGTCGATTTTGAAGAGATAGGGGATCCAGTATTAGAATCGGAATTTAAAAGAGCTTTGGAGGACTTACGGTCAAATAAGGCAGAAGGGATAGATAACATTCCATCAGAATTATACAATCATTGAGGAACTGGCAACAAAACGACTATTCACGTTGGTGTGTAGAATATATGAGTCTGGCGATATACCATCTGACTTTCGGAAAAGCATCATCCACACAATTCCGAAGACGGCAAGAGTGGACAAGTGCGAGAATTATCGCACAATCAGCTTAACAGCTCATGCATCGAAGCTGCTTACAAGAATAATATACAGAAGAATGGAAAAGAAAATTGAGAATGCGCTAGGTGACGATCAGTTTGGCTTTAGGAAAAGTAAAGGGACGAGAGAGGCAATTCTGACGTTATGGCTAATAATGGAAGCAAGGCTAAATGAAAATCAAGACACTTTCATAGGATTTGTCGACCTGTAAAAAGCGTTCGACAATATAAAATGGTGCAAGCTGTTCGAGATTCTGAAAAAAAGTAGGGGTAAGCTATAGGGAGAGACGGGTCATATCCAATATGTACAACAACCAAGAGGGAATAATAAGAGTGGACGATCAAGAACGAAGTGCTCGTATTAAGAAGGGTGTAAGACAAGGCTGTAGCCTTTCACCCCTACTCTTCAATCTGTACATCGAGGAAGCAATGATGGAAATAAAAGAAAGGTTCAGGAGTGGAATTAAAATACAAGGTGAAAGGATATAATGATACGATTCGCTGATGACATTGCTATCCTGAGTGAAAGTGAAGAAGAATTAAATGATCTGCTGAACGGAATGAACCGTCTAATGAGTACACAGTATGGTTTGAGAGTAAATCGGAGAAAGACGAAGGTAATGAGAAGTAGTAGAAATGAGAACAGCGAAAAACTTAACATCAGGACTGATGGTCACGAAGTCAATGAAGTTAAGGAATTCTGCTACGTAGGCAGTAAAATAACCAATGACGGACGGAGCAAGGAGGACATCAAAAGCAGACTCGCTATGGCAAAAAAGGCATTTCTGGCCAAGAGAAGTCTACCAATATCAAATACCGGCCTTAATTTGAGGAAGAAATTTCTGAGGATGTACGTCTGGAGTACAGCATTGGTAGTGAAACATGGACTGTGGGAAAACCGGCACAGAAGAGAATCGAAGCATTTGACATGTGGTGCTATAGACGAATGTTGAAAATTAGGTGGACTGATAAGGTAAGGAATGACGAGGTTCTACGCAGAGTGGGAGAGGAAAGGTATATGTGGAAAACACTGATAAGGAGAAAGGAAAGGATGATAGAACAACTGCTAAGACATGAGGGAATGACTTCCATGGTACTAGAGGGAGCTGTAGAGGGCAAAAACTGTAGAGGAAGGCAGAGATTGGAATACGTCAAGCAAATAAGGTTGCAAGTGCTACTCTGACATGAAGAGGTTAGCACAGGAAAGGAATTCGTGGCGGGCCGCATCAAACCAGTCAGTAGACTGATGACCAAAACAAAGAAAAGACCTGAGCCTTCCTCTAGTCCCGTGGAACTTTCCGCTGTTCCAACGATTTGTGATAGATGATGAATAAGAATGGTGCTATATTTACAGCTTAGTCAACATAAAATCTTACGGAGATACCGTCTGGGCCAGATGCCTTCCTGTTTTACAATCCCAGACACGCTAAACAGTGTGTCAGCCATCCTTGCGTTTGTTCGACAATTGAAACGGGGAATGGTGTTGCAGTCCTCTACCATAAACGAGTTTTTGAAAGCTAGGTTTAGAACTTCGGCCTTCTGTTTATCATCATCCGTTACATTACCCGTATGTCAGCAGGTGAAGGTATTGAAATATTTGTATCGTTCATAGATTTTGCTTACGAGTAAAATTGTTCGGGGTTAGTTTTAGATTCTGCAGATAAAATATTGCTTTCAAATTCGTTAAAAGAATCTCTCATTGACCTTTTGACAGCTGCTTTCATTTCGCATAATTTCTGTTTGTCAGCGGGGCAGTGACTACGTTTAAAACGATTGTGCAACATTATCTCAGCATCTTCCTAATATGTTTGTTAAACTTGGGTGGATCCTTTCCCTCCCCTATACTTTTGCTAGGCACATATTTCTCTAGCACGTAGTGGACAGTACCTTTAAATTCTGACCAAAGATGCTCAGTATCTTTGAGTGCCGCGATGAATGCTTGGAGCTGACTATGAAGATATTCATTAATGACACTTTTATTTGCTTTCCTAAACACGAAAACTCTACGCTGTTTCTTTGGTTTTTTTTGCAGTTTCCACTGACATAGAAGCGACAACGACTTTATGGTCGCTAATAGCTTCTTCTAGATTAACTTCCTCAAAAAGATCAGATCAGTTTGTCACCAACATATCTAATATGTTCCTGGGATGAGAAGTTCCGCCTTATGAAAGACACCTTTTTTTTCTTTTGTTTCACCCATACATGTTTCAGCACTTTTGTGCTATCGTCAGTGGGTCCTGTTTTTATTTTTAACTGTAAATTTGTTGTTAACATATTAACATTTGCGTCGTTACAACATTATGTAAAAGTTGCATTTATAACTTAATTGGGGAAAAGTAACATACCTTACATTATGTTATTGTCCTCTTGTTTTGGTAGCTGTTATGCTACACAATATACAACTTGTCATCTGCAAACAGCAATACGTAATTTATTTTCTGTTTGTTATGCATTTACGAACGGAAATGAGACTGTATCACGTTTTCTTTCTGTAACTTACAGTTTTGAAGTTGTAGTACGTTTTCCTGTGTTGTTGGCGAAGTAAATAGGCTTACTTCTTTGCCTGTGTTCGCGTGGCAATGCAGTTTTTCCGATTACTCAAAACATAGGAGGAGTTTTCGCTGCCATTACGTGTTGTTGTGGCTGTGTGGCGTTCATTTGTTTCGTAGCGTGATCTGCTGGGTGAGGCGCGCGAGTTTGAATTGTATTTGGTGTTAGTGGTGTGTGGTTTATGTGGGGTTGCGTGTGTGTGATGAGTACTGGGGCAGAGAGAGACTGAAAGAAAGAAAGAAAGAAAGAAAGAAAGAAAGAAAAGAGGGAGAGTGAGAGAGCACGGAGATAACAAGAAGAACTGCACCACAAGATGATTACTAATATGTTCCCATCTCGAGTTGGTTTTCTAACCAATATCTGAAGGTTGTTTGTTGAGAGCGCTCCTAGAATAACATGATATGAATCTTTGCTTCTGCCCCCTGTGATAAACGTGTAATATTCCCAGTCAATGCACGCCAGTTTAAAGTCTCCACCTATAACTAACGGATAATTCGGACATTTATTTCCTAGGTACTAAAGTCTTTCCATGATACGTTCTGCGACGTTTGTAGCGGATGCTGGTAGTCTATAAAAACATCCTAATACAATGGTCACTCCTTGTCTGATTGACAGATTTATCCGGAGTATTTCACAGTCCGACCCAGTATCGATCTCAACTGCGTTTAAACAGTTTTTATCTGCAATTAACAAACCACCACCCGTACTAGTCTTCTCATTCCTAAACATTGTCCAATCCGAGTTAATTATGTCTGGTTTCAACCAGTACAATATTGGCACTCGTGAAATGATCATACGGGAAAATTCCCACTTCATCACTACGTCGGAAATACTGTGTCCCATCGCTCATGTGCCGAGTATAACACCATGTCCAGACTCAGGTAACTCTTATTAAAAACTGGCCATTTTAGCAGCAGCAATTGATCTAACAACTGCGCCGGGCACTTATCTTATATAGAAGTTACCGACCGCAGCGCCGTATTCTACCTTACACATATGTCCGTATTTGAATACACTCGCCCATACCAGTTTTTTTGGCGCTTCAGTGTATATTTCACATACATTTGACATATTTCACACATATTTCAATACATATTTCATTTGCATCTCTAGCAAATTTCGCTCTACAGCTTCATTCTTACGCAGCTCAATGTATGTAACGTCATACCACCTAAAATAGGTGTCGTACAGCGATGCAAATTTGCAGATACATCCACTGACCATAAAGAGGCTGAGTGAACTCAGCCGGTCAGATCTCCCTCTGAAGGGAAGGGAACGTAATGTATTGAAAAATGTAATAAGTGGTACCTTTGCACGCTGACTGTAATGGTGTTACAAATAGAGCTAGTAGTAAATTAAAATGTCGTGTCAGAAGCGGCAGTTTTTCGTTGATATCGGGGCTTATTAGGTTCTATCATCTGAACTATTTGCCTTAAAATAATACATCCCCTTGAATACAAGAAGAAAGACGCACCAGGGAATATTACCCTTAATAAACGGAAAGCGGTGAATGCGATGCGCATATACAAACAAACAAGTGATTACAGTTTCAGAAAAATTGGATGATTTATTCAAGAGAAAACCTTCATAAACTGAGCAATTCAATAACCCATTCGTCAACTTCTGGCCTTAATCCAAGTTATTATTTGGCTTCGTTGGATTGACAGTGCTGTTGGACTTCGTTCTGACGGATGTCGTGCCAAATACTGTCCAGTCGCTTCATTAGATCATCAAAATCCCTAGTTGGTTGGAGGATCCTGCCCATAATGCTCCAAAAGCTCTCCCTTGAGGTGAGATTGGGAAAAATTGGTGACCGAGATTGGGTTTAGCAAGGACGAAGACAAGCAGTGGAATCTCCAGTCATGTGCTGCCGGCACTATAGTACTGAAATGTAAGCCCAGGATATCTCGGAATGGAGGGCAATAAAATGGGGTGTAGGTAATCGCTGACTTACCGTTGTGCTGCGAAGTTTTCATGGTCTGCTACGAAGGAAACGCCACTCCAGAGCATTACTCCTAGTTGTCGAGCCGTATGGCTACCGACAGTCCGACTGCTGTCCAGACACGTCTGAGCTGGGTATCGGGACTCAGTAGAAGCCAGGGGACTGATGACCTCAGAAGTTATGTCCCATAGTGCTCAGAGCCATTTAAACCTTTTTCAGTTCGAAGCCCCTTAAATCAATAATATTCCAGCCCAGAATCACTTAGAGCTCTCATTCTCAACTACTACCGTAATAAAGTGTACCTCTTTTTGCGTCGTGGGCTACGATCCTTTTCACTACCAACCCAACCCCTAAAGTGTTTCTTGTCGCAACAGTGTTTTTCTTTTCCTTCTCAGACAGTAAGTGATACGCGTACCAAGTCTGGTTGTAATCGATAAATGTTTTATGAGCGCACGTATAACATAGATGCATACATTTACTTTTATAATTTGTATGGATTAATGAATCACTAAATCAAAATTGTGATATATGCGATCCCTTTCGCATCCATTCCTCGACCACTCCTCACACTAGATAATATCCATTCATGCCCCGCTCTCAACATTTTTCAGAAAAATGAGACCTCACAAAAACTTTTGAGAATTGAACAGCAACAAAGTCCAAGAAATTCTTCGCAAGAAATTCTTCTCCGTTAGATTTTCAGTTGTTTTTGAGACGTAACTACCGGTGGCTTGATTAATTGCATTTGCCAGAGTGCTCAATACAGATGATACCTGAGATTACCTAGACTCCACCTACCGACAAGGAGCTGGCTGGTTGGTGAGGACAACCACTAAGGCAATCGCAACTGAAGCACTGAAACATCACAGGAAGCACTCGAGTCAAAGCAAAAATACGCTGGGATCTCCACCATTTCAGGAGGGATTTCCGGAGTGGCCGAGCAGTTGTAGGTGCTACAGTCTGGAACCTCACAACCGCAACGGTCGCAGGTTCGAATCCTGCATCGGGCATGGTTGTTTGCGATGTCCTTAGGTTAGTTAGGTTTAAGTAGTTCTAAGTTCTTGGGGACTGATGATCTCAGATGTCAAGTCCCATAGGCCTCAGAGCCATTTGAACCATTTGAGGGATTTCTTTTCCTCCATCATTCCGCAGCAGCGGCAGGTTTTTGATAGTGGCAAGAAGTGGATGCTAACAATCGGCAGTGTCCAAGTGTGTGGCCACAGCTCAGTAGACAGTGCCATGGAGCGACGCTAGTACAAGGAAGATATCAGAGTGATTTACTATGCAGGGTGAGGCACAGAAAAGCGGCGCCGACGAGTGGACACGATTGGACGTCAATGTATACATATAACCACAGTAACTTACTTCCAAGAAGATGGAGCTATTACCCATACAGCAGTCCCAGCCTTGGAGCACATTTACATAATCTTCACATCCGATAGAGTTCTTAGCAGAGGTCAGTCTGGTCGCAGCCGTAACTGGGCCACCCAGGTCACTAGATCTGTCAGTGTGCAAATTGTTTAGGGAGCCCTTAAGTCTTAGGTGTATCACAAAAACCCTCATAGTATTGAAAAACTGCAGCAAAATATTTCGCATGAAGTTAAAACAATTGCAGTAGTTTAGCTTCGATCCTCTTTCAGCAACTTCCTGATCCGGATCCAAAAGTGACAACACATGGTCACTTTCAACATCTGTTATAGTCAGATTAGCAATGCATTTCCATTCCTCTTCTGTCTTTCTATGTACCCTGCAATTCTGTTATGTGGGCCAATTTTATTTGCCCCACCCTGTAGTATCCCCGTAGTCAACAAGCACACGCTCGAACTAGCACATCCATTGCAACCCTGAAAATCAAGGTACGTGTCCAACTAAAACGTGAAACTTATATATGCTGCACAGTTTTGGGAATATGGCTGACCTAACTGATACTCGTTGGTGTAACGTCAGTTATTTGCAGTCATCTGTATTCAAACGATCATTTCTCTAATTATTTTGTAATCATTATTTGGTCACATTTAGACTGAATAAGTCACCTTGGGCACTGGGCAGAATGTCATAGTTAATGTGTGTTTATTTTTATGAGAAACTACCGGTAGTTAAATTAATATTCCTTTATGCTTCAGCTTTTAAGTTACGGCTCAAGAAGGGAAGTTGTCAGAAGAATTATGCAAGTTCGTGGCATGACGATAGTATGCTGAATTGTTTCATTACTTATTTCAATATTGTTACTACCAAATGTATAGGATGTATGTTCTACAGTATTCAGAAGTTGTTATTAAGAATTACACATGTAACAAAACCATCTTTACGAAACATTGTATTTTCTAAAGGTTACTGAGCTTAGGTGTCACCTTACTTGCAACTATGAAAGCTGTGAACAGGTTGTTAGAGCTTCTTGGAAAATATAAATGGTTTTAGAATGAAACGTTACTTTTGTTGGCCAAATTCACCACCACGATCCATTGCTATTTACCAACACCGACATACTTTTAATTTTCCAGTGGTTATTACACTCTAGACAATGAAATTCGTTATTCTTGACTTCATATTCTTACCGCTTCTTTTGAGATCTCATATACTCTTGAGTTTACGGTAACACGCTGCTACAGCTAATTACGTCAACAGAAGGTAGTCTTCCCCATTCTTCTGATGGACCTGGCGGCGAGACATCTGGTACAGCGGTGCATTTTCGTGGCTCCGCCCTCAATAACACGGCTTCCAGCTGGCGCGCACTGCTGCTGTATTCAGGTGTGAGGATTCTGTACGTAGCTACGTAGCCTCAGGAATGGTTACAAGCAAAGCTCGACGAAACGCGACGACGGCAACGGGACCCCGGGTGCGCCATTGTGCCAGTAGCGGCTACGACCAGCTGTGGAGCCTTCCGGCCCGGCGCCTCGGATGTGATAGACCGGCGGGGTCTCTTTGGAAAATGCAGCGCCCCCGTCCGAGCGCACAGAAGGTTCGCCGCGACAATGGCACCGGCATAAAGAACGCGACACCGCTCCATGTCTTGGGATGTTTCCGTGCCCTTGTGCGTTTCCGGCCATTTCAATCAGCCTACTTACGTAGAGTGCAGGCATTCCGCGGTTAGAACGACATTTAAGAGACGAGAAACGACCTGAGATACTTTCTTAGAAGCTATAAGGTACCAGTGAGACTTCCAGAAACAGAGATAACAATATTAGGGCTTTCGCAAAATGCGCGGTAGGGAAGATAAAACCGGTGCAGAAAAAGTGCTTTAACCAACTGATGATAGGCAACCCAACTTACATCATCCGCACCCAGGGGGAATTGCGTAACTTGAGTGGCCTGCCTTAAGCAGCGTACAATACTTTCTGGCGCAGTTTATTTCGCGCACCCTGCGTATAAAAGCCAAGAGCTACTGGTTGGTTATTCTAGGCTCATTAGGCCAAAAAATAGGGAATCCGTGCCATCCTTAGCACTAAATTGGGCTAAAATCAATCTGTCTCCTTCAGCACAGGGTCTTGGAATAAAAATAGATGAAGATATAAACTGTATTGAGCACGTAACTTCAACGTGCAAGACGGCATCAGCATGTCTCCATCACCTACGAAAGTTTAAAAAGCTCTTCCCTCATAAACTGAGAAATAGAATTATATACTGAAGCGCCAAAGAAACTGGGATAGGCCTGCGTATTCAAATACAGAGATAATAAACAGGCAGAACACGGCTTTGCGGCCGGCTACGCCTGTATAAGACAACATATGCCTGGCGCAGTTGTTACATCAGTTACTGATATTACAGTGGCAGATTATTAACATTTAAGTGAGGCATCAAGGGATCACCAATTTAGTATTGGAGGGCAGCGTGGAGGGTAAAAATCGTTGAGGGAGACCAGTAGATGAATACACTAAACAGATTCAGAAGGATGTAGGCTGCTGTAGGTACTGGGAGATGAAGAAGCTTGCACAGGGTAGAGTAGCATGGAGAGCTGCATCAAACCAGTCTCAGGACTGAAAACCACAACAACAACAACAACAATGTATCACGACGCGAATACCGTCCACACTGGCGGAATGTTACTTGATACCACGTTACAGCGCCATCTATCACAAAGCGAAAAAAGTGGTCCAACTAAAACATTCATATTTCCTTACGTACTACACGAATATGTAATAAAAAATATGGGTTCCTATTTTAAAAAACGCAGTTGATATCCGTTTGGCCTATGGCAGTGCCACCTAGCGAGCCAACCATAGCGCCATCTGGTTTCGCCATTCAAGCTAGACGAGTTTCGTTCTTTGTAGTTTTCTCGTTTGATGCATATTTCGTGAGATATTTGGCCTGGCTACTATCAATGGACCAACCTGTATATTGGGTTTCCATACAGTTATCATTTAATAGATTTCCGTGGCTTGTCCTTCTCGGCAGGGTAAAAATCGTTGAGGGAGACCAGTAGATGAATACACTAAACAGATTCAGAAGGATGTAGGTTGCCGTAGATACTGGGAGATGAAGAAGCTTGCACAGGATAGAGTAGCATGGAGAGTTGCATCAAAGCAGTCTCTGAACTGAAGACCACAACAACAACAACAAGCGAGTTTCAACGTGGTGTTATAGTCGGCGCACGAGCGATGGGACATAGCTTCTACGAGGTAGCGAGGAAGTGGGGATTTTCCCGCACGACCTTTTCACGAATGTACCGTGAATATCATGAATCCCTTAAAACATTAAATCTCCGAAGTCGCTGAGGCCGGAAAAACACACTGCAAGACCGGGACAAACGACGTCTTAAGAGAATATTCAACGTGAGAGCAGGCAATCCTTCCGCAAATTGCTGCAGGTTCCAATGCTGGGCCATCAAAAAGTGTCAACGTGCGAAACATTCAACGAAACATCGCCGACATCGGCTTTCGGAGCTGAAGTCCTACTCGTTTATCCTTGATGACTACACAACACAAAGCTTTACGCCTCGCCTGGGCTCGTCCACACCGACATTTAGATGTTGATGACTGAAAACCTGTTGCCTGGTTGGACGAGTCTCGTTTCAAATTTCAAATTGTATCGAGTGGATGGACGTTTACGGGTATGGAGACATGAATCCATGGACCCTGCATCTCAGTAGGGAACTGTTAAAGCTGGTGTAGGCTCTGTAACGCAGTGGGGCGTGTGTATTTCGCGTGATATGGGACCCCTGATACTTCTAGATAATACTCTGACAGATGACAAGTACGTAAGCATCCTGTATGATCACCTTCATCCATTCATGTCCAGTTTGCATTTCGACTGACTCGGGCAATTACAGCAGGACAATGCGACACCCCATACATCCAGAATTGCTACACATTGGCCCCAGGAACACTCTTCTGAGTTTAAACACTTCCGCTGGCCAGCAAACTCCTCAGACGAGAACGTTATTGTGCATATGTGGGATGCCTTGCAACGTGCTGTTCAGAAGAGATCTGCACCCTCTCCTATTCTTTCCTATTTATGGACAGCCCTGCAGGATTCATGCTGTCGTTCCCTCCAACACTACTTCAGACATTAGTCGAGATCATACCACGTCGTGTTGCGGCACTTCCGCGGCACTCGATATTAGGCAGGTGTACCAGTTTCTTCGGCTCTTCAGTTTATTAACATCTATACTTCCAGTTATTGATTTCAGCGATGTTACCATGTAGGCCTTTCACAGGTAAGCTCACCTGCCTGGAACTGGTTATGGACGCTTGTGGTCATTATATCTGCGATGTTCCTCTCTTTGATGGTATCTCAATATGATATGGAGAGCTATCCCCGCTGCGAGAAGACAAGCGTAGATACTTCCAAACCCTTTGTCTTCTCTACTGTCTTATCAAGGAAATCTTTGTCATTCAGTCTCCCTCGTTTTCCTGTATTCTTAGCCGATGCTTTCTCCTTAATTTTCTTCTTTCCAGAACTTGCTATATCATAAAACATCTATCTTGAACTCCTATAAATTCTTCTTATATCTGCCTATATCTGTATTGTTATTACTGTCATTATTATTTTCATTATTATCACTATTAGTGGCAGCAGCTGCAGTAGTACAAATATTGCCAATTCGAACTTCATTATTTCATACTCAGTATTATCTACTCACATTGACACTTCAGACACATTAACTATTTTAATACTACTTTTCGTATAAATATAGTTATTTCTTAGGTGACTATGATATAAAAGAGGTAGTACATGAGTGAAGCCGTGTTGTAATGTAAGAGACCGCCTGATAGCCCTAATCAGATCAGGTAAAATAAATATCAAAATAAAATAAAGACAAAGGATGATTGGAAAGTAACGCACAATTTTCTTTTCCACTGGTACTGAAGCTGGAATATATAGTTTAAAGTTTGCACTACAGAGGTTGTTTTGTTGGCACGTGCATCTCTAGTGAGATAAGCCTGAACTACGAAAGAAAAAGGGCTCGCATGTTACTGTCGTCAGCTTGAGAAGAGCAGTGGAGTGTAGTTCGTTTTGTGGGCTAAAAGACATAAACGAGCGAAATTCAAAGGGACGCGCGTGGCGACTGTATGCACGGTGGTGTGCATTCTTCCAAGAGCGCCGTGTGAACCTAACTGATCCGTCACACTCCGAGCGGTCGGTAACACCGCAGAATCTCGGAGCAATTGAGGCAGCAATTTAGAACGATCCGTGCGCGCAACTGCGAATCTTATTGCAGCAGACCAACGTTTCTGATAGTGCAGTGCACAATATTGTTCATGACACGTAGAAATTTCGTAAATTTTGTGCTTCGCCGGATGCCTAAGAACCTGATAGACAGCCAGAAGGGCCAGAGAATGATAACATACTTGGATAACTTAACACCTTACCTAGCAGAAGGGCATTATTTTCCGAAAGGAATCGTCAGTGGTTATGACTCGTAGGCGCACCACTACACGCACGAAACCATGTAGACCTCTGTGGAGTGGGAACATGGTGGTTCCCCATTACGAAAAGAATTCGGAGTGAGTCCCTCTGCTAGGAAAGTGCTTGTGACTGTTTTGGGATAGGCATGGTCTCTTACTGGTGGACTGCTGAGCACAAGACCACAGTGAATGCAGCAGCCTACATTAAAACTTTCACTAAGATGCGTCTTGTCCTTCGTGACAAATGCCACAACATTACTGCTCACGGTGTCAAACTTATTCGTGACAATGCCCGCCCGAATGTTGCTGCTCCTGTTCACGATAAAATCACCAAATTTGGGTGGGATGCGCTCCAGCATCCACCATACAGTCCGGTCATTGCACCACCGGAGTTTCATCTGTTTGGTCCCATGAAGAAATTTCTGGTCGGCCACCGCTTTGCGAAATTAGCAGTCTGCATATGGCTATACTTCAGCCAAACAGACTTCTACGGACTGTGCGTATTGAAACTGGTATTCGATGGGCGAAATATTTTAAGAACGTTGGTGGCTATGTAGGAAAGTTGGTAAAAGATGTAAGTTCGTTTGTGATTCTTTTGTTTTTATGTTTTGTTGCCTATTACACTTTTTGATAATAAAATTATTGTGCATTACTTTCCGATATTCCCTCGTATATTGTTTTCAATGTGAAGAAATGTTCGTTGTCTGGACCATTACTTTTTATTCCACTATTTTTACTATGTGTTCTATACTGTCTTTGTTTGTATACTTACATCTACATGTACGTCTATACTCTGCAATTTAGGGTTATGTATGTGGTAGAAGGTAGTAATTGGGGTCCCTTCCCGTTCAAGTTATATGTGAAGCGCTGGAAGAATGAATGATTAATCATTTCTGATCATACTGTAATTAATCTAATCTTGTGCCCGGCATACCTCCTGGCGTGAAACGTAGGGAGGTGTAGTATATTCTGAGATTCTTCACTTAAAAGTGGTACCTGATTCATTGTAAGTAAGCATTGTAGGGTTGGTTTCAGTCTGTCTTGAAGCGTGTAAAAGGTAAGTTTTTTAGCTCCTTTGTAAGTACTGAGGGTGACAAAAATCTCGGACCATTCATGTTGGCTTTCCCTGTACCTGATCTGTAACCCCTAATAGTCCTTTTGGCGCGAGTCGCACACACTGAAGCAATACCCCAAAATCTGTCGTACGACTGCTTTCTAAGCAATCTCCTTTCAGAACTTATTGCGTTTCCGTAGTCTTCAAACAATGGACCAAAATCTCTCATTTGCTTTGTATAAATCTGTTACATTTCATACACCTAAAAACTATTTTACCTAGGTGCTTGTACGAGTGGACCGATACCAGTTGTATTTCTTTAAAATGATATCAGTTGTGTTTCATTGATAATGTAGTCATAGACTGCGGATCACACTTTAATAGTGATGAAGAGTAGGTTGAAGTCTAAGAGATTAGTCAGGAGGAATCAATATGCAAAGAAGGGGGATACGGCAGTACTACGGAATGATGGGACACGCTTGAAGTTCTCTAAGGCTGTAGATACAGCTATGAGGAGTAACTCAGCAGGCAGTACATTTGAAGAGGAATGGACGTCTCTAAAAAGGGAAATCACTGAAGCTGGAAAGGAAAAAATAGGTATAAAGAAGGTAATTGCGAAGAAATAATGGGTAATAGAAGAAATACCTCAGCTGATCGAAGAAGAAAGGAAGTACAAAAATGTTTTGGGATATTCCAGAATACAGAAATACAAGTCGCTGAAAAATGAAATAAAAAGAAAGTGCAGGGAAGCTAAGACGAAATGGCTGCATGAAAAATGTGAAGAAATCGAAAAAGAAATGATTGTCGGGAGGACTGACTCAGCTTGTAGGCAAGACAAAACGACATTCCGTTAAATTAAAAGCAAGGGTGCAACGGGAATTTCACTTTTAAATGCAGAGAAGATAGCGGATAGGGGGAAACAGTACATTGAAGGCCACTATGAGGGAGCAAAATTTCTAATGCGATATAAGAAGCAATAGGAGTGGATTTAGAAGAGCTAGGGGATCCAGTACTAAGACAAGAATTTAAAAGGACTTGAGATCAAACAAGGCAGATGGGATACGTAACATTCCATCAGAATTTCTAAAGTCGTTGGAGAAAGTGGCAACAAAACGACCATTCACGATGATGTGTAGAATATACGAGTCTGGC
The DNA here is from genome assembly GCF_023864345.2 of Schistocerca serialis cubense. NCBI lineage: Eukaryota > Metazoa > Arthropoda > Insecta > Orthoptera > Acrididae > Schistocerca > Schistocerca serialis. The sequence continues at coordinate 541,108,135 of NC_064644.1, read as the reverse complement.
GACACACCGTCTCACTTTCGGAAAAAAGTTATCCACACAACTGCGAAGACTGCAAGAGCTGACAAGTTCGATAATTATCGCAAAGTCAGATTAACAGCTCATGCATTCAAGTTTCTGTTAAGAATAGAATACAGAAGAATGAGGCGGCCGCGGTGGTCTAGCGGTTCTAGGCGCTTCAGTCCGGAACCGCGCGACTGCTACGGTCGCAGGTTCGAATCCTGCCTAGGGCATGGATGTGTGTGATGTCCTTAGGTTAGTTAGGTTTAAGTAGTTCTAAGTTCTAGGGGACTGATGACCACAGATGTTAAGTCCCATAGTGCTCAGAACCATTTGAACCATTTGAACAGAAGAATGGAAGAGAAAATTGAGGGTGTGCCTGATAACGATTAGTTTGGCTTCAGAAAAAGGCACGAGAGAGGCAATTCTGACGTTGCGGTTAATAATGGAAGCAAGACTATAGAAAAATCAAACCACGTTCATAGTATTTGTCGATCTGGAAAATACGTTCGACAGTGTTAAGTGGAGGAAGATTTTCGAAATCCTGACAGAAATAGGGGTAACCTGTAGGGAGAGAGATAATATACCATACGTACAAGAGCCAAGACGGTATAATAAGAGTGGACGACCAAGAACGATGGGTGTCGATTAAAAAAAAGTGTAATATAGGGATGTAGACTTTCGCCCCTACTGATCAATCTGTACATCGAAGAAGCAATGATGGAAATAAATGAAAGTTTCAGGAGTGGAGTCCGCAGCTCGTGGTCGTGCGGTAGCATTCTCGCTTCCCGGGCTCGACTCCCGGCTGGGTCAGGGATTTTCTCTGCCTCGTGATGACTGGGTGTTGTGTGATGTCCTTAGGTTAGTTAGGTTTAAGTAGTTCTAAGTTCTATGGGGCTGATGACCATAGATGTTAAGTCCCATAGTGCTCAGAGCCATTTGAATCAGGAGTGGGGTTAAAACTCAAGGTGAAAGGATATCACTGATAAGATTCGCTCATGACATTGCTATCCTGAGTGAAAGTGTAGAACAATTACATCATCTGCTGAATGGAGTAAGCAGTTTAATGAGTTCAAAATGTTGATTGAGAGTAAGTCGAAGAAAGACGAAAACAATGGGAAGAAGCTGAAATGAGCACATCGAGAAACTTAACATCAGGATTGATGCTACCTAGGCCGAAAAATAATCAATGACGGACGTAGCAAAGGGGACATCAAAAGCAGATTAGCATTGGCAAAAAGGGCATTCCTGACCAAGAGAAGTCTACTAGTGTCTAACATAGCCCTTAGTTTGAGGAAGAAATTTCTGAGAATGTACGTTTGGCGCACAGCATTGTATGGTAGCGAAACATGGACTGTGGGAAAACCTGAACAGAAGAGAATGAAAGCATATGAGTGTGGTGCTATAGACGAATGTGGAAAATTAGGTGGACTTACAAGGTAAGCAATGAGGAGTTTCTGCGCAGAATCAGAGAGGAAAGTAATATGTGGAAAACACTGACAAGGAGAAGGGACAGGATGACAGGAAATGTGTTAAGACCTCAGGGAATGACGTCCATGGTACTAGAGGGAGTTGTAGGGGGCAAAAACTGTAAAGGAAGACAGAGGTTGGAATACATCCAGCAAATAATTGAGGACATAGGATGCAAGAGCTGCTCTGAGATGAAGACACTGGCACACGAGAGGAATTCGTGGCGGGTCGCATCAAATCTGTCAGAAGACTGGTGACTCAAATAAAAAAAATGGTACTCCATTCATTCGTTTTGTTATATGGATAGTTTTACATGTAAGTCCATTTAAAGCAAGTTCCCAATCTTTACATCACTGAAGTATTACAAATGTTAGTATGGCCGCTTTATTCTCCGTCGATAAATTGAAGCTAAACTACGAAGGAAAAATCTTACATTATGTGCTACTGATGGATATAAAAACATAGTAGATCGATGAACAGCATACTAGTAAACACTAAGTGTACATTTATTGGACAAATATTACGGATAATCCATTTAAAGAATTTACACCCGTCTCGCCCTTGGTCTGGGAAAGGTTGCAGCCATCAGCTCGAAACTGTTGAAACAATTTAAATTTTGATGTAAAAGTGAGCATTATTCATTATTACTGGTACGTGACATTACCGATAAAATTCAAGCTCTAAGGTTGTGTTACGTTTATCATAACAGTTACGACGATAAACTCAACCTCAGCGTTTTGCATTCGTTACTACTACAGTGAACCGCTAGCAAGAAAACAACTGAATTTCATCCACTAGGATACAGGGACCTGTTTAAACTGTGCACAGCTAATTAGACAAGAAAGGACACCCTGTGTTCTGCGACCTCTTGTAGTTGATTTTCTCCCAAAACGGCTGGAAGTACCACGTGTCTGGTAAGTATACAGGGCGGCAATTATTGAACAATCTGAAATAAAATCATCACAATGGTTTTCGTTAGGACGTTCATGCTTCATGATAGGCCGCGGGGCATGATGGGAATCAGTATGCGAATGCGTAGTTTGGTTTAGCGACTTTCATTTGGATCACTTCGTCAATAAGCAAAATTGGCACATATGGTGGACTGAGAATCCGCATTTCGCGATCGAGGAGTCTTTTTACCCTCAACGGGTGGATGTGTGGTGTGCAATGTCCATTCACGGAATAATCGGTGTTATATTCCTTGATGGCACGGTGACTACCGAACGGTACTTGAAGATTTTGGAAGATGATTTTATCCCCATTATCCAAAGTGGCACTGATTTCGACAAAATGTGGTTCATGCAAGCGTGGATCTTGAACCCATCGAAGGAGGAGATGTTTCATGTCATGGAGGAGAACGTTTGGGCCCGCATTCTCGCTATGGAGTACCCAGAGGCCACTGGCATGGCTTTTTAGATTTATCGACAGCCGTTAATGATATTTTTAATATAGACGTATCGGATTGACGATGTTTTTAAAAATATCAACAGATCTAATTTGAACGGCGTCCACGAAAATCAACTCGGCGTGTTCCCTGTGACCTTAAAGCTCTGTCCTGAACATTTTACGGAAAAGGCAGCATTTCCGTGCGTACAAAACGTAGCTCCTGCAAACTTTGCAGCCACGTTATAGACCCAGACATAATGACTTTTCTAGGAACATGCTATCGAAGAGCCCACAGAAGACAATGGACTGCCCAAAACTGAATATGCGGTGTGGCTTAACGCACAGCACAGTTATTGGAAATTGGAAAGTTCTTTTTCATTTAATTTACCATTATGGTCGCATTTTATCTAGACACTTAGTAACACAGAGTGAGTTGGTCAGTGGTTGGCACACTGGACTCGCTTTCGGATGTCGACGGTTCAAACCCGCGATCGGCAATCCTTATTTAGGTTTTCCGTGATTTCCCAAAATCGGTTCAGGCACGGCGGCCTTTCTTCCCCAACCATCCCTAATTCGAAGGGACTGATGATCCCTCTGTGTGGTCCCCTTCCCCCAGTCACCCAACCAACCAACACACGTTGTAACATTGCGTCGCACCTCAATTGCAGTAATTTCAGCCATGGACAGTGTTTCAGCAAGACGGTGAACAGTCACATTCACATTTATTTGTTCGTCAGTTCTTGGGAGAAATCTGTTCATATGGTCGAACGTAAATACCACATCAAGTGCACAACACCTAACTCCAGATGATGTCTTATTTGTGGGGTCACATTAAGCATCAAGTACTCAGTTCAGCAATTTCTGATATGCGTATTCTTAAGCCACAAAAATGAAATGCTAAAGTGGCAGTAACAGAAGAGGTGTTGGCAAACACGTAGAGAGGAACTGACTATCATCTAGACTTTATACGGTAACGAAAGAAGCACGTCTGAAAATATATCCATAAAAACATTATGAGTTCAGCTTCCACTTACAATAAACCACAAAACTGTATCTTGTATATTTCCTTAAAAATTAATGTTTATAATCAGGGATGGGTTTCATATCCATCCCATAAAATAATCGCTTGTTAATTATAACGAAATGTAACGAATGAAACAGGTTATCTTCAGAACAACCATACAGAGCCTTTCTTGATAATTGAGGACATCAAACAGGTATCGCCTTCACTATAAGTGCTTAAAAATTCGGAATGGAAGCAGTACAATAAGCTGAACACAGAGAAGTGTCAATGTAGTCCTATTGCGTGGAATTTGAGTCAAAAGTGCTCCTAGAATCAATCGTTTGTCTGTCTTGAATTTGTCTGTATCGTTTAAGTTGTAATTACCGCTTCCAGTCATAAATTCACTGCCGGCCGAAATGGCCGTGCGGTTCTAGGCGCTGCAGTCTGGAACCGCGGGAGCGCTACGGTTGCAGGTTCGAATCCTGCCTCGGGCATGTATGTGTGTGATATTTTGAGGTTACTTAGGTTTAAGTAGTTCTAGGGGACTAATGACCTCTGAAGTTGAGTCCCATAGTGCTCAGAGCCATAAATTCACTCTGTCTAACAAATTATGGAAAATAATTACTTCCTTGCCCCCTAGAGGAACTGAAATACGACTGTGAAATTACTTTCGTCTCCCGGCGAAAATATAGCACTAGTAAAGATTTAGTGGTATCATTGAGCCAGTATGTCAAGAAACTCTTCGGTGCGAACTTGACAAACGACTCGAGGTAACCCGCCACTCTTGGCAAAACTTCTCTGACGGAGAGCCAGTGAGGAATGATAACAATCTTAGATCATGAGAGAAGATGTAAGACATGATAGTGTTATACATCCATCGGCTGACATAGGAGTCTCATGAGAAGTCTCATACATATGAGGAAGCCCGGAACAGCACTAAATGAAACATTTAAAAGACATGTGCAAACCAGCCAGACCAGCGCCGAGTAGCAGGTAAGTATATTACATATGTAAATCTTGCCGCACAGACTCAGAAACGAGCAATATCGATTATAGGACTCACGTTCTACAATATATGTATGTAAGTCTGCTTAAAACGAACAGGACACAAGGCTCTCACAGATTTCCAATTATATAGTACACTCAATATGCCGCGAAATCCTCTCCTTTCCTAGCTAAGTTCTGTTGAGCAAGAAGTTATGATAACAGTCCACCGAGATATGGAACACCGCCAGTAACTGTCGCGAGGATGTGACGCTCCAAAAAAAATAAATAAGCGGAGCAACGATATCGGCCACAAGTGATTCAGCCCACTAACACATACAATTTTGACGATGGGCAGCTTGTTATGGCCCAGTGACTGGCAAAGAAGATCTTGGAAACGGTAAAGCTGGTACGATGTTAGCGTGTGACTGTCACGAGCATATATGAAAAGGGCTGAAACAACAGAAAAATGACAATGTGCTGGACATCCACAAACGGGAAATTCGGTAGCTTGTCTGCTACTGCAGTGGTACGACCTTCCCTGATAGGATAAATGCATCATTAGATGACAAGTATGGATTCATATAACATGGCTATCTCTCATAATATACTCCAGATACACATTCGGGGATCGCAAACTACTTGCATCCGAAGATATTCATCAATGTAAATAGATTCTTGATGCTTCGCACTTTAACTGTGGGCAGTGGAGAGTATATGGAGACCAGAAAGATAAGTCGACGTTCAACTCAATTCATTTCTCTGTCGTAGTAATACGGTTTAGCCTTGTCGCCATCGCCACCAGCGATCTTTTTAAATTTTCATATCTTAATGTGCCGCACTCACGATAAAATACCTTTTCGTATCGTTCGTTATCTCTGGGTGCAATCGAAGGAATAACTCACTCCATATTTTAATCTGTATGTACTAACGTGAGGTTGGATTCTCAGATGTACATGCAATATTTTAATCTCTGCTGGCGACTAAACTCACATAACAAGAATTCACCAGAGATCCTACATTTGATTGGTACTTCAGCGTGGTTGCACCTCTGAGTCGCAATGTTAGAGCTCACATGATATATTAAATTCTGCTCCGAAATTTAATTATGCACCTCAAGATATTTAAATAAGTGCACAATTCAAGCTTAGTTCAACAATTAGTTTAAAGTTTGTCTCTTCTTACATATCCGAGTTAATTCACGGAAAATCAGCCTCCATTATCGTAGCTTCTAGAACCATCTTGCGTGAAATTTAATCTGAGAGAACTTTTTTTACCAACTGAAAACTTGACTTCTCATTCAAATATCGGAGTTCTAAGTTAATTATACTCTTTCAGGAAATTGATGATTGTATTCAGTGAACATATTTGCTAAAAGCACATCTCAAGTGTCCTTAAATAAATTTTAAAAAACTTCACAACATTTTATTTGCATCTTCTTGTATTAATAATTGTTATATAAATTCAACGTATGACTACAGAATTCACGTTACTCGACAGGGGCAGTTGGAGTCCGTTATACAAACTCATCCAGACTGGTTCCATACAATTTGCAGTTCATTATTTCATTTTTTTATTTCTAAAAAATCCCGGCAACCTTCTTTGTCCCTGTGCCTGTTGACCATGTGGTGAACCCGTACAGTGCCTGCAATGGCTGACGAGGAGGCGGAAGACTGCCGTTGTCACCACCTGCTTTCAGCGCTTCTTACGAAACAGACATCCTTTGAGGTTTACTGGTGTGGATTACAATAAATATGAACAAAGCTTATTAGCTAAAATATTCACAATCTTTACGTACAATACATCTATAACGTGGGCAAGGTAGGTGATAATCTCACGACAGCTGTTTGTCACATGTCCCTATGTAAAGTACGACATGCGGTGATCTGCGCTCATCTGACGACAGAGTATAGCGCTGTTGCAGACCAGAGGTTTGGATCGCATCGATCAGTACACATTCTTTAACAATGGGCTCCTCAGCACATAACCCCTATAGACTTGTCCAGGCGAAAGAGTTCCCAAACGAACTACACGATATACCACAGATATTCTACATTGGGCGGCATCCAGACTGTATGCTACCACAAAAAATAACACTGTAATGTGGTTACTGGGACAATTTGTTACATAAGTAACATCAGACGAGATAACAAATTTACCTACATGGAAATGATCTTCCGTAAAAGCAATAGGTTCGGTAACGGACAAATTTGTTTGGTAAATGCGGGAAATAACATTTGACAAACTTTGGAGAGGGTAATGCGATGAAGGACTGGTGCAAGACAGGGAATACAACAATATACTTTACAAGAAGAAATTTAAGTTTGAAAACAAACTAATTTTACAATCCAGTATCGATTTTCTTATTGTTATACTTTTCGCCTTTAAATCATTACCACCTGCATTGACTTCTCATGTATATGATGTACAACTGTTAATGAAATTATTTATTTAAAAAGTAAAAAAAAGTATTATGTGTTCCCACCCTGACACAAAGACATCCTGAATTACAGCTGCAGCGAGCTATGGATCATAGAAATTGGACAGTGTGTCTGTGCAAATCACGTTTTTTGTCACGCCAGGTCGATGGTAATGCCTGGATACCCCGTGATCCAGAGCAAAGGCCGCTCAAAGCATTGAATGTTTTATTCATTGTTGTTAATGACAGGAATTGCTATACTGTTATTTCAACAAAGTATATATTTAAGTGCAGGAGGCACATCCCAATAAGAATGAAAAACACGCAGGCAGATCAATTTCTGACCTAACAAGAGAACCAAACCATCTGCTCTATTGTTGAGTATCCAACCACGCTTTAGTATTCTAGTAACCCTGTGCACTTAGTGGATAACTGGCACGCACCTCTAATCTTGTGACATTGTTCTGACCACTTGGAGACCAAAGTTTTCGCATTTGTACTGTGAATGTTTCGCTAAATCTGTCGTCAAAACAGATGTTTGACCTTCAGAGTGAATGTCCATTTTAAGTAAAAGCAAACTAAGCTGCGATCGTAAACAGCATGTCACGAACAATTGGGATCCAAATCGTCAAGAATTATTAGTAAGACATAAGGAAGGAAATCAAGATTACATTTTTCCCTCCCAAAAGGTTTGTTATGCAATTTTATTCTCCTATATGCACACTCGTTCATCACATGTAAAATAGAGTCATCTGAAGACTATGCGTTCGACAACAAACGACATACATTCTATAAATAAAACAATGAAATCTGTTCGTATTTATGTATTCATTGACATTTCGTATTTCATTCATCAGTTTTCTGACTGGTTCGATGCAGCTCGCCACGAATTCCTCTCGTGTTCCAATCTTTTCATGTCAGAGTAGCAGCTCCACTCCCTGTCCTCAATTATTTCTTGGATATACAGGGTGAATCACTGTACTGCACACCTTGCGGAAGTAGAAAGTGCTGTTGAAGTGATGGATTGGTAGTCCGGGGCTCGTATTGTTAGCCAATAGAAATATTATACTAATATTTAGAAAGCGTATTTTTGTGTGAACATACACTTATTAAATGGAATAATTCATACTGACATTAACAAACTAAAAGTTGGGTAAATTAGAATGTCAGTGGCGTTTGTTGCAGGATTCCAGTGTACTCGTTTATGAGATGTCTTATTTTCAAAAGTTTCCGTACAGACAATTTTACAATACATGAGGTAACAGTCAGTAAAGAACATAATAGGGTGCATAACTGGTTATGTTGATTGTGACCAGTAACGAGACAGCAGTCCATCACAGATTGTGTTCAAAATGGCAGCAGCAGCAGCAATACGCGCTTCTAGTCTGGAATAGAACGACTACTGCAAACGCGCCAGCATTTCAGCGGAGATGTTGTAGGGAAGCAGCCTACTCACGCTGTAGTAAATTCACATCAGTTTCCATTGTGTGCCAGCCAGTCTGCTGTAACTAGCTCTGACGTCATAAATGTTGCGCAATACCTTAAAAATCAAGCAAATGACCTAAAACTTTTCTAGCATGTCAGGAATAATACTAAATTAATGTGTGTTAAATATCAGTTCGACAACTTCAGCCATTTTCGAAATTTGGACGTTTTTCTAAAAAAATCATTGGCGCAACAGAAAAGAGCTAGAGATTTCAAAATTTACATTTCGATTCATCTTTCATAATGATTTAATAAAAACAGTACTTTGGATTTCACAAATTAAGATTTTAGTGGAAATTCATGGTTTTCTGATTTTCGTCTCAAAACTGAAGGAAGCAAGATAGATTAAGTAGACTAATAAATAAGGCTAGGATGTTTAGATTTAAATAAGTTGGAGGTCCGCTATGACTATGAAGATGTGAAAAGTTTCTTTTGAATACCTATAAAATTATAGCGATAGCGGATCTCAAAAGGGCCAGTTCAGAGCTCATCTACTGCATGCAGTGTAATTAAATTAATTCTCTCGCCCAAAATATTTAACTTAGCCACGTCAAAATTTTATTATCAATACTTACCTGCATGCTGAATGCACGTTTAAATTAAGAGCTTCATCGGCCCTCAGCAAAAGAAGCTATTAATTATTATGTAACTTGAAGTGGTGCGTTACTAGCCCAGCGGCTAGTCGGGAGAGCCGATTTGATCAGGCGTTCCCTTAGCCGTCCGCACCGCGGCTTTATATATAAGAACGCTGCGCGAGGAAGGAAGGCCCCAGTTCTCTCCAGATGCTGAATGACACGCCATCTGTGTCGGGAGTCGCGTCGCATCAGTGTCACTGCTACAAACAGCCTCAGGTGCCGTATTAAGTTACTAGAGATACGCGGAACCATGAAAACATTTCAAGTGAAGTGTTAATTCTGGGATGATTTTCATTATCTAGCTTCAGTTTGCGTATTGTCGTATTTTCACGTGCCGTCGCGGGACAGACATTCTACCAAATATTTAGCGTGGCGTTTGATGAAATATTTTCTTCAAATTATGGGGAGCATTCTTTTTAACATTTAATTCGGACATTTATAGTTGCATCAGCGCATTAGACTCTGAACTGCTCTGTTAATTAGCTTGTAGGGATACTTGTGTTTTTATCAGTGAATTTCAGAATATACTCAACTATTTTGGAAAACCGTTTTTGATTAGAAATCCCGGACAATCTCCTAATTCCTCAGAGCTATAAGCTGCAGCTATATTGTTATTCTCAGATGAAACGGGCACTAGGATCTCTAATTACTAGCTCCACGTTTTGTTAAATCACTTTCTGGGTGCTAAAAAGTAAATAGAGAGCCAGTGTTGAGAATGGCGAAAGACAGCATTAACAACATTCTAAAAGCCAGAACTGATTCAACATGCAAGCATACACAGCAATTAGATTTATTTTTACAAATTATTCGCCGCCCCACATATGGTGCATCGGCCGGGAAATGTTACAACATTCAAACAAGGATACAACAGTAAATGTTCCAACTTATTCGCCGCCCCACATATGGTGCATCGGCCAGGAAATCAACAATGTGAAAGTGATTTTTAACTATTCGGATTCGCGAGTGGAATGCGACACGCAGCTGAGTAATAGAACAGTGAAAGTGTTACGTGTGCATGTGGACGACGCAATTGGATTAACAACACATCTGGATTGACGGAGCTGGCACTGAGTCTAGCGGTGCTGCCGGCATCGGGAGAAGCCAGTCTCGCCGCACCGCATTCGTCCGCTGGAGCAGCCGGCGCAGAGCCTGCAATTGCGGGCCACGCAAACACACAACAGCCGTCGGAGAGCCGTCTGCAGTTCAACGTGCCACGTCGCATCAGGAATCCTGGTACGCCGCGCCGGTAACGCCATACGTCGTGCAGAAGGAACTAAGTTAAGTGAAAAGCTGTTAAAAATTTTACTAACCTGCACTAAAAGACTGTCGGCGATGGAACCGCTAAAAGAAACTGAGGTTAATCTTATATCAGAACCTATGTCTGTTGAGGGAACTGTAAATCCAGACAACGTTTCAAGTATAAACATGCATGAAAGTAGTAATGTTAAATTGAAAAATGAAGTATTGTCTCCTGACAATAGTGTGCGAAGGGGCAATGATTCAATAATAGAGACCCCTGTAGTATAGCGGAAAGTAGAAATTGTAAATTTATTGGATGATAGTTTCTCTGATGAATTAAAAATGAAACAGTCATCAGAGATGGTAGAGTTTAAGAAGGAGAAGTTAGATATGACTAATCAGTCAGAAGTTTCATTTAATTTTGATGATTCTGGTATTGGAGCTAGTTATTTGTCACCTTAGTGTGATAAAAAGCCAGCTAGTGAGCAACCAAAAGATGCTGGGGCTGTTGATTTAAATGTTATATTACAAGCAATAGCTGCCAGTCAAACAAATTTTAATAAATGGTTTGAGGCAATGGACAATAAATTAGAATCCAAGAATGCAGAATTAAAATCTAATATAATTGAGGTAAATAACAGGATTGTGGCCAGTAAAACTAATTTTAATAAACGATTGGAGGTAATGGACGACACCTTCAAGGCTGGTTGCAATAAGTTGAAAGAGGATCTAGACAGTTTGAATTATAAAACTGATTACAACCATGAGGATATTAAGAAAAAGGTTGCTCAACACTTTTCTGAAATGTATAAAACAGTAAAATCCGAAGTTGCTGAGGTTCGCAAAGACTTCCAAATGGAAGATGCGAAGCTGGAGCACAAGTTAACAGAAAAGATCGAGGCGGAATCTGAACTGTGCTCAGATAGGTTTAAAGATGTTAATATAAAAGTAAACATATGTCAAGCAGATATAGATGCAATCAAAACTGATACTACTCATATTGTACAAAGAGTAGAAAATGTTGAAATGAAAGTAGAAAATATCAGTACTAACATTGCTAACATTGAGAGTAAAGTAGCTTCAGTAACTTCTGGTAATGGTAGTATACAACAAGTTGTAGCTGCAAACGCCGCTTTTATCGGGTGTCGGCAGTTCTTGCGGTTCGATCCAGATAAAAATATCCATCCGCTAGATTTCTGGAACGATTTTGAAGATGTGATTCCACCAACTTGGTCTGAGCGAGAGAAAATCTCATTTGTTAGAAGCCATTTAGCAGGTGACGCCATGCATTGGTCAGCTGATGTTATGTTGAAGTGTAAAACATTAGCGGAGTTTAAAAAAGCTTTCATTAATGAGTATTGGTCTAGCAATAAGCAAAATGAAGTGTTGAGAGAATTTTGGAGTGGAAAACGCTTCAATGCAGGCAAGGAGTCCATTAAAGAGTTTGCTAGGTCATGGATTTCACGTTTGTCACATTTGGACGAAAAGCTGAAACCTGAAATGATAATACTAGGTCTTGAAGCCAAACTCCCATGGTATTGGCAAACTACAATTATATCAGCCCCTAGAGACAATCTGGATCGTTTCATTGAGTATTTGGAACGTGTAGAACGTGTTGCTGCCAATGAGGAGCAAGCACGTAATAACCGAAATGCCAATAACAATAATAGTAATTTTAGGGACGAGCAAAATGGCAATGTAAACATCAGAACAGTAGATGTTCGCCATTCTAAGAGAGGTAGGAATTGGGGAAATAATTATCAGAACCAACAATGGCGTCCAAGGGATAATAATTTTGTTCCAAACAGAAATATGCAGGTAAACAACAGTACGGAAAGCAATGCTATGCCAGTTAACTATAATGAAAATAAAGGAAACAGTAGTAGGCCGAGGCAGGAAAACTAGTTCCCATCTATGAGGACACTGGCGCTCACAAGGCGGTTACTTTTCCTAAGCCAGTAGTTACGGGAATTGGTAAGACAGATCAGAATACTCAAACTGAACATGTGGATGAAGAGTCGGTAGCATCTAAGAATACAACAGAAATATTAGATCACTCACAGTATTTGATAGATACCGTGTTAGACACGCTTTCTAAGTGGGAAGAGAAAGAGGAGGCGCAGCAGTGTAACGATTGGGAGGAGCTACAAAATACTGAATTGACAGGTGAAGAAGCAGAAGAAATTCATGCTTATATTTCGATGAGGATGATGTGTTCTTATCTAAAGTGCCTGTGCAGGATGTTGATAATGTACTAATAGATTTAGGACAGGAGGTAAGTGAGAATGTAGAGGGTAGGCTGTTGAGGGTCGATGAACCCAGTAGCTGTGACCAGTTGTCACTTGAGAAGGAAACCGACGATAATGGTAAAAGTGGTTTAGCTGTAACTAGTGTTATGCCCGGTCTGGAGACGCAGAATCGCTCAGACTACAGTAATTTGGGTTATGTTCAGCAAACTAAATGTAATGAAGTCGTGCGGTGTTTCGATTTAAAATTAATAGACCGGCTGGAAAAGGCAGCTGAAAATGTAATTCAGGAAACCCCTACACACTGTGACCTAAATGTAATGAAGACAGATGTTGATCACTTTAGTTGGAGACAAATCCAAAATGAACTATTAGATGAATTTGAGGAACCACCTGTACAACCTAGAATAAGTCACCCTATAATAATAGTGAATATGTTGGGTATCAATGTACGTTGTCTCTTAGACAGTGGAAGTGAGGTGAGTGCAATATCTCAGTCCTTCTTTGATGCATTACCTGGTAAAGACAAGCTTACAGTGATGAGGGTATCAGGACTAAGAATAATTGGTGCTACTGGCAAGGTGTCAAAAACGGTAAAGTAAGAAGCTTTGCTGCCCTTTAACATTAATGGTAATTTAATTGATCATCCATGTTTAATTGTAAACAATCTCAGTATTGAGGTTTTAATTGGCATAGATTTATTGTCGAAATATCAGAGTGTTGTTGACTTTGAAAGAAGCCAGTTAAAAATGGTCTTGCCAATAACCGGAGTAATTATAGTACCTTTTAGTGATAAACATGTAGTAACTGATGATGAAACTTGGGAGCTGCCTATACGAGTTCTGAAAAATAGGAGGTATTGGGACGAAGGTGTTAATCTTAGTAACAGTAAGCTGAACACAGAAGAAGAAGAAGAAGCAATTATTTTAGAAAAAATAGAAGCTAAATTGCAGGAAATCGATAAGATTTCAGCCAATCAGAAGGAAGAACTGAGACAGGTTCTAAAAAGGCATCATAAAGTATTTTCAGATCGACGTGGCGTGGTCAAAGGTTATGAATGAATGCTGTAGGGAGGAGGTTGTTCTGTAACCTCTACACAGTGTGGCAGCTGTGCAGTCCCAGCTGTCTGAGATCTTCTTTCCCTTTCAGGTCTCACTCATTCTTCCTCTTTCCTGTCCTCAAAAATTTCGACCTCTTCTTTCATACATTAAATTTTCCGGTATGGTTATCAATACAGCATTGAACCAATGAATGCTGTAGGGAGGAGGTTGTTCTGTAACCTCTACACAGTGTGGCAACTGTGCAGTCCCAGCTGTGTGAGATCTTCTTTCAGGTCTCACTCATTCTTCCTCTTTCCTGTTCTCAAAAATTTCGACCTTTTCTTTCCAAATAATAAAATTTTCCGTTATGACTATCAAGCCAGCATTAAGCTAAGGAATGCTGTAGGGAGGAGGTTGTTCTGTAACCTCTACACAGTGTGGCACCTGTGCAGTCCCAGCTGTGTGAGATCTTCTTTCCATTTCAGGTCTCACTCATTCTTCCTCTTTCCTGTCCTAAAAAAAATTTCGACCTTTTCTTTCCAGACATAAAAATTTTCTGTCATGGCTATCAAGCCATGAGTTATGTAACCATTCTATCTACCGATTAGTGAAGAAAAATACCTAATGTGACAAACCTAATAGTGACAAACAATAGAGAAGTATGACGTAATTAAGATACAAATGTATTTGAGTAACAATTATGTATAGTACCCTGGTAATATAGTAAGTACAAAGTGTTGATTTATTGGAAATGGTCCACCAACAGTAATTTAAAAATGTATATGAATTCATGTACAAGCAGGATCTGAAGTGGTAGTGAAACCTAGTGTATGCATTAGAACTAACAAAGAAATAGTAAAAGAGATTGCTTAGTGTTAGGAAAAATATGCAGATAAGTTGTAAGATTAAACTCACCTGGTGTAGCAAGGAAAGGCAGTGTAATAGAATGGAGCAGTGTTTGTGGTTGAGACGTGAAGGACACGTCCCTGAAGTATTTATAAGGTTGGAGCTTGCCATTATTTTAGTGTAGTGTGTGACAGGATACACCTACACGTATTGAGGTTATGAGTTGGAGGCGTGAATGCGACCATAGGTACCCTTATGTTAGGTGAGACAGAGCAGCTCATGGTGTGCTATAGGTTTAAGGAATTTAGCATTACGCTCGTCCATAATTACTTGATGCACTTTAGTGGTAGGTCTGAGAGAGACTACCTGAGGTTTCAGCGTCCGATCGAGTAGAAATGGATTGCCACGTGAGCAAACTAATCAGCTGCAATACACTATGAATATGAAATAAATGTGCTATCCTATACTTTAAATATTAATAGAGTGAGTGTTAAATAAGTACATACACTAGCAAAATAAATAAATAACATACTGACAGATGTGAAACATTATTTTAGCTCAGCATAAATACACTCCAAAGTAAGTAAGTACCTAATTGCAGATGTGGAACTGACAACAGCAGAGGACCAATAAGTGTATTTAGTAGTCAACTAAACGTAGTGTGTTTTGAACACTCACAACTGTACTATTACCAAAAGTTACTCGCATGTACAAAGAAGCTGAGAAAACAACCACTAATCATACTCATACTATCTCTAAGAATAAGGTAATCGAAGATGAGTCAGTTAACTGCTTAAAATACAAATGTATCAGGAATGTACCGAGCATTGGTTCAGTGTTCCGGCCCAGAAATAATAAATTCAGATTAAATATGATTTATGATTGTATGCCTTAGGAGCATAAATTTTCTCTAGTACATGACTAAAGGCGTTTTGAGCCATTTGTTTAACGATTTTATGACAATTAAGTAACCGCGAGAGTAATACTGAAAAAGTTCTGTTAACTTTGTTCCAGCAAAATATTGAAGGATAAAATGTATATATCCCCATTTCATTGTGACCCACCCATAGATATTAAGTGAACAGAGTCTGAGGCACTCTTTTTGTTTGTTCTACAGGACAAACCAGATAATGGCAGCCTGGTAGCTGCGTGAAAGCGTGGAGTGACTTGGACACAACTCACAGGGACCCCTCCCCTTTCCCCCATGTAATTTAGAGAGAACGTGAAGGACGCACACCATAGCAACTTCCCCTCCTCTACCCTTGTGAATGGAAGTGTAGGACGCCAGCCAAAGCGGCTACAACCACGTGTGTAAAAATTATTTGTGAACTTTTCTTTCAGGTTTAGAAAAGACTGCTAAGAGATAATCATCTGCTTATGTATCATGTTATTTTCTTTGAATTTGTGTATGTAAAAATGTATTTAATGTATTTAATGGATCTCAGATTTTCATAATTTTTCAATTTGTATTTGTTTGTTTGTCTAAGGCAATATGTATGCCAAAATATTTCATTTACTTTGCTTAAAATTTTGAGTAATGACATTGTTTAAAAAGGCATGAACATGCCCACAATTTAAATAATTAATGTAGGTAATCAGTTTTCTTTAATGTTTCTACATGTTTATACGAGGCCTATTCAGAAAGTAAGCTCCGATTGATTGCCAAATTGAAACCACAGTGAACATCAGAAATGGTTTACTTGTAACAATTAGCTACACCTTTCAGCTACTTCTCTACGTAGTCGCCGTTCTGACTTAGACTTTTGTCATAGCGTTGTACCAAATTTTCAATAGCCTCATCATAGAAGGCAGCCGCCAGTGCTTTCCGCCAATTCTCCACGCTGGCCTACACCTCGTTGTCTGTGTCAAAATGTTGTCTTCAAAGACAGCGATTCATGTGACCAGAGATGAAACTGAGGGGGAGACAATTGCGGACTGTATTGTGGGTAATCTAACATTTCCATTTGAAAACGATGCAGGAGCATCTTCATTGCCCCTGCAGAATGCGGCTGAGAATTGTCATGAAGACGAAACAGCACGACAGTTATGTAATGTTAGCTGCATAGCTTCAGGCGAAATTTCTCACCAGGCCCTCGTACTTGGCGGCAGACACTATTTTCTAGACATCTTTACGCACTCACTGCGAGCTCAGAAATGAGAAGAGAGACGTGATGCTAACTGGGGTTATACTAGAGACACTAACCAACACATCTGTGCAAAGCTTTATCGGATTTTCATAGCCGTTTCCATTTCGCGACCGATCGGAGCTTACTTTCTGAACGCCCCTCGTATTTCAATTTTGATTTTTCATAGGGAGTTAAACTGTACTCTTGCTTCCCTTTTTGTAATTAAATTTTTTTTCTCATTCATTAACATTCATAAACAAAAAATTTAAGTAGAGGGTGATGTAAGGAAGCAGCCCACTCATGCTGTAGTAAATTCACATCAGTTTCCATTGTGTGCCAGCCAGTCTGCTGTAACTAGCTCTGACGTCATAAATGTTGCGCAGTACCTTAAAAATCAAGCAAATAACCTAAAACTTTTCTAGCATGTCAGGAATAATACTAAATTAATGTGTGTTAAATATCAGTTCGATAACTTCAGCCATTTTCGAAATTTGGACGTTTTTCTAAAAAAATCATCGGCGCAACAGAAAAGAGCTATAGACTTCAAAATTTATATTTAGATTCATCTTTCATAATGATTTAATAAAAACAGTACTTTGGATTTCACAAATTAAGATTTTAGTGGAAATTCATGGTTTTCTGGTTTTCGTCTCAAAACTGAAGGAAGCAAGATAGATTAAGTAGGCTAATAAATAAGGCTAGGATGTTTAGATTTAAATAGGTTGGAGGTCCGCTATGTCTATGAAGATGTTAAAAGTTTCTTTTGAATACCTATAAAATTATAGCGATAGCGGATCTCAAAAGGGCCAGTTCAGAGCTCATCTACTGCATGCAGTGTAATTAAATTAATTCTCTCGCCCAAAATATTTAACTTAGCCACGTCAAAATTTTATTATCAATACTTACCTGCGTGCTGAATGCATGTTTAAATTAAGAGCTTCATGGGCCCTCAGCAAAAGAAGCTATTAATTATTATGTAACTTGAAGTGGTGCGTTACTAGCCCAGCGGCTAGTCGGGAGAGCCGATTTGATCAGGCGTTCCCTTAGCCGTCCGCACCACGGCTTTATATATAAGAATGCTGCGCGAGGAAGGAAGGCCCCAGTTCTCTCCAGACGCTGAATGACACGCCATCTGTGTCAGGAGTCGCGTCGCATCAGTGTCACTGCTACAAACAGCCTCGGGTGCTGTATTAAGTTACTACAGATACGCGGAACCATGAAAACATTTCAAGTGAAGTGTTCATTCTGGGATGATTTTCATTATCTAGCTTCAGTTTGCGTATTGTCGTATTTTCACGTGCCGTCGCGGGACAGACATTCTACCGAATATTTAGTGTGGCGTTTGATGAAATATTTTCATCAAATTATGGGGAGCATTCTTTTTAACATTTAATTCGGACATTTATAGTTGCATCAGCGCATTAGACCCTGAACTGCTCTGTTAGTTAGGTAGTAGGGATACTTGTGTTTTTTATCAGTGAATTTCAGAATATACTCAACTATTTTGGAAAACCGTTTCTGATTAGAAATCTCGGACAATCTCCTAATTCCTCAGAGCTATAAGCTGCAGCTATATTGGTATTCTCAGATGAAGTGGGCACTAGGATCTCTAATTACTGGCTCCACGTTTTGTTAAATCACTTTCTGGGTGCTAAAAAGTAAATAGAGAGCCAGTGTTGAGAACGGCGAAAGACAGCATTAACAACATTCTAAAAGCCAGAACTGATTCAACATGCAAGCATATACAGCAATTAGATTTATTTTTACAAATTATTCGCCGCCCCACATATGGTGCATTGGCCGGGAAATGTTACAACATTCAAACAAGGATACAACAGTAAATGTTCCAACTTATTCGCCGCCCCACAATGTCCTAGCATTCTGCAGTAATATATCGTTGCATATAATCAGGTGTATCTGCTACGTCCTTATAGACCGCGTCTTTCAGTTTACCCCACAGGAAAAAATCCACATACGTCAAATCCGGGTTATTTGCCGGCCAAGGTAGAAGCCCTCTGCATCCGATCAAACAATTTGAAAAAAAAAAAAGAACATGGAGACATGCTGTAGTACTTCATGTACTACGGGCTGGACAGCCATCATGCTGGTATCACAGGTTCCTCCTAAACTGCAGGGTAATGTCTTCTAGCACCCGTGGACGATGGTGTGTTAGAAGGCTCCGAGCGATAAATGTGCATGTTCCGTCTACGAAAAGCGGGCCTATGAGCTAGCTGATGGTTCAATATCACACACCACACATTTACACACCACAGACGTTGACGTTCCACCTGACGAAGGGAATGGGGTTTGTCAATACAACAGTAGTGCATGTTTCGCCGGTTTGCCTGGCCATGATCGGCAAATGTGGGTTCATCACTAAGAACGTACATACTGAGTAGCCTGCCTTAATTCCCCTGTACAGATGTTAACACGATTCTCATAATCGTTTCCATGCAAATCTTGATGGAGAGATATGTGACAGGGATGGAAGCTATGTCGATGGAAAATGCGTAGGATACTGGCTCATCACACTTCCTTGTGCGACTGCGCGGAGCTAACGTGCAAATCGACTGAAACAGCAGCAAGAACATTAATTTCCCCCTCTTCCCCCGCCACATGTTTCCTTCTGTTACTTTGTCTAGGTGTTATATTACCACACTCACGTAACTGGTAGCAGATGTTGATAAATAATTGCCGAGATGGTTGGCGTTTACTGGGATACCTTCCCGCATACACTGTACAAGAACGAACTACATGCTTCCTACACGCTCCATACACCCTGACCGTGTCGGATTTTTCTGCACTGGTAAGTCCCACCATCTGCTGGTTGGGCTGTCACACACTGTTGACTAGCAGGTCTCAATCCACTCAAGGAACACATAATCACTCTGTAAACAAACGTAACAACCTCGTGCCTAGTAACTACGCAGGTTCAATGGCACAAACAAGTTTCGGTGTGGACACTTTTGCAGATACTCTTAAAACTACTCGCATCAGGCCCCTGCAACAAACATTAATAATATTCCAATATACCCTGCTTTTAGTTTATTAATGTCACTGGGATCGTTTCATTTGAAAAGTGGATGTTTGCAATAAGATACAATTTCTTAGCTCTACAACAGTCTGTTTCCTGGCTAACAATGCAGGCCTTTGACTACCAATCCACTCTGAGGAACTGCACATCATTAGCGCTTTCCAAATCCACAATATTTGCAGTCCACATTTTACGTGATCACCCTGTATTCCAGTCTCTCCCTTCCCCTGCAGCTTTCATCCTCTGCAGCTCCCTGTAGTACCATGGAAACTTCCACGATGTGTTAACGCATCACCTACCATCCTTTCATTTTTTGTTATCAGTTTATTCCACAGATTATTCGTCGACATTGTGAAGAGCCTCATCATTGCTTATCTTATCTGCCCATCTAATTTTCAACATTCCTCTGTCGTAACTCATCTGAAACGCTTCTATTCTCCTCTTTTCTTGTTTTCCCACAGCCCACGTCTCACTACCACACAGTGTTGTGGTCCAAACGTACATTGACAGAAATTTCTTGCTCAGATTAAGGCCATAATTGTTATTAACAGACTTCTCTTGGCTAGGAATGCCCCTTTTGTCTATTTTTATGTCTATCATGCTTCGGCTATCAAATGTTGTTTTCCTCCCAAGGTAGCAGAATTCCTTAAAACCCTCTCGCTGCTACAATCGTGCTCTTTGCATTCCGTGCTGTGGCTGCTCTTGTCATGTCTTTACTGTTCGTCAGGTGCCGGTGCCTGCGCTGCGAGACGGTGTTCCGGTAGATATGGAATACTTATTATCCGATTTTTCGAAAAGTATAAAAATTTTGATTTTTTCACACCTTGCAGCCTGTCATCGTCACTTAGTAGAGGACTGAATTTCTTTTCATAAATAAAATATCGTGTGACTAGGGTCTCCCATCGGGAAGACCGTTCGCCAGGTGCAGATGTTTCGATGTGACGCCACTTCGGCGACTTGCGCGTCGATGGGGATGAAATGATGATGACTAGGACATCACAACACCCAGTCCCTGAGCGGAGAAAATCTCCCACCCAGCCGGGAATCGAGCCCGGGCCATTAGGATTGACATTCTGTCGCGCTGACCACCCAGTTACCGGGGGCGGACATTTCCTTTCATTATATACCATAGTTAAGGTGCTGCATCAAATTAAGTACAGCATTGCCCAAAGTTTTAAAATTCTTGCAGAGTTTAAAAACGTATTGGGTAAACTGTATGTATCGTTGATTTTAACTGAGGACTGCTGCAAATGACAAGTAGATAAGGTATCGAAGTTTTATTTAAAGCTGAGGGTAGAAGGACATCTCATTTCGTTCTCGAGTTAATGGGTTTTACGTCCGAAGGACGTCTCGATCGAAGCGCCTTTTCAAGTCCTAGGTCAACTCGAACCATGTTGACAAGACAATTGTCATGCCTCATAAACGATTCAAGATATCAAAACGAGGTTGACTGCAAATGATACTACGTAGTATGTTTTGTGGTAATTATTCTAAGGTTTCTTGCTCACCGAGATATGGAACTAACACGTCCGCAGCAGTGAGAGGCCGCCGGTTCAGGACACATTCTGACACGCATGACACAGCAGGAAAGTGCAGGCGGCGTGCTTATACACCTCAAAACACCTGGGGAACATCGTAGCAGGTTGTTTACGCACACCCGTAACAGTGTAGGGCTTAAATCCATCTACATAATGGTCTCCAATTTTGATGTGAAATTTATCGCTAAACTCACTCTGCTGGTGCTCCTTATTACTTTTTCTCTTTATCATCCATCTCAAACTGTACTTATTAAACTTTTTATTCCAAACAACACGTCTGGTAATAACTCTACACTTCTGTGTACTATAAATGCGAAAGTTTATGTGTGTGTGTGTGTGTGTGTGTGTGTGTGTGTGTGTGTGTGTATGTATCTGTGTGTGTGTGTGTGTGTGTGTGTGTGTGTGTGTGTGTGTGTGTGTGTGTGTGTGTGTGAGAGAGAGAGAGAGAGAAAGAGAGAGAGAGAGAGAGAGAGAGAGAGAGAGAGAGAGAGAGAGATAGACATAAAGAGAGAAAAAGAGTATGTTTGTTACTCCTTTACGAGGAATTTTGTGAATTAAGACAAGAGTTACCTTATAATGTCGATATCTACCACACCAAGGGGTGTGGGAGGGGATGAAAAGGAAGTGTAGCCCACGACGCCAAATACCCGTATGTTAGTTATCCAGTATCTGAGAATGGCAGCACTTACAAACTTGCCACAAGCTGTATAGATAATTTCAAACTTTTTCTCGCTGACAACCCTCACATAACGAAGATGGAAAATAAGTTTATCACATACTACATTTTCACGGTAAATGCAGTAAAACTGTCGCATGAAGCATGACGTTCTGATTCATTACTCATTTACTACTAAATGTGCTCGTGACACATTTTGCAGGCAGAATTCATACATACCACTGAATGCACCAGCAAAATTATATCATTGTTCTACAAATTGTGAAGGAGATGTGACATCATCAACAGTGTGATACGTGAAAAAATGCCACATAATGTATGACTCTTAAATTTATTACGTCTGTGCTACTAACTCTATTCGTTACACGTTTTACGTGTAGTATCCACACGTATCGTTGAACGTATTTAGAAAATTATATCAGTGTACGGCACTTAGTTCATGAGATGTGACGTCAAATCCTGAGATGCTTGAAACACTGTCGCGTCATGCATGATGTTTTAATTTATTACTTCTTTACAACTGACTCTTTTCACAATATTTCGCTGACAGTAGCCACACATACCACTCGGTGTACTTGCAAATTTGTGTCGTTGTAAGACATAGTTTCGGAGATGCAACGATACAAAAATTGAGCTGCGTAAATATGAAGCTTCAGGGCGTATTTCACTAGTGACACAGGTTAAATATTTGTGCACATACGTGCTAAATTCGTTAAATACATGAGACATGCATTTGAAAGATGCGTACGCGGCCAACGCTCTTTCTAAGCACCTGAAATGATTTCAGTCCAATTTGTTACGATCTGGAAAGTAATACTGTGGCCGTAAGAAACATCCTTCTCTTATTGGGGCGGGGATGATAACATCGAGAGAGAAGGAGGGAGGAGAAAATTGGCAGAGGGAGAAGGTGGAGATGGAAACAGATATGGGGAGTATGGTGTCACCGCCAGACACCACACTTGCTAGGTGGTAGCCTTTAAATCGGCCGCGGTCCGTTAGTATACGCCGGACCCACGTGTCGCCACTATCAGTGATTGCAGACCGAGCGCCGCCAAACGGCGGGTCTAGAGAGACTTACTAGCGCTCGCCCCAGTTGTACAACCGACTTTGCTAGCGATGGTTCACTGACAAAATACGCTCTCATTTGCCGATACGATAGTTAGCATAGCCTTCAGCTACGTCATTTGCTACGACCTAGCAAGGCGCCATTACCAGTTACTATTGATACTGAGTCATGTGCAGTCGAGAGCGACGCTCATCATTAATGCATTAAAGTTAAGTATTCCAGCAGCTACGTCCGTTTTTCTAAAGTCCAATTTCCTTGTCCTGTTCCAGACCTCACGCCAGCCTGCGTGAGCTAAAACGCGTGCCTTTCGGCTTCCTCTAGTAAACAGGTGTTGGCTCTCCTGCCAACCCACAACAGGGAGGGGGAAATTGAAGGGGCGAGGGGGACGAGGAAATGAACAGGCGAAGGGAAGAGATGGGGAGCGATAGGGGAGAGAAGGAGACGGAAACAAAAGACTAGATGAACAGAGACAGGAGAGGGAGGTCATGATCGCTAAGAGGGCAATGAGGGGATTAGGGGATGGACGGAGAGGGGGCAGGAGGAGAAAGGGGAGTAGGAGTAGGGAGGAGGAGGAGATGGACAGAGAAAGGGGAGTAGGAGTTGGGAGGAGGAGGAGATGGACAGAGAAAGGGGAGTAGGAGTTGGGAGGAGGAGGAGATGGACAGAGAAAGGGGAGTAGGAGTTGGGAGGAGGAGGAGATCGACAGAGAAAGGGGAGTAGGAGATGGGAGGAGGAGGAGATGGACAGAGAAAGGGGAGTAAGAGTTGGGAGGAGGAGGAGATGGACAGAGGAAGGGGAGTAGGAGTTGGGAGGAGGAGGAGATGGACAGAGGAAGGGGAGTAGGGAGGAGGAGGAGATGGATAGAGAAAGGGGAGTAGGAGTTGGGAGGAGGAGGGAACGGAGACAAGAGGAGGGAGGAGATGGACTATCACAAGATTGGTATAAATATGTAGATGGGTATTTTTTTACTAGCAGCTAGTTAACCGTGGGTAACACCAAGGACTGTAGGTAGCATGTGTCTAATCACACAAACCGAGATCCAGACGCTGTGTTATAATGAACATACGGTTCCTACGATTTCTCACGACCAAATACCAATACACCAAAACTGACTCAAGTAACCATAAATTCCAACGCAAAATGAGAGAACAGGCGATGATGGATTTGTGGGGCGCTCAACTGCGTGGTCATCAGCGCCCGTACAAAGTCCCAATTTGTTCGAAATACAAGTTTTTCACAATCAAATCTGGCCACTATCACCAATGATGATGATGAAATGATGAAGACATCACAAACACCCAGCCCCCAGACAGAGAAAATCTCCAAGCTGGCCTGGAATCGAATCCGGAACCCTGCGATCCAGAGGCCGCAACACTAGCCAATAGACCACGAGCTGCGGACAAAACGAGAGATCGTCGTCAGTTTACGGATTCTGGCAAATTTAATCATTACCTGGCAAAGCGAAGGACTTGGTGTTCAATAGCCACCATATAGTACGCAGCATCTCCATTGGACCAAACATTTCCCTTCCTTGTAATTACGAACACAGCTACATATTTCACAGTAACAAATTCCTAAACTATTAATAAAGATGTGTCTGGGAAGCTAATGCAGTGAGAGTATGTGAATTCAAGCAAAGTAACCTGTCAAGAAACTGAAATTCGCCACTTACATAGTTTATTCAGTATGAGCACCGGAGACGCCGACGTGTTGCTGAATCCTTAAAACGATGTGATCAACAGTTGTTCCTAGTAGTTCTAGAGGAATGTGAGCAACGTGTTCCTGTATACTGCCTTTTAGGTGAGGTAGAAACAGAAAGTGTCCCTCCTAATCGCGTTCTTTTAGATATCTTCAGAGCCAAAAGTTACATGGTTTCAGATCACCTGACCGTGTAGACCTCTGGAGGTCACAGGTACGTGGGACGTAGCATTAAGCAATTCTTTCTCAGGGCGAGCAACATGAGATGTTACCCAATCTTGCACAAAACCAGTGGCTTCTAAACAGTTGCTGTCTTCCAGAGCAGCAATCATATGCAGTAAAAGAGGGTCTCGGTAGCACGCAGCCGGCGCAGTAATCCTGACAGGTCATCTCGGTGTATTCGCTTCAGAGAAGAACGCACAGAGAATACAAGTGCTTGTAAATCCACAGCACGCAGTCACATACGGCGAATGCAATGGCTCCTCAAGCATAACACACAGTTTAACAGTAACCCAAATTCGCAGTTTGAGGCATTCAGTACGTCCTGTAGAGTAAAATGATCCTCGTCACCCCATACAATACTGCCCGGCCACGCTTCATCAGCTGCGATCCGTGCCAGGCACCGAAGAGCAAATTGAGAACGTTGCTTCGGATCATGAGGTTTCAGTTGCTGCAACATCTGGATCTTGTACGGGTACCAGAGTGGTTCAAATGGTTCAAATGGCTCTGAGCACTATGCGACACAACTTCTGAGGTCATCAGTCCCCTAGAACTTAGAACAACATAAACCTAACTAACCTAAGTACATCACACACATCCATGCCCGAGGCAGGATTCGAACCTGCGACCGTAGCCGTCGCTCGGCTCCAGACTGTAACGCCTAGAACCGCACGGCCACTCAGGCCGGCTGTACCAGTGTGAAACAGGTCGGAAAACTTCCCGTACTGCACGGTCATTAGCACTAGCTGGGACACCTGCTGCATGGACAACTACAGCAACAGCAACCCCGGCAATAACTTCCACCGGGATAGGATGTTCTGCTCTTCCAGATGCCACACCAACGCCAACTGTGTGTCGCAATTTCATTATCATCTCTTTTAAGCACTGAATGACATTGGGCTTCCCCTCAGAACTTTCAGTGGGCGATGCTCTCTCACTGCGACCGTCTACCTGCTTCCGATCACACAAAACAGTTTCACTAAGAGTGCACGGTCACTGTTCTCTATAACCATACTCTTCACTCCCATTACGGATTGGCAAACGAGAGCGTGGATGTGATACCGCCAATACAATAAGTGGGCAGCACTAGATTTACACCTGATGACTAAAAATGGAATTACTGTTTTCCAGAGCATATCGTTTCCGCATTAACTCTATGGCATATCCACACAGTTTTCCTGACATATGATAATTGCAGCCTACACTGGACCATCATCAGTAGCTGCACTTTAATTACAACTACCCGGTATTTGTGTACGACGTCAGTGGGTAACGTCTGGAGTATGTCAAGTCGTACATAATGATAACATTAAGAGGTGACAGATAATGGGACAACTACGTAAAATCGGTGTTAGGAGAATGGATGTGAAAAACAGATTTGTTGGTATGGTTCTTGTCAGCGGTCTTCACACTATGAATTTTGCTCGCTCATAGTAGATCGATTGTGCCGTCTTTGGACATGGCTTTTTCAAGTACAAATGCTCGGGCGGGCAGGCAGCGGTGAACTAGACATTGTGGCGAGGAGAGGACGGACGCTGTCGCGAATGACATCCTTTTCGCTCTGCTGTTGCGGGTCTCACAGCAGCTCTATGTATATGCGGGCTTGCGCGATGTTTTTCAACCAGCTGATAGAATTACACTCATATCATTATGACCACCTGCTTAATAGCTTGCTTGTCCGACTTTGGAGCGAGATACATCACTGATTTTGCGTATCAGGGGTTAGACATTTTGTTGAAGGTATGTGGCATTAGATGACTTCTGACAGATCATGTATTTCGTGTAAGTAACATGCCGCTGGCTGGTGTATGCGGTGATGGTGCCCGGTAGTGACCAAGATGGGTCCCGTAGCATTTATATCAGGCGAATTTGGTCGCCGAAGACATCAATGTGATTTCACTACAATGCCCCTCAAACCACTTTAGCACGATTTGGCTTCGAGACAAGGACAGTTATACTGCTGAAGGATTACATCCCCGTCGGGGAGATATCAAGCGTGAAGGGATGCAGGCGGTTTGCAGCTGGCGGCGTGTCTTCGATTGCTACCACAGGTCACACGCAGGAGAATGTCTCCCACAGCGCAATACTGCCACCACTATCCTGCGTCCATGGCGCGCTGTACCTCGATGACGGCGTTTGTCGATACGACCATCGATCTAGTGTAGCAAAAGTGAGATTCACCCGAAGAGTAAACGTTTCCATTGATCTACTGTCGAATCCCTTTGATCCCATGCCCACTGAAATCGTAACTGACAATATCGTTGGGTGAACATGTGAATACGTATTGGTGGTCTCCCGCAGCGCTCCATGTTCAATAATGTTCGATGAACGTGTAAGTAGGCTGTTTATGTTTTCTTATTGGCAACGTTACGTAGCGCTCTGTATGAAAATCGCTGGCTGTGCTGTGTGCAGTCTGTGGCCAGTTCGCATTGTTGTCTGCCATTGTAGTGTTGGGCAGTTGGATGTTAAGAGCGCGTAGCGCTGGGCAGTTGGAGGTGAGCCGCCAGCAGTGGTGGATGTGAGGAGAGAGATGGCGGAGTTTTGAAATTTGTAAGACTGGATGTCATGAACTGCTATGTAAATTATGAGTTTTCAACACTATTAAGGTAAATACATTGTTTGTTCTCTATTAAAATCTTTCATTTGCTAACTATGCCTATCAGTAGTTAGTGCCTTCCGTAGTTTGAATCTTTTATTTAGCTGGCAGTAGTGGCGCTCGCTGTATTGCAGTAGTTCGAGTAACGAAGATTTTTGTGAGGTAAGTGATTTGTGAAAGCTATAGTTTAATGTTAATCAGGGCCATTCTTTTGTAGGGATTATTGAAAGATTGCGTTGCGCTAAAAATAATGTGTGTCAGTTTAAGCACAGTCTTGTATAATTGTTCAAAAGGGGACGTTTCAAAGGGTTTGCTCCGAAACACATTGTGCGTGCACCAGCATTGTGCTCTTTCAGCACAGATGCGACACGTCACCATCTGTCCTACTTTACAGAGCAGACAAGCCTCCGAACCCCATGTTCTGTGAAGAGTCATGGATATCCTACCATTTAACGCCTAGTGGTGGTTTCACTCTCGTTCTACCTCTTTCCATATATGCGCACGACTGTAGCACCTGAACATTAGACCAGCTTCGCCGTTTTCGAGACACTCGTTCACAAACTTTGCCTAATAGTGAGCTGACCTTTGTCAGAGTCGCTTATCTCAATGGATTTCCCCATCTGCATCCCATGTCTTCGCTAAGGCGATTCTTCGTCCGTATCTGCTGCGCTTACGTACTTCTGTTACCACCTCACGTGTTCACAATGCCACCAGGCGGCATGCAACGTCGCGATGGAAGTCGGCTGATCAGTGTATTCGTGCATGGTAGCGTCTAGTGTTTTAAACAACAAAGAAAATTCGGAAACGATTAGAGAGTCGTGATGACCACGTTAGTTTTTCTGTAACCCACCCGGGGTAGGTCATTGTCGCATGCGATTGTATTAACATAAACTCAGTTTCAATCACCATAACATTTTTGCAGGTACGCATTCATTATTTTTAGTACCGTTTCTGTGTTTACGAATAGTCCTGTATTCCTTTGTCGCGTTAAAGCCAGTTTTACCTTACAGAACTTGTTTAGTTTTAATACCTACTATTTTCGTCGTTTTGTAATTAACGTAAAATTTACGTACAAGGTCTACAACTTTGCGTCTCCCGTCTTTTCTCGAAGTTTGAGACTTTATTGTGAAAAACTTACAAAATGTTTACGATTCAAAGTATTAGCCATCGTTGGCCACTGCTTTCTCCTAGCTTTAGGGCAGCCTACGAATCCCGCAAACTGGGCATCTTTTAAGGGGAACCATGAATCGAATCAATTTTGCACTTGTTCATATGACCGCAAGTGCTAATCAGCTAGGTCGTGTGTCATAGATCGAGAAAGTTGGCAGTCAGACGAAGGAATATCTACCGAATACAGCGGGTGGGGTAGAGCTTCCCATTTCAACGTTTCCAATTATGTTTTGACGGGATTTTCGATATGGGGTCGTGCACTGCCGTGCTGCAAAATCATTTTCTCCTGTCTATCGCTGTAGTGTGGCCGTCAGTCTTTCAGTTCTCGGCACAAACACATCAGTTGCTTTCGATAACGATCTCCTGTGATTGTTCCCGTCGGTTTCAGTAGCATCTAAAGCTTTCTCTCTTTCACAACCATGCCGGTCTACAACGTCAAAATTACCCTTCTTGAAGCACGGAAACTATTTTCTGCGAAGTTCTGTCACTAACAGGCGTATCTTCATAGGTATTACCCAGCTTTTTATGAGTCTCAGCCGCAGATTACTTCATACCAAAGCAGAAAATTAAAACGTCCAGCAGATGACGAGAATTGGGCTCATAAGTTGACGTATTCAGTCGAGAATAACTTTATGATGCAATCAAAAATCGACTGATATTTTGATGGAGTTATGTTCTCAATTGCCTAAGCCTACCGTATGACACTTACGACGATCGACTTGCACCATTACTTTCCAAAATTGCCGTCTATTACAAAATGGCGGAAGCCAAGTTGTAGACATTACAATACAAATGGTCTAATTTCGGACTATTGGGTATGACCTAAAACTGGGCTAGAGCCTGCTGTTTGACACTTTGTCTACATGACTAAGCTGTGCCGTTTTCGTTCTAGACTGCCGAGAACAAAGCCAGAGTATATCCCGCAGGGAAAAAAAGGAGAATGGGACGAAACAAATATGACTAAGGCGGTTCGAGCAGTCAGGGATAAAACTAAATGGACATTGAAGTCTGGTAAAATTTTTAACGTTTCCCAATCGACGTTACGAATTTGAAGTCTCTTCTTCAAAATAATTTCACGGAAAATTGGAAGAAAACTTGTATTAGGTTCAGAATTACAAAATCGACTGGTGTCCTATCTACTTCTCATAAAAGAGAAATTTCGTGCTATACATGTCGTGACCTGCGTCGAATCGACTCTCGGCCAGCGAAGAGGAGTGGTTTACAGCACCCGTTTCAGAAGGAAAAGGCAAGAAGTGCTTGGATGGATTTGAACTTGCCACATCTTAAGAAAAGGACGAGAATTAATGACTTTTATGGTATAATGCGTGGATTACGATAAGGTCATAACAGTCCAGTGCGGACGGTGTTTGCTCCGTAATACGTTTCTCGTGTTAAAATGGACCGTTTACTAACTGCGGAAAAGGTCGATATCGTGTTCATGTATGACTATTGTGATCAAAATGCCCAACGGGCGTGTGCTATGTATGTTGCTCGGTATCCTGGACGACATAATCCAAGTGTCCGGACCTTTCGCCGGATAATTACGTTATTTAAGGAAACAGGAAGTGTTCAGCCACATGTGAAACGTCAACCACGACCTGCAACAAATGATGATGCCCAAGTAAGTGTTTTAGCTGCTGTCGCGGCTAATCCGCACATCAGCAGCAGACAAATTGTGTGGGAATCGGGAATCTCAAAAACGTCGGTGTTACACCATACCATATTTCTACGTACCAGGAATTGCATGAATACGACTTTGAACCTCGTGTGCAGTTCTGACACTGAGCACAAGAGAAATTACGGGACAATAACAGATTCTTGCACGCGTTCTATTTATCGACGAAGCGTCATTCACCAACAGCGGTAACGTAAACCAGCGTAATATGCACTATTGGGCAACGGAAAATCAACGATGGTGACGACAAGTGGAGCATCAGCGACCTTGGCTGGTTACTGCATGGTGCGGCATTATGGAAGGGAGGATAATTGGCCCCCATTTTATCGATGGCACTGTAAATGGTGCAATGTATGCTGATTTCCTACGTAAAGTTCCACCGATGTTACTACAAGATGCATGACAGAATGGCGATGTACTTCCAACATGATGGATGTCCGGCACATAGCTAGCGCGCGGTTGAAGCGGTACTGAATAGCATATTTCATGACAGGTGGATTGGTCGTCGAAGCACCATACCATGTCCCGCACGTTCACCGGATCTGACGTCCCCGGATTTCTTTCTGTGGGGAAACTTTAAGGATATTTGCTATCGTGATCCACCGACAACACCTGACAACATGCGTCAGCGCATTGTCAATGCATGTGCGAACATTACGGAAGGCGAACTACCCGCTGTTGAGAGGAATGCCATTACACGTATTGCCAAATGCAGTGAGGTTGACGGACATCATTTTGAGCATTTATTGCATTAATGTGGCATTTACAGGTAATCACGTTGTAACAGCATGCGTTACACAGGTTCACAAAAGTACATGTGTCACATGGGAACAACCGAAATAAAAAATGTTCAAACTTACCTACGTTCTGTATTTTAAATTAGAAAACCTACCTGTTACCAGCTGTTCGTCTAAATTGTGAGCCATATGTTTGTGACTATTACAGCGCCATCCATCACAAAGCGAAAAAAGTGGTCCAACTAAGAGATTCATATTTGTTTACGTACTACATGAATATGTAATAAAAAAGGCGGGTTCCCATTTAAAAAAACGCAGTTGATATCCGTTTGACCCATGGCAGCGCCATCTAGCGGGCCAACCATAGCGCCATCTGGTTTTCCGCTTCAAGCTAGACAAGTTTCGTTCTTCGTAATTTTTTCGTTTGACGCTTATTTCGTGAGATATTTGGCCCGGTCACGATCAATGGACCACCCTGTATGCACAAAACATTGGCATAACATCATTTTACATGCAAGTACAGAGATTCTCAGTACTACACCATGTATCACGCTATTTGAGCGTTCTCATTCCGTATATAATAACACAGGAGGGGAAAATTTACTAAATGATCACGTATAATTTTATATAACATTAATGCTGGATATATTTTGTCAGTGCACGAAACTAGCTGTTTACAATGTCATATGAGCTGCAGATTTAAAACACACTGTACAGTTGTGTGATGTCCTTAGGTTAGTTAGGTTTAAGTAGTTCCAAGTTCTAGGGGACGGATGACCATAGATGTTAAGTCCCATAGTGCACAGAGCCATTTGAAGCACACTGTACAGTGCCTGGAATCCATGAACTCAGCAGTTACTGCAGTTGTTCAAAATGATATGACCTCATATTCTCCACATGGTGTTTGCCCTCATGTTCACCGCATTTCATAGCTCCTAGCTCGACAGTATCCGGACACTCAAACCCTATACTGCGTTATGGACCCTTGTGCTCACGAAGAAATTTCTGTATCTTTTTGCCTACCTTGCTCAAACGAGTGGGTTCCCTTTTTCGTTATTAATGGGTCTCACTATAGTCTTGGTGTTCTTTTCTCCGCTGAGGCTTCTCACTTAATCGTTCCATGAACAGATCTATCTTTTCATCCCATCTTCGACCTCTTTATTTGAGAATTACCCAAAATCTCCGGAAATATACTTTCAGGTGCCTGATTTAGTAGAATTTCAGATGATGCGAATTCTGTTCAAATGGTTCAAATAGCTCTAAGCACTATGGGACTTAACATCTGAGGTCATCTGTCCCCTAGAACTTAGAACTACTTAAACCTAACTAACCTAAGGACATCACACACATCCATGCCCGAGGCAGGATTCGAACCTGCGATCGTAGCCGTCGCTTGGTTCCAGACTGAAGCGCCTAGAACCGCTCAGCCACACAGACCGGCCGCGGATTCTGTTACAGCGTGGCATGATGTGAATCACTCCTCAGTGTATTACGTCAATCTACTGTTTGCAGTGGCAATATGTTTGCCTTCTTCTGAATCTTCCTCACAATTCTTGCTGCAGGATTACAGACAGACTCATATTCAGTTATTAGTTCTCGTCCTACCTTGTACTTTTACAATATTCCGTATTTCTTCTTCCATTGCTTCATATTATGAATGCGGGATTGGATATGGTTGTATAATAGGTGGTTCACGTTCTCCTCACATTTTACCATCATCAACCTTAGCTTTCTCTATGAAACCTGCTATGCCTTCTCAAAATCTCTATCGGATCTTTTATTTCCACCTGGTTTTGCTGTTCGAGGGATGTAATTTTTTGCTCGGCTATAGCTTCACAGACTTTTAGGCTGCCTTGCCTTTCCAACTCCATTGTTACTTGCACAATGCTGCAGAGTCAGCCATTGCGTTATCCTGTGCTGCAATTGCAATTTGGGTAGACATCATAACTTACTCACTCCAGTTACTACCCTAACATTCATTGTTCAACTAAAATAATTAGTGGCTTACTTTACATCCTGCTGAGCTTCCACACAAACTTTTCTAAAATTCAGGAAAGCTCTATGCTCCGTTAATCAGTTTACATCTGATAATCACAGTAATGCTAACCCAAGCACCACAAGTGTGGACACATCATAAGTTCACTGAGATTTTCTCTTTAATTATTTTGCTTTCTGCTTCCACTGCATCTGTAATATACACAGCACGAACAGGAATGTTTGATATCCTTCTTCCCTGCTGTAAACACTTGGTATACAGTTTCTGCGACTCTACATTAACCTGCCTGCGTCAACTAAAATAAATATTCCGATTCCAAAGATGCCTATTTCTATTAGAGGGTGCATAGTCTCGGCAGACTGTTCACCGTTTTCCCAGTCACGTCAGTCGTATCTTCTATCTTATATGCTCAATCACTGGTCCTACATCATCTGTCTCTGACAGGACTGCGTCAGGACCTGACCTAGTTTTCCTCGCTCACATCATTCCCAGCAGACCACATTTGTTTCCTACATACCGCTCCCTGTCATACAACTCACCATCCTGTACTGTTGAGCAGTTCGTGTCATGGCGCCCATCGCCACTGCGCTGTCCACGGTAGCTTTGGCTACCCCGAAAATTTTCTTTCAAATCTTCTGTCGTCCTCTCCATTCCATCTGCTGTCATTATATTCACTGTCACTGCGCGATTACTTACCAGTATTCTTTTCACAGTTTCCTGCCGTTTCGTGTATTCAATCGTACTCTGATTCGTGCTTTCCACGATGTTCGTACAACGTGACGAGGTGTCAAAACGTTGACTTTATAAGTTTCTCATCAAATCTGCGGGTCGCCAGCAACTTCTCCTAAACTGATACCGGCAATGTGCATATGTTCAAAGACACTATCGTCTCCTGTTTTATCAGTTCAGCCAAGTACAGGTTCCTTTATAATAAACTAGGAAAACATTCTTTAGGTTCTTGCCGCATACTCTGTGAAATCTTCTGTCTTGGTGTAAAGTGTTTCCACATCATTCTACGTTGACGTGGACGAGTAATGTTTCAGAAATTGTTTTTCGATGTCAGCATATATTCTTGTCCAATTCTCATTTCCTAATACCAGTTTCACCTTCCATTCGCTATGCAACGAAGAGTATCTTCTGCTATTCTTCCCGTAGTCCAGATAGCGCACCTGTAAACTGGTCTAAATACTCCCTTCGATGCCATCTTCTGGTTAGATAAAACAGACTTTCCGTGACGTCCAGAAAGCGCAGGTGAAAGAACTGTCGAACACCTAGCAACAGGAGTCGTGATTAACTGGAACATACCCAAGACAATGAACGCAAGGAAGGGGTTATCGCTGAACGAACCACAGTACTTATTCACAGGAATGAAGTTGCGAGGTCTAGGGCTAGATCTGGCTTCTGACCCACAAAAAATGCTACCAACTGGCGCTCAGTGTTGAACATAATTAGAGCCAGTATACAGCTACGTCCTAAGCGAATTTCGGACATGATCAAAAATGTCATACCAATGAACGAGTTCTTCATATCCAAAGAGGATTTCGCCTGAAAAATCACCAATAGTCGAAAGTCTACGATCAGCCATTGGATACTTCGTATGCCATAGAAATACTTCCAGCTGAAGTAAAATGGACGACCACAGCCATTTGAAGAATGTGAGATCGAATTAATATATATTCAAAATATACAAAAATTACTAAAACATAATGTCCTAAAGAGATCAATGTTCGAGGAACCAAACTGAAAGGGTACTTATAAAGGCAGTTTAGCCAAAAAGCCAAGCACAACTTGACATTGTTGTCAATGGAAATACAAAGCTTAGCTTTCTCATAACCACAGTAGTTGAGAATAGGTAGGTAATCCAGGGAGACAAAATATGTAATGCAAAGAAGAGGTACCACCATATTAAGGAAAAGTAAACTCCTAACATAATGGAAGCTAAATACCCACATGTCAATTCGCCTGCGTTGTGGAAGTACATGCAAAACAATCACCTTACATCATATGCTACGACAACATTGTAATAAGTCGCCATTGAAACAGTGCAAGTGGGTGTAAGGCTATAGTCTAGCCAGCTTTCAGCTTCCGGAATTGCCCATTTGCGAGAAGTGTAATACAGAGAATACACATATGCACCAATTTACACATGAAGGCGTACGCAGAATCTGGGAAAACATACAACAAAAACTTGCATCACCACTGAGAATCGCTGTAGTGTGAGATAGGATACGAGAAGTTCAGATACAGTGCCAAAAGTGATACTATACTGCGTCTAGAGAAAACAATACGTTTATCTGACTATTCGGTCAATTCCTGCGCTACGTGATAACCTCAGAAACAACGAGTTTTATGTATAGACTAATAACATTAGACCATGAACTGCAGAAGAAACGGAATTATCAAAACAGTTTTGCAAACTGCGCAATAGCATGGTATCCTTGCATCTGAGATAATCCGACCAGTGTGCAGACTGCTGCGTCCTCTACTTTTGACTTCGTGTTCAAGATTAATACGATTTCCATTGTGTTACTTGTATTCTAAATGCAACTTACGCAGTCAAAGTAAGATGAAGGTGATAGAAAAGGAAAAAGAAAAGGCTACGACTATGGAGAAGAATATTATTTTATTTCACACAAGAAAAGAACTTCGTTTTATATTGAAGTCTAAGTGACTGGATTTCGACAAAGTATCAGAACTCATGAACTACTACACAGGCACTTATAAAGCAAAATAAATTTTAGTTATACAATAAAGAAGAATAAAGGCTCAGAAGAAAGGAAATTACAATTACAGAGTGAAGGGACATAGTTAAGAAAAGGCGCTTCACTACAGTTACTGATTTTTTTTAACTCCATGAAATGAAAACTTTTCCTTACCTTTCAGTTTAGAATTGAGAAGAAATTTAGTTTAAATGGAAAATAAGCAAAAGAGATCGCCTTTTGAAAGAAATAGGTACATCCATTAATTACTAACCCCCTCCAGGAGAATTAAAATCTTATGACTAACAAAATAAGAGCCAGACTGAGACAGCAACTAAGATCTGCGAGGGGAACGGCTATAATAGGAGTTACGAAGACTAATATAAAAGTAAAAAATAAAAAATAGGATGATTAGCGTCAAAGTCTGATGATTCTGAAGTCGGTATTAGCAATCTTATTAGTAGCAATTATTTCATTTCTATTATTTAAGTTCTGCATTTATTATGAAATTAAAGTTGTAATAAGATATACCGATCAACAATTTCTTAATACATGTAAGGCATTCTATGTTGTGGTTGGCAGGAGAACCAACACCGTGTTACTAGAGGAATCCGAAAGGCACGCGTTTCAGCTCACGCAGGCTGGCGTGAGGTCTGGAACAGGACAAGGAAATTAGAATTAAAAAGAAAACGGACGTAGCTGGTGGAATACTTAACTTTAATCCATTAATGTTGAACCGCTCTTGACGCTACATGATTCACAGTATCAATAGCAACTGGTAATGGCGCCTTGCTAGGTCGTAGCAAATGACGTAGCTGAAGGCTATGCTAACTATCGTCTCGGCAAATGAGAGCGTATTTTGTCAGTGAACCATCGCTAGCAAAGTCGGTTGTACAACTGGGCCGAGTGCTAGGAAGTCTCTCTAGACCAGCCGTGTGGCGGCGCTCGGTCTGCAATCACTGATAGTGGCGACACGCGGTTCCGACGTATACTAACGGACCGCGGCCGATTTAAAGGCTACCACCTAGCAAGTGTGGTGTCTGGCGGTGACACTACATTCTATTTTAAAACAAATAACATCATTTTTCTTTGATTACTGGTAACACGAAAGTAAATTAAAATTTGACGTAGACTTTAGAAATGCCTTATTTTTGAATGAAAAATTATGTACACCAATTATTGTGTTCCAGCTATAGGAACAAAAAGTTTTTTTTTCATTTGACATTCCCTATTCTTGTTGTAAGTTTTAGTTCCTCATGAACACTCATATTTTGGTGCGATTAGTGAATCAAAATAATAATAAAAAATTTTGTTTCATTAAAAAATAGTGATCCGGTATTTGTCAACTAACATTTATTGAGAAATATGTAATTTAAATAGATGTAATAATTTGTAACTAGTTCAGTGATTTTTCTTCTGAAGGAGATTCAAGGTAGAAATATGTAGGTGCCTCAACAGGTGTTCCATTCACTGTATGAAGTCCTTCTACTGTAAGCATACACAGTGCTAGCAAGGAATTTATTAATCCAGGTACGACACAGGTAGACTGGCAATGACAAGGAAAGCGCTTCTGAAGAAGAGAAATTTGTTAACATCCAGTATTGATTTAAGTGTCAGGAAGTCATTTCTGAAAGTATTTGTATGGAGTGTAGCCATGTATGGAAGTGAAACAAGGACGATAAATAGTTTGGACAAGAAGAGAATAGAAGCTTTCGAAATGTGACCCTACAGAAGAAAGCTGAAGATTAGATAGGTAGATAACATAACTAATGAAGAGGTATTGAATAGGATTGGGGAGAAGAGAAGTTTGTGGCACAACTTGACCGGAGAAAGGGATAGGTTGGTAGGACATGTTCTGAGGCATCAAGGGATAACCAATTTAGTATTAGAAGTCAGCGTGGAGGGTAAAAATCGTAGAGGGAGACCAAGAGATGAATACACTAAGCAGATTCAGAAGGATGTAGGTTGCAGTAGGTACTAGGACATGAAGAAACTTGCACAGGATAGAGTAGCAGGGAGAGCTGCATCAAACCAGTCTCAGGACTGAAGACCACAACAACAACAACAACAACAACAACGACACAGTGGTTCTAAAACCGTTGACTAATTTCCGGAATATCACCTCGTGTTTTCGTTTAGTGACAGACTTTCTGTATAACGGCTCCCCATTGCAGACTGCCGTTGAGAGTCACCTTGCAGACGATGCGAACCGGGATTTTTCGCCGTTAGTGGAGTAACCCCCTGGGTTCTGGAGATGGGGTTGAGGGTTTCGCTGCCGCGACAGCCCGATACAGGCCGCAGGAGAGATGCGTCCGTCCGGGCCAGCTGCCGGCGCCGCCACTTGTTCGGCGTGATAGATGTGCTGCTGGGGGCCGCGCCCTGATGGATACGGCGGCCCCGCTGCGCCACAACGACGCAGATTTGCCATTTCCGCGGCGCGGCTCAGACGAAGAAGAATAGCCTTGTCTGCGAGCGGGAAGCCCGCTATATTGCGTTTGTACGGCTGCGGAATCCGATTGGCGCAACGAGCGCCTGGCGGCTGGCAGTCGCTATATGAGCCGTGTCTGCGAAACCCGCCGGCTCGTGTGCGAGCGAAGCACGGCGCGCTGCCAGATTAAATTCAAATTTGGCTTTGTACCTCCATTTACCGGGGAAGCCGTTGCTTCGTTTAAGCTTGCCGCAAGTGGATAGAGGTACGTGGCGGAGAGCCACACGTCTTAAGCTTTCTGCACAACTTCGACGTCGAATATTATTAGCTATCTGTCTACAGTATTAAACGGGTATAAAGGAAACCCGTTGTAGTTCTGGGCTGCCTATGTAACCGCATTCGGTTGCAACAAAAGTCTGGTTTGAAGTAATTCATCTAGTTACTGATCGAACTTCAAATGCGGCCTTAACATACAAATGAAGAGATACAATCTTATGTTAAAGGCTTTGCTCACTAGAGTGTTAAAGTTAGAGACTGTGTACGTGTTTTGAGGCAGCATAGCTACGAACTTGCGTACTTCAAGCCTTCTCCAAACTTTTTCTGTCTGTAATCCCCCCCCCCCCCCCCCCCCCAAAATGAAAAAGTAACAACTTCTGAGCTTACTTGGCAAAACATTTTGGAGACTGTATCAATAAATGGCATTGAATGCCACTAAAAGTTATATAACTGTATACACATAATTCAGTACTTATGACTAGGGCCCGGATTTTAATGACAAGTCATATTTTTTTCTGGACTATAGAGTGAATTTTAGAACAATTTATGCACAAACTAGGCATGTTAGTGTCGAAAAATGTATTCTGATTGCGCATATAAAGTAATATTCTAGCTTTTTCCAAAAATGCATATACCGTTTTTCTCGTATCTTACGGGACACATGAATAAGAAAATGAATATGTTGCTCATGAGACAATTTTTAACGTGCTATTGTGAAAGATAAACAGATAATTAGTACACAGCTTTATTTCTCAGGACTATAGTAGAAAATCGGTGCACCACAACAGACGTTCCACGAACATAAAACATCGTTGCGCAGAGTCGACAATACACTCAAAGAGCCAACAAAGACGGCTTCTGCTCTAATAATCATCGCAGTCGCACAGGTGTTCCCAATAACCAGTTTGAATCCAGCCTTTGGATTGTTCAACATGCTTAAAGCAAAGTGCTCCGATAGCGTGAAGTTCCGAGGATATGTTCGAGAATTTGGAGAGAAGTTCTTTAGTACTGATGGGAAAAGATTATTTTGTAAACTGTGTGAAGTTAAAGTTAGTGCAGAAAAGCTCTTTAATGTGCAACAATACTGTAATACCGCTAAACACAGCAGCTGTGTGAAACGAAGTGCTGAAAATAACAGCAGGTTGGTTCAAATGGCTCTGAACACTATGGGACTTAACATCAGTCCCCTAGAACTCAGAACTACTTAAACCTAACTAACCTAAGGACATCACACAACACCCAGTCATCACGAATAACAGCAGGCAAACGCTGTTATTTGAACAGATAGGCCAATCGTCAACCGTGCAATCATTCTGCAAGGATTTGTGTGAGATGATGGTGTCCTGCAACATCCCACTGGAAAAGCTGAAGAATCCACGCTTCAGACGGTTCTTGGAGAAGTACACTACACATCCAGTTCCAGATGAATCTATACTGAGAAAGAACTATTTATCCATATGCAACAATGATGTGCTCAACAAAATACTAATTACTATTGCTGAGGAAAAGATCTGACTGTCGATAGATGAAACTACGGATCTTGTCAGCACTTCCTCTGCAGTCGTTGCACTTCAGTCAACTGTCTCTTCGACCTCAAAGCTCGAAGTACGTCCAGAATTTGCAGTGAACAACCTCTAGACATGACGTGTTGCGAACTCCACCTGAAAAGTTTCAGTAATATTTCGCACATCCTATAACCACCATGTAGAGAAGAGAGTTTGTAATACTTTTTAGGTATTCGCTTCTAGGAAGGCCTATACTATTATATGAACACAAGGTGAATCACCTAAAGCTTGCACTGCAAATATTGCGCAAATGAAAAGTTGTATTAATGTATGGTTTCCACAGACTACGTATGTAAACAGGGACTCTTATTGTTAGCCGATCAAAAGATTATAATAATAGTTGGAAAATACATTGTGTGTGCAAACATTTTTAAATGGAACAACACCTACTGACATTAACATACTAAAAATAGGGCAAATTAGAATCTCAGCCGCGTTTTTTGTAGGATTACAGTACGAGTCGTATGCGAAATATTGCATTTTGAAAACTTCCCACTCCTACACTTGTACAATACCAGTGGTAGCACACACTAAAAAACAAAATACGTGAACACAATAGTTATATGGATTCTGACCTGTAACAAGACAGCTCACCATCACAAGCTGTGTTCAAAATGACCACCGGAAGCGGCAATAAACGCTACCATTCTGGCATGGAACGGCTGCTGCACACATGCTAGCACTTCAGGGGATATGTTCGAGCAGGCTGCAATTGATATGTCCTTGTAGACAGCTTCTTTCAGCGTTCCCCACAGACAAAAGTCTACAGACCTCAAACCTGGAAGCAGGCTAGCCTAGATGCAGGTCCTCTGCGTCCAATCCAACGATTTGGAAACAATTCCTGCAGACATGCTGTAGTACTACGTGCATTATGGGGTGGACAGCCACTATGTTCGTACCACAGACACCTGCTACTCTTCATAGGAACGTCTTCTAACATCCGTGGGAGATGGTCTTCTGGGAAGTTGAGATGATTATGCGCGTTCAGTATTCGATCTATGAAAAATTGGCCTCTGAGATGATCGCTCATTACCGTACACCACTTGTTTACACTACACGGACGCTGACGTTCCACCTGACGAAGCCAATGGGGACTGTCAATAGGTAAATAGGACATGTGTCGGTGATTTACCTGCCCACGACTGATAAATTTGGCTTCATCACTAAACAAGGTACGTGATACACCTGGAGTATCCTGCTTAGAAAGAGAAGTTAACACGATTCTTATAACTGTTTCCATACAGCTCTTGATGGAGAGATATGGAGATGGACCCACGGCGATGGAGAGTGCGTATGACACGTGCCTGACTTATACCACTTCCTCGTGCGACTGCGTGGGAGAAAACGTGCTGGTTAACTGCAACTGCAGCAAAAACATTGATTTACCCTTCTTCTGTCATCACTTGTTTCCTTCTTTTACAATGGCTAGGTATCAGACTGCCACTTACACGTAACTGACTGAAAAGGTTGATAAGTAACTGCCGAAAGGGTAGCCGTCTGTTAGGATATTTTGCCTCTTACACCGTACAGGGAGGAACTGCATTCTTTTACTCACTCCATACACCGTGAGCACGTCGGCTTTTTCTGCACTGGTAAGTCCCATCGCACACTCACGACCCAATGCTTGAACTGTCACACACCAACTGACTAGCAAGTCGTAATGGAAACAAGGAACACACAAGCACACTGTAAGCAAATATAACAACATCATACACAGAAAGAACGCAGGTTGAAAGGCACACACAAGTATCGGCGTGGAAACTTTTCAAACTACGATGCCTCGTAAACGACATGCACTACAATCCTGCAACAAACATCACTGACATTCTAATTTAACCTGCCTCTAGCTTGTTAGTGTCAATAGCCATTGTTCCATTGAAAAACACTATGTTTGACAAAATAGTGTAAGTACTATTTCAGTCCGTTTATTGGTTGGCAATATTAGCCCATGACTACCAATCCATTCAGTGCAAACCGCACATCAATATCACTGTCTATTTTTGCGATATTTGCGGTGCAAATTTTAGGTGATTCACACTGTAATTTTTTATTTTTCGTTTTTAAATTATGGTACTCAGTTTTTGTGTGATGCAGTTTTTTTTCTCAAATTACTGAAATTACTCTGGAAAATTTACATTTTTCCTAATAAGAAAACATGTTCCAAGGTAAAGCATGATCATATTGGTTGAAATGTAAAAGCGTTTTTTCAAGTAAATCTTAGTCACTACTGTATTCTCTGGTCTGTCTGTTACATGACTACTGTCCTACACACCAATAATCAGCAAATGAAATCATATTACGAAGAAGTATAATCAAGAAGCAGTTACAAGTTAAATACGTTTTGAAATGGAAGATTTTGGAAACTAACACATAATTCCATTTTCAAAACAGGGAAAATCATTCATATGTTAACGAAACTCAATTAATTTGCAAATGTCATATGTGGAATGGACAAACGCCGTTTTCTGTATAAAAGTACAAAATAGTGAATGACTGACGAAGTCTGGCTTAACCGTGCAAACATAGGTACATAGTAAAAATGTGTAGAACTTTACTTGCCATGAAATTCTATGACTGAAGAATTACTAATGTATTGCACGTATCTTTAATACACTATATATCACTGAAAGGTGTCGAACTCGGAATATTTACAAATACTGCACAGCAACAACGTAACTGTAGAAATGGGGAAAACTGGTTGTGGCGGTCTCTAATGCACGTTCTTTCATGTGTTTTTAAAGTCAGTGACTAGACTGAATACAGAAGCAAAAACATCATGCGTTCCTACGTTCACTGTGTACCCTACCCATCCCATCCTTTGTATATAGAGTTGGCATTTTTTCGTACTGCAAATATTGAAACTTATCTTACGTAGTATGAAATATTAATAACCGTATCCCACAGGCGTGAAAATATTGCAGTGTCAGTTTGGAGGCGTTCGGTCAAGGTGTTCATAAGATAACGCTTTTTTCGTTAGTGTGTAACCTTTCGTGATGGATTTGAAATAAAAAATATTCATATAAAACGAAATTTGGAGGAACAACATTGAACCATAATATGAAAGTGAAATATGGGATAAGTACTAGTCACAGGATCGCTACCAAGATTCGAAAACAAAATGACAATCGGGGAACAGAAGTTACAACACTATGGTCGCTCACATAGGATAACAACATGCTCCAAAATAAATTATTAATCTCAGTTTTGTGAATGTAAAATTGAAACTATGGGCTAACAGAAACTAATGAAAACCTAAAGTATAGATGAAGGATGATTTAAGGCGGAACAAAAATCAGAATAATAATTAACAGCTGCAAATTTGCTAAGAAGCACCGTCGACAAGCTGCAGACTGTAACAACGGAGGAAATATACTCAACGGAAGAACTTGATTCAGGAGAAAAATTTGCAGGAAATGTTAAGTCCAAACGTTGTCATTTAACGAAAATGATTTACCATTGTGAAGTGATGCACAATGTCGGCAAAACGTTGAAGATTAAATCTGAAAAGCACAAACATAATTGTCCGTCAGTAAATTATTTATTATTATGTGGATATGACCCATTAAATTATATAATGTAACATGTGAAACATTTTTGTACCTGAAGAATGATCTTGTCTACTGCAATTCACATACCATAAAAAGGTCCGTATGTAAAATGTGGCCAAAAATCCTATATTTAATAGGCTGTTGTTTTGAGAGCCTAATGCGGCTTTGGCGTAGTCACAAATACTAGTTCAAACATAATTTCATAAAGTGTGATGTACATATAGGTATATTTGAAGTAAACGTTACTGATAAATCACTTTTTCAGCCAAACAGGTCTAGCCAGAAGAATGATGTCACGTGGATTATTATATTCACTAAAACATTTAGAAAAATAATTTCTTTGGACAGTATCAGAGTACTTCACGTTGCCTTCCATTTTTAAACATAGTGCTTCAATGGTTACTGTTTAAGTATTCCTGTCTCACGAGTCATGGAACGGTGCAGACGCAGTCGATATCAGTCTTCGAATTTGTAATAGCCTAAACATTTAAGAATAATATTAATGAGCGAAAGCTGTGATGCGAACGAAGAAACCTTAATACAGGCTTGAAACTTATCGGTGATTAATGATAATTTTTCGGTGATGTTAACTGATTTGACAAGCTATTACGATATAGCTGATTGAGTGTGACGGAGAGATTGCGGTTTGTTTCTCTGCTTCGTCCCTGATAAGGGGTTTTTGTTTCTGAATTAGTTGGCATACTTTCATTGGTTGAGCATCACTTCCAATCGCAGAGTATATTTCCTATAATAACATATAAAGCGAATACATGAACGTGGTAATATTTCTAATTAGGTATAAGGACAGTAAAAATATTTTTGCTTGAAGTTCATATTTTCACAAGATCTCAAACGTTGTAAGGATATTGAAAAACTTGAGTCTCCATAATCAACTCACAACCAGCCAGACAAATTCGGAAGACAGTGGTATGATGTTCAACACGTCACGGTCCAAAAGCGGTCCGCACTATCACAAGAAATACAAGTAAAGCAGTTTTATTCACTGTGGTACGAGTACCTTCGTGTGTGTGTGTGTGTGTGTGTGTGTGTGTGTGTGTGTGTGTGTGTGTGTGTGTGTGTCTGTGCTTCAGTGTGCGGTGTGTACGGG
This sequence comes from Schistocerca serialis cubense, assembly GCF_023864345.2. Taxonomy (NCBI): domain Eukaryota; kingdom Metazoa; phylum Arthropoda; class Insecta; order Orthoptera; family Acrididae; genus Schistocerca; species Schistocerca serialis. Next base: position 541,063,230 of record NC_064644.1, on the reverse strand, counting down.
AAAGGAGGCTGAGGCGTAGGAGCATATATTGGGTTAACTAATGGTTTCCTTTGTAGCACAGTGATGCTAAGAAGTAATGCAAAACCCCATGGTGTGTGAATGTAGAATGATGAATCTGCGCAGCCTCCGTCACACACCCCTTAAGTCCCAATATAAAATTTAAATTCCCAACGGAATCGCTATATCAAAAATGATCCTAACATGGAGTCCTAAGGTGGGGACTTTCTATAAAATCCTCCAGAATGATTATTTTACTGAATCGAATAATAATAATAATAATAATAATAATAATAAAGAGCCTTTTCCACCCTTCACCCTGTCCCGCTCTCCCACCAACCCCCGCGCTCCACCCCCACTCGTAGTTTCATTTCACTTCTCGCTCCTCACCTTCTGTAACTCACGCTCCATCACACTGCTGTATACTTATGTCCACTCATCAAGGTTTCCCTGCCCCTGAAGAAAAAATCCCTCCATCGCTATTCCTTCTCTACTCTTACACAGTAACCAAATGCACAGAAAAATAATTAAATAGAATTACACACATACAATAATCTAATTTTTTTTAAAAAAATGTTGTAGGTCAAGAAAAGGAGTGGAAAGGTTAGTTGGCAACACTACAAAACACAAACAGTACAAAAACAAACAGAATACAGTGGTGTGCACAAAAGTGTGTTGTGAAAACGTAAGAAATGCATAGTGCTGCACAAGATCGAAAAATTAGACCAGGATTACCAGTATCTAACACTTAGGCAAAACGATGTGATAGCAGACGGCATTTCCCGATATAAGCGAGAAACCAGCCAAAAAAATCGCCGTAACTACAAATCAACCTATTCTTAACGAACTGTTTTTCGATCTAAAAGCAAATCAAAATGTAAATAAGTTAATTACAGACACTGATGATGCTTTACTTCAATAAAGCGAAACGCTCCTGGTGAAAATACTACGGATTTTTGTAGTTGAAACGACAGAAACAAAAATATCCTCAATCATTATAAAGCAACTACGAACACTATGGCCACACAAATGAAGAATTTGTCGCATCAGCTGGTTGTTCTTGTGGATTATGATCTGCTGACAGATATTCAATGTTCAGCGTCCCAGGCAGCCAATAGGAAGCATTGGAGAGTTCTGACCGCATCCAAAGTGCACCAGCTCCATGTACAAGCTCTTCATAGCACCAGCAATCTGCTGATAGTGATGCTGCCCCTCTGCAACACTCCTTGTTTTTCGTGACTTCGTTCTAACACCGAAATTAACTATCTCCCCAAATCACTGTCACCAGCTGATGACCTCACAGGTGCTGATGCATATACCGTCTACTGAAAACAATGAGTCAACTTTTAACCAAGTTTTCATTGCAATAACTTCCTTCAGATGCCAACGTCATTGCCTGTCCTGGCCACTACCACTCCCCACTTCACCTACACAGAAAGCATAGTTTTCCAGGTTGAAACACCATGAACAAGAACCGGATACATTACGTTTTGTTACCGCCATTTTCTGAGCAGTACAACTAGAGTTGTGCTCGCCAAAAAATATGCACAACTTGGAATAACTTTAATGGACGTCAGACATATCAGATAAGAGTTAAATGAGCTTGCGAGAGTTCCTGGCTTATGCTAAATTTCTGAGGGCCGAAAACCCACGAAATTTTTCGGCTTTTTCAGTTTTTCGCGTAAAACTCGAAAACGCCACATCCTACAATTATTTCAGCTTTGTGATCCTGATCTTCTGACATAAGTTGCTCTAGTGAATAGGAAATTCAGTGTGAGCCAGGATAGAGGCAAGTTAATAGTGAAGTGCCATTGTATTGATATGATCTGTGTGAATCACCAACGACCAGCCTTCCCTCCAGTGATAAAGTAGTCGGCATAACTAATAGTTTGCAATGCATTATTTCAAGTACTTGGCAACTGTAGATTGTTGCTTCCGGAAAATTATTTTATCAGTTTGCAGGAAAAATGAGTTATGCTGATGTTTCAACGCCTGTAACTCAAAAAAGACTACTCCATATGAAAAGTCTCATGCATGAATGTCGTAAGACACCAATTTCTGCGTAAAATGAGCTCCTAAATTTTAAAATCCACTCACCACTTTTCGAAGATACAAATCATAACGTCAAAGTAGTTTTAGAAATGAAGAACACTCACGAAGATCTGGATATGATGAGCTGTGTAAAAATTTTTAATTGTTTCCTCAATAAAGGATATTAGAAATGAAAATAAATTATTCCTTCATCAATCCATATCTATATGTACGACCAGTATTACATTTCGGAATTTTTTTTTGCGTCAAGAACATTGAGAATAACTAAAAAATAACTCTTCTGTAAAATTCGATTAATGGCGTTTGTTGAATTTTGTGAAAAGTGTCCTCCATTGTTTAATTTGACCTCCGGTAGCATTGATGCATGCCTCAGTCCACTAGCACTTTGAATCCCAAAAGGGCTGCTGTATTACTGCAGCACTGTGTATGATTTCACCGCCTTCAGCATTACTAGAGAGAAGATCCTCTGTCTTCAAAGAACGTGCACTTCCTGCACGATGGCGGGACACACGCGTTTGGCAAGCTGGACCAATTACCTGGCGTCAACAACCCCCCTCCCCCCCCCCCCCGGACATGAACGTACTAGCTTCTATTAGAGAATGAATTTGAAAACAATTTTACATTGTATCCCCGTGCACGACGATGAGAATATTCCTAGTCTTTAATTTTTGTATCTTATTCTCACACCACTACAGCGTGATCAGTAACACTATTCTTAGTAGCAGTGTTACGTAAAGTCCCGTGGCAGAGTTGTCAGAGAGACCAGATGTCTCCTTCAGTTTACATACCGTAATTTCTTGGTTACACTTACATTCTTCAAATTTATCCACAGCGATGTGACTGGTGGACTCCAGTTCGAGAGAACCCGTGCCTCAAATCCGAGTCCCGCTATCCAAATCCATACATTTAATTATCTATATAGTAGCTGAGTACCCGGTGTTGCTCGGATATGTAGTTATTCCAGTCTTGTATTACTCCATATCGTCCTTCCTCCTCTCTGTCGACACCTCTCTCTCCCCTTCTGTATCCATATTCTCCTTCCTTTTCTACCTGCCCTCCCCGCTGCCATCTACTCCTTACCCCTCTGTCCATATCCTTCTCCTCCCTTTCTATCAATCTCCTCCTCCTCTCTGCATCCATCCATCTGCTGATCATCCACCCCCCCCACCCCACCTCGCCTAGCCGCTCTTTCACCCTCTGTCTATCTCCCCCCCCCCCTTTATGTCAATCTACTCCTCCCCTTCTATCTCCTCCTTACCCCACCTAAGTCGAATTACTCTTCCGCCTTCTCTTTGTTAATCCCCTTCTTTCTTCTCACTCTGTGCACCTCTCTCACCTTTCCTTGTCCATTTCCTCCTTCCCTTATCCCTGGACATCTCCACTCCTGTCCAACTGCTCCTCCTCTGTCCATTTGCTCCTTTCCCTACTGTATCTCTAGCTAATTTCCTCTAGCTAATTTCGTCTCACGCGTCACAATGTTTCTCAAATTTCCTGGACTGTAAGTCGTACCATGATATAACTTTTGAAGGTACCGTGAACGCCATATGTGGATACTGCCTGCGACATGTGTAGCGATTAGAGATAGTAGCAAAGTAGTAATAAATTAAATGCCATGCATGATGCGGCAGTTTTTCACCTATCTCAGTGTTAATGAAGTTATATCTCCTGAACTGCGCGTCTCAAAATAATTTGACAGATGCATTTAGTTGTAAATGTCCGTACTGTCTGCAGAGAGTGTCGCGAATACAGGTAGTAGTAAAGAAATTATGAGTTTAAAAGACATAACCGATAAAGCTCTTTTAATACATGAAAAGTGAAAACTTTGCAAACGATAAACACTTTTCCTCACATCATTTCGTGGTGATACTAAAAGGTATCAGATAGATTATATAATGGTAAGACAGAGATTTAGGAACCAGGTTTTAAATTGTAAGACATTTCCAGGGGCAGATGTGGACTCTGACCACAATCTATTGGTTATGACCTGTAGATTAAAACTGAAGAAACTGCAAAAAGGTGGGAATTTAAGGAGATGGGACCTGGATAAACTAAAAGAACCAGAGGTTGTACAGAGATTCAGGGAGAGCATAAGGGAGCAATTGACCGGAATGGGGGAAATAAATACAGTAGAAGAAGAATGGGTAGCTTTGAGGGATGAAGTAGTGAAGGCAGCAGAGGATCAAGTAGGTAAAAAGACGAGGGCTAGTAGAAATCCTTGGGTAACAGAAGAAATATTGAATTCAATTGATGAAAGGAGAAAATATAAAAATGCAGTAAGTGAAACAGGCAAAAAGGAATACAAACGCCTCAAAAATGAGATCGACAGGAAGTGCAAAATGGCTAAGCAGGGATGGCTAGAGGACAAATGTAAGGATGTGGAGGCCTATCTCACTAGGGGTAAGATAGATACCGCCTACAGGAAAATTAAAGAGACCTTTGGAGATAAGAGAACGACTTGTATGAATATCAAGAGCTCAGATGGAAACGCAGTTCTAAGCAAAGAAGGGAAAGCAGAAAGGTGGAAGGAGTATATAGAGGGTCTATACAAGGGCGATGTACTTGAGGACAATATTATGGAAATGGAAGAGGATGTAGATGAAGATGAAATGGGTGATATGATACTGCGTGAAGAGTTTGACAGAGCACTGAAAGACCTGAGTCGAAACAAGGCCCCCGGAGTAGACAATATTCCATTGGAACTACTGACGGCCGTGGGAGAGCCAGTCCTGACAAAACTCTACCATCTGGTGAGCAAGATGTATGAAACAGGCGAAATACCCTCAGACTTCAAGAAGAATATAATAATTCCAATCCCAAAGAAAGCAGGTGTTGACAGATGTGAAAATTACCGAACTATCAGCTTAATAAGTCACAGCTGCAAAATACTAACACGAATTCTTTACAGACGAATGGAAAGACTAGTAGAAGCCAACCTCGGGGAAGATCAGTTTGGATTCCGTAGAAACACTGGAACACGTGAGGCAATACTGACCTTACGACTTATCTTAGAAGAAAGATTAAGGAAAGGCAAACCTACGTTTCTAGCATTTGTAGACTTAGAGAAAGCTTTTGACAATGTTGACTGGAATACTCTCTTTCAAATTCCAAAGGTGGCTGGGGTAAAATACAGGGAGCGAAAGGCTATTTACAATTTGTACAGAAACCAGATGGCAGTTATAAGAGTCGAGGGACATGAAAGGGAAGCAGTGGTTGGGAAGGGAGTAAGACAGGGTTGTAGCCTCTCCCCGATGTTGTTCAATCTGTATATTGAGCAAGCAGTAAAGGAAACAAAAGAAAAATTCGGAGTAGGTATTAAAATTCATGGAGAAGAAATAAAAACTTTGAGGTTCGCCGATGACATTGTAATTTTGTCAGAGACAGCAAAGGACTTGGAAGAGCAGTTGAATGGAATGGACAGTGTCTTGAAAAGAGGATATAAGATGAACATCAACAAAAGCAAAACAAGGATAATGGAATGTAGTCTAATTAAGTCGGGTGATGCTGAGGGAATTAGATTAGGAAATGAGGCACTTAAAGTAGTAAAGGAGTTTTGCTATTTGGGGAGCAAAATAACTGATGATGGTAGAAGTAGAGAGGATATAAAATGGAGGATGGCAATGGCAAGGAAAGCGTTTCTGAAGAAGAGAAATTTGTTAACATCCAGTATTGATTTAAGTGTCAGGAAGTCATTTCTGAAAGTATTCGTATGGAGTGTAGCCATGTATGGAAGTGAAACATGGACGATAAATAGTTTGGACAAGAAGAGAATAGAAGCTTTCGAAATGTGGTGCTACAGAAGAATGCTGAAGATTAGATGGGTAGATCACATAACTAATGAGGAAGTATTGAATAGGATTGGGGAGAAGAGAAGTTTGTGGCACAACTTGATCAGAAGAAGGGATCGGTTGGTAGGACATGTTCTGAGGCATCAAGGGATCACCAATTTAGTATTGGAGGGCAGCGTGGAGGGTAAAAATCGTAGAGGGAGACCAAGAGATGAATACACTAAGCAGATTCAGAAGGATGTAGGTTGCAGTAGGTACTGGGAGATGAAAAAGCTTGCACAGGATAGAGTAGCATGGAGAGCTTCATCAAACCAGTCTCAGGACTGAAGACCACAACAACAACAACATTTCGTGGTAGCTGTCAACGAGAAAAAAGGTTTGAACTTTTGAACTTCGTTTCAAGAGAACAATGTCTGGGTATTGGCATCTCGTGTTCTACACTGCTTTTTTACCCCCATCCCTTCACCTCCTTCCCTTATTTATTAATGTGGCTATTACGGCCTCGGATATCCTTTTGTGTGAAATAGGTCCAGTGATCTAGGAGGGCATGTGGAACGTATATACACACATACGTTTCTATAATATATTTTCATACAAATATTTTCTTTTTGGTGATACATGGGGAGACAAAAGACTGAAAAGTTGTAAGAAGGACTTAACTGTTATAGAATAGTTCACAGAATAATCTAAATATTGTCTTCAACTATTAAAATGATGTAGATGACGCTTTTCTCAGTTAACCAAGCATTACTTCACGGAACATTACAATGACACAAGTAAACTGTCTGACAATGGAAAGAGAAAATTTCAGATAGCAAGAAATTGGAAGGGCTTTAGAGGTCTGAACATTCCTGATATACCAACTATGAAGCCCTATTGGGTCGAGCTCACAGATCTACATTCTGTTACGTAGAACACTGTAGAATGGAATTACACTAATAACTTTCTCGCGAATCAATCGCGACCTGAGTGTCCACGCTAAGCTGGTGAAACATTCTGTTTTCTTACATGAAAGTAATACGTGGCCATCATGAACTCTTAACATATTCCTACTGCAATTTTACAATAATTTTGCCAACTATAGATACTACATACACATACACAAACTTTCTTGAGGATTACCATTATAGAACACTGATCAAGACGCTCCAAATCGTACTGGAGCGTTACGCTGTCAATCTGTAATACCATTGTCACATTCAAATTATAATGCGTTGAAAAGTTAATACCTTCGTCAAGTTTAACTTACAGACGTAATAAGACGACCGTCAGAGGAATGATTAACATCACAGGTAATAAAGAGACTGTCGGAAAATAATATTTTTTGAACCAACAATTCAGGGTAACTAAACTGTTCTAAACACTTGTTAATCTAATCGCCAAATTCCTGGCTTTCATAGTCGATACTCTCTGCATGACACGGCACAATGTAGAGCCTATCATCAGAAACCAAGCCTAGTCTACGTCGTTCACGACGGAACTTCTGGAGACCTTACAATAAGACGATTGATCCCCATTGTTCATACCATCCTGATGACAATAAGGGATGTCGTTACCCAACTTTGATCGCTGAAAATATGGTCGCAACCGTCGCTGTCGATCCAAATATTAATCCCAGAAGCGCCAAGGTATTTTAGATTACACGGAGCACCAACCATGGGCAAAGTTTGACCATGTTACAATGAGCTGTAAGTCCTGTAACAGGTATTTACATAAAGTAATTGTTTTTTCATTGTGAAATCAGTTTAACAGGAAATATTGACAAAATAACTAAAAACACATATTGTGAATATAACAAGCAACAGTGGTCAAATCTTGGACAATGAAAGTTAGAATCAATTATTAAACATTAAGTCTGTACTTGAATATACAGTCTGTCCAAAGTCTCTATGCAGTCTTTTATCTAATGAGTGAATAAAACAGTTTTTCCCTTGACAGAAAGTTTCAGAAACAGAAATAAAAACACTTTCACAAATACAGGTTATTTTACATCGAAAACTTTAAAAAAAAAAAAACACTATTCACTTGGAGAAAATGACATTCACCCTTGCACACAAAATGGTTCATTCACAATGTCTCTTATACAGATGGAGACCACAGCTTCCACACGTCATCTTGGTTCCTGTGATGTTGTCTCTGGACCTCTGGTTACATGCATTCTTCAAGCACATGTACCATATTGCTCTCCTTGTTGTTCCTCATTTTTAGCAACTTTGGTTACCTCTGGTTTCTTTCCAAGGATCTCCCCCATCGTACAAGTAATAGGCAACTAGTGTCCTTTCGAGCCCTTGCGTCAATATTATAGGGAGGGTTTCAAAAATTCAAGGCCTAATTCATGGAGATTCAGTTGTCTGGCGCTTGATTTCCCTTCGTTTCACTTAGGCACATTCATCTTGAATGGATTGTGTGAGTTCACTGTAGGCATATAAAGTAGGCTGTAGAACATTGACAATGGCCGTCTCCTCGTACCCATTTTGGTAGAGGATGCCCTAGCCATTTAGTCTATGCCTTCCACGCCTCCCTTAGTGGAATTACAGTATAGTTTAATGTGGGTTTTCTTCTTTAGTGTGTCAACTTCTACTTCTGCATCGTGATGCTGCGTTTACAACATCAACATGTATTTTTGTTTTGTTTTTTGTTATCTCCTTTGTGATGTACGAAAAATTGTTACAGGAGGCTTCTTTGTAGATGTGTCTGTGAACGAAAGTTTGGAGGAAAACAACGCCCTGCTTGCTGTCGTCTTAAGTTCTTGCGGTATGTGTTTTATGTTGGATTATTGTGTCCCAACCAATCTAAGATTTTAACCTCCATACACAATATCTGCCAGTTTAATTTTAGTTGTAAAAACGGTCAGTTGTGATATTGTAGCCTGTATTCTTTATTGGCTCCACCAGTCCCTTCGCAATCTCCAGAGGACCTGGTTCACAGGCAAGTCGACTGTCTTTTCCAGTGTACACTTTCATTTTTATTATGATCGTTCAGTTTCACTGCTAAGAATTCTAAGAAGTGCACCATATTTCCCATTGTTTTTTTTTTTTTTGAAGAATGCTTCAAAAGGCCAACGACCTCTGAAAAAGCATTTCATCAGTTGTATTGTGAGGCCCGCTTGTGAAGTACCTTGGGGATATTCCAATGAATTCCTCAAATACTTCACCCAGCGGCACAAATTTCTCACTTACACATCGTTCTCTCCTAGTGACTTTATCATCGAAGCTAAGAATTTTCGATATCTGACATACTCTTGTCTTACTCATAGTTCCTCTATATACGGCTGTTCCCAATAAATTTGACCATAAATCTGATAACGAAATACTTGTGTCCTGGTAAATTTCTATTAAAATTAAAATTCCAATCATAGCACGTATTTGAAAAAAGCTAGAAAGAGAAACACTTTTCCTTTCAGCGTCTTCATTTGTATGGTCAACAATTATCTGCACAATTTCAGAAGTGAAATATTTCTTGAAAGATTCACATAGACTTGTTGCTTTCCCAGAAGTAGTTATTCCTGATGTTCACGAACTATGTTGGCAAAACCGCCTTTACCTCGCCTTGGAGTTTCTGCAACATATGCTCTACCAGAACTTGTAACGAAGTTGTATGGACTGTTACCTGCACAGTTCGTTTCTTTATCCTCCTTCGCTTCATCTTCTCTCTTCTACGTCTATGTGATCCGATTCACTAAAATCTGATAATTCGTCGTCTACTAACAGTTAATCAAGAATATCTGCGTCGTTCAAGTTTCCATAACTCATTTTAGAAAATCTACTGTGCTGTTGCCCTATTGTGACAAATTGCTAATAGTATTCCTTGATAATGAACAATGAAAACGAAACTCAAGAATTTCACTCTCAACAAGGCATTGTAAAACTCACATTCGAGGTAGCCAAATTAAATCTAATAAAAGAAAAATATATCGGTAATGCACTTGTCCGGAGGCTGTATGGAAGACAAAAATTATGGTCGCATATAGTACAAGCTCAGGGGAAAATCTTTCCTTGGGCATAATTTCTATTTTTAATTTGCACTTTTTAAAACTTCAAGCGTAGAAAAAGTACAGTATACTACTTTATAAGGTGAAAGAAAAATAGAAGACATAGACATATTTGTTAAGACTTTTTAATGAAACAATACTGTACGGCCAATTTTTGCCCTTTTTGGTGGTTGTAGGGCTAAATCTTCGCACGTAATAGACTATACCTGCACAATAATCAAATTTTAGTGAGCAATCAGACTTACATCATGTAACCCAGATGCAGATTATGTAAATTTTGGAGGCTCTCTTAAGATGCATCGTATTGTCCCGACCAGTTTCATTTTAACCATAAATTATTGTAGGTGTCTTGTAATGTTTGAAATTGAAAGTATGTAAGTAATCAGCGCGTAAACTAATAATTGATGTACCCTCCTTAGATCTTTCAAGAACGGAACCAGGTTATCGGCTGGTACTAGAAGACTGAGAACTTTGCATTATTTAAGTGACAATAGAGATGTGGGTATGGGACTGATTCACTTACGGAATTTACAATTACACATCCATCAAACAAATTCGTGGTCCACATATCATGTACTTGAGTAAACGACAATTTCGCGCGATTACTAACTACAAATCCTCAAACGCGCTTCTGGAACTATTACAGTGTATACAACCAAAACCTTATTTCATTTCGAGACTGGCACTACAACTACAAGATTACCCACACTATAGGTTACATTTTTGGGAACTGACTCACGTGATGGTTTCACATGAGCTGTGATTTATAAGTAGCACTGTTTATGTTTTTGAAACAACACTCTTCTGGAACAGTTTCAATCGGGAAGGTGGCTGTGATCTTTGTTGTTCGTGGAAGCGAGCTATCGGCGCTGGGAAGATACACAAGAATCCCCTGAACTGTTTACGTTCCTGCGAGAGAGATGCACACAGATGTGGACACCATCTACGGCAGCATCTCGTGATGATGACGTACACCAACCAATAACAAATCGTCTGCGGGCGAAGATGCTCACCACGGTAGCAGGAACAACATTCAGCAGGAGGAGGGTTCTGACGAAAACTCGAGATGTTCCTCAGATTCATGGAGGCAACACCACCACAAACGTACATCGCTTAGCATTATCTCAGTGAGTAAAGTTGCAAAATATAGACACAAAATATTCATAGAAGAATGGAGGAATAGTTAGAAGCCGATCCCGGGGAATATCAGTTTGGTTTCAGCAGAAATGGCGAAGATGGGTTGAGGAAAAGGAAACTTTATTTATAACATTTGTGGATTTAGGGAATGCCTTTGAAAATATTGACCGGACTACACTGTTTAAAATTTTGAAGGTAACATAGATAAAATGCAGGGAGCAAAAAGTTATTTACAACTTGTATTGAAAGACAGCAGTCATGGGAGTCGAAGGACTTGAAAGACGTTGTTGAGAGGAGAATGAGAAAGGATTGTAGCTTATACCCGATGTTGTTAGATCTGTGCATTGAGCTACCTGCGAGGGAAACGAAGAGAAATTTGGAAAGGGAATTAAAGTTTAAGGAGAAAAATAACAGATTTATTGTTTCCAGATTACATTTCGATTCGTTCAGAAGCGGCAAAAGACACAGACGAGAAATTCAATAAATAGACAGTGTATTGAAAAAAGTTTATAATATGAAAAGCAACAAATATAAATAAAGATTAATGAAATGTAACGTATTTAACAAAGAGATGCTGAGAGAATTAGACTGGGCAATGAGACACCAAAATTAGGTAACGAAGTTTGTTATTTGGCGAAATCTTTTGCAGTAAGTGCGAAATAAGTGGATATTGTGGTGTCACCGCCAGACACCACACTTGCTAGGTGGTAGTTTTAAATCGGCCGCGGTCCATTATTACACGTCGGACCCGCGTGTCGCCACTGTGTGATCGCAGACCGAGCGCCACCACAAGGCAGGTCTCGAGATACGGAATAGCACTCGCCCCAGTTGTACGGACCACGTAGCTAGCGATGCACACTGACGAAGCCTCGCTCATTTGCAGAGCAGATAGTTAGAATAGCTTTCAGCTAAGTCAATGGCTACGACCTAGCAAGGCGCCATTAGTAACATTGCATGTATCTAAAGAGTCTCACTTGTATCGCCACAATCTCCAGATGCACCACAAGGATGGATTAAAGTTAAGTATTCCAGCAGCTACGTACTTTTCTTTATAGCATTCATTACGTGTCCTGTTTCAGACCTCACACCATCCAGCTTTAGCCTAGCGCGTGCCTTTCGGCTTCCTCTCATTGTGTCTAGGCTGTCTTGTCTAGACACAACAGATGTAAAATGCAGACTGGCACTATCAAGAGAAAAATTTTCTGAAAAGAGTAATTTGCTAACACCTAAAAAATTTTTAAGGGTTAGGGAATATTTTCTGAAGGTATTTGTCTAGAGTGTAGACGCGTGTGGAAGTGACACATGGATGAAAAGCAGTTGAGACATGAAGGGAACAACAGGTTGTCAAATTTGATGCTCAGCTGAAGATTAAATGGGCTGAAGGTCAGATGAGAGGACCTGAAATGCACACTGGCAGTGGAATGAGAAGTATTCCTGGAAGAGGGTAATTATTAACATCGCCGCGCGGGATTCACCGAGCGGTCTGGGGGCGCTGCAGTCATGGACTGTGCAGCTGGTCCCGGCGGAGGTTCGAGTCCTCCCTCGGGCATGGGTGTGTGTGTTTGTCCTTAGGATAATTTAGGTTAAGTAGTGTGTAAGCTTAGGGACTGATGACCTTAGCAGTTAAGTCCAATAAGATTTCACACACATTTGAAAAATTTTGAACAATTATTAACATCTTAATAATAATGTGTGTGAAATCTTATGACCTCTGCTAAGGTCATCAGTCCCTAAGCTTATACACTACTTAACCTAAATTATCCGAAGGAGAAACACACACGCACATGCCCGAGGGAGGACTCGAACATCCGCCAGGACCAGCCGCACAGTCCGTGACTGCAGCGTCTTAGACCGCACGGCTAATCCCCCGCATCTTACATGAGTCTAGGTGGTACGAACTCTTTCCTGAGGGTATTTCTGTGGAGTGTTAGCCTTGTATGAAAGTGAAATATGGGAGATAAGGAGTTCAGATAAGAAGAGAAGGTTTTGGGAACTCATGCTCTAAAATAATGCTGACGATTAGATGGGCATATCGAAGAAGAAACGAGGAGGAACTGAATAGAATCGGAGGAAAAAGCAAAAATAGGACTTATGAAGAGAAGCTATATCAATGGATAGTACATATACAGAGGCGTCAAGTTTTAGTCTATTTGGTAATGGAAGGAATGGGGGGGGGGGGGGAGGGGGAGTTGGAGGTTACAAAGGGAGGCCGAGGTATGAATACAGGATGCAGGCTGAACACTGGACACGTGTGTAGAGCTGTCACTCCATTTCGTGCATAGCTAAAGTTTTTATATTGAGTATTTCATGACGAGGCAGTACCGATGAGTACAGCCTTCGATCTATAGATGTAGAGGCTGCAATTGTACTAGATAATAACATTACAATTAAGACAACGAAGCTGCCAGTGGTGGGAAGCCCATCTCGTGACAATAGACGCTTTCGGTGGCAGATCACTCTCCCCCACCACTTGGTCAGCTGATAAGGTCGGCTGCGCCCACTACAATACAGATGGCTTCTGGTTGACACGCCAGACTAGTTGGTCGCGGCTCCCAGCTGCTGCCGCTGTTTCGAGGCGACGGCTGCTCACCACCCTCCGGTCGCTCGGCCGGTCCTTCACGGGAGACACAACGTCTCGGCAAATATCCCCATTTGTTGCGAGTGGAGCGAGGTTATACATAGGAGGGCTGCTGGGGCCGCGAAGTTTCCTGTGAAATTCTTGTGGGCTCGCGAGCGTCCCTCTAGCACGAGGATAACTCACGGCCGCCATACTTCCGGAGTGTAAGGCAGGGCGGCAGTACGTTCCCCGCCCTCCTTTGCACTCAAGTGCCGTTTTTCAGTTGATGCTGCGGCAGAAACGAGACTGAGAAATTGTAAATCCCGTTTAAGTTCTTGTTATATATCTTCCTAATGGAGGGCACCCTACGCAGCGGCAATTTGTTTCCGGCCTTCCAGAAAACCGTTCTGGTGGCGTGGCGGTGCAACTTGTCTTCTTCCAAATGGAGAGGCTGTCTTAATATAGCGGAAGCGGCAGCAGCGGGAAGCCAGCTATTCACCTGTTATATTGTTTGGCATCAATATATCACGCAGAAACTCTTCATATAGGTTCTGCAGTTTGGAGAGAGGAACTGTAATGCGTAATGATTTCTGAGAATAGTGTAACACCACAGTACAAAAAGTATGTTTACTGTCACCACGGCTTCCTAGATGAGAACTTGTCCGACAATACAAAAATCTAGTCAATATCAGAAGATGTAGGACTTCGATTCGCAAGTGAAAGTACTTTTATAATCCTATACTTTATTTTTTGAAGTATGTTTCGTTGTATAGTGGTATATACATTTATATCTAAGCTGATGTTACCATTATGCTATTTTTCTCGTCTATCCTCCGTAGCTACCTTATAAATATGAACTGGTTGTTCTATAGTATTTAGGTATGAACATGTAAAACACTAAATTACACAGCTTTTGGAATGTTTGTGAGCGCTACGAATGTCATAAAATTTTCATCTCGATGTCTTTGGTAGACACATTAGCATTAGCATCAGTGACACGAGAAGTAGCGATCTGATCCAAGGTTCGTGACTGTAACGAAAGCATATACGAGGTGCGACAATAAAGTAATGAGACTGAAGTTGAAAAAATGTTGCTTAGTCAAGTTTAGTGTTTTTTGCTTCAAACAAGTTCCCTTCTGATTGCACACACTTTTTCCAGCGCTTCTCCTACTGATGGTAACATTTCTGGAACTTGTCTTCTGTAATATCCCCCAAGACCCTCGTCACAGCTTTTTGAACAACTTGTGTTGTTTGAAAATTGTGTCCCTTGACCGCCGTTTTTACTCTTGGAAATAGAAAAAAGTTTTCACGGAGCGATATCTGGTGAATAAGGTGGCTGCGGTAGTACTGAAATTTGTTCTGAGGTTAAAAATTCCTGTACTGACAGAGCAGTGTGGGATGGCGCATTATCGTGATGCAGAATCCAATTATCAGCTATGTTGGGACGGACACAAAGAACTCTTTTACGAGGTCTTTCTAAAACTTCTTTGTAGTAATATTGATTAACTGTTTGTCCAGGAGGCACCCTCTCTTTATGAACAATTCCCTTGGAATTAAAGTAGCACACAAGCGTGCATTTCATTTTTGCTTTGACATGCGAGCTTTTTTTGGTCTGGGTGATCCCTTTGAGCACCATTGCAAACTTTGTCGTTTTGTCTCTGGATCGTACTGAAAAATCCAACGTTCATCACTAGTGATAACACCGCTCAACAATTCTGGATTTGTTTCCGTTTGCTCTAACAGATCGGCCGCCACATTTTTCCGTGTTTCCCGCTGTTGTGGTATGACATTTTTGCACAAATCTTTCTCATACCAAGATCTTCAGTTATTATTAGACGAACCGTTTCTCGATTGATGTTCAGTTCTTCTGCAATCATTTTCACTGATAATCTTCGATCAGATCGTGCGAGTTCACGTACCCTGGCATACTAAGTATTAGTTCGCTATTCTGACGTCTACACGACGGCAAAGTTAGATAAATTCCCACACTCCAATAGGCCTCTGCATTCGGACGGCTGCTGCCGTTAACAGGAAACGTGAATCATTATCATCACAGACCATCCATACACGGAATCATTCTAAAAAACAGGTCACATATATATTTTATCATTATGCTTACAACTAAATGATACGATCGCAGTCTCAATTGAACGGCATTCGACAATGTGCGGAATATCGGAAATACACCCTGCTGAAGGCTGTTGCTCTGGAAATGGAAATATCTGTACCTTCCTTACTCCCTCACACAGCACCAGCTAGAAAATTCTATAGAATTTGTAGCGCATTCTGTCTCGATACCATATCAGAGGTTCTGTGATATATCCTCTGAGTTATAGGTGATGACTGAATGAGAAAGAACACATACAGTAGTAGTAGTTGATGTGCTGGTTGAGGTCGTAAGAAAATGTACACTAGCTTCCCAGATCCCTAGTGTTACGCTATCCGCTAGAAATGATGTCTGGGATTTGGAGACAGGTCTTTCCATTCAAACGCATACCTGCATCGAATCACAACCGCAAGTGAATCATATTTCTCGCACTGTCATATCTCGCAACGAGTCACCTTCTTCGAACCTGTCTGCTACAGTAAAATTACAACCTGGTTTTAGCCAGTCCCTACGCATCTTGCAGCTGCGCACATGTGATCGTTCCATTTTAAGTCGGAACTGAGCATAAGTCGAAGAAAACAATATCCACCACCTTCTGCAACCTGTGTAGGAACAGAGCGACCTGCGAAAGGATCATCTTTTGACCATTCGATGGAAATGCGTGCATTGTGGTGCATCCCCAAACTACATACAAGTACTACAGATCCGCGTCCATTCAAATCTATCGCCCCAACATGTTAGCATCGTTATTCTCTACTCCCAAACACAGAAATATTAAGAACTATGGAAGTTACACTAACTTCATTCAATATAGAACTCATCTAGGCACCATTGCCCGCGCGATGACGCAAAACTGCGGTGCGACTCCAGTGCGGAAAAAGAGATTTCGTAGTGCTTCACCAGAATAGCGCAGCATGCAGCCCGCTAAGCATTCCTAAGGGTATACCGTGTCCCTCTCCGAATTTACACCTCAAACTGCTGCTGCTACTACTGCCTTGTGGCACGACCCTTTGAAATATACAGGCACTGCAGAGGCCACTTTAAAGTTTGATCATCTATACTCTAGACGAATGATCGTATCCCACAGACTATACTAAGTCGCAAAAGACGCTCCCTCTGGTCCTGTTTATTTGTTTGAAACACTGTTTTCTAACACGCTTTGTACAAGAGCAAACATTTCGTTTTTCGGCCACGTCTTCGAGTCCTGTGCTAGGTTCTAAACTGACATTAAGAAGTTCTGGTCCACGGCCTTTCGCAGGAAACTAGTCATTGCACGATGTAAATCATGTTCATACGGCGGATTTCATAAAATGCCACACATCGGCTTATTTTAAACAAAAGACAGTTACAACATAAGAAAACCGGCGTTGATGTAGGTTTCCAAACTACATCCCGAAGGTGATTCATGAGCTCTACATTTATACTCGTCTCTCACACTGACGGAGTAGCTAATAACTATAGCGTATACGTTTCGACTGATTCGCATATTGCAGACATGTACGCGAGGACTGTTTCGCTCTAACGGTTCTAGGCGCGCAGTCCGGAACCGCGCCACTGCTACGGTCGCAGGTTCGAATCCTGCCTCGGGCATGGATGTGTGTGATGTCCTTAGGTTAGTTAGGTTTAAGTAGTTCTAAGTTCTCGGGGACTGATGACCACGGATGTTAAGTCCCATAGTGCTCAGAGCCATTTTGCACTGTTTCGCTGCTAGCAACACGCAGAAGGTGTCACGCATCCACAAAACTCATTCCCCAGCTCAGACAAGAGCTGTCAGTCAGTCATTATGTGGTAACCAACCATGTGGTAACCATGCTGTGACAGCATGTTTCCCCAACTTCAATATCATAGCTAAACCACCCGTTCTCCACTTTGCGAGTATCATTGCGAACATGGATAGATGACTGAAATAGTACGTCCATTCAGTGTTAATTCTCGAGCACATAAATCATCAAAGTATACCAGACAGCACTCCACATATTTCTAACACTTCGAGCATAGTGATTAATTTATGATCTATCTCTATGCGTATGGTGGTCACAGGGCATTCTCGCTGTCTTAGGGTGAAATTAGAGAATGAAGACCCTCCTCACACTGCCATTGACCAACCCGCCATGAAGGACTGTTCCCGAATTAATTTGCAACCATGCAGAAGAAAACCGCTACATTCCACGTCTCGTGAATTAATGGAGCTTTCGGAGTCCCCACCCATCCAACTGCATGAGATTTCTCGAGATCCGCCCTTGTCAAGGAGCTTACCACTCCTTATCGATGTATAGTAACAGATCTCAAAGTGTCGTGATGCAATAGCAGACGGTTAAGAAGAACAATAAACGACTGTCTTTTATGCATGATGGAGATCCAGACGGCTGGGGTTCGAAGCATTTTTACGTAAATCAACCAAGATATCAATTCTAAAGTATGGTTCTAGAGTCTAGGATCGGTACCTGGAAGGTATCTGTGAGAGACAACATAATCGCACGCACCACTAAGACTACAACGTTCTCCATTAAAATGGGCTACAATGTTAGATGGCCTGTGTTTCCAACCTATCAGTCTTATGGCTGTAGCGCTGTTAATATTCCAAATATATTTGAAGCACGTGACATACAACCTTCTTCCCGGTTTCTCTACGATAAACTATGCTACTGAACCGTAAAACGAAAACACAACTTCCGTAAAACACTTGCTCTGCGTGATATGAGCACAATATAGCTTTCCGGTGATGTATAGTGTCCAATGTTCGCATCCGACCACGGTTCAGAAATTATACGATTCCTGCATCAGACCTATATAAAATGATCGTTAGTAACGGGAGATACCTTCTACAAGGAAAGAGATAAACACGTAGCAGCAGCGTCCGACATGTGAAAATTACAAGCCATTCCGTCACTAACTCTGTAAACAGCACTTCTGTCAGGCAAATATGTACATGGGGATTGCAGCGTCTCACAAGCACCTATCTCTAACTTAGTTATGACGCTGAAGTCCCGGTTTTACACCCAAGATGCGACGGGGGGTGGGGGGTTACATCGCATAAATCAAAGCTCGTTTAGAGGAATGTATCAAGTTTCATCATACATGAGATGCAAGTTCTCTGATGACCGATAGGTTTACCGTTAACGATCGCAAGTAGACAGTGCTTTAAACCACATACAGAACATGTGGCTGTATACGAGTAGAACGCAGGATATGTCACGCGACTGATGCATCCGGATAGGTGGAAAAATTGACCTGCAGCATCTTCTCGTTCTCTAGAACGCATCAGTCAACCATCAAATCGTACCTGGTTACAGCTCCATCTCAATCGATCACCCCATCCACTCTCTGTTATCCTTTAACGCAGATGCAGGTAAGTTTACAGGTGAATGGTTCTACGTCCTGAAAAGCATCAAAGATAGTAGTCAACTCGCGTGTGTCGCTTATACCTCAATAGACATAGAGTATAATTCTACCTCGACGGAAAAAAATTGCCTCCCTGATTCCCTTCGATTCGATGTCAACGTTTTCTTCGGATTCCTCTTGTTCCCGCATACTTGTTCCCATGTGCAAATTGTTTGGCTCCAACCAGAAGATACACAAGTACTTCCTCAATTCCCTCGCATTTCGATGTATATTCGGTCAATATATACCTATTCCCTCGTCATTTTTTTCAATTCTACCGATTTTATGTCAGATATATCCATGCGATCATGATATAACCTCTCGTTCTGTGTTCTGAAATTGCTTGTAAATGTAGCACAGCCGCCAACACCTAGCCCAATCCTTAGGAGGAGGTGGCGGTCGGGTGACTGAGGTTAGTCCAAGTGTCCTTCCTTCCGCGCCATTTTCTCAGGTTAGCAGAGATACGCGAATTGACCTTTCTTTACCGCCAAAATTCAAACTGGGCACCAGTTCATAGAAAGAAGTGGCGGTCGGATGACTTAGGGTAGTGGAGGTAGCCCAAGTGACCTATCTTCCCGCGATTTTCTTAGGTTAGAAGAGATAACCGTGGTGTGATGCATTATCCTGTTAGAATTTTAACTTCCCCATTTTTTTGTGGGGGAGGTGAGGGGAGAGGGCATGGCACATTCCCGCCAAAAGCCGCCATCTTAGATAACAGTACTTGTGTCATCAGCTGACGTCGTGGCCACCGCCTTGGATGATGTCATGTTCTGTTGCCAAGTCTACACGCAGCCATCTCGGATGACACCATCCCTGGCATCTTGGACACATCTGGCAACAACGCAGAGTGGCATAGTACCGGCCTTGAACCAATACTGATGGTGATCCGACAAGGAAGGTCGAATTTCATTCCAGATCTTCAATATAATGCTCACTAGATTTTTCTCAAAGTACCTCGTACAGAACCGCACTTTCAAGAGATTACGGATAGATCTAAGTATTCCTTGGCATTTCAACCT
The DNA here is from genome assembly GCF_023864345.2 of Schistocerca serialis cubense. Lineage (NCBI taxonomy): Eukaryota > Metazoa > Arthropoda > Insecta > Orthoptera > Acrididae > Schistocerca > Schistocerca serialis. Next base: position 541,043,204 of record NC_064644.1, on the reverse strand, counting down.
TGAACATTACTTTGGAAATAGTTTACGCATATTCCAGACCAAACTTTTTTAATGTTTTCGACGTTGCTTTAGACAGTCTGTTTCTTCTTCAGCTTACATTTTCTTGAACACTGCATCAAACCATGATTTCGTGTGTCTTATGGCTATAAGAAAACTGCAAGAGATTATACAAGGTGTTACAAAAAGGTACGGCCAAACTTTGAGGAAACATTTCTCACACACAAAGAAGGAAAGTATGTTATGTGGACCTGTGTCCGGAAACGCTTACTTTCCATGTTAGAACTCATTTTATTACTTCTCTTCAAATCACATTAATCATGGAATGGAAACACACAGCAACAGAACGTACCAGCGTGACTTCAAACACTTTGTTACAGGAAATGTTCAAAATGTCCTCCGTTAGCAAGGATACATGCATCCATCCTCCGTCGCATGGAATCCCTGATGCGCTGATGCAGCCCTGGTGAATGGTGTATTGTATCACAGCCGTCCACAATACGAGCATGAAGAGTCTCTACATTTGGTACCGGGGTTGCGTAGACAAGAGCTTTCAAATTTCCCCATAAATGTAAGTCAAGAGGGTTGATGTCAGGAGCGCGTGTAGGCCATGGAATTCGTCCGCCTCTACCAATCCATCGGTCACCGAATCTGTTATTGAAAAGCGTACGAACACTTCCACTGAAATGTGCAGGAGTTCCATCGTGCATGAACCACATGTTGTGTCGTACTTGAAAAGGCACATGTTCTACCAACACAGGTAGAGTATCCCGTATGAAGTCATGATACGTGCTCCACTGAGCGTAGGTGGAAGAACAAACTAAAATGAGCGCTAGCATGGAAATTAAGTATTTCCGGACACATGTCCACATAACATCTTTTCTTTATTTGTGTGTGAGGAATGTTTCCTGAAAGTTTGCCCGTACCTTTTTGTAACACCCTGTATATACTTTCAGAAAAATGTAATTCGAAATATACACACTTCCAGAAGTGGTCATATTTTAAGCTGCTGTGTCAAAATTAATGCTTTAACATTTGCTAGAAAAACACTTTCTGCTAGGGTGTCATAGACAGTGTTTGCCAGCTGTTTTCCATTGCATGTTAAACGACAGAGTAGAGAATTACTAGTATTGAAGGAGGAGTTGTTTTCCCTTTTTTTATTATTTTCAAATATTTTTGTGCGTAGTACAGGATTAATTAATTTACTGAATTGTAGAGTTTTGTAATGGATTTACTTTCACCTCTTTATGACTGGCTTTGTTTGCACAAAGATTTTCTTTCTAAATATATTGGTGATTGAGTTCATGCATTGACCTTTTTACTCCTTTCAACCACTGATTGGGCGAAAACTGGCTATCATTCTTAGTAATGAAGGTCTTGAGAGCATTCATATTTGCTATTTCTTCTTTTCTTCTTTTAGGAAGAAGTAGTTTTTTTTCAGTTAAAACTTCTGATAATCTTTCGGTGGATTTTTGTTGTTGCTTCCATTGTTGACGCTAAACCTACGTTTTTGATGTGCTGTTTCTGAGCTTCTCTGTAGGACTTAATGGTTTATCCCAGTAATTTCTCCTTCAACTTATTTGGTTCTTTGGTACAAAGTACATTAACAACCATCAGTTGTAAAATAATGCCATTATCATTTGGTGAGTGATGTGAGTTAAGTTTTAGTGATTTCATGTGAGTTTTACATGAGCAAATACAGGATAATTATAAAGTCTATGAAACGTTTCAAGAAACTCATACAGGTAAATGGCCAATAAGAAGAAAAAATGCAATATGTGAAAGGGAGTTTCCCAAATTCACTTTGCAATGTTCATAAATATTCTAACTGTCCACCCTTCCTCATATGGCGCACATGTAGTCGGCAGTGCAGTTCTGCCCACACCCAATCCAGCATATGCAGAGAGATTGTAACAACAGGTGGTGCTTTATGAGGTCGCATATCTCTATGGTTCCTTGGTAGAGATGAAACATGATCGCTATCCTTGATGTAACCCACAAGAAAACGGAGCAAGGCGTGAAATCCGGCGACCGTGGTAATCACTCGAAATGCTTCGTGTTTACGGCAGGATTGCGGCCAGTCCGGAGGCGTGTAGGCGTCTCATTCAGGTAATCTCGAGCGAAATCGTGAAATTGTGGAGGAACGCAGTCTTGTTGAAAGATGAAATCTCTGCTATTAGTTTCAAGCCGTGACATGGTCTAAATTTGCAGCATCTCTATATATTGACAGTGTGGTGTCACCGCCAGACACCACACTTGCTAGGTGGTAGCCTTTAAATCGGCCGCGGTCTGTTAGTATACGTCGGACCCGCGTGTCGCCACTATCAATGATTGCAGACCGAGCGCCGCCACACGGCAGGTCTAGAGAGACTTCCTAGCACTCGCCCCAGTTGTACAGCCGACTTTGCTAGCGATGGTTCACTGACAAATTACGCTCTCAATTGCCGAGACGATAGTTAGCATAGCCTTCAGCTTCGTCATTTGCTACGACCTAGCAAGGCGCCATTATCAATTGCTATTTATCTTGTGATGCATGTACCGTCAGACCGATGTTCACCAATTATGGATTAAAGTTAAGTATTCCAGAAGCTACGTACCGTTTTTGCTAGTCTCAATTCCTTATCATTTTCCAGACCTCACGCCAGCCTGCGTGAGTTTAAACGCGTGCCTTCAGCCTCCCGTCCTAGTGGATTGGCTGTCTTGCCAGTCCACAAAAGACAGTTATCTCAGACAAGAAGAAGGGTTCATAGTGTGTCTTACTGGAAACGGCACTTGTGGTGACTTGCGGAACTTGCTACAGTAAGCTCTTTGCACAAACACTGTCGATTAGCAATTAGCAAATTTCAGCACTACAAGTGCTTTATCTTCCCGGTTCGCTGCTGTTTGGAGCAAACTAAGGTCGGTGGCCTCCTACCTGCCGTTTTCCAAACGACCGTTTCATGATCACGTGCAAAATAACTCTGAGAGTTTTCCTTTCACTTAATGTTGCATTTGTTACATTTTGTTTAGCCATTTGTACATATTTTCCACCGTATACGTACTCGAGGAATTGATCAATGGGAGGATACTGTGTAAGAAACGTCTAATGAACTTATGTCCGGAAATGCATAGTTTCCATGCCAGAGACCATTTCTTCAGTCCTATTTTGTTACAGAGACTGCGATTTAATAAGCGCTGTACCATGCGATAACAGTTACAGTATGCACGTTTTCCCCTTAGAGGGTAGTACTGTGCCTCATACATCATTACCTACCGCCCTCTGCTGCCGTAGTCATTGGTAATGTTGTGTCCGATTCACTCATCTTGCTAACTCACTTTGTAGTGGATATGATACAGGGTAGTACACAGTGGTCCCGAATTCGAATCGAGAGCTTCTCAGCATGGTGTTTACTTACGGAACGGCAAACTACAGTGGGCGTCAGGCAGCAATGTTGTATCAGGAGTCCTATCCCCGCCGACAACAACCACAGCATTCAATGTTTACAACAATGTTTCGCGTATGTCGTTTGTCGTTCCAGGAAGTAGGAAATCATGAAGGACTTATCCGGACACCAGACTTGGAGGAAAATGTGATTCACTGGTGGAAGCCGACCGCTGTCTCAGTACCAGGCAGTTGGTCCTCCAGTACAGGGTAAGCCTGACGACCATGTGGAACATTCTCCATGACACTTGTTACTACTCCTATCACTTAGAGCGCTGCAGGGCTTACTAACGACAGATTTTTCCACATCAGCAGCTGTTTTGTCTTTGGTTTTTTCAGCAAGCAACCACGATTCCAGGATTTGTCTCATCCATTCTATTCACAGATGTGGCCACCTTTATGCGTGGTGGTATCTTCAGCTTTCATAACAGTTATCTGTGGGACAGTATGCAGAAACCTCACGGTATGGTGACAGCGAATCATCAGCACGAGTGAAGCTGGATCGTGTGGGCCAGTATGATTGGTTGTATTTTTGGAGCAGTCTTCCTTCCACGTCGCCTAACAGGCCGGAACTTTGGCATTTATTGCAGGTTACTTTGCTTCCCCTGATGGAATAGGTGCCAATGATGGTTCGAAGGCTTATGTGGCTGCTTCATATTGGTGTTCTAGCCAACATCGCCCTTGACGTCCGGACGCATTTCAATCGTGTCTTCTCTGTTCGATGGATCGGACGAGGGGTCCAGTTGCATGACCTGTATATTCACCGGATCTCAATAGGTGCGATTTCTTGTTACGGGACTATCTCAAAAGTATAGTGTATGCAGAGCCCATTCCAGATGTGGACACAATGGAGCAGCGTATTCATGCTGCCTTTGGCACTGCTCGGATGCAGCCTGGCCGATGTGAACGTGTGATACGGAACATGCTACGGCGCGTACACGCATGCGTTGAGGCACATGGAAACAATTTTCAGCGCATACTGTAACTATGGCTGCATTGTACAGCGCGTATTACACCGCAGTCTCTGTAACAATGTATGATTGAATAAATGGTATCTAGCATGGAAACCGTGCATTTACGGATATAAGTTCATTAGACCTTTTCTGTTCCGTATCCTCTCATCGATCAGTCCCTAGAATTTGTACACGGTGGAGAAAATCACCCTGTATAGTTACCCTGTGTATGAACTATAAAGTTTGTTAGTATTATAAATTGAATGTGTCGTTATATAACGAAATTCGAGATGTTTTGGAACATAAAATCTTCCCCGCAAGTGACCCCGTATTTCAACTGAACCGATGTTGCAGTCACTACTGCATGTAGCCATCTACAATGTGGTGACTACGAGTACACAACGATGTTGCTCATACGATGCCAACTCTCATTTCGTTAAAGTATTAATGTGAACGATACAAAAGATGCATAGGACTCATACTGCATTTAGCACATGGCCATACCTAGCGCGAATCGTCAGCATCTTAATGAAATTTATACGCAATATGGAAACGAGCTAAGCGCACACACACATGACCACAAGCGCGCGTGAAGAAAATATTAACAGTTTGGAGGACAACGCCACAGTAAAACACAGCTGGGAATCACCTTACAGCATAACACCACCACACTTCCAGCAGAATTTTATTCGTAGCGAAGTCCCTCGCGGAAAGACACAAGTATAAAAACACAACGCCATACTCATCTCTGCTCTCAACCACACGTCTGTAACGCTATTACGATGTATTTCATTGCTCGACAAAGATTAGTCTTGTGTCTAATAATTCCAGTAGTAAACACATTAGAAATAATTTATGTGTACTACCAAAAGTCTATTGGGCTATTGGTGTAACATTGGTATAAGAGAGCCAGAAAAGATGGACTCTAAAGACTAACATCGGTTAACAACAGCTGTTGCGCTACCAGGCTTATTTCAGCGAGGCGTATTGATAGAGGTGCTGTAAGCATGAACTTTTCCACTCCAGTACAGTCACACAATCGGTGTATCGCGAAGCTACTTTGGCCTGAATTAAAAGCCTCAATACGTTGCGGCATCTAACAAAATATACACTTGACGAATTTCGGAAGTAATCTACTGTCTATCTGAGGGATGAAGAAAGAGCCAGAAAAGTGTATGTAGTTAACATTCGCAGTAAAATACATTTAACTTAGGTTGTGCAGTGTTATGTTGAAAATGCTTCCTTTACATAAATATCAAAGGAAGCAAAAAATAATTTGTGAGGAACGAAAGAAGACCAATGACCACAAGCTCATTTGGGAGAAGAAAATATTCTGGAATTCTTCTCAATAGGGAAATCTCATTCTGAATCCCTGGAAAGGAATCTGAATCTCATCTCTTCTGAATGGGAAGTTAGCACTCTCGATATGCATCTTTCAGAAAATTAAAATATGCCGTTGTAGTGAAACATCATCCTCTGTGTTGCTACTGGTTTTGCCTTTCACGGCCTAAGAGAAGCTTATTGCACTGATACACGTGATTTCCCTATTTTCTTTCGGTTTTCAGAAGGAACGACCAGAGTGCTGTTGATGTACGGACATCCTGATAAACACCACATTCCAGTCCAATGTCATGCGCTGCGGACGTTTCTTAAATTTTAGCACAACGTACATATATTAATACTGAATATTTCTAATATTTAATTTACGCTGCTTGACAAACAAATTTCTGCATTCGATTATGTCATAGCGTTGCAAGCAAAAATTTCTGCCTGTCTGCAGACATCGCTTGTAACAGGAAAGTAAATGACTATCGGGATGGTCCGTGTTGGGACGTAAAACGGTTCGGTTTAGCTCGCTCTGCTGTCTGTCTTACTGGCTTCTGGTTCATAGCCCCCACGACAGCCGGCCCTTTATGGTGTATGTAAAAGAGAACGCATTCTGTTCTAGTCGACGTAGGGATGCATCTTAGAGCCCATGTCTACTAGACTTGTCGTATTCCGGATTATTTACCACTCCTCGTGAGACATACTGTATGTTTTTTCACGTTATCTAAAGCCGTTTGGCAACGCCCACTCATTTTATGGGTTCCACAACTCTACAAACCCGCTGGTTCTCAGTGAAATGTGTTGTGAAACCAGGTTTGAAATTAATTTTCGTCCGGAGACCAATTATCTTGATGGTTGTTCGATAAGGAGTGGGAAAGGTAAAAAACTGAGGGCGTAAGCTCGGAGGAATAAGTGCGTGAGGAATGTCTTCCCAAACACACCCTTGGATAGTTTTGTTTGTGAAATTAGCAGAGTGCGTAATCGTGTCGTAGCAACACGTGACACAGTTTTTTGGACGTTATTCTCACACTGCGGCCGAAAGGTCTCTCACTTGTCGGCAGCTAATACCAGTTGTGAAGGACATGTCCATCGGGAGGAGTTCGTAACGGACAACAAACTTTTTAAGCCACCAGATGGAAAACATTCGATTTTCACCGAATTTACTCGAATATTAGTTTTTATTAGGGGCCAGATGTTAATTTATTCTTGAGAAGTTAACTTTTTTCTTTCCTTTAGACATCAGTCTGCTTTGATGCAGCCCATTACGGATTCTTCTCCTTTGCCAACCTTGCCACCAGAGAGTAGCAATTGGAACCAAACTCCTCAATTATTTGCTGCATGTGCGACAGCCTATGTCTCCATCTACATCTCCCTCAAGTACCATGAAAATAGTGCCCTGATGTCTTAACAACTGTCCTAGTACTTTGTCACTACTTGACACTGTCACCCGAGATTTCTTCGCAGTTTCCGTCACTGTACCTATGTCTTCCTTTCCAACATCCGCGAGTGTCCTTTTGAGATACATCCATTCCCCTTCAACTGAAAAGGACAATCGCAGGAGTTGCAGAGAAAATCGTAGATACAAGGAAGGTGACTGCGAAGAAGCATTGAACAACACAGGAAATACTTCACTCGATCGACGATACAAGGTTGTATAAAAATATTTAGGTAGATTCAGGGATACAGAAATATAAGTCACTTAGAAATGAAATAAACGCGCCGGCCGGTGTGGCCGAGTGGTTCTTGGCGCTTCGGTCTGGAACGGCGCTACCGCTACGGTCGCAGGTTCGAATCCTGCCTCGGGCATGGATGTGTGTGATGTCCTTAGGTTAGTTAGGTTTAAGTAGTTCTACGTTCTAGGGGACTGATGACCTCAGATGTTAATTCCCATAGTGCTCAGAGCTATTTGAACAATTTTTTGAAATAAACGGAAAGTTCCGGGGAGCTAAGGCGAAATGGCTCCCTTCAAAAAGTGAACAAATAGGCGGTAACATTAAGAGTGCAATATTCCAACCTTGTTAATGCAGAGGAGAGAGCGGATAGGTGGAAGGAGTATACTGAAGGCTTCTGTGAGGAGAGGAACTTGTCTGCTGAAGTGATAGAAGAAGAAATAGGAGTCGTGAGGAAAGAGAAAAGGTATCCATAAATAGAATCAGATTTTAAAGGTGCTTTGAATGACTGAACATCAATTAAGGCAACAGTTATCAATAACACTCGATAGGAATCTCTAAAATCACCGGGGAAGTGGCAACAAGACGACTATGAACGCTGGTGTATAAGGTAGGAGATATAGCATCACACTTTCTGGGAAACATCAACCACGTAATTCCGAAGATAGGACGACCCGGCAAGTGCGAGAATTACTGCACAATTAGCTTCACAGCTAATGCATCCCAACTGCTGACAAGGACAATATACCGGATAATGGAAAAGGAATGGTAAGGGTACCAGACAGGCAGTTCTGGCGTTGTATGTGGTAATCGAATTAAAACTGAAGAAAACTGAAGACACGTTCATAGTATCTGTCGACCTGGAAAACGTGTTCAACGATGTAAAATGGTGCAGGACCTAAGAAATTCTCAGAATATTCGGGCAAGCTATAAGGAAAGACTGGTAATATACAAAATACACGACAGTCAAGAGAGAAAACTAATACTGGAAGACTAAGAACTAAGGGCTGGAATTAAGAAGGGTGTCAGGGATGTAGTCTTTCGCCCTTATTGTACAATGTATACGTCGAAAAAGCAATGAAAACAACAAAAGAAAGTTTCCAGAATGGGATTAAAAAGTGAAATTAATGGCAAAATTCATTTAATATTTCCCTTCACTCATTCCTACTAATGTGGAAACAGTCTTCCGTAACTCTGTCTTCCACTACGCCCCCTAGTACAGCGATTCAGTCACACAGGTTTATTAAATTTTCATCTCCTTTTACATACGTAACTACTTGTTCATTATGCTCATATAACTTTGTACCGATCCATTGTCTGCTTGTGACGTCGGCATTCTTACATGAACCGTCGTTGTTAGCCTTGGTTTATTCTAGACTCTGACGTGACCAATCATATCACTGAGCTGTACGCAGTACCTCACTCTATGCCGTAACTGCCTGTTCGTGACGAGTCCTACACGTGTTCAAATGGTTCAAATGGCTCTGAGCACTATGGGACTTAACATTTGAGGTCATCAGTCCCCTAGAACTTAAAACTACTTAAACCTAACTAAGGACAACACACTCATCCATGCCCGAGTCAGGATTCGAACCTGCGACCGTAGCAGTCGCGGGGTTCCGGACTGAAGAGTTTAGAACCGCTCGGCCACCGCGGCCGGCCCTACACGTGTTATACCATTTACTGCTGCTGCTGAAACTATCCACATTCGTCTGAGCAGATACCTTTATGTGCTTTCCATTTGTAGCGTATCGTGATGCAATAACCCATAAATAAAGTGCGACGGCCCATTAATACGACGATAAATGTAAAATACCTGCTCGAGAGATAAATAATCTGTGGCATTTAAGCAACTCCGTGCGAACTCGATAACAAAGATGTACAGACTGTACTAAGTTATGGCAAAGAGATAATTATTCCATGTTGGACATTGGAAGAGAGATGTTCTATGTCAGATTGAGAGGAGATTGTTGGAAGCCGCCGTTAAGGAAGTAATCTATGTTTTATGGTATTGAAGAAAATACGAGGGCAGTTCAATAAGTAATGCAACACTTTTTTTTCTGAAACAGGGGTTGTTTTATTCAGCGTTGAAATACACCAGGTTATTCCCCAATCTTTTAGCTACACAACACTATTTTTCAACGTAATCTCCATTCAATGCTACGGCCTTACGCCACCTTGAAATGAGGGCCTGTATGCCTGCACGGTACCGTTCCACTGGTCGATGTCGGAGCCAACGTCGTACTGCATCAATAACTTCTTCATCATCCGCGTAGTGCCTCCCACGGATTGCGTCATTCATTGGGCCAAACATATGGAAATCCGACGGTGCGAGAGCGGGGCTGTAGGGTGCATGAGGAAGAACAGTCCACTGAAGTTTTGTGAGCTCCTCTCGGGTGCGAAGACTTGTGTGAGGTCTTGCGTTGTCATGAATAAGGAGAAGTTCGTTCAGATTTTTGTGCCTACGAACACGCTGAAGTCGTTTCTTCAATTTCTGAAGAGTAGCACAATACACTTCAGAGTTGATCGTTTGACCATGGGGAAGGATATCGAACAGAATAACCCCTTCAGCGTCCCAGAAGACTGTAACCATGACTTTACCGGCTGAGGGTATGGCTTCAAACTTTTTCTTGGTAGGGGAGTGGGTGTGGCGCCACTCCATTGATTGCCGTTTTGTTTCAGGTTCGAAGTGATGAACCCATGTTTCATCGCCTGTAACAATCTTTGACAAGAAATTGTCACCCTCAGCCACATGACGAGCAAGCGATTCCGCACAGATGATTCTCCTTTGCTCTTTATGGTGTTCGGTTAGACAACGAGGGACCCAGCGGGAACAAACCTTTGAATATCCCAACTGTTGAACAATTGTGACAGCACTACCAACAGAGATGTCAAGTTGAGCACTGAGTTGTTTGATGGCGATCCGTCGATCATCTCGAACGAGTGTGTTCGCACGCTCCGTCATTGCAGGAGTCACAGCTGTGCACGGCCGGCCCGCACGCGGGAGATCAGACAGACTTGCTTGACCTTGCGGCGGTGATGACACACGCTTTGCCCAACGACTCACCGTGCTTTTGTCTGCTGCCAGATCACCGTAGACATTCTGCAAGCGCCTATGAATATCTGAGATGCCCTGGTTTTCCACCAAAAGAAACTCGATCACTGCCCGTTGTTTGCAACGCACATCCGTTACAGACGCCATTTTAACAGCTCCGTACAGCGCTGCCACCTGTCGGAAGTCAATGAAACTATACGAGGACGAAGCGGGAATGTTTGAAAATATTCCACAAGAAATTTCCGGTTTTTTCAACCAAAATTGGTCGAGAAAAAAATTGTGTTGCATTACTTATTGAACTGCCCTCGTAAATACATATAAAAGCGTCAAAGCAGTATCAGGTGTGTTGAGTTCATGACTTTTACTGCTTTCAAAAGAAATATTCAGTGATTATAAAGACGCAAGTTGTTCGGAAGTGTTGTGTGGTTTGATGGTGCGAACGTGCAGTTTTACACTGTTGTTGAACACGTCGAGAATATTTTTCCGAAGACCTAAATAATTTCAAGAAATAAAGTTGGACGCCACATTCCATACACGTGACACATCATGGCACTTGGCTTTACCGACTGATTTCCGAATTATCTTTAGCGATTACAGGTGAAGAAGTTCAAGCAAGAAGACCCTACGAAATCTGCTACTGCAAAACGCATATGGTATTACCGTATTCTTTAACTTATGGAGAACAGTACGCAATACAGACTTTATAACTATCACAAATATAATTAAAAACATTCACCTTAAATAAAAGGAGCAAACAGTAAAAAGCAATCGCTTAACCAAACCATAAATCAAAATCAGTTAATAATAATATGCAATCACATGAATAAAACGCTCATTAAGTAATAGAGATAATAAAAATAAATATTTCAAATTGCCGTCCGAGTATAGGACGGCCAATAATTAAGAACTGCTGTTGTATATTCTGTGTGTGTACTAATCGTTTCATTGGGTGTGTGCCATGTACGCTGACCTTTGGTGGGGTTTGGTGCGGTGAGCTGAGCAGTCACCATCCCCACCGCAGAACTTCACACTGCTGCAAGCTAAATAAGGCAGACACATACAAAAATTTCACAGTCCTTATCAGTCTGGTCTATATGTAGAAAGAAATTAATATTCTCATTCTGTAGATGAAGAGGTAGTTAGATCTTTCATTTATTTTCAGTATTGGAAAAGTAGATACTGAGAAACATATGATCATTCTTGTCAGGTGTAATTTCATATTATAGTGTATATAAGTGTCAAACCTGTTGGGTATCGTGTGTGTTTTTTGATTTGTTATGGTAAAACCTAGAGCCCAAGTAAAGATGTAACAGGAAAAATTGCCAGACGTTCATGAAATGAGTGATAATTCTGCTGTAGAGGAAACAGCAGCTTCGTCTCAGCTAGAGACAAATCCCATGGCTCAGATTATAGAGCAACTAAAACTTTTGTCTGTAGTGGTACAGGCTGTCTCCCAGAAGCAGGAGGATATGTTACAAAAGCAACCAGACATGGCACAAAAGCAGTCTGACTTACGTCAGAAGCAGACAGATATGTCAGTCGTTATTCAATCGTTAGTAACGCAACAACAACAGATCTCGTGAGATAACAGAGTTGCGCGAGGCCCAAAAGCAATTTCCTTTGGAGTTACAAAAGGTGACACAGGAAATGCATACTATGAAGTCGAAACAGGAGGATGTGGAGAATTCCGTAGTCGAGTCGACACAAACGGTAACAAATATAGCTTCTGATTGTGATAAACTCATACGCGAAAATTTCAACGAACAACAACAGGAATTTTCCAGTAATGTTGACGAATGGGCATCTGAGAAAGAGAATCAAGTGATGCTATGTGTGGATCCTAGTATCCAAGAAGCGGTAAGCGAATTGCTGATTGAAAGTTTACCCACTGCTGAGAGTATTAAAGAAGACTTAAAGGACGTCAAAGGTCAATTAGGAACGAACGTTAAGCAATGGAAAGACGAAATAGTTCATTCCGTGGAAACCAAGTACAGCCAGAATAGAAATACACGCAACAGCAACGCCAATAACTTTCGTTATAGCCGTAACCGACAAAACAGACAAGATAGACAACCCAGGGTACAATGTAAATCCAAATTCTTCGAATTGGCATAATGCAAGTAATAATAATAACAGGTAGACACAGAAGTCGAGACCTGTGGAGAATGATTGACGATAGAGATCACCAATAATTATTGAAGTGAGAGAGGGTCCGGTTCATAGAAGAGAATCGCATTTGAATAACTAACGCCCACCGCATCATGCCCCGGAGAAGCGGTCGTGGACAAGGATAGGGACTATGCGCAGAAAGTAATTATGTTGCGCTATAATGAAGAACAGTTAATGCAAGAGGAGCTTTGCACCGATACAATGAAATGTAAAGAGGAATGTTAATCTGAGCCTATTTCTGCTAAGAGAGTGAAGATAGAGGGTATTCCAGTGAACGTAGTTTTGGACACAGGCGCATCGGTTAATGCAATTTCAATGAGTTTATTTAACCAGACAATGAGGAATACCCCACTGCCTTCATTTCCAGTGAGCGCTGTATGATGCTCCGAGCGTTTGGCATGCAATCACAATCTGTGCGGATACACACGATGTTGAAGTTAGATTTAGGAAATGCAGCGATAATATGCGCGTTACTAGTTGTGGAGAAATTGATACTCGACTGTGTTCTGGGAATTGAAACTATGTGGGAGAAGGACGCCAAATTAGACATCCCGATCGGTAAAGTGAATTTTTCGATCGACGGAGCCATAGCCCAAGTACATTTACTGAGAAAGAAAAAACATGGAAGTTACTGTAGAGGGGTGAAATTGCAGTTAATAAGGGCAAAGTGCTGGAGTTACCAAACAAGTTTGATCATGCAAATAGTGGAGATATCTGATCAAATAAAACATGAGAGAGTCAGAGCACATTACAGATGAACAGAGGACACAATTATATGTCATCTTAAGCAAGTTTATAAAGGTATTTGAAGAACAACATGGTATAATTAAAGGTTAAACCTGTCATTTAAATTTAAAGCCACATGAAACATACTGCCATAGTTTTTATCCCATTCTATGGAAACAAAGAAATGCTGTCGACCAGGAAATACAGAGAATGTTAGAGTGGAATTTAATCGAACCCTCAAACGGTCCGTACTGCAGTCCGCTTCTCATTGTACCGAAACCAGGTGGAAAGGTATGTCTGGTACCAGACGCTCGTGTGATAAATACAATCACTCACCCTGAAAACCTTTATGACTTGGTACAGAAATTCAGCGGAGTGAATTATTTCACGACAATTGATTTATGTCATCCTATTGGCAACTTAAGTTAGATGAAGACACCATGAAATGTACTGCATTTGTGTATGCCAGACGAAGTTATCACTTTAAGGTTCTTCCATTTGGACTGAACATAAGTGCGGGAGTATTTATATCAGCACTAGATGCAGCATTAGGACCAGAACTAAGTAGTCAACCGACTTTGTGGACGACATCTTGATTACTACTAACATATGGGAAGAGCATACGAGTATACTGACACGAGTGTTGGAAAGATTTGCGAGCGTGGGAATAAAAGCCAATCTCCAAAAGTCACATTTCTGCCTGGAAAGGATAAAAATTTTAGGTCATCTGATTAATGCAAAAGGCATATTATCTGATGAGAAGAAAATAAGTGCTATCGAAAACTTTCCTACAGCTAGGAATAAGAAGCAATTGAAAGGATTTCTAGGCCTCGCGTCATTGTTTCACCGATTTATAGAGGACCAGTCAATGAATTCTGAGCCGTTGCTACATTTACTAAAGAAGAACGTGCACTGGCAGTGGATTCACGAATGTCAATGGGCATTTGATGCGATCAAGAAAGCTTTGTCAAATCCGAGGATTTTATACCATCCGGATATGTCACTCGACTTTGGATTGATGACGGATGCCTCATCTGTGGGTCTTGGTATTTGTTTGTTTCAGTTTAGAGGAACCAATGGCAAACCCACTTTTTGTATAATAGCATTTGCCAGTAGAACCCTGTCTAGCTGTGGAAGATAACACACAACCACAGAACAGGAAGCTTTTTCAGTGGTGTGTGCATTCAAGAAATTCAATTATTATTTGTACGGTGCAAGGGCAACAGTATACTGTGATCATCAAGCTCTCAGTTTTCTGCAAACTTGGAAACTCTTACATGCAAGATTAGGAAGAGGGACTGTCGCTCTCCAAGAGTATCAATTCAGAATTGTATGTACACAATGGAAGGAGAATATAATAGATGATGCGTTATTGCATCTTTCTGAAGCTTTAGAAGAAGGTATAGTTGCTAATGAGAATGAAGATGCATTCCGAATACTATTGATGAGAGACCAAGTTAACAGGAGATATTATTTGGAATTATGTGGTGACATAGCGAAACTTCAGCTAGATGATCCACGATGGAGAAGATTAGACAAAGATTGAAAGATCAGCAAGAAGAGTATCAAAAAGTAGTAAATGATGTTTTATTTCTTCGTCAGAGTGATCAAAGTCAATATTGGTGCGTTTATATACTGGAGGAATTTGAAGAAATATTGATATGGTATACTCCCAATAGTTGGGAACATTTTGGTAGTGCAAAATGTGCAAATAAA
Source organism: Schistocerca serialis cubense (assembly GCF_023864345.2). Classification (NCBI taxonomy): domain Eukaryota; kingdom Metazoa; phylum Arthropoda; class Insecta; order Orthoptera; family Acrididae; genus Schistocerca; species Schistocerca serialis. Next base: position 541,028,171 of record NC_064644.1, on the reverse strand, counting down.
CTTAGAATGTATTTTCATTTTTCCGGATTTAAGAAGGGAAATGTGGAGAGTTACACGCAAATGTTTAATCTGTCAGAATACAAAACCAGATAACAGAGGCAGTAAAGGCCTGTTACCCTCTGTTTTACTGGAGAAGCCGCTATCTCTTTCATCAGTAGATGTATGTGGATCACTAGCCAGAGCAGAGCTAGACGAAGATGTAAATACATTGTTGCTTTTATGGATGTATTCATCAAGTAAGTGAAGTTCTATCCAACGAAAACTGCTACAGCAGCGCCAATCCTTAACCGTTTGTTTAATTATTATATTCCACGCGTTGGAAAGCCAGATGCGATACTATCCGACAATGTTACGAATTTTACTGGGCATAAATGGAGAAATGCATTAGCTCTAGCTAACATCAAGCAGATGTTAACATCCAGATACAATCCGACCGCGAACCTGATTGCGAGAACGTTTCGCGAACTTTATCGATTTACGCGAATGTACTGCCATAATAAGCAAACAAGATGGACTGAATACTTGGATACGTTTGAGGAGATAATGAATAATTTGCCTCACGTGTCAACTGACTTCACATAAGCTGGACTGATGTTTGAGAGAAGAGAGAGGAATGAGTGGATAAATAAGATACCCAAGTTATCAGAGGGCGAACTACAATGGCAATACAAAATTATAACAGCTATCATAAATCTGACAGAGAATGCTAGGAAGAGAAAAGTAAATTGTGACAAGCATGTTCTACTTAAACAGTCTTATGTAGCTGGAGATAAATTATTGCTACACACACATCCGTCTGCGTTTTTGCTAAATAAAACAAATAAGGAATGGCAACTAATGTATCAGGGGCCATATGAAGTCACGAGAATACCAAATGCATGAGCTTATGTATTGGGTCATCCTGAGAGCAGGAATGTAAAGGGGTTATACCCACATCATGACATGAAAAGGTTTCATTCATGAGCATGTTGGACTGTGAGTAAAGGAGATAATGTTGTGAATAGTAGCATAAGCTATATTCTCTTAATTTCAGATGATGAATCGAGAGAGATTCATGAAAAATGAGTTACCGTATTGTATATAATAAGATATATATGGGTGTTTTCTTTCAGCAAGCTATTATGTAGTTTTAGAAAAATCAGTTATGGTGTTTTTCAATTTCAGTAAATTTTTAAATACAAGGGAAATTTATTTCAATCTTCATTACATTATTAGTTTTAGGAGAATAAGAATATTCATTCTAAGGACATAGAAAAGCTATTGGAAGTAAGGGCACAGTAATATTGCTGACTAAAGATTTCAGTGATTAAGGTCATTCCATTTGGTGGAGTTTTTGAAGTATTTGAAATAAGGTTATTCAAGATGATTGGGAAGATTAATGGCAGACCAGGTTGAGAGAGGATTGTGTAATCGTTGTGTGGTCTTTGATGGTAAAATGTAATTATTTGCAGTATGTGGAACGATGAAAGGACAACTGACTAAGCTGAATTTGTGTAGATTCGTGGGTAGTAGAGAATTCATAAAGACATTCTGAGAAATGGTGAAACTATTTTAAAGACTGAACGATGTGTGAAATAGTGTGAGATCATGTGAACAGCAACGAACTTCCAGTGAAGCATTGTGTGTTTTCTGGTATCTATGAAATTATGAACACACGTCAGGGCAGTGTCATACGTTAGACTAGTGAGTTGACATACGAGTAACTATCTAGGTCCTGAGAAGTGGAGATATGTGCGTCATGTTACAACTATTGTTGCGAGTAATCAAAGAAACAGGGAAGTCTTAAAGTGCGAATAACCACTGAAGTTTACCAAAGACAATTAAGGAAGACGCTGATAGTGATGGACAATTTTAAGAAATGTAGAAAGGATAGGGGATTGTAATGAGAGACTACACGACTACAAAGTGATAAAAGTTTGTGTGGCTTCTCCTGAATCACGAAATTCAGACCAGGAAAGTGAGATTGATCAATATTTTTTACTAATCCGTTCTCTCACAGCCCTTTTCCATCAGCGATTATGACTACTGATACGGGTTGTAATTATGTTTCATGTTCAAACCATCCGTATATATGGTGTTATGAGGGTCTCATAGGCGGGATACTACTTGAGGATCAACCCTGTTCCTGTCCATCCATACTATCTCACCCTCAAGAGCTGATCCCACATCTCAAACCACACCTGTTCTACACTTCCACCAGACTGCGTACAGAAGTCGATACCAAGATATCCTCACAATTACCCGACTCCACCAATGCAAGAACAACCCTTGACAAAGACGATTTTCAGATTGTTTGTTCAAACCATTTATCCAATTTTGTAAATTATTGGGTGGAAGCATAAGGTAAAATGAGCCTTGTTCCGGGTTTTCCATGGTTTTCCTTAGGAACCCACGCCCTAATTGAAAGTCTTTGTTGATCAAAAGTCCATGGCCACGTTAACTGTTGCTCAAGCGCTTAATGTCAAAAATTTAGCCTTATGACAAGGACGAGTGATTATGAAACTTACACAGTTAATAAGCAGCAAATGTTGTTGTCAGCCCCCAGTCCATTCCGCCCAGTAATACGCTAGGAAGAGAGAGTCATGTAGTGGATGTTTAGGTCGTTTGTTGTCTTATACATAAAATCCCGCCCAAAACGGGGCTCCTATAGCGTTAAGTGATGCAATAACCAATAAATAAAGTGCGACGGACTATTAATACGACGATGAATGTGAAATACCTGCACGAGAGATAAATACTCTGTGGAATTTAACCATATTCGTACGAACTCGATAGCAAAGATATACAGACTGTATTAAGCTACGGCAAAGAGATAATTATTCCATGTTGGGCATTGGAAGGGAGATGATCCATGTCGGATTGTGAGGAGATTGTTGGAAGTTGCCATTAAGGCAGTAATGTATGTTTTATTGTATTGAAGAAAATAAATACATATGAAAGCTCCAAAGGAGTATCAGGTGTGTGGAGTTTATAACCTTTAATCATTTCAAAAGAAATATTCAGTGATTATAAAGACGCAAGTTGTTCGGAAGTTCTGTGTGGTTCGATGGTGCGAACGTGCGGTTTTATACGGTTTTTCCGAAGACCTAAACAATATCACTAAGTAAAGTTGGACGCCACATTCCATACACATTACACAGTATGGCACTTGGCTTTACCGATTGATTTCCGTAGAGCGATAAATTATATTTACCGATTACAGGTGGAGAAGTGCCATCAAGGAGACTCAACGATATCTGTTGCTGCGAAACGCATATGGTATTACCGCATTCTTTAACTTACGGAGAACAGTAAGCAATATAGACTTAATAACTACGCCAAACATAATTAAAAGGATTCAACATAAAGAAAAGGAGCAAACAGTAAAAAGGAATCGCTAAACAAAACCATAAATAAAAATCAATTAATAATAATACGCAATCGCATTACTAAAACGCTCATTAAATAATAGAAAAAATAAAAATAAGAACTTTAAACATTTCACTTCACCGACCTCCACTTTCTTTAGATTGAATCTCTACAGTTAACTCTTCTGATTTTGTAACTTTCCTAGCACATACAAAATTTAGACATTTCAGTGTCCGACTCGTAAATATTACACTTGTAGCTGGGATTCACAGTCATACCAAACTTCTCGAAGGAGATCATCATTACGCCAGTGTTATAAGTTTTTATTACACACTACTGCAATTTCGGCCTTAGGTCATTATCAAGTGTCGCTGAAAAATACAGAATGTTAAGTGATGGCGGCTTCATGGGAGCGTGCTACTGCTTTGGTAGCGCATGAGTTACTACGTGGCATCTCACTGCCTCTGTCAGCTTGCTTACTGTACACTTTTGAAGAGTTATTATTTTACTCTTCGATACCGGTAGCGCGTTTCATATTAGTGACGAAGTGAAGGCATACTATATTGCATTTTCATGTTACTTTCGTTTGTTATGTCGTTGCTTAATTTAAGTACTGAAAATGCATTTAAAGCTGACAAAATGTTACGCGCCCGCCGGAGTGGCCGTGCGGTTCTAGGCGCTACTGTCTGGAACCGAGCGACCGCTACGGTCGCAGGTTCCAATCCTGCCTCGGGCATGGATGTGTGTGATGTCCTTATGTTAGTTAGGTTTAATTAGTTCTAAGTTCTAGGACTCTGATGACCTCAGAAGTTAAGTCGCATAGTGCTCAGAGTCATTTGAACCAGCCAAAATGTTACGCCAGCTGTGTTCGATTTGAGCGAAGGTGGTTCCATGGGAGCGTGCTACTGATTTGGTAGCACATGAGGTACTGCGTGACATCTCACTGTCTCTGTCAGTTTGGTTATATAGTATTAATACAATAAACCTACGACGTAATAATATATATCTTGTACAAATTTAACAGTAAGAGTGGGTAAAAAAGAATACCTACAGTTTTGTATAACGATGTTCAACACTTATTTATGTAATTCGACGTATAAACCTCACCTTTATTCATTATGTTTTAAAAATAAGTCATTTAAGATTGTATGTATAATCATGTATAACGCTTGTGTATGTAATCTGATGTAGAATCCTGACGTTTATCTATGATCGTTTAAGTCTACGTCACATAAGATTTTATAGCCGTCATCATAATTGTGCAACGAGGGCATATTCTTTGCCTCCTAATACAGTCGTTGGACTGTAATGGCGCTCCACAGATAGTAAAACAATATCTGTTATCCGTTTACGTGCCAGAACGGTTATTAGTAGCCTGCAAAGAGTAGTCTGCATCTGTGGTCTAATGCATGTGTGGCTAGTTATGGGTTAACGAATATCTGCATTTACAGATTATGTTGTTTTACGATGTTTCAATACGTGTGCTTGGACTGTGTTAGAACGATACGAATGTATGTAACAGGATTGACAACGACTTAGAACTGGACCTGTGGAAGACTTCCCGTGTCCTGCTGTTCCCTAAACCCAACAAACCCCCCTCTCATACCTCCTCCTAGCGTCCCATCCGCCTCACCTCCGTGTTCAGTTATGTCTTCGAGACCATCCTCTCCCGCCTTATTCACCGTCACCTTAACTAGCACCATCTCCTTCCCCTTACCCAGAGTGGCTTACGGCCTTCCTTCTCAGCCGACGACCAGCTCCTTAACCTTACCAATCTTCTTTCCCTCCAAACTTAACTCCAATCGCTCCGCTATCTTTGTTTCCCTTGACCTCCAGAACGCCTACGACGCTGTCTGGCATCCCAGGCTCCTCTTCAAACTCCAGACCTATGCTCTCCCTATCAACTTCGTCTTGCCGCTTCCTTTCTCTCCCGTCGTCCCTCCTATGTCACTATCCACAATTCCAAATACCATACTTTCTATCCCTCTGTGGCGTGCCTCAAGCCTCTGTCCTTTCCCCTCTCCTCTATTTCCTGTACACTTCTGGCATGCACAAACCTCCCCCATTTGTTCGTCTCCTCCAATTTGCTGATGACACTGCCTTCCTAGCCCCTTTATCCTACCCTTCAACGGTCCCAACGTACCCTCCAAACCCACCTTGACCAATTCACCGCTTGGTGCAACCAGTGATCCCTCCATATCAACCCCTCCAAGACCCAAGTGATCATCATAGACCCCACCACCCGCACCTTCCATCTCCATGATTTCCACCTCACCATTTATGGTCGTCCTCTCATCCTCACTCCTACCCTCAAATACCTTGGCCTCACCCTCGACCGTACCTCACCTGGACTCCACATCTCCTTACCATCCAACACAAAGCTCACAACAGGCTCCGCCTCCTGAAACTCGTTTCTGGCCGGACATGGGGTCTGCATCCTTCCACCATCAATTGGCTCTGAGCACTATGGGACTTTCATCTGTGGTCATCAGTCCCCTAGAACCTAGAACTACTTAAACCTAACTAACCTAATGACATCACACACATCCATGCCTGAGGCAGGATTAGAACCTGCGACCGCAGCGGTCATGCGGTTCCAGACTGAAGCGCCTAGAACCGCATGGCCACACCGGCCAGCTCTTCCACCATCCTTCACACCTACAAATCCTTGATCTGCCCCATCCATTGTTATGGCAGCGTTACTTGGATTTCCGCCCCTCCCTGGTTCTATAAAACCCTCCAAATCCTGGAACGCCATACACTCCACCTTGCCTTCTGCATCCGCCTACCAACCCCCACGCACATCCTCTACAACCTCATCCCCTTCCCCCACCTTCTCATTTTCCTTGAACACATCCACACCCTGTATATTGTCCGCCACCTTTATCCCCCTTACCCCCTGGTGTGTCCCTTCCTCTCCACCCCCAGCCTATTGCTGCACGTTTACCATTGTGTCCCACCCTCTCTCCATCTCCACACCCTCTGCCTCCATTCCCAATGCAACTTCCAGCGTCTGCCCCTCCCAGATGTTGAGCTTCGCCCTGACATCTATCTTTCCTACCAACTCTAACCCCACCTTCCTCCTGCCTCCTCCCCCTCCCTTCTCCTGAGTGGATTTCCCCTCCTACGCCTCCTCCCTCTCCCATGCTCCCCTTCAGTGTCTCTGCACTCCCTCCTGCCTTGTCTGCCCTCTTCATCTCCCACCCGCCTCTTGGTGCACCCACTGACGCCCCTACTCTTTTTATCCTGCCCCCTCCCCTGTTGCACCTTGCTCTACTCTCCATTGTCTTAGGCCTCTCCCTTGGCAGGTCCCACCTGGCAGTTTTATTCTTCATCATGTGTGCTCCAAGTGGGTGTCAAGTGTGTAGTTCTGTAGTGTTTTTAATACTGTGGCCAACTTTTAATCTGTGTGTTTGACTTCAGTGTCTTTTTTGTGTTCTACGAATGGCCAACTGTGTTTTTCAACTTTATGTCGACTTTTTTAATTGTCCCCCCATGAACGTCTCCATGTCAGTGCATTTTTCCCTCCATTATCTCCCCTTACTGTGTTTTATGTCCCCCTTTTTTATCGCCTTTATATGTAACAGTCGAGTTACATAATGAACCTGTAAAATAATTTTTTAAACATTCTGTATTTTTCAACAGCACTTGATAATGGCCTAAGGTGCAATAGTGTGTAATAAAAACTTATAACAGTCACTGGTGTAAAGATGATGTCATTTGTAGAATATTATTCTTACGATTGTTATTCAATCTTTCTCATGCTCGCCTCCCTGTCGGTAGTTCCATCCATGAGATCCGAATGGGAGGCTGAATCAGCATCTTTTTTCACATGGAGAGATCATTATGATACTTATCCATCTACAGCCACATAATAGGAAAATACATATTATGTCTCAGTCATGCAATGGTTCGCCTAGTGCAACCTCATACTGTTGATCATGTTGATTTTTGCGCCTTTTACAGGTAGTTGGCTACCCAAGGGCAAGAGCGAGTCTCCATCATCTGTCAGACCTGCTGCCGTGTTTTACAAGGTCGTTGTCACAGCTCAAGTGACTCCTTCTGTGGTGAGACTTTGGCTGCCATTGACGATAATTTCTTTTTACGATCTAAGTAGTAGTTGCGATTAAACTGCGTACCCAGGAAGTTTTGTTCACCGCAATCCCTAAATGACAGGAGTGAGCAACGGCTGTGGAAATGTGTACGGGAGAACCGTTGAGCAGCTGACCGCCCACATGAACCTAGAGGATGCCTACAGTGTCTCCTCAAGAACAGTGAAGCGGTGGTTATGTGTATGGTGTATGGTGCCAGGTACGTTCAACAATGTTGACAGCTATTCATCGGCGACGAAGGTTGAGATTGCTCGTCGATACTCTAACTTGACGTCCACTGAGTAACGGCAGGTGTCTTTACCAGATGAATCACGTTTTACACTCCATCGGAGACGTGGCGTTGGTGTGAAACATTTGAAATAAAATAGCTTGCAACAGCGTCCATGCCGGAGGAGGGAGCATTAGGTTCTGTGGTATATTTTCATGGCATTCCCTGGGTGATTTCGTCATCCTGGAAGGCACAGTGGGTCAACAAAGGTATGCATCTATCGTTGGACACCATCTCTGCCACTACATGCGATTTGTTTCCCCTCGGCACAGTTGCATCCAGCAGGACGACAATGAAACTTGTCACACAGCTCGCAGTGAACGTGCGTGTTTGCAAGAGCACCAGGATGCGCTTACCGTATGTGCTACCAAACGCACCGGATTTAAACCCAGTCAAGAATCTGAGGAACAACCTCGATCAGGCTGCTCACGCCATGGCTCCCCAATCGAGAAATCTAGGGCAGCTGGCAAAGCCATGGGAGTCTACATGGCTACACATCCCTGAAGAGCGTCGTTAACTCTCTTCCTACACGTCTCATGCTGCGAAAGGTGGTTATTCAGGTTTCGGCAGGTGGTTAGAATTTATATAATTGTACAGTGTAATTTTTATGAACACGCCGGTCGCGGTGGCCGAGCGGTTATAAGCGCTTCAGCCCGGAACAGAGCGACTTCTACGGTCGCAGGTTCGAATCCTGCCTAGGGCATGGATGTGTGTGATGTCCTTAGGTTAGTTAGGTTTAAGTATTTCTCAGTTCTAGCGGACTGATGACCTCAGATGTTAAGTCCCATAGTTCTCAGAGCCATTTGAAAAATCTATGAACACTGTTTGTCACGACCTAGTAAATTATAAAAAATTATACTACACATATCGTACAATGTACACATCCGTATAGAATGGCCAATACAAAACATGAAACCCAACTCCGCTGATTCTAAAAAGTTGGTTGCTACTTCTGAAGGTGGACATAGTTAAATTGGGTCATAAAATGTCACTTGCACACTTGTCTTCTCATTGCTGCTCAGTCTTTACGTGTTTCCGCGCCGCCGATGAACTATTCTCTTTATTATTATCCAACCACCAATTTACTGAAAATAGGGACCTTAGGTTTTATGATGTGTGTTGGCCATTGTATACGGATGTGCTCGTTGCAACATGATATAACATTGGTTTGTAGAATTAGCTAGGACGTCACGTACATTGTTTACAGAAATTTTTGAAGGAAAGTAGCACCGTTGAGAGCTGTGACATTTCTGCTAGAGGAAAGTACTATCTTTGGTAGATGAAAGCGGTTGCCTCAGTACAGTGCTTTGTAAGTGTAAAACGCCATCGTGAGATGAGTGACAATGCAGTTTTTCTGCTGGGTTCCTACCATTAACGGTGAGTAAGGAATAAAAGTTTTAATGTATATTATACTAACTGGAGATGTAAATATATTTCTGTAGTTGCCAGCATGATTTTGTGATTAATTTCCTTATTTTATGACATTAGTTCTGAAACATATTGTGCTAAAAATTACACACATTTGACAACTGTACCAACTGTACCGGTGCCTGAATTTAAGGTCAGATTACTCAGTGGATATCACACTAAGAAGTCGCATCTATATTTTGTATGTTTGAGAGAAAATCGCGTCGTGGCTCGTGAGAAAACAAGAAATGTTTCAAGCACGTGTAGAAATATATATGCGCCAGGCTTGTGGTCGAACGAGACTTCGGCTTACGTTCGGTGGATCTAATGCTCGTTTTGATCCGAATCTCATGACTATCAGGCTAATGTGGGCTAAATAGGTTGATAAGAGCCACCATTTCACTGCTGTGGGCGCGTATACACGTCCTGCTTCGCCGTACCACAGGTTTTGTGGGCTGGATTCTCCTGCTGTGCTGTGGTCTGAATGCTTCATGAGCCGCCGATCTCTCATTGCTGCGGAGGAGTTACTGCCATATATCGGAATGGAAAAGTTTCGAGTATTTTTCACACAGCATAAGGACATACTGCATGCTGTCATTTGCAGAAACCCTCATTTCGATATCTTGAATACTGAATGAGATACGACGCTTGTTGTGACGCGACACGGAAGGACGTGAATGGGCGCGCAGTGGGCAACATTTCTTCGGATATAACTTGAGAAAGAAATGAGATATTCTTCTGCTCTCTATTTTAAATAAAATTTCTATATCTTGAATACATTTCATTCACACCATACGCAAAGTTTACTCCTGCAGAATCTTTAAAATTTAACGCAATACCTTACTTAAATTGAGGCAGGACAGTAACTATGGCATACAACGAAAAGAAATTCAGTCCTTTATGAAGAAAAGATGTCAAACCAAGTTGTGCAAAAATCAAATTTCCCATGTAATGGTTTTCTTGAAAACGGATGTAAGGGTGTGAAAGCATTCGACAAGTCCTCAAGGACGGAACTGGACGCGTCACGCCCAAGTTTCCATCGGTATAAAACCAAATAACTCTTGAACGAAATGAGATATCGTTCTGCTCTAAATTTTAAATAAAATTTTGATATCTTGCCTACGTTTAACTTACTGCACTGTATGAGCTAAAATCAACCACATGCGAAGTTTACGCAACGCTTTTTTACCTCTGCATACTTTTTAAAATTTCGTGCATTGTTTTACTGAATTTAATACAGCGCAGTAGATACGGCAGATAACGAAAAGAAATTCAGTTGTTTATAGAGTGAATATATCAGACTGCAAGACGCGAAAAAATCAAATGCTTTCTCCCAACATTTTTCAAAAACTCGGATAATAAGTATTTCATATCCGCTGGAACTCGGCGTTCGAAGCCCCTGTCACACTGAGGTCTGCTGTATAGTTGAATGTAAACAGCGGCTTCAATTATTGTGATCGTTTCACAGCTTCTGTCACTGCTAATAACTAGACACCAGTGCCTACAAGCTTTAATTTGTACGCTAAAGGTATGTTCTTGCCAAGAGTTGGTTTAATACTCAGGTGTATTTGTGGTCTTTTGTTCCTTATTCACTGATCGCCATGTAGAATTTTTAACTTCCAGCACTGAAGATGGTCATTATGTGATCGATTTTGCTGTTAATAAATCATCAAAATTACGGCCAACGCTGACTTTTCTTCTAATTGTACCTCACATATGGACGTTGTGCACACAGCACTCTATGGAGTCACCAATCAATTATTCGAGACAGTCAATCAGTAACATTCCTTTCTCATCCCAAAACACCGGACCCATGGTCTTTCCGCCCAATGGCACCGACCTTGCATTCTTTGGAGCTGAAGAAGTGGCTTCTGTCCATTCCATTGACTACTGTCTAGATTTGAGTGTGTAGTGGTGAATCCATGTTCCATCTACTGTCACATATCGACGTAAAAAGTCACTTCTGTTTTTCTTAAAACGCACCAAGCATTTTTCGGAAAGTGTCACACGCGGTACGCATCTTGCTCAAAGTTTTCTCATGTTCAATTCTTGATGCAAGATGTTCCCAACACGTTCGTTTGATTTCCCTACAGCATTAGCAGTTTAAAGGACTTTTATATTCCGATTTTCCAAAATATCCTGCACTCTGTCTATTAATTCAGGTGTCCTTGCATTCTTTGGACGTCCCTCGCACCACCTTGGACGCCTTCAAGCCCACGTTTAAACTCGGCCGCCCATTTATTCACGGTGGAAATTGAAGGTGAAAAGCCGCCACTCTCATTTACAAAAAAAAAAAAAATAAATAAATAAATAAATAAAAAAAAATGGTTCAAATGGCTCTGAGCACTATGGGACTCAACACCTGAGGTCATCAGTCCCCTAGACTTAGAACTACTTAAACCTAACTAACTTAAGGACAGCACACACATCCATGCCCGAGGCAGGATTCGAACCTGTGACCGTAGCGGTTGCGCGGTTCCAGATTGAAGCGCCTAGAACCGCTCGGCCACGCCGGCTGGCTACTCATTTACAAGCCGCAAATTAATTTCAGTCAGTGTTAAACCTTCTTTTAGGAAGAACTCAATCACTGCACGATCCTCAATTTTATCCATTTTCAACACCTCTCGCACAACAGGATTCAAACGACTACCTGCGATCAACTGCTGCCTCGAATAGCTTTAAAATTTGCTTGGCGTCTGCCAACACGTGCTGCGAACTCTGGGCGACGCCGAGAACTATTCAGACAGCTCTCCTATTTCTGACGTGACTCTGCCATAACTCCAAGGTATTCGGGATGTTGTCTTTCAACAAGGTAATGAAAGACTGCACGTTGCACCTTACAATCCCGGCCAACCTCCATACGGATGGTGTTCGACTTTTGCTCTAACCAGCTCGTTTTTCAGATCTCGCACTCACAAAGTCGTCTGACGATGGATTGCTGGCACACTGGCGGGCTACTAATCACCAGCCACTACTAATGATGAGATAAGGCGTAGAGTTGAAACAGCATGGAATGACGTCACAGTGTCTTTAATCCAAGGACATCTCGACTCAATGCCTAGACTAGTTAGAGCCATTGTTACTGTCAGTGGTGGTACATCCATTTACTAAACCTCGCACTACATGTAACTCCAAATTGTCTAGAAATTTAATCCTGCATTCATCATACTGGCCAACGGCCTTGCCGCAGTGGTAACACCGGTTCCCGTCAGATCACCGTAGTCAAGCGCTGTCGGGCTGGACTAGTACTTGGATGGGTGACCATCCGGACTGCCGAGCGCTGTTGGCATGCAGGGTGCACTCAGCCCTTGTAAGGCAAACTGAGGAGCTACTTGATTGACAAGTAGCGGCTCCGGTCTCGTAAACTAAAATACGGCCGGCAGAGAGGTGTGCTGACCACATGACCCTCCATATCCGCATCCAGTGACGCCTGTGGGCTGAGGATGACACGGCAGCCGGTCGGTACCGTTGGGCCTTCCAAGAACTGTTCAGACTGAGTTTAGCTTAGTTTATTCGTCATACTATATTTTATACTCACAGCAAGTAAAATTTTGTTATATGCTGTGATTCCTGCCGTTTCTAATGGAATTGGTCGCTGGTATACTCCCGCTGTTTAGTAAAGAACGCAGTAGACTCATTTCTTTCACATGGCAATTCAATAAAAATTTTCTCACAGTATCACAACTTTTACGTTTCTTTACGACGGAGATACTGTTAACGTGACTTTAAAAAAACTATCAATACGGAAACCCTGCAATAATATAATTGAAAAACATTTCAAAAATGACGTACATATGTCGTGTATTCTAGTAGGTACAAACATTGGTGTTATTATTATCAGTATTAGTATTGGCTATTGAAATACTAAATTAAGGCTGAGTTCTAAGCGAATACTTAAGGGTTTCTTTTGTTTGTATTGTTATCGAGACATGACACGTAATGTCTTTGACCGATTGTAGCCTTTTGGGGGAGAGAAGTGAGTATCAGGCAGATACGCTTTGCAAGTAGTTGTGCGTGCCTGCGTGCATGTGAGTGTGTGTGTGGGAATGGGGGGGGAGGGAGGGGCATACAGATATGTGGTGTTGTCCTGGTCCTGATTATCATTGAATACAGTAATAAAGTTTGAAGAAAATAATTAATTTATAGTATACGTGAAGCAAAACAGGAACCCTAAAGTCTGTTTCACAAGCAGTAATAGACCACCAGATACACTATGCCAACAGGAACAACGAAATGTAATAATGAATGGACAACACATAGAAGATATGTAACAGAAAATTAATTTCTTTCAACACTGACTTAATCCTTTAATCCTGTGTGCCACTAACAACAAAGCGTCAGCAATAAAAGGAAGCTTGACTGGACTGTTTTTGAGAGCCAGAGACGGCAGGTGCAGGTTCCACACGGAGCTACCAACACCTCTGACGGGTGTTTCCACTTCCTGAGTGTTTCGTATACTACCAGAGCATCTAGGTTTTCACACCCTTATTTGAGACACACACATATCAGTAGTGATCTTCATTGTTTGGAGCTAGATACTGAAGTGAGGTCACTTTCAAAAGCCGGCCGGTGTGGCCGAGCGGTTCTAGGCGCTTCAGTCTGGAACCGCGCGACCGCTACGGTTCCTGCCTCGGGCATGGATGTGTATGATGTCCTTAGGTTAGTTAGGTTTAAGTAGTTCTAAGTTCTAGGGGACTGATGATCTCAGATGTTAAGTCCCATAGTGCTCAGAGCCATTTCACTTTCAAAAATTATGTTTGTGCTACAGTATCTCCGACGTGACGTAAATTACCTTTTATGTAATAAACTGATTGCACCGTGCAAATGAATTACAAAACTGTGTTAAATCCGTATAAGTAGGCCTTAGTGTGCCTTTCTGGTCATGTGCGAGAATTGGAATCAAGTAAAATGAGAGCAAATATTTCCCTTGATTAGTAACATCAGGATATGTCAGTGACAAAACGAGTTCATTTTTTTGCGCGTATACAGGGTGGTCCATTAATAGTGATCGAGACAAATATATCACGAAATAAGCATCAAACGAAAAAACTACAAAGAACGAACCTCATCAGCGCTATCTATCACAAAGCGAAGAAAGTGAGCCAACTAAAACATTCACATTTCTTTACGTACTACACGAATATGTAATAAAAAATGGGGGTTCCTATTTTAAAAAACGCAATTGATTTCCGTTTGACCTATGGCAGCGCCATCTACCGGGCCAACCATAGCGCCATCTGGTTTCCCCCTTCAAGCTAGACAAGTTTCTTTCTTTGTAGTTTTCTCGTTTGATGCTTATTTCATGAAATATTTCGCCCGGTCACGATCAATGTACTACATATTTCCAATATTTCATATCAAGATCCGACCACAACACTGTTTTAAATGATTAAATTTCACTTTTATTGCGATGTGAAAATTCTAGTGAAATGTAAACTCTCTGAAGCTTTTACTTTATGAAAAATGGTTTGTGCTCCAGGAAATCCAAATGGATGTTTCAAATCTCGTGTACCATCTACGGAGAGAGTCTGTGACAGTTACAAACTTTCCCGAAATAAACAAAATGTTCTTGTACAATTCAGTCCGCCTCCGTAAGAGAGGTCAGTGCGGTTGAATGCAATGACAGGGACCTGGATTCGATGCCCAGCCCAGACAAGGATTCTTCCTTGGCGGGAAGACTTGTACAGGATGCACTCAGCCATCTGAGGAGCTACTAGACTGACCAGTAACGGTTCTAGTGTCAAGAAAGCCGACAACGTCCAGAGGAGAGGCGTGCTGAAGACATTGGCAGAGGATGACACGACGGTCGGTCGGAAACCATTGGTCCATTTCGGGCTAGAACACGGAACTTCCGTTAGATTTCAATTTCACACAATCTATAAGTCATAAAAGGTCAAGTATTGCATGTGTCCAGTATCTCAGATGCCTACTGTCACAAATATGTGAAATAGCGAATTATTGTTGACAAGTGGAACACATAATAGAGTCTGCCTTGCGTACTGTATGTCACTTCATCACTGATTACAAAATATGTCTGATTTTTGCTTTCAATTTGACACTTATTCTAGTTCTGACAGGTAAGAAATAATAATGAACGTTTCTACTGACATTGTTATACCTGTTTCTCAAGGCACTGATGGGTAATGACGCAAGCAGAGCACTATGAAAGTTGGTGAGGTTTGTTAAGTGTTTATTATTTTCCCTTATTTTCTTTCCTTAGATCATTTCTGGAAAGTACCAGTATCTGTCGAGAGACTGGTTGGACAATTTAATGTTTTGAGGGCCGCCCCTTCAGATCTGCTCTATTAAGTTTTCCAATTCTTTGTTGGATTTCACGTACAGTACGTGTGTACGTGTGTGTTCCCGTTGTTGCGGCGAGGCTTACACGGTTTTTCGTGTCTCGTCAGTGGTCGGAGGGCAGACCCTCCGCTGAGGCAGAACAATGCCAAATATTTTCGAGCGCAGAGAATGCGGTCCGCATTTAAGCTGCATAATGGCGGGCAGCCCGCGCGGAGCCAGCTTTGCGGGTTGCCGCGGCAGCGAGGGGAAGCAGCGGCGCACGTGCAAAGCAGAGCCAAGCCGAGGGCCGCTCCTGCTCTGCGGCTTTTTCGGAGCTCCCGTCCGCGGGTTTTTGTTCCCCGACAAAAGGGTCTGCGGTGAGCGGCCGACTGCGGCGGCCTGTAAGGAGGTTAAGCGGCGGCGGAGCTGCTAATTGGCAATAAACCCGCGGCCAGGCCACGCCCACCGCGACCGCCGTGACGTCAGCTGCCGGGAGACAATCTGCGTAACCGCGGCGCGGGCACCTGCGCCTGCAGCGCCGGCCGCTTTCATGTCGACAGCTGCTGTGGCGCTGACAAGTTCCGGCTCAAAGGCAGCAGACTCTGGCCTCTGGCTACGTCAATGTTCTCTAGACGGCGATTTTTCTGTACGTCAGCGAGTATAAACGCAACGTTGTTAGAAACAATTACTGTTTTAGAAATACATTGTCGAGGCTACGTACGTGGAGCACTCTTGTGGCCACTTTGTAATTTCACTGAATAAAATGTACATAAATATTTGCGGTGAGGCCCTGTAGGATCACGCAAAGCGTTCTACCCCATTTTAGCATTTTTTTCTTCATGGAGTATCTTCAACCCAATTTTTCTCTTGTTGGGACCTATCATTCCACTTGTACATCTCGTCCCTGCATATGTTTCTGTTTTCTGTTTCTGTTGGATCGATTTGAACTTTCTCTATGTCAAGTTTGCCGGCCGGGTGGCCGTGCGGTTCTAGGCGCTTCAGTCTGGAACCGCGTGGCCGCTACGGTCGCAGGTTCGAATCCTTCCTCGGGCATGGATGTGTGTGATGTCCTTAGGTTAGTTAGGTTTAAGTAGTTCTAAGTTCTAGGGGACTGATGACCACAGATGTTAAGTCCCATAGTGCTCTGAGCCATTTGAACCATTTTTCTACGTCAAATTTGACTTGAATCGTATTCTTGACTTGACCCTTGTATGTATGTCATAATCCTCTTGGTGGGTCTTATTTCTGGTACCAGCTGGCATCTGCCGCTGTGTCTAACGTCTTCCCTGTGGTTTTATTAGAGGGTAATATGTATCTCTGTTCTGCCAACTTTGATCCGAGAATTTTTCTCATCATTTTCTGTTCTTCCTTCAGTATGCTTCCTAAGTTGCTCTTGGTATGGACTGTTAGTGTGCACAAAGTATTTCAGGCTTGATGACTTTGTTGTAGGGTCTGATCTTTGTTTGAATGAAAATGCATTTCTTATTATATATGTCTTCTGTTTTGTCGTAAGTCGTCTTCATTCTTTGTAGTCGAGTCTTTTGTTAGATCTTTTTACGTCGCGTAAGTTCCAAAATTTCACTTAGTTATTTTAGAAGTATAACTCTTAAAAATGGTTCAAATGGCTCTGAGAACTATGGCAGTTAACACCTGAGGTCATCAGTCCCCTAGAACGTAGAACTACTTAAACCTAACAAACCTAAGGACATCACAAACATCTACGCTCGAAGCTGGATTCGAACTTGCGTCCGTAGCGTCGCGCGGTTCCACACTGAAGCGCCTAGAACCGCTCGGCCACAACGCACGTCGGTATAACTTTATCTTTTAAGAGACAAAGGAACTATTGACGCTGGCTGCGAGCGGGTAGTGATTTAAATCAGTGGGGAAAGTTGAAAATTTGTGGCAGACTATGATTTGAACGGAGGCCTCTTGCTTGCCAAGCAGACGCTCTAATCACTAGGCCATCCGAACACAGTGGTCGTCGAAAGAATTAAAAAGAAGAATTAAAGCTAAGACGGCCAATGCACTCTCAGTACAGATGCACGGCAGGCTCGAACTCTTACGGAAATATGCGGAATGCCGCGAGTAACGAAAAACAATGGGCACGGGCACTACATTAGTAGAGTGTGGATAAGCTGAGAATTTGGGTCTGACGGGAGGCGCGCTATGGAAATCCGTGGAATTACACTGACCCTGAATAAATCAATGTCCTCTCGTAGCCAATGACTGTAATACATCGTGGCTGCTGGATCAAAGTTGTGTCACATGTATTGTTGTGTATAGTGTTTAATTTTTGTAGGTCTAATTTTAAGCAAAATTCATACTTCTGCAAATAGATCTGCAAGCTAAATTATTCCGCATATTCCTTTAGCATTCTATCTTGTCCCGGCAACAGTATTAAAATTCGTAAGAGCTCGGCTAAGCTGGTGGCATAATAAGACCAGTCAATGAAGACCAAAACGGTGGAATGTGGTAAATAATTCTTGTAGTCAGTGGTATGATGGAGTGCCATGAACAACGCACAAGAATTCCTGACTTGTGAGGGCCGAGGTAAATTGGAAGGTGTCTTTGAAGGTTAGTTCTGTAAATTTTGTTGAGTAACTTGAAAACTACGGTCCCTAGCAGTAATATATCCGAGTACAAAACTATTTTCCTATAAAAATGTCTCATTCACTTATATACCTTCTACTCCCCCTCTCTGTGCCTGTATGTCCACATCATCCTCCCACCTACATCAGAATATCTCCTCGTCACCACTTTCTCTGCCCCCTCACCTACTCCCGCTTTCTGCTTATCCATTACCATCGTTCAGTCCATCCTCTCCTCTGTCCATCTCAACCTAACTTAACCGGGCCCATCAGAACCAGTAGCTCCTGGAATACTGCCCAATGGACCAGAGCGACACTACTCCTAGAACATGTGTGTCACGCATAGTAAGCTGGAAACCAGGTGCTTGAAAATCATTTATTTGCTACCGAATCCCACAACACACGCATCATGCAGGTCAGGTAGCAAAGCACGTCCTTGAAATCATTTATTTGCCCCTAATGTACAGGCCACCATGCAAAGCAGCTTGATACAGCAGGCCGATGCTAGTCCAGTGCAACATGCCTTTCATGTAGGGCAGCCTACATATCAAGGCTCAGAAAACTGTTTCGAATCCCTGACTTGTAGACGGCACAATGAAGCAAGTTGATTTGGAAGACCAATACTGTTCCCTTGTAACTTGCCCATCACACAGGGCAGCCTATGCAACATGAGCTGCATAAAGCACGTTTTTAACTGTATCTCCACCACCATATAAGGTAGGAGTTCACAAACTTAACAGTGCTGATACTCTTGAGGCCGGTTGCTACTGCACTAAGTGTGGGTGAAATCAATCAATATCCCCGGCACACACACACACATATACTCTTCTTTATATAGGGTGAGCCATAAATGAGGAAACATATGTCGAGAACCTCATGCTGCTATGTGTAACACGTGACGCACCGTTGTTAATTTCGTTCTACTTGGTGTACTGTGTACGTAAAACAAAAACACCTGTTAACCATTGAGCGAGATACCGACGAGCCTCACGATCACGACATGACATTCACCCATTGATACAACACTGATAAGCTGCTGTGAATCTGTTAGCGTTTGAAAGATACGAGAAAGAACAAATCCCATCGTAATGTATGTGAAATTGTATCAGAACTTGTGAATCACACGTTGCCGGCGGTAACTGAGTGTACAGTCCCTTGTTAGGGAATGTGTGTCCTGTAAGCGGAAAGAGTGGTCAACGGCGGAAGCAAAACCGCGGCGTGCATGACGTGTTTACGACACCTCTGCGCTGCTCACTCTGCCCGATACTCGCCGTGTCGACAGCTGCTAACGGCCGCGTCGCAGTGTCACTACAGTACCGTGGCGAGTTTCACAAACGAGGAATACGCCGACATCCACCTCACCTACGAGCTTCCAGACGGAAGAGCTGACGCAAGGCAACTGTATCCCGAGAGGTTTCCTAGCCGGCGCCTTCCATCCTCAAAAGCGTTTTACACTGTGGACAGGCGCTTGAGGGAGTATGGTGCATGTGTTGCACCTCCAGGACCGTCGACGTACAGTGCGGATGACGAAGAAAAAGTGTGACAAACTGTTCCGGGGAGGACCGAACAATAAGACCCAGGTCTCTCGCCACTGCGGCCGGAATGTCACAATCTACTGTTATGCGAGTACTCCATAGAAACCATTACCATCACTTTCGCATGCAGAAGGTACAGGCCGGAAAACTACCAGAGGGGGCTGGACTTCTGCAAGTTTATCCTACGGCGTCAGACCCACGACCAGCATTTTTCACGAACAAAACTGTTCACCGACGAAGCCTATTTCACGCAGGAGGGTATAGTGAATTCGCATAATTGATATGTGTGGGCGGAAGAAAACCCAACAGCACAGTGATACAACGGTACCAACAACGATGCGGTGTCAATATCTGGTGTGGTATTATTGATCACCATCTCATAGGGCCACATGTGCTACCACAAAGGCTTACAGGAGAGCAGTATCTGCGTATACTGGATGCTACATTACCGGAACTATTGGAAGATGTTAGTTTGGCCTCTCGTATGAATCTGTGGTACATGCACGATGGTGCCCCCACTCACTTCAGCGGCACAGTGCGACACCACCTGGACAGTGCCTTCCCTTCGAAACGGATCGGTCGTGGACGCCCTGTAGCAAGATCGCCAGACCGAATCCACTGGATTTCTTTTTGTGGGGCCATCTGAAATCTGTGATTTATGAAGGAGAGGTAGTTGATCTCAACACCCTTCAATGCAGAATACAACATGCCTGTGATATTACTCAAAGAGATACAGACATTTTGGATTGTGTTCAGCAATCCTTCCTGCGAAGGGTTCAACTTTGCCACACATATCGTGGCCGTCATTTCGAACAGTACTTATAAACCGCCACTGCAGTTTCTGGTCATGTGTCTCTATGTTAGTTTCGATTTGTACAGCTGTAATGTATTCATTTTTATTAACTGCCACATACCTGTGTACGTGTATTTTGTGTTCTGCATCTATGTACTAATTTCTTAAAATTAAGTCTGGGACACAAAAACCAAATTATAAAACACCCATGTACAGTAGTGCAGCCCCTCACTTTCCCTATGCCAACTAGGCACAATACATAATACCGGCCAGCGTCACCGGTACGAGATAGACGTGGGCGCTGTCATTGCTCGCCGTGTCACGCAGACCGTCGCTTGACGCCGCATGCCTCCCCTTCTCGTGAGTGGGTAGACTACCTACAGCACTCGTGTGCTGTGCCCTGTTGCCGATCTGTCCCCTTGGCCAATGTCGGCGCACAGTAACACCCAAAAGTCCACCCCATATTCCCAGTTTCTTACCACTCAATTGCAGTGTCATTTATTGACATAGGAACACGTGATAAACAAATTTATGTTTGTAGCTCAGTATGTGACAATTTGCATCGCGGTTCCGAAAGCTCCTGAACCTGTAAAGAAAATTGGAATAGATATCAATATAAACATCACTCGAACAGTCGACGGGCATACTGACGGCTCGTAGTGTCCAACGGGCACAATATTTTGGTGGTCAGACATGTAGCCATCGTCAAGCGCGCTGACGAATTGAGCTCATGAGGGCGGGCGGCCGATTTAACGATGCTGTGTCGATATCTGGTATGGTATTAATGATCACCATCTCATAGGGCCACATGTATTACCACAAAGGCTTATAGGAGAGCGGTATCTGCCTTTGCTGGGTGCTTTGTTTGAAGACGTTAGTTTGGCCTCTCGTATGAACGTGTGGCACATGCCAGCCCTCAGGAGCTCAGTTCGTCAGCGCACCTGACGGTGGCGACATATCTGATGGCCGAAATATTGTGCCCGTTGGACACTGTGAACCGGCAGTATACCCGTGGACTGTTCGAGCAGCAACATTATTTCCGCCCTTTGTATTGCTCATGAATCTCAAAGATTTCATGTTCTACCATCATACAGAGAAATCTTCAGAGATGGTGGTCCAGATTGCTGTACACACCGGTACGTCTAACATCCAGTAGCACGTCCTCTTGCATTGATGCATGCCTGTATTCGTCGTGGCTTACTATCCACAAGTTCATCAAGGCACTGTTGGGCCAGATTCTCCCACTCCTCAACGGCGATTTGGCGTCGATGCCTCAGAGTGGTTGGTGGCTCACATCGTCCATGAACAGCCCTTTTAAATCTGTCCCAGGCATATTCGACAGGGTTCATGTCTGGAGAACATGCTGGTCACTCCAGTCCAGCGGTGTCGTTATCCTGAACAAAGTCATTCACAAGATGTGCACGATGGGGGCACAAATTGTCGTACATGAAGACGAATGCTTTGCCAATACGTTGCCGATATGGTTGCACTGTCTGGCGGATGATGGCATTCACGTATCGTACAGTCGTTACGGCGCCTTCCATGCCCACTAGCGGCGAACGTTGACCCCACATAATGCCACCTCAAGACAGCAGGGAACCTCCACCTTGCTGCACTCGCTGGACAGTGTGTCGAAGGCGTTCAGCCTGACCGGTTTGTCTCAAACACGTCTCCGACGATTGTCTGGTTGAAGGCATATGCGACACTCATCGGTGGATGACGTGATGCTACTCGTGAGCAGTCCATTCGACATGTTGTTTTGCTCATCTGTACCGTGCTGTATGGTGTCGTGGTTGCAAAGATGGACCTCAGTATAGACATCGAGAGTGAAGTTGCGCATCACGCAGCCGATTGTCCACAGTTTGAGTCGTAACACGACGTCCTGTGGCTGCACGAAAAGCATTACTCAACATGGTGGCGTTGTTGTCAGGTTTCCTCCGAGCCATAATCTGTAGGTAGCGGTCATCTACTGCAGTAGTAGCCCTTGGGCGGCCTGAGAGAGACATGCCATCGACATTTGCTGTCTCTCTGTATCCCCTCTATGCCCGATCAACACTGTTTTGGTTCACTCCGAGACCCCTGGATACTTCACTTGTTGAGAGCTCTTCCTGACACAAAGTAACAATGCGGACGAGATGAAACCGCGATATTGACCGTCTAGGCGTGGTTGAACTACAGACAAATCGAGCCGTGTACCTCCTTCCTGGTGGAATGACTGGAACTGATCGTCTGTCGGTCCCCCTCCGATTAACAGGCGCTGTTCATGGTTGGCTGTTTACATGTTTCGATGTTTTGGCGAGTTTGGTGACGTCTCTGAACAGTCTAAGGGACTGTGTCTGTGATACAATATCCACAGTCAACGTCTATCTTGAGGAGTTCTGGGAACTGGGGTGATGCAAAAAAAAAAAAAAATATATATATATATATATATATATATATATATATATATATATATATATGCCAGGAGCACGGAATATATATATATATATGCCAGGAGCACGGAACATTTCGTAACTAATTTGTGGGATTATTTACATAGGACCACATTCCAAATGAGGGAAGTCGAACAAGGAAAGCTGTCCACCGACAGAAAGGAACATTGCAGCAGAAGAATAGCAAGTGATTGAATTTGACACCTTGACACAAACGAATAGTTAAAATCAAGCATACTTAATTTTACTGAAGCCATGACTTTTGTTTAAGCAATTACCACCATTCACACTCCCGGTCTTCTGCAATAAGCAATAACAAGGCAAGTACCGAAACCATTTTCCAATTTCTTTCAATTGCGGAACTGCAACTGAAGTCATATTTCGCCGAAACTAAGGGTCTCTAGATGTTACAGGACTGGTTCAAAATGGTTCAAATGGCTCTGAGCACTATGGGACTCAACTGCTGTGGTCATAAGTCCCCTAGAACTTAGAACTACTTAAACCGAACTAACCTAAGGACATCACACACATCCATGCCCGAGGCAGGATTCGAACCTGCGACCGTTGCGGTCGTGCGGTTCCAGACTGTAGCCCCTTTAACCGCTCGGCCACTTCGGCCGGCTACAGGACTGTAAGTGTCATTCTGTGAGCGGGTTGGAGTATATGGTTTTGTCCCTAGTGATAACAAACCAAGAGGACGAGTGTGAATTGTACGAACAGGGTGAATCAGAACTTCAGCGACATATTTTCAGAGGCGGTACTGTGGCCGAAAGAAGAAAAATTGTCAACATTAGCACCAAAATGCTTATCGTAATAGCCATGAGATCATGTTCCGCGAAACTGATGTGCTTCGCAGCTATGAAGGTCACTATTGCTTTTAAGTACGCCTTTTAGAGTCCATGTATCATAGAATTTTTTTTCTTGACTGGGTCCACACTATTTTATAAGAAAGTTTATTGCTGGAGTTTTGGTTCACCGTTTGCATGTCAGGATAGAGTGACGCCGGATTAAATGGTTCAAATGGCTCTAACCACTATGGGACTTAACTTATGAGGTCATCAGTCCCCTAGAACTTAGAACTACTTAAACCTAACTAACCTAAGGACATCACACACATCTATGCCCGAGGCATGATTCGAACCGTGCGACCGTGAACCTGCGACCGTAGCAATCGCGCGGTTCCAGACTGTAGCGCCTAGAACCGCACGGTCACTGTTGCGGATGCCAGATTACGTCAAAACCTTATGGAGAACTGATGTCAATGGGGATCATGTTGAATGTTGCCATTACTTTGCTGCTGCGTTACTCACCAGCATAGATCTTCATCGACTGTGTTGTACACTTCCATAACGTTCCACTAGATCTCGCGGATGCTGTCGGAAGACTTCTTTTAAATTTCCCACAGAATGTGATTGCAGGAATTGATGTTGGGTCTGTAGGGTGACCAGATGTGGCCACATTAAAGACGCTGAAGAATGTGGTGAGCCAACAGTCTTTCACCAAGCGTTTCATGCAGAGAGTCGAGAACGACATTGGCTGTGTCTGGAAGGGCTCCTTCCTGCATAAAGCATTGCTTATGCTTTGGAAGCCGAGTAAATATGGGAAGGAATTCGTTTCGCAAATTACCCGTGTACCGTTCAGAAGTGACGGTTTTGTCAGGAAAGAGACATCAAATTAATACATGGATTCATGCGACAGTCAAATCAAACACTTTTTGACTGTTATTCGCCATTCATGAAAGGTCACTAGACATTCAGTTTCCTGAAACCTCACATTTTGTTTGTTGACCACGTAAGTAACATGTATGTACGCCTCGTCAGATTACCAGATGCTCTGCAGCAATACTTCTCCTTCCCGTCTTCGTTACTAGGAAAGAAAATTCCGTCCGCCTTCTTCCTGCTGATCGAGAAGGGTGTGAAGCACTATCATTTTATACGGGAATTAATGAAGATCGGAATGGAGAATGCGTCGAATACAGCGACACGCTGTTCCAAGTTCGGCTGCAACTTTCCTCGTCGACTTGCCAGGACTGCGTTGCGTCTGCAACTTTCACAGTTTTCACGTCGTCCGGAGAGCAGATATGAAACGCACATGGCCACTCTGGATCTTGCATTCCATTGTTTTTTAACTGCGATGAAACCTATAGACTGCACCTTTAAGGGGAATCCAACTTGTGTTAAAATATTGACGGAAAAATTTCATTATAATAATCACATACTTTATTTCTACGTACAAAAGATTAACTTGGCTGTCTGCTGAACATTCAGCCGTCCGTTGCCCGCCATTTTAATCAACTGATTCGACCTGGACCCTAGAGAACTCTCCATGAACAACTGCATGTAAGACCGGTATTTAAAAATGAGTCGTTTTAGTAGAATGACCATGAAATAAATACCAAATGGTTCAACACCTCCTGCGGCACCCTGTACCTCTGCATATCATTAAGGAGGGAACTTTATCTTCTACCTTAACCACAAAATACCACTCTAGATGCAACCGTTACAGCTTATGTGCGTTGATCACCTCATTACAGATGAAAAAGAAAGTTTGAGTTCCGAAATTTATTCGCCAATAGCAAATTCTTTGACATCAGCTGTATTAGTTATAGAACTATTACCTATAGATGACACGAAAATATGTGTCGCACCAGGACTCTAACTCTGATTTCCTATTTCAGGGGTTGGCTTGTATATAATCTTAGAGCTATAAGGGGCCGAGGAAGGATAAACGGAAGGGAACCGCAGAGGAGCCACGAAAATTAAACATAATTAGTTTCCGCTTTATGAGCGTCTTGAGTAGCGGGTGCTGCGTCATCCAGCAAGCCCAAACGAGTCTTTTCGTTGAATGGGCGAACATTCTGTCATCGGTTCTGTTCCGTTCTGGGAGGTTACGATCAGTTTTCACCTTCTCATGGCTTGGACGTTCCAGCTGCTTAGGCGGGTCATTAAATGTGCTTTCTAAGAAATTGAAGAAGTATTTCTCATACCATGGTGAGTCGTCCACGGCTCGCATTTATCTCATTTCTTGTTTGTCATCTTCTATTACGGTTCTGCCTCCTCATTTTCTTATTCCATTTACTGGCGTCACTAACTTCCTGCCTTCCTTGCCCATGAGCGGCAGCAGCAGCGTGTATCGATAAGTGCACTGTTGTACCACCTCTGGAGCGACCGATAGTATTTCCGGGTCGTCGTGTGTCTGGCAGTCAGCTCGGGACGCAGCAGCAGTGAAGTCTGGGATGGAGCGCCAATGAGGCGCCGACAGACAGTGCTCGCCGACCGCTGGCGGCACACATGAAATGTCCGACGCAGGGAGATAGATTCGGGACGACCGTTGGTTGGTCGTTCGGTTGGTCGTCTCATCGGCCGTCGTATATTGCGTCCTTCCACCGTTTCCGGACCTGGGCAGTTGGTCAGTTGGCGTGGAGCAGCGAGGAATTGTCCACGGCGCGTAGTTTTGTCCGGGCCTGCTGGCGGCCTCTATGCGGTGTCGGAATGTGTGGTGCTGTTCCCATTGATACGAGGTTCATGGCTCTCCGATCCTGGACATGAAAGATGAGTTTTGACTTAATCTACCAGCAAGTCACGACTGTTCACATTGTGTCATTTGGAGTTCGTTGTCAGCTGTTGGGATATTCCCGCGAGCAACAACGTGTGTTTTCAAGTTGGCAAATTTTAGCCACCCTCCGGTGGAGTTTAACTGTACGTGGTTATTTGAATTGAAGTGCACCAGCGGAATCTTCTGTCTTGTGGCCATTAACGTTCCGTTTACCTGCCCTGGCCGTACCTGCCCTGGCCGTTGACGTAAATTCAGGCAGTGTATTTTCTGCATCGTGTTGTCGCTGTCCAGCAATGTGTGCAGTTTGACAGCTCAATGTATAATTGGTTGTAGGCGCCAATACCTTCTACGCTGTTCCATTGAACACACTGTTATGTGCTGGTTGGGTGAAGCAGAGGTTAGCTTGTCGGTGGGTCCGTTGACTGTCTGTCGGTTGGGTTGTCGTCAGGTGGACAATGGTTGGGCCGACCGCCTGTCTCACCTAAGTGAGTGTTAGTGTTTGAATTCCATGCCGACCATTGAAACTTCTGAGCGCCCTTTGGGTGTACTGCCTTTTCTTGTTTGTTCTTGTTGTTTGTACTGTATGGCTTTTAACCGATTTTTAGATTAAGGTTGTTTTGCCTTTAAGGCATCAGATGGTTTGGGCCTTCAGCCTAATTTAAGAACTGTTTTATGTAAATCATTTGGCATTTTTTAAAATTAATATTATTGAGTCTTAAGTGTTAGGCCTTCAGCCGATTTTGAATGTAAGTTGTTTGTTCCTATGATGGAAGATTCTTTGGAGCTTCAGCCTAATTAAGAAACTGTTTTGAGATCAGTCTTTGCCTTTTAAATTTCTGGTTCTGGTTGAGCGTTAAGTTATTGGCCGTCATCCGTTTTTAATTTTTCCTGGCTCTTGTAGTGTTTGATCTAATAAAAGGTTGTATTTTCGAGTGTAACTGACAGCCGCTTATTTTGGCCCCTTTCCACAACTTAAACTACCTGTTCTGTCCTGCGGGTTCAGCAGGGTGTCTCACGTGGATTGCTTGTTTTGATGCAGTGTCGTTCGTTGGGATAATTCCACTATCCCAGCACTGACTTATTGCCAATTAAAGAGATGAAGGATCGTGTCGCCACAGATCCAGTTCACAGAGTGAGTTTTGGTGGTAGGGTAACAAGCCCCTCCGGGAATAAAATGTGTGGATAGTGACCTGAGCGGGTCTTTGCTGAGTAAGAAGCTCCAAAATACGACACATTAGCGTCCTGACATCGGACCACAGTGGAATCGGTGGTCGTCTGTATCGCCCGCAGAGAGGCGACACCGTTAGATGGATACGATATAGTCGATGTGGTTAACTTGTTTGCCATTCACCGTGACGTCTGATTCGAGAAAGGATGCATGGACGTCTTTCCAAATGTGCCACCACACATACTGGAGATACTTAATTTCGATGGGGTTGGGCGAGCGGCACTTTAGTAACACTATGTAATCTGTTTCAGTCTGGTATATGTGTGTACGAGGTAAAGACCGGTAGACATAACCGAAGTCCAGATAAAATCGTCGGATATGATAAAAGGGGGATGGAATGGCCAGTGCCAAATGGCGGACAAAGAGACTGGCCAGCTGTGAATCCTTTAACATCAGTTATATTTGGTTCGGTTGTTACCTATCGGTTACACATGAAAATTTGGACCGGACCGGTTCTCGAACTCGGATTTCCCCCTTATAGCGAGCGGTCGTCTCAATCATCTTGACACTGTAAAATATTTTGTAAGTTCAGCCGAGCAGCCAGTAATTACGCAATCTACCAGAGTAGATCAGGCTTAGTTCGGAGTGCTAAGTTTCCGAATCTCGGCACATTTGGTGAGCAGTTCACTTACTGTAGAGAAGTATGAGGCACTTGGTTAAAAATCAACGCAAATTGTCTATTAGGAACAACAAACAATAGAATTTCATAAGTTATCAACATAAATAAGGCATTTAAAGTTGTATGAAGAACTTAAAAAGTTCGTTTAACCAGTTGGTTACATTGTCTGTAGACATTCAGAAAACGGTTCCGCTCGACTCAACAAAATAAGGCTAGCACGAAGGACGAATGGTAGATAAGTCGAGTCCTATACC
Source organism: Schistocerca serialis cubense (assembly GCF_023864345.2). Classification (NCBI taxonomy): domain Eukaryota; kingdom Metazoa; phylum Arthropoda; class Insecta; order Orthoptera; family Acrididae; genus Schistocerca; species Schistocerca serialis. The sequence continues at coordinate 540,999,753 of NC_064644.1, read as the reverse complement.
AGGATAGAGAAAATGATAATGACAGATGCGTCACAACAAATAACATGTCTGAATACCACAGCATTCTACCTATGGACATGAGGCCTTGAACTTTACGCAGGACTGCACAATTGTAAACGGCTGTTGTGGTCGATCGTAACCGCAGCTGGCGTCAATAATCTTACCGAGGAATTAAAAGAATTGGAAGTGTGTTCTTAACCATGCTTTAGATTGTAGAGAGTAAATTAAATGAACCGCTGTAGACGCCATTCTAGTATGATAGTTCTGTGACAAGAAAAGAAAATAATAGTCACGCTAATGGAATGAACAAAATCAGCAACCGCCACGAGCAGAGAATATTCGATGCTTAGTCACTGAAGATCGACCCTGGAAAGAGACTAGTGGGTTTTGTTCCTTCTCATATAAGACAGCACTCATTCCCGTGCAAGCCATACCATTTATCTCTAATTAAAGAACATCGTGACAGTCTGCGCTATGCAAAACTTTGTGAAAAAGTAAACATTCCTAATGTACTACGGAGAGGTGCGTCCAGTGGTCCTGCGACTGAAATGCTTATAAAAAGGAAGTGTTCGGATTTATGCCTTTCACTGAAGAAGCTAACAGTCAGCGGTTTGGCTTCAGTTGCTGCAAGTTTCTTGGCATCGTACGCAATGTCTTCCTAAGACCGCGTCCCAGTTGACGATGCTTACTAAGCTTTGTCCAAAAGAAATGTTCCGACAAATTCGAGAAAGTGCGTCCACGAGACAACAGTTCAGCGGACGGCCGCTACGCGAAGAAAAACAAAACAGTAGTAAAGTCGAGGGCTACGGCGACGTTGTGGAAAAACGGTAGGGCGTTGAGGCAGGGAGGGACGGGGGTAGCGTTTGGCACGGGTCCCAGAAGGGAGCGAGACACGCATCAGTGATGGCCGCAATTGCATTAGCTCAACACGCCGCCCGGCCAGCGGCCTACATTTATTTACAGCCCTCTTTGCGTATTGCTGCCAGCTACGCGCAGCATTCTTCGATCCCCACTGTCTTTATATAAACAAAAAACAAAAAAAAGAAAGAAAGAAAGAAATAAAATTAGCTTCGAGACAAGTATATTTGCATAGAAAGTAAGTTTACTCGACAAGGCTCATTGAGTGTTCGATCATAATGGTTGCCCCGCCATGTTTACTTTCATCAGGGAGAGTGAGGGAGACGGAGCTATGGCAGAGATATAAAGCCTGTGGTCTATAGTGCACGATTATTTAATGCATGAAAAAGAGACCAACAATAAAGGAGTTATCCTATTAGAACAGAAATCGATGAATGCGATGTGCATGTTCAGACAAACAAAATATTACAGTTTCTGAAAAATTGCATGATGTATTCAGGATAAAACGTTTCTGACATTATGCATGTCAAAAATCCATTGAACCACATTTAGGCCTTGCGCAAGCAGATATTCGGCATGGTATTCACTGATGTCTTGCCATGTGTTGTGACTGACAATTCGCAATTTTTCACAAACGCAACTTTTATTGATGTAAGTTCACCAGGTTGGTGACTGAATAAACAAACGAAAGGTAACAATAACGAAAAAAAGTCTCCTAATTGAGGCAAATAAAAGTTCACTTCTAATTTTCCACAGAGGTTCGTGGTAACACTCTTACGCACTAGTAACAGTCTGATTCCGAGACGAAGACGTAATCTTCAACGGTTGCAGTACACGAGATCGGCATACAGCGTGAACTGAACTTCGGGCCTGGTTCTAGCCCCTAAATAGCTGTCTGCAGCCAATCAGGTTTTGGCGTAGTGATACTTCCTGCAGGCCGTGGCTCGAGCTCCCCCTGCAGGACGCAGTGCTCGGAAAGTCTGTTTCCACTATTTTGCATGTAAACAGCCGGTGTTTACCATGGTGCCCTTGGGTACGCCTTGGACATAGACAACCTCGTCCTCTCTGGTGTCATATGGGTTGCCGGCCCTCAGGGTTACATTGGCTCCGGTATAACACCATGGTGAGCAACAAAATGTGGCCTGCTGGTGTGCTGTAAGGGTGTCGCGTATGACAACCAAAGAGGTCCTGCTTCCAAATGAAATGGCACCGTACATCATCACTCCTGGTTGTTGGGCTGTATTTTAGCTTGCTATCCCACTGCTGTCCAGCGCATCTCTAGACATGTCTTCGTTGTCCATCGGGGCTCAGTCTGAATTGGGGTTCATCAATGTCGACATTTCTACTGCAGTCAATGAGATTCCAGGCGAAGACGTGTCTGGAGAAGAGTCAGACAGCGGTGAGATGTCATTCAGATTGTCGTCCGCCATACAGACCGACAGCTGGAGGCGATGGTCTGGGGTGCCAGTTCTTTTCTTGGCAGGACCCCTTCTGTTGTAGTACCTGCATGTCGACGATGTTCTATGCTCCATTTCAATGCCCTCCGCCCCCTTCCCCTCTGCAGGCTGGAGCGCTAAGGAGAGACGTACATAGCCTCAGAAGTGTACCTCAGCAGTACTACAACGCACCGGCGGCCATGGAATGTGCTGGCACCACTGAAAGCTCTGTACCTGCCAAGCATTGTTCAGTACAACTAAGGAACTGATATATTGGTTTATGTTGTACCACGCAGATTATTTCACCGATTCATTATAAATGAGACTATTAGAAGAAAACAGGAAGAATTATAAGGCATAATATGTGTAGTATGTATTCGAGAATATACTGAAGTTGTGTTTCAGCATTTCTTTCACATTATTAGTTGTTTTACAATATGTGGTCTATAAACTGGGAGAGCACTACATTACTTAGGTCTAATAGTCAATCCAATTTTTATTTAATGTGAAGAATTTTTCGTGGAGTGATGTAGAACATTTTAAGTATGTGTTGTTGGAGGTTTATCTCGGTGGAAGTTGAATTATTCCTTGAGTCCTCAGGAACAGGAATGTGGGAATAGATAATCAGTCAATTAAACCCAGCCCCAAATAGCAGAAACGCCGCAAATAGTGGTTAATGCATTTACAGCTAACTAGCGGATCCCAAACGTCTTCTGCTACATTTGTTGCTTTTCAGTTCGTCATTACAGGTATTGACAATGCAAAACATTTTTATATTTTGGTACGTTGTTCGGTATTTTTCATAGATATCAACACATAAGCATTTCAACGTATATATGTTTTTGAACAGTAAGGTTTAAGCTTAATGTTTATGAGTAAACTGTCTCTTTTATATGTTTATTTAAAAATACATTGGGTTAACAGAATATAGAACATATTAGCGTAAACTGGATTCCTTTCGATTGCTTAAACTGGTACTATTACTTTTTTTAATACTCTCTATTAGTACACATCCTTACTGTCTTGGAATTATCTTGGATTTTACTAGTGAATAATGGGGTCGGTTGATCAAAGAATGTGGGATCCATCTAAAATTGCTAAGCTATTGACGCATTTGGAGAAAAGATGGTGGGTTGTAAGAATACAGCAAATGTCTTAATGTTCCAAACACAAAACTTATCAAGATTCCCCACATGCAATACAACACAATCCAGCAGATACAAGTGTAGAGCTACAGATTTGGGGGAAGATCTTGAAGAAGAGCTGATTAACTACTGTCTTGCTGTGGAAGCGTCTTTCTTTGGTCTGGTCGTAATGACTTCCGAAGAATGACCGTACAATTGACAGAAAGAAACAACACCACACATCCGTTCAAAGACGAAACCCCTGGGAAAAGGGAGTTATTGTTATTCATAAAGGCCACAAAACCAAACTCTCAGAAAGAAACACTTCTGCAGCGTCCCACAGCAGGGTGCTTATGTTTAGCAAAGAAATACCAGAGAAACTTTATAACTTTATAGAAGATGTTTATGAGAAAGTTAAATTCATTCCTGACAAAACTGACCACGTTGATGAGTTGTAGGGTTACTGTAGTACAAACTAAAGTATTAAAAGTGACAGGCCTCAAGGCAAAGAAATAAATAGCAGCCTTGACATCAGTAGAACATAGGGCCCAGATAACGATTGCAGCTTCTATGAATACCATAAACTCATTTGTGATCACTTTACTGGACTACATGACGACAAACTTAAGTCAACTGGTGAAACAATAGAAAACAGGACCCTAATAACGATTCCTGCTTCCATAAACACTGAAAGTTCCTTGATGTTCACTTTAGTGATTTTAGGGTGACAAATATGAATGAACTGCTGTAAAAAGGAGACCCAGAAGGAACATTCGTGGCACCACATGTTTCAGATTGTATCCACATCATCTCCTTCAGTCAATGGTTTCGTCACATCATCAAGTTAGTCAGCCCTACAAATGATATAAACAGCAGCAGAAAATGGCAAAATGTGAGTAGGATTCGTTATGAATAAGGGGATAGGGCAGACAGTGAGTTATTGTGAACAGTAGAGTGATGGGGTTTTTCTTATCAGAATCAACAGCAAACCAAAACTACGTAAAGGGAGATTAAAGATAACAGCCATAGGGGACTGGAATGCGGATGTAGGTGAAGGAGTAGAAGAAAGGGTTGTGGACAGTTGGTATTACGAATGAGAGAGGGAAAGACTAATTGAGTTCTTCAAAAATATTTCAGTTAGTAATAGCAAATATTGTGTTCAAGAATTACAAGAGTAGGAGGTATACTTGGAAAAGGCCGGAAGATAAAGGAAGATTTCAGTTAGATTTCATCATGGTCACGCAGAGATTCCAAAATCATATACCGGACTGTAAGGCGCAGCCATGAACAGATATCACAATATAGTAGCGATGAAGAGTAGGATGAAATGTATGGTCAGGAAGAATCAATCCGCAAAGAAATGGGATACAAAAGTCCTAAGGAGCCAAGAGATGCTCTTGAAGTTCTCTGAGACCATACACACTGAGATAATGTATAGCTTAGTAGGCAGTTCAGTAGAAGGTAACCGAGCGAGGTGGTGCAGTGGTTAGACACTGGACTCGCATTCGGGAGGACGGCTGTTCAATCTCGCGTCCGGCCATCCTGATTTTGGTTTTCCGTGATTTCCCTAAATCGCTCCAGGCAAATGCCGGGATGGTTCCTTCCAAAGGGCACGGCGGATTTCCTTCCCCATCCTTCCCTAATCCGATGAGACCGATGACCTCGCTGTCTGGTCTCCTTTGCCAAAACAACCCAACCCCAACCCAGTAGAAAATAAGTGAACATCCTTGAAAAGAGCAATCATAGAACTTCGAAAAAAGAACACACATGTAAGGAAGGTAACTACGAAGGAACCATTGGTAACACAAGAAATACTCCATTTGATCAATCAATGAAGGTTGTTAAAAAATGTGCAGGGAAATTCGTGAATAAAAAAATACAATTCACTTAGGAATGAAATAAAGAGAAATTACAGGAAGCTAAGGTGGAATGGTTGCATGAAGAATGTAGGGAAAAAGAAAAAGAAATTATTGTCGGGAGAAGTGACTAAGCCTATTGAATAGTCAAAACAACCTTTGATGAAATTAAGGAGTAAAATGAGAAATACACTGTTAAACGCAGAGCGGATAGGTAGAAAGAGTATACTGAAGGCTGTTTTCAGAGGGAGGATTTGTCTAACCGCGTAATAGAAGAAGAAACAGAAGCCAACAGGGAAGAGATAGGGGATCAAGTATTAGAATTTAAAAGAGCTTTGGACGGCTTAAGGTCAAATAAGGCATAAGGGATAGATAACGTACTACCGAACTTTTAAAAAAAAACATTGGTTGAAGTGGCAACCAAACGACTATTTAAATAGACGCGTAGAATGTTTGAGAATGGCGTTACACCATCAAATTCTAGGAAAAATAACGTCCACACAATCCCGAAAGTAGCAAGAGCCGACAAGTACGAGAATCATCGCACTATCAGCTTAACAGTTCATGCAAGTTGCTGAGAAGAATAATATACAGAAGAATGGATAAGAAAATTTATAATCTGTTAGATTACGATCAGTGTGGCTTTAGGAAAGGTAAAGGCACCAGAGAGGCGGTTCTGACGCTGTGATAGATAATGGAAGCAAGAATGAAGAAAAATGAAGACGTTTTCATAGGATTTGATAACCTGGAGAAAGCGTCAGACATGGTCAAACGGCAGAAAAGATCTCCGGAACTCTGAGAAAAATAGGAATAAGCTGTAGGAAAAGACGTGTAGTCGATATGCGTGCGACAGCAAGCGTACCTAGTACGTTCCAAAACGCCGTGCATAAAACGGGATTTCCGGTCCTAATACCTCGGGTTCTGTTGGTGATAAAGAAGTACTGTCAAGTGTCTTGTACAGCCCGTGGGCTACGGACCATTTGTATACTCAACAGAAGGACGATCTTACTGTCGCTGTCCCACACGACAGGGCCAAACTATGAATATTACACACTTTCTCCCGCCTAGGAAAATACAGCAAATCGGTTTGTTGCTCTTGTATTTGATGCTGTCCACGTTGAACGTGATAGAACTTACGGATGCACCACATTAATTCATTGGTTGTTCCACGGAAAATTCCACAAAAACAGCTTTTTATTATATTTTCTTCGTCACCAGCACACAAAAAACGAGCAGACGCTTCCCAAAGAACTACGCACAGAAAGTGACTGAAGTTTCAAGGTATATTCCTAAGATCCCGAACTGGAACAACCATGAAAATTTTCTTGGTACTTTTACCCGTTTCCGAGATACAGAGGTTGAAAGTTACCCTTGCTCTATAGGTAAATTCCATTATGAGGCGAAATCTATATAATAAATAACAGCAACAAAGTGCTGAAATTTTAACGGTATACTCTGTAGGTATTTATCTAGAAGAGCCATCTCCCCATCGTTACCGTAAAACATAAAAAAAAAACTTGTGTCTTGGGTACCAATTCAAAGGCATGGATACCGAGACGCCTATGCACAGCAATCAGCTGTAATTTTTACGTTGTATACGTACGTTGCTGATCTGGAATAACCTAGAAAATTTTCTTCATACCTTTATCCGTTTCCGAGAAAAAAGGTTCAAAGTAACCCTGTTCGTACTCGTAAAATACGCACATAAATTCCAGCGAGAGGCGACAACGTGGTTTATAAAGTGAAGTAGCATGGCGAAATATGCTCTAAACTATGTCAGTTATCATCTAAGAACCTCATGTTGTAGTACTGAAACACATTAAAAATTTTTCCCACGTAAAATAAGGGCTGAGGTGTATAATTGCTTTTGCGCTATTTCTGTTTCGCATAAGCACACTATCTAAATTTTACTGGTCAATGCATTTCTTCACACATGCAGCAGAGTATAGAAAGTAACCAACAAAAAAATGCTCCTAGCAGAGCACAGAAAATGACTAAAAATTGTGGTAACAACTGCCTTATTCTACCTTTTTCAAGAATTTTAAAAATGTTCCCAAGAAATTTTGCCATGAGTACATATTCGAGAATTTTTATGCTTGGAGATAAGAAGACAATGGCAGCGGTAAAGAGACGGAAAAGTAATAAATGCTGGAAGATAATAGACAGTGTTTGTGTTATCGAAAGAGCGACGGAGACAAGGGCAGTGTGAGAGAAAGAGAAGGACATAATTAACATTAACAGAACAGTGGAAGAAAAAGTGTGGAGGACACAGTACCAAGGAGATGGAATAAAAAGAAAGAGGAAGCAGAAGTGGGTGAGAGCCAGTGATAATGAGAGGTAAGTGTGTGACAGTGACAACTAGGAGGGGAGAGAGAATGACAGCGAGAAGAGACAGCAGTAATAGGACGGAATGAGATATTAGCAGTAATAGAGAGCAAGAGAAAGACAGTGACATTGAGAGGAGACACAGAAGAACAGGTGTCAGCGACAGACCCGAAGAGATAATATCAATGAGTTGGGCTGAATGCGTGAGTGAGTAACGATAACTGGGCGTGAACGACAGGGTTAGAGTGAGTTACGTTAAAGTGCGTTTACATATGTGCGACTTCTGGTGCGCACTTGGCGCATACAGACGTTGCACGAAGAGACAAGGAAGCGCATGCACCGATACACTTAACGTCTGCCTCTGAATTGTGCGCATGAGATCACAGGAGTCTCCCCATACCACACAGGGAGACACTTGCCTCTACTTGCGTGTCGGGCAAGCACAGCCGCACGGCGAATTGCCACAAGGCGTAAAGGTTTAAAAGCACATATAGTTACATTTATGAAACTCTGTGGGAGTCTGAGATGAGTTGTGTACTGAAAAAAGCGTGAATATGTTCGCATGCCTACATTTTTTGAAACTTTTTAAAGGTGCAGAGGACGGTAGAAGGAGGGAGCTGGTGGCCCACTTTACAATCACGTTCTTTTAAATAAACAGATTCATATTTTATGTGTCCCGATAGAAGCATTTTCTCCCTGGTACATAATATGTACAAGTTACAAGAGGAAACATTAACACTGGAAGACCAAGATCGAAGGGCTCAGATTAAAAAGTTTGTAAGGCGGAGATGTAGTTTCTCCTCTACCGTTCAATCTATACCTCGAATAATCAATGAAGGAAACAGAAGAAAGGCTCAAGAGTGGGATTAGAAATGAAGGTGAAAGCATATCGGTAATAGGATTCGCTGAGAACATTGCTAACCTCAGTGAAAGAGAAAAAGACTTACAGGATGTGTTGACTGTAATGAACACTAATGAATACAGGATATGGACTGCGGATAAACCGAAGAAAGTCGAAAGCAATGAGAAGTACCAGAAATGAAAACATCGAGAAATTATTATCAGAATACAGGATCATCAACTAGTGAAAGATAGGAATTATGCTACTTAGGAAACAAAATGATCCATGATCGATGGAGCAAGGAGGACATAAAAAGCAGACTAGCACTGGCAACAAGGAGATTCCTGGCCAAGAGAAGTCTACTAGTATCAAAGATAGGCCAGCATTATGTGTTCATCATGTGCCTGCGGTCTCGCAAGCACGCGTAGAGCTAATGTTCAAAATTATATTTTCAATACCGAGTAACATTTTGCCATTTACTATTGGCCCAGATTTTTCTTTAAAACGTCGATAACATTTCAGGCAGAGCATGTATTTATAAAAGTACTGTCACATATACAAAAACAGCGAGAAATGTTTGTGGTTTGTGTGGAGTATTGAATTGCAAGTGTCAAATATGTAGTAAAGAAACACTTAAATAATTGTTGGAGTCATTTCAAACATTTAAAACTTTTCTTAATATCTTTGATCAAGTAAACAAACATTTTATGTATAAAGTGCAAATTTTGTTACCTTAGATTTCGGATATATCTTGACCTTTTTACTTCAAATTTTGACACAATACTTTCATGAACATTCGGATGGATGTAGGCTGCATATTTTTAAAATATAAAATAAATAAATATGTGTCTAATACAGAAAGAGGCAATATTGTTACAAAACACTTCAAAGTACTTTAATGATATACTTCAAATTTGTCGACATTTGTGTAATAAATGTTAGGACACATATAGTCTGTATATTTTAACACAAATAATATAAATCACAGTATGTAATAGTGAAACTTTTTTGGGAAACAGGAAATTTGTATTTATGGTTTATCAGCTTGTGAGTAGAACTACAGGATCGAAATTTTTATAACAATATACAAGGCTTAAGGTCAGAGGCAGGGCGGGAGAGGAGATTGACAGAGGGGTGGGAGGAAATGGTGATATAAAGTGGAACGGAGGTGATTGACAGAGGGGGGGGAGGAAGAGAAAGGGATGGACAAAGAGAGGGGGGGGGGATTAGATGGACAGAGACAGGGGGGAGAAGGACGCCAGGATTCATATCCAGTTCTCATACATGTTAGAAACTTGTAATTTCTCTTTTATTTCTTTTCCATTTAACTTCACTGAGCCACAATAACGCGTGGCTGGGAGCAGTTAGTAGAGAAATACGTTAATAAATAATTGCTGGAATCATTTCAAACGTTTCTTAATCCCTTTGATCATGTAATTACATTCCTATGATGAAACTTGAATGATTTATTTCGGTAATTTACCATTACAGTAATGTCTCACATCGTTAAGTGACGAGTGACCCTTGAAATGCAATAGTAATACATTTTGTTGGCTGTAAAATTTTCGTTTTGACTTACATGTATAGTAGTGTACAGCTTACATCATTAAAATCCAAATTGAAAATACTGAAGCGAAGATTTTCTACAGATACCTTTTCTGTTAAATCTTTTATTATTTACGGCGTGATGTTCTCAACAGGAAGAGAACAGAGAGAGAGAGAGAGAGAGAGAGAGAGAGAGGCTAAAGCAGAGTGGTGAAATATACGGTCAGTGGGAGTTCCGTTTGGGGCCATTCAGGGTGAGCAACAGCGCATCGGGTCGTACACGAGGCGCCTCCGACAACTGCAGAAATAGGAGTGGGTGGGGGAGGGACTGGTAGCGCACATGAAAGCCGTGCGTGGGGAGGGGGGGTGGGGGGGGGCGGTGCAGCAGGGGTGGCCCTCGCGCTGCTGCTCACCACGCCATTCCATCCGAGGCGGAAGCGGGCCGGCCGCGGCGCTCTGGTTAATGAAACATGCCTGCGGAAGGCCGCAGCCGCGGCGGCAGCGGCGGCCAGAGTTCGATACCCACCCCAGCCCAGCCGGGGCCGGCAGGGCGGTCCGTGGCCCGCGCCAGACACTGGCCTGCCGTATTAATGGACGCAACGATGCCCCGCCGCTTCTTGCGCGCCACTTGATTCACAAGCCACGCGGTCCGACGGCTCCTTAAATATTTCCCTGCAGGGTCCGGTGGTTATTGGCACTCCGCCCTGGCTTGAATTAAACATCCTCTGCAGTGGAGCACTATGGCGTTGCTCCTAAGCCCCGAAAACCACAGCAAAATTCAAAAATTGCTGTGAGTCAAACGCCAAACAGAAATATATTCCACAATGGAGTAACAAAATTTACATCTTCCTCATTTATAACCTTTTTATACGTATAACGAGCTGTGTTTAAGGGGGGTAGGACGTGAAAAGGGCCGACTTGGAGGAGGAGAGGCACCACAGGACATTTTAATTTCCACTGTCTATACTTTTACAAATAAATTCATAAAACTTTGTCAGCATGACCAGGAAGGATTCCGAATTCACACTCATAGCAGTGGAAGTTCGAAAACATAACGAAGTAATTTTTTTTTTTTACATGTAAAATATCATTTTTTTCACTTACTGATGGCAGCATTTGTTGCTATAGGTACACTTTTCGTCATAAGTAAGACAGACATGAAAATGTACCCGTGGTTTAGGGATAGGGTCTTTGATTCATAATCAAAAACGTCTTCGGTCCCGGGTTCGATCCCCACAACTACCTAAATTTTGATAAATAATGAGCACTGGCGGCCGAAGACTTCCGGCATAAGAAGTCAGCCTCATTCTGCCAACGGCCTTGTCAAAGAAGGGCGGAGGAGCGGATAGAGGTTCAGGGCACTCTCTTGACCTAGGGGTGGGAAATTGCCCCTAAAGGCGGAAGAATCAGCAATGGTCAACGACATGAGGATGCAGAAGGCAATGGAAGACACTGTATTAAAGACACGTAACGTGTATCCACAAGACATGTGGCCCGTAATTGAAGAAGTGTCATGATGATCTCTTCATTGGCAAAAGATTCCGGAATAGTCCCCCATTCGGATCTCCGGGAGGGGACTGCCAAGGGGGAGGTTACCATGAGAAAAAGATTGAATAATCAACGAAAGGATAACGTTCTACGAGTCGGGGCGTGGAATGTCAGAAGCTTGAACGTGGTAGGGAAACTAGAAAATCTGAAAAGGGAAATGCAAAGGCTCAATCTAGGTATAGTAGGGTTCAATGAAGTGAAGTGGAAGGAAGACAAGGATTTCTGGTCCGATGAGTATCGGGTAGTATCAACAGCAGCAGAAAATGGTATAACAGGTGTAGGATTCGTAATGAATAGGAAGGTAGGGCAGAGTGTGTGTTACTGTGAACAGTTCAGTGACCGGGTTGTTCTAATCAGAATCGACAGCAGACCAACACTGACAACGATAGTTCAGGTATACATGCCGACGTCGCAAGCTGAAGATGAACAGATAGAGAAAGTGTATGAGAATATTGAAAGGGTAATGCAGTATGTAAAGGGGGACGAAAATCTAATAGTAATGGGCGACTGGAATTCAGTTGTAGGGGAAGGAGTAGAAGAAAAGGTTACAGGAGAATATTGGCTTGGGACAAGGAATGAAAGAGGAGAAAGACTAATTGAGTTCTGTAACAAGTTTCAGCTAGTAATAGCGAATACCCTGTTCAAGAATCACAAGAGGAGGAGGTATACTTGGAAAAGGCCGGGAGATACGGGAAGATTTCAATTAGATTACATCATGGTCAGACAGAGATTCCGAAATCGGATACTGGATTGTAAGGCGTACCCAGGAGCAGATATAGACTCAGATCACATTATGGTAGTGATGAAGAGTAGGCTGAAGTTCAAGACATTAGTCAGGAAGAATCAATACGCAAAGAAGTGGGATACGGAAGTCCTAAGGAGTGACGAGATACGTTTGAACTTCTCTAACCCTATAGATACAGCAATAAGGAATAGCGCAGTAGGCAGTACAGTTGAAGAGGAATGGACATCTCTAAAAAGGGCCATCACAGAAGTTGGGAAGGAAAACATTGGTACAAAGAAGGTAGCTGCGAAGAAACCATGGATAACAGAATAAATACTTCAGTTGATTGATGAAAGGAGGAAGTACAAACATGTTCCGGGAAAATCAGGAATACAGAAATACAAGTCGCTGCGGAATGAAATAAATAGGAAGTGCAGGGAACCTAAAACGAAATGGCTGCAGGAAAAATGTGAAGACATCGAAAAAAATATGATTGTCGGAAGGACAGACTCAGCATACAGGAAAGTCAAAACAACCTTTGGTGACATTAAAAAAAGCAACGGTGGTAACATTAAGAGTGCAACGGGAATTCCACTGTTAAATGCAGAGGAGAGAGCAGATAGGTGGAAAGAATACATTGAAAGCCTCTATGAGGGTGAAGATTTGTCTGATGTGATAGAAGAAGAAACAGGAGTCGATTTAGAAAAGACAGGGGATCCAGTATTAGAATCGGAATTTAAAAGAGCTTTGGAGGACTTACGGTCAAATAAGGCAGAAAGGATAGATAACATTCCATCAGAAATTCTAAAATCATTGGGGGAAGTGGCAACAAAACGACTATTCACGTTGGTGTGTAGAATATATGAGTCTGGCGATATACCATCTGACTTTCGGAAAAGCATCATCCACACAATTCCGAAGACGGTAAGAGCTGACAAGTGCGAGAATTATCGCACAATCAGCTTAACAGCTCATGCATCGAAGCTGCTTACAAGAATAATATACAGAAGAATGGAAAAGAAAATTGAGAATGCGCTAGGTGACGATCAGTTTGGCTTTAGGAAAAGTAAAGGGACGAGAGAGGCAATTCTGACGTTACGGCTAATAATGGAAGCAAGGCTAAAGAAAAATCAAGACACTTTCATAGGATTTGTCGACGTGGAAAAAGCGTTCGACAATATAAAATGGTGCAAGCTGTTCGAGATTCTGAAAAAAGTAGGGGTAAGCTATAGAGAGAGACGGGTCATATACAATATGTACAACAACCAAGAGGGGAAAGAGTGGACGATCAAGAACGAAGTGCTCGTATTAAAAGGGTGTAAGACAAGGCTGTAGCCTTTCGCCCTTACTCTTCAATCTGTACATCGAAGAAGCAATGATGGAAATAAAAGAAAGATTCAGGAGTGGAATTAAAATACAAGGTGAAAGGATATCAATGATACGATTCGCTGATGACATTGCTGTCCTGAGTGAAAGTGAAGAAGAATTAAATGATCTGTTGAACGGAATGAACAGTCTAATGAGTACACTGTACGGTTTGAGAGTAAATCGGAGAAAGACGAAGGTAATGAGAAGTAGTAGAAATGAGAACAGCGAGAAACTTAACATCAGGATTGATGGTCACGAAGTCAATGAAGTTAAGGAATTCTGCTACCTAGGCAGTAAAATAACCAATGACGATCGGAGCAAGGAGGACATCAAAAGCAGACTCGCTATGGCAAAAAAGGCATTTCTGGCCAAGAGAAGTCTACTAATATCAAATACCGGCCTTAATTTGAGGAAGAAGTTTCTGAGGATGTACGGCTGGAGTACAGCATTGTATGGTAGTGAAACATGGACTGTGGGAAAACCGGAACAGAAGAGAATCGAAGCATTTGAGATGTGGTGCTATAGACGAATGTTGAAAAGGAGGTGGACTGATAAGGTAAGGAATGAGGAGGTTCTACGCAGAATCGGAGAGGAAAGGAATCTGTGGAAAATACTGGTAAGGAGAAGGGACAGGATGATAGTACATCTGCTAAGACATGAGGGAATGACTTCCATGGTACTAGAGGGAGCTGTAGAGGGCAAAAACTGTAGAGGTTGGAATACGTCAAGCAAATAATTGAGGACGTAGGTTGCAAGTGCTACTCTGAGATGAAGAGGTTAGCACAGGAAAGGAATTCGTGGCGGGGGCCGCATCAAACCAGTCAGTAGACTGATGACCAAAAAAAAAAAAAAAAAAAAAAAACAAAAGAAACAAAAGACAGATAGTTCGGTGACTTATGCACAGCATACAAACCATACTTAAAGGTGTATGAAACTCTAGAATTTTCCAAATTTATTAAGAACTGTAGTAAAAATTGAGGTAATTAATTACAAAATTTGTGTTTTTTCTAAACATGAAATTGAAAATACAACAGATCATTCGTTTTTTCATAAAGTAAAAAAAAAAATTTAGAGTTTCATACACCTGTAAGTATGGTACGTATGCTGTGCAAAATTCATCGAAGAATCTTTGTAACTTATGAAGAAAAGTGTACCTATAGCAACAAATGCGATGGCATTTCACACGTAAAAAAAATTATTTTGTTATGCTTTCGAACTTCCACTGCAATGAGTGTGAATCCTGAATCCTTCCTGGTGTTGCTGACAAAATTTTATCAATTTGTTTGTAAAAGTATACACACCGGAAATTAAAATGCCCTGTGATGCCTCTCCTGCTCCAAGTCGGCCCGTTTGACGCCCTACCCCTCTCAATGCTGTCCGTGCTTTCAATGCATTTCAAATCTCAAAATCTCGTCCTCAGCACAGTGAGCTGCTGTGCGCTTATACCTCGTGCCTGATAAATGCTGCTTTTTGGTTACATGACACGCTTGTTGCTGTGAAATCTACAGCTACAGCTACATTGTGGTACCACATATCAGTATCACTCCAGTTGCTGATAGAAGTCACGAGGGATCTGGTGGACCCAGTGGTGTGTGCCCATTGGACCATGCCTTCAGCAGCTGTGGACTACGAGCACGCTATGCCACCACTATATAGGGTAGCTGGTGGCAGCCATCAGCCCCACTCGCATTTGTATACCCTTCATGATGCTAGGCAGACCGAGCGGTCTAAGGCGCTGCAGTAATGGACTGTGCGACTGGTCCCGGCGGAGGTTCGAGTCCTCCCTCGGGCATGGGTGTGTGTGTTGTCCTTAGGATAATTTAGGTTAAGTAGTGTGTAAGCCTAGGGACTGATGACCTTAGCAGTTAAGTCCCATAAGATTTCACACACATTTGCTAGCCAGACGCCACATAGTCACGGCGCCAACGCCATAGTTCGTGCTATAGTTCAGAGAGCACATCCTTGTTGACATACTGATAGCTGGACTCTATCTCTTCCTGCATTATTTGTAATCAGTCTTCATACACTTGGAGAAATACAAGTTAAGTAAATCTTCTCTTCACTACTTAATTTGTTCACCAATTATTTCTGCTTCTATGCAGCTTTTCTTGGCCACAACTCCTGCACCACTGTGTAGCCCACCTCTCCTTTCCCGTTCGTATGAAGTCATACAGAAGAACATCTAATACTCCGCATGCCACAATATGCTTCGTGGTGGAGGGTACCTTGTACTTCAACTAGATACTCAGACATTCTCTGTCCCGCTCCACTTCCAGATGGGACAAGGGCAAGAAGAATGTCCATATGCTTCCTTTCGTGCCTGAGTTTTTCTTGTCTTCGCCGTCCTTAGGCGAAATGTACACTGGTGCCTTACAATCGTCCTGCAGCTAGCCACATATGCCAGTTGTCTAAATTTCTTGGAAGTGCTTTGCGGAATGAACTTCATCTCCAGCCCCTGGATTCCAATTTGAGTTCGCAGAACAGTTCTGTAACAATCGCCTGTTGATCGACGTTAGCGGCAACGTTTCAAGCAGCAAGATTGTTCTTTAATCTTATGTGTTCGTGATTCTAACCACTCAAGAATCGGTTTCACTATTGTTCTATAGGCCGTCTACGATATTGACGAACACATTTTCCTAGAATTCTCCCAATAAACCTTCCTTACTTCCACTCTTACGTACTCCTTCCATTTCATGCCAGCAAAGTTTCTCCTCTATATTTAATCGTTGTACCTGTATGAAGCACCACGGGTCTGATAGGTGAGAATGTTCTACGTATAGGATAGTGTACCTAGGAACATATGATGTCTAATGGTCGATACATATGTCTAATGACTTAATTCAGAATCACATGAATGAATGCACACTACATGAACCAGTTTCTAACATTTTCTATACTTTTTGTGGTTACCACCCCTACGGTCGTGTTTTGTGCAGCGTTTGTTAACATTTCGAGTTCTACACATTTAGCTTGGTATCGGTATATTAAAGCTGCTTGAAATATATTGTTACAGAGTATTATGGCAAATAAAACGTAATAGATTTTTAAAAGTAGTTATATAACGTGTGGGCGGTAAAGCTATAGTTCGTCGGTCAACTCCTATTTCAAAACGTATTTAACTTGTAACTGGTTTTTCATAATATTTGTGTTTAATTTATTTTCACATGTTGATTATTGGTGTGTATCAGGTCAGTAATGTTACATATAGGCAGCTAACTACAGTACCGATAAGATTTTTTTCAATTGAAATGTTTTTAATTTTGAACAGAATATTTGTTACGAGGGACAAGATCATGTTGTGTCTCGGAACATGTTTCCAAATTTGTAAAAATCGCAACTTATCGAAGAAAAATTTTTTCATTTCCGAAAAAGACTGCAGTACATAAACACTAATTGCCACCATTTAAATATGAAGTAAGAAAATATATTCAATTTCTATTGCATAGCTGGGCAGAGACGAAAGCTGGGAAAGGGTCGAAGTTACAGCACTCTGCCCTACTGCATTCGCAAATTACATCGTTGTTTATCGTAGTAATCTGCATTAGCTTACAGTTTTGTACATTTGAAGTAAGCTGCATTAGCTTACAGTTTTGTACATTTGAAGTAAGCTGCATTAGCTTACAGTTTTGTACATTTGAAGTAAGCGGCATTAGCTTACAGTTTTGTACATTTGAATTAAGCTGCATTAGCTTACAGTTTTGTACATTTGAAGTAAGCTGCATTTAGCGCATTGAACTGGAGTTCTGTCTAGATCATCGTGTGCCCTCCTTCAGTCACTCAACGGTGACAGGTCCCCGTACGCTACTACGTTATCAGTAAACGGTCGCAGAATGATGCTGACCCTATCCGTCAGATCGTTGACGTATATGTGGCTTACCATCGAAGTGTCTGAGGATGAATCATTCTGGCTTTGAAATAGATTATAGTTAGTGGAGAACAATAAATGTAGCTGCTCGGACATAAATGTAACGAAAAATAGGGAACGTAAGTAGACTTCATTTCGTGCAGTAAGAAATTTAATTTAGGATCTTACTTCCCCACATCTTGCATCGCTGTTAAAGCCACAAAATTAAATTACTCCTTTATAATGTTGTTATATTGACTTTCCAAAAGTCATAAAAATAGGAAGACACAGTGTCACGTATCGAAAGTGTAGAATATTATCTAAAATGTAATATATGTAACACGTCATGTCATAAAATGAACAGGGAAAAGAGTTCCATACTATTGATTTAAGAACGAATTTAGATTATATCTGAAAAATACGAAATAGGTTTGGTGCATCACAGTGAAGAGTGAATCATGTGTGTGTTGTGTTAATTATGAAGTCAAGGGTGAATAGAGTTTTTCTCACTATATTAAATACTTTTCATTCCTGTCCCTGAAGATACTACGAGTTTTTCGAATAATGAGCCATATATAGAACCTGGGCGTTAGGAGCCAAATAGCTCAAGAAGCGACAGTGTGCCAAAAGGAGTCCCTGTTTCGAACACATGGAAGGAAATATCCAGTTGCAGCGTTTGCCACACAACGAAAGGAAATTGTTCGAAACTTTGATCAGAACTGAAGTATTGAATCTACTTTTAATCAAATTGTACAACTACATGATACTAGTCCTGTCCGGTTACGTGTGGTTGTGACGAGGACGTAATGACATAATTAACTATCATCAAGATCATCTCTATAGAAAGTCATTGTCGAAGAATTACTGGGAAATCTAAAAAAGATTAGTATTTATCTTCCCACTGACAACAAGATCATCAGAGACAGTGCATAAGTTCGAATGAGGGAAAACGGCCATACACTTTCAAAGGAACAATTCAAAATTTGCCTTAAGCGATTTAAGGAAATCACAGAAAACCTGAACTAGGATGGATGGATGGGAATTTGAACTGCTTAGTCCTAACCAAATGCAAGTGGCATGGACTCGACTGATGTCTGAAGTAGTGGTGGAGGGAAATGACACCATGAATCCTGCAGGGCTGTCCATAAATCCGTAAGAGTACGAGGGGGTGGAGATCTCCTCAGAACACCAAGTTGCAAGGCATCCCAGATATGCTCAATATGTCTGCAGAGTCTGGAACCAGCGGAAGTGTTTAAGCTCACAAGAATGTCCCTGGAGCCACCCTGTCACAATTCTGGACGTGTAGGGTGTCGCATTGTCCTGCAGGCATTGCCGAAATCCGTCGGAATGTACAATGGACTCGAATGGATGCAGGTGATCAGACACGATGCTTACTTACGTGTTACCTTGTTCGACGTGTCAGAAGTCCTATATCACTGCAACTGCACAAGCACCACACCATTACAGGGCCTCCACCAGCTTGAACAGTCCCCTGCTGACATGCAGGGTCATGGATTCAAAAGGTATGTCTCCATACCCGTAAACGTCCATCCGATCGATACAATTTAGAGCGAGACTTGTCCGCCCAGGCAACATGTTTCCTGTCATCAAGTCCAATGTCGGTGTTGACGGGCCCAGGTGAGGTGTAAGACTTTGTGTCCTGCAGTTATCAAGGCTACACGAGTGATCCTTCGATTCCGAAAGCCCCTATAGATCATGTTTCTTTGAATGATTTGCACGCCGACACTTGTTGCTGGCCCTGCATTGAAATCTGCAGCAATTTTACGGTAGGGTTACACTTCTGTCACGTTGAACGATTCTCTTGAATCGTCTTTGGTCCTGTTCATGCAGGATCCTTTTCCGGACGCAGGGATGTAGGAGAACGTGATGTTTTTCCGTATTCCTGATATTCACGGCACACTCGTGAAATGGTCGTACGGGAAAATCCCCACATCGTCGCTATCTCGGAGATGCTGTGTCCCATCGCTAGTGTGTCGAATATAACACTACGTTCATACTCACTTAAGCCACAGTTGGAGCGGCTCCCCCAGTCGGAGGTTCGAGTCCTCCCTCGGTCAAGGATGAGTGTGTTGTCCTTAGCGTAAGTTAGTTTAAAATTAAGCAGTGTGTAAACCTAGGGACGACCTCGGCAGTTTGGTCCCGTAGGAACTTACCAAAAAATTCCAAATTTTCACTTGAATCTTGATAACCTGCCATTGTAGCAGCAGTAACCGATCTAACAACTGCGTTAGACACTCGTTGTCTTATATTATATCGGCGTTGTCAACCTCAGCGCCGTATCCTGCATGTTTCTGTATTTGAATACGCATGTCTATACCAATTTCTTTGGGGCTTCAGTGTACATAGTCACTCATACATTAACATGCACGTAAACAAATTATGTCGGCGAAGAACGGATCCTTGAGATGAAAACCATTAATACACACAGTTTCACCAGTGAGAAATAGAGAAATATTGGGTAACAAACTGTCGAGAGAGTTGGAGTAAAGAAACGTATCGATTAGGGACGGACTGGAACTATTGAAGAGTAAACTGCGGAGAGCGGAACATGTAGCGATGTAATTACGGTGGTAAATGGTACAAGACGCTTCTTTACAGGATTCCAAGAAGTAAGAAAGCACTAAGACCGCTACATAGTGAGGAGCTGATAGATGTTATAAGTAAACATGCTGCAGGAAAATGATGGCTTATTACCAAACATCGTGATGCGTGGAAATGTCTAGATGAGGCCTTTAGCAAGCCAAGGACTTCAAAATAATGGATGGTGCTGATGATGTAAATAAAACAGCACAAAGGTGCAACACGGTTCGGAGGCCGTGATAGGTCAAATGAGGTTGGTCGCCTTACTACATTTATTAAGATGTGAAATTATCGTCCTTTACTTGCGAAGGGCTAACAGTACTATTTCTTCCGATACATAACCGAAAATCGGAATTTATCATCGTCCTTGGTATTTTTTGACTGTGACTTCTGGATAACCAGTCCGCTGCTGGAATTTGTAATTATCTGTGAAGAGCAGAAAAAGTAATATGTAATTCGGCCAATCCCAAACTTGCGTATGGGATATTCATCGCTGTTCAGCCTATAGTTAAATTTTCGATACAACCCTACGTGAATACTCTCTTTTTCATAACGTCGACGGCCCTGCTGGTCTCATAGATTCAGTTGTTTCTTATGTACATACGATGCAAGGGTGACTAAATAGCATTGCTTCATATCTGGTTTTCTTCAGCAGTGTTGTGGTAATATCATACCCGATTATCTTTTCAACTGCTGTTTCGTGTTCTCGTTATTCGTGCTTTCGCAATGTTTCCTTCCTTCTTAACCACTCTGTATTTATTTTAGACACATGCTTCTTGTACGTAGGGACCTCAGCAAGAGCGTTGCGGATGTCGTCCCATACTAAGTAAGACCACCGCGCAAGGAGAGTGGCATATTATCAGAAGAGAGTACTTGTTCTTGGTTTCCTCCTGTGGCGGTACGGATAAAAGGTGCATCAAAGGGTGTGGGTGAAATGACGCCATAACTAGAAAAGTACTCCGAAGCAGAAGTACGTGAGCATCTAAATTGCACACAAATTAACCCTCAAATTTTGGCAGTTTATACGTCCAACGAAATGTAGTGTTTAGACGTAGTGGAGTGGCTCAATTTGACCAAATCCGCACAGACTTTGGCGCTGCTGATCGGGTGGTCCAGATCTTCACCATGCGATTTCTACCTTTACGAACAGCTGGAACAGTATCTTGGATTGGGGGGGGGGGGGGGGCGTAGGGGTAAGAGATTTTTCCAATGAAGAGGATATTTACACAGTGCTTTTATAATAGTTCAGTGACCAAAGAGCAAATTTCTACCATCGAGGAGCTGAACGATATTTACAACGTTCCGACTTTTGGAGGTCCTAAAGCTAACAGCAGAAAGTTGTATAACAGGTGTAGGATTCGTTATGAATAGGAGGTAGGGCAGAGGGTGTGTTACTGTGAACAGTTCAGTGACCGGGTTGTTCTATTCAGAATCGACAGCAGACCAACACCGACAACGATAGTTCAGGTATACATGCCGACGACGCAAGCTGAAGATGAACAGATAGAGAAAGTGTATGAGAATATTGAAAGGGTAATGCAGTATGTAAAGGGGGACGAAAATCTAATAGTAATGGGTGACTGGAATTCAGTTGTAGGGGAAGGAGTAGAAGAAAAGGTTACAGGAGAATATTGGCTTGGGACAAGGAATGAAAGAGGAGAAAGACTAATTGAGTTCTGTAACAAGTTTCAGCTAGTAATAGCGAATACCCTGTTCAAGAATCACAAGAGGAGGAGGTATACTTGGAAAAGGCCGGGAGATACGGGAAGATTTCAATTAGATTACATCATGGTCAGACAGAGATTCCGAAATCGGATACCGGATTGTAAGGCGTACCCAGGAGCAGATATAGACTCAGATCACATTATGGTAGTGATGAAGAGTAGGCTGAAGTTCAAGACATTACTCAGGAAGAATCAATACGCAAAGAAGTGGGATACGGAAGTCCTAAGGAGTGACGAGATACGTTTGAACTGCTCTAACCCTATAGATACAGCAATAAGGAATAGCGCAGTAGGCAGTACAGTTGAAGAGGAATGGACATCTCTAAAAAGGGCCATCACAGAAGTTGGGAAGGAAAACATTGGTACAAAGAAGGTAGCTGCGAAGAAACCATGGGTAACAGAATAAATACTTCAGTTGATTGATGAAAGGAGGAAGTACAAACATGTTCCGGGAAAATCAGGAATACAGAAATACAAGTCGCTGCAGAATGAAATAAATAGGAAGTGCAGGGAAGTTAAGACGAAATGGCTGCAGGAAAAATGTGAAGACATCGAAAAACATATGATTGTCGGAAGGACAGACTCAGCATACAGGAAAGTCAAAACAACCTGTAACACCATAGCTCTTATGCTGTATGGATTTTTTTATTTTTTTTTTGCTTTATTTAATGTTACACCATTGAACTTCTGTAAGTGTGTTTGATAGAATAGAGAACACAAAATTGTATACTCCTTTCTTTGTTAAAACTTTGATGTCATGATTTGATTGTATGCTGTGTAGCATATCTCTCGTTTAAATGCTTTGACCCATTTGGAGGAAACAATACTTACTGTATATGATTGTAATTTTGTGTGAATAATTTTTTGTAGACATGTTAATATGTGTAAATGTTCTGTTTTATTTAATACATTTGGTTGCTGTTATGTAAACTGCTGATCCTCACTTAGGGCTCTTAGTTATTCTGTATGTAAGAGGTAGTGTGGTTCCCCTCGGGAACGGAACTGTGTAGCGCGCGCAAATTGTGGTTGGCCTAGGTGGAAAAGGTGGAACTGATAGTCAGTCGGGGACGAGCCACCGGTCGGAGATGAGCTACCAAACTGTGCACTGCTATGCAAAGTGTGCATATTGTACTGATTCCGAGAGAGGCTTTTCCTGCTTCTTTCCAAGGCCTCGGGTGGATGGATACATAGCTGGAACTATTCTGGAGTTTGTATCTATCATCGCCACCAAGAAATGACAGAGTCCAGCAATTCAGTCTGCGGATCCACCTAACAACATGCAGTTGCCACCACGTTGCGCAATCACTGTAACGTAATACTATAATGATGTACAGTGAAGGATCAGCTTAATGGAGGTGTTATTGCGCGCAAATATAAGGTAATTTATATCTGAATTTATGTACCAACCTTGATTTTTCTCCTCATCATAATACCTCTCAGGTTCCTTTCCGTTTGAACTAAAGTAATCACCGAGTGTCCCTACTGAAAGAACTTTTATGACCAATGTTATGCTAAATAATACCTCTTGAACTTAGTAAAAGGAAAGTTAAAGTTAATGTGGCAATAGAGTGAGTTAAAGTAAATGTTATTTGCCGAAAATAATTTTCCTATTAAAACTGCTTATTAAAGTGCTGTCGCCAACTGCAAAATTAAAAGTTCTTGAGACTGAGGCTTCTAAAGTTTTGCTTAGCTAATGATCACCTTGATATCTGTAGTAAATTCTAAAAGGTGAGTCAGTCTCTTGCAATTTTGTTAACATTGTGTCTCACGGTAGTAAAAGAGGAAAAGTGCATAGTAGGAAATTGTATGTTCACGGTTACTAAGTGTTTGTCTCTTTTGTGTGCATATTAACAGTGTAAAGACCACTCAGTTTGTGTAAGCCTTGAAAGTGATAGTGTTTTTCTGTACGTGTTATAATTTTGCAAATAGTTTTTGTGCTGCTCAAGTTGTTAGCTTCAATCTTAAAACATATGTGTGTCAGAGTTCATTGCACTCGCGTGTGGCCAAGTCTAGGTTGTGTTTGTCCATTATAGTTACTTATACCTACTTTCATAAACGAGAACGTTAATCTTTCTCTTGCCTAATTAGGCTGGCGACCGTTTCCCTTATTCTGTAAACAATATAGTTGGCAAAATTTTGTTTGTTACTATTCCAATATTTACGTAATTTTGACTTTCATTTCCGATAAGCCACCTCCGTTAGGAACAACACGGTCAACATAACAAAATTCCTCTCAGAGGGTAACACTGCTCTGTTGCTTTATACCATTGTTAATCCAATAAAATAATTCTGTTTTACAAACTGACTCCTACTTTGGGGTTATGGTGTTACAGTAGCAGACGAGGGTGTTATAAACCTTTGGTGACATTAAAAAAAGCAACGGTGGTAACATTAAGAGTGCAACGGGAATTCCACTGTTAAATGCAGAGGAGAGAGCAGATAGGTGGAAAGAATACATTGAAAGCCTCTATGAGGGTGAAGATCTGTTTGATGTGATAGAAGAAGGAACAGGAGTCGATTTAGAAGAGATAGGGGATCCAGTATTAGAAGCAGAATTTAAAAGAGCTTTGGAGGACTTACGGTCAAATAAGGCAGAAGGGATAGATAACATTCCATCAGAATTTCTAAAATCATTGGGGGAAGTGGCAACAAAACGACTATTCACGTTGGTGTGTAGAATATATGAGTCTGGCGGTATACCATCTGACTTTCAGAAAAGTATCATCCACACAATTCAGAAGACAGCAAGAGCTGACAAGTGCGAGAATTATCGCACAATCAGCTTAACAGCTCATGCATCGAAGCTGCTTACAAGAATAATATACAGAAGAATGGAAAAGAAAATTGAGAATGTGCTAGGTTACGATAAGTTTGGCTTTAGGAAAAGTAAAGGGACGAGAGAGGCAATTCTGACGCTACGGCTAATAATGGAAGCAAGGCTAAAGAAAAATCAAGACACTTTCATAGGATTTGTCGACGTGGAAAAAGCGTTCGACAATATAAAATGGTGCAAGCTGTTCGAGATTCTGAAAAAAGTAGGGGTAAGCTATAGGGAGAGACGGGTCATATACAATATGCACAACAACCAAGAGGGAATAACAAGACTGGACGATCAAGAACGAACTGCTCGTATTAAGAAAGGTGTAAAACAAGGCTGTAGCCTTTCGCCCTTACTCTTCAATCGTACATCGAGGAAGCAATGATGGAAATAAAAGAAAGGTTCAGGAGTGGAATTAAAATACAAGGTGAAAGGATATCAATGATACGATTCGCTGATGACATTGCTATCCTGAGTGAAAGTGAAGAAGAATTAAATGATCTGCTGAACGGAATGAACAGTCTAATGAGTACACAGTATGGTTTGAGAGTAAATCGGAGAAAGACGAAGGTAATGAGAAGTAGTAGAAATGAGAACAGCGAGAAACTTAACAGCAGGATTGATGGTCATGAAGTCATTGAAGTTAAGGAATTCTGCTACCTAGGCAGTAAAATAACCAATGACGGACGGAGCAAGGAGGACATCAAAAGCAGACTCGCTATGGCAAAAAAAGGCATTTCTGGCCAAGAGAAGTCTACTAATATCAAATACCGGCCTTAATTTGAGGAAGAAATTTCTGAGGATGTGCGTCTGGAGTACAGCATTGTATGGTAGTGAAACATGGACTGTGGGAAAACCGGAACAGAAGAGAATCGAAGCATTTGAGATGTGGTGCTATAGACGAATGTTGAAAATTAGGTGGACTGATAAGGTAAGGAATGAGGAGGTTCTACGCAGAATGGGAGAGGAAAGGAATGTGTGGAAAACACCGATAAGGAGAAGGGACATCTGGTAAGACATGAGACAATGACTTCCATGGTACTAGAGGGAACTGTAGAGGGCAAAAACTGTAGAGGAAGACAGAGATTGGAATACGTCAAGCAAATAATTGAGGACGTAGGTTGCAAGTGCTACTCTGAGATGAAAAGGTTAGCACAGGAAAGGAAAGGAAAAAAAAAACGAAACAAGTAATGGAAATGAAATGTAACAGGTTCAAGTTGGACTACACACATGCTGGTGTGACTCGCCAGAAACGAACTATTGTTGTACAAACGATTCACGTTGCAGCCACCACTGCTTAGGCAGAACAAAGTAAACTACGAAGTTTCGCGTGTAGAAATATATAAATTAGTATACAGAATGTTTGAGTCTACGAAACTTCATTTACTCCCACCACACACCTGTAGCAGCTGGACTCTCGTGGAGATAATATTTGTGACGTCTACGTGCTGTGTGCGGCAGAGGGAGTGGGGTGGATAGGTTGCGTAACACTGCGCGATATAGTGCGAAAAGAATTGTGGCATTGACAGTTCGAGAAAATTCGTTGCACATTGTAAAACAAATACCCACTTAAGAGATGGCTTTTTATTTGACCGAAAGCAGAAGTGTTTGTTTTAATTTACCACGACATGATTCACTAGTTGAGATGTATTCCTTGCAAGAGATTAGTAAGCGAACAGTCAACCAGTTTCGCTGAAACCGGGATACTCGGAACCTGGCGCCGAATCTTAGAAAATCGTTTTGAATACCATTTTCTGAACTAAGAAATGCAATGAAATGTAACACCGTGGGCGTTGAAGGAGTAAACGAATAAAGTGAAAAAGGTAAACGAAGTTTCATGCTTGACTGTTAGTGAAGTTGGAGATTATTATTATACCAAAAACAACAGCGCTCCATTTCCTGGCGGGATCGAGGATGTGATTCTTCCCAAAACGTTTCTTTCCATTCTATAGTTCTATTAATTTAAAAGACTTGCCTTCAAACATTATTTGACTTCTGTGTCATAACTATTTTATACGAACTGAAAGTGTCAGACATTGTATGGGATTATTATTGTTTGCTAAACGTTTTGATTTACAGTTGATATCAAGAACCCCAAGATATAATTTGCATACCTCCTTCCCCTCCTTCCGTCCTCAGTCTCTCGCTTCGCCACCACCCCCGCTTACGCACCATACCTCAACCCAATAGTTCAATGGTTCCTGATATTAATGCACAAACCTCTGTTTCGTATGTTACTGGGCATGAAATAAAACATTGGTATCCCTTCTTCGCTGATTCCACAGCGTTTCAGCTTATGGTAAAGCATAATACGGTGGGCCCGCATCTCGTGGTCGTGCGGTAGCGTTCTCGCTTCCCACACCCGGGTTCCCGGGTTCGATTCCCGGCGGGGTCAGGGATTTTCTCTGCCTCGTGATGGCTGGGTGTTGTGTGCTGTCCTTAGGTTAGTTAGGTTTAAGTAGTTCTAAGTTCTAGGGGACTGATGACCATCGATGTTAAGTCCCATAGTGCTCAGAGCCATTTGAACCATAATACGGTGGTCAAAATCAATTCATTTGTTTCACCGAAGAAGCTAGTTACTGTCTTCAACTGGTCATATTACTCTCCAACCTTCTCCATCTTCGTTTTGGCATCATCAGCCTTTTTACTGGTTTGAAGCAGCGCACCACGATTTACACTGTCGTACCATGGTCGCCATTTCGGAGTTGCATCTACAGAAGTCAGAATCATTTGTATGCTGTATTCGGATCTCGGTCTCCCGCTATAGTTTTTTTCCTCTACTGCTTCTTCCAGTACTTTGGAAGTAATGCTCTGGCGTTTTAACTCATTATGTGGTTCCTTCTCACAGTTTATGGTTTCCATACATATTTTTTCCTGGGCGATTCTTCGGAAAGCGTCTTCGCCTCTTAACCAATCCGTTAAATTAATTTTCAGCTTTCTTGTACTGCACTATACCTCAAACCATTGGATGCTCTAATTTTCTGATTTTCCGACGCTCACAATTAACTTTCAGGGAACACTGCCCTCCTAATGTCAGATGAACACTAATCGACCAGAACATTATGACCACCGACCTACTATCGATATTAATCCGTCCAGGTGAGAGGAGCGTCACCTAGCAAAGAATGACTGTTAGTGAGAAACACGCACGGTACTGTACGTGTATTATCAGTGAGCGTGCTCTTCGTGTGTACGGTAGATTTGAACGAGGGCAAATTGTAATCAGCTGGAGGCTCGGAACGAGCGTTTGGGAAACTGCACGATTTCATGGGGGTGCGGGGAATGCCATGATGAGTGTCTTAAACACGTGGCGAAACCACGTCAGACGCCGCGGGGTTGGGCGGCCGTCTCTCATTATAGATATCGGACGTCATTGGCTGGGCAGATTGGTAAAACAAGATAGGTAGCCAACTGTGGCGAAACTAACATGAGACTTTACTGCTGAGCAAAATGCAAGCGTGTCTGAACATGCAGTGCACCAAACACTCCTAACGATGGGGCTTCGCTGCCGACGACCCATACATGTCAGAATGTTAACACCTGACATCGGCAAGTACCACAGAAATTGGCACGTGGCCATGGGCACTCCACTCTGGGGCAGTGTCAGAGCGTTGCATGATTTGACGAATTTCGATACCTTCTTCATCATGCCGATGGGAGGGCTCGAATCCGTTGTCTTCCAGGGAAACAGCTCGTTGACTCCTGTACTGCGGGACAGAGACAAGGTGGGGCGGCTCGATTGCGTTCTGGGAACATTCACGTGGACACCATGTCGGTCAAAGAGTATCGTACACTGGTTGCAAACCACGTACATCTCTTCATGATAATTATGTTTGCGCAGGCAGTGGCATTTGTCAACAAGATAACGCACCATGACACAACGCCAGGAGTGTAATGGAATGGTTCGATGTGAACCCGACGGAGCGCATCTGCGATATGATTGAACTTGCCGGCAGAGCTCGTCGCCCCCTCCCCGGAATTTATGGAAATTAAGTGAGTTTGAGTGTGTGCAGATGTGGTTCCAGTTGCCTCCAGCCACCTACCAAGGCCGCATTGCCTCCATGCCATGACGCGTCGTCGCTGTTGTACGTGCCAAAGGTGGCTGTTGAGCTTTTATGCTGGCTATTAGCTAGGTGGTCAAAATGTTCTGGCTGATCAGGGTATATTATCTTTATTGAATTAAGACCATTGTTTGATAATAGTGGTCTTCATTTCTCGAGACTGTTCATTGTGTCTGCTAGGCCCGCGGGGCACCCGAGCGGTCTAAGGCGCCTTATCAGGATCCGCACGGCTGCCCCCGTCGGAGGTTCGAGTCCTCTCTCGGGCATAGGTGTGTTTGTGTTGTCCTTAGCGTGAGTTAGTTCAAGTGTAAGCTTAGGGACTGATGACCTCAGCAGTTTGGTCCCATATGACCTCACTACAATTTTTTTTTCTCTGCTAGTCTGCTTCTCGGGTACAATATGGTCCTCCATTTTGATGTCATGTTCGCCACTATCTCATTTTTTCTGCTCCTTTCTCTTTGGTTATTCTAAATGCATTATCTGTGCTGCGCAGAATGTTTATTCCTCCAACTAAATCGTTCGCACATTCAAGAGGGCAGCAATGTCATTAGTGAACTTATATTCATGTCGTCTCATTCTGAACTTTAATACAATTTATGAACCTCTTTCAAGCACAAAAAAATTGTGTTTTCTGTTGCTACGTCTTCTCTGCCTCCCGACTGAGAGTCCAATACATCACTAAACTCTGCTGCATTTGCTACTCAAATACCAGTAAGAAGGCTTGTAGTAAGACCACTGACATGTGCTGAAGAATTTTTGACAGTCCTTTTGTTACCACAGAAGATGACGAAGTAAAAACCTGCATGTGAGTGCAAACTTCCGGAGTTCGTTGACTCTACCGCAGGAAATACAGATCGTATTGGAAATGAAGTTTGAGTGTTACAGTGACCACCGCTCAGAACTTTTATACATTGGGAAAAGTTCAGGATGTGAGACTACGTTCGCTGAAGGGCGAAGCCGAAATTTTATAAAGGAATCTGGAGAAAACTTGGCAAAAGTGATATTTATTTCTGTGAGACACACTGCGGCAGCTCATTAATAGTGCGAGCTCTGAAATACATTGGTGTGTCGTCTACAGTCCCGGTACTTAACACAGTCTGTAATTGTGACATTAGGCCAACTGACTGCACACTTTGCAAACCATTCTGAGTTGCACTCGTCGTTAGATAGCGGGAATGACTGTTCATCAGATCTTCATCGTTTGAAACAAAAGTCCTGCAGAAGTGTAGCGTGCTTCTGTGCTAAAGCAGTACTCCCACGGTACGAGGCAGCTAACGTTCTCGTGCACGCGAACGGGACATCCCACCTCACGAGAGACCGCGCCGTCTGCACACGGGAAGGGCTAGTTAACGGGATTTGCACTCTCAGCGGTCTGTAGCGGCCGTTTTCGACTTTATTCAGGTCGCAAACCTCACACTTTCTACACGAAAAGGGACGCGCACTAAATAACTGCGTTAGCTCTTTCGGTTGTTGCCGAAGGAGAGCGGAGAAAATCACGAAGAAGATTGACTCGTCGATGACCTGAACAGCGAATTGCCGGTACAAGAACGCTACAGGGTCCTGTGCAGTTCTGAGGTACATACTACTGGAAATTATTAGTTAACTCTACTGGGTTTTGTCCCATTTTAGGTTTTAAATTGAGTATAGTTAAGGTACAGTAACTGTCAGTTTGCGCGTGCATAATATCCATAGTGCGGATGTTGCATTAACTGCCAACTCTCTGAAATGACGTATTTCATCACATAGATTTCAAGATCGAGGTTCGTTTCGTAATTTCATACAAATGAAAGAGGTGACTTTTTCTAAGCTTCTGACCGTCATTGTGAAAGATATTTACCAGCATGATTCAAACATGAGCCAGTCCATAAATCTACACATAGGTGTCTGTTTCACTTTCACAGAAAGTTTCATCATACGGTAGCGCAAAACTTCCAGTGTGTAACTCTTGATTACTTTCATATATAGACGGGAAGTCACGTTATAATTTGTGGCCACAGGAGAAAAATTCCAGTTGTTGGCCTTTGCAACAAGAATTGTTTAAATACATTATTTAAAATAATTAACATTGACTTTTGAGATATACATTTATTACATGAATAAGGATGACCCAGAATCTTTTATAAAAAGACGGGGAGAAAAAAAAATTGCAAGGAGGCGGGCGTCAGTGAGTTACTTCTACCTGCATGCTTCTAAAGGTCACGACGCTACCAGCTGTGCCACAAGTTCGACAAACGAAACCGCCCACTGTATAAAACATAGCGTGTCTAAGCAGTCTACACAAATGTCATTGATTGATATCGAATAAGCAACTTGTACTAAAAAGACGCGCTTTCGGTACACCATCACTGTTCAGTAGTACTGAGACGGTATACTCTCGTAGAAAACAAGTTGTAACACTAAAAAATTATGACGTCTTGTACTACAGACATGTCATTTGCTAATGCTCCGAAACACCTTATGTTCATACCACCTATTCGGTTGTTGTTGTTGTGGTCTTCGGTCCAAAGACTGGTTTGATGCAGGTCTCCATGCCATTATATCCTGTGCAAGTCTCTTGATCTCCAAGAAACTACTGCAACCTACATCCTTCTGAATCTGCTTAGTGTTTTTATCTCTATGATTTTTATCCTCTTCTCTTCCCTCCAATACTAAGTTGGTGATCACTCGATGCCTCAGTGGATGTCCTACTAACCGATCCCTTCTGCTCGTAAAGTTGTGCCACAAACTCCTCTTCTCCCCAATTATATTTAGCAAAAATGGTTCATATGGCTCTGAGCACTATGGGACTTAACATCTGAGGTCATCAGTCCCCTAGAACTTAGAACTACTTAAACCTAACCAACCTAAGGACATCACACACATCCATGCTCGAGGCAGGATTCGAACCTGCGACCGTAGCGGTCGCGCCGTTCCAGACTGAAGCGCCTAGAATCGCTAGGCCACAACGGCCGTATCTATTTAATACTTCTTCATTAGTTACGTGATCTACCCATCTGATGTTCAGCATTCTTCCGTAGCTCCATCTTTCAAAAGCTTCTCTTCTTGTCTAAACAGTTAATCACCATGTTTAACTTCTATACATCGCTATACTCCATGCAAATACTTTCAGAAAAGACTTTCTGACGTTCAAACCTATACTCGATGTTAGCAAATTACTCTTCTACACAAACGCTTTTCTCGCTATCGCCAGCCTACATTTTATATCGTCTCTACTTCGACCATCATCAGTTATTTTCCTTCCAAAATAGTAAGACTCATCTACTTCTTTAAGTCTCGTTTCCTAATCTAATTCCCTCAGCTTCATCCGTCTTCATTGGACTACATATCATTATTCTCCTTTTGCTTTTGTTGATGTTCATCTTATATCATCCTTTCAAGACACTGTCTACTCCATTCACCTGTTCTTCCAAGTCCTTTGTTGCCACTCACAGAATTACAGTGTCATAGCAAATCTCAATTTTTTATTTCTTCTGACTGAATTTTAATCCCTGCTCCCAATTTGATTTTTTGTTCCCTTTACTGCTTACTCAGTATGCACATGGACTAACATCGGGGACAGGCTACTGCCTGTCTCACTCCCTTCTCAGCCATTGCTTTTCTTTCGTGCCCCTCAATTCTAATAAATGCCATGCAGTTGTAAGGTAGCAAATTAAATGAAGCTCAATTACGCACCTTACATGAGAGTTTTTACACATTGGAATGAGAAGGTGAATATGACACCTAACTTACATCAGCAGATAAGAGCATTTTTGCCTGTAAGTATGAAAAGTAAACTGATGAAACTCAATATACGGTATTAACACGCATATCCTATATACGGCATGTCAATGTGCAAAAGGTGAAACAAGCAGCTAGAGGAAATGAGAAGAAACGTTTTGTTTGGAAGCAGGTGCATGCAGGCATTAAGGACACACTACGGGCGGTACAATGGAAAGCTCTTAGGGGGCGTCCCGTGGCGGGTGTCAATGAACGCACGGCAAGTGACTCACGCTGCAGAGCAATTAGCGGGCCACCAGAAGTAGGATGGAAAGAAGCTTTGCGTTTCGGAATTTCCAAATGGATACGAACAAACCAGTGATACAGTTGATCATGTGAACTGCGAGTGGTACACATACGATACACGCATGTAACTTTTAGGTCTCTGAAACAGGCACAAAATGTCCAACTGTCGGAAACTAACTAGGAAGGAGTAAAGTGCCAAGGTTTCGAAACAGTTTAATGGTAGGACCCTTGCGATTAGCAGAAAGTTTCCAGAAAATAATAGGAATGCTCCCATTGGTCGGAAGATGCCATGTCGTGGAGCACGAAAGAAGCCCGGTGTAGCGACAGTTTTGCTACGAGAAACACAAGACCGAGAATTTCAGAGTGAAATTCCCCTGAACTTGCATCAAGTGTAGAATGGGGCGCATCATGCTCTGTACGACGCAAAGGAGAAATTTGTGTGAACACTGTCTTCACTGCAGCTGACATTCAGCTAGATATTAACTGTAGCCACTTAGTTAATTGTTCTTGTGAGAACTGAGAGGATATTGTAATATTCACACTGCTCCAGACGTGTGAGTGCATGTCGCCATATCCAAAGACTAGAGATGAGTGCATGTTTCCTCGCCTCACGAGAAACGTGGTAGAGTTTCTGCTGATAAGGTCAGCAAAGGTTTGGTTAGCTTCTATAGAGGACGAGAGCAGCCATGCAGACGACAGCTCATCGCAGCTATGGTAAACACTGAGAGCAGAGGCATAACTTGTTGGTTCACCAGCTTGCGACCATTGTAAACTCGAGCGACCTTGGGTAATCTTCTGTTCAGCTTGTCACAAAATTAACCGTCTTCCGTAGATTTGATTGTCATCCTAAATAGTACCAAACTTAGAATCGGAAATGGATGATTTATCGTAGTATTGGCCAACTTCATGACGTAGTTGTAAGAATAATGTTGTAAAGAAACTTCTAGCTAAAATTCGATATTTTTGTGCTTAGAGTTATTTCACTTACTCAGGACGCGATGCGTTAACTTGACAACTGCCGTAACATTGTCAAGTTGCAAGCTGTGTAAATTCGCGTATTTCTGTGAAAAATTTAGCATTAAAAACCTATATGTTTACAAATGGTTCAAAAAAATGGCTCTGAGTACTATGGGACTTAACAGCTATGGTCATCAGTCCCCTAGAACTTAGAACTACTTAAACATAACTAACCTAAGGACATAATACAAATGGTTCAAATGGCTCTGAGCAAGAACTACTTAAACCTAACTAACCTAAGGACATCACACATATCCATGCCCGAGGCAGGATTCGAACCTGCGACCGTAGCGGTCGCGCGGTTCCAGACTGTAGCACCTAGAACCGCTCGGCCACACGGGCCGGCAATATGTTTACAGATTAAACAGAGTTGTGCTCTGTCATTGGATAAGGATCCACACCTATACCGAGGTGTTAGATAGCTTCTGTACAAATTGTCAATAGCCTACCGCTCACTGTATTTTACCCCTGCCACATTCAGAATTTGAAAGAGAGTATTTCCCTTAACCTATGTTCTAAGATAAGTCGTACGGCCAGTAATCCCTCGCGTGTTCCAACATGTCTACGGAATCAAAACTGATCTTCGCCTGCGTCGTTTTCTATGTTTTTCCATTCATTTGTAAAGAATTCGTGTTAGTATTTTGCAACCATGACTTACGCAATTTTATATTTCGGTGATTTTCACACCTGTCAGCACCTGCTTTCTTTGCAGTTTGACTTACTACTCTATGAGAAAGAAACCCCAACAAATACGACATTTAACTCCACAAAGTTCTGGGTACGGAGCATACGGCTTCCATGTTCTGCTTGTGAAATAAAATGATGTCGCACCTCATTGGCCACACGCCTCTCCAAGAGGTAAAAGTGTGACATAACAGATTGTTTATTTCACTCTGTGCGGTGGATTGCAACGCTAAGTTCCAGGATGTGATGTCACTATTGCTCGCCCACGAGCGTTTCACATCCCGTGAGAAAAGAGCCTATGGCTCAAACTTGATTTCACGTTACTAAGGCATTTAACAACGACGGTAAAAAAATTAGTTCTGCGAATGTCACTTTTACTTTGTCAGTTATCATCTTATGTAATCAGAATCAAGTACGCCGGGCGAACTGCGCGCAGATTTTATTACTCCTACGTAACCGCCACCCCCCCCCCATAATTTTCTGATCTGTTGACTTGGGTTGTTACCCAGTAGGCCGCTGCTTTAATGACGTGGTGTGGGGAAACGAGTTGTGGCCAACTTTTCTAATTGTGAATACTATTAGCAAGCCTCTGCAGCTCGTCTTGTGGCGCTCGTTAACCTTCACTTCCCAAGAGATCAGCTATTTCATTTCGAGAGGAAACTTTGTACACTTCGTCGCGGGAGGAAAAAATGTTGGTACCTGTTTCGTGGAATTACACATAGCCTGTTGTTCCAGTTTTAGTTACTACGACGTTTGAGATATCATCAATTTCCTTCAGATTCTGCCTACCATGGGAAAAGATGGAACGTGGCATCCTCTCTAGATGGATTTGCACAAGTCAGTACATGTGAGTGTACTAATATCCTCAAGGAAGTGTGTTGCTTGTAATCCATAGTAACTTCTTTTCGTCAGCCCACATGCTTCCGGTAGCACGTAATTAACTAAGATCTGGCTGGGGGTTCATTATTCTCGAAATTACTGAGATTACGTACAACAATTCAAAGTGTAGCAGGCGATCTAGCAGCCACGTTACACGAAATAGAGCATATCGGTTGACTCATATCCATAACCAGGCACTGAATGATTGATTAGCAGGTACTGAGTGACTGTTCGACACTATTCACGGTTAGGAATTCCTTACAGTGTATATTCGTTTTAGAGTTCAGCAAACGATAGCGAGGTGAAATCTCATTATTTCAGTTATTCATTATTAGTGAGTATTGGGTGAACATTTTAAACGGTCCAGATCACAAGTTATGATTACTTCATGAAAGGTTTCAGTTTCACACATTCATCAGAAAATTTTAATGCACTGAAGATGTAGTATCACAGTAGGAAGTAAGAAAGGCACCAGTAAACATTACATGAACATTAGATTTGGCGTTTCCGGCAGGAGATAGTAAGGCAGAAGTAAAACGTGTCAGATGAGGCATTTTGGAATCATATTAGGAATGTGAAGGTTGAATTTCCATTTGCGTAAAGCAGAATAAAAGCGCGCCTGACTAATTGTCATAGTCCATGTGAATTTACGACAAATACAAAATAAACATTGAGAGTATATTGTTACCTACTGATTGTAGATACAACAACTAAATAGTACTTTATTGATCGTCTGTCTGTCCGACTGTTAAACAACTCTTTTCTCAGCAACGGGTTAAAATATCTAGTCGAAATTTATGTCACATACTGAGGTCTATAGTACCTTGGCAGTGCCAGAAACTGAAGCATCTAAGTCACTGCAGTCAAAAGATACGGGCATTTATGTCACTTGTTTTGATACTCACAAACTCACTCATCAGAATATAGAGTGTATTTAGTCCAGAATCATGGAATTTGACAGGAAGCAAGATTTCACAGTACAATAAGGAAAAATCCGAAAACTGTGAATCTGTAACTACACGGTCGGCCGCGGTGGCAGAGCGGTTCTAGGCGCTTCAGTCCGGAACTGCACGACTGCTACGGTCGCAGGTTCGAATCCTGTCTCGGGCATGGATGTGTGTGATGTCCTTAGGTTAGTTCGGTTTAAGTAGTTCTAAGTTCTAGGGGACTGATGACCTCAGATGTTAAGTCCCATAGTGCTCAGAGCCATTTGAACCATTTTTTTAACTACACTACATGAATAACAATTATTTGTCATTTGTTATCAGAATGCCTGTCTGTTAATTTGTCTGTTATGACCATTTTTCTCAGGAACAGTCAAGTTAACATTTATGTCACATACTAAGATCTTTGATTCTTGGTGGTAGAACAGGCGTTAGTTTCTACGTCAATGCAGTAAAAAATTACGGGCATTTATGTCACATATTTCGATATTCGCAAACTCACTTACCAAAACGTATAGGGTACCTCCTATTGAACTACATTGTTGAAATTTGGCAAGAAATGAGGTCACAATACAAATAAAGTAAAAAATCCTAAAACTGTTAATTCGTTATCATATAATAAAAAATATTATTTTTGTAATTTTTCACTCGAGGTCAAATTTGAAAATAAAACAACCAGTAGTTCTGCGTTCAGGCTTACAGGGTCTCAGTGATGAAAGTTATCGGACTAGTCTGACAATGTTTGTTTCACATATAACTTCAAACGCCTTATCTACGTGCAGTAATCTCTCCTGGATGTCTGATGATTGATAAATTTCGAAACGTGTCATATGAGCAATACTCTGATTTATTGCCTGATGTTTGACTTTTACCATTGCGACCCAGTTAGCCCTAGTGGATAACTACTGCTTATCATAAGAATGCTCGCCTGCCTCCTGCATGACTTTATATCATTGAAATTAAAACATTCTCGAAAATTTTGGCTTGCTGAGACCGTTATCTTGCCAGGATCAGTTGATAAAATTCTAGATTCCCGGAATCCATTAAATGTCTGTATATATAATTAATTTCTTGCGGAACCCTCAATGCGCGACTCCTGTTCGCCATTGGCCAATTTCTTAAGGATACTAATAGCACTGAACACATCATAGGTGTAACACTGGAGAGTTCTAATATTTTACTTTAGTGTGATGACCCCTTGGTGGTAGTAATTACATGCAATTCTCAGGTTTTTGTGCTATGTTCTTGAAACATGTTCAAGTTGATTTAACGATTCACATTTCCGTGCATGTCAGCTTCTTGACCACCGGCAGAGACGCCGTTGCATCCATCGCCTTAACCAGCGACGTCGTCCCCTGTCTGTGTATTGGTGCCCGACCTGTAGATAGCGGATTTTGCTGCCAATATTTTACCGGCTAGAAAGTCATCAAATTTTGAAATCTCTTCCCAGAGCCTCATTTATGACTTGTGGCGCTGTTGACAAAATCCGTCTGTCGGGTTATGACTTCAAGATCGGCGGCCCCACTGGTTCTATTCAAGAGGGTAGGATCTCCATCTCCTCTTGTCTCATAGCCTTAAATGTCACCGGCATCATCATCACCATCAACAGCAGTAACACACAAACACACACGCACAACACTGCACAAGCACGTACGACAATCATTAAATATTACGCTATTAGCCATCTAAATTGTCGGACCACCAAGTTCTTAACTTGCCGGTGAACCAAGCCCAAAGGAAGGAGGAAGAAGGCATCCTCCAATTTGCTGCCCTCGTACCCGCTATAAACCTTGCCACACCAAAACTTTCTTACGGGCATGGAACAGATAAAGTCAACAATGTTGATTCGAATGTATGAAATATCCTTTCCAGTTTAAACATACTCCTTCTCCTGCCCACGATCGTCTTGGTCATGAAAGTATCTGGGTTGATTTATTCATGGTGTGGCCGGATCCTGAACCTCTTGCCAACCGGGTTGCCCCCAGGACAGAATATGTGGACCCCAACTGTCTGCGTGAAATGTTATTCACGTTACAGTGAGCGAAGCTTTCGTATTATTTGATAATCTTGTATCTGAGACGGGATTTGGGTATCAGCCCAGTATTCACACAGTGGCATCTCGGGGACCCTCTAAAATCTGCATCCATGCTGGCTGGCACGCCTATTATCGTATTCATTCACCGGGCGAGCTCCATCCGGGACCTGTGCGTCTTCCCGAAACAGAAGAACAATGTTTATTAAAATAGTTTGGTAGAATGAAGTACAGAATTTTCTTTCGTATCAGTTACCCGGTGCTTCAACACGCAGAACTATACGTGGAGGGGGGGGGGGGGGGGGTCATCCGTGTGCATACTCCGTCCGTAATTTATCTGGAAGACAGAAGTCACGATGTAACTACTATCAGAACCATTATGAATCTTCGATTCCACTCGTCTAATGAGGATGTATTTATACAGATGCACTATGTCGGAAAGGCACAAGGAAAACTCTCCCAAAGCTTCCATTTACATGGCGGAATCAATCACTATATTGCAGACAGTGCAGTGTACTTCGACAGGCGAAAGAACTTTGATACAATTTCATAAAGAAATATACTCCAGTTATTTGAACAAAAAAACTAGCAAAAGTGTACCAATAAACACGTGATGGGTATGCGGATTCAGAAAAAAAACCTCTCACAGAAAAAGGAGATACTTCTTTACGCTTTGGATCATAGTATAACTGGAATATCTAACAATGAAACAGAGGATAACTGGCAATGGTGTCAACTACATCTGGGAGGCCCTCAATTTCATGGTTCCTGTTACAGATCTCCTGAAACGCCCACAGACCTAACATTAAAACGATATCGAAGGAAAACTGGGAGACATCTCATTTCAGTCCATCAATACATTCGACTAAGATCACGGGATTAAAATCAGCATCATACAAAAACGCTATCATATCTATCAAACCATGATAATTTCTCAAAACAACTTACGGTACTGACACGTTCGATGGTGGCGACTAAGGAAATGGAAATTTTAACAATTTCTTTATTCCTTTTTTTAAAAAAAATACGGTAAGTTTTAAACATAGAATAGAAATGGGGAGAAAAACAGTTTGTGGCACAACTTGACAAGAATAAGGGACTGGTTGGTAGGACATGTTCTGAGGCATCAAGGGATCACAGATTTAACATTGGAGGGCAGCGTGGAGGTTAAAAATCATAGATGGAGACCAAGGGATGAACACCCTAAGGAGATTCAGAAGGATGTAGGTTGCAGTAAGTACTGGTAGATGAAGAAGCTTGCACAGGATAGAGTAGCATGGAGAGCTGCATCAAACCAGTCTCAGGACTGAAGACCACAACAACAACAACAAGTTTTAGATGAGAAGGGGACAACCGTATACGAACATTGAAACAACTTGAAAAACATTCTTGATGCTAAAACTCAGTGTATCCAGGTACCATGTATTTCAAATGTTTACGAACACATGATGACGACTGTATAACAGAGTGTTTTAAAAACTTAAGGTCAGGATATGTGTTGTTGAAACATGAGAATACTTATTTTTTATTTTCTCTCAGACTTTGACGAATGACTATTCTATAAAATGAATAGTCTGTTATCGACATCTTGTGCAATTTGTGTCATATGTCCTAAATTGTTTGTAATCACTATCAATTACATTGTAATCTGAATTTTTACTCTAATGTGTGGTAACTGCATAATGAAGGAGCGTCGAACTTAGAACGAAATATAGGAAGGAAAGGAATTGTGATTACAACAGCAAGTAGAAACCCGTCGCAGAAAGCCGCAATTTCACCCTCAGTCTCTGTCTTAAAGCAAAGAATGTTAAGTACTTGGCATTCCGTAGTCGTTGACGTCAGTTCGGATAATAGCGAAGCAGATGGTTTTTAGCCTAGTTTATCTAACTAACCCACTTCTTCTCTCCGAGTGGCCTATAATTATAACACCATTGTTTGTTTCTGACAGTCGTTGCGGTACTTGTTTACTAGCGCAGCAGCGTCGTAATACGCCGTATACCAGTGCGTTTTAATGAGGTCTGCAACGTTATTCTTTTTTCAGAAACTGAACTCTCCTAGCAATGGTCCGCCTGCATATCCACGCGTTTGACATTTCGCTTGAATGAGAATGCACTTTCATTTGGCGCCTTAATGGGATGCCTCTGGTCTCCCAGAGAGAGTTTCTTCTCATGGGGAATAAAACAATCTGCCTCTATCTCGTTTGATCCCACTCCATTTCACCTTAACATTGTTTACAGCCAAACACGTGCAATGCCGTTAACCGACCGAGGCTCTGAAGAGCCACAACATAATAGGTACAAAAGAAAATTCTGTGCTTCACTCTACCAAACTATTTTGATAAACATTGTTCTGTCAGTTGCTGCACTGCATACGTATTAAGCGCAAGTTATCACTACTCAAAGAGTCAAAGTGAACTGTATACAACGATATCTTTAAACTTAACATTTCTGAAACTTTCTGACACATTAAAACTGTGTGCCGGACCGAGACCCTGACTCGAGACCTTTGCCTTTGGCGGGCAAGTGCTCTACCAACAGTGCTAACCAAGCGGTTTTCATTTACCATCGGTGTCTATAAGTATAAGTTAGTCGTACATGATCGCAAATACTCTCGTAATCTGTGCAACTTTCCATAGCACACAGGAGTATTTAACACTAGAAGGACCGGGGATTTAGATCTACGTGGAAGGACCAAATCGTCATTTTGACGGGTACAGCTTCATTTGCCGCTTTTATAAAAAATAAACACATTTTAACATAAATCAGTTTATTTCAGACACGTTACGCAGTTTACCAGGATACAGTTTTACTGTTTTCTGTAGAATTACAAGGTACTCGTACAATGAACACTTTATACCTTAAATTTAATCAAAAAATTATGTAACAAAATGTGCAATGGATAACTTTTTTTAGAAAAGATAACCATGTGTTTTAGTACAAATATCTGAAAAGCACAATATATATTAGAGAAAACATTTATAACCCTGATTTCAATCATTCGAAACCACCTGCTGCATCGTGACACCTCTCACAGATGTATTGAGCATTGCCTAAACATGGTTCGCAAACATACTTGCCACACTTATACATAACTGCTTGGTTCTATTCTTGCCTCTACCCCCTCCAATTTAACAAATCTTCCGAATGTTGTAATGATGTGAGAATATATTGGGAAGAGTATTTTGTACCCTTGTGGCCTTACATGCTGAAGTCAACTCTTCTGCAAATTTGTATGTAAACTGACGTCTGCTTAGTTTTTATCCTGTTACTTTCTTCTAGAGCATCCATGCATTCATAGCTGCTAAGTCCAAGACATTGAAAAACGATGGTCCATCTGCGGCATCCATACTTCACAGTGTAGAGCCGAGCCATTTGAACGATTACGTCAACGCCATACTTGGTGTTATTGTAGTAGGCCACTAACTCTGATAGCTTTTTAGGATGTCGTTCATCGATAGTTACAGTGTGTCATGCATTTAACTCAAAAGAAGCACATTTTTGTTCTTTTTCCTCTCATAGCATTCCAGAGTCATGTCACCTGACTTATAATGAATAGCTGTGTGCCAAAGTGCTACAGCAGATTTTACTGATCGAGGTATTTACCTTCTATATTTCTTCACTGTGCCTACAATGCATATACTCTTACGTTCCAAATTTTCTGCAAGGCATTTCATTGTGTGTCGCAGGTTATGTTTCTTCCTGCGAAAACAAAGGGCTGCATAAGGCTTGTTACAACATGCTCTGCAAGGGGAACGCGTGTGGGACGCTCCTCATCTTTGCCTAGGTAAGTAAACCCATTCACCAGATACTTAGAATTCGTGTCAGCTGCAAGCCAAAACTTTATTCCAAATTTGTCTGGTTTATTGCTCATATATTGAATGAAAGAGCATCTAGCCTTTCATGGAAACAGTTGCTCATCCACAGTGATATGTTCACCCGGAATATAACACAGCAAAGAATTGCCAATGAAAGGATTCCACGCAAAGGCAACAGGTGCAAAACGATCTGTCTTTAGTCTATGTGGACGCGTGCTCTTTCCGTCAAATCGCACACAGTCCAAAATTTCGGTGAATTTATTTCTGCTCATTGTGTTCCGAAAAATGCTGGTCTCCATGTATTTGACCATAACAACTTCAATATTCGACCATAACAGCTTCAACGGAACGTTTTTTGCTCCATATACGATTGCATCGACGCTAACGGTTTAACCATCATAATGTGGCTCTTGGCGTGCTCTATTTTCTGTACACTTCTTTATATTTTGAAGCATGCTATAATCAGTTAGCAATCTCCATGCACTAGAATATATACCTTTCCTGACAAACTTCTTTGCATAGCCTCTAGGTCCTGGGGCTACCTTCAAGATGTTCTGCTGTGGACGTCTTCTAGTAGCATCTATCGTAGGTGTAACAGTCCATGTTGTTCTATCATTAGCTGTCTCACTACTCCCAATGG
Organism: Schistocerca serialis cubense; assembly: GCF_023864345.2. NCBI lineage: Eukaryota > Metazoa > Arthropoda > Insecta > Orthoptera > Acrididae > Schistocerca > Schistocerca serialis. The sequence continues at coordinate 540,957,068 of NC_064644.1, read as the reverse complement.
AAGGATTTCATTCCATCTGAATTTTTCCTTTCACTCTGCCACGAACGCCTCTAGTGCTGTTAGCTGGAGGTAAGCGCACACTGTTGTCTGACGTACCTCAATATACTGTATATAATAGAATAATTCAGTTACAATAAAAACAACGAATTTCAAAATATAATACAGCAAAGCAGAAAATATTTGTAGCGCTTGCTGAAATATCAGTTGCTATAAGATATAAAATAATAATACAATGGCCATACGAAAGTACCTGCTACAGGTAAAGCAACATTGCTTTGCAACTTCTCGGCTTGCTCTTGTCCAGTAGTTGCAACATCGCTGTCTGAGGAGTCACTGATTTCATTGATGGGAGGAATATATTCCTCATATAGCGTCATCTTCTCGTAATTCATCAGCCTCACAAACATCACGAGGAACTTCTACTTTGGATTTACCATCTGACATTGACATCAAATATTTTAAAATTTCTTCAACAGACAAACCGCGTCTTAGAATTGCCATTACGAGACAACTGAAATGTGGACGACACACCCCGCGCCACTTGAGCAACAAAGCTTCGTTGCTCATAGACAATGCGTCTGCAGAAGAGAATAATCAAATTAGGGTGGTAAACAACAATAGCTTTTGACATGTCCAAAAGCTATTGTTCTCATTTCGGTACCCATCAAATGACGGATTTCGGTCCTTGTTGTAGGAGTTGTCTGGGACAGTTTTCAGAATGGTCCTACTGGGTAAATTCTTTGCAGACGTATACTAGCAAATATTTATGAAACGTCATAGAAAATGGGACCAGTAGAAAAATCAGTTTAATGGAAATAAGTCTACTGAAGTAGAATATCCGTCAAAATGACGGGTGCGGTCCTTCTAGCGTTAATCTTCGGCTATGTGCGTATCTGCTCTCTGATTCTTCCTATGCACATTTTAACCCATTACTGGATGCTGGGGTTCTTGGTACAGCGATAACAATTAACAATATCAGCCCCTTTTTTATTATGTTTACTGATCCTACATGGAATCTGAAATGAAATGATATTAACAACTAAGCGGATAACGTATGCTGCACCTCGAGCCAACACGTTGAGTACTGTGGGCGGAAACCAATTGCTGACAATGAGCAGGTTTGAATTGTTATTTGATATTGTTCCACTAAATATTTAATCATTCTTTCTGCAATCTTTCCTTTCATATTTCAAATAAATCTTTGCAGTGGTGCTCAACACAATGTGCATTCAGGAAGGAAGGGATGTGGTGATCTGGTTATATTGACTTCAAAGTGTGGTTATTTATGATCATTACATTAATTGATCAAATCACTACCTCCGACATTAGCTGATATAAATGTGGCACTGATTTTAAGTAAAGGTAACCACGTTTGGACTAACAACAAAAGTTCCGAATTTTATGTTTGACTAATGGCCGAATATATGAATTTTACTTTGGTCTAATGACCATAGTCATAAATATTACGTTATTTGGTTCCTACACATGGAAAGAGAACTTTCGTCACATTATATGAAAGGGACATGGATTACATTCAGTGTATTTCCACGTAACAGCATGCAACATCACAGTCACTCAAAAGCATAAAAACTACAGCAAGAACAGAGAATTCGCGGGTGGTAGATATTATCATTAATTGCGTAAATTCCTGAAGTTGTTTGTACACAGACATACGTTACGTACCGTCAGAATAGTCATTGCATCTGATATCGTTTTACAAGGCAAATTAGTGTGTGTCGACGCAAACTCTACCGCTAAGTTTAAAAGTTAAGAGAAATTAAGGAATTCAGTTTTTACAAGTTACTATTTCTCAACAAGGAATTGTAACGAACTGCAGGCGCAGACAGGTGTTAAGGATCACACGAAGACAGGAACACATGAGGTCCATTAGCATTCACAAAAACAGCTAACCGAAAACTAGTGAATTCTTGCATAAGGCATGGCTGATGGCCATCAAAATCGTCATATAAGACTGCTATAAATTAAATAACATCTGAATCATAATCAAATTTATGTACATTGTAAGGTACTACTACACCCATGGCCACACCTCACTCACAAAGAACAAGTTAAACTCGAATAAAAACACATAAGGGATATCACTTTAGAAAATATTAACACACTTTCGCACACCATGATATACCTCAATTGAGCCCACAGCAGATTCAGCTTACCCACATGGCTAGCGCAGTAGACGTATTACAAGTCACAAAGAAAACTGTCTAAAATGTATAATACAACTGAATGAAAATACTACGGCACAGTGTCTAATCCCTTTTGCAAGCATTTAAGATGCTTAACCACCCACAATACCTTGACTTTCGGGTTGTTAGACTGTGTTCACAGAAATGCTGCGAACACATGCTTATGAACACGTCGGCAAGAAAATTAGTGTAAAATTTAACTTTTTCCACTATAACTTTACTAATTAAGGAGTAACTCGACACAGTCACTCATATAAATGGATTTTACGCACTATACTTCCACAGAGGGCCAAAACCCACGCTTAGGATTCACGACCACAATTTACCAGTTACTTTATGGAAACACACTCTCTTAGAACGTTATGGTAAAGAGCTGGGAAGTTTGAAACGTTAAAGTAAAATGCAGATGGGTTCATTCTAATGTCTCGTGGCTGTGAAAAAATAGGAAAAATTTGTTATGTCACAGAGCAACATGATAATCAATGTAGTGACGTTCTAAAGTCATTGCAATACAAATTGTTTTAATGGGGCGTATTAGCAGTTCCGCTTCATTACATTCTATCTATAGATTTGGAAATGGCGAACAGGCTGCCTTTCCGTTGGAATGACAATGTTACATTTTTATATTGACATCTCACAACTAAACTTTTATTTGCACGAAAAATAACATAAATTATGGAATAAAACCTACAATATCAAGCGTAAGCATAGCATAACTATTTGAAAAATGTGTCAATATGAAAACAACTGGCTTGTAAACCCACATCAACTTCCAGAAAGATAACAAAACACCTAGTGAAGAGAATGTTGCTCATCAAAGTCAGTGGTCACACTAAGTATTTATTTTCAATCTGTAATCCACATCAAACATGAAATGCAGTACCATAGAGCAAAAATTAAATCTTTCTCGTGGATGCCATTTTTGCAAAATTATCGTCAAAAAGAGGAGAACCTAACCAAACAGATACTGAAACACATTCTAAATAGAATATGGGACAACAATATCACTTAAAATTTCAAACGTTTCCAGTAATTACAAGTCTTAGCTAAGTAAGTCAGTGAAACACACAACAGTTATGTGAAACGCTCGAATTTCTACAGTTGGTCAGTGCAGTGCATTAAATTTAATCCATACGACTATTATTTGTAGTATAGTGCAAAAGTCTAAGGAAAACACTGTTAGATAAATGTCGTGCATCAGGACTACGAACAGTAGCATTAGTAATGTAGGAACAGTTTAGGCCGATAGGCTAAAATGACCACTGAAAACTACCAACCGCACAATCACGGAAAAAACATGACAGAGAGACACAAAGCATGAATACTGACATTAGGCTGTTGAATAACACCAAGCATTGTGGTGCTTCCCTAGCCATGCAGTCATTCTAACATACCTTCCAAAAAAGATGAGATGACAACATGACAGAGACGTCATTGATACAACAATGAACATCATTTTACACAAATGAAACAGATCTCCCGACCCCAAACCGTCACAAGATAAACACTTGTTCGCTAACATCGATGAAGAGGGGTTACGGCAAAGTAACTTTGAGGTAAACGCATTTGAAGATCTCCAGTTCCTCCCGTTGATCTCCATCTGCTTCGCCAGATCTGCAACCTCGGCAGATCCCTTTACTAGCCATCGTTCTAGTACTCTGCTGCCAGCGAATAGATGCAATTACCAGTTCAATAAATGGTCACACCAATTCATACCCGCATAACTTCTCCCACACCACATACAACCACGGCTCAATACGGCATAATTACATGCTGACCAAGTTTACAGTCCACATCAATGTTATTCCTACATGCCACACGGTCGACGCAGAGTGTCAACACGAACAATTACTTTCACACATAGCCAGGCAGTTGTACCTCGTCGTCAACCTGTTTATCTTAGCGTCATGGATCATTGTTAATGTCGGTGACTTGATCATGACACTGATACCTAGGCTCAAATCATAAATTGTCTCAACATATGTCTTTCCTTTGTTCACAAAAATCGACTGCTAAATGTTCTTAACGCTTCCACGTTATTCACAGTAACACTGTCTCTAAGTTCAGTTTTCCAACTTCTGCTAAAATTGTCTCTGCTGCTCGTCACAGTAATACTGAGTGTTCATAACAGTGACGTTTGTCCTCTAACGCAACTGTCCACCCATCTACAAAGTCTCTGTCAAGTGACACATAATGCCTGTCAGTCAACGCAGTATCGTTAGGACTCCTTAAGCCCTATGGCTTGACCACTAAATACTCCGTCTCCGTCAGTGACAGTGTTGGGGTCTGTGTACTTCAGGTGTGTGCTGGATATCACATGAATTTCAGCGCCCTTAGCCTTCGAAACAAAAAACCCACCACACACTCGGCGCAAATCAACCTGGTCTACACTATGGACGTATTCCTAACGCCTTAATCTCTTAATGTCCTTATTATTCACCGTTTCCCCTCATTGCAATGACTATTCACGTATTCCCTGTCCGTTGACCTTCACCCTGATCAAATACGTAGCTTTCTTAGGGCAACACAGTCTTCTACAGACACTTTACTTCCAGCATTGGAAACTCATAGGACAACACAACTCATAAACTGCCTGACTGGGATCCTATGCTAACGTTACTTGACTGAAAATAACTGTTATCCCTAATCTGTTCTTTTATTCTTTCCAAAGATTAACTTGCGGCACATGATGTACTGGTTTCAACTTCAACGACGTTGTAGTGCACTAGACATCTTACTTGAATGTGGTCCAAAATTATATGAAAGCCTTTATTACTCAGGAACCGATTCCTTTTGATAACCTGTATGTTTTAATTAAGATTTTACCACCAATTTGGCGATTCAAGTCCCTTAGCTGTCATCTCTGATTTAGTTTTCTCCACAAGGCTTCCTTTCTTATGTGACTAACATCCATGTCAGTAAACTCTTTGTGCTACAGTCTCCTCGTTGGGGTGAAGTTCACTAAGGACAGAAGTTGGTATAGTGCGATTCATTCTTCAGCACAGTTTCAACTATAAGCATTTGAACAATTGAAATACTGCAAAGAACATATGCGACCGGCATTTGAACTCTAATTCGGCATGCTGTTTTGCCGCAACACTCTTGTTGTAGAAGGCTCCATGAATGATAGTCCCTCGCAATATTCAAACACATCTTCTCTCGTTACAGACATTTGGCTGCCTGAATCCAAAAGGCATGGAGCAACTATATCATTAATTGTAATACTAAGTATGGGGCATTTTGTAAGTAGGCTGTTTAGGTTTTTATGTTGGTAACGTCACGTAGCGCTCTGTATGAAAATCACTGACTGTGCTGTGTGCAGTCAGTGGCTGGTTGGCATTGTTGCAATATTCGCTATTGTAGTGTTGGGCAGTTGGATGTGAACAGCGCGTAGCGTTGCACAGTTGGAGGTGAGCCGCCAGCAGTGGTGGATGTGGGAAGAGAGGTGGCAGAGTTTTGAGAGCGGACGATGTGGAAGTATGTCCGCCAGAAAAACGAAATTTGTAAGACTGGATGTCATGAACTGATATATACATTATGACTTTTGAACACTATTAAGGTAAATACATTGTTTGTTCTCAATCATCTTTCATTTGCTAACTGCCTATCAGTAGTTAGTGCCTTCAGGAGTTAGAATCTTTTATTTATCCGGCAGTAATGGCGCTCGCAGTATTGCAGTAGTTCGAGTAACGAAGATTTTTGTGAGGTAAGTGATTCATGAAAGGTATAGGTTATTGTTAGTCACGGCCATTCCTTTGTAGGGGGTTATTGAAAGTCAGATTGCGTTGCGCTAAAAATATAGTGTGTCAGTTTAGTGTTGATCAGAATAAGTAAAGAGGGAAATGTCTGAGTAAGTTCAGTTTTGCTCAGCTGATTGATAATCAAATAACGTAGAGGTTTACCAGCACTGTCATTCTTAATTTTTCTAAGGGGACGTTTCAGTTTTACTGAACTAACTACCACATCATCTTTTAATGATCTCTCTCTGAAATCTTCAAACTCTACACACAATCTACGTACACTCTCTACTGAGCTAATATTGTTTTGCTTTTTGCCACGAAACTCAGTTTCCAAACACAGTCCTATTATTTGAGGTTCATTCCCTTCACTTTTGTTATCACGCTGGGCTCCGTGTCTCAGTTTAACCAAACATGCATGGGGTCCATCAGCCTGCGATGGACTTTTCCTGTCGAGCTACCGCCCCCTATTGTTGTTCAATCCCCAAGTGGCATATCCTGTGCGCCCTTTACATTCCCCGTGATTTCAGTTACTATCACAATGATGCCACCTGTATCGATTATATCGGTTTCCATTACCTGGATGGTTTGCAACACATTGTCCCACATTACCTGTTTCGTTAAGTCGCCGATCTGCATCTGCTTCTTGAAGAAGAACATGAAATGACTTAACATCTTTCATATTATGTCCTGGAATAGTACTAATCCTCTTCAACCTGTTCTGCAAGTTAATGACACGGATCTCGATTAATTCCAGTGATTCATAAGGATCGTCCAAGCACTGATTACGCTTCATTTTCATTTAAAAAGTGCTCCAGTGGACTCCCTTGTGCATCGTCTGAGAAGATTTTATTCATTATGACACTTAGTTTTACGCTATCCTGCGCGCTGTGTGACCAAAGCTCGTAGAGAAAATCTGGTCTGAAATCTTCGTATATTTTACAATCATTTATACGGATCTGCATTCTTGCAGCCATTTTTCTGTACAACTTACTGCACACGAATTTTATGCGTATTAGTTAAACCTATGAAATTTGTAATGAGAAGTGAAATTGAGATAGCAACTTCACGGTGCGAACGTTAATGTTTACTTCCAAGAAGACCGTCATCTGCACCGGAAAAGTACCGACAATACTCCTCTTCATTTGGTTCATCATTTTTCAAACAGGACTTTTGACCGGTCTCGTCGTTACGTCGCAGATTACACCGTACCTCTCCTCTCGTCACCTACGATTACATCTGTCTGTCCATAGCTATGCAGTGCGCCGTGCTTGTCTTCGTTATTAACGTTACAATCTCCTAATAATCTTCTATGAAAATGCGCAATTACTTCTGTGTTTATCTTATTCACTTCTATCTGTACTTGTGCGAGGCAAAGTATCTTACATTCTGCTGCTGACAAGGGTTACGTCCGGTCAGATGCAGCATTGCGGTTCAATGAGGTTTGTTCCATGCTATTACAAGTTCATCCATTCTGTGTATCACCGTATTAACAACTTTGGTTTATGCCAGAAGCCTCTCTAGATTACGGGCAGCCTTTTCGCACACTCCATCAGTGACCTTGATCTGAGCTTTACAAACATCCCCTTCAGCTTCATCGATCCGTACAATATTTGACACTATACAGTTATATTGAGATAAATCGTGTTCAATGAAAAACAATCGGTTTTCAAGCCTTTCTCTCAATTCAACGACATCTTGTCTAACTTTGAACTTCCTGTTGAACCGATTCTACCGACTTTCGATTTCTGTTGCTACTGCACCTAATTTCTCCTCAATTTTACTGATTCTTTCGACCTGTTGGTCAAATTTACCATCCCTCTTGTCAAAGCGCAGGTTAACGTTCCGATTCTGTTGGCTGTTTGTCTCGTCTAGGTTCTGGAAGCGTTGTCTCTTTTCCTGTACGCCTTTCCCATTTTTTTGCCACACTTCACCTAAGCTTCACCTCTGTTCCAGCTGTTTCTACTGTTCCTGCCTTGCTGCCCACAAACCCTGCAGAAGCAACAAGAGTGCATCATTGTGTGATGTGATCGATCACCTTGCGTTTCTTCTACAGGGTGACGGTTATTGAACTTCATGAAATAAAAACCGACATGACTTCTGAATCGTTTGTGTTAGGACGTTCAAACAGCACAGCTGGCCGTGGGACATGATGGGAATTAGTACGCGCATGCACGGTTTGCTTTGGCGACGAAACCCACTTTCATTTGGATGGGTTCGTCAATAAGCAATATTGGCGTCTTTGGGGGAATGAGAATCCGCATTTCGCGATCGAGAAGTCTCTTCATCCTCAATGGATGACTGTGTGGTGTGCGATGTCCAGTCACGTAATGATCGGTGCGATATTCCTTGATGGCACGCTTACTATTAAACGATACGTGTTGGTTTTGAAAGATGATCTCATCCCCATTATGCAAAGTTACCCTGATCTCCACAACATGTGGTTCATGAAAGACGGAGCTCGACCCCATCGAAGCTGCAGAGTGTTTGATGTCCGGGAGGAACACTTTGGGACCGCAATATGGCTCTGGGTGCCCAAAGGCCACTGGCATGGCCCTAGATTGGGCGCCGTATTCTTCTGATATGAACATATGCAACTCCTTTTTGTGGGGCTATATTAAAGACAACGTGTACAGCATTGAACCCAAGACGATTTCTGAGCTGAGAACAGCCATTCACCAGGTCATCGACAATACCGATGTTCCGACAATTCAGCAAGTCATGCAGAAATTCGCTATTCGTCCGTCCACATCATCGCCAATCATGGCAGACATTGCGAACATGTCATAACCTAAATTCGAGTATCTCTAGTGACGTTTACGTGACGAATAAAGTGTGTACGCCATAGTTTGTGTAACTAATTTACTTTTTTCATATAATTCAATAATTATCAACTTCCACGTGTGACTATGGGCTCGCATTCCGTTTGTCTCATGTCTGCGTTGGCACCACTGTGTCCCTCGCTCTCAGCTGGCTCGACGGCGCTGAGAATCCGCTCAGTTTCCACAACATTGCCCGGACATCCTACCTGCCGGCGCGAACCTTCTTCGTGTCCTTGGCTGAGCCAATACTTGCCCACTAGATAACGTGCTGTTCTCGTCTGCGTTCTGTAACTCCTCCATGGTACACGCGATCTTGTCGAAAAGAAACTCATCACCTGTTTTACCTACTAGTAACACACGAACAAGAGCAATATAAATCAGTACACCAATACCAACTCATTAAGTTTCCTCCTCTGCATATAATTATTAGTACCTCGTTTACACAACACGCAATATCACAACAAAGTTGTTTTTTCAAAATAATATAACGCATTAATAGAACAACACTCAGTGCCCCAAACAATGTCGTTTTGAGGACATAACAGAGTTCTGCCCAGATGAAGGAAAAATAAAATGCTGTCAGTGCAAAACTCTCTGAATCTTTACAGAAAGACATACAGCCCGATCTAAATGATAGGTGAGGGATCGCAAAAGGTACTCTTATTATCGGTGTGGATACCTGTAACTGAATGGTATATGATCGCGAGTACTCTCGTAATCTGTAGTATTTTTTATGTATCTAAGACCATTTAATTTGGGGTTATATCCGTATCTGCTCTCTGATACATCTTATGCTGCGGTTCTTGGTACAGTGATGATAATTAATAATAATATCACCATTTTAATTATATTTACTGGTCCTACATCAAGCCTAAAATGAAATGCATTTAACAATGCAACGGATGACGTTACCTGCATCTCGAAGCAACACAATCAGTGCAGGAGGCTGTAACTATTTGCCTGATCATGACCAAAATTGAACTATAATTTGATATTGTTCCATTTAATGTTTAATCAATCGTTCTGCAATCTTTTCTTTTATAAGTCAAATAATTATCTCTAGCAGTGTTCAACACAATCTGCATATAGTCAGAAAGGGGAGCGGTGATCTAGTTACATTGACCTCAAAGTGTGGTTCTGTATAATCATCTACATTTGTTGACCCAAAGCACCACTATCAACATTCGTTGATCTACATATTACACTGCTTCTAAGTAGGGTAATTTCGTTTGGAATAATAACAATAGTTACGGATTATACGTTGGACTAATGACAGCAGATATGTATTATACGTTTGACTAAAGACAATAGTCATGAATTTTGTGTTATTTCGGCTCCTACATACGATAAGAGACTTCCGTGCACTATATGAGGTGGGTATAGGTTACATTGGCTGGTGTTCTATGTAGCAGCATCAAAATCACAATCACAAAAAAAACACTTAAAAATTACTTCAAGGACGTAGGATTTGCCCATGGTCGATGTTGTGGCTAAATAGGAAAGTGAAACAGAACAGAATCCCGAGGAGTTTTGCAAAAGTAAATTACGTTAGAATCGTCAGCATAGTAAACTGGTTTAGATGGACTCGCGAATAAAAGTCTTACGCGAAATTTAAAATTTGAGATAAATTAATGAACTGCTCTTTTACTATTCCACACCAACAGATTAAAACAAATTGCATGCACTGACATAGAACTACGAGCTCACAGTGTCAGGAAGTCATGAGATATTTTCGTATTCACGAAAGCAATTCACAGAAAATTACTAAACCATTGCGTAAAGTTTGGTTGACGCCAATCAAAATCATTTCATCGTACTGCCGGAATTAAATAACATCTGAATCAGATTCATGTACCATGTGAACTAATACTACACACACAGCCAAACCTCACTCACAAGGAATAAGGTGAAATCGAACAAAAATTCTCACTAAAATTGGTAGAATCTCTTTTGCAAAACATTAATACACCTTAGCACATACTAGTATATCAAGTGAACTCACAAAAGATTCCATGTATCCACATCGGGAGCTCAGTAGATATGCGGCCTAAAATTTATAAAGTAACCGAGTGAAAACACTATGGCCCGGCTTCTGTTCTCTTTGTCAACCACTTAAGATCCTTAATCGCTCGGAAAACCTTGACTTCCTAGTTGTCAATCTGCGCTCACAGAAGTGGTATGAGCATGCGGTCATGAGCACGTCGCAGAGAAAACTGGTAAAAAATTTAATTTTATATCACAAAACGTTACTAATTAGTCGAAAACTCGACACATTCTCCCAAACTAGTAGATTTTACTCTCTAGTATTCCACAAACAGAATGCAATGCCGATGGCCAACACTCAGACTTAATGTTCACTACCACAATTAACCAATTGCATAATAGAAATAAAATTATGATAACGAAACGGTTTCTCATATTTTCCTGTCTAAACTGCCTAGAAATGACGCATTAGGAACGCTATCCACGATAGCATAACCCGTTTTCATATCTTTTATAGAACATTAACAAGATCTCCCTCTCCAAAATAGTACCATCCGCACCTCACAAAAGCCCAGCTAACAGTGCCCAAGCATGGAGGACTTCCGAAGGCAACGTTTCCTTGTTCAAATCGCCCGAAGGCCAACCTCTCCTACTCGTTATTGCCACTTGTCGTCCGCTATTCTCGACTCTGCCAATGTTTCTGAAGCCTACAGATAATCTCTTTGCTTCGTTTTTCCACAAGTTATACTTTTACGAAGACATCTCGTTGCAACTATCTTTGGCTAGTCACTCACCTTTTTAGACACCATATCAACCAGACTTCATGAAATTACACACGACGGAAAAGTATACATAGGTACGAAAAAGGTGACACATTAAAATAAAACGTAGACATGTTCATTCTCATATCTGTAGGCCAAATCTCATGACTATAAAAAAAATCGAAAAATCCTGTTACACCACACTGTACCACGACAAAAAATTCAGTAACATTGTAAAATTATTGCCACGTAAATTGCTTAAATGCAGCGTACTAACGGAATCGCTTCAGCATGACGACGTGTCCTCAAGCTTTACTTCCGTCAATACCTCATCACCTATCTTCCAAAGTCGACAGAAGCTCTACTGCGACATTTGCTGCACTATCTCTTCTGGAAGAAGCTCCGAATACGAAGAAATTAACGGGAATTGTGGCCATTCAAGTGTTCATTTTCATGAGAGTAATGCGGCACGTTGGAAGTGGTCTATGTTTTAATAGCTGTCCTGTTTGGTGGAGCCTTGTATTAAATCAATAACTGGATAGTGGCTCAGTCGAGTCAAATGTCTTGTCCCACAGTGATCACGCCTCACTATTTTTAAAAATAAATAAAAATAATATTTTTGCTAAAGAAAATACGAGGGTTGTCCATAAAGTAAGTTCCGATCGGTCGTGAAATGGAAACCGTAATGGGAACCAGAAACGTTTTATTTGTCGTAGTGTTGTATCAACTCTCCAATATCCTCGTCATAGAAAGCAGCCGCCTGTGCTTTCGGCCAGTTATCTCCACCGGTCTGCAGCTCGTTATCTGTGGAAAAATTTCGTCTTCATAGCCAGCGGTTCTTGCGAGCAGAGATGAGAACCAATTAGGGACTGTATTATGGGTGATGAAATACTTCTCATGAGAAACGCTGCAGGAGCTTCTTCATTGCCCCTGCAGTGTGCGGCCGAGAATTGGTATGAAGAAGGAACTGCTCGACAGTTGTGTAACGTGGGCTGCATGACACAGGCGAAATCTCTAGCCAGGTCCTCAAACTTGGCGGGAGACGCTATTCCCTACGCATCTTTGCGTGCTCACTGTTCACTCAAAACTGAAAAGAGCGACGCGACGCGGTCGACGGGCATCCTAAAGACACTGCCCAACACATCTGTGCAAAGCTTTACCGGATTCTCGCAGTGGTTTCCATTTCGCGACCGATCGGAACTTACTTTCGGGACAACCCTCGTAGTTTACTAAATGATCAAGAATATGAACTCGGTCAGTCCCAGAGTTTCACTGTTAATTCTTCTCTATTCGACTCTTGTACAGAATTTTCAGTAGTCTTGGGTATGTGACTCCCTAACAACACGACCAATTGTCGACATTTCGGCTGCTACATTCGTCATTCATCATGCTGATTACTTAGTAAAAGAAAAATTAGGCTTTAAAGTACGATAGACATTAAGGTCATTAGAGACCGTGGACAAACTCGTAATAGTACAGGTATGGGAAAGGAAACCGTCCATGCCTTTCCAAAGGAACCATTCCGGCATTTACCTAGAGGTATCCTACATATTTAATCGAACTGACTGTGTCAAACTGCACCCTACTAAGTCGTCTTAAATAATCTTACATTCACTCAATGACCACAGCATCATCACCAAATAGCTGTAATTTGCTCCTCACCATATCCATGAGGTAGTTTATGTATAAACAGAATAAAAGCGATCCTACCACACATCCGTAGCGAACACATGACCATATAACACTCGCCGTCGAGGATCATGTTCTGAGTTCTATTACTGGAAACGTCTTCGAGCTACTCATGTATCTGGGAACTCAAAACGTATGTTCGCAACTTCGCAAATAATCTGCAGTGGGGCAAGGTGGTGCATGATTTCCGGATATCCAGGAATGACTTTCGCCCAAGCGATGGTTTCTAAATCCGTGCTGATTTGTGGACAGAAGCTTTTCAGTCTATGGGAAATTTATTATTTTCGAACTCAAAATGTGTTCAAGGATTCTGCAGCAAACCTTTCGTAAGGGTCTCTAACTACGCGGGTCAGTCCTTTTACCTTTCATATATACAGAAGTCACTGTGCTTTTTCCCATTCGCTTGCCACTTTTCGCTGGACAGGAGATTCCCTGGAAGTGCATGGTACGTCAGGGGCCAGTGCCGCAGAATACTCTCTGTAAAACCGGGACTCCATTTGGACCTGGTGACATGTTTTTTCAATTATTACAGTTGCTTCTCTACGCCATGTATGCCCGTTCCTAATCCTCCATGCAGCAGTCAGTACGGTGTAATCGTACGATCCTCTTGCGTTTATGATTTCTTAAACGTGAAATTTGAAACTTCAGCTTTCCTTTGCTGTCTTTTATTGCCACCCCAACGAGCGACTGAAAAGAAGCCTTCTGCTTTTGTGCATGACCAGAATTTTCTAGGGTTCTCGGAAAGATTGCCGGCCGCGGTGGTCTAGCGGTTCTAGGCGCTCAGTCCGGAACCGCTCGACTGCTACGGTCGCAGGTTCGAATCCTGCCTCGGGCATGGATGTGTGTGATGTCCTTATGTTAATTAGGTTTAACTAGTTCTAAGTTCTAGGGGACTGATGACCACAGATGTTAAGTCCCATAGTGCTCAAAGCCATTTGAACCATCTCGGAAAGATCCTACGATAAGGTGTGACTATGGAAATTGTTGTTTGTTTCGTGCATTGTTCCCTTACGGACGAACGAAATTCTACTACCTTCTGCTGCTATTTGAACCTTCATTCTCCCGAATGCGTGTCCAATGTGCTAAGGACTGCACCATACCGCTTAGTACTTATAATGGGAGGTCACGATATGTTGTCGCGTAAGTTATATACATATTTCTTGTTGTAGTCTTCAGTCCGAGGACTGGTTTGCTGCAGCTCTCCCTGCTACCCTATCCTGTGCAACACTCATCATTTCCAACTAGCTACTGCAACCTACAGTCTTCTGAATCTGCTTGCTGTACACATCTTCTGGTCTGTCTCTAGAATTTTTACCCCCCAATTTTAAATTAGAGATCCCTTGACGTCTCAGAATGTGCCCTATTAATCGCTCTCTTCTTTTGGACTACCTGTGCCATAAATACTTCATTATTAGTTACGTGATCGAACCATCTAATCTCCAGCATTCTTCTGTAGCACCACATTTCGAAAGCTTCCATTCTCTTTTCATCTAAACTGTTTATCGTCCATGGTTCACTTCCACATATGGCTATACTCGAGACAAATACCTTCAGAAAAGACTTAGTAACACTTAAATCTATATTCGTTATTAACAGACTTGTCTTGTCCAGAAATGCTTTTCCTGCAGCTGCCACTGCACATATTACATCCTCTGTACTCCGCTCATCGTCAGTTATTTTGCTGCCCAAGTTGCATAAATCATCTACTGCTTGAAGTATCTCGTTTCCTAGTCTGATTCCCTCAGCATCACCCGACTTAATTCGACTACATTCCCCCATTATTCTTGTTTCGCTTTTGTTGATCTTCATCTTACATCCTCCTTTCAAGACATCCTCCTTACATCCTCCTTTCAAGACATGGTCCATTGTATTCAACTACTCTACCAAGTTCTTTGCTGTCTCTGACAGGATTGCAATGTCATCCGCAAACAGCAAACTTTTTATTTCTTGTCCCTAAACTTTAATTCCTATTCCAAATTTTTCTTTGGTTTCTTTTGCTACTTGTTCAAAGTATATATTAAATAACATCTGCGACAGGCTACAACCCTGTCTAACTCCCCTTTCAACCACTATCTCCCATTCATGCCCGACGACTCTCATAACTGGCATCTCTTTTCTGTACAAGTTGTAAATAACTTTTCGCTCCTTGTGTTTTACCCCTGCTACCTTCAGAATTTCAAAGAGAGTATTCCAGTCACCGTTGTCAAAAGGTTTCTCTAAGGCTACAAACGCTATAAAGTTGGGATTGCCTTTCCTTAGCCTATCCTCCAAGATAAGTATCCTCAAAAGAAGTCGTACGGTCAGTGTTGCCTCACATGTTCCTGCATTTCCCCGGAATCCACACTGATCTTCTCAGAGGTCGGCTTCTACCAGTTTTTCCATTTTTCCTTAAAGAATTCGCGTTAGTATTTTGCAACCATGATTTATTAAACTGAGAGTTTCGAAATTTTCACACCTGTCAGCAACTATTTTCTTTGGAACTGGAAGTATTACATTATTCTTGAAGTCTGAGGGTATTTCGCCTGTCTCACACATCTTGGACACCCTACGGATGAGTTTTTTCGTGGTTAGCTCTCCTGAATCTATCAGCACTTCTGGCATAAAGTTGTCTACTCCCAGGACCTTGTTTCGACATAGATCTTTCAGAACCGCGTGAAATTCTTATCACAGTATCATATCTGAAACCTTCCGGTCTTTCTAGGTCTCTTCCAAGTACAGAACATTTTATGATTCTTAAGCCAAGTGTAAGCGATGATGAAGGTATGCTCTGTGAAAAATTCTACCAGAGGGCTTCTTCTTTCGTTCCTTTTCCACAGTCCATTTTCACCTACTACCTTTCCCTTTCTTCCTTTTCCTACTATCGAATTCCGGTCTCTCATGACTATTAAATTTTCGTCTCCCTTAACTATCTGAATAATTTCCTTTATCTCATCATACATTTCCTCAGTCTCCCACTCACCTGCGCAGCTAGTTGGTTTATGAACTTGTTTTACTGTGGTGTGTGTGGGGTTCGTGTCTATAATGCTACAATAATGCGTTCACTACGTTGTTCATCGTACCTTAACAGCATTTCCATTTACTTATTCATTATTAAAGCTACTCCAGTGTTACCCCTATTTGGTTTTGAACTGGTAAGCATGTATTCATCTGGACAGCCTTTCAGGCGCCGTACCGCATCACTTGCTAATCCAGAAGAAGGGAAGGATCAACATTTCTATTTTCTTCCCTTGCTTATTTTGTCTACATCTTATAAGCATCATATATCATTCTTAAAACTTTGTTAATTTTCTTGGAGGTGATCATTCATAAGATCAACCGCTTCTTCCCGGGAAATCCACCACTGGTCACGTTACTTCAACCCTCACTGCCATGTCACTATCATTTCCTTCATCTGATGCCTCCCATCTGAGGTCTCTTGGTGTGTTTAAAATTTACTAACCTCTGCTATTACAACATCCTCTTCTGTCAACTGTTGCCTTTTTTTTTTTTCATAAATAACACGCTCTTCTCCCGTAGCTACATCTTCCGCATACCGAAGTTCTCCACCAACACTTTCACAGTTACTGCCTGCCTCATTGTCGAGGTTGAAACACTTACTAACTCTGTAAAAACTTTCCCACACAACAAAGATAATCTGATCTACTCTAACAGGTAACACAGACTCAAGTGATGCATTGGTTACTGCGCCGCTTGCAGGGCAATTCGTAGACGCAGGGCTTCAATGGAGAGGGGAAGATTAATATCACCCAACCTATTCTCCCCTCTTGTCAATACCGTTGCAGAATAGCAGCTGAAGGATCCATCTCAATTACCATGTCCATCACTTAGTGGAGGTGACTGTTGCTTCATAAATGTTATTGCGCTCCTCTCTGTCCAGTTAGAAGCGAGTGGACGTCCTGGCATACTGCATGTTGATTGATTTACAGGAAAAATGCGTGGGGAAATCTAATACCATTCCTATCTGTAGCTGATATTGACTTGTATTGGTTGTCATTCGCGATCAGATGGAAGCTATATTTTCATCATTTGGCCTTCAGCATCTAACGGCCATTTGGTCAGCTAAAAGATAAATAGCCAAAATACAGTCCAAAACATTAATCGACGATATCATATGAGAAAGTGCAGATAAAATTTTAGCATGCGGCTTTTTAAACTTGCTGCTGATTTACGAAGACGAGTAAAACCCAAAGTTGAAATACTCTCACATCCGAGAAATTCATGAAGGGGAACAGAGGCAGAAATCCTGTTTTGCTATTCTAGGAAACACCCTAGTAAAAGTGGTTTGCCATTGCCTCCCTTTGACCTGTCATGGAGTTTAACGTATGTATCTATGTCGTGTGGATGATTGTAATGTGTGACTGTGCAGTGTATTTTTGTTTTGTGTTGTTATGGTGGATTGGAAGGGAGAGTGTGAATTCCAGTGTCGGCACGTATCCTGCTCCTCTTGAAGATCACCAGCGGGACCACAGAGGTAAAGCGTTTCTACCCGACGGAAGGATGACCTTGAAGAATGTCACATGCCCACACATAATGAGACACTGCAGAGAGGTTTGGAATTTAATCCAAGACACTGACGGGAAGGCTATTCATAATGAAATTCAGCTCAACATCTCCACTTGCCAGCAGTGAAAATGTTCCACCAGCAGGATTCGAAGCAACTTATTTCCCAATCGGGCACTACTGCAAAGCGTCGTTACAGAGGCTGGTATATTGAACAACAGTTTTGATCAGTCTGAAGGAAAACTATATTAGCAATTACCACCTGTGTTGTGGCCCACATACATAAACACAAACACAAGTTTAACAAAGGCATTTCACATGCTGTGTACAACTTTACTGGATAGTTTGTCAATGACACTTGTTCCAGCATCAAAAACCTAAAAAATAAAACCAGGTTTTTGGAACTTTTTTCTTGTCAGGGTCCATAGTCTCAGTATGTTTTAAGAAAGAAAACATGGCCCAAATCGTCTGTAATACATTTATTGTCGTGCTACCAGCTAATTTCCACTTTTTGTCATTTTCAATCTCTTATCACAAGATTTACCAACTTCCTTCTCCGAATGCGAAAATATTTTGTTGACGCCTACTTACATAGGGAGAAACGACCACCATGATAAAATAAGGGAAATCAGATCTTGTACACAAGGATATAGGTGTTCGTTCTTTCCGCTCGCTTTACGAGACTGGAATAATAGAGAGTTGGGAAGGTGGTTCGGGAAACCTCTGCCTGTCACTTAAATGAGAGTTGCAGAGTATCCAGGTAGATTTAGATATAGATAGTTGTATATTGAGTAACCAGTACTTACGTAAAGGCTCACATCGCTTTCATGTGTATGTGTAACACAAATACAATGTAATGGTGCACTAACGGTAACTGATGTGGATTAAATCGTTTAAACAGTGAATCGGAGGAGTGGGGGGAATCGTTTGAACTTAGGACAGCTGGACGATCCACATCTTACAATGGGGACAAGTGGACTGTACCATTATAAGAAAACCCATGAGTATTGAGTCCCTCACTATTTTTACTTTGGACCGGATTCTGTAATTATGCTACGCCTCAAAGAAGTTCAGAGCAAGAATTGTAAATTTTTAGACTTTTGTTCCTACCTACCACAGCCAGGGAGTAGAGGCCAGCATGACATCAAGTAAGCCACTGGGCATTATTGTTCACATTACGTCAAAGCACTCTTGCCAGGCAGGGTTTGCGACACTGGTCACAGCCTAGGCTGCTAATGTCACAGCACTGGGTGACCAAAACTGAAGTAACATTTTGTAAATCTGAGCACATGCTTGCTACCAAGAAACTCAGACATTGAAAATTTGACAAGGCCTAGTAACGCATACCCAGCGTAGAGAGTGCTAGGAAAAGCTGACAAGTAATATCAAAAATACACTTGTCCGCTTCCGCAGTAGTACTATGTCGATCTTAAGGGTTCAAGTCATTCAGTCTTGCCGCTCTTCTGTCTCCATCTCGAACCGGAGAGAATGAGGGACTTCTGAGTTTTAGAAACATCACGGCTAAGCTTCGGCAATGAAGATCTGCTGGCTGCCTGCCCCCTGATCAACTCTACTTCCCACACGATGAGCACCATATCTGAGTCGTCGACGCCGCCGGACATGGGTAACTTCACCAATGCAGGAAGCTTGTGTGCAGACAGCGTCCACCCTCTGAGGGAGTTCGGCCAGCAAACTGCAACCGGTCTACATTCCAGGGTGGGCCGCCACGACCTCGTAGTCACCTAGAAGTCATAGGCCAATGTCCTGATTTCCTACTGGGGCGGTGACTGGAGCATTTCTGTTCGGCCTCAGAGAAACAGTGTCGGTTATCGCATCTGAGGACACGACATGACAGTTTGTGCTGGGGTGCGCAGACAGAAAAAACTCTGGAGAGCTTGGACAGGCCGGACTCGCTCTTCGTCCGCTGGTGACCCTCGCTGCACCATGGCATCTGCCACCGACGACCCACGACAATGGACGTTGCAGGCGCCATCAGTGTGTCAGTGCATCCCACTATCAGCTTTATTTGCCTGCATGTAGTGCAGCCCCGACGTTGGTCAGTGTGCTGTGTAAGTCTGCATGAATAAGCACTCTTCGATACTACCACTGTCTAACTACACACCCCAACACGAAACTGCGCTCCACTCACCGGCCGATGCTCTGACAACCACGTCGGTTGTCCTAGTATCCCAAGGTCCACAATCTTGTATTTAAATGACTAACAGCCATTCAGGTCGCCATATTAGAGAGTTGTCCTGTATTCTCACGTCATACAGACTGTCTTAGTAATTCCAGGTGGCCATCCTGGAGTCATACAGACTGTCGTAGTATGCCAGGTTCGCCATCTTGTGTCGCCATCATTGTTAAGACATCATGCAGACTGTTGTTCAGCGCCCTCGTCACCATGTTGGGTCGCCAACCTATATTCTAACGTCATCCTTGACTTTCACACCAACAGGACAATGCACGATCTTTGACAACCTGACAATTTATACTTACGTGAACCTCCTTATTCCACAGTGACATGAGAGGGCTAGGGAAAAGACAGTAGCACAAAAGTGTCATTTTGATTTTCCTGATGGTTTCTGAATTTCCCAGCTATTCTATACCTAAGAGGGATGGGGGGAAATCTGACATCCTTGCATGATATTATAGGCAGACGATGAAATCTGGCAACAGGGCACACAATTCCAGAACTGTCCTATCTACACTATTACTGCATAAGAGTATAAGATAATTAACAATATTCACTAACAATACAGACATAAGAGAAATTGTGTCATTGTCAAGATCTGTTCTAGCACCATAACAGATGCCTCGACGAAGTTCATCCAATCTGCCTTATAAGAGAGCAAAGGTCATTTGTAGAGAAGATGCTCGATGGGCTACCTCAGTGTGCTAAAGTCAGAGTCAATAGAAGTTATATTTCGCCACTGTATACCCAGTTTTGTGCCACCTGCTGTCGTCGGTTTAATTCAGTGTCAGGAATACTGATGTTGTAGCTCTGTAACAATTGTTGTAGCGATTCGTTGTCTTTTACCAGAAGTCGTGCGTCCGTTGATCTCTAGATCTGCAACCTTCATTTCGCTTTGCTGTTTGTCTCCTGAGGTAACAAGATACACAACAGAGGAAGCCAATACGTAGGTGTGGATTTGATGGTGTAAGAGATTACTCTCATGGTGACGCACGATTGGCCTACAAAAAGTTGGGAACGACCACTGTTGATCCATACCAGGACACCTTATTCGGCCACACACAATAATATAACAAGTCACGAGATGCAAAGAGTTTTAACAGTTGCCTATGAAATAGAATGAGTTTATGAATTATGTTATAATTATATACGTATGTTATACTAACATAAATAAAAAAACGAATAGTAACATATGCGATACTAATGTTCAGTGCCTAAGCGGAAACAACATTACATATAAAACAGATACTAACATGAAACGTCTGAGAAAATAGTTCCTAGTGAGGCGTTATTATTACAAAGATATCTTGGTAGCCTGTAAAAATTTTCAAAGCTACTTATTATAATCGGGGCTACTCAAAGAGAGCAGAAAGGCGTCTCTTATGAGAATCTATACTTCCGGACAACGTAACTCTTTGTATAACTAATGTCTGTTCATTTCCCCCAGCGGAAGGTTAAGAGTTGACTTGCTACTGTTTACGTGTTAACAGGTGTCGCCTGTGCTTCCTGCTGTCTGCGGTGTGACGTGGGTGAGGCATCTGCGATAGAACGGCCTGGGTTATCTGGATAGACATACGCGAACGGATATCTCTGACCGACCAGTTCAGCGAACATCTGTGTCGAATCTGGCCTGCCGATCTCAGGGCCGTCGGTTTCCACAAACATACAGGCCCCGTCCGTCGGATATAGTCTCTCAGATCTGCCTGGAGGCCGGATGCTTTCGCGTCTGATGTATATCGGCGATATTCACTGTTTATCCGAGTACTCAGGGATGCGGTGCATGCTTGACGGGTCAGAGGCCACAGGCGACGTATTTCACTGGTTGCGACTGTCTGTCGCCGGAAGCGAGTTGCCTAATGCACCGTTTTTACACTTTATTCCATTGTAATGCACTTTCGGATTTTGCAACTCGATTGTATCGTCGACGATAGTAGGAAGACAACTGTGGCAGTCGCGGGAATTTGCGCGCCATGTGCTCATATATATGTTGGCAGAAAAATCGCAGAAAATGAGTCCAAAGCTGGATTGCGTGAAGGCAATATTTGAGACATACGAATATGATTCAGAATCGTGATCATTCCTCTGAGAATTCGTAATACCTGTAAAATGAAGGGTAATGAACAAAGCAGAAGTAACATCCATCCTCAGCTTTTCCACTTGTCACAAAGACCTGCATATTTCGGCATGTTTTACTGGAGCTTGAAATTTAACGCGAACTTCAGTGTGAAAAGCAAAGTTTTCACAACGAAACACTGTCTAGAAGTCTGACGGAAAGTCCAAAGTGATTGTGGTTGTATGTAGAGCACACCAGCGACAAGACTCAATCAATATCTTCGCTGCACGATAAAAACGGTGATGTTCCTGATGACGGACCCACCAAAGCGGAGCTACAAAACACGGTTTCGAGAAATTGCTTCACCAAAGAAGGCGAAGTAAGTATTCCAGAATTCGAATGGAGGAACAACTGCCAACGTGAATATCTTTGGTGTTGCGAAGAAACTTACATCATTTAACAAAAACAAGGCCTCCGGTCCAGATACCATATCAGTCAGATTCCTATCAATGTGTTCTGATGCAATAGCTCCATACTTAGCAATCATACACAACCGCTCACTCGTCGGAAGACTAAAGACTGACAATCTGCACAAGCTACACCCATACCCAAGAAAGGAAATAGGATTAATCCACTGAATTACAGATCCATATCGTTAACGTCAATCTGCAGTAGGATTATGGAATATATCTTGTATTGAAACATTATGAATTACTGCCAAGAAATCGATTTATTGAGAATCATCCAAAGCGGATTCAGAAAATATCGTTCTCGTGAAATACAACTTCCTCTTTATACTCACGAACGAGTCCTACTGACAGAGAATGTCAAGCTGTTTCCATATTTTTAGATGGTCATAGGCTTTTGACATCGTTCGTCACAAGAGACTTCTAATCACATTTGGTGCCTGTGGAATATGTTCTCAGTTGTGAGACTGAGCGACTGGATTTGTCATTTCCTCTCAGGAATGTGACACTTCGTGTTAATTGACAACTGACGAAAAGCCACCACGTAAAGCAAAGGTAAGAAAGTGTTACAGTCCCTCTGTTCTTCCTGATATACATAAACGATTTATGAGATAATTTCAGGTGCCCTCTAATATTCTTTTCCTATGATGCTATCATTTACCGTCTTGCAAAATCATCAGATGATCAAAGCGAATTGCAAAATGCTTTAGACAATTATCTGCATGCTATGGCAAGAGGGAGCTGGTTCAAATTAATGAAATATGTGAAATCATTCATATAACTAAAGGAAATCTGCAAAAATTTCTGCAGAGGAAGAAACTTTGGAATTTTCACAAACGCTTGTGGAAAGTTTATGGAGCATCTGCTATCGACAGAAGTACAGTCAGGGTGAGGTTATCAGAAGGCGCTTTGACCGATCTCCACGATTTGCTGCGGTGGCGGAGACCATTCAAAGTTAAGCGAGCGAATGATGGAATTTAAACTACAGCTGAACATATCATGGGACATTTGGAAGCCTTAGAATAAGGAGTACGTTCTTTGGGAATTTTAAATCGAATCAGTGACACTGACAGACCACTGAAGATCCTGATTCGAGACGCCGTCCGTTTACAAAAGAACGTCGTTCCTCCACACATTTGAAGGAAGAATGGGGTAAGGCGATTGCGAGCAGGGCGAGATATTAGATTACTACTCTGAATTGTCGTCACAGCCACCCAGGATGGATAGAATGTTACCAGGTCCGCCCAGCTAGTGGTCGAGCAGGATTGGATACGAGGATATTCAAGGGCAGAGGCATTGTGCATCTTTCTCTTGGTATGGGTAGCTTTTGTATGTGTGTGTATGTTCAATGAAAATATTTTTGTTAAGTTTATGGTTCAAATGGCTCTGAGCACTATGGGACTTAACTGCTGAGGTCAGCAGTCCCCTAGAACTTAGAACTACTTAAACCTAACCAACCCAAGGACGGTTGCGTGGTTGCAGACTGTAGCGCCTAGAACCGCTCGGCCACTCCTGCTGGCTGTTAACTTTATGTTATGGTAATAACTGACCATATACTGTGAGTGGTGTTGTCTTCTTTCTGGTATTTGTTACTCACTGCTACACATTACGTACACTAAGAGTATTAGTCGTCGTATCAGGTTCTCTTGTGCTAAGCCAGCTGTCGTTCTTGCTCCCTTTGAATTTGTTGTCGAATACTCCGTACTGCATTGTTTCAGACCATCACTCGCGAAAGTAAGCACATAATTCGAAAGATAGTATACTTAAATGAATTGCCGTAATTAGTCACGAGTGTAGTGCTGTGAGGAACGCCCAAAGAAATCTTGGAGGGCGGATTCTAATTACTTGCCTGCACCCTCTATCTGCGTGACACCGTACAAGAAAAGCGTGAGCTGTGCTCCTGCATGCTGTTTCCTATACGCTACGCTGATTTTCTGGTAGAAGCTTATGTTGTTGATGCACAAGGTGGGCTAAATAAAATTGTCCCGGACAATTTGTACCATGAGGTAGGCAACGTGCATCATCTGCACGTGATGTGTATGATTTAAGACGACATTCGTATCTTACACTGTATAAAATACAGTAATACATCAGAAGTATTAATGGACACCCGTATGTAGTGCATCAATCCTTCGCCTTCATGGAGGCTTCAGCTCCGCGGGAGACCCTTTCAATATGGCGTCTGAATGTCTATGGCGGAATTGCAAGTCCATTTTTCCACTAGAGTCGGAACCAGAGGATGTAGGGGTCGCTGAGTTTTAAAGCTAAGTCGACGGTCCAACTCATCGCAAAGGTTTTCCTTTGTGTTCAAGCCGGGTCTCGGGGCAAGCCAGTGCAGTTCATGAATGTTACTGTCCCCCAGCCATTGTCTCAGTGACGCTAGTTTCTGAGATGGTGTACTGTCGAGCTGATAGAAACAATCTTCGTCTCTGAACAGTTATCTTCTTTACTCTGCAATATACAATGGAAAATGTGTTCACAACCTTTCGCATTTAGCGTTTCTTAAGCGCTATATGAGAATTACATCGCAACCATGGAAACTATTTCCTCTGTACTTCAATCTTGGCACTACAAATGAATTTGCCAGATCAAAACCATTCCGCACGGAGCGAGGTCGCGTTGTGGTTAAGCTCATTGGATTCGTATTCGGGTTGACGACAGTTCAAACCCCCTCGCCCGGCCATCCTTATTTAGGTTTTCCGTGATTTCCTTAAATCGTTTCAGGCAAATGCCGGGGTGGCATTTGAAAGGGTACGTCCGACTTCCTTCCCAGTCCTTCCCTAATCCTTTGGGACCAACGGCGTCGCTGTTTCGTCCCCTCCCTGAAATCAACCAGCCAACCAATCAACCAACCCAAACCATCCCTGCCACATTTAACAGCGTGATTCATCACTCCAAATCCCACGTTTCCAGTCATCGACTGCCGCCGCTCTATACAGCACCTCAAGCATCGCTCAGTACCGACCACACTCAGAGTGACGGATTGCCGTCCTACGGGCCCGGGTTCGATTCCCGGCTGGGTCGGAGATTTTCCGCGCTCAGGGACTGGGTCTTCTGTTGTTTTCCCCATCATTTCATCCCCAGCCGGCGCGCAGGTCGCTCACTGTGACGTCGAATGTAATGACCTGCACCAAGGCGCCCGGACCTTTCCAGCGAGGGGCCTGCCGGCCAATGACGCCAGCCGCTCACTTTTCACTCCATTAGTACCGACCACGGAAATGCGAGGCTTACGAGGAGATGCTCCACTGTTGTATCACATTCTTTTCAACTCTAACATTCTGTGTGGTGTCTGTTTGTTCTAAGTCGTCTCCCTACCACTTTCGCTCAACGACGCTCTGAGAGTGTTTTTTAGGGAATTGACTAGTTTGAACCTGGGACCTGTTGCTGGTAGGGAGATGCCAGACCACACATGACATGTAGAGTTCAGAAGAGTTCAGTGGGACTAGCGATGAAATACCCAAATACTTAGTGATTTCAGCGTCAGCTCCACTGCACTCCCTGTAAAAGACTCTTAATACTAAGTAAATTTAGTGGAAGGGGTTCAAGGCTTTCCTATTTTTAGATAGCTGGTAAAATAACGTCGAAAAAGCAGTTAAGTTTACCATTGGAAATTTTATTCTACTCACAAAACATCGTTTCTAAATTACACTGTTGATAAAAGGAAATATTTTAATACAGGATGACACAAACCAACTGCGTTCAACAAAAATGTGAACGAATATTCCATGAGTGGTTTTCCAAGTTCTACAATGGATCGAAGGATGACCTATGCCATATCACATCTACAATCAAGGTTTAAATTAAGTTTCACAAAAGAGAAAACTATCAAAATGGTCTACAGTGACCCTCTATTATCTTTAATTACTGACTGATGTGGCTTCTCAATAATTATATATCAGAAAAATCATCGCGTTTCAGATTTTGATTTGCGTAGCAAATGTGAATATCATGAGATTTAATTGACGATCGACGCTAGTATTACGTAAAAAGGGGATCTAACAGATGAGACTTCTGCAGTTCTGAGTGAAGCCTTATGCGCTCAAAAATGCGGCATCGCGTACGTTCATTACCTTGTCGGTGTTCATCAGGGGTGGCGAGCGGCTCATCTCCACGCACCTCGCCGTTTCAGAAGCAACTCCCTCCTAACTTCTACTTACTACAATTTACCGAAGTTGGTTTAAAAAAAACTATCTGGCTGTGTTTTCATCTGACCAATCAGGGTCTCAATGTTAACCTAAAGTTCCACCTACAAAAATTCTGTCTATCCAATGAGAAACGTTATACTTTTCGTGGTGGGGCAATGTTTTTAACGTTTGCAATGTACCAGAGACGCGAAAAAGTCTCACGCTAAAACTTGCAGCTGGTGTGGCCCTTTTAGTGTTATCGTAAGATCTATACTGTTCTTCTGGAGGGCTCTATCTTTTAACATGGGCTGGGGGGTGGTCCTGGTGGTTGGCTGGATACATGGGCGTCCGTCCCTTATCGTAGGGCCTTCTAGCTTAACACGGTTCTGCTCTCGGCTTCTGTCCTCGTTTCTTCCCTCGGAACTGCGTCTGTTCACGGTGGGAAGGTATGACATGCATCTAGGCGTTCTTGTGTTAGTCTGTGGTATTCCATTTGCTCACTCGTAGATCGTATTACTTTGGTTAATTTAATGTCGGGATTTATTCGGAGCTATGTGACATACTGCCGGATTTGCTTATCATGTCAGGGGTTTCATGGAAGGTGTTGGATTTGCCTGACACCTTACATATCACATGTCACCAGTGACATCTACTGATCATTTCCACACTACGTAGGAGCATCCATGTGCTTTGATAAAATAGTATATCTTCCGGGTCAGTATTATTTTTCCCCACCCAGTATGTAAAAGCGATATGAGGCTCACCCAGGCATTCTTACCTGACCCTTACACTATTCAAAGATGGCCGTTACTTCTAAGTTTATAATCTACTTGAAGACTGCATTAGACGTATGTTAGGTATATTGGTTTGTAATCAGGTGTATCTTCTTTTGAAATTTTATCAATTGGAATGACCAATGCGGCTTTCAAATACTGAGAGTTTCCCAATGAATGTTACTCAAGGAGCAGAATAATTGCGGTTAGCGTTCGATGTGAAGTCAAACAGGAAATCCATTGAAATCTGGCCTCCTTTTCATTCAGAGTAGTTTTCATTGATGTACGGTATTGCGAGTGTATATTTCACTGTCGTTCGCTTGGGAGCGTCTGTGGCGGTTGAATCCTTTAATGGCATTATATGATGCACTGGCATATTTTATCTGTAACGTTCCTAATATCGATAACTGAGTTTCATTAATTGGGACGAGTCAACCACCTTACGGCATGTTATGTATCTTTTTTTACTGTGTATACTGAAAAGTTTATTTAAGGACCAATAAACAGTGACGTTTAAGGATAACTGAATTCCCTACATAAAAAAGTATGCCAGATGGAATCAGCTCGAAATTTTGGAGGTTGCGTATTATTACAAAGTAATAATAATCGTGAAACGAACTGGGAAAACAAGTTGTAAGAGACATAGACGAAGAGATCATAACTACGCAAATTTCATGTGCCTTTGTTTGTACAGTTGCTGACGCAACACATACTTAGTACTTTTGGAAATCTCACGAGGCAGTACTGCATTTAACGGGAGGCGAGGATCGGCTCGATGTACATGTGCGCTCCACATCTGCGATTGCTGGCAGCTGTTGCCAAAGATATTCGTCATCGTTATTAGTGATAGTTTCGGAACCCGTGTCACTCATAAGTAATGAAACTGTTTGGGAGAAAAATTATCATCCCAACTGTCATCATTAACAGCAAGGGTTCAAACTATATTCTTCAATAAATGATCACAGCTACGTGTCTCAGCGTTTAACTCACTGGCTTCTAGAATATTTATTCGAGAATGTCACCATGATAAACTTATCTTTCGTACATCAAGCGACTTATTTATATTTTTATTCCATGATATTCAAATTTTATAACCACTCCTCCAGCATCAATGGTGTTTCAGAAAGTTGTAATGTGTGTTGCAAACAGAAATGATTTAAGTAAAATTACCGGTAACATTAATGTGAGATCAACACAAATTAGCTCGGTACAAATCTAAAGAGCGATGAAATGACATGGAACACTGTAACCAAGTGTGTTAGTGCATTCAGGTTCACTTAACTGTAATTACTAAGGAGATAGATCTGATACCTCTACTATACAGCGAAAATTGACAGACACCAGTGAAAAAATACGATAGTAGAAATAAAAACTTTCCTGTCCAAACCGTGACGTTACGGAGGAAATTGTGAAGTTAATTATTCTCAGGTTGGTAATTGTTTCCTTTCCTTACGATGAGGAACGAGCAAGTTTTAGAGCAGTATTACAGTCTGTCAGCGAAAAATAAGGCAGTAAGCTGACCTTTTACATGATTTCGTAGGTTACTTATTTTTCCACACACACATTCAGAAATTTTTCTATTAACTAGAAAGACTTATGAGGAACGTATCATTTGAGTTTGCTTCTGAAGCTAATTTTATTACTTACTAAATCTTATAACACTTTGTTTTTGGTTCATCTAATTTTTTTATAATTTCTTGCTTCAAAATTTTCGCCTATTGGTACTATATTATCTACATATGTAAAGTAAAGTCTACTGTACTGGAGGTTGAAGCTCTTTGCATTGTGTGTGAGTAATGCATGTAAAATGCTATGTAAAATGTTTATTATGTTAAAATTTTTTTCTGATGACATTTTGTTTTTAAAATATTTGGCTGTACAAACCATTCGTAGCGATGTAAATTAGACAATTGTAAGCAATGATTACGCTTAGAAACAATGTAAGAAATAGGTGTAAAATGTGCTTTTGTTTGAAACGGAAGTGGCTCTTCGGAGTTAAAAAGGTGGAAAGTGGGAGTTGGCACGCTACTTAGAGCAAGTGCGGGAAGTAGGCAACAGTGATTGAGGCAACACCCTTGTGCAACAGAAGAGGATTTGCCTGCAAATTTGCACAAAAATGCCTCGGATGAAGACTGCAAACGGCTTACGGCATAGCTGCGAGTTGTTGGGCTAGTGTATGTAAAACTGAACGACGTCAAGAAGAGAAATTGAGCCCATACAGCAAGATACTTGCTCGCTGTACTGTGGGTAGTGTAGCCACACTCAAGCCTTCAGCCAGCAGATAAGATTTTTTTTGTTTTACTTTTGTACAGCATGAACCATTAATTTTAACAGTGTTTTATTAGTGAACAATCATTCTTGAACTTTAAAGAACCTGCTTCACCCTGTTATTTCATCCTAACCATACACCTAAATAAGGTCCCTTCCTGATGTTTAATTAAACAGAGTGTTCTGTTTTACAGGCTTTTGAAGAGCAAAGTTAATATAAATAGGCACCATTAAAATTTTTTGTGTAAATAATGAACGTGAATTTTATTAAAAACTGCGGTAAGCTATTTCCTGAAAATATCTCAGATTAGGAAAAAGGAAATATCGTAATTAGTTGTTTAGCAGGAGATGCTAAACGATGGGGAATTGTCTTCAGCACTGAAGCAATGACCTTCAGTGAATTTAGACTTGAGTATTAGTCCCAGCAAATTCAAAATTGCCTCTAACTGTACAATGGTAATAATGTTCGAAGGAAAGTCGAATGAACATGAGAGAATTTTGTGAGTCATGGTATAGCACATTAGCTCACTCAAGGAATCGAAGAAGTGATTCCGAGATCATACGGGAACTCTAGAAGAAACAGAATATTCCAAAAGATATATAGGCAGTAACCACCGTACTTTTTCTACGTTTTTAGAGAAAGTGGCTGACGAAGGCCACTGGTGGCAGAACAATTTCCGTCAGAAAAATAAGCGCTGGAATTAAAGGAACCATCGGAATAACGGCAATGATGAGCAGAATGATAACCAGTATGACGTTAATACCGTTGAAAGAGGAAAAGGAGAGGAAGATTTTCCTCTAACCATCGCGGAAGAGCACATAAGCCGCGAAATAACTCCCATAGAGAGGAGTTAATAACGCGAACGTTAAGGGTCGGACGGACGTGGGAACAAGTTACAGGAGGCCCAAACGCAAGACATACTCTGGACATAAACGGAGAAGCTTCGATACGCTGCAGTGAGGCGCACATGAGATGCCAAGCGACAGATGGTACTGCAGGTCAATCACAGTCGGCCAGCCAAGGACTTACCTCGTGCGCTAACAAGCCGCTGCAGCAGAACGCTGTAGCGAGAATTAATTCTATAGGAGAGTGATGTCACAGGGCAATTAGCTGAGGCTGTGAGTAAGCCAGTAGATGGGGCATCACCCACGGTAACCAGTTCGGAGGCTACGGACAGACAACCTGCAGTAACTGAGATGAAGGAGAGTTTGTACAGAACTGATAATTGGCGTATACAGATGAGTAATCTGTATAATGGTATAAAGCTGCGTGATGAAAAGGGAGACAGCGTTACTACGACAGGAAAGGAGATAAAGGAGACAGGTTTATTATCTGGAGCGGCGAAGAGTATGCGAACTGCCAATACGATTGAATCAAAAAGCACCGCGCAGGGGATGCGTGTCGCTAATGTTAGGGAAAATGAAGAGGTTATTACAAGACGCGACGTAGGAGATGCAGATTTACACTTTGCTCAAGAATCATTCCGTGACAACGAATCTGCGGATAATGTTTCTGTCATTTATAAGGCTGATTTGAAGGAATTTGTGCGATTGATAGAAATCCACAAGGATTATAACGTTTACGAAATGCAAACTGATGGCGTCAGAGAAGATAAGGAAGACAGTTCTGATGAATACAAACTAACAACAGAGGAAAACAATCTGAATGCTGCAAAACGAAACAAAAAACAATACGAGAGGAACTCGTTACTCTAGAACGAATCCAGAAATGCATGAATTACGAGACTAGCGACGATCTAAAGTTCTCAAAGAAATTAAGAAGGGCTTTCATGTTAGACGCTGACAGTGATAACGAAAATCTCGACTTAAATGAAAATGAAGTCAATCAATCTAGTGATTCAGAATCGGAGGAAACGAAGCTTACTGAAAATCTCTGTCTGATACAAATGATAACATCGAAGAATGAGATTATTTCGCGTGAAAATTTGCCGAAACTGGACAGTAAACAGGAAAAAGAAGTTAGTCAAGAGGAAATGGAATCTGTAAATGACCAGACCTGAAGAAGCAGTAATGTCAGTACAGGATCCGGAAGACATACCGGATCCTAAGAAAAAGGAACCACCGGACGAAATGATTAGTAAACAGCAACAACTCAAGATCGTGAAGGATTTTGCGATCGGAAAGTAGAAAGAACCACCCTGCTCAGAATGTAAAGAGATGAATGCCATTTTTGGGAAGATCTAATGGTAGGCCAAGACTTATTGCATGTGAAAGTAACAGAAAAACAAATTGCTGATGCACTGTCAAGGTTACCTGAAGGCAATGAGCAAACCAATTTAGAAAACAATCAGGATGGAACATTTAAAATTTTATGCTTAAAAGAGGTAGCTGGTAGTAAAAGAATAGACAATATAAGTAAAAATATTAGGGGATTCCAAAGCGAAGGTGAAGTGTGGAAATCAGTCAAGGTCGAATTTGACAATAATGATTGTTCACAGATATCTAAATTTTACAAAATACTTAAAGGTGTGCTGTTTATTACAAAGAGGAAATAGTGAAGAATAGCAAGTCTGTTGGCTATCACAATTTGAAACAGAATTTATTTGATTACTTTTATTTGGCATATGGACATAGTGGAGCACAAAAGTGCCATGAGATAATTACAAGTGTTGTCAAACTTGGGAGTAATGTTTAGCTAAACACATAAAGACTTGAAAAACTCAAATTCACATAGTGTAATAACACAAAAGTACAGGACAGGGTTTGTTTTCTGTGTGACATTTGACACTGCAGTCCAACCCAAAACTTCATTCCATAGATCTTTCGTCTTATTTCAACATTTGTTTCCACCAAAAAAATCCTATCCAAGCATGTTTTCTGTATTTATATGTTCACATATTTCTTACCTCATTATTTATTTTCCATTACCTTACCTCATCATTTATTTCCAAGAAAATCCTACCTAAACCTGTTGTCCCTAAGCTGTACATTTTTGTTCATATCCTCTTTCAAAATACTTTTTTGGCCAAACCATTTTCATCACAATTCATTCTCTTATATAGCCTACCCCATCTTAAGCTAACTTAAATCTACTGAGCTCAGATGTATATACTAAGGTACGAGGCAATGCAGCAGTACAAAACAATTAACACAAACAGCAATGACAAAAAAAATGCAAATTGGCAAGAAAAATAAATCTGTAGTAAAACCGGCTTAACAGAGTAATACAAAGTCAAATTCAGTAACACTATGCCTGGCAACCAGCAGCAGCAAATGCTATAACTTATACCTAAACATGACAAAGCTCAAGCAGAAAATATATTACACTAAAGACAACAATGCAGATAAGGGAATGTATATTCACATCTTAATGTCTATGTAATTAAAGTAGTGCACCACAACTTATTCCACAAAATAAATTACCAAGTATTTGAAATGAAAATTATGTATGCAGTTCCTGTGAAGCGAAATGTCTTTTTGTGCTCCCTCATTTTTTTTTGGAAGTATATCATAAAATTATTATTTACTGGATCTGTAGACAGAAAATATTTATATTAGTACATCTATTAAATTTTATTTTAACCAATGCTGCAGTGGAGCTACAAGCTAGATATTAAACAAATTGAGCAATCTCTCAACTAGAAAGACAATAAATGTAAAAACGTTTCTCATCATTTCATTAGGCATTTTAGTAAATATCATAAACTAAGAGCTCCACAGTGTAATCATGTTTTCAAGTTTGAGCGTGTCATATTTGCGATGCTTTCTACAAAGGAATGTCAATAGCGAGGATAATGGCCTCTTTTTTTATTCCACCTGTGCCTCTGAAAGGCACACACTAATGACTTTTTTCCAGGCGACTGTCGCACAGCTGGGTGCTTACAGTGCATTATGTCAGGGTGACTTCCCTTCCTTACCGAAATATTTACGACAACAGTTTCCGCTACAGTAACAGTCTCATACAAAAATTTTCACAGGTCGAAAATTTGCGTTACAAACGTGTAGAAACAAAATCGTATAAATATAACAGCATCCAAAAAATTTTCGCCGGCATTGTGATACATACACACATATACACACATGTCATAACTCTTAAAGTACGATTCTTGGTTTCCAACATCCTTTTTCACAAACCAGAGTCCCTAACCACTACTCAATATTCCTTACCTTATTACACACATACATATTCGTCAACACTTTTTCAGTATTTCATCATAATAGATACATATCACAATAAACATTCCTCAACAGCATAATACACATCGTCGTCATAATAATAAAATCATAACACCCAGTCAAATCTCAAAAACGTTGTAGCTTTCTGCTCATTTCAATAGCGTCATCTACCTCAAACGTACTTTAAAATCATGATCCCATACCAAATAGATCATTCAAAGCTCTCATAGTATCACAATAGTTCCAAAAAAATATGAATAGTTCACAAACTACAGACAAAATACAATTTCAAAAGTGTGAAGTTATCCAACTGTGTAATTGCGTAAACATGTGTCACTGATGTAGTAAAAAAATGTTTGTCTCTCTCAGTTAAATGATCAAGTAACTGTGTAATTTATGTGTTAGAGAAATATGG
Organism: Schistocerca serialis cubense; assembly: GCF_023864345.2. Lineage (NCBI taxonomy): Eukaryota > Metazoa > Arthropoda > Insecta > Orthoptera > Acrididae > Schistocerca > Schistocerca serialis. Next base: position 540,922,941 of record NC_064644.1, on the reverse strand, counting down.
TACCGATGTGTAAAGTTGTATAAGCAAATACCATATTAGCTAGGGCTCCTTGTGTTTGCCACACACATGGTACACAAAGTAAGCGTGTATCCCCCTGAGGATTAATGTAATTATACCCTCAGGTGTTACAGATTACAGCAATAGAATGAAATGTATCACGGAAAACTTTCTTTGTATCTTTGTGATTCAAAAATCTTTAAAAATAAATGTTTTAAGTACAGAATTAATCACTCAAATGCGTGTCCTGTAGCGCTAAATGTGCATCGTGCTGTAAGATAATTCTGTGGAAGTGTCGTAGTTATCGTCCTCTGTAAGCAAAGTTCTGCTGAAGTCAATGTACTCTCCTCATCATAAACAAAAGTGAAATGCTTTGCATATAGATATCGTAGTTATTACGTACCTTACCGTGATCAAGAAAGTACTATAATGTAACGTATTGTCATGGTAGGAAAAAGGCTGTCTCATTGTAGCTATACCACAAAAGTTACTACTAAAACATGTTTTACTTTCCAGAATAATACAGAAAACTTGTGCAGATATGAAACAGATATACCGCAAAAGGAACAATGTAAATTGTCACTCATTAATAGCGTCGTGATAAAATCGTGTAGCTGTCACATAAACTAACCACTGTGTCATCTGGTATCTCACAGAAAGTACTTTAAATCCAGAATGTATTTTCAAGTAAACCAAAATGTTGCATTAAAATCTCATTAGCAGTACCAGTATGTGTTCTAAGTATGTAAGCCTTATAGTCGTTACATAATCGAGCAACTAACAAGCAATAATGTACACACACAATAACACTGTGATGTCTGTTCACTTTAACAATGCATTAGTAATTTTTGTTTAAATAATTTCTCTTGGTTCTTGACTGGATATTTAACTTCAAACATTGTTGCATGTCAACAGATTCTAAGTCTGACAAAGCATACTAGTAATGTAAAGTGAAAAGTTATATGGCAAAGACTAAGTTAAAAAGCAGATTATCTCTCAATAAACAGTTTTACATGTGAAATGAGGTACAATCCTTTACCCTTTCTAGTATGCAGAGATTCAGTTTCAATGCAATTGCCATGTCGTATACGTCGCTAAGGAATGCTAAAATTTTTTTCAAGGTTAGCGTCTACGTTATTTTCCTCAAGCCGAGCCAGCGCACATGGTTGACTGCGGTGCGAGTCATTATCTGTCTCTCTGTGGTCGCACGTCATTATTGGGATTTGGAGATCTAACTTCTACTTGTCGAGAGGGCCCTGCCCTGTTTAAATCCCGCCAGTTCTGTTACAGTTCAGGTCTGTCGTTACGATTATATCGTCTGTCGTCATGTCGGTAAATTCCATAGTTTCTTTCTTGTCGGTCACGTGGTGGAGAATTTCTCCCTGATTCGTAACTGCGCGCTAGACCGTTGCAACTAAAGTTATTCTGTCTCCCTTTATAATGATTATTTTGGCTCCCATATTGTCTGTTTCTCTGATTGTCTCTGTGATAGTCACTACCGCAGAGAGGTAATCTTTCCTTGTAATTATTAATACTCTGCCAATGGTTGTCATACGGGTCATGTCTGTTTTGGTCACGATTTGTGTTGTGAGAATAGCCTTGTCGTGTCCAATTATTATTTCTTTCATCGCGGAATTGCGACGGATGTGACCTGTAATTTTTGTGTTTCTGTTTTCGCGTTCTGCGATTGTCAGTGTCAATTTCTAATTCTTGTAAGAGTCCCTGAAAAGCTTCAATGTCGCTTTGCAACGTCCTGCCAAAATAATATGTCGTAAATGTTCAGGCAGTTTGATTAAGCAAATGCGGATGAGTTCTGAGGGGCTGTATGGGTTTGACAGGTACTGATTCTTGTGCAACATGTCTTCAAAATGTTTCACAAGACTGGAAAATTCAGATTGTTTGAAATGTTTCATCACTATCATGCTATGTTTTACTCGGTCTTGTGTAGCTTGAGACCAATATGCTGAGAGGAAGGCATGGTAAAATTCTCCTTCACTGTGGCAATCGTGAATGATCAATCTCATTATTACAGCTGGTTCATTCCCTAAATAGCCACACATAAATTCTAATCTGTGCTCTAATGACCAGTTGGGAGGAAAACAATGAGAGAATTGATGAAGCCACGCTTGTGGATGAATGTCATTGCCGGAATTCTTAAATGTTTTTAATTTACGTGTAGTAATAAAGAGCTTATAGTCAAAATCATCATGTCGGTGAGTCGCATGTCGGTCATTGTTACGTCGTTTCGGCGGTTCCATCTCAAAATTAGGTTTACCTTGCCAATTTCTTTCATAATTTCCGAAGTACCCCGTGTTATTACACTCCTGGAAATTGAAATAAGAACACCGTGAATTCATTGTCCCAGGAAGGGGAAACTTTATTGACACATTCCTGGGGTCAGATACATCACATGATCACACTGACAGAACGACAGGCACATAGACACAGGCAACAGAGCATGCACAATGTCGGCACTAGTACAGTGTATATCCACCTTTCGCAGCAATGCAGGCTGCTATTCTCCCATGGAGACGATCGTAGAGATGCTGGATGTAGTCCTGTGGAACGGCTTGAAATGCCATTTCCACCTGGCGCCTCAGTTGGACCAGCGTTCGTGCTGGACGTGCAGACCGCGTGAGACGATGCTTCATCCAGTCCCAAACATGCTCAATGGGGGACAGATCCGGAGAACCTGCTGGCCAGGGTAGTTGACTTACACCTTCTAGAGCACGTTGGGTGGCACGAGATACATGCGGACGTGCATTGTCCTGTTGGAACAGCAAGTTCCCTTGCCGGTCTAGGAATGGTAGAACGATGGGTTCGATGACGGTTTGGATGTACCGTGCACTATTCAGTGTCCCCTCGACGATCACCAGTGGTGTACGGCCAGTGTAGGAGATCGCTCCCCACACCATGATGCCGGGTGTTGGCCCTGTGTGCCTCGGTCGTATGCAGTCCTGATTGTGGCGCTCACCTGCACGGTGCCAAACACGCATACGACCATCATTGGCACCAAGGCTGAAGCGACTCTCATCGCTGAAGACGACACGTCTCCATTCGTCCCTCCATTCACGCCTGTCGCGACACCACTGGAGGCGGGCTGCACGATGTTGGGGCGTGAGCGGAAGACGGCCTAACGGTGTGCGGGACCGTAGCCCAGCTTCATGGAGACGGTTGCGAATGGTCCTCGCCGATACCCCAGGAGCAACAGTGTCCCTAATTTGCTGAGAAGTGGCGGTGCGGTCCCCTACGGCACTGCGTAGGATCCTACGGTCTTGGCGTGCATCCGTGCGTCGCTGCGGTCCGGTCCCAGGTCGACGGGCACGTGCACCTTCCGCCGACCACTGGCGACAACATCGATGTACTGTGGAGACCTCACGCCCCACGTGTTGAGCAATTCGGCGGTACGTCCACCCGGCCTCCCGCATGCCCACTATACGCCCTCACTTTAAGTCCGTCAACTGCACATACGGTTCACGTCCACGCTGTCGCGGCATGCTACCAGTGTTAAAGACTGCGATGGAGCTCCGTATGCCACGGCAAACTGGCTGACACTGACGGCGGCGGGGCACAAATGTTGCGCAGCTAGCGCCATTCGACGGCCAACACCGCGATTCCTGGTGTGTCCGCTGTGCCGTGCGTATGATCATTGCTTGTATAGCCCTCTCGCAGTGTCCGGAGCAAGTATGGTGGGTCTGACACACCGGTGTCAATGTGTTCTTTTTTCCATTTCCAGGAGTGTATTTTGTGGCTGTTCCGTATTTCTATGTCCCTCTTCCCGTACTGGAGCGCGAGTGTTGTCTGAAATACGTAATTCTTGTATTACCTGTGTCAGCTGATCTTGTACTTCCCGGATTTCTCTTTGGTGTTGCGTATTAATTTCATTCTGATTTTGTTTGAATTTCCTAATTTGTTCGTACTCTTCTGTGTCATTAAAGACTACAGGTCTGGTGTCTTCAGATTATCATCTACCTTCGTAGATAAATTATTTAGCTGATCCGAAAGTTCGACTACTTTATCTGATAATGAACTAATTTTCTCCATGTGTCTTTCTGAACCAATTTTCAGAGTATCTACTGTGTCCTTTGAGTTTTCCTGAGTTTTTCCAAGTAGCAGAACCGAATCGCTAGATGCAACTGAGTCAATTTTAGCCCGCAAGGTCTTGTGATTTTCATGAACAATAGTTTGCAGTTCTTTTATGGCTGCTTCGTGATTCTGTAATGCATTTTCATGCCGCGAAAAAATAGGTTGAAAATACTCACAAACTTTTGTTTTTACGTCATTACAGACGTATTGACATTTCGATTCCATGTTATGTAACTCAGTAGTTAAATCTTCAAGTGTTTGTTCAAGCGTGGTGTCTAACTTCCGAAGATTTTCTTCCAATGTGTCTGTTGTGGATTGGCAAGACAGCCAATCCACTATGTGAGGAAGCTGAAAGGCACGCGTTTTAGCTCACGCAGGTTGGCGTGAGGTCTGGAACAGGTCAAGGAAATGAGACTAACAAAAAACGTACGTAGCTGCTGGAATACTTAACTTTAATCCATAATTTGTGGACATCGCTCTTGACGGTACATGTTTTACAGCATCAATAGTAACTGGTAATGACGCTTTGCTAGGTCGTAGCAAATGACGTAGCTCAAGGCTATACTAACTAACGTCTCGGCAAATGAGAGCGTATTTTGTCAGTGAACCATCGCTAGCAAAGTCGGCTCTACAACTGGGGCGAGTGCTAGGAAGTCTCTCTAGACCTGCTGTGTGGCGGCGCCCGGTCTGCAATCACTGATAGTGGCAACACGTGGGTCCGACGTATACTAACGGACCGCGGCCGATTTAAAGGCTACCACCTAGCAAGTGTGGTGTCTGGCGGTGACACCACAGTGTCTAACTTTTGAAGCTTTTGCTGTGTTGGTCTCTGATTTTGTTCCATTGTGTCTAACTTTTGAAGCTTTTGATGTGTTTGTCTCTGATTTTGTTCCATTTGTTGCATTAATTGCAATAATGATGTATTAGGAATCTTTTTCTCTATGCTTTTTGGCAGTGCATTTTCACCGGAAACATTCACAGTTTGACAAGCAGAAAATGTGCCTTGACTCATCTGAGAAAACGGTGAGGACCCAAAACCTGAGTCCACAATATTTGCAATATTGTGTTCTGTCATTTCGGATTCCTGAGGCGAGCTGTTGCCGACCGATCGATCGATAATGCTTCCCTGTTTACTACTTGTTTCACTGTCTACACCATTATTTGCCGCCCGCTCCATTTCCCTATGCACAATTACCAAATTACTACTTTCATTACACAGTGGTGCTGATAAGCTACGCTCGTCGTCACTATTATTTCTCAGTTTACTTTGGAACCTAGTGTTACGTTTTTCACATTCCATTATTGTCACAATATTTCACACGATAACACATAACAGCGCAATTTGAAGAGCTAAATAAGAAAACACATTAACATAGCACTGAAAATAATATCTAGTTAATTGCAAATCTACATGCATGCCACAACTGTTTTACTGTACAACAATGAAAAACTACAACGACAAAGGAAATTCTCTCTATGATTACGCGCTAGCAATAAACAATAGCTACACTAATTACACAAACTACAAGAAAAAATCAGAAGATTCCAGTGAGGTATCCTCGGCTAAGGGTCGACATATGAAACGTCCCCTTAGAAAAATTGTTGAATTATTGTGCTGATAAACCTCTTACATTATTTGATTTTTCAAACAGCTGAGCAAAACTGAACGTACTCAGACACTACTGTCTTTACTTATTCTTTAGGGCAAGGCAACCTGATTTTCAATAATCCCTACAAGAGAATGGCCCTGACTAAACTAACCTATACGTTTCACAAATCACTTACCTCACAAAAATCTTCGTTACTCGAACTGCTGCAATAGAGCGAGCGCCACTACTGTCAGCTAAATAAAAGATGACTGAAGGCACTAACTACTGATAGGCATAGTTAGCAAATGAAAGATTTTGATAGAGAACAAACAATGTATTTACCTTAATGGTGTTCAAAAGTCATAATATATATAGCAGTTCACGACATCCATTCTTACAAATGCACTGTTTCTGATGGACACACGTCCAGATCATCCGCTCTCAAAAATCCGCCATCTCTCTCCCCACATCCACCACTGCTGGCGGCTCACCTCCAACTGCGCAACGCTACGCGCTGTTAACATCCAGCTGCCCAACACTACAGTAGCAGACAACAATGCAAACCAGCCACAGTCTGCACACAGCACAGCCAGTGATTTTCATACAGAGCACCACGTGGCGTTACCAATAAAAAAACCTAAACAGCCTACTTACAGTTCGTTTCTGCTTATCTTAAAATTGAACACAAGGAATTGTTTCTTGTGGCTTTTAGTTGGGAAGACAATGAGGCAACACTTATATAACTTACATAACACTTACATAACAGAAATAGATATACTTCAGAAATTATGTTTGAAAATTTTTTTATTCACAATGTCAATGTAAGAGTGGCAAAATGAAGCAGTAAATACAAAAATGGTTGAAACGTTATATCAAATTCATCGTGGGTTTATTATTTTCAATACAATTTTATGAAACTAGGTACTTCAACACTTAAGGTAACATTATTATTACAATTGCTAATTATATAAGTACGTTATGCGCATATGCTTGTTTTGGGCACTGATGAGCTTCTCAATTACTTCAAACTGAAATCACGTGCACGGACAATGCCATCAACGTCATACGCAATGTCAGGGTCTGATGTTCAATTTTCATAAAGCTGTATGGGATCCCCTGGAATGAAAAGCATTATCGCCTATATATCCTGAAATTTTGGCTACGACACTGGTTTATCATTTGGCCATAAAGGTACCAAGAATGCTGTTAGCTCTGGCGAAGACTTTGGGCGGCCTGCATTACGATTCTGAATATTTACTTCAACGAAATTTCCATCGAAGTTTTTGTTCATGAACATTGAATAAGGTTTCTCCTTAGTTATTCTTATTTGACGAAGTTGTTTTTGTGTATGTCCTGCTTTCTGTTGACTATATTTTTTTCCAACGGTGGAGTACTTCAAAAGTTTTCCTTTGCCATCCTGTGCATTTGAAGAGGCTGTTTTTCCTGTCTTTCTCTGCCGAACACAAGGACTTTCCCCTGGATAACATCTCTATAGCAACAGTATGACTTTTTAAATAATAAGCAACAAGATAATATATGCTTCGTAATTACCAGTTGATTACTTATGTTTCAATGGCAATACATAAACAAGCAAAACTTGACATTCATACATGGATTTTGTTCCATATTGCAAATGAGTGCCACTTGGGTACAGCAACTGGTAGTTGGTTCAAACATCTCTAGACAGCAGCACGTATGGAATGGAATTGGTCCTATCTTGCAAGGCGTACTACACATATTCGAGCACAGTTTCCATCACAGAACGAGAAGTGTGGTTCTCAACTGCATGATACATCCAATTACCTCGCAAACAGGTCATTTGCTGACTTAAGTTTACGTGAACGGTTTTGCTTCTCTCATCTTATACATCCACAAGTGCCACTTTTCGCTAAGAATTATGCTGTACCTGAACATGATCCCGCAAAAAATGAAATTGGCAAGAAAATGAACGCAGTATCGTTTTTAACACATTACAGCGTGTTTTCAGTCCGTTTGTATGCTAATGTCCGGGGGAAGATCGATGAAACTTTTGTTCGTGTTATTTTTTAATTTTACGTTGCAACAACCTTTATAGTCCTAGCATATTTGAACTACCAGTGACAACACTGAGTTAAACAAGGCAGGAGTAAAAATGTTCGGTGGTCGAGGGTTGCTAAAAGATAGCAAAACAGAAGCGAAGCGCTCTACCTGCGATGTCGGCTCGCGTGTGTGCGGCTAACGGAGGCAACCAGAGCAGCACGGGACGTGGCCCAGTGAACTCGTGCTGACCACACACTCGTACAGCACGAAAAGTTTTCCATTGTCCCTATCTGCCGCCTGCCGGCCTGCGATAGCAGAAGCGCCGCATGCCGCGTTTGTTTTGGTCGGCGCGCTGGGAATAACGGACTGGCGTCCAGCAAGGCAGTGTAGAGAGCCCTGTAGCTGTCCGCGTCACGTACAAAGCGTGAACGGAAATACGCGCACTCTGACACCATAGCCCAGTTCCTTCTATAAAAACGTAAATGTGGGTAGGAACATTTTGTCCAATGCACGTTTTCGTTGTGTAATAGACCCCAAAGAAAGGCAAGTTGTAATCACATGTACAACAAATACTTTGATCCAAGTAACTCTGTTGCCTACTTAGAGAGAAAAATAGTTACGGTAGTGGATACAGTCTTCCTTTAGAATACCCATTTTGCCAGTTCTAGTTTTTTTCTTGTTACTTAAAATCCGTCTTGATTGCAAATTTTTTTATTCATAGGACTGGATTCGGTTCATTCAGAACCATCTTCAGATCTGATAATTCAGTTACAGGAGTAACCCGTCCAAATCCAGCACATGCTACGTCACATGCTACGTCACATGTGTAAGTTATCCCTTGTGTGGAAGAGCTTCAAGCATTCAGGTCAAACATCGATAAGGAAATCGCAAGAAAATAAAAATGGTTCAAATGGCTCTGAGCACTATGGGACTTAACATCTGTGGTCATCAGTCCCCTAGAACTTAGAACTACTTAAACCTAACTAACCTAAGGACATCACCCACATCGATGCCCGAGGCAGGATTCGAACCTGCGACCGTAGCAGTCGCGCGGTTCCGGACTGAGCGCCTAGAACCGCTAGACCACCGCGGCCGGCGTAAAAAAATACTTTCGGCTAATAGTGCAATGGTGGAAAACAGATAACGCCTCTTTCCGCTGCTGGCAAGCAAATTTTCGGTTCTAGGAATATGTAACTTTATCTATGAAATGCCACATTTGTATACCCCTTGAATATGTCACAGTATACCGATTAAACACAGACCCAATCTAAATGACTAGTATTTTACTAATTCGTGTCCGTAGAGGCACGCTTGCGTACAGATATTAAGTTTTATTAAAACAGACTTTCGTCTTAAGGTTATCGTGGGTAGTTTTATTTCATTTCTTATAATACGGAGCACAATTTTCGTAAGTTTTTCTTTAGTGTTGTTAAAACAATAGTATACATGAGAGAGATATTAATCATCAAGGATATATGCGAATTCTCTAATGTTATCTATAACAGTCTGACAATGCACATGCAGTTTATTGATTACATCACGTACAAAACTTGTTCTGAGTTAAAACTGTCAAACAAGATTTGAAGAAGAATAAAATGCCACTACCACATGACAGCTAACGTAGAAAATACTTTTCTGACGTATTTTGACACAATGCGCTCTCCCCGTACATAATACAAACGTTTCGGGATGCATCTGCTGCCTGGCTGTCTATGAAACCTGAAAAGAACAAAATGTCGCAAAACTAGTTCCATTAGATTGATAACTTTAGCAGACAGCAGAACTGCGTTTTAAAAAACGTAGCAGTGAATGTACTCAAACTCGCGACATCTTATCTACAGTGCGAGACACTTACCATGAATTCAACAATTCCTCCAGAACTTGTGCATTCCACTGCGCTGTGGGATAATACATGTGGCCGGGTCTAGATTTCTGAGAGACAAAGAGTTACAGCTTTTCTTTTGCACAGCACGACGTTTTCAACAAACAGAAAGCGCAGCAGAGTAGCTCAAGTGGAAAGGAACACTTCCTATTTAAATTTCTGCATCTACACTGTTGGCTGTTCTGCGAAGATGGCAGTTACGTGATTTTATTTCGGTGATAGCAAAATGGAGTCAACCAAGTAAATGAATTTACTGAACATGTTGAAAATTACTACAGGGAGCCTGTGTGTAAGAATTCTCATCCCGAGTGGCGCAACGGCGTTTCGATAGAAAAATGAGTCACAGAGAAGAGGATTTGGTGGTCTGTTGGACTGATGATAAGTTCATATACCTACGGTCTAGGTTCGATTCCAACTCCTGTCAATGATTCTATGTAGGAAGAGACAGATTCCTTTCTCTTCTGGCTACGCCAAGTGAAGAAGACATAATGGCACTGTGGTCTGAAATTCTCAATAAAAATGATATTCCTTCTCTACCAAGTAGACGTTAGTTTGAACCACAATAAAGTCTGGAGTGGCGACACGTAGAAACTCTATCACCAGTAACCTTTCTTATACTAGTCATTTATTTCTAGTGACGAAACAAACGTTATGTAGGGTCACAGGACACTTATTCCATCTTTTATTTAAGCTTCTGTACGTCGATAAAATCGGTTCTGAACTGGGAATGCAACTCAGGCCGCCCTTAACGCGGAATTTGATCCCTTCGTGACAATACAGCTTGGCTGCAATTTATTGTTTGTTCAAAACTGCAGATTTCTCAACATCTCCGCATATTGCGCGTGAATGGGTTCGAATCAATACAGCTTGGCTGCAATTTGTTGTTTGTTCAAAACCGCAGATTCCTTAACATCTCCACATACTGCGCGTGAATGGCTTCGAATCACTACAGCTTGGCTGCAATTTATTGTTTGTTCAAAACTGCAGATTCCTCAACATCTCCACATACTGCGCGTGAATGGGTTCGAATCAATACAGCTTGGCTGCAATTTGTTGTTTGTTCAAAACTGCAGATTCCTCAACATCTCCGCATGTTGCGCGTGAATGGGTTCGAATCCTGGTCCGGCACTAAACTTTTCACTGTGTATTATCAAGCTCTAGCATGAGAACACCTATCTGCTGGTGGATAATAATTTTGATGTTTAATGTATTTTCATTCGTTGTCAACACTAACGATATTTGACGTTTTTGACTCCCAGTGAGACACCCACCTATTTGCGAGATCACTGTATGCTCAAGATGTTATTCCTAGCTGCTGGTGGAGAAAAATTGGGTAGCTGACGTCTCTTTGTGTGTAGTCAACAACGATATGTGTGGGACTCTATTCCCATCAGCAATGAAGTCTTCGTGATATTATTTCTAGTTCAAACATGCTCACATGTCGCTGCTGTTGCAACAAACCCATATTTAATGTTCGTTTTCTCTAGAATATAGCAGCGATAGGTGCCGGGCTGGAGTCCTGGGAAGGAAAAAATTAATTTTTCGCCTCGTCATTTCAGTTAAAACATCTAGCTACTGCCGAGAAAAACCACAGTGACTTTGCTTCGATATCAATCCGATTAGGTTATGGGTTCGAATCCCAGTCCAACACAAAGCTTTACCTCACGGCATTTCAAGTAAGTTATTTGTGAAGAAGCAATATTTAACATCTCTCGTACTTCGTTAACAGGGACAATAGGTGCTGGGTAGGAATTCGCGTCCGTTAAAAATGTCTGCGTTACGTAATTTAAAGTTGATATTTGTTAACTGATACTGTCTAAAATCGAGGTATATCACTCTCTGTATGCCTAATCAGGAATGACTGTTAGTTTCCGTCAGTCACGAAACCTTTGCTTAGTCTGCATGACCTTTGTTTGAATCCATATGCAGAAAGAGACGGTTCGTCGTGTCATTTGAAGGTCATACATATTCTCAACTAGCTGCTCGTGAATAACTTAAATTTTTAATGTCATTTTGTGTTAAATAATAAGTACCGTATGTTACTTTCCAGAGTAAATCATGAATACGACGAACTTACTACGTGCATTACCTATCTGACGTAATAATGAGAGTGGTAAAGTTTCAGGTATGTCATTTATTGTAATAAATGTGAGCTTACAATCCTTAAGGACAGTCTCATCTGTGATAAGGTGTTCCCTGATATTTGTAGTATCGTGGTATTACTTTACATCTTGAGTTATTGCGATACAGAGCAGTGTTTTCTAGTGGTGACTTGTTGGAACCATTTTCAATAGTCAAACGACTGTACCGAGGAGCGATTACGGGACCTGCTAGACAGCTGCGTTATGCCGGTTGCATGCGAATTAGGCGAAATGCAATTCAGGTCGTTCGGATACTTTTGAGCACGACTGTACATTACCTACCATGCAACACAAAAAATACAATACTTGCCAATACTAAATCAGTGAAATTGACAAGCTCTAAAATTATAAACACATTGTCGGTGACATAAGTTTCACAAAGTATTCATAACCTTCACAGCAGATGCTTAAACAGAACTCCCTGCAACTCTAAACACATTGCGACTGCCAGGTTCATGCTTCTACGAACTCTTCGCAACATGACTGTATTCACAGCTACAAGAGCGGCATGGAAGCGCGCTTTCAGGTCTTCCAGATTCATCGGCAGAGACCTCAAACGTAATATTGTATGGCACTCATCAACGAAGCAGCGTACCAGACTTACTGCTGACCGAATGTTCCAATGAAATGTAATAGACATGGAAGTGGCAAGCTTTATTGTCGATACTAATCCATAGAAAAACTGGCACGGGGTGTAATGGAAACTGGCTTCTACAGTAGTTGAAGAACTAGCGCAAAGTAATACACTTAGAGAATGTGCTTTGTGATTTGCATGCTTTTAGGTGAAATACCTAGCATAACAGGTCACGTGCAGTCCAATAAATAAAGGAGGTCGAGATTTTTTTATTTTGGGGAAGGGATATAACTGAAGAACAGGGAAGCCATATCGACGATGAACTGGAAAGCATGGAGTGGAGTAGTGAGTGACAGAGAATACAGTAAACCCTGAAAGGTAAAATCAGTCTTGACAAGTATGATAGTGCTCATTTCTGCCTTGTTGTGAAATAGTTGGCAACGGCTAAGCAGCAGGTCTCTATGTCATACACTTTGCAATAGAAAAATAAAATAAATAAAAATTAATCCACAACGGACTGAACTCTCGCACCCGAGTAATGTAGCGTTAAACTGTATCCACTGCACAAACCTCCTTTTGTTACTCAACGCGAATTACAAGAAATCCAACGTTTTGCAAATGCTTACGCACATATTAACTATTATTCGTACATCCTTCAAATTATTTGTTGGGAATACAAGGGGACGGTGTTGGTTATCTTCAATCAGAAAGATTCCCAACGATAGGTAATAAAATGATATTTATGAAATATGAAGAAATACTGAGTGCTTTTCTTGTGAAATGTCCAGCACAGTTATACGTTTGAAGCTATTACAAGTCCCCTAAAATATTAAAGTCCTGAGAATATGGCTCTCAGTGACGACTTGCACCCAAAGTCTCGGAGAAGAAGGCCAGTGTTCACTCTGTCTGCTTGCCGGGGGTCTCATCGGAGATGGGGAGGAGGCCCTGCCGGCGGCGATAGAGATCACTGGGTGCACCCGACTGCAAATTGTTGCTCATGTCGGCACCAATGACTCCTGCCGTCTGGGTTCAGAGGTCATCCGCAGTTCGTACAGGCGGTTGGCGGAATTGGTGAAGGCGGAAAGCCTCGCTCGCGGGGTGGAATCAAAGCTAACTATTTGTAGTATCGTTCCCAGAACCGATAGCGGTCCTCTGGTTTGGAGTCAAGTGGAAGGCTTATACCAGAGGCTCAGACGATTCTGCGGAGATCTGGGGTGCAAATTTCTCGACCCCCGCTATCGGGTGGAGAAATGTAGGGTCCCCCTGAATAGATCAGGCGTGCACTATACGCCGGAAGCGGCTACAAGGGTAGCGGAGTACGTGTGGAGTGCACATGTGGGTTTTTCAGGTTAGAGAATTCCCTCCCTACGCCCGACAAGACGCCTCCTGAGACGCGGCAAGGTAGGAGTAGGCAAATTGCAACAGGGAATAACAATATTAATGTGCTAATAGTAAACTGCAGGAGCGTCTATAGAAAGGTCCCAGAACTGCTCTCATTAATAAACGGTCACAACTCCCGTATAGTACTAGGGACAGAAAGTTGGCTGAAACCAGACGTAAACAGTAATGAAATCCTTAACTCAGATTGGAATGTATACCGCAAAGACAGGCTGGACAGTAAAGGGGGAGGCGTGTTTATAGCGATAAGAAGCGCAATAGTATCGAAGGAAATTGACGGAGATCCGAAATGTGAAATGATTTGGGTGAAGGTCACGGTTAAAGCAGGCTCAGACATGGTAATTGGATGTCTCTATAGGCCCCCTGCCTCAGCAGCTGTTGTGGCTGAGCACCTGAAGGATAATTTGGAAAATATTTCGAGTAGATTTCCCCACCATATTATAGTTCTCGGTGGAGATTTTAATTTGCCGGATATAGACTGGGAGACTCAAACGTTCATAACGGGTGGCAGGGACAAAGAATGCAGTGAATTTTTTTTAAGTTCTTTATCTGAAAGCTACCTTGAGCAGTTAAACAGAGAACCGACTCGTGGCGATAACATATTAGACCTTCTGGTGACAAACGGACCCGAACTATTTGAAACAGTTAACGCAGAACAGGGAATCAGCGATCATAAAGCGGTTACGGCATCGATGATTTCAGCCGTAAATAGAAATATTAAGAAAGGTAGGAAGATTTTTCTGTTTAGCAAAAGTGACAAATAGCAGATTACAGAGTACCTGACGGCTCAACACAAAAGTTTTGTCTCAAGTACAGATAGTGTTGAGGATCAGTGGACAAAGTTCAAAACGATCGTACATATGCGTTAGATGAGTATGTGCCAAGCAAGATCGTAAGAGATGGAAAAGAGCCACCGTGGTACAACAACCGAGTTAGAAAGCTGCTGCGGAAGAAAAGGGAACTTCACAGCAAACATAAATATAGCCAAAGCCTTGCAGTCAAACAATAATTACGCGAAGCGAAATGTAGTGTGAGGAGGGCTATGCGAGAGTATAGTTCTATGTACTGACTTGGCAGAAAATCCTAAGAAATTTTGGTCTTATGTCAAAGCAGTAGGTGGATCAAAACAAAATGTCCAGACGCTCTGTGACCAAAATGGTACTGAAACAGAGGATGACAGACTAAAGGCCGAAATACTAAATGTCTTTTTCCAAAGCTGTTTCATAGAGAAAGACTGCACTGTAGTTCCTTCTCTAGATTGTCGTACAGATGACTAAATGGTAGATACCTAAATAGACGACAGAGGGATAGAGAAACAATTAAAATCGCTCAAAAGAGAAAAGGCCGCTGGACCTGATGGGATACCAGTTCGATTTTGCACAGAGTACGCGAAGGAACTTGCCCCCCGTCTTGCAGCGGTGTACCGTAGGTCTCTGGAAGAGCGTAGCGTTCCAAAGGATTGGAAAAGGGCACAGGTCATCCCCGTTTTCAGGAAGGGACGTCGAACAGATGTGCAGAACTATAGACCTGTATCTCTAACGTCGATCAGTTGTAGAATTTTGGAACACGTATTATGTTCGAGTATAATGACTTTTCTGGAGACTAGAAATCTACTCTGTAGGAATCAGCATGGGTTTCGAAAAAGACGGTCATGTGAAACCCAGCTCGCGCTATTCGTCCACGAGACTCAGAGGGTCATAGACACGGGTTCACAGGTAGATGCCGTGTTTCTTGACTTCCGCAAGGCGTTCGATACAGTTCCCCACAGTCGTTTAATGAACAAAGTAATAGCATATGGACTATCAGACCAATTGTGTGATTGGATTGAAGAGTTCCTAGATAAAAGAACGCAGCATGTCATTCTCAATGGAGAGAAGTCTTCCGAAGTAAGAGTGATTTCAGGTGTGCCGCAGGGGAGTGTCATAGGACCGTTGCTATTCACAATATAGATAAATGATCTTGTGGATGACATCGGAAGTTCACTGAGGCTTTTTGCAGGTGATGCTGTGGTGTATCGAGAGGTTGCAACAATGGAAAATTGTACTGAAATGCAGGAGGATCTGCAGCGAATTGACGCATGGTGCAGGGAATGACAATTGAATCTCAATGTAGACAAGTGTAATGTATTGCGAATACATAGAAAGATAGATCCCTTATCATTTAGCTAAAAAATAGCAGGTCAGCAACTGGAAGCAATTGTCTGGGAGTACGCATTAGGAGTGATTTAAAATGGAATGATCATATAAAGTTGATCGCCAGTAAAGCAGATGTCAGCCTGAGATTCATTGGAAGAATCCTAAGGAAATGCAATCCGAAAACAAAGGAAGTAGGTTACAGTACGTTTGTTCGCCCACTGCTTGAATACTGCTCAGCAGTGTGGGATCCGTACCAGATAGGGTTGATAGAAGAGATAAAGAAGATCCAACGGAGAGCAGCGCGCTTCGTTACAGGATTATTTAGTAATCGCGAAAGCGTTACGGAGATGATAGATGAACTCCAGTGGAAGACTCTGCAGGAGAGACGCTCAGTAGCTTGGTACGGACTTTTGTTAAAATTTCGAGAACATACCTTCACCGAAGAGTCAAGCAGTATATTGCTCCCTCCTACCATGAGGATAATCAGAGAGATTAGAGCCCACACAGAAGCATACCGACAATCCTTCTTTCCACGAACAATACGAGACTGGAATAGAAGGGAGAACCGATAAAGGTACTCAGAGTACCCTCCGCCACACACCATCAGGTGGCTTGCGGAGTATGGATGTAGATGTAGAGTAGATGTAGACGAACACTGCAGTTTGTAAACTCGGCGCTAGCTGGAAACTGTACACGACTCGGCGCACTGAAGAGAAATTTCCGCCGTAGCTCAGTGCTCCGGTATTTCACGAGACATCGAGAAATCGATATCCACACTTATGATGCCCATGGGTTGGCAGACCTCGGTACAGTTCATACTCCCAAGCCACATAGCAGCTGCGCTACGAGTGTTTCGAGCTGGGCTTATTAATTGTGGTGCCGTACTTTCTGGAGACGTCAGTACCGTTGCAACAATCAACATTAAACATTGTGTTTATGATTATAGTTATCTGATGATAACAAGGTTGTCTGTAGCTAGACTGCACACTTCCACACTGTTGAATCGAAGTACTTGTACAGTCGTGACCAAAACGAGCGAGACCCCTCGCCTTTTAGTTATGCAGATCCGCAAGGTTTTAAAGGCTGCTACACAGCATAACAGACAAGGCGACGAAGTGCTACCAACATACTATCCACAGGCGTGAAATTGACAAACTGTCTGAACTCTTTTAGGCTGTTTTCAATAATTTGTAAGATTATATTAATGCTGATTAGTGTGTTAAATACAACACGTAAATATAAGACAGAACTGAAAGAAGAAACGCTAATTGGTATGAACTGTACCAAAAAAATGAATTTCAACTTATCGACATAACATAACTGTTTTAGTAAGACAAAGAACCCCAGATCGTTACGAATTAGCAAAATATTATCCGCATTCGGCCGCGAAACGGTCTGTGTCAACGTTCAGACCAGTCATTTTGGATTACCGTTGCTGACCTACCATGAAAGTGTGCAAATTTAGCAATGCGTGAAGATTCATAACGAAATTCGGTTAAAAACCATTCAGTGCTACACTTAAGTCGATTCCATTATTGACAGAAGCGGAAAAAGTAGGCAGTAACATGTATGACACTCTACAAGAGTGTCATATTGACATCCACAGGGCGCCAGTACAGAATAAAGGTAGCGATAAAACGTATTGGGGGCGCGAGAATTTCTTAAAATTGCTTTACTGATTTTCTACCTGCCTCCATCTAGATTATAACCGAAAACAAACCAGACCTTCCTCTCACTACGCTAGCAGACAACCCAGGCAAACAGCCCTTTATTATTACCCCAGACATGAATAAGCCGGCAATTTCGCAATGAAAATGGCAAAATGATCTGCAGTTTCTGTTGCATAGAGCTTTCTGGACTCAAAAAATATGAATTTTCTTCCTTTATGTCACCGCTTATGTGACAATCATTCGGGATGTTTATCGAAATAACAAAATACTGTTATTAGAGAGTAAATTTAGTAGGATAATTCTGCACCACCCCAGGAAATAAACGGCTACATAGCTGCCAAACGTATTGTGCACTGTTTCGAATTCTCCACTAGACTCGCCACAGCCAGAAAACGTTCATTAGCCGAAGTGTTTCTTAAGCTAGCTAGCAATGGGAATGTTCGCACTTCTAAAACGCGGTGGCATTAATACTGGGATGTGAATTACCATGCGTATAGGCAAATGGATTCTATTTGCATTACTATACATGTGATTTGGATCGAAAGCATAGCTACGATTAATTTGCTGATGTATCGACTGCAACTAGCACATTTCGAATAAAGAGTAGGGGGTGTTATTTATGCGGCCCTCATCTTCAGTAGCTGTCGTAGCTGTTTTCGTTGTTAGGATTTCGTCACCTAAACCGGTAAAAACGGAACCCTACTAGTCTCACTTTCTTGACCGTCTATCGGTCTACCCAACCCTTGAAACCCGTTTACCTCCAGAACGGGTAGACATAATAAGCGGAAATGTATCGCGAGCGAGTGGAATAATGGCCGGGGGGCTTGGTCTCGTAAGTTCTTATCACAAATTTAAAAAAAATTTAAACCCAAAATACTGCATCTCGGTTCTTACAATAGTGCAATAGGTGCGCACTGCTTAGATGTGACTGAAGAGTCTCCATCTCGTATTGTGGTTAAGGGAGAATCTAAAGCGCATGGTCTCGAACAAATGGGAGCGGAAACTTAATGTCATCGGAAACGTGTTGAAGGCCCATGACATGCGATCGTTAGACTGACTGCAGAAAGTTCAGTTTATAAATACATACATACTTAGCAAAATTTATCATGTCGCTGCAGTCTTGCCGATACTGCAGGTCACTGCACATAAAATATTAGCTGTAGCCTCTTGGTATGTGTGGAAACAAAATATCTTCAAAGTATTCATCCACACGGCGACTTTGCAGAGGCAAAACAGAGGACTTGGAAGTAAACACGTACCTTTAAACTAATACATGCCACTAAGACAGGCATCACGAAACTTCTGTTCCTCTCGTTAGATCCTGGGGATAGGAACGCTCCTGTTAATGTAGCACGCCAGCCTAGATTACGTCCGAAAGTACTATGGCGATTGGATCTGTATAAGACTTCCACCAGCACAAACCAACACTAGAACCGTCTATGATTATATTACCAGACATCATCTACACAAACCAATTCCGGTAAATTAACCCACAAAAAACTGGAAACGTCTGGAAAAATATCAACAATAAAATTATACCAACTAGAGTCAGTGCAGTATGGTGCGACGTTGTAAACGAAACCATACCCACAGCGGAACGATTATGAAAAATCAAATTGAGACCATCTCCATACTGCTACGAATGTGGGCTTGTAGAAACTGTAGCGCACACCTTCTTATGTGAAAATAGAATAGAATTTGGAACTGGACTACGAAGAAATTAGCACTATCAACGGAACCGCAGAAAGTCATATATCGATAACTGAAGCTTTACGATCCGACTGGAAATGTTACCCGTCCGCAAAGAATAACAGTTATTCGTGGCTTCTGGGACAGTTTGTGTTTTACGTCGTAATAAACAGAACTTAGAAGAATATTTTATATTGCAGAAGAGCATTTTAAGCTGAAGAAGAATTAAAAACATAAGGAATGGTTTAAATTTTTTTTCTATTGCTTTATGTGGGCTACAAAGAGGTGGCTAGTTTTATTGATTAGAAGCAGAATACTATTCTTTCACTTTTTTTATTCCTGGAGTGTTCTTTTACGTTGGTTCTAAAAGCAGAACTGTTCTAATTTGGCAAAACCCCTCCGGCTCCGAAACTTCTTCCATTTGTTGAAAAATATATGGCTTCCTTACAGACCTCATATGCATCCAGTGTATAATAACTTACATTGTGAATATATTTCTGAGTGAATGTTTGTTATTTGTTTTTCCGTCACTCTGTTCACTGTTATAAGTTATGTTCCACAAGGAAAGCACGCCACTGGAGGCGACAATCTGTAATTTATTTTACCTTAATTACTACTTCAGTTTTGTTCAGCTATTTAAAGGCATATAAGAGTGCAAACATGGAATACATGTGAATAATGCCGCCGCTCAGTGACAGGTATGGGGGAGGTATTGTGGCCAGGCCTCGGATTTTCGTTCCCTGCCTTCTTTGCCTCCACTGAAAGTCTTCTCAAACTCGTTAAAAAAATAATACTGCAGTGGTCAGCACGTCTGTCTAGTAAGCAGGAGGTCTAGGTTCGAAGCTCAGTCGGTCACAAATTTTCATCTGCCGTCGTTGCTGTATTTCAACGCGCTGTGACAGTGTGGACGTCGGTCCTTCGATATTTACGATGCAATTGTTTTTTGAGGCAATAGAGGTGATTTGCGAACATTCGTCTTGCCATCAAAATAACGGGACTCCAACGGCATCCAATCCTTAGTCATACCTTCGTGCCGGAGCTAACCCATGTCATATACATGCGAAGTAGATTGTAGTTCATATTTAGTCAAATAACGAATGGTCAGTATACAAGTATGCCGGCCAGGGTGGCCGAGTGGTTCTAGGCGCTACAGTCTGGAACCGTGCGACAGCTACGGGTCTCAGGTTCGACTCTAGTCTCGGGCATGGATGTGTCTGATGTCCTTAGGTTAGTTAGGTTTAAGTAGTTCTAAGTTCTAGCGGACTGATGACCTCAGACGTTAAGTCCAATAGCGCTCAGAGCCATTTGAACCATTTTTAAAGTATACAAATATTTACAAACAGTAGAAGCAGGATTGCAGCGAACTGATCACTTAACCAAGTGCAACATAGAGTACCTGTGTAATGAGTCATTCTAGCTGCATAGCTGAGAGTAATATTTTTTAAGCAGTTCATTGCAGAATTAATGTAATACCCGCACGATGATCTCTGTAGTCATACTGTATCTTTAGCAGCCCGCGAATGTAGTACTATGTTCGTTAAATCCGATTACTCAAGCTGAGGCCAAATAAAGACAAGCGACGACGCCACAACACTATCTTTACTTAAGTAGGTAGTCAGCGCTAAATTATGTGCGCCACCATTAACGTTGCTGTAAGCAGTTTGACAGCATAACACCACCACAACTACTGATAACCTGAACCATTATCGTCACGCAGTTGTAACTCGCAGTGATTACAAGTTTCTCATGTTTGTCAAGAATAGCGGAAAGCGCCTCTGAAGTTCCATTTCCATTACGCCTAGAACGGAGAGAATCCTAAATATCAGTAATAGGTCACCTAGCGAAGAGAAGAGTCCACGTATTGTCTCAAGTTCTTGCAGTTTGATGTTAATGCAGTTCCAGATGGTTTCACACTAACGGGTTCTTTTGGCTATCGGAATACTCATATGGGAATTATAGAAGTGTAATTGCTAGAACGTTCTACTACCTTAATAACACCTCATTCTGGATTGGATACGACTCGGAAAGCAACGTTAATTTGACGTTTCCATCCATCTCCTGACGTCTTACTGAATGAAGTCTGAAGTGCACGCACAGTTGTGTTGCCTGCCGCAAGGATTCTGTGAAGTGTTGTGGCAGCTGGCAGTCATTGCTGAAGACAGTCATGTACAAATATCCTCACTGATCTAGGGGAACTCGTCTTTGTTGCATTTTTTCTATACCGTAATTAGCACAATAACATGAGGCTTGTTCTGCTGAAGAACTTTATGCCCACAAGTCCTTAAATAAGAATCTCCTAGCGTGAGTAATGCATGAAAGGAAACAGACTTTTGGACAAAAGAATGGACAGCTTCCTGCTTTTTTCGTTTCCGATAGCGCCTACGATAAGAATCTGGTGTCATATTATGTTTCAGAACCCTAAACTGTTTATTTTTTTACCTCATACTAAAACAAAAGTTATGATTTGAGAAGAGGAAATGACTTACATGCTTCTCAGGAACTTAGGTTTTTCGTGTTTATTTTCCCACTTCATATTAAAACAAGGGCGTTAATATGAGAAGAGGAAATGAAACATACGCTTCCAAGACATAATATTTCCTTGTGTCCTACTACTGCATACATGAAAGCCCCGCAGTTAATTTTTGTATGTTGGATAAATTTTGATATCACCTCACATTCCTTTGTGAGAAGGTTCCCATTTTCTTGGGATTCAAATAGAATGGACATTTCACCACTGGTTAATATTCTGATGACTAATGACATGATACCCGTTGCAATTGCTCCATGGCACCTGTAAGTAGAGTCTCACGTTGGTTACTATAACAACACGCAGGCAGTGATGTCCGCTCACTGCAGTCAGGGCCAAGGTGATTTCTTTCTGTTTATGGCGAAGCGTCTGCTGCAGTGTCCACGCTCAGACAACATAAACAAATCGCGGCGGCTTTGGGCACTGCTAGTCGCTGCACTTGTCTCGAGCCTCGACAGCAAGAGCGCACTGTCTCTGCTAACGATACTATGGAGTTAATACATCTTACTTAACGTAATATGCAGGATGTGGGTTGGGTGAAAATTCTGTTTGTAACTTCCCATCGTATTAAAGTACTTTACACGCATATTTGATGCAATATTTATTGTTGGTTGTCTCTCTAATGTTAATAGTATTGATTCAGATTGTGCATGAACACGAAAACACACATACACACACACACACACACACACACACACACGCACACACACACACTCATTGACTCCAGTGAGGGTGACAACTACTGTGTCTTGAACAACACACGCACCAGTTAGTTCCTCAGTTGGCGTCGAGTGGATGAGTTTTTTCAATTACCTCGCATTGCAAGAATTGTAAGGAGGAGCCTGAAAGTAAATGGACTTGAATGCTAAAGAGCTGCGACAAAGCAAAGCTTGACCGATTATCAGATAATTGTCCACATGGGTTTTGTGGACGAGTATACTTTTAGTAGCCGCGCGGGATTAGCCGAGCGGTCTGAGGCGCTGCAGTCATGGGCTGCGTGGCTGGTCCCGGCGGAGGTTCGAGTCCTCCCTCGGGCATGAGTGTGTGTGTTTGTCCTTACGATAATTTAGGTTAAGTAGTGTGCAAGCTTAGGTACTGGTGACCTTAGCAGTTAAGTCCCATAAGATTTCACACACATTTGAACATTTTTTATACTTTTAGTAACCAACCCACCCACGATCATTACGTAAGATTTCTCGAAGGCGTAGGGGAATTGATTTCATTAAGTCGTCGACAGTGTAGCGTGATGACTTACTTCCCAACATGTGATTTCTATATTTGTCCAATGGTCGCTTGCTTTTGTAGATCCACGTGGCAATGGCCTTGTTACCTCTACCCACATATTCTCTATCTGGTTGATGCTTGGTGATTGTGGAACAAACGGCTACAGCTTTATCCTCTCTTGGCCCTGAAACCAACGCTGCGCACATAAATTCCTATGATGGAGTAACAGGTAGCAACTGTCTAAGAAAAAGTAAGAAACATGTCTACTAGCAGCAATGTAACGTAATTACAACCCACATTTATGTGATGGAAATACTGAATCGAACAATACACATCTATTTCAGTGGTGGGAAGATACACCATATCGGATTTGCTGATGACATAATGACAATAATAATAATAATCGCGTGTGGCGGATAGGGAAGACTCTCTCCCATATGGGTGGTACCGAGGAAATGAAATACTAGGGGTGAACCAAATACTAACACAATCCTGAACGACTACTCAATCCGTTGAACCCAAAATCCAGACACGTCTGAGTGAAAATCACCGCTACTCTGGTCACCGTCTGTTAGCTCAATGAGATTGGCTGAAAATATTTGCTTTCAAAGGCTTCAACACCCTCTTGTCCTGTCCGGTCCTGGTATCACCCAAGCCAAACCAATGAAACACAAGCAAACATGAACTATGCAAGCAAAGTCAACTTTACCCCAGGTGATACACAACCCGGCTGTCGACAAAAAAAAAATGGTTCAAATGGAACTGAGCACTATGGGACTCAACTACTGAGGTCATTAGTCCCCTAGAACCTAGAACTAGTTAAACCTAACTAACCTAAGGACATCACACACATCCATGCCCGAGGCTGGATTCGAACCTGCGACCGTAGCATTCGCGCGGTTCCGGACTGAAGCGCCTAGAACCGCTCAGCCACCGAGGCCGGCCCATCAACAAGCGACTTATGACTATGCTCATTCAGAGCCCCAGTAAAAAATATACACTCATCAATGAACGTGTCCCCACCATCGAAAATAAGAAAAACACCGAAAATGCCGAAAAATTCTGGAACACACTCGAAAATACTATGAGCAAAATTCACCAAGATGACGTGAAAATACTAATGGGAGACTTCAACTCTCTATTTGGGACAGAAAAAAACTGTAGAAAAATCATTGGTACAAATTCAACAAACCCAAACGCTTAGACCAACGGCACACGTCTGACTGACATTTGCCAACAATTCAACCACAAAAGGATGTCTTCCCACTTTAGGAAAAAACCAGTTCCCAGGTAACATGATTAGCTACCAGGTGCAAGCTGCTTTCGTTCGCCATTCGAGACTCGCTGAAAGCCTGATTTTTAATTCTTTTGTAGCACAGCTACGAGCAGGCAGATAAAAACTCAATAAGGGAATCGTAAGACAACGTTCGAGCAAAATTCGTCTTGCTACTTTCAGTAACCCTTAGTGTCAGAGCGAAAACCTTATGGTACTGCCAAATTCATAATGCCACTTTTGATTTCTGCCGACATATTTTTTGTTGTTGTGAATACATAATTTTACCTATGAAATGTCACATTTTCATAATACTTACGAATGGTACAGGAAATGAAATAAATACAAGTCAAAAGTCAAAAGTCGGTAAAATCCTACTAATTCGTGTTAAAATAGGCTCGATCGTCTCACAGATACTTAATGCTTTATTAAGGTAGAATGCCGTCGTGATGTTTCTGTAGTAAGCTTAATTTAATTTGTATTAATACAGTGAATATTTTAATTGCATTTTCCATTAGTTTACTAAACACAAGAATAATTATCGAAGAAATTAATCAGCAGCAGAATTTTCTTTCACGATATCTAAAACCATCTGACAATGCTAAAGTTGTTTACAAATTCTACGCCTGCAGAAAGAAACCTACTGGTTCTAACGATGTCATTAAACCAGAGTAGTTTTAAGAGTATTTTCGTCGAGAAATCAATAGCCTTGACGGTTGATCGATCAAGAGTGGGGAAGGTAAAATTTTACAAATATATGACGAGAGGGACAAGAGCTTGATAGAGGACTTCCCTGTCAATACAAGTGCCTGAGAGACGACTTTCCTGTCAATCTCCTGGATAGTTTTGTTTCTCAAATCCACATAGTGCGTTATCATGCAGTAGCACAGGTGATGTAGTTTTGTTGCTCGATTTTCTTACACTGCGACCGAAAAGTGTCTCAGTTGTTGGCAACAAATTCCAGCTGTGTTGCACACACCCTGGGGGCAGAATTCGTAGCCCAAAACACACTTTTGGATTTATCAGATATAAAATATGATGTTCACACTACACTTTCCTCGAGTTTACGTCTTTTGGTGGGGCTCAGCCTTTCATTTCTTCTTAGGAAGTTAACGATAAAGGCATCATAACACGTCACCAGTAACAGTACTGCATAGGAATGCTCGATGAGTGACCTGATGACGTTCAATAATAGTCACTCCGTTGATTTTTGTTGTTTCGAATTAGAGGATGCAGAACTCCTACACCAGACTTCTCAACTTTGCCTGTTGAATGCAAATGTCGCATGATGGTAAAATGGTAATCTATCACATATACCAGTAGTCGAGACTTCCTTAATGTGGAAAATCATTCATGCCAGAACGATCTTTGTTGAAACACGAATATCTTTTTCTGGCGTATTTTTCCCAAAAGCACTCGCTCCAAACACAGTTCAAATCTTTCTAGCTGCCTCCTCTGCATTCACCCCTCCATTCTACCAAAAGTAAACGTTGTGTTGCAGATGTTACACCTTTTTCCACTTGGGACTCAATTTTACAATGCATAACTGTAGTTCATGATTTTCAAGTATGCAAAATCCAATGCTTAACTGCAAGATGATAACTAGAACTTCAAATTCGAAAATGACAGTTGATACATACACTGACAGCGTGGCGCCGCGTTCACATGGGATTTCAGGCGGCGGGTGGCGTCTGGCCGGTGGCCGGTAGCCGCTGCAGCGCATGGAAACACTCGAGCGTAAGCTGTTATGATCGCGACGCAGCCACGAGCTGTCCTGCGGAGTTGTTTCTGGAATACTTGTTATTGCTGGTGGGTAGAATGTTAAGCGAATTATCTTCGATGCTCAATCAGACTCATAACTTTAGACCGAAATGTGGTAAAAAAAAAAAAAAAAAAAAACAGTTGGACGCGACAGGCGACCATAAGTTTAAAATGCACGAAGATTACCACTAGACCACGGGCTCCCAGAATCCGAGATTATCTCAGAAGTAGACAAGACTTCCTCCTAACACTTCCGCATCTAACAGTGTTGCCAGATTGTGCAGATGGCTGGACTTAAGAGTTGTCAGAGGCGGTAAGTTTTATTGGCCACGTTAAATGAACGACTGGGACTTAGTCCCTGTGGCGGCCGGCCACCGGTCAGTTTTTATGTCTAAAACTGTACGCCAATGTGTTTCATTCACATATCTGTGTGGCGCTAAAGTGTAGTTAAGGATAATACGTATGCTCAGATTGCGAATCTAACATCATAAATAAAGAGAGGGAAATGAATTAGGCGTCATTCGTCTTCCGTAACATCAAATATATTTTAGTTATTCTATCTTAAATGAACTTCGCAGAAAATCATTCACCAGAAGTAAATAACTTGTTAGCAACATCAGATGATATTAACAGCTTGCCGGCGCGGGTTAGCCGTGCTTTCAACGGCATCATATCGCGAATCGCACGGCTGCTTGCGCCGTCAGTTCGAATCCTTCCCCGGGCATGGATGTGTGTTAGGTAAGGTTGGTTTAAGTAGTTCTAGGTCTAGGGCTGATGACATAAGCAGTTTGGCCGCATAGTTCTTGGAGCCATTTTTTGACCTTTCGCGTAAAATTTTCTTTACATAAACGGCCGTATCTTTAGATTGCGTTGACATACAAGCTCACTTCTTTACACCACCAAGGGACCGGTTACCGCAAGAAGTGCGATACATTTCTGCTTATTATGTCTACCCGTTCTGGAGGTAAACGGGTTTTAAGGGTTGGGTAGACGGATAGACGGTCAAGAAAGTGAGACTAGTAGGGTTCCGTTTTTACCGGTTTAGGTGACGAAATCCTAACAACGAAAACAGCTACGACGGCTACTGAAGATGAGGGCCGCATAAATAACACCCGCTACTCTATATTCGAAATGTTCTAGTTGCGGTCGATACATCAGCATATTAATCGTAGCTACGCTTTCAATCCAAATCACGTGTACAGGAATGCAAATAGAATCCATTTGCCTATACACATGGTAATTCACATCCCAGTATTAATGCCACTGCGTTTTAGAAGTGCGAACATTCCCATTGCTAGCTAGCTTAAGAAACACTTCGGCTAATGAACGTTTTCTGGCTGTGGCGAGTCTAGTGGAGAATTCGAAACAGTGCAGAATACGTTTGGAGCCGGCCGGAGTGGCCGAGCGGTTAAAGGTGCTACAGTCTGGAACCGCACGACCGCTACGGTCGCAGGTTCGAATCCTGCCTCGGGCATGGATGTGTGTGATGTCCTTAGGTTAGTTAGGTTTAAGTAGTTCTAAGTTCTAGGGGACTTATGACCACAGCAGTTGAGTCCCATAGTGCTCAGAGCCATTTGAACCATTTGAACCAAGAATACGTTTGGCAGCTATGTAGCCCTTTATTTCCTGGTGTGGTGCAGAATTATCCTACTAAATTTACTCTCTAATAACAGTATTTTATTATTTCGATAAACATCCCGAATGATTGTCACATAAGCGGTGACATAAAGGAAGAAAATTCATGTTTTTGAGTCCAGAAAGCTCTATGCAACAGAAACTGCAGATCATTTTGCCATTTTCATTCCGAAATTGCCGGCTTATTCATGTCTGGGGTAATAATAAAGGGCTGTTTGCCTGGGTTGTCTGCTAGCGTAGTGAGAGGAAGGTCTGGTTTGTTTTCGGTTATAATCTAGATGGAGGCAGGTAGAATATCAGTAAAGCAATTGTAAGAAATTCTCGCGCCCCCAATACGTTTTATCGCTACCTTTATTCTGTACTGGAGCCCTGTGGATGTCAATATGACACTCTTGTAGAATTTCATACATGTTACTGCCTACTTTTTCCGCTTCTGTCAATAATGGAATCGACTTAAGTGTAGCACTGAATGATTTTTAACTGAATTTCGTTATGAATCTTCACGCATTGCTAAATTTGCACACTTTCATGGTAGGTCAGCAACGGTAATCCAGTATGACTGGTCTGAACGTTGACAAAGACCGTTTCGCGGCCGAATGCGGATAATATTTTGCTAATTCGTAACGATCAGGGGTTCTTTGTCTTACTAAAACAGTTATGTTATCTCGATAAGTTGAAATTAATTTTTTTGGTACAGTTCATACCAATTAGCGTTTCTTCTTTCAGTTCTGTCTTATATTTACGTGTTGTATTTAACACACTAATCAGCATTAATATAATCTTACAAATTATTGAAAACAGCCTAAAAAAGTTCAGATAGTTTGTCAATTTCACGCCCGTGCATATTATGTTGGTAGCACTTCGTCGCCTTGTCTGTTATGCTGTGTAGCAGCCTTTAAAGCCTTGCGGTTCAGCATAACGAAAAGGCGAGGGGTCTCGCTCGTTTTGTCCACGGCTGTACATGTGACTACAGTGTTGCCAAAGTGACTTTCCTTGGTCTTGATTTTCTACCGAAAATATGCACAGGACGATATTTCGTTATAGACACTGCTGTACTGTCAGTCAGCAAGGGAATTGGTGTGGTGTCTGAGTGAGCGAATTTTCTTCACTCTGCGCATTGTCTGTTGCAGCAAGTACACGACCAGGAACCCGTAAATACATTGCTGTGCAAAACTGTAGGGGGAAAGTATCTTTCGCACCGTGTGTCGCTGCCATGTAATATAACTCAACGGCACTTGGACCATATGAGGAACTGTGTTGATACAGAATATAAGTGAGAGAAGTGCGCAGTGACACAAACTGAAACGACACTTTCGTTCAAAAACTGTAATTAAACTGAATTCACCGCGATTTATGATGATGCCGTGAACATTACAAGAGCATGAATCTCAAAAGCCTGCCTGGTTGCAACAGATTGCAATGATTACTCTGCAGTGTCCTTTGAAGCACTGTGGTCAAGTTTGGTGGAGAGCTCTTTTGGTAGCGCGTTCCATTCTTCCTGTAGAGCGATTGAAATCTGCAGCATAGTTCTTCACGCATATGAATGTGCTGCAGGACGTCTCCACGATGCCTCCCACAAGTGCTCGATGAGATTTAAGTATGGGGAAACGGACAGGACAGTCCATCTGCCTAATATTCTCTCGTGCCAAATACATTTCCACCTACTCTGTTAGAAATGGTCGCGCCTCGCCATCCGTTACAGTGGACGAAAGCACCTCTGAAAAGATGTGCATGGGAAAGGTGTACAGTGCCACAGTAACGATGAGTGGTGAAAATACCTTGTTCAAAGACGTGGAGGTCAGTAAGCCAATGCAACAATTTGCCTCCTCACACAAATACACTTGTACCACCAAAACAATCATGTTCCTGTGTGCATTAAGTGTCCAGATTGTGCTGGCGTAAGCTGTCGCAGGAACACTAGTGAGCAAAGATGCAGTGCAAAGATCGATATAGACACACCTGCAAGCAACGCGGCCCCAACGCCCTATCGACAGCATGTGTTTAGGCCGTCGCCGCTGACTGAAGGGCCTCGTTGCCTCAGTCATCCAGTTGGCGATCGTCAGTTTATTCGCAGAGAAGCTCAGTTCATGTCACGGGCTACGACAGTACGTAGCGACCAGATTAGTGACTATAGTGAGACTAAAGTTTGCAATAACAAGCTACCGATCTTGTCTGCAGGAGGAGTATTATATGATGAGCTGGTACCTCAAGCTGATGGACTGTACTCAGGTTAAGTAAAATTGCCAGTTCTTGTAAATAAGGAACTCTATTAATCCACGTGTGCATTCGTGTCGTAGAAAGAGGATACTGGTCATCCATAACAACTTCCTCTCCCTTGGTTTCTTGCGGTACATGGCTCTACACCTACCTCACGCCGTTTTAGGGTACATCCAGCAACGTTGAAAAAATCGTGTTGTAGTCTTGGGAAGCTTAAAATTGCACGTGCGTACTGACTTTCAAAACTTTGATACGGTAGACTCAAATGTCAAACTGGTTGTGCCGCTGTACTCCTGCGCCATTTTCGTGTTCTCAGGGATGCATTTTGCCTGACTTTGTTTTTATGTATGACAATGCATGACGGCATCGAATTCGGCTAGTGGAGAAGCTCGCTTATATGGCAAATGGTCTGGCCCGCCAGTTTCCCCAATGTAAACCCCATAGAGCACGTATGGAATACGTCGTGGCGAGGTATTGCAACAAGTACGCATGCACCACCGACTATCCAGCAGTTGTCATTCGTGATGGTGGAGGAACGGATCGCCCTACCACAAGAACTCCTTATTAACGTTGTGGCCTGCATGGGAACACGTTGCCGACCATACATCGCCGTCTATCGTTGCCACGCACCCCATAAAGTACCTTGTTCAGCCTTTTGCAATGTCCAGTGGATCATACATCGCGGTGCGTTCAGTGTAATTATTGTCTTTTAATGAAAGTGTCACTTCAGTTCGTTTCATTGCGTCTTCCATTCAGCTACAGGGTGACAATTATTGAGCTGTATGAAATAAAATGGTAATAACTTCTGAACGAGAATGAGATTTTCACTCTGCAGCGGATTGTGCGCTGATATGAAACATCCTAGCATATTAAAACTGTGTGCCGAACCTTTGCGTTTTGCGAGCAAGTGCTCTACCAACTGAGCTACCCAAGCACCACTCACATCCCCCTCCCCCTCCCCCACCACCCTCCCCACAAATTCTGCCTGTACCTCGTCCCCTACCTTCCAGACTTCACAGAAATTTCAACTTCAGAACGGTTTGCGCTAGGGCGTTCAAACTGCACGGTTGGGCGCCGCCGATTATGGAAATTAGTATGCGCTTGCCTGGTTTGGTTTAGTGACGAAGCTCGCTTTCATTTCTATGGGTTCGTGAATAAGCAAAACCGGCGCATTTGGAGGACAGAAAATCCGCATTTCGCGATCGTGAAGTCTTTTCACCCTCATCATGGGACTGTGTGGTGTGCAATGTCCAGTCATGGAATAATCGGTGCGATATTCCTTGATGGTTATGCAATACGGAGCACGGCCCCATCGAAGCAAGAGGGTGTTTGATGTCCTGGAGGAACACTCTGGGGACCGCATTCTGGCTCTCGCTTACACAGAGGCCACTGGCATGGGCCTCGATTGACCGACATATTCTCCAGATATGGACACATGCTACTCCTCTTTTTGGGGCTGTATTAAAGAACAGACGTATAGCAATAATCCCAAAACCATTGCTGAGCTCAAAACGGCGATTCAGGAGGTCATCGACGGCATCGATGTTCCGACACTTCAACGGGTCATGCAGAACTTCCATATTCATCTGCGCCACATCACCAATGTCAGAACCTAAATTAGAATACCTGTAGTGACGTTTCCTTCTTTAATAACGTATGTGCACGCCGTAGTTTGTAACTACTTTACGTTTTTTTCATGTAGTTCAATATTCGTCAAGCTGTACAATCTGTAATATAGTGTAACCATTCTTTCTATGTACGGTCCAAGTTTCATCGCACTGTGTTAGTTGCCAGTGCTGAATGAGGCAAAAGTTACCTTCATTCATAAGTTTCGCATTGCGGTGTATTTTCAAACTTGGAGCATGTCTGGAGCCTGCTCTTAAGAAAAATTTTCATCCTTGACACTACTGGTGCAGAAGTAACGGTCGTGTCAGATTTTCATTTCACATGGAGACTATTCCCAGAAATTGTGTACAGTTATTCATGTAGTGGACCAATACTCTATATTACTGAAACATTGGGGCTTTGTTTCTCATATTCTACATTCTTGTTGATATCTACTTAGTGGGAATGGCAACGTGGTTCGAGGCACGTTCTCGTGCTCCGCGTTTCGTTTGCTACTGCAGTAGCATTCCTCAGATGCAGTGGAGATGTAGGTAGTTCACTCCCCATCAAAATTTAATATGTGGATCAATGTACACTACGACTGCCTGGTTGGACGGCACTTTCTACCTGTTTATTTGTAACTCTGCATCGATCACGTCATGACGAGTGGGCGTCTATAGTGATTCGGGCTCGGGGTAAATACATAGAGTTATAAGGAACACGTGTAAATCGATAAATACATGAAGTGACAAAAAGCAAGCTCAGAAGATAACATGATGCAACTGCATATGGAGACAGGGGGCAAAGTGCAAGTACGTAAAGTGGCAAGAGACAAGTGCATATAGTGCGAAACACTTTCCCACTTCCACGAAAACCTCCTTTTTTGCGAAATACAACAAAATATATTCGTAGTATTGCCTCGTCCTATATACATACACACTACAATACAGTACCCCATCATTCTCAAAAACTTTAAAAACAATCTGTTTTACTTTAATACTTCAGGAAACAGAAGTATAATTTTAACAAATTTTCTCTCATTTGTTACCAGATGAAAGAGATTACATTATTAGATTAAAAAGTAATACAATTAATGAATATTTAAAGAAATACCAAACCACGCACTTCCCTATGATATTCTAAATCTAACTAGAGGGCTAGCTTTTTACTTTTTCAATAAAGCTATTAAAATTAGTTAAGTGCAACACAGAGTAATCTCACACAAACTGAAATGACATCTAACACAATACTGAAATGCAGATTAGGGACGCAAAAATAATTTCGAACAAGTACATGCGTACCAACAGATATGTAGAAATGTAAATTGTTGAGCGATCAAAAATCATATCTTGCATAAATTAGTTATTCTTCGTAGTTGTATGTGAAAAATTTTAGAAAAATCAGTAGTTCATGCTCTTTTATAGTCTACATCTATATCTCCATCTACATTCGGTGAATTACTGCAGGGTCATTATTGGACCTTACATTAAATTCTTCTCTCAAGTGCAAAGTGGACTGTGAAACGAACTTACATCTCTATATAAGCCGTTATTCAGTACTTATTAATTTATTTTTCATAGTCCCTCTTTGATGAAAACCACTGACCATCGCATATAGAATAACTTCCATGTGAATTTTCGTGATAACCTGCTTCTTTTTCACTCCTTTTTTTCTGTCATGAACACTGAAGTAATTTTTAAATGTCTGTTATATTATTTTTCCTTATATTTCTTTCTTTGTACACTCCTGGAAATGGAAAAAAGAACACATTGACACCGGTGTGTCAGACCCACCATACTTGCTCCGGACACTGCGAGAGGGCTGTACAAGCAATGATCACACGCACGGCACAGCGGACACACCAGGAACCGCGGTGTTGGCCGTCGAATGGCGCTAGCTGCGCAGCATTTGTGCACCGCCGCCGTCAGTGTCAGCCAGTTTGCCGTGGCATACGGAGCTCCATCGCAGTCTTTAACACTGGTAGCATGCCGCGACAGCGTGGACGTGAACCGTATGTGCAGTTGACGGACTTTGAGCGAGGGCGTATAGTGGGCATGCGGGAGGCCGGGTGGACGTACCGACGAATTGCTCAACACGTGGGGCGTGAGGTCTCCACAGTACATCGATGTTGTCGCCAGTGGTCGGCGGAAGGTGCACGTGCCCGTCGACCTGGGACCGGACCGCAGCGACGCACGGATGCACGCCAAGACCGTAGGATCCTACGCAGTGCCGTAGGGGACCGCACCGCCACTTCCCAGCAAATTAGGGACACTGTTGCTCCTGGGGTATCGGCGAGGACCATTCGCAACCGTCTCCATGAAGCTGGGCTACGGTCCCGCACACCGTTAGGCCGTCTTCCGCTCACGCCCCAACATCGTGCAGCCCGCCTCCAGTGGTGTCGCGACAGGCGTGAATGGAGGGACGAATGGAGACGTGTCGTCTTCAGCGATGAGAGTCGCTTCTGCCTTGGTGCCAATGATGGTCGTATGCGTGTTTGGCACCGTGCAGGTGAGCACCACAATCAGGACTGCATACGACCGAGGCACACAGGGCCAACACGCGGCATCATGGTGTGGGGAGCGATCTCCTACACTGGCCGTACACCACTGGTGATCGTCGAGGGGACACTGAATAGTGCACGGTACATCCAAACCGTCATCGAACCCATCGTTCTACCATTCCTAGACCGGCAAGGGAACTTGCTGTTCGAACAGGACAATGCATGTCCGCATGTATCCCATGCCACCCAACGTGCTCTAGAAGGTGTAAGTCAACTACCCTGGCCAGCAAGATCTCCGGATCTGTCCCCCATTGAGCATGTTTGGGACTGGATGAAGCGTCGTCTCACGCGGTCTGCACGTCCAGCACGAACGCTGGTCCAACTGAGGCGCCAGGTGGAAATGGCATGGCATGCCGTTCCACAGGACTACATCCAGCATCTCTACGATCGTCTCCATGGGAAAATAGCAGCCTGCATTGCTGCGAAAGGTGGATATACACTGTACTAGTGCCGACATTGTGCATGCTCTGTTGCCTGTGTCTATGTGCCTGTGGTTCTGTCAGTGTGATCATGTGATGTATCTGACCCCAGGAATGTGTCAATAAAGTTTCCCCTTCCTGGGACAATGAATTCACGGTGTTCTTATTTCAATTTCCAGGAGTGTATTATCGCTCTAACATTAGATAGCTAATATATGGTACATTACAACGAGTTATATGACATCTTTTCCCTCTCCCAAACCGGTGACAGGGAAAGAGCCATAGATTTTCACTATTTCAATTAATTTATACTCATTTTAAAGTTATCATTACGACCTACTGCTTTTAGTACAGAGCGTATGCTACTACTGATAATACTACCACTACTACTACAAAACAAATACTGTTAATACTTATACTGTTATTACAAACGATAAAGCTACGTTTACTGACCGTTGCAGAACAGTTAAATAGCACATTGTCTAATGTAGCCTCACCGTTTCCCTTTAATTTATTTTGAGATGGACACGAACACACACATACACACACACACACACACAGACACACACACACAGACACACACACACACACACACACACACACATACGCACGCGCAGTTTACTACTATCAGAATGCATTCAGTTTCCCCCTACGTTCCGTACCAAATGGGCCACACTGTCGGCCGCAACAATATTTTCTGTCTGCAGACCGCGTGGCGACGGATCAAAGCTAATCACGTTTGTTTCAGCGGCTCTTCTCGTTCTTCTTATTTGCGTTTGCGGCCACCTCGCTATTCTCTTCTATTACTGGACCAAGGAGTCATAGATCTGTAGGGCTTTGCTCTCTTACCTTAGAGGCGTATAACTACAGGCCTTAATCGTCTCTGCTGTGGTGCCTGTTTGCCTGAGTTATAGTTTGATTTTTTTCGAAAACACCTTCAGATAAAAGTTGTGGGGTGTCAGAGTCGTCTTGTACCGTAACTACGTTATAAACAGTTTTACCTCTTAAAGACTGCCTATTAGACCTTCAACTAGGAGACACTGCCATAGGGCATGACGCGGTGCGCCCATTTCGTCATAGTCACAGCTGGCCGTTGCCCTCTTACCAGTCCCATTGAGATATGTAAGATTCGACTCCTACGCTTAAGGGTAGTGGATGACTGCTCTGCTTGGTTACAAATACGTTGTCTGAAGCTTTTTACTGACATCATAAAGAAACTGAAAGTTCCTATTCCTGCAACTGACCAATTCTGTCTCTGTTGCCATTCTGTAAATACTAAATTCTTTATTAATAATTGACTTACACCTTGAGCTGCAAGACTCTCGTCTATTTTTTATTTTGTTTTTCCATCGCAATCTCTTATGTTACTTGTAGGTTCGTAACACATACGCCCGTTAATGTAGTAGGATAGCTGGGACGTCTGCAGAGGGCTCCACAGCATCATAGAAGAATTCTTCAATTTATTTTTCTCAATGCACCAGTAGTCTGACCACCACAAAATCAAACACTGTCAAGATCGTCCATAACTGACTAATTTTGCCTGCACTGCCTCTACGGAATTCATACCTAGGTGGCTGAAGAGTATTTCTAGATACTGTGCTGAAAGAAGTACAGCGACTTGCTTTGGTTGCTGCCAGTTAATATATATGGAACATTTCTGCTACACTCGGTCGCCAGTCAAACTATCATGAAACGATATACACTCCCCTTCAACTATTGGCAGTTTGCTTCTGACCAGACAACCCGGTTGATTCAGTGTAGAGAGTGAGTAGTTTGTTTTTAATATTTTAACATGGAAAAATAACTCTCATCCATCGCAAGAACAAGAAGTTTAGGTGCACCATTCTGGTTATGTGTAGTATACGCCAGGTTAACTCAGTGCGGCTCCGCTAGGTCTTGTACACTGGGAAGATTCGATGAAGTCCAGCTTTGCTGGAAACATTAGAAACATGTCACCAGAAAATTTCATTGAAAAACCGAGGAACCTCATTTTTAAGATCTTCGTCGCAGACGCTAGATCATAAGAAAGATTGTATGGCTTCGCACGTGTCTGTAACTTAATTCACAGCTTCAAATCAGCTATTTAGTTGTGAATAAATTGTGTAGTCTTTGGGTAAATAAAAGTTATGAAGTAAGCGTACGTCAGCTTCTTCACTGATTTCGTTTTCTGTTAGAGAATCTGCACTCGACGCTTCAGATTTCACAAATGTTGAAAGTTATGTCAAGTTGTTTCACGAATGACCCTTTCTGACAACGCCACTCCAAAGAGGCCGTATATACCCGCAACGTTCGAATTCTTACATTTCAGGACACGTCGTACTACACTGATTCTCTCCACTATTCTACACATAACAGCAAAACCCAGGATTTAATCCTGTTTTTAGTACTTATCACTGTACTTCGCTCCTTATATCATTTTCTCATAGGTATCATGTTTGTCGCTGTCTTAAGAACGTCACTTTTTAAGTGCACGAATGCTGTGTGGTATATGCGAGCACCACGTGTTGCGTTTAATGTTTCTTTTAGCGTTACCTTGAAAGTATTCATCAAGTAAATTTTCAAATCATACCACTGCAACATACAGCATTCAGAACATTGAGATTTACTGTTGACTAATTCAAAATACACGGCTATTCTTTGATTTGTCTCTACAGCGCTTTTAAGGACTAAATTTAAATTCAGCATTGAGCACCATTGTGCAAGGCGCACATTCTTCACCGTAGCTTTGACCGCAAGATTCGCTCACATCGAATTTCTTTCAGTCTATGGATTGAATTAAATGTTTCTGTCCTAATGCAGATTGACTTTTAATGTCGGTAAAGGTGTTAAAAGATTCGCACAACGTTAACACCGAAGCATTTCCAGAACCTTATCTGATTATTTTAAAACAATGGAAATGTTACGAAACTGATAGATCTTACTACTCTTTTAAATTTATTTTTGCTTTTAAGTTCTTCTCATTATTTACTTCCTTTCTCTCTGTCTTCGTGGACGCGGAGCAATGTCCCAGGTTCCCCAGCCCCGTTATGTCCTGCTGTTGTAGCTGCATAGTTTCCTTCGTTATGTGGTGATTACTTCCCGCGTTTGCTGTATGAGCGAACAACAAATAGTGTTGTGACGCAAATAGTCAACAATACAAAGGTCCCTGCTACGGATGAAGTCGTTGCTTAGCGCCAGTTTTGTACATAGATGCACGAATGAGCCAATGTCCAGTGAGAAAAATCTTAAGAAAACCGTGAAAAGGAGGAATATCAAGGGGAAACAAACAGAAGGTAAGCCATCGAAAAACTCCCTGAGTTTTGCCACTCTATGTCATCAGATATGCACGCGTCAAATCGTTTGCACATTTCTGGGGAAGAAAGCATAAACTCTCTCAGGCAGATGCGTGGACTTTATATGGAGATCTTAGACACAGTTAGTGTAGCTACGGCAATTTAATCTTGCAGTATGTTTTTCACCGCTTGTCTGAAGCAGTTTGTGTCTGAGAAACGTGACTGCTACTAGTCTTGTCCTAACAACAAAATGGGAAGAATGAAATTATACATTATCCTACGAAGTTGTCTTGTCAAGTAAACTTTTGCATTATTTCGTACAGATAATTTTCAAAAAGTTTACTCATAACTTATCGTATACGCACGGAAAATCTGTGGTTCTAATCCGGAAATAATTGTACATTATAGTGAAAAGACCGCATGACTATAACGAACAACGGTTCCATTGCCATCCACGCGTCTACATTTTGCGCAGTTACATGAAACCAGGCAGATAGTTTCAAATAAATGACGCTCTGTGTTGGGTAAAGTGAATGTCGTTCTATGTCTAGCTGCTCGCTCTGTCAGACTCGTCCTATCACAGTTTGCCCAAGGGCTTCTTTACTGTTTCTGTTCGTTTGTTGGACAGGTTAAACAGGAAGACTCATATCTCACAGATGATGTACGTGTTTGTTGAATGAGCCTTTGATGCTAGATAATCGTGACAGCGCTGTTTCTAGGAGGTCATACACAGCTAAAGCACTATACTCTCAGATGTCAAAGCCTTATGTACTACACTGATTGTTTGTTGCACTTCAAACTGTAGGATTCAGTTATGTTTTAAGATTTTTTCTCCTAAGGTTTATGTCTTTCTTAGCCTCTAGAACGTCACTGCATCTCTCTAAGTGTATGGACGGCATCGCATCTCCTAGACCAGAGAGAAAATTTTAGTGTATTTACCTTTAACTTGAAAGTACTAATAGGACAAATTTTAGAGACGTTCCGCCGCACGATACTGCGGTGAAACAAAATTGTGGGGTTTATCTACTGCTTCAAAACAAAATATTGTATCGTCACTACCTTCTACAGTGCCCTTAAGGATTCCATTTAAATTCCAACCTGATACTTTTTCAAATATCAATGTGTACACCACTCACTGACTGACGTTCCGACACAGCTTTGATCGCAACAACTGCTCACATTGTGTCTAGTTAAACGCCTGTCCACGACGTCATCTGTTAATATTGTCGAAGATTGCGAAACAACGCAGACGAGTATTTTGGAGCCTGCATGATGTAAGTTGCCTCTGATACCTTAATTTAGTTCAAATGGTTCAAATGGCTCTGAGCACTATGGGACTCAACTGCTGTGGTCATAAGTCCCCTAGAACTTAGAACTACTTAAACCTAACTAACCTAAGGACATCACACACATCCATGCCCGAGGCAGGATTCGAACCTGCGACCGAAGCGGTCGTGCGGTTCCAGACTGTAGCGCCTTTAACCGCTCGGCCACTCCGGCCGGCCCTTAATTTAGTCCTGTAATCAACAACTTGTCTAATTTCTCTTCTACGTTTCATGAAAAATGTTTTTTACATTCGAGTTTCTCTCGCTGCCGAGATCCTAGCACAGTTTCCCTTATGGCATTTATCTGGCTTTTCGCTGCCCAGTTATTTAGCTATTATATTATTCTACAATATATTACATTTACATGAAATCTATTATGTTAAATGGGGATTTTCGATAACTCTTTCTGTTCCAATTACATTTTATCACAATAAATACTAGAAACATGTAACTCTTCAGCCTTTCCCGGCGATCTAATGACATCTCAGGTCGCACCTGATGAAGGTCACGAGCTACGTGACCGAAATATCGTGCAAGTACGACCCTGATATCCGGCAGAACACCCGACAACCCAAGATGTTAGTAGAAACATATTAATTTTCTTACTCGTGGCTGAAGATGTTAATAAGTGCCAATCTTTTTTCACTGGAGTAAGTTATAAAGAATGTTCACTGGAATTCAATAACACATCTGACAGAATATTTACCTGTGTATAAATTGAGTAGCCTAAATGGCTGCATTTGTTTTGTGCTTCGGTCAGCAGTTGCAAATGTGCATCTGTGGAGTTAAGCGAATATTACAACTGTTACTGCCAGGTCTCTCCACATCTTAGAATAAGCATAGTAATGTTCGTCTCTTCAATGTGTCTTGCGATTTGGGTGTACATATTTGGCTGTGTGGTATGATTCGTGACCCTTCTGGGTAGGGTAATTCGTAGTTTGACAATTACGTAATAAAATTAGGTCTGTTGCCCACAAAAGGGTGTGGTGATTTAATTTCACTTTAATAGTCTTGCATCGATTCTACTGGAACATGAAGCAGGCAAGCACGGAGGCATGGGTGGCATTTTGTCTTACTACATTTCAAGGTACGCACATGCATCTCGTTTGTACTTTCCTTGGAATATTCATATAAAAACAATAGCAGTAGGAATTGTGCTATACGATACACGTCTCCGGTGTAGCAAGATTCCGTTGATTACGAATGAGAATTGATTCTGAACGAACAAGGGGTTCCCACCGACACACGTTTCATAGCACTATAATACCACATTGAGCGTTTATGAGATATTGGAAAAGCACGCTATTTAACATTCACTTGCGTTTTCTGACAGCCCATTAAATAAATGGCGCCTTAATACACATTAGACATGAGACATTCACAAAACATGGATTTTATTATAGACATGACCAGTCCCCTGCTCAGGAAGGTGGAGCCAGCATTGCAAGTTGGATAAGGATACTTAATTCAAATGAACACGCTCTGAGAAGAAATCGAGCTACATATAGATTAATACCCAAAACCACTGATGCAATTAGAGTGAAAAGAGAGGATCCAGGGACGCACATAGGGACTGGGATATATGGCTACAACAATCACACTAAAAGACAAGAATTGGTAACTAAAGGAAATTTTCCTCCTACGTATGAGGGGCGGTCAAGTGAAAACATAGCAGATGGAAAAAAGTAGGTAATCAGTTTATTATTTCAAAAATTGTATAACTGATATGCATTTCTCCCCCACTGGAACAAGAAGGACAATTCCTTCATGGAAAAATGTTTGCGTCTGCATACGGAGCCATGAGGTTCCCTGGCATGCGCCTCCACTGCTTCAGGGCCGCAAGACTATGGAAGTCGCTTAGGGAGAGATGGGAACTGTGTGGATAACGTATACGGGGTTCCCATTCAAACTTCTGCAGGACACTCGAAACAACCTTACCAGTTATTCGAGGGGCAATATCATTCAACATAACGATACCGTCCAACAATATCCCTGCGTCTTTTCGTCTGATAGCGCGCTTCAATTTTTGCAAAGTGCCCACGTGTCCATATGGACACTTTTCGAAAACCCATGTGTCAACGTAACCATATTGGCGCCCCTATACATTGACAAGGTTGATTGGCCTACGCTACAGAAGTTTCGTTGGGAAGCCGTTACACATCCCTCATACAGTCCCAACGCGATTTACGTAATTTTGGTGGCCTGAAGAAGCCTTGCGTAAGTACAATCATGGTTCTGAGAGAAGGTATTGACCGCCTAGTATCATTGTGGGATAAATGTATAAACACCTACGTCGATTATTTTTGAAACATTAAAAAGGTTCGTTTTTTGGTTTCCCTCTGTCTCTGTTTCTTTTAACTGGCACTTACGAAAATAAAATACGATTTCAGCAATGCTAGAAATGGCCCTGTATGGGAACCCAGATTCGGGATACTAAGCGTCAGCGCCACACTTCCTGTTATGCACGGAAGTGCAAATGGTTTTAGAACGTATACAACAATATCTGGGATGTTAATCTTACGTGTATATTCCAAGCCCATAATCCCTTATGGCATCGTTGATATATTAAACCAAATGTCTTCCAATTTACTAAATCCTTCTTTTCTCTTTTCATCGTTTAGTAGAATTTTTACAAATTTCTGAGTCGTTTGTATTATTATATGATTTTTATTAAGTTGCAAAATGCTGATTAATACGTTAATAGTAGACAAGGTTGTTTCAGAGTTATCAGGCCGTCTCATATGTTCGAATTTTCATTGCATGCTACGTTTGTGCATGGTACTATTAAGAGTAAGAATTTTCATTGCACTTTATTAACGGAACGCACAGACCGTCATAGTGTCTATAAGGTGGACCATAAATTATTTGCAGAAAACAAATAAACGAATAGCGTTTGGACCTAGCACGGTGAGCTGGGTGAATCTCCGTCTTCCACAATATCTTCATACTCGAGATTAATTATGCAGATGAGTCGATGGTCAGATTTGCAGTTGATTCCTCGACACAGAACGTGGGGAATTAAGATACAATATTCTGGGGGATTCTGCTGCTATTTCTCCTAAGATGATATCTGGGTTGTTGATGATTAGGTTACTAATAATACAATCTCTCATTATCCAACGCTGCAAACAGTATTAGAAATTGGTTAATTCAATTTTGCGAATTATCTGTTGTACTTGAAGTGGTTATTTTATAAGCAGTCGTTGGAAATATCACGACAGCTGTCCACTAGAAAGCAATCCTTATTATTGTAAATGTGTAGGTCGCCAATGCAGTCTAGGAGGTAGTACGAATTTTTACATTCATATATATATATATTTTCTGTTAGGTTCGCCTCCTCAGCAGAAGTCGTTCATTCCCGTGAAACGTGCTAGCGAGCTGGCTACTGTATACCGCTTTGAACAACTAGTAGGGAGAATGGGAGAAAAATGACAACTGCTGCTGGTGCTGCCTTCCAGGCAGCTACGAAACGAGTCCTCTCCTCTACCTCCTTATTTTGTGGACTCAACGCCAACATGAAAAGTTACTTTGCATGACCGCTCTTTCCGACTGACTACGATCTTTCTATCTCTTAGCATGAACCCACTGTTTTTGTAGGTAATCCTGCCCCCGAACGAGTTCAGGTCAGATAAGCATATAATATGTCTCTTTATCAGAATATGCCACTACCAAACATACATTGTAAACAGACTGAAGACTATCACTGATATCGCTCGCAATGTCGCGAAAACGCCTCCTGTGATATACAAATAATTAATGGCACTAATAGTTCGTAAATGCAAGTTACGCTGCGTTTCCTCCACATCTCGCACTCGATTTGGTTGAGCAGCATTGTGTAGCGTGGCGTGTTACCAGTAAGATTTGGTTGATGATTCGTGCAAAAGCGCACTGTCCATGAAAATCTTTTTAAACAACCGTTATCAGTGTTGAGAGATCTTTCCTGTGTTACTAACAATTTCCCTGCCGCGGTTTCATAATAGGAATTCAGTTTAGTTAGTCGATTTCCTGGATGCCTACAGGCTAAGTATGGTACACAGATAGTGTCACTACAACACCGTATGTGACGCTGTCACACAGTATTACTATGGAATAGTTAATTTTATTCTTTTTCACGAAAGTGAATTTTTATTTCTCTATTTTATACCAGAAACCCGCATAAGCTTTGAATGGGTAAAAATAAGTATTCATGGCCGGATGATTTGTTTATAACATGTAGTGGTGTGCACAATCCTTCCGCGTGAATCTCTCAGTTAGTGGAAACCGTATAAAAGTACCTACAGTAGTTCCCGATATTAACCCTCACAAAGCAACAGTGTATCATGGCGGAGAACTTTAATCTGTAATTCGCATATATTCTGGAAAAGCTTCGTTGCGGTTTGGAGCTGCAGAGAGTGTTTACTTTTTTTCTCCACAAACAGTCTCTAGCTGACCACCTCATATCTCCCACCATCGCCACGCGGTGTCATTCTAAACGGGAGTTAAATGTGGAGCAGATAAAAATAAATATATTACACATTCATTATATATAAACAATAAATCACACTCACAAATAGCAGGCTGGTGTAGCCGAGCGGACCTAGGCGCTTCAGTCCGGAACCGCGAGGCTGCTACAGTCGGAGATTCGACTCCTGCCTCGGACATGGATGTGTGTGACGTCCTTAAGTTAGATGGGTTTAAGTAGTTCTAACTCTAGGGGACTGATGAATTCAGATGTAAAGTCCCATAGTTGTTAGAGCCATTTGAACCATTTCTGAAAACACACAAATCTTATTCGTGAATCACACTGATAGTGAAAGCCGTAAAGAAATCCCTATAGCAGTTCTTGAGCTTTTACAGAGCGAAACAGGCGATGTAGGCTTTTACTGCACAATATATATATATACATGATCAGTTCCAATTTTCTGTGCACTTTGTAAAGTAAATGTGAAAAATGCATCAGTGCCAAATAAAATGTAATCTGAAAAGAAACAAAGCTATTTTTCAAAATCTTTACAACAGACACAAAGCTAAAGGCAGGGACTCAAGGGACTGAAGACTGCCGAGGGCGCCGCATCAACTCCGAGTGGAAGTGGATGACACGCTGGTGCAGCGGACTCAGCTTTGTACAGAATCACAGAAACTGTCTAATTGCTGTATAATGGTCCTTGAGATCATAAAGTTGCGTGTTAAGACTTTTTGCAGCCGCGAGTCAGGAAGGACGCAAGAGTGTCTCTGGCGCAGTTAATATTTGCGCAGAAATTGCTTTGAAACATCCGCATGGGCCACAGTACATTTCCTACTTATGACAGCGATTCAAAGGGGGAAAAATGGCTCTGAGCA
Source organism: Schistocerca serialis cubense (assembly GCF_023864345.2). NCBI lineage: Eukaryota > Metazoa > Arthropoda > Insecta > Orthoptera > Acrididae > Schistocerca > Schistocerca serialis. The sequence goes on along the minus strand of NC_064644.1, from coordinate 540,878,624 downwards.
CTATGGGACTTAACTTCTGAGGTCATCAGTTCCCTAGAACTTAGAACTACTTAAACGTAACCAACCTAAGGACAACACACACACCCATGCCCGAGGCAGGATTCGAACCTGCGACCGAAGCGGTCGCGCGGTTCCAGACTGTAGCACTTAGAACCTCTCGGCCACCCCGGCAGGCCGATTCTAGGGGAAGAGAGGGAAGAATAGTATACTGTTTGTCCGCAGGCAGTGTAAGGAATATTGGGAACTGGAGACAAAATAGCATAATGGGGGAACTCAAAGAAACCGTAACATACTTTTAGCTTTGTAATAGGATAGCCAGTGTTTTTGACTGAGTTGGAAAATATAATTTTACGGTGAACTTGATTATTATTTCATAATCATCACGGACGCAAGTGTCTGGTACCCAAAGAGAACCCGTCCCGTATTATGCTCTATTCCCAATGTCATAATGTGAATTCAGCTTTGATTTGCATTGCCCACAATGACTTCCCCAGAGAGTAAAACTAGATCGTTTCATGAGTTTGAAAGTTCTTATTGTTGACAGGGGTCATTAACTAAAGCTTGAGTACCAAAATTTAAAAGGATTATTTTAAATTACTAAATCTTCAAATCATGGTGTAAGAAATTGTATTATTGACATAACTGTATTAACAAATTCTTCAGTGATTATTCGGTATATTCTGGATTCATGCCTTCGTGTTCTATTCCAGCGGCGTCATGTGGTTTTGCTATCGCTTTTAAGCGATTTACGTTTCAATGAAGCAACTCTAAGTGTGAAATTTACAATACCTGTAAATGTTTGCGTGTCGAAGTTCATAAGAGGAAACGTTACACTGTATCATTATTATAACATTGCGTACTATTGTGATCCATTCAGTTTGCATTTTGTTTGTCAATATTTTAAAGAACTCTGACGTTCAGAATTTGAACTTAACTAAGTATTTTGCAAGTCCTAGACAATCAGATGTTGCTCCCGCAGATGTCATCACTGTCTTCATCACAACACGTGTAATGTGAACTTAAGGTATCCAGTTGGTTCGAAAAACGGATTATCTGTTGGAGGACTGGCGACAGAATAATCTCTCTGCATGATTAGAATTTCACTGAAATACAAATTTTGATTACTTTTGAATTTAACTAATCAGTTTAAATTGGTCTTGATATTAACTCTTTATTGAGAACATGTACTGTGTTGCTATATTGGTGATAACTTGCGCAATTTTCTAGATCACTCTCATGAATTTTTCTTGGAATCGATACGTTTAGACAAATTTGGTACACCGAGTATCATGTCTGATTACACCATACACCAGACAAAGTGAGAAGTCCATATATTTACTTTTCACGTATCGGTTTGCTGAAAACTTATTCTACCGAAAAGAAGAGTAGGGGTTCGTCCACAGTCGGGCTGTGAACATAGGCGCGTCAGGATGCAGACCAAGCACTTGTGTGGCCCCGTTAGACATAATAATAACTGCGGACTCAAGACTGCCGAGGGCGCCGCATCAACTCGGAGTGGAAGTGGATGACACCCTGGTGCAGCGGTTTGCCGCCTGTTAGCGAGGTGGGCCTGCCCCGAGGGTCTCTCTGCTTGGAGATGGTGGTGACGGCGACGTGTGTATTGGGATCACACGCCGTGTCGGGGAGTACTCAATCCCTCCCAGGTCACTGTCCGTGACGTTCTCTCAGGCGGGCCGCCCTGGCGGAAGCTGTGATGTCGTTAAGAATGCTGAACCTGTTCCGCCGGCATGGTAGGCCGTGAGACTCGTGCGACGCTGGAGTTTTAAGTCAGCTTCTGCCCTGCACCGGAGCCGTGTTGTTTGACCCCTGGACTACCCATCAGGGCTGGCTGCTGTGCCGACTCCGGTACTGGATGCTGGACTTCAATATTCGCAGTCACAGATCGCTGATCTTCTGGTGAGGCATTAAGTGTAAGACCAACACTAGAACAACTTTACACACCAGACGTTACCAAACGATAACCAGAGCATCATCTGTGAACGAAATCAGTCCTACTGATAGAGAATTCCATGCTGGTGGATATGGAACATTTATAACATCAAGGAGAGGTTCCCCTCTACGACGTTATTCGTGATTTGTCCTGCTCTTCCCGAGTCGTCAGCAGTCTCCATTTCCGCTACATTTCCATAACGATTTGTTACAGTGAGTTTGCTGGGTGTTGTTGCGTCCTACGTAGAGTCTTTTAAATGACTTTATGAAAGTAATGAAGGCAGTTCAGTCCCAGTGAGTTTGCTGGGTGATGTTGCGTCCTACGTAGAGTCTTTTAAATGACGTTATGAAAGTAACGAAGGCAGTTCAGTCCGTGCTCTTTGTTGTGAGCAGACGAATCTAATTTCATCAGGCCATAAATGCGGATTTTTAATCGCACTGGAGAGGGCTCACCAAAGTAGAGCACATGTTATATTAGTCCACTATATTACTTAAATGAATAAAAGATTACTTAAATGAATAAAAGATAAACTTAATTTTGACACAGTGCTTTACCACAGATTTGCTTTATAATTTACAATTGTCATGGACTATGAAACCATCACATGATGCACTGAGTAAGCAACTGTTGTCTAGAGGTACAATGCTCGATATTTCCAACAGTGCAAGTTCATCTGAATTTTAACTACTCGTTGGTCCTTGTAATATTATTGGATTTCAGATACTCTGCAAATGAGATATTTGTCATAAAAGAAAGGAACAGCCATCGGGCTGCAGTTCGTAAAGATAGCATCCCAGCGCATGTGTAAAGAGACGAAATACTTTATAATGTGCACCTACACCAAGATGTGCGTCCAGCGTTAAAATATTTCAAATAAACACTATGACCCACTGGGCGCAGATATTTAAAGCATTGCCACAGCACTCGATAGCAATAAGCTGCGAAACATTTGAAAGAACAATCCATCATTTGTTAAGAAATGTTCTAGAGACTTCATTACCTTTTTACGTTTGGTCGCCGACTTGTTAAGACGTGTTGTGTAGCAGCGCTACAACTTATATTTTATTTAGTGTCAAAAACCATATAATCACCAAGCAAAAACGCTTCGGTAAACCGTGTGACGCTAAAAAGTACTTACACGAACGCCAGAACATATAAGTTTTAAGAAATCTCGGACAGACAAAAGCAGCGATTGTTGGACTGCTCCACGTATGAGAGAAACATAAAAACGTAAGTTTTGTATTCATTGTATATTTGTTAATGTCTATTAGTTTAACGCCTTTGTTACTTGAGAATTTATTGATGCTTCACTTTACAGAAAATCTCTGCTTATTCTTTTCATTAAACTCACCTTGATTTTTCAATGTAAGTAAGCTTTGTTACAGGTTCGCGTTTCATCGCGGTATCTCGGTTGTATTCGGGAGGACATTAATGTGTTCAATTTCCAGTCTGATAACTTTTTACAACATCTCACTGTTTTGCATTCATTTCCATTTTTTTTTTATTATTTAAATAGGTCCCTTAGGCATTTTCATCGCAGATTCTGATTACGTGAAGGAAATCGGGGTTAATGGTCAATCACGAAACCACCTTCGCGTAATCAAACATTACGTCTCCTGAGGACAGTAGAGAACCGATCATCCATTAATTTTTCTCTCTTTCCAAGTCCTACCAAAAACGGAAAAGCAGAACTGCCGTGAGTACGCAATCTAGTGTTATAGGTTGCATTCTTTACCTGGTGGGCAAACATTGCCAGACATTATCATAATTACTGTTAGATTTGATTAAATATGTGTGAAAAGCAAAATCTATAACACTAGATCCTACTCTATGATTCTGAGTGCTTTAGCTGAGGATTCAGACTAGGGTGAGCTCTTGCATGCTTGTCACTACGTTGGCGTCAGTGTGAGAGCGTTTGTATGCTGCGAGAGAGGGCGTGGTAGGCAGTTGCTTTTTGCGCCCTAAAGCAAAACAAAGTCAGAATCAAATCAAATTTGGACGATACCACAGAATTATAACGATTTTCTGCTGATCTCGCTCACAGTCTCGCTGAAGAATGTCGAGTTTGCTGTCTTCCTGGCCAAGTGACAGTGTTGAAATGAGTATGCTGATAGCTGTTGATGCCTCCGCTTGATTGAGTAATACTTGATGTTCCAACACAGAAAATTCTACTCTTCCTTGTCCTTAATAATTTGTCATATAACAGCAGCGACACTATGCTCTGCTGTCAAGAAAATGTGTCCCTGTAGTAGGTATGAAACTTTGTATGTATAACAGAAAACTAACACAGTCTGAAGATTCGCGAGTGGATATTTTGGATAGCCTCGCTATGACCAAATATTAAAAGAACATGTTAAAGCCCGAAAAACTACACATTTTCGTTCTTGTTATTGTTGTTGCCGTTTTGCGATGACAGGTTTGATACAGCTCTCCATGCTATTCCGCCCTGTGCTAGCCTCTTCATCTGCGAATAATGCTGCTACTTCCTTCCTTCTGAGTGCGCTCACTGTATTCATCTTTTGGTCTCCCTCTATGATTTCTGCCCCCCCCCCTCCCCCCAATATTAAATTGGTGGTTTCCTCATTTCTCAGAATGTGTGCCACCGACCTATCCCTTCTTCCAGTCAGACTGTGCCCCACAAATTTTACTATCACCTTCTTGTTCCACACTGGTCGCCATTAAAGTAGCAACGCCAGGAAGGATAACGCATAACAAAATTACACTAACTGCTAGTAAGGAAAGAGGTAGTGAGTGTCAAACTTAGTACAAGGAGTTGACCTTTATGGTTTCTACAATGGCCAAAAAACAAGTTGGAAATCGAGCCGGGCTGCTCTTGGATAATAGATAGGGCTACATCATATAATGCCGCTTGAATTCTATGCCAGAGTTGTTTTAATGGCAGTGGCTGGCGTGTGGTGCCGCACAAATCTCTCGGCAAATCATAACTAGACGTTTTAAAAGTATGAGAGAGATCTGCTAAACGTGCAGACCGCGACAACAGTCGAACTCCCTCCGTATCGGGATGGATCAGGGTAGTTTCGGCCACATGGAATCTTGCCTTGCCTCACTGAAAGATAACATAATGAAGGCCTTGACGACAAAGTGCAGCCACCGGCCGTAAACCCTCAGGAATGGAACGTATTCTGTTCAAATTACCAGCTTTGGGAATCAGAGGTAATCGTGAGATATCGTCTAGCCAAGGTCGAGGCCAAATAACAGATGAAATCTGGCAACTTTTGTTCTTCCTCTAGAGAACTGTAAGAAAGAAATAAAGTCTCACAACGGAGAACTTATCAGAATGGGCCAGAAATCGGTAGCTGTGATGTACATGTACAAGCAAACAAATCATCACAATTCCTGAAAAAAAATTATTCAAGAAAATCACATTCACGTTTTGATCACGTCAATAACGTCTTGGTCCACATCTGGCCCTTATGCAAGGAATTATGGGGCTTGACATAGATTGACAGTATCGATGGGTGTCCTTCTGAGTGATGTGGTAAGAAATTCTGTCCAATAGAGTCGTTATATCATGAAAATCCCGGCTGGTTGGAGGGTCTACCCATACTGCTGGAAACGTCTTCGATTCGAGAGAGATCCGGCGACCTTAGTGGGAAAAGTTGAGTTTGACAAGCATGAGGGCATGGCGGGAGACTGTTGTTCTAATCACTTTTCCGTGCACTCAGACCTGAAAAGTGCAACGTCATGCGATCGATGGGAATATTAGAGACACTATGTTCACTGTTGTTTTAATTTCGCGGCCCAATCGGAGCCTGGCAAAAAAGGGTATCAGGATATGGCTTTATCTGCAACAAGATTCGTATCAGTACGAACGGTGTGACCACCTCAGGAGCTCTACGACCTCTCAGCATGGACAGCATTGAACTGGTTTACCTTGTTACCTTGACACAACGGCAGAGAGGTGCGCGCCTACAGTGGTTTTCCAAGACGATAGAGGAGAACACACAAGTGGCAGCACGTCAACTTTTTACAGCAGTAGCGTTATTGAGTCCCAGCATGTGGACGGTCGTATCCATAAATAGATGCACTCTACTGGCACATCCATAAGTAGATACACTCTAATACGTAAAAATGAAAAAGACAAAAGAAAATAAAATAACACCGACGATGGCATTATGCGAATCAGTACATCTGATTTACATTCATAGGTAAACAAATAATTACAATTTCAGGAAGATTGGATGAATTACTGAAGAGAAAGACCTTCACAAATTGACCAAGCCAATAAAATGTTGGTCCTCCTCTGACCCTTATGCAAACAGTTATTGGGTTGGGATTGATTGACAGAGTTGTTGCAGGACCTCCTGAGGGGCGTGGTGCCAAATTCCGTCCCGTTGGCACGTTAGATAGTCAAAATCCTCAATTGCGTGGAGAGACCTGTCCATAACACACCAAACGTTCTGAATTGAGGTGAGACCCACCGACACTATTGGCCAAGGAACGAGATGGAAAGAACGAAGGCAAGCAGCAGAAACAGTCACCTGGTTCGGGTGGGCATTATCTTTCTGAAATGATAGCCCAGGATGGCTTGTACGAATGGCAACAAAGCGAGGCGTACAATGTCGTCGATGGACCACTGTGTTGTAAGGGTGCCACAGATGGGTTCTGCTACGAAAAGAAATGGCGCCCCACAAGATCATTTCTGGTTGTCGGGCTGTAAGCAGGCGATATTGACGTTGGTATCGGATTGCTGCCTAGGACGTCTGCATAAACGTCTTCGCTGGTCGACGGGACTCCGTCCGAATCGGAACTCATCACTGCAGACAATTTTGCTCCATTTCATGGCCGAAGACGTGTCTGGAGATGCCACAGGTAGCCATGGGGCACCAACCTGACTGTCGCTCACCGTACGTCTCAACAATCAAGGGTGATGGCCAGGGGTGCCAATTTTTTCACGGTAGGATCCATTTAGTTGTCATCTGCGGCACCCTTACAGCACAGCTGTACGTCGACGGTGAGAGGTTCCACTTGATTTCACGCAGTCTACAAGACGTAGCCCTCATGTGTTCCCTACTTCATGGCAAATGATCGGCCGCGCAATGTTGGGGGAGCGGTGACACCCCTGCCGCATTTTCGACGGGAATTGTTTCATCACGCAACATACAGCCTGCACTTGGCCCCCTGTGATTTACATTTCTTTGACAACGTGAGGTTCAGTCTATGAGGACATAATTTTGACACAGACGGCTAGCGGCAGACCAACGTAGGGAATTGACAGAACCACACGCGTCAGCCTCGTATGAGGAGGGTATTGGCAATTTGGCAAAGCACTATGACAAACGTCGGCTATGTAAAGAAACAGCTGGAAGGTGTAGTCAAACGTTGCAAATCAATTATTTTTTACCTTCACTGTACTTTCCCTTTGACAAGTCATGAGACGTTGAAAAAAAAATAGCTCTTTTGCGTGACACGGCTGTACTATCCAGAACGACGGAGCGAATTAGTTGAGAGGACACGAGGGTTAAATATGTCACGTCATGACTTTCCTGCAGGCATTGAATCCATAGCCGCATGACAGCCATGAGATCCCGACCTAACTGATCAGGAATATCACAGAACAATAAATTTCATGTTTCCGCGCCTGTTGACAGCGAAGCGCAGGTGCAAGTTACAGCCCAGAATTCTCATGAAAACCGAATATTCATAGGCGATATCTGATTGAGCAATTCACTTCGTAGTCTTTGTTTATCTGCTTAACATATATCGTAGCACTCCACCTATTTTGTACAGTCGCGCTGAAGCAATGACCGTTAGCATATTCAACCATGTAGCACATAAAGTGGACAAAAGTATGTAAACACCGCGGGAGAGGCATGCCTGGACATAAATGCAGATATAACCAAGCACGTACGCTGCAGTGCTGTACGTGACCACGAACAGCACCTATGCAATGTCCTCAATGCGTTGTAAGCATCAGTCGGGCTCAGAACAGCGTTCTGTGTAGTTGCATGAGGGTTACGTTAGAGGTAAGTGATTTTCAAAGTTCGCAAATCATTGGTGCTCGTATGGAGGATGCTTACAAAATCAAGGAAACTGAAGTAGTTCTGTTGTTTCATGAGGCACCGTATCGAAAATTAATATGGCATTCGAGGAAAGCGGGAAAATATCATCCGCTAAGTTACAGTGCGGTCGAAAGTGTATGTTGAGTGACCATGGCAGACGGTCATTAAAGAGGATTGTGACGAAAAATAAGGAAATGATAGCTGTAAAAGTCACTGCAGGATCTAGTGTTGCACTGGCGAACACTGTCAGCACCAAAAAATAAGACGGGTGATCCATAACGACGGAACTGAAAGACGAGCTAAAAATTCAAAACTACTGCTCAGTGAAACCGTGGTGCCGAAGCAATAAAACCTGGATTACGAAGCAGTGGAAGGAAGTAATTTGGTCCAATGAATCTTATTTCAGACTGTTCCCAACTTCTTGGTTCAAATGACTCTAAGCACTACGGGACTTAACATCTGAGGTCATCAGTCCCCTAGACTAAAACCTAACTAACCTAAGGACATCATACGCATGCATGCCCGAGGCAGGATTCGAACCTACGACCGTAGCAGCAGCGCGGTTCGGGACTGAAGCCCCTAGAACCGCTCGGCCACAGCGGCTGGCTCCCGTGGTGTTCCATGGGCTCCATGGTTCCTAGGCAAAGTCGCTTTAATGCCAAGGATTACGTTTCCATTTTGACTCATCAAGTGCAGTCCACGGCGCAATGTTTTTCCCTAAGTGACACACATAGTGGTTACGGTTACTACAAGCCACAACACAAGTTTGGAAACGGTGCCAAATTTCTAGTAATTTACTGTCGAGTTGAGATTTTCACACACAAATATTTTATTCATATCTAGCAGTACGGCAATAAACAGCCTTTTAAACACGCCGCTAACGGTAATCAAGTAATTTGCACCAATGCAACAGTTTAAAATTTCTTTTAAAAACGGCAGTCAAGTCATTTATAGCAATATAACAGTTTAAAATTTAAAAAAAACACAGAAGCTAACAGTACGGGAATAACAGCCTTTCAAAACACGCCGCTAACGGCAATCAAGTAATTTATAGCAATACAACAGTTTTAAAAAAATTAAAGAACATTAGTAAACAGGCTACTAAAGTAAATACAGAACTTTGTCAATAAAGTACGGTGAGGTAGTGAAGCTACCAACACCGCCATTGAAAAAATTAAACAGGTCTCAGCAAACACACGATTAATGGCAATAAAAGAAATTTAGAAACTTAGAGGAATATAAAAAAAATTTTTAATCAAAAGTGGCCTGGAATATCATTAGAACATAACAGATATGACGGACGTGTAAGGCGGCCACAAATCGCCCACTCAGGGATGCTCAGGCTAGGCAGAATAGTGCCCAATTTAAATACGCCCGCAAACACAATTGCCACTCTCAGGCTGGTCACTGCACCGACTTTTAGCCAGCGGAAACTTGTAATAAGTTGCAGTCTGAATGTTACTTAGCCATTGTGGTCTACCTTCTAAAGAAGAGTGAGTGACCACCATTCCCCTCCATCGTAGTTACTTAAACATTCCACAGTTTTGCAGAAAAAGTGAAATAAGATTTCCTCGATGAACAAACAGAAGCTGTACTTCAATCCGAGACAACTAGACCAGAATTCCATCGGGCTTCGTATGCCGTGTTAGGCACTGCAACGTGTTTCTGGTGTTTGTACACTAAAGCGCCACAGAAACTGGTTTAGGCATGTGTATTCCAATACAGAGATACGTAAAAAGATAGAATACGACGCTGCGGTTGGCAATGCCTGTATAAAGCAACATGTGTCTGGTGCAGTTGTTAGGTCGGTTACTGCTGCTACAATGGCTGGTTATCAACATTTAAGAGGGTTTGTGGTCTTATAGTCGGCGCACGGGCATTGGGACACAGCATCTCCGAGGTAGAGATGAAGTGGGGATTTTCCCGTACGACCATTTCACGAGTATACCGTGAATATAGGGAATCAGGTAAAACATCAAATCTTCGACATCGCTGCTGCCGGGTCCGACGACGACTGAACAGAATCGTTCAATGTGACAGAAGAGAAACCCTCTGCAAATTGCTGCAGGTTTCAATGCTGGGCCATCAACAAGTGTCAGGGTCCAAAAGATTCAACGAAACATCATCGATATGAGCCTTCGGAGCCGAATGCCCACTCGTGTACACTTTATGGTGCACGGCGCCAAGCTTTAGGCCCCGCCTGGGCCCGTAAACACCGACTTAGGAGTGTTGATGACTGGAAACATGTTGCCTGGTTGGACGACTGTCGTTTCAAATTGTATCGAGCGGATGGACGAGTACGGGTATGGAGACAGCCCCATGAAACTAAGGACTCTGCATGTCATCAGGGCACTGTTCAAACTGGTTCGGTAGTCGTGTGTGCCGTGTGCAGTTGGAGAGATGTGGGATCCCTCATACGTCTAGATACGACTCTAACAAGTGACACGTGCGTAAGCATGCTGTCTGATCACCTGCATCAATTCATGTCCATTGTGCATTCCGACGCACTTGCGCAATTTTAGCAAGAAAGTGCGAAATTCCACACCTTCAGAATTGTTACAGAGTGGCTTCAGGAACTCTCTTCTGTGTTTAAACGATTTCGCTGTCCACCAAACTACCCAGACATGACCATTAATGAGCATAATGGGATGTCTTGCAAACAGCTGTTCAGAAGAGATCCGACCCTTTCGTACTGTTACGTGTCTACTGGCCATTAAAATTGCTACTCCGAGAAGAAATGCAAATGATAATCGGGCATTAATTGGGCAAATATATTATACTAGAACTGACATGTGATTACATTTTCACTCAGTTTGGGTGCATAATTCCTGATAAATGACAACGCAGATCAACCACCTATGGCCGTAATAACGGCCATGATACGCCTGGGCATTGAGTCAAACGGAGCTTGGATTCCGTGTACAGGTACAGCTGCCCATGCAGCTTCAACACGGTACCACAGTTCATCAAGAGTACTGACTGGCGTATTGTGACGAGCCAGTTGCTCGGTCACCATTGAACAGACGTTTCCAATTGGTGAGAGAATGGAGAATGTGCTGACCAGGGCAGCAGTCGAACATTTTCAGCATCCAGAAAGGCCGGTACAGGACCTGCAACATGCGGTCGTGCATTATCCTGCCGAAATGTAGGGTTTCGCAGGGATAGAATTCAGGGTAGAGCCACGGGTCGTAACACATCTGAAATGTAACGTCCACTGTTCAAAGTGTCGTCAATGCGAACAAGAGGTGATCGAGACATGTAACCAATGGCACACCATACCGTCACGCCGGGTGATACGCCAGTATGGCGATGACGAAAAAACGCTTCCAATGTGCGTTCACCGCGATGTCGCCAAACACGGATGCGACCAACATGATGCTGTAAACAGAACCTGGATTCATCCGAAAAAATTACGTTTTGCCATTTGTGCACCCAGGTTCGTCCTTGAGTACACCATCGCATACGCTCCTGCCTGTGATGCAGCGTCAAGGGTAACCGCAGCCATGGTCTCCGAGCTGATAGTCCATGCTGCTGCAAACGTCGTCGAACTGTTCGTGCAGATGGTTGTTATCTTGCAAACGTCCCCATCTGTTGACTCAGGGATCGAGTCGTGGCGGCACGATCCGTGACAGCCATACGGATAAGATGCCTGTCATCTTGACTGCTAGTTATTCGAGGCCGTTGGGATACAGCACGGCGTTCCGTATTACCCTCGTGAACCCACCGATTCCATATTCTGCTAACAGTCATTCGATCTCGACCAACACGAGCAGCAATGTCGCGATACGATAAACCGCAATCGCGATAGGCTACAATCCGACCTTTATCAAAGTCTGAAGCGTGATGGAACGCGTTTCTCCTCGTTACAAGTGGCTCACAACAACGTTTTACCAGGCAACGCCGGTCAACTTGTGTTTGTGTATGAGAAATCGGTTGGAAACGTTCCTCATGTCAGCACGTTGTAGGTGTCGCCACCGGCGCCAACCTTGTGTGAATACTCTGAAAAGCTAATCATTTGCGTATCACAGCATCTTCTTCCTGTCGGTTAAATTGCGCGTCTGTAGCACGTCATCTTCGTTTGGTAGCAATTTTAATGACCAGTAGTGTAAATCGCATATATTCTGGAAAAGCTTCGTTGCGGTTTGGAGCTGCAGTGGGTGTTTACTTCTTTTGTCAACAAATAGTACCTCGTCTGTAGCTGACAATCTCAAATCGTCTACCATCGCCACGAGGTGTTAAATCTGGAACAGGTAAAAATAAATATATTACATATTCATTAATAAATTAAACACACAAATGTTCGTCGTGAATCGCACTGTTAGTGAAAACCATAACAAAATTGCTTTAGCAGTTCTTCAGATTACACAGAGCGTAACAGGCGATATAGGCTTTTAATACACCATATGTATAGATGATCAGTTACAAATTTCTGTGCACTTTGTAAACTAAATGTGAGAAATGCAGCCGTGGCAAATAAAATGTTATCTGAAAAGTTATAACGTAATTTTTCAAAATCTTTACGGAAGACTATGTAAGTGCTGTTTAATGGTCTCTGAGATCAGAAAGACGCGTTTTAAGACTTTTTGCAGTCGAAACTGAGGAAGGACGCAAGTGTGTGTCTGGCGCAGTTAATATTTGCGCAGGAAATTGCTTGTGGCTACGAGATGTTTTAAACGCCCACAGAGGAGACAGTACGTATCTTATAATGACAGTGATTCAAGAGGAAGAGAGGGAAGAATAGTATACTCTTTGTCAGCAGGTTATGTAAGGAATATTGGGAGCTGGAGATCGGATGGATGTGTACTGTTAATGGAGACACCGCCATGAATCCATGGACCCTGCATGTCTGCAGGGGATTGTTCAAGCTGTTGGAGGCTCTGTAGTTGTGTGCGCGGGCATAGTTGGAGTGATGTGGGACCCCTGATATGTGTAGATACGACTCTGACAGGTGACACATACGTAAATAACCTGTGTGGTTATCTGCATCCATTCATGTCCATTTTGCATTCCGAACGACTTGGGCAATTCCAGAAATACAATGCGACACACCACAGGTCCAGAATTGCTACAGACTGGCTCCAAAAACTCTCTTCTGAGTTAAACGCTTCCGCTGCCTACCAAGCTCCCCAGACAGGAACATTATTGTGCATATCTGCGATGCCTTGCAGCCAGTTGTCCAGAAGAGATTGCCATGGTTTCGTACTGTTACGTATTTATGGACCGCCCTGCAGAATTCAGAGTGTCAGTTCTCTCCAGCTCCACTTCAGACATTAATCGAGTCGTGTTGCGGCACTTCTGCTTGCTCGTGGGGGCCCCTACACGGTATTAGGCATGTGTACCAGTTTCTTTGGCTCGTCAGTATGTATTCTCTTCCAACCCCTGCACATACTCTACGCCGATATACGCGTTTCATTTGTTTTCATGAATCTGGAGTTGTAATGGTCTGCAGTGTATTTTACATTTGGGATGCTGTTGTCAATGTTGTATTTATTGTGTGTTCTTGAAGAACAATGTACCACGTGAATAAAGCGTTAAACTTACTCTCAGTAAAACACAAACACGTAAATGAATAGGCTGCGACGTATATACGCAAGCAGGCGAACTACATTAGCAGTAGCATGTGGCTCTGTACAGGTACTGCCTCTTTCGTGCCGCACAGCCCTCTGCGTTGTTCGCTGTTGCCTGCGCTCGTTCAGCCCTGGTGGTCCTACAGGAGGGTGGCAGACTGCCTGGCTTACGACCCGCTTCCGCCACCCCTGCGCTGCCAATTTCGCAGTTAATTTATCCGATATCCGAGCTACGGGCGTGAGATGGGAGCACAGCGTCAACTCAGCACAGTCTGCCGCCAGCCGGGCTGCAGGTGTCTCCCGAACCACGCACCGGCCTTCTCATGCCACCCAGTGCTTTATTCAAAACATCCAGGCAAGGGCCAGGCGCTACAGGTCCAGACACGTCAGCTGCCTGGCTGCGCCACTCTGCGCCCACGTGTTCTTTCAAGACTGCCTTACATCTGTCACGTACGCGTAATAGAACAACAGCGTTATCGTACCTCAGGTAGGTATCGCTCTCTGTGCATGAATAGTCAATCTCACTGACCCGACGCGGTTCATAGACGTCTCTTTGGGAGGAAGGGAAGGCAATCAGATTTGTGGTACAGACTTTCAATTAGATGATTGGCATACATTTAAAGAAATAACTGTTTGCCATTTTGTTATGTTTACATATATCGAGTCCGTCAATATACACTACTGGCCATTACAATTGCTACACCACGAAGATGACGTGCTACAGACACGAAATTTAACCGACAGGAAGAAGATGCTGTGATATGCAAATGATTAGCTTTTCAGAGCATTCACACAAGGTTGGCGCCGATGGCGACACCTACAACGTGCTGACATGAGGAACGTTTCCAATCGATTTCTCATATACAAACACAAGTTGACCGGCGTTGCCTGGTGAAACATTGTTGTGAGCCTCGTGTAACGAGGAGAAATGCGTACCATCACGCTTCCTACTTTGATAAAGGTCGGATTGTAGCCTATCGCGATTGCGGTTTATCGTATCGCGACATTGCTGCTCGTGATGGTCGAGATCCAATGACTGTTAGCAGAATATGGAATCGGTGGGTTCAGGAGGGTTATACGGAACGCCGTGCTGTATCCCAACGGCCTCGAATCACTAGCAGTCAAGATGACAGTCATCTTATCCGCATGGCTATAACGGATCGTGCAGCCACCTCTCGATCCCTGAGTCAACAGATGGGGACGTTTGCAAGATAACAACCATCTGCACGAACAGTTCGACGACGTTTGCAGCAGCATGGGCTATCAGCTCGGAGACGACGGCTGCGGTTACCCTTGACACTGCATCACAGACAGGAGCGCCTGCGATGGTGTACTCAAGGACGAACCTGGGTGCACGAATAGCCAAACGTCATTTTTTTGTGTGAATCCAGGTTCTACTTACAGCATCATGATGGTCGCATCCGTGTTTGGCGACATCGCGGTGAACGTACATTGAAAGTGTGTTTTCGTCATCGGCATACTGGCGTATCACCCGGCGTGATGGTATGGTGTGCCATTGGTTACACGTCTCGGTTACCTCTTTTTCGCATTCACGGAACTTTGAACAGTGGACGTTACATTTCAGTCGTGCTACGACCCGTGACTCTACCCTTCATTCGATTCCTGCGAAACCCTACATTTTAGCAGGATAATACACGACCGCATGTTGCAGGTCCTGTACGGGCCTTTCTGGATACAGAAAATGTTCGACTGCTGCCCTGGCCAGCGCATTCTCCAGATTTCTCACCAATTGAAAACGTCTGGTCAAAGGTGGCCGAGCAACTGGCTCGTCACAATACGCTAGTCAGTACTCTTGATGAACTGTGGTATCGTGTTGAAGCTGCATGGCCAGCTGTACCTGTACACGCCATCCAAGCTGTGTTTGAGTCAGTGTCCAGGCGTATCAAAGCCGTTATTACGGCCAGAGGTGGTTGTTGTGGGTACTGATTTCTCAGATCTATGCACCCAAATTGCGTGGAAATGTAAACACATGTCAGTTCTATTACAATATTTTTGTCCAATGAATACATGTTTATCATCTGCATTTCCTGCGTGTCCTCATAAAACAGGTGCTTCTTCTTCTCCGCAAGCCGTTGTCACGAACAATTGTGAAGCAACAGAACAATCCCTACACGTTTACTCAATGTTGACGATTTACTCCGCTATAGGGTTTGACTACAACCGTTCAGGGGAGTCTCCTGTTTCACCATATTAAGTGGTTGCTTATTTTATATATAATCTTGAGAACTGTTGTGCAAGAGATGCAATGCTGCAACAGTAAAACGTCAATGTGTTCAAGAATAACCTGCCGGTCTACCAGTGAGTGGGCAGGGTTGAAAATGATAAGAACGGGCGCGTCAGATGCAGTGCTATGATGCACAGGTGGGGGTCCTCCGAAACTCTACACCCTGCGAATGTGGGGCCATAAACAACCTGTTCAGCATATTGTCGGAGAGTACCTTCTGAAAAAGTATACAGGGCCATTCAGTGACTTACGCTACTCCCTCTGCTATCAGTTGGCTTTATTCAGTAGATCTTGAAATCTAATTAAATGCCCCTGTTTTAATTGAAACTCTTATTTTTTAGTTTAAAAGGCCTCCTTTAGTATTATGGAATTGTCAACTGCACTTATTTAAACATATTTGCTTTGTGCCTAAATCCTTAGATGTATGCTTGTAAACTGTGTTTCTTAATACTTGCTGTTGTCGCTATACCATTAATAAATAAGTAAATAAACAACCATAGTTATTTACTTGATGATGAATTGCCGCATTATAGCGGTCGTGCCATTTTTCTTTAATATTTCACTGACATTTCATCTCTGTCCTGCTCAGGTGCAACATTCCTGAGGGAGGTCGTAATAGCATTTTCTCCAGCCACCCCTTTTAAATGCAGGATGCTAAAGTTGTTGTCTCGAAGATCAACATCTTCTGAACGAACTAATTCTACAGGTAAACGTGTGAGCGCATCTGCAATGATGTTTTTGTCCCCGGGAATGTACTTCACCCTAAACAGGAATTCTCGGAGGTGCAATGCCCACATCGCCAGGCTCTTGTGGGATAGCTTAGCGACCATTAAAAATTGCAGAGTTCGGTGGTCGGTAAATGTCCTTGACGTTCGACCCAAAAGGTTGTATCCCAATTCCGTGACCCAGTAATTTCATTCAAAGCGAGTCAGCACCCGGCTTGCGAAAAAAATAGTTTTACAAGATGATGGATCGGTGATGTCCTCTGCTTAGAATAGAATGACGCCTATACCTTACAAGAGCTTTCGGTAATGACACAGAAATCTTACGAAAGATCGGAGTGTGCAAGAATCGGCGTTTTTAACAGTGCCTGTTTAAGTTTCGGGAATTCGTTTTGTGCCTGTTGGTCGCAGATCCATGGAGCCGTTTTTCCAGTCATGCCACAAAGACGTGATGTGGCGGTCAAGTTTAGATCCACAAAGCGCTTGTAGAAATTACATAGCCCGTGAAAGCCACGTAATTGTTTCTTACTGGTTGAAGTTGCGCATTCTGCAACAGCACTAATCTTGTCCGAGTCGTGTCGAATCCCATCCGCAGATACAATGTGACCCAGAAATCCTATTTCTTTTCTGCCGAATTGTGACTCACAGTCACTCCTGCCTGTTCGGAGGCTTCCAATAAACGATACACCACTTCACTGTGGTCAGCTCATGACTTCTCTGCCACGAGAATGTCATCCATATACAGCGTGAAGTTCGGTGGCAGGAGGAACAAGACTTTTGGTCAGGTGAATACAGGTTTATAAATACAAAATCAAATAGGGGTAATGCAGGAGTAGGTTTAGTAATGAATAAAAAAATAGGAGTGCGGGTAAACTACTACAAACAGCATAGTGAACGCATGGCCAAGATAGACATGAAGCCCACGCCTACTACAGTAGTACAAGTTTATTTTCCAACTAGCTCTGCAGATAATGAAGAAACTCATGAAATGTACGATGAGATAAAATAAATTAATCAGGTAGTGAAGGGAGACGAAAATTTAATAGTTATGGGTGACTGGAATTCGACAGTAGGAAAAGGAAGAGAAGCAAACGTAGTAGGTGAATATGGGTTGGGGCTAAGAAATGAAAGAGGAAGCCGCCTGGTCGAATTTTGCACAGAGCATAACTTAATCATAGCTAACACTTGGTTCAAGAATCATGAAAGAAGGTTGTATACATGGAAGAACCCTGGAGATATTAAAGGTTTCAGATATATTATATAATGGTAACACAGAGATATAGGAACCAGGTTTTAAATTGTAAGACATTTCCAGGAGAAGATGTGGCCTCTGACCACAATCTATTGGTAATGAACTGTAGATTAAAACTAAAGAAACTGCAAATAGGTGTGAATTTAAGGATATGGGACCTGGATAAACTGAAAGAACCAGAGATTGTACAGAGTTTCAGGGAGATCAGAAGGGAACAATTGACAGGAATGGGGGAAAGAAATACAGTAGAAGAAGAATGGGTAGCTTTGAGGAATGAAATAGTGAAGATAGCAGAGGATCAAGTGAGTAAAAAGACAAGGGCTAGTAGAAATCCTTGGGTAACACAAGAGATACTGAATTTAATTGATGAAAGGAGAAAACACAAAAATGCGGTAAGTGAAGCAGGCAAAAAGGAGTACAAACGTCTCAAAAATGAGATCGACGGGAATTGCTAAATGGCTAAGCAGGGATGCCTAGAGGACAAATGTAAGGTTGTAGAGACTTATCTCACGAGGGGTAAGATAGATACTGCCTACAGGAAAATTAAAGAGACCTTTGGAGAAAAGAGAACCTTTTTCACGAATATCAAGAGCTCAGATGGAAACCCAGTTCTAAGCAATGAAGGGAAAGCAGAAAGATGGAAGGAGTATATAGAGCGTCTATACAAGGGCGATGTACTTGAGGGCAATGTTATAGAAATGGAAGATGATGTAGATGAAGATGAAATGGGAGATATCATACTGCGTGAAGAGTTTAACAGAGCACTGAAAGACCTAAGTCGAAACAAGGTCCCGGGAGTAGACAACATTCCATTAGAACTACTGACAGCCTTAGGAGAGCCAGTCTTTACAAAACTATACCATCTGGTGAACAAGATGCATGAGAGAGGCGAAATACCCTCAGACTTCAAGAAGAATATAAGAATTCCAATCCCAAAGAAAGCACGTGTTGACAGATGTGAAAATTACCGAACTATCAGTGTAATAAGTCATGGCTGTAAAATATTAACGCGAATTCCTTACAGACGAATGGAAAAAATGGTAGAAGCCGACCTCGGGGAAGATCAATTAGGATTCCGTTGAAATATGGGAACACGTGAGGCAATACTGACCCTAAGACTTGTTTTAGAAGCTAGATTAAGAAAAGACAAACCTACGTTTCTAGCATTTGTAGACTTAGTGAAACCTTTTGACAATGTTGACTGAAATACCCTCTTTCAAATTCTGAAGGTGGCAGGGGTAAAATACAGGGAGCGAAAGGCTATTTACAATTTGTACAGAAACCAGATGGCAGTTATAAGAGTCGAGGGACATCAAAGGGAAGTAGTGGTTGTGAAGGAAGTGAGACAGGGTTGTAGCCTCTCCCCGATGTTGTTCAATATGTATATTGAGCAAGCAGTAAAAGAAACAAAAGAAAAATTCGGAGTAGGTATTAAAATCCATGGAGAAGAAATAAAAACTTTAAGGTTCGCCGATGACATTGTAATTCTCTCAGAGACAGCAAAGGACTTGGAAGAGCAGTTGAACGGAATGAACAGTGTCTTGAAAGGAAGATATAAGATGAACATCAACAAAAGCAAAACGAGGATAATGGAATGTAGTCGAATTAAGTCGGGTGATGCTGAGGGAATTAGATTAGGAAATGAGACATTTAAAGTAGTAAATGAGTTTTGCTATTTGGGGAGCAAAATAACTGATGATGGTCGAAGTAGAGAGGATATAAAATGTAGACTGGCAATGGCAAGGAAAGCGTTTCTGAAGAAGAGAAATTTTTTAACTTCAAGTATAGATTTAAGTGCCAGGAAGTCATTTCTGAAAGTATTTGTATGGAGTGTAGCCATGCATGGAAGTGAAACATGGACGATAAATAGTTTAGACAAGAAGAGAATAGAAGCTTTCGAAATGTGGTGCTACAGAAAAATGCTGAAGATTAAATGGGTAGATCACATAACTAATGAGGAGGTACTGAATAGAATTGGGGAAAAGAGGAGTTTGTGGCACAACTTGACTAGAAGACGGGATCGGTTGGTAGGAAATGTTCTGAGGCATCAAGGGATCACCAATTTAGTATTGGAGGGCAGGATGGAGGGTAAAAATCGTAGAGGGAGACCAAGAGATGAATACACTAAGCAGATTCAGAAGGACGTAGGCTGCAGTACGTACTGGGAGATGAAGAAGCTTACACAGAATAGAGTAGCATGGAGAGCTGCATCAAACCAGTCTCAGGACTGAAGACCACAACAACAACAGCTATGCCATCTCTTATGAATCAAGTTTCATCTCCCAATCATCCACAAACTATTGTAGAAGGTATTGATAGAACTGTAATCGGTCATGGTCTTCTGGTGGAAGAGCTTTATCGCGTTACGTATGATAGGAATACGGCAACTGCTGGTGCAGGGATTTTGACGCTAGATACCTACAGCAGTTCCAGTACCTACGGCAATTCCCATATCTCAACATGTATTGGTTTCCAAACATATAATTACGGGAATTTGTCTTCAAATTTTGACGCAAACCGCCCATATGATAGCACCCTGTACACTATGGTTTTAGCAAACAGTACTTTCTGCCTGGAGTGCAAGTCCTGAAAAATATAAAGGAGAACTTGAGCGAAGGTCGGAACGTAGGCGAGAGGTACTGTCGGAAGTGACCCGGTGAGGGCGAGTCGCGAATTAGAATTGGATAAGCAGTCGGTAGAGGTCTTGCCCCCAAAGACGAAGGTTAGAGTACAGGCCAGCACACAGTTTTTATATGTCAGGAAGTTTCAGTCGCCAGATGACTTGGATTCATCTATACATCTGGCTGTAAATTAGGACTGTGTCGTTTCCTTGGGGCGACGGCACTTTTGATGCTGTATTGCAGTCACGGCAGGTGAGAACCTTCACATAACAGTGACACAACAGGGTTCTCCATCATTCCTTCGTCGCTTCCTTGCACAGTCACCAAAGAGCTACAGAAACAAAAATTGTCAATGTGTGGGCGCGTGGAATCCATGGCAAATTCGCTAGAGACTTCTAGCTATCCTCACGACTTCAGCATTAGCATGGATGCAGTATTTTCTCCATCATATGAGTTCACCTTCCACAAGATGCGAGAATTCTGGAGTCTAATGGTTAGCACGAATCCTAACATAATGTCGGACGGCCTGATCAGCTATCAGCCACTATTAATAATGTAATTTAGGTAAAACATCACATAATACCTGACAATCAATTCGGCTGTCATCCACTGTGAATAACACAGGATGGGAAAAATAGAAACTGCGCGGGAAATATTTCATGCGACTTAAGATAGGCATCCACGGATGCAGAAAATGTAATATGGGTTGCCTATCTGACGCATGAATTTTTTCTGGGCCAGTTTTATTTTGTCCACCCTATATAAAACAGGTAAAATATTTACAGGTGGGCACAGTTATCAGATGACAAACCCAAGTTTGAGAATTAAAATCTACTTTATTCCACACTTATGGTTGCCTTAAACTATGGGCGGTTGAAACATCACCAAGATTGTGCTGCCATCATACAATAACAACGCTGAATCTCGCCAAAAATATTTCAACCAAGTGCGTCGAACTCTCTGGCCATCCGGGGCACCCACCTATGAGAGCAGCCCCTTCCTCTCTTTCTGGTAGTTGTGTCCATTCGATCAGCTAATCACGTTCCAAGCATTCACAAAGGCAAAGCATAGGGCTTCCGATGTCACAATGGACAATCCCCTTCTACCTGCTGCGCAAGCTAACGAGACAAGAGTAGTCTCCTTTCCTCTGTCCGCAAATAAACTCTGTGGTGAATTCATGAGATTAAATTCAGTTTTTCAATGGCAGAGCGACATTTTTGCTCAATGAAGAACACCGCCATTTCAGACTACAGTTTCGCTCGTGTGCGCTTCGTGGATGACTCCAAACGCAACTAAAAATAGTCCGTGCTAGAAAATAAAAGTGTGAAATTCAAGGTAAGAAATGAAGATGCATTCCCGTAGCTGGTATCAACTTAAATACTATAGTCCTACATAGCGAAACCTGTATTCTTTAACTACCGTCACTTATCGTTAAAATTCAGCTATTCGCAGAGTTCCAGTATGGACTATAATTGTCATATGGCAGCGAAATTTGGTAGACATGCTAAGCGTTAATGTGGGACTCATTTATTCTGTAAAAAACCTAATTCCAATTTTGGCCACTTGGCGGTAAACTGGCGCTGCACACCTTCTCGTGGATGTATCCGGCTCACATACTGAACAAACTGTGTAAGTGGAGGTTAATAATAAAATCTACATTTTGCGTTTGTAACTTGTTTCTCCATTGCTGCTCATGTCTCGTTCCTAATCCATTACATATGAAAGTTAAAGATTTTCCTATGGTATGGAGCCACAATCACATAAAACTTTTGAAAAGATGTAGCCGCGAATTGTCTGTACAGCGGGTTTTGTTTCACAATCCAGATTTCGGCTTTCTCATGTGTTCAAAATTTCAAAAATCATTAGACTTGTGTTCTGCTCAAGTCTAATGATTTTTGATAGTTGTTATATATGGAAATACTTCTGTACGTCGTTCTTGCATTCAAAGCGCCATTTTCTCCTGATAGCCAAAATTTGGACAAACTTTTTACCATTGTAAATCGTTTCCGCATTGACGCATTGGAATATATACCAAGTCTCATTGCCGTACGATAATTATAGCCCACACTGGGCCTCAGTTTGTAGCTGCACGCGGTATCTTGGCATGGTTGCAAAATAACGTGACAAACAGGGACGAGAAACTCCCTGTTGGTTGAGGCCTAGGCTATTAATTCAGTTCTTTTGGCCAACTGAAGGTCAGTTTTCGGAGTTTTCCAAAGTTTGTTCAGCGGAATGCTGGCGCTGGGCTACGTCTTACGCAAACAATTAAAAAAGTTTCAATAACACATTTAAATTTTTCCAGTTAATTTTCTTCCGATGTCAACACTGTCCCACTGCCAGTATCAGGGATCACAAGGACCTGTTGCAACAGCTGTGGTCCACCTTAAAACAGGACATAACCAATTTTTGCCGCCATTACCAACGGGATCGCTGTATGAAGCCAGGGAAGATGAGGCGGAAAGTCATTCCCACAAGTGGGCTCATACTGCCAAGTTCTTTGTAAATTTGAATTCATTTTGTAATCACTGAAATAACGTCACATATCCTCTCCGCCTGTGAAGTTTCATTTCGTTTCCTTCTACTCTTGAGGTTGCTTCACTCAGGCAGTCTAGGTTTATATTCAAATACCAGTCATCTTTGATAGAAATTAAAAAAATAATCGGAGATAAAGAAGTCAGAACTACAGTGCATTATATCTTGAATGTGAACAACAACAATCAGCAGCGGTCTTTCAAACTGGATAAGCTAAAAATAAATTTTAAAATTTTCCTCTTATTTGTCAATGCCAATAATGGTTCTTTGCATTCAGGAGTTTATATCGGTTCACGGTAATGTATTTTTCGATTACTTCACGTTTTCAATATTTTGGTTGACGGGAAAAATTTAAATTTGTTATTGAATCTTTTTTAATTGTTTGCGTAAGATGTAGTCCAGCGCCAGCTTTCCATTGAACAAATTTGGGAAAACTCCGGAATATCAGAAGCAACCGATCTACCTTCGCACACAGGTGATGCAGTTGTTACCCGCCTAACAGTTAAATTCTAGTGACAGACCGTTTCGTCTCCGAAACGAATTCTCCCCGAAATAAAAACACTTGTTCAAAAAGACACTTTGCATGAACAGGATTTCCAATGATGTGATAATGATTCTACTGCTAGGGAGTTATTACCTCAGTTTAAATGGCTAATTTTATGAGGGGAAAATTATCGATCAGTCGCTGATTGGTTCTTGGAAGTAGATATTAAGTCGGATATTCAAAACTAATTTATTGAGGTTATGTGTAACGGTATCCTGACGTGGGATCTTGAAAGCAATGGATCAAGGCAGCCAGAGAAACTTCGTGCTTCTTGACTCACGGAAAGCATTCCTCACAGTACCACACGAACGTTTACTATCGAAACTGCAAATCATATCAGGGGTTCAAACGAAGTTTGTGGTTGGCACTATTAAGTTTTGGGAATCGGAACATACTGTGGTACCTTTGGCTGGATAGTCACGAAAAATGTCTTCATCCTAGAGGCATGCAACAGGTATGTATGTTCAGACCTTTAATGTTCATGTTTTATAATAACATCCTGGCAGACAAAAAGAACACTAACCTCAGATTTATTGCAAATGATGCAGTTATCTATAACAACGTACTACTTGTAGAGTATTGCACAAATGTTTGGTCAAGTCTTGATAAGATTTTAATGTGGTGCAAAGATTGCCCACTTGCTTCAACTGATCAGAAAGGAATGTGAACGATTGCGTTCAGGTAACGCAAAGAAATATTTCCCGTAACGGCAATAATCAATAAATCAGAATTGGAACTAGTCAACTCTTACAAATACCTACTGTAACACATTGTGACATGTAAAATGGACTCATAGCATGTGCTGAGAAGACAAAGCAAGAAGCCCACTTTGGTTGATTGACTGGACAGTCAGTAATGCAACCAGTCTACAGAAGTGGCTGATTATTATGCCGGTGACAGTGAGGTAGTCCGGATATTTGGAGATCGGGGAAGAAACGTAACAAAGCAGATGACTTAAGAGATAAATAATTGCTTGAATAAAAATATATTATTAATATTAAACATTTTAAGTAGGCCGTAAATGTATAAAGTAACTTCTGTAAGCCCCTTAAACATTCGTAAGCAAGTACAGGTAGTCTTGCAAGTTTTTGCTTGTGAATTTTCAATACATATAACAATATTTGTAAGATTGATAACGAAAAACGTGGTACGCGAGCAATATCTACGTCTCCGTCTAGCCACATACTCTGCCAGCCACCGTATGGTACATTCCAATAACCTCCCGAGAAATGTGGGTCGTCTTCTCTCCTCGGCTTTCCAATTGAGTTTATAAAGTATCTCCGTAATATTTGTGTAATGATCTAACCTACTAGTAGGAAATATATAGCACGCCCCTTAAACTGCATCTGAATACATAATTATGAATGTATAGTTCACCACCTAACTATTTTCTATGCTTGCACCCCACGTCTATAGTTATAGGACTTACAGGTATTGTCATAGCGAATGACGTCACAAACACAAATTTTCAGGACTGGCTTTATTTGCTGAGGGATCTGTATGCGCCTAGGAGAAATTATTCTGTACTTTTTTGCCTGATTTACAAACGTCACATTAAAAATTTAATTTTACGCGGTGACAATTATTGAACTATATGTATTATAGAACAAAATACGGCGTTCACACACTTTATTCAACATGTAAACGTTACTGAAGATACACGGATTTAGGTTACGACATGTTCAATATGCCTGCCATCATTGGCGATGATGTGGCGCAGACGAATAGTGGAATTCTGCATGACTCGCTTAAGTGTCGGAACATCGATGCAGTCGACGACCTCCTGAATGGCTATTTTCATCTGAGAAATCGTTTTGGGATTATTGCTGTACACGTTGTCTTTAATATAGCCCCACAAAAAGGAGTCGCATGTTTTCAGATCCGGAGAAGATGGCGGCCACTCGAGACCCATGCCATTGGACTCAGGGTATACCAGAGCCAGAATGCTGTCGCCAGAGTGTTCCTCCTGGACATCAAACTCTCTCCTGCTTCGATGGGGTCGACTTGAATGAACCACGTCTTGTCGAAACCAGGTTCACTTTCAATGATGGGGATGAGGTCATCTTCCAAAACCTTTTCGTATCGTTCAGTAATCACCGTACCATCTAGGAATATCGCACCGATTTTTCCGTGGCTGGATATTGCAAAACCCCACAGTCATTCAGTGAGGGTAAAGAGACTTCTCGATCGCGAGATGCGGATTCTCAGTCCCCAAAATGCGCCAGTTTTGCTTATTGACGGACCCATCCCAATGAAAATGGGCTTCATCGCTAAACCTAACCGTATATACCATACTGATTCCTGTTATGCCCTGCGGCCAACCGTGCCGTTTGGACGTCCTAACGCAAACCGTTCAGAAGTTATGACGGTTTTATTTCATATAGTTCAATAATAGTCACCTTTTATTTTGAAACGTCCCCTTTAAACAATTTATACAAGACTGTGCTTAACCTGACACACAATATTTTGTTAGCGCAACGCAATCTGACTTTCAAAATTCCCTACAAAATAATGGCCCTGACTAACATTAAACTATACCTTTCACAAATCACTAAATCACTTACCTCACAAAAACCTTCGCTGCTCAAGCTACTGCAATACAGCGAGCGCCACTACTGCCAGCTAAATAAAAGATTCAAACTACTAAAGGCACTAACTACTGATAGGGATAGTTAGCAAATGAAAGATATTAATAGGAACAAACAATGTATTTACCTTAATATCATCACATGTCATAATATATATATCAGTTCATGACAAATTATAAATCTCCGCCATCTCTCTCCCCACATCCACCACTGCTGGCGGCTCACCTCCAACTGCGCAACGCTACGCGCTGTTCACATCCAGCTGCCGCTGCCCAACACTACAATGGCAGACAACAATGCAAACTAGCCACAGACTGCACACAGCACAGCCAGTGATTTTCATATTGAGCGCTACGTAACGTTGCCAATAAGAAAACATAAACAGCCTACTTGCATAGAGAAAACATAAACAGCCTACTTACATAGAGAAAACATAAACAGCCTACTTACATAGAGAAAACATAAACAGCCTACTTACATAGCCCCCATGCTCCCCACAAAAATTTTTACAAATGGTGTTGGGCACTGGCCAATACAGATTTGACAAAAATTTTTCACAATTACAGTAACAAAGATATAAAATGCGCACACTTATTGATACAACGTTGGTCAAAAGCTCAAATTTTCTCACAGTCCCTAAAGACAGTCCTAATCGTACATAACAGGAGAATAGCAGTGTTTGTCTCAAAGTCTGAGCAGTAAAAGAAAATGCACACGGAAGTAGTGGATTTCCATGCAGTCTTGAAGAAGTAGTGTTGTCCTTCCAATGGAAAGACAGTGCTGACTCTCGACATGCTGACAGGTAATGGGCCACAACAGAGCAAACCCACAGCAGAGTCATTCGAAGTTTGGAAGAATATTGGTAGGTAGGTCATCACAGAGCAGACCCACTGGAGTCCTGGTAGAGATTGTGGTATTGGTGGGCCACCAGAGGTGCAGACCCACTGCAGTCCTAGTAGAAATAATGGTATTGATGGATCATCAAAGATGTAGACCCACTGTAGTCCTTGTAGAGATAATGGTACTGGTGGGTCATCAAAGATGCAGACCCACTGCAGTCCTTGTAGAGATGGTCAGCAGCCATCTGTTGTGACTGTGCAGGTGCACAATCACCATTGGAGAGTCTTGCGGATAATATAGCAAGTCCATAAACCACCACTTGTGCACTCACAAAGTTTTTGAAATTGTTCTTAGAACCAGCAATGCTGTTATCCAGTCCCTTGCTGAATTATTAACACACGTGCAAACACTAACAGTCCCTACTTCTCACATATTGTCCATATACTATGACCAACAGAAACGTGTGCAGTGAAATGTAACTAACAAGTTAATAATGTCATGAACTGGTGACAATTACAATTTTATAACATAAGAATACAATTACAAAGGTACAAAATACATCATTAAAAACGTAATAATACAGATAACATTTGTAGTACAGGCTTTACAAAAGAATAGAAATAAACATATACATCAGTGTTACAAAAATAGTGACATAAGTACATACATAAAATAATGAGAATAGATTTCGAAACATTAATTTCACACATGAACATTGAAACAGAACAGAATTGTAAACAACTTTACAAAGAAAATAACATATTATTAATGCAACTTATATTTGAGGATAACAGTATTCCTCCTCCTAGTGAATATAGCTTAGTATTAGAAGAGAAAAAAATTCTATGAAACAGTACACAGAGACAGGAAGAAAACAAATACACAAGGGTACACAAACACATAGTGGGATAACACCAATAGGAAAGGACAGGGTTCGTTGTCAGTGTAACATGTGGTACTGCAGTCCAACCCAAAACTTCATATATCTTTCCTCTTATTTCATCCTTTGTTTCCACCAAAAAAATCTTATCCAAGCATGCTTTCTGTATTCTGTTCATATTTCTTTCAAAATAATTATTTCTGATTGTACACTACTCATTTGGGCCCAAATCCTTTTTATATAACTTCGCAATGCATTCTTTACCTATTCTCCATAGTCAGTTTCTCATATAGTCTACCCCCTCTTAAGCTAACTTAAATCTACTGAGCTCAGATGCTAAACTAAGGGACGAGGCAATGCAGCAGCACGTAAAACAATTATTATAAACAGCAATGCAAAAAATGCAAATTGGCAAAGCTAGCAGCATAAATGAGCAAAAGTCAAATTCAATAACACTATGCCTGGCAAACAGCAGCAACTTATACCTAAACATGACATAGCGCAAGCAGAAAAAATATTACACTAAAATGGCCATGTCTAATACCTATGTCACATCTTAACATTAGAGTGATGCATCACAATTTATTCTACAAAAGAAATTACCAAGTACTTGAAAAGAAAATTATGTGTTACTGTTATTAGTTCCTTCTTATTGTTCTTTCCTTTCCAAGTGCTCCTTTTTTTTTAAAGAATGTGGATCATAAAATAATTATTTAATAGATCTGTTGACAGAAAGTGTTCACATTAGCAAATGCATTTCATTTTATAAAAGCAATGCTGCAACACAGCTGAAAAACAGGTATCAAATGAAATAAGCAGTTACGCAAACCAAAGCATAAAAATATCATTCAATAGTCATGTGACATTTCATAAGTTAGTAGAAATTCTCTCAACTCTCGTAGAAAGACGCTTGTCGTAATCAGGTGTGCAGATGTACGAATATTTCCCATCAATTCATAAGCATTTCAGTAATTAGCACAAAGTGCGAGTAATCATATGTTTTCAAGTAACGAGGGTGTCGCATTAGCGATGAAAGGCACACCCTAATGGCTTGTTCTCCAGGTGTTTGACACGTCCCACGTCCCCTTTTTTTTCTACCTGTGCCGCTGAAAAGGGCTCGCAGTAATGGCTTTTTCTCCAGGCGTCTGACACAGCTGGGTGCCCGCGACGCATTACGTGCAGGTGGTCACTTAACTTTCTTACGGAAATATTTACCGCTAAAGTGACAGTCTGATACAAAAATATTTCACAGGTCAAGAATTTGCGTTACAAATCTGTAGAAACAAAATGCTATTGATATAACAGTGTCCAAAAAAATTTTCGTCTGCATTGTAATACATTCACGCATATACACACACATTTCATAACTCTTAAAGTACGTTTCTTGGTTTCCAACATCCTTTTCATAAATCAGAGTCCCTAACCACTATTCATTATTCCTTACCTTATTATACATATACATATTCGTCGACACTTCTTCAATATTTCATCCTGAGAAACATGTAGCATAATCAAATTCCTCATATACGGTATCATCATCTTATTGATCATAAACATACCTCAACAGCATAATACACATCGTCGTCGTAATAATAACATCATAACACCTCAGTCAAATCTCAAAATCGTCGTAGCTTCCTCCAATAATTAAAAAAATTCTCTGCTCATGTCAAAAGTGTCATCTGCCTCAAACGTACTTTAAAAATCATAATCCCTTTACCAAATCCATCATTCAAAGCTCTCATAGTATCACAATGGTTCCGAAAAAATATGAACAGTTTACAAAGTACAGACAAAATACAATTTCGTAAGTGTGAAGTTATCCAACGGTGTAATTATGTAAACACCTGTCACTGATGTAGTAAAAAAAAGTTTCTTTCTCTGTTAAATGATCAGATAGCTGTGTAATTTGTGTGTTAGAGAAATATGGTACTGATGTGTAGAGTTGTATAAGCAAATACCATATTAGCTAGGGTTCCTTGTGGTTGCCACACACATGGTACACAAAGTAAGCGTGTACCCCCCTGAGGATTAATGTAATTATACCCCCAGGTGTTACAAATTACAGCAATGGAATGAAATGTATCACGGAAAACTTTCTTTGTAATTAAAAAATCTTTGAAAATAAGTGTTTTAAGTATAAGATTAATCACTCAAATGCGTGTCCTGTAGCGCTAAATGCGCGTCTTGCTGTAAGATAATTATGTGGAACTGTCGTAGTTATCGTCCTCTGTAAGCAAGGTTCTGCTAAAGTCAATGTACTTACCTCATGAAACACAAAAGTGAAATGCTTTGCGTATAGATATCTTAGTTATTACGCTTATTGCCGTGATGAGGAAAGTACTGTACAGTAACGTATTGTTATGCCACGAAAAAGGCTGTCTCATTGTTGCTATACCACAAAAGTTACTACTAAAACATGTTTTTCTTCCTAGAAGAATTCAGAAAACTGTGCAGATATAAAACAGATACACTGCAAAAGCAACATTGTAAATTGTCACTCATTAGTAGCGTCGTGATAAAATCGTGTAACTGTCACATAAACTAACCTCTGTGTCATCTGGTATCTCTCAGAAAGTACTTTAAATCCGGAATGTATTTTCAAGTAAACCAAAATATTGCATTAAAATCTCATGAGCAGTACCAGTACATGTTCTATGTATGTAAGCCTGATAGTCGTTACGTAATCGTGCAACTAGCAAGCAAGAACGTACAAATACAACACTGTGTCGTCTGTTCACTATAACAATGCATTCGTAATTTCTGTTTAAATAAGTTCTCATGGTTCTTGGCTGGATATTTAACTTCAAACATTGTTGCATGGTAACAGTTTCTAAAGCATACTAGTAACGTCAAGTGAAACGTTTTATGGCAAAGACAAAGTTAAAAGGCAGATTATCTGTCAATAAATGGTTTTACATGAGAAATGTGGTGTAAACCTTTACTCTTCCTAGTACGCAGAATTTCAACTTGAATGCAATTATCATGCGGTATTCGTCCGTAAAGAATACTGGAATTTTGCTCAAGGTTAGCGTCAATGTTATTTTTCTCTGAGCCAGCCGGCGCACGCGGCTGCCTGCGGTGTGAGTCATTGTCTGTTTCTTTGTTGGCGCGCGTCGTTACTGGGATTAGGAGGCCTAACTTCCACAAATTCGCCTTGCCGAGAGGGCCCAGCTCTGTTAGAATCCCGCCAGTTCTGATGAAATTCACGTCTGTCGTTTTGTCGGTAGTTTACATAGTTTCTTGTTTGTCGGTCATGTGGTGGAGAATTTCTCCCTGAATCGTAACTCTGCGCCGAACTGTTGCGTCTGAAGTTATTCTGCCTCCCTTGATAATACTTGTTTTGGTTCCCATATTGTCTGTTTCTCTGATTGTCTCTGTGATAGTCATTACCACAGAGAGGTGATCTTTCCCTGTAATTATTACTACTCTGCCAACGGTTGTCATACGGGTGGTGTCTGTTTTGGTCACGATTTGTGTTGTGAGAATAGCCTTGTCGTGTCAAGTTATTACTTCTTTCATCGCGGAATTGCGACGGATGTGACCTGTAATTGTTGTGTTCCTGGTTTCGCGTTCCGCGATTGTCAGTGTCAATTTCTAATTCTTGTAAAAGTCCCTGAAATGCTTCAATGTCGTCTTTGCAACGCCCTGCCAAAATAATATGTCGTAAATGTTCAGGTAATTTGATTAAGCAAATGCGGATGAGTTCTGAGGGGCTGTATGGGTTTGACAGGTACTGATTCTTGTGCAACATGTCTTCAAAATATTTCACAAGACTGGAGAATTCAGATTGTTCGAAATGTTTCATCATTATGATGCCATGTTTTACGCGGTCTTGTGTGGCTTGAGACCAATATGCTGAGAGGAAGGCATGGTAAAATTCTCCTTCACTGTGGCAATCGTGAATTACCGATCGCATTCTTACAGCTGGTTCATTCTCCAAGTAGCCACACATAAATTCTAATCTGTGCTCCAATGACCAGTTGGGAGGAAAACAATGAGAGAATTGATGGAGCCATGCTTGTGGATGAATGTCGTTGCCAGAATTCTTAAATGTTTTGAATTTACGTGTAGTAATGAACAGCTTATAGTCAAAATCATCATGTCGTCGAGTCGCATATCGGTCATTGTTAGGTCGTGTCGGCCGTTCCATCTCAAAATTCGGTGCACATTGCCAATTTCTTTCATAACTTCCGAAATGCCCTGTGTTATTATTTTGTGGCTGTTCCGTATTTCTGTGTCCCTCTTCCCGTATTCGGGCGCCAGTATCCTCTGAAATACGTAATTCTTGTATTAACTGTGTCAGCTGATCTTGTACTTCCCGGATTTCTCTTTGGTGTTGCGTATTAATCTGATTCTGATTTTGTTTGAATTTCCTAATTTGTTCGCACTCTTCAGTGTCAGTGAAGGCTACAGGTCTTGTGTCATTCAGATCATCATCTACCTTTGTAGATAAGTTAGTGACCTGATCCGAAAGTTCGGCTACTTTCTCCGATAGTGAACACATTTCCTCATTGTGTTTTTCTGAACCAAGTTTCAGAATGTCCATTTGTGTTGAAATCGAATCTACCGTGTCCTTTAAGTTTTCCTGAGTTATTGCAAGTTGCGTAACCGAATCGGTAGATGCAACTGAGTCAATTTTAGCTTGCAAGGTGTTGTGATTTTCATGAAAAATAGTTTGCAGTTCTTTTATGGCTGCTTCATGATTCTGTAATGCATTTTCATGCCGCGAAAAAATAGGTTGGAAATGCTCACAAATTTGTGATTTTACGTCATTACAGACTTTTTGACATTTCGATTCAATGTTATGTAACTCACTAGTTAAATCTTCACGTGTTTGTTCAAGTGTGGTGTCTAACTTTTGAAGATTTTGTTCCATTGTGTCTAACTTTTTGAGATTTTGTTCCACTGTGTCTAACTGTTGCTGTGTTTGTCTCTGATGTTGTTCCATTGTGTCTAACTTTTCAAGCTTTTGCTGTGTTTGTCTCTGATTTTGTTCAAGTGTTGTGTCTAACTTTTGTAGCTTTTGTCCCATTTGTTGCATTAACTGTAATAACAATGCACTGGTGTCTGAAACATGTTCCTCAGTGCTTTTCGGCAGTGAATTTGCACCGGCAACATTGACATTTTGACATGCAGAAAATGTGTCTTGACTTATTTAAGAAAACGGCGAGAACCCAAAACCTGAGTCTACAGTATTCGCAAAATTGTGTCCTGTCATTCCCGATTCCTGAGGCAAGCTGTTGCCGACCGATCGATCGATAATGCGTCCCTCTTCACTAATTGTTTCACTGTCCACGCCATTGTTTGCCGCCTGCTCCATTTCCCTATGAACAGTTACCAAATTACTACTTTGAACATCAGTTAATTCATTACTCGGTGGCGCTAACACACTGCTTTCATTTTCACTGTCATTTCTCAGTTTACTTTGGAGCCTAGTATTACGTTTTTCACACGCCATAATTGTCACAGTATTTCACACGACAACACAGAAAAACACAATTTGAAGATCAAAAATAAGAGAACACATTAACATAGCACTGAAAATAATATTTAGTTAATTGCAAGCGCAGCTGCGAAAAACTTGCTGCAAATCTACATGCATGCCACAACTGTTTTACTGTACAACAATGAAAAACTACAACTACAAAGGAAATTCTCTCTATAATTACGCGCTAGCAATAAACAAAATCTACACTAATTACACAAACTACAAGAAAAAATCAGAAGATTCCAGTGAGGTATCCTAGGCTAAGGGTCGACATATGAAACGTCCCCTTTAAACAATTATACAGGACTGTGCTTAACCTGACACACAATATTTTGTTAGCGCAACGCAATCTGACTTTCAAAATTCCCTACAAAATAATGGCCCTGACTAACATTAAACTATACCTTTCACAAATCACTAAATCACTTACCTCACAAAAACCTTCGCTGCTCAAGCTACTGCAATACAGCGAGCGCCACTACTGCCAGCTAAATAAAAGATTCAAACTACTAAAGGCACTAACTACTGATAGGGATAGTTAGCAAATGAAAGATATTAATAGGAACAAACAATGTATTTACCTTAATATCATCACATGTCATAATATATATATCAGTTCATGACAAATTATAAATCTCCGCCATCTCTCTCCCCACATCCACCACTGCTGGCGGCTCACCTCCAACTGCGCAACGCTACGCGCTGTTCACATCCAGCTGCCGCTGCCCAACACTACAATGGCAGACAACAATGCAAACTAGCCACAGACTGCACACAGCACAGCCAGTGATTTTCATATTGAGCGCTACGTAACGTTGCCAATAAGAAAACATAAACAGCCTACTTGCATAGAGAAAACATAAACAGCCTACTTACATAGAGAAAACATAAACAGCCTACTTACATAGAGAAAACATAAACAGCCTACTTACAATTTAAATAGAAGTTATGTGCTTTTTTTGTCTTGTGTGTGCAATTTCTAAATGGATTTTGGACATATCGACTTTCATTTTAATAGTTTTTGATGTACATACTGGCCTGTTATTTGCAGCTTCACTTTGTACACTTGTATCACATATTTGCACACATTCTCCTCCAGTTTTCTTTCTCCGCCTCCTGTTCTCCATCGTTATTCTCAGCCATGCCCAACTGCTTGCCTACCGACTGGACAGTATCAGATATCACACACACACACACACACACACACACACACACACAACACACTGTTCATGCTGGACAGACGAGCTGTCAGGCGTTACCAAACTTTTTCACCCACACTTTCGTCCCTATCGAACAGCGAGTCAGTATTGTGCTGACATCCACTATTGTGCTAATTTAAAAGTTTCGGGTCTGTTGGTCCTCGAGAAGTTAGCTTCGAATCAGTTGCAAAATTTTGATCTGAACAAATAGACAGACAAGAAAAGGACCTACTAAAAGTGTGTTACAGTGGTCTATATTATTCACTTTGGAATACAGTAGGGCGCTTCCTGGAGCCATCAGTCAGTCAGAAGGAGCAACTTAGTCGATCAGGGACAAACAGAGCCCAGAAAACTGAGGGAGAGGCAGGAAAAGGAATATACGTCTTGATGACATGAGAGAGCGAGAACGTCTCTCGACTGACGCTCAAGGTGAATCCCCTCCCACACACACACACAGAAAGCGCTTGATTCCATCCCCTTATTACACACTTGGATGTGGTACAGCATCCCTAACTAGAATAAAGAGCCCTTCCGCAGAGGTGATGTTTGCACCTGGCACGTAGACCACGAAAAAGAGTAGACTAACGACGCGATAGCTGTGAATTGAAGCGAGAAGAAACGTTTTCAAATTAACGTTAAAATAGCCCCGGTACCAGCAGACTGGTGATGGCTTACGCAATACGCAACACTCGCGCGACCCGTCCTAACATGGAGTTGAGGTGTTTGGGACTCGTATCAGTTATGGGGAACAGGGAATATCGAACGTTTACAAACACAGGCAACGTGAATACTGACAATTTTGTTAGATCAACACAAGCGTCAGTGATACGCCGGAAAACATGATTTGGCACACTCTTGGAGGTAGAGGCCAGCGACCCCGCGAAAACCTATACACAAATTTTCAAGAAGCAGTGTTGTAAGTAGGCTGTTTATGTTTTCTCTATGTAAGTAGGCTGTTTATGTTTTCTCTATGTAAGTAGGCTGTTTATGTTTTCTCTATGTAAGTAGGCTGTTTATGTTTTCTTATTGGCAACGTTACGTAGCGCTCAATATGAAAATCACTGGCTGTGCTGTGTGCAGTCTGTGGCTAGTTTGCATTGTTGTCTGCCATTGTAGTGTTGGGCAGCGGCAGCTGGATGTGAACAGCGCGTAGCGTTGCGCAGTTGGAGGTGAGCCGCCAGCAGTGGTGGATGTGGGGAGAGAGATGGCGGAGTTTTGTAATTTGTCATGAACTGATATATATATTATGACTTGTGATGATATTAAGGTAAATACATTGTTTGTTCTCTATTAATATCTTTCATTTGCTAACTATCCCTATCAGTAGTTAGTGCCTTCCATAGTTTGAATCTTTTATTTAGCTGGCAGTAGTGGCGCTTGCTGTATTGCAGTAGCTTGAGCAGCGAAGATTTTTGTGAGGTAAGTGATTTGTGAAAGGTATAGTTTAATGTTAGTCAGGGCCATTCTTTTGTAGGGAATTTTGAAAGTCAGATTGCGTTGCGCTAAATATATTGTATGTCAGTTTAAGGACAGTCGTGTAAGAATTGTTCAAAGGGGACGTTTCATATGTCGACCCGTAGCCTAGGATACCTCACTGGAATCTTCTGATTTTTTCTTGTAGTTTGTGTATTTAGTGTAGCTTTTGTTTATTGCTAGCGCGTAATTATAGAGAGAATTTCCTTGGTAGTTGTAGTTTTTCATTGTTGTACTGTAAAACAGTTGTGGCATGCATGTAGATTTGCACCAAGTATTTCGCAGCTGCGCTGGTAATTAACTAGATATTATTTTCAGTGCTATGTTAATGTATTCCCCTATCTTTGCTCTTCAAATTGTGCTTTTCTGTGTTATCGTATGAAATATTGTGACAATAATGGCGTGTGAAAAACGTAACACTCGGCTCCAAAGTAAACTGAGAAATGACAGTGAAGACGAAAGCAGTGTGTTGGCCCCACCATGTAGTGAATTAACTAATATTCAAAGTAGTAATTTGGTAACTGTGCATAGGGAAATGGAGCGGGCGTCAAACAATGGCGTAGGCAGTGAAACAGGTAGTGAACAGGGAAGCATTATCGATCGATCGGACGGCAACAGCTCGCCTCAGGAATCCGAAATTATAGGACACAATTTTGCAAACACTGTAGATTCAGGTTTTGCGTCCTCACCGTTTTCTCAAATGAGTCAAGACACGTTTTCCGCTTGTCAAAATGTGAATGTTGCCGGTGCAAATTCACTGCCGAAAAGCACTGAGGAACATGTTTCAGACACCAGTGCATTGTTATTACAATTAATGCAACAAATGGCAATGGAACAACACCAGAGACAAACACAGCAACAGTTAGACACAGTGGAACAAAATCTCAAAAAGTTAGACACAATGGAACAAAATCAGAGACAAACACAGCAAAAGCTTCAAAAGTTAGACACAATGGAACAAAATCTTAAAAAGTTAGACTCATTGGAGCAAACTCTTGAACGAACACGTGAGGATTTAACTGCTGAGTTACATCACATTGAATCGAAATGTCAAAAAGTCTGTAATGACGTAAAAACACAAATTTGTGAGCATTTCCAACCTATTTTTTCGCGTCATGAAAATGCACTACAGAATCACGAAGCAGCCATAAAAGAACTGCAAACTATTGTTCATGAAAATCATGAGACCTTGCAAGCAAAATTTGACTCAGTTGCATCTACCGATACGGTTATGCAACTTGCAAAAACTCAGGAAAACTTAAAGGTCACAGTAGACACGATTGCAACACAAATGGACACTCTGAAACTTGGTTCAGAAAAACATAGAGAGGAAATGATTTCACTATCGGATAAAGTAGCCGAACTTTCAGATCAGTTCACTAACTTATCTACAAAGGTAGTTGATGATCTGAATGACACAACACCTGTAGCCTTCATGGACACTGAAGAGTATGAACAAATTAGAAAATTCAAACAAAATCAAAATCAAATCAATACACAGTACAAAAGAGAAATCCGGGAAGTGCAAGATCAGTTGGCACAAGTAGTACAAGAATTACGTATTTCAGAGGACACTCGCGCCCCAATACGGGAAGAGGGCATACAAATACGGAACACCCACAAAATAATAACACAGGGCATTTCGGTAATTATGAAAGAAATTGGCAAGGTACACCGAATTTTGAGATGGAACCGCCGACACGACGTAACAATGACCGATATGCGACTTGCCGACATGATGATTTTGACTATAAGCTGTTCATTACTACACGTAAATTCAAAACATTTAAGAATTCTGGCAACGACATTCATCCACAAGCATGGCTCCATCAATTCTCTCATTGTTTTCCTCCCAACTGGTCGTTAGAACACAGATTAGAATTCATGTGTGGCTATTTAGAGAATGAACCAGCTGTAAGAATGCGATCGGTCATTCACGATTGCCACAGTGAAGGAGAATTTTACCATGCCTTCCTCTCAGCATATTGGTCTCAAGCTACACAAGACCGTGTAAAACATAACATCATAATGATGAAACACTTCGAACAATCTGAATTTTCCAGTCTTGTGAAATATTTTGAAGACATGTTGCACAAGAATCAATACCTGTCAAACCCATACAGCCCCTCAGAACTCATCCGCATTTGCTTAATCAAACTGCCTAAACATTTACGACATATTATTTTAACAGGACGTTGCAAAGACGACATTGAAGCTTTTCAGGGACTGTTACAAGAATTAGAAATTGACACAGACAGTCGCGGGATGCGAAAACAGGAAAACAATCACTACAGGTCACATCCGTCACAATTCCGTGACGACAGAAACGATAACTGGACGCGACAAGGCTATTCTCACCACACAAATCGTGACCAAAATAGACACCACCCGTATGACAACCGTTGGCAGAGTAGTAATAATTACAGGGAAAGATCACCTCTCCGTGATAATGACTATCACAGAGACAATCAGAGAAACAGACAATATGGGAACCAAAATAAATATTATCAGGGGAGACAGAATAACTTTAGACGCAACGGTCCAGCGCGCAGTTTCGATTCAGGGAGAAATTCTCCACCACGTGACCGACAAGAAAGAAACTATGGCATCTACCGACATGACGACAGACGATATGATCGTAACGATAGACCTGAACTGCATCAGAACTGGCGGGATTCAAACAGAGCAGGGCCCTCTCGTCACGGTGAATTTGTAGAAGTTAGGTCTCCAAATCCCAATAACGGCGCGCGCCAACAAAGAGACAGACAATGACTCGCACAGCAGGCAGCCGCGTGCGCCCGCTGGCTCCGAGAAAAATAACATAAGACGCTACCCTTGAGAAAAATTTTAGCATTCTTTACCGATGTATACAACATGATAATTGCTTTGAAGTTGAAACTCTGCGTACTAGGAAGAGTAAAGGTTTACACCACATTTCTCATGTAAAACCATTTATTGACAGATAATCTGCCTTTTAACTTTGTCTTTGCCATAAAACGTTTCACTTCACGTTACTAGTATGCTTTAGAAACTGTTACCATGCAACAATGTTTGAAGTTAAATATCCAATCAAGAACCAAGAGAACTTATTTAAACAGAAATGACGAATGCATTGTTATAGTAAACAGACGTCACAGTGTTATTGTGTGTGTACATTCTTGCTTGTTTGTTGCACGATTACGTAACGACTATAAGGCTCACATACTTAGAACATTTACCAGTACTGCTAATGAGATTTTAATGCAACATTTTGGTTTATTTGAAAATACATTCTGAATTTAAAGTGCTTTCTGAGAGATACCAGATGACACAGAGGTTAGTTTATGTGACAGCTACACGATTTTTATCACGGCGCTACTAATGAGTGACAATTTACAATGTTGCTTTTGTGGTGTATCTGTTTTATATCTGCACAGTTTTCTGAATTCTTCTGGAAAGAAAAACATGTTTTAGTAGTAACTTTTGTGGTATAGCAACAATGAGACACCCTTTTTCGTGGCACAACATTACGTTACTGTACAGTACTTTCTTCATCACGCCAATAAGCATAATAACTACGATATCTATACGCAAAGCATTTCACTTTTGTTTATCATGAGGTAAGTACATTGGCTTCTGCAGAACTTAGCTTTTGGAGGAAAATAACTACGACACTTCCACAGAGATTATCTTACAACAAGATGCACATTTAGCGCTACAGGACACGCATTTCAGTGATCAATTTTATACTTAAAACATTTATTTTTAAAGATTTTTGAATTACAAAAAAAGTTTTCCGTGGAATATTTCATTCCATTGGTGTAATCTGTAACACCTGAGGGTATAATTACATTAATCCTCAGGGGGGTACACGCTTACTTTGTGTACCATGTGTGTGGCAACCACAAGGAACCCTAGCTAATATGGTATTTGCTTATATAACTTTACACATCGGTACCATATTTCTCTAACACACAAATTACACAGCTATCTGATCATGTAACTGAGAGATAAACTTTTTTTATTACATCAGTGACACATGTTTACGCAATTACACAGTTGGGTAACTTCACACTTATGAAACTGTATTTTGTCTGTACTTTGTAAACTGGTCATATTTTTTCGGTCACATTGTGATGCTATGAGAGCTTTGAATGATGTATTTGGTATGAGATCATGATTTTTAAAGTACGTTTGAGGCAGCTGACACTTTTGACATGAGCAGAGAATTTTTTTAGGCTTAGAAATTATGGAGGAAGTTACGACGATTTTGAGATTTGACTGAAGTGTTATGATATTATTATTACGACGACGATGTGTACTATGCTGTTGAGGTATGTTTATGATAAATAAGCTGATGCTATATGAGGAATCTGATTATGCTATGTAGCTATTATGATGAAATATTGAAGACGTGTTGATGAATATGAATATGTATATGTGTAATAAGGTAAGGAATAAGGAGTAGGGGTTAGGGACTCTGATTTATGAAAAGGTTGTTGGGAACCAAGAATCGTACTTTAAGAGTTATGAAATGTGTGTGTATATGCATGAATGTATTACAATGCAGACGAAAATTTTTTGGACACTGTTATATCAATAGCATTTTGTTTCTACAGATTTGCAACGCTAATTCTTGACCTGTGAAATATTTCTATGTGAGACTGTCACTGTAGCGGAAACTGCTGTCATAAATATTTCCGTACGAAAGTTAAGTGACCACCTGCACGTAATGCGTTGTGGCGCCCAGCTGGGCCAGCCGCCCGGAGAAAAAGCCATTAGGTAGAAAAAAAAAAAAAAAAGAGGCCATTAACCTCGCTTCTGACATTCCTTTGTAGAAAGCATCGCAAAAACGACACGGTCGAACTTGAAAACATATGATTACACTAGCTCTTAATTTACGATATTTACTGAAATGCCTACTAAAATGACAAGAAATATTTTTACATCTGCACACCTGATTATGACAAGCGTCTTTCTATGAGCGTTGAGAGAATTTCTACTAACTTATGAAATGTCACATGACTACTGAATGATATTTTTATGCTTTGCTTTTCATAGTTGCTTATTTCATTTGACATCTAATTTCCAGCTGTGTTGCAGCATTGCTTATATAAAATGAAATGCATTTGCTAATGTGAACACTTTCTGTCAACAGATCTATTAAATAATTATTTTATGATCCACATTCTTTAAAAAAGGAGCACTTGGAAAGGAAAGAACAATAAGAAGGAACTAATAACAGTAACACATAATTTTCTTTTCAAGTACATGGTAATATTTCTTTTACAATAAGTTGTTGTGGTGCACCACTTTAATTACTTAGACATTAAGATGTGATTATAGATTTGCCTTATCTGCATTGTTATCTTTAGTGTACTATTTTTTCTGCTTGCGATATGTCATGTTTAGGTATAAGTTGCTGCTGTTTGCCAGGCATAGTGTTATTGAATTTGACTTTTGCTCATTTATGCTGCTAGCTTTGCCAATTTACATTTTTTGCATTGCTGTTTGTGTTGATTTGTTATGTGATGCTGCATTGCCTTGTCCCTTAGTTTAGCATCTGAGCTCAGTAGATTTAAGTTAGCTTAAGAGGGGGTAGACTATAGAAGAGAATGAGTTGCGATGAATGGGAAGAAATGCATTGAGAAAACAGGTTTAGGTAGGATTTTCTTGGAAATAAATGATGAGGTAAGATAATGGAAAATAAAAATGAGGTAAGAAATGTGTGAACATATAAACACAGAAAGCATGCTTAGATAGAATTTTTTTGGTGGAAACAAAGGATGAAATAAGAGGAAAGATATATGAAGTTTTGGGTTGGACTGCAGTACCAAATGTTACACTGAAAACGAACCCTGTCCTTTCCTTTTGTGTTATCCCAGTACGTGTTTGTGTACCCTTGTGTATTTGTTTTCTTCCTGTCTCTGTGCAGTTTCATAGAATTTTTTTCTCTTTTAGTATTAAGCTACATTCACTATGATGAGGAATACTGTTATCCTCAAATATAATTGGCATTAATAATATGTTATTTACTTTGTGAAGATGTTAGACATTATTCATTCTGTTTAAATGCTCATGTGTGAAGTTGATGTTTCAATAATTATTCTGATCTATGTATGTACTCATGTCATTATTCCTGTAACACTGACATATATGTCTATTTCTATTCTTTTGTAAAGCCCCTATTACTACAAATGTTATCTATATTATTATGTTTTTAATGATATGTTTTGTACCTTTGTTATTGTGTTCTTATGTTATAAAATTGTAATTGTCACCAGTTCATGATATTATTAACTTGTTAGTTACATTTCACTGCACACGTTTCTGTTGATCATAGTATATGGACAATATGTGAGAAGTAGGGACTGTTCGTGTTTGCACGTGTGTTAATAATTCTGCAAGGGACTGGATAACAGCATTGCTGGTTCTAAGGACAATTCCAGAAATTTTGTGAGTGCACAAGTGGTGGTTTATGGACTTGCTACATTATCCGCAAGACTCTTCAGTGGTGATTGTGCACCTGCACAGTCACAACAGATGGCTGCTGGCCATCTCTTCAAGGACTACAGTGGGTCTACATCTTTGATGATCCATCAATATCATTATTTCTACAAGGACTGCAGTGGGTCTGCACCTCTGGTGGCCCACCAATATCATACTCTCTACCAGGACTACAGTGGGTCTACCCTGTGTTGACCTACCTACCAATATTCATCAAAACTTCGACTGACTCTGCAGTGGGTTTGCTCTGTTGTGACCCATTACTTGTCTGCATGTCAAGAGTCAGCACTGTCTTTTCGTTGGAAGGACAACACTACTTCTTCAAGACTGCATGGAAATCCACTACTTCTGTGTGCATTTTCTTTTACTGCTCAGACTTTGAGAAAAACTCTGCATTTTTACTGTGATGAACAATGTGGACTGTCTTTATGGACTGTGAGAAAATTTTAGCTTTTGACCAACATTGTATCAATAAGTGTGTGGATTTTATATCTTTGTTACTGTAATTGTGAAAAATTTTTGTCAAATCTGTATTGGCCAGTGCCCAACACCATTTGTAAAAATTTTTGTGGGGAGCATGGGGGCTATGTAAGTAGGCTGTTTATGTTTTCTCTATGTAAGTAGGCTGTTTATGTTTTCTCTATGTAAGTAGGCTGTTTATGTTTTCTCTATGTAAGTAGGCTGTTTATGTTTTCTTATTGGCAACGTTACGTAGCGCTCAATATGAAAATCACTGGCTGTGCTGTGTGCAGTCTGTGGCTAGTTTGCATTGTTGTCTGCCATTGTAGTGTTGGGCAGCGGCAGCTGGATGTGAACAGCGCGTAGCGTTGCGCAGTTGGAGGTGAGCCGCCAGCAGTGGTGGATGTGGGGAGAGAGATGGCGGAGTTTTGTAATTTGTCATGAACTGATATATATATTATGACTTGTGATGATATTAAGGTAAATACATTGTTTGTTCTCTATTAATATCTTTCATTTGCTAACTATCCCTATCAGTAGTTAGTGCCTTCCATAGTTTGAATCTTTTATTTAGCTGGCAGTAGTGGCGCTTGCTGTATTGCAGTAGCTTGAGCAGCGAAGATTTTTGTGAGGTAAGTGATTTGTGAAAGGTATAGTTTAATGTTAGTCAGGGCCATTCTTTTGTAGGGAATTTTGAAAGTCAGATTGCGTTGCGCTAAAAATATTGTATGTCAGTTTAAGGACAGTCGTGTAAGAATTGTTCAAAGGGGACGTTTCAGTGTTAAGTGAGGAACCTAGGAATACACTTTACCTATCTCTCCCATAAGAACAGCGAAGGCGTCTTTAGACTAACTGTAGGGCACTCACAGGAATCTAAGCAGCCACTCTTCACGCACTCCCATACCCGACGAACACTGGTGTGTGCTAGAATGTAAAGTACCCTCTACCATGCACTCCACAGTAGCTGACAAAGTGCAGGCACCATTATGGATGTAGACAGCTTCCCTTTACTTCAAACTTCAAAGTTTGTCGTAAATTCGATAATGATATTATCGGTCATTGAATTCTTCCGCTTCTCTTTGCTTCAACCCAATCGTCCATTTAAATTTTCTTTCTTTGCATTTTATGACCGTAAAAT
Source organism: Schistocerca serialis cubense (assembly GCF_023864345.2). Lineage (NCBI taxonomy): Eukaryota > Metazoa > Arthropoda > Insecta > Orthoptera > Acrididae > Schistocerca > Schistocerca serialis. The sequence continues at coordinate 540,834,613 of NC_064644.1, read as the reverse complement.
GCCCATATAAATTCAATTTTTCCGTGTGGAATCATGTAGCTTTATGCAGTGCATTAATGATATCTCTATGAGTTTTATTTTTGCTTCAGATACTACTTTTATTAAATTCTTTTGTCTGTGGAATGTATTTCACACACCAGTTTACATCTTAACCTTTATCGTTTGGTACGTTACCTGTGGCTCTCTCCTGCTCTCTCTGTCTAAGAAATTCACAGTTCGGATTATGAACACAGATGCTGTATTTCATCGTGTAGCATATTATCATTGTAGTGACAATATTATATAGATACCATCTGCACGAAGCAATTTTCATTTTCCTCCCTTCTCTCATTTAACCAACTAATATTATGTGCGTTTACCGATAGTACGAAATCGTGGTCCACAGCACAGCAAATAATCAGTGTTCTCGTCTAATTGTCACCTTACAATTTTATAAGTCAAATTCATCATAATAACTCCAATTATGACAATAACATAGTGTACTACGAAAGAATATTTTGTAATCTCACCACTATGAAGGGCTGGTAAATAATGAAACGTATCCGAAGCAGGATTTAACATATTTCCTTTTTCTCTATGTCCCTTAGAAATTGTGGGCAACTGTTAGAATGGTTTCTGTTGTGTCGGTATCTGGGCCGACACCGTGAAGTTGAGATGGCTGAAAAGGCAAGCTACACTAACGCTGTAGCCGATAGGGCACGCAAGGTGGACGCAGATGGGCGTGAAGTCTGGAACATGAGAACTTATAAATGAATAAGAAGAAAAGTATGTAGATGCTTATTACTTATCTTTTTATTAGTCCTTGGAATACATCTCTCTTGAATACTCGTAAGCTATAGGCACTGATACAAATGGCGCCTTGCTAGTTCGTAGCCATTAACTTAGCTGATGGCTATTCTGTCTCTCGGCTATTGAGAGAGAAAGGCTTCGTACATCTGGTCGGTAGCTAGGTCCTCATACAACTGGGCGGTAGCTAGGTTCTCGTACAACTGGGCGGTAGCTAGGTTCCCGTACAACTGGGCGGTAGCTAGGTTCCCGTACAACTGGGGCGAGTCCACTCTCGTATCACGAGACCTGCCTTGGTGGTGGCGCTAGGTCTGCGATCACAGTGGCGACACGCGGGTCCGACATGTACTACATGGACCGCGGCCGATTTAAGCTACCACCTAGCAAGTGTGGTGTCTGGCGGTGACACCACATTCCTCCCCCGCAAATCGGCGAATGGTCGTGAGATAAGGCTTCCGCCCGCCGTGGGGAGGACCACATGTTGACGTATGCGATGAGGTGGGGAGCCTAACAACAGGCGAGGCTGTGCCACCCGCACCCAGCCATTCGGTCCGAGGGGAGCTAGGAAACGCCTGAAAAACTAGTCCAGGGTGCACGTCAACATGCGGTGTATGCGCCCGTAAAGAGACAGGAGGGACCAAAGGATCAACCTCCATTGCGTCGGGGTAGCCGACGCGCGATGACGTCATGTGGTCCGGAGCGGGCGGGAGTTCCATGGCGGAGGACAGCTGGTCACGGGAAGCCATCGGCGGCGCGTGACCCTGGGAGGCGCTTGGCGGCTGCAACGAAGCGTCGAATGCGGGCGGCGCCGGCGGGAGAACAAGCGGCGGCGGCGGCGGCTGCTGCTGCTGCGGCGGCGGCGGCGCGTCGCCATGGGGCAAAATGGAAGGCATCGTCGGTAACACCTGGGGATGAGGCGAGCCAGTAGATGGGTCCCCAGGGCGCTGACCGGACGGCACCGTCGCTGAAAGCAGACGGGGAGCGGCAGAACCCGAGCGACGACAGAGGCGCAGCTGATTGAGATGCCGACGCACCTCACCAGAGGCCCCCAAAACCAAATACATCGCGCGGCCGAGGCAGCGAAGAATGCGCCCTGTGAGCCAACGCCGTGAACCTCGATAGTTGCGATAAAATACAACGTCGCCTGGAGCAAAAGCAGGAGTCTGCCGCTGCACAGGAACCTGATGCGGCGGATGCAGCAACGACATCAAGGTGCGATGAGGACGACCGTGGAGCAACTCAGCCGGCGAGCGACCATCGCGGGGCTGAGAGCGATACGAAGACAAAAAGAGCAACAATGCGTCCTCCCGAGAATGCGACTCTTTCAATTTCAACATCTGTGACTGGAAAGTCCGGACCAATCGTTCAGCGGCACCGTTGGACTGAGGCGAAAACGGCGCGGATGTCAGATGTTGAATACCATTGGCCTGGCAGAATGACTGAAATTCTGCGGACATGAATTGTGGGCCATTGTCGGAAACAATAGTCTGCGGAAGACCTTCAATGCAAAAGATAGCAGACAACGCTTGGATGGTGGCGGAGGACGTCGTGGAAGACATCCGGACAACAAAAGGAAAATTACTGAAGGCATCGACCAGAACCAACCATCGAGCATTCCAGAATGGACCAGCAAAATCGAGGTGCAAGCGTTGCCAAGGGGAAGTGGCTTTTGGCCATGCAAAGACTTTCCGCGGCGGTGCGGACTGTTGTTCGACACACGCCGGGCACGAAGAACACATATTCGTAATCGCAGCATCGATTCCGAACCAAGTACAGTGCTGACGAGCAAGTTGTTTCGTTCGCACTATACCCCAATGTCCTTGGTGAAGAAGCCGTAAAACAGAGGACTGTAACGAACGTGGGACCACGACTCTGGACTGATCATTATCAGAACGCAACAACAAAACACCACGTCGAACAAAAAGTCTCTCCTTGTGAGCAAAAAATCGGCGAACCAACGGATCCTCGATCCGAGATTTTGACAAAGGCCATTGCGTAGCAACAAAACGTAAAACAGTAGCAAGGACAGGGTCAGCAGCTGTGGCTGTAGCGACACGACGAAAATCAATCGGAAACGATTCGACCACTTCATCGGTTTCCGAATCAATGAACATGCAAGCAAGTTCGGAAGAATCGAATGCTTTATCCTCAGCAACAGGCAAACGGGACAACGCATCGGCGTTTCCGTGCTTAGCAGTGGACCGATACAAGATATCGTAGCGGTACTGCGAGAGGAAAATAGACCAGCGAATGAATTTCTGCGCTGTACGTGGAGGTACAGGCTTGGTCGGATGAAAAAGCGATGTCAAAGGTTTGTGGTCTGTGATGATGGTAAAGTGACGACCATACAAGAAATCATGGAACTTAGTAACACCAAACACGAGAGCCAAAGCTTCTTTCTCTATCTGTGAATAATTTCTTTGCGCAGACGAGAGCAATTTGGACGCAAAGGCAATAGGGCGATCATACGAGCCAACTTTGTGCGCAAGCACAGCACCGATCCCGAAATGCGATGCATCGACCATCAACAAAAGGGGTTTCTGGGGATCGAATGGCGTAAGGCAAGTATTAGAAAGCAACGCCGATTTCAACTGGCGAAAGGCGCGTTCGCATTCCGTCGTCCAGAGAAACGGAACACCCGTACGGCGTAAGCGATGAAGCGGAGCTGAAATAGAAGAGGCATTGCGCAGAAAGCGATGATAATAATTAATTTTACCCAACACACTCTGTAGCTGTTTCACATTTTGAGGGGAAGGCAATTCTTGTATGGCACGGAGGTGCTCTGGACTCGGATGTATGCCTTGGGCATTAATGACATGTCCCAGGTATGGTAAGTCACGAGCAAAAAACACACATTTGTCCTTCCTCAAGCGAAGACCATTTTGCCGCAAGACCTGAAATAATGTTCGTAAGTTCGCAAGATGATCTTCTTCTGTCTGTCCGGAGATCACTATATCGTCCAGATAGTTTGCTGCAGTAGGGACCGACGCACAAATAGTTTGTAAATATTGCTGAAACAAGGCAGGGGCGGATGCACACCCGAATGGCAGTCTTTTGAAGCGGTACAATCCAAGATGCGTGTTAACCACCAATACGCGCTGGGATTCGTCGTCCACCGGTATTTGCAAGTACGCATCGGCTAGGTCCAACTTTGAAAAATATTTTCCCGGGCACAGTTTAGCAAAAAGATCTTCCGGGCGAGGCAAGGAAAAGTAGCAGTCACTAGCTGTGGATTCACTGTGGCCTTGAAGTCCACGCAAAGTCTCAATTTTCCGGAAGGTTTTGGCAAAATTACTAAGGGTGAGGCCCAGAGAGAAGCTTGCACACGTTCAATTACACCCTGTGATTCGAGATCGTGTAACGTTCTTGCGACCTCATCACGCAATGCGTGGGGAACATTGCGCGCCCTGAAAAATTTCGGTTGCACGTTTACCTTCAGTTCTAAATGTGCTTCATAGTTTTTAGCGCAACCTAAGCCTGGTGCAAAAATGTCTGCAAATTCGTCACACAGCCGAGAAACACTGTCTGTAGGCACAGTCTGATTCACTGATAGGACCTGATTTACAATAGACATGTTAAACAACTGAAACAAGTCTAGCCCAAACAAGTTCACTGCAGAAGAAGAACGAAGAACGTAAAATGACACAAGTTTTGTTTGTCCCTTGTATGTTGCAAGAAGGCTGCACTGTCCTAACACAGGAATTGTCTGTCCGGAATATGTAGTTAGCTTAACATTTGCGGAACGCAACGGAGGGTTGCCCAGTTGTTTGTACGTGTCATGATTGAGCAATGAAACTGCAGCTCCGGTATCGAGCTGGAATGGTATCACTTTGCCTTCAAAGTCTAAGTCCACAAAAAGTTTATTGTCCTGCTGACGACAAGAGCGACTGTTTTGTGCAATTGGAAAAGACACTGGTACAGAATCACTTGCTAATTGACGTGATTTCCGGCGACGTCGACGCACAGTTTTTGTGGGACGATCACAGTTACTGTTAGAGAAAGTGTCACTGGACGAAGTGGAATTAACGACATGAATGTCCATAGGCGAAGGTCCACGAGCCTGAGTGTCCTTGGTTCGATTCCGGCGCGAAGCAAAGGGCCTGGAATGATTGTGATTGTCTGATCTGAGCTTTTTCTGGCAAACACTTTGAACATGTCCTTTCTTATTGCAGAAAAAGCAAATAGCTTGGCGTGACGGGCAATGTTCACGCGAATGTCTAGTAGCACACCGCGGGCATGATTTCACTGCATTTGTGGGCTGGCGCGGCACACCTGGCTTAGCACGCGGCGGTCGCTGTGTCGACGTGCGCAAGGCCCGGTTACCGGGCCGCGCAGCGCGTCCAGCGGGCCGGTTAATGTTACACACGGCTGGCGAAGTTTCAAAAGATTCCTGAGCACAGTCAAGTGTGTCCTGTCTATCCAATATGTCTATCACTTGTTGAAGGGAGGGATTAACTAGTTTCAAAATTTGCTCCCGTATGCGAACATCAGAAACGTTCTGTGCAATTGCATCACGCACCATTGTATCTGAATAAGAAAGACCACAGTCACATTCAAAGGCACAGTCCCTAGTAAGTCCTTGCAATGTTGCTACCCACTCCCTATTAGTTTGACCGGCCGTACGTTTTGTACGAAAGAACGTATACCGTTTTGCAACCACATTAACTGTTTCTTTGAAATAGGCATCTAATGCAGACAAAATTTCCTCGTAGGACAAAGTTGCTACGTCGCGTCGGGGAAACAATTTCACTATCACACGGTATGTGGACACACCGACACAAGAAAGCAAAAACGGCTGCCGCTCATTACCTTGAATTCTGTAGGCAGCGAGGTGAAAGTTGAACTGGCGAGACCACTCGTGCCAGGTCTCATCGGCTGCCACGTATGGTCGAAAGGGAGGTGCAACAGCGTGTAGTGGCAGCGGTAGCGAAGAAGCGGCGGCGGCCGCATCGGTTTGAATGGTACGTTGACCCTGGATGAGCTGTCCAAGGGCATCCAGTAACGCCTGCGTCTGCTGATTCTGCAAGCGATAAAATTCGGACAGTACATCTGGAGAATGTGGCGAAGCCATGACACAATTAAATGTAAGCAATCAGAAAACACTTTAAATCGTCGCCAATGTTGTAAACGAATTAATACAAACTCTTTTGCTCGTCGCCAATAAATGTTGTGTCGGTATCTGGGCCGACACCGTGAAGTTGAGATGGCTGAAAAGGCAAGCTACACTAACGCTGTAGCCGATAGGGCACGCAAGGTGGACGCAGACGGGCGTGAAGTCTGGAACATGAGAACTTATAAATGAATAAGAAGAAAAGTATGTAGATGCTTATTACTTATCTTTTTATTAGTCCTTGGAATACATCTCTCTTGAATACTCGTAAGCTATAGGCACTGATACAAATGGCGCCTTGCTAGTTCGTAGCCATTAACTTAGCTGATGGCTATTCTGTCTCTCGGCTATTGAGAGAGAAAGGCTTCGTACATCTGGTCGGTAGCTAGGTCCTCATACAACTGGGCGGTAGCTAGGTTCTCGTACAACTGGGCGGTAGCTAGGTTCCCGTACAACTGGGCGGTAGCTAGGTTCCCGTACAACTGGGGCGAGTCCACTCTCGTATCACGAGACCTGCCTTGGTGGTGGCGCTAGGTCTGCGATCACAGTGGCGACACGCGGGTCCGACATGTACTACATGGACCGCGGCCGATTTAAGCTACCACCTAGCAAGTGTGGTGTCTGGCGGTGACACCACAGTTTCTTCAATACATTAACGGATGACTGTTGCTCTCGTCTGCAGGTTTAGGCTTTTAAGTACATGGCACTTGTCTCCTGGGCGGCACTGAAATAGCAACGAAATGCTAGCAATCAGGCAGTCCTCGCGACCTCCTGGTAAAAATTACATCTCACATCAAACCATGAAGGAGTTGACAAAGAGCCTTTCTGAGGGCTACCTCTCTCGAAAGCTAGGACAATGTGTAAGAGCTTGCCTGTTGAATAATGAAGACATTAGTAGAGTGAAATGCCAAATGTTGGCTGGTATCTTAGTTGAAAATACATGCATGCAAGTTCGACGGGAACATTGTATTGTGCAACTTAATAACAGAGGTACTTCTTTTTCGTGTTTATTCGCCAACATCCGGCTCTCGATTAATAGTAGATACGTCCTACCTAGTCGGGAATTTACATAACGTACGATTGTAAGTTGTGACACATCGACGACGACACATGGAAGTTTTTTTTCCGGCCCTGATTCGTGCTAGGATGGGCGAAGCGATAAAGGCGACCGCTCTCATAAAGTTGGAGATACGGGTTCGAGTCCTAGTCCGGTACAAATTTTCGATTCCGATTACTTTTAGTTGCAAACTAGCAAACCAACTTAGCAAACGAAGCTCAGTTCAGTTCAAATAAATGAAATCTGCCTTTCATCTCTTGTAAAACTGGAGACATGGCAGATGATGCCGATCATTACTGAAGGCAATTTCAAATATTTGAGCGAAGAGTAGCACTGGAGTTGCTGTATCAAAGAATAAACTGAAAGGCGTTGCTTCTTGCAATGTGCTTGATGGACCTTGCGTATTTGTAAACTGTAATTTTTCTTTTAGTCTATATGATAATGATAATGTTACTTGCGGTACCGGTTGGTTTGCTGTTGCTGTTGTAAGTTTTGTGTTAGCAGAAGAGCCAATACAGTGTTACGAGTGGAAGCCGAAACGCACGCGTTTTAGCTCACGCAGGCTGGCGTGAGGAGGGAAGAACTATACTGACGTGAGGTCTGGAACATGACAAGGAATGAGAATTCAGAAAGCGGACGTAATTAGTTTGATACTTAACTTTAATCCATTAATGATGAACGTCGGTCTTGACGGTACATGATTCACGTTATTATCTGTTCAGAATAATTCTTGAAGACAGTTCTTATAGTAACAGAATAGGGCGCCTTGCTAGGTCGTAGCAAATGACGTAGCTGAAGGCTATGCTAAACTGTCGTCTCTGCAAATGAGAGCGCTGTAGGCAGTGAACCATCGCTAGCAAAGTCGGCTGTACAACTGGGGCGAGTGCTAGGGAGTCTCTCTAGACTAGACCTGCCGTGCAGCGGCGCTCGGTCTTCAATCACTGATAGTGGCGACACGCGGGTCCGACGTATACTAGCGGACCGCGGCCGATTTAAAGGCTACCACCTAGCAAGTGTGGTGTCTGGCGGTGACACCACAGCAAGGACAGGTAGTATTACTGCTACTGCTGCTGCTGGGTGATAGAATATAGATTCTCGTAATGTGATTGCTTATCGCACTTTCTATATAGGACACGTTGCTAATTATAGATGGACATGACTTGCCAATTGCTACCTATGAAAGTTATTACGGTTTGGCAACATATGTCATACATGATACAGAAACTGTGCACCACGTTCATGTTAGCTATGATGACAGTGTTCAGCGCTTCTCATAGAAGTAGGCGAAATGACTGTCATTCATTTTAGGTGCCTGCAGTCACCAATAGGCCTTCTGAAGGTCTTAATAATCACAATGACCCTACAACATATCTGGAGCAAATCAATAGCCACCATGAATTGCGGAAATACTGGTACAGTAACGAAAATGGAAACACTTTAGTGAATTGGGCCGAAGAGAACGGTATTATTTTTACCTTTAGCGCTAAGGGGCGGGGATTTTCAGACCTGATGGTTGGAATACGAATCACAAGACGAATATTTTCTTTTTCTCGTCTGATATCAAACGTCATCCGCATCTAGTATGAAGATTTCCCACACAGTAAGTGATGCCCACTTTTTCCTGAATTTATTAGTATCCCTTTAAGATGAGAGTTTCCCAGATGGAATTTTCGGAAGCCCGATTGCAACTATTTCTCATGAAATATGGATGATTATATAGGTTTGGTGCTCTGGTACCGCGCGCTGCGGAATTTGAATCCGCGCCAGACGTCATGGATGTCGAAGCACCGGCCACTCGCTCAGCCAGGTAGTCTAATCTCGCTTACGTCGGTTTACGCGTCGCTTTGCGCTAGACTGATTACTTCCTGGTTCGTGTACGAGTTTGTTTCCTTGTGACTCTGTTGTTCGGTCTTGTTGTTGTTCGTTCTCTCCTTCGTTGGTCGTGTCCGTCCTCTCCCGTTGTGTTGCTGTTCTCGGGCCGCTCCGCGCGTCCCGCCGCGCTTTCCGTCAGTGCTACCCCGTTACCGTCCTGGCCGCAGTTACAACAGATCCTGCCAGCAAATTCCAACTACAAGCGACTTGTAGCAACTGTAATTAGTGCAGCAAACCAGAGGGTTCCGTAAGGTATATATTCGTGGCTGGATAGAATAATGTGGAAAGCTATACAAAGAATACTGTGAAAGCAGTGATCATGAAATAGTAGACTGTTTGCTGAGAACATCAAACAGCCAGAGGAATAAGGTGCACTGAGACAGTTGAATGCCTTGACATCCGTACTTCAAGTATCAAGAAAACTAGCTGGTGGCACCCGACGAGGTCGCTCATATGATGTTAGTCACAACGAAGTTGCAACAAACATAGCAACCTATTCCAGAGCTCACCAGGTCTGAGCACGTACTCTTGCAACTACAGAAAAACTTGGAGACACTAAAAACAGAATATTTTATAGCATTCAGCACTGAATAACTACCGGCTGCCATAAAAGAAATGAAGGCAGGGGAAGGCCTGGGTTTGGATGAAATTCACGCAGAATTCATTTTACATTTTGACAAGACTGTGAAAAAGTGACCAGCATAGTTCTCCGCAAACATTCTGCAGACGGTCAACACACTATATGAAACGCACAGAGCACGCGTCATAACCTTTCTAAAACCAGGTAAACCAAACGACAAAGCGGGAAGGTATTGACCCACAGCTTTATTTGGTATGCTATATAACCTCTTGGAAAGAATGGTGTACATTAGAGTAAGTCACAAGATCACAGCTGCACTGATCAAGTCCATTCGTAACAACCTTCATAGAAGCTGCCTTCCAGAATCAAGGAAAGTCGTCACTCGTATTGATTGATGTCAAAGATGCACATGGTACTGTCTGGAGGCAGGGTGTCACACTGGTGTCTCGACAAGCAACCCCAAGCCCTAAAATTAGAGATGTCATCAATGAAGTGCTCTATAACCGGCGTTTCCAAGGTCTAATGATCAACAAGACTTGCGCCATTGGGTGGTGGGCTTTCGGAGTCTGCTAAATAGGTCAGGTGTCCACTACACACAGGAGGCGGCTCCACGGGTAGCAGAGGCTGTGTGGCATGGAGTGGACGTTATATTCTTAGGTGAGACAGTCTCGGGAAAGATCAAAAACGACTCCAATCTCAAAGGGTACAGGGAAAGAAACGACGAGAATCGACCGAGCAACAGTCGGTATTGTAAACTGTCGTAGCTATATTGGAAAATCACCAGAGCTACAAGCGCTGATAGAAAACACTATAGCTGAAATCGTTATAGGAACAGAGACGCAAACCGTGTTCAGAAAGGATAGATTAAATGAAGTAGGCGGTGGTGTGTTTATGTCTGTTGGTAGTAGTTTATCTTGTAGTGAAGTTGAAATAGATAATTCCGGTGAATTACTATGGGTAGAGGTTATACTCAACAGCCGTACAAAAATAATAATTGGCTCCTTCTACCGACCCCCCGACTCAGATGACGGTTCAAAGAAAACTAGAATCTCATTACAAATAAGTACCCCACTCATACAGTTATAATTGGTGGAGACTTCAATCCACCCTCGATATGTTGGCGAAAATGCACTTTCAAAGCTGGTGGTAAACAGAAAACATCTTCCGAAATTGTACTAAATGGTGTCTTTGAGAATTACTTTGAACAATTAGTTCATGAGCGCACACGAATTGTAAATGGTTGCGAAAACTCACTTGACATCTTCGCCACAAATAATCTTGATGTAATAGAGAGCGTCATGACGAATACAGCTATTAGTGAACACAAGGTCATTGTAGCGAGGCTCAAAACCGTATCAACCAAAACCACTAAAAGTAAACGCAAAATATATGTGTTTAAAACAACAGATAAAAATTCGCTTGATGCCTCAATAAGAGAGACTCAGGAGCAACGAAAAAAGCATGCCAAATTCAGAATAACGCAAAATCCACAAGACTGGCTAAGTTTCACGGAAGATCGAAAGTTAGTGCGGACGTCAATGCGAGATGCTTTTAACAGTTTCCACAATGAAACATTGTCTCGAAATACGCTAGAAAACCCAAAGAGATTCCGATCGTATGTAAAGTACACCAGCGGCAGAAAACAATCAGTACCGTCACTGCACGATAGCGCTGGAAACTTTACCGATGATGGTTGCACTAAAGCGGAGTTACTAAATATTGTTTTCCGTAATTCGTTCTCGAAAGAAGATGAAATAAATATTCCAGAGTTTTCCGTAATTCCTTCGCGTAAGAAGATGAAGTAAATATTCCAGAATTCAAAGCCAGAACATCTGTTAGCATGAGTGACATAAAAGTAGATATCTTAGGTGTCGCGAAACAACTGAAATCACTTAAGAAACGCAATTCTTCCGGTCCTGATTGTACACCAATCAAGTTCCTTTCAGAGCATGCAGACACAATAGCGACTTTCTTAGCAATCATATACAACCGCTCACTTGACGAAGGGTCTGTTCCTAAAGACTGGAAAGTAGCACAGGTCACACTAATATTCAAGAATGGAAATAGAAGTAACCAATTGAATTACATACCCATATCACTTACCTCAATTTGCAGTACGCTTTTGGAGCATATACTGTATTCGAACATTATGAATCACGTTGAAGAAAAGCACTTGTTGATACATAACCAACACGGATTCAGAAAATATCGTTCTTGTGCAACACAGCTAGCTCTTTATTTCCATGATGTAATGAGTGCTGTCGACAAGGGATCTCAGATCGATTCCATATTCCTAGATTTCCAGAAGGCTTTTGATACCATTCCTCACAAGCGACTATTAATCAAATTGCGTGTATATGGAGTATCGTCTCAGTTGTGTGACTGGATTCGTGATTTCCTCTCAGAGAGATCACAGTTCTTAGTGATAGACGATAAATCATCAAGTAGAACAGAAGTGATACCTGGCGTTACGCGAGGTAGTGTCATAGGCCGTCTGCTGTTCCTGATTTACATAAATGATCTAGGTGATAATCTGAGCAGCCCGCTTAGATTGTTTGCAGATGACGCTGTAATTTGCCGTCTAGTAAAATCATCAGACGGTCAATTCCAATTACAAAATGATCTATTGAGAATTTCTGTATGGTGCGAAAAGTGGCAATTGGCACTAAACAAAGAAAAGTGCGATGTCATCCACATGGGTACTAAAAGAAATCCGATAAATTTTGGGTATACGATAAATCGCTCAAATCTAAATTCCACTAAATACTAAGGAATTACAATTACGAACAACTTAAATTCATAAGACCACATAGATAATATTGTAGGGAACGCGAAACAAAGACCGCGCTTTTTTGGGAGAACACTTAGAAGATGCGAAAAACTCACTAAAGAGACACTTGTCCGCCCTCTGCTGGAATATTGCTGCGCGGTATTGGATCCTTACCAGGTAGGATTGACGGAGGACATCGAAAAAGTGCAAAGAAGGGCAGATCGTTTCGTTTTGTCTCGCAATAGTGGTGAGAGTGTCACTGATATGATATCCGAGTTGGGGTGGCAGTCACTGAAATAAAGGTGGTTTTCTCTGCGGCGAAATCTATTTACGAAATTTCAATCACCAAGTTTCTCTTCTGAATGCAAAAATATTTTGTTGACACCCACCTACGTAGGAAGAAATGATCATCATCATAAAATAAGAGAAATCAGAGCTCTAACGGAGAGATTTAGGTGTTACTTTTTCTCACGCGTCATTCGAAAGTGGAATGGTTGGAAAGTAGTATGAAAATAGTTCGATGAACCCTCTGCCAGGCACTTAAGTGTGAATGTAGATGTAGATGAAGATGATTTCTCCGTGGGTTCATAGATGAAATTAAACAGTCTGCTGCAACAAAGATCTATTCTGACCACCCTTCTGTTCGGCTGATATATATTTGATACACCTGAAACGATATCAAAAAGTTTGGCTTCGATGACGTTTCGGCATTCAAGATGACGTATACAGTCTTGAAGTTAGCGGGTCTATATTAACCAACGCTTTGTCAATTATTAGTGCATATTCGCAAAAATGAAGGTTGCAGTCAAGTGTCGCAAACGCAGAAGACCCGACTTTTCATCCAAACAACAAGCTGACCACCAAATTGCCGAGACTCCGCTTTAAAGGAAGGCTACTAAGACAGAACAGAAATATGAAATATCTTGGGATCACGCTAGACAAACGCTCAGTTACAGCATGAACTAAGAAACGTTGCCAAAACCAAAACTCGAAATAACATTTTCCAGAATGTCTGAGACACAACTTGCGGATCATCGGGATCGACACTCCGTACTTCCTGTCTGAGACTAGCCTCTCCCGTTGCGAAATAATATTCTCTAAATTGAATGAATAGTAGTCACATAAGACTTATTGTACTCAGCTCATCCGTTTTATGCACCTTAGAGCTGCTACAATCAGATCTACACCCACTTTCTGGTTCAAATGGCTCTGAGCACTATGGGACTCAACTGCTGAGGTCATTAGTCCCGTAGAACTTAGAACTAGTTAAACCTAACTAACCTAAGGACATCACACACATCCATGCCCGAGGTAGGATTCGAACCTGCGACCGTAGCGGTCTCGCGGTTCCACACTGCAGCGCCAGAACCGCGCGGCCACTTCGGCCGGCCCCACTTTCTGGCTACCCATACTTCAACACGTACCACCTCCATTGCGGAAAACGCCCTTTGCACGGGAGGAAGACAAACTACCGAAAAATCTTCACCTTCCTGTTTACGCAGACGCGAACCTTCAGCGCTTCTGCGAGGCAATTTATTGTGAATAGCAGTGTAATCATGTAGATGCAGATGAAAGAAAGGGTTCTCTCTCGTCATCCACCATCGTTAACTGCAAGGATGTTGGATGAAAATGGCTTTAATAGTAATAACTGTTGGAGACACTAGTGTCAGATTAATGTTACGACGGAACAATATCGACCAAGCCACATGGTATTAAACTGTCACGCAAGATTCGATCGGTTCTTAATAGGATAAGAACCAATATCGGCAGGTGTGCTGGTTCTCTGCACAAGTAGGAGCAATTAATTTCTGTGTTTTGTGACATTGGGGCTGAGAACAAACTGTTGACTATACACTTCAAGGACCTCCTCCGAAACCAGTCCCTTGTGCTGGAACGCTATTCCCTGTGATGACGGAGGAACCAAAAGAAATTAGTTTGTAATTTGAGATAAGCTGATTATATTCGCTAACGTGGACTGCTGCTTGACTGTTGACAAAACGCGTGTTATAAAATTCACCAACTGTATCGTGAAACGGAAAGGGTTTTTTCGATATTTTTCTTGCAATGAGACTAGTTCTACAAAACTAAGAGTTTACTATGTCGTTTTTACCACACATAAACGCCATGCCCCAAAATTTGTGACACAATTGGAACTTCACTATTGACTTAGAAATTCAACTCACCTGGTATCAATGGCCCTAGATTCGACGACTTCGAACGAGCTTTATTATATATTGCATGGAGATTGAATCCATTTTTTTGTGTTTCGTACTTCTAAATACACCAAAGGACGCAGGGAGCTGCCGCCAACATACATCGCGCGTAGGGACCACGAATATAAGATACGAGAAATCAGGGCTTATACGAAGACATACAGGCAGTCGTTTATCCCTCGCTCTATTTGCGAGTGTAAAGGAGGGAAAATCACAAGTAGTGTTACAGAGTACCCTCCGCAATGGACCGTGTGTATAATAACCCTGGCAGGAGACATAAAAAGTCTCATTCAAGAGTACAACGCCTGCTGTGGGCTAGCCTCTAAAATTAGATGATTCTTTTTGACGAATACTAAAAGCTCAATCAGTAATAAGTTGCAAGAGAAGAAAACAAATAATATTTTAAACTTTCCTTGTATTATATCGAAAAAATTTTATACGTTCCTTGTCATGGAATGATTATAATTAGAATTATATTACTTTGAAGCTTAATGCTCATTAAAAAGATGTGATACCATACGAAGTATTACGAAGTTTACATTATACGATTGGAGCTTTTCCTCGTGAACATTATGCAAGTTACTGTATAAAATCTAGTTTCTGAGTAATAAATAGGACTTAGTTTATCATAGCTGTGAAAAAGAATATTAGTTGTAAAGTACCGCTGCTCCAAGTATGTCAAGAATACTGTTGTAAACGAATAGATAATAGTTCTGGTATTTATTATTCAGTAGTACTGAGAAGAAACGTTGTCATTTAAAAATCTAAACGACACGGTCCATGAAAAGAAGTGGCTGGTTCAAATGGCTCTGAGCACTATGGGACTCAACTGCTGTTGTCATCAGTCCCCTAGAACTTAGAACTACTTAAACCTAACTAACCTAAGGACATCACACACACCCATGCCCGAAGCAGGATTCGAACCTGCGACCGTAGCAGCAGCGCGGCTCCGGACTGGAGCGCCTAGAACCGCATAGCCACCGCGGCCGGCTGAAAAGAAGTAGCTACGAAACAATGTCGGAAGACTTTTTACTCTACTGGCGAAAGTAAGGCTACTGCGCCGAAAATGGTAAGAAAATAAAGGAATTTTACAAACATTTAACGAAATACGCGAATCCTAAACAAGACTCGCATATCAATTGTACCTACTTTTATAACATACGTCTAATCTTCCGAGGTCAATTCACACTGTTGTGTCATTACCTATACTGATTTCATAAAAGAATATGTCATAGCGTCCGCCCTACACGTTGTTTCAGGACGAGCTTTACGTTCACGTGTTTTTACGCCAGTTTTTAATAAATATGTTCTAACTCTGAATAAATTTACTCAGAAATGGAGTGCAGAAAAATTTCCTCTACTTTCATTTCTTGTTGTTTACATTCGTTACCTTTTAGAAACAACTGTTTACATATCAGCTTTCCTAATTACACCTCAGCATATGCAATCAGTAACTCGCGGCGCGAGAAATGGAAAGTTGTGTGGAGCGTCAGTTCTCCACTGCAATAATTAGTACTTCGTTTCGCCGTCAAAACTGATGGAAGCATTCCAGAAGTACCATACAGCAAAAACAATTCTCGTCGCCCTATTAAATGTAGTGTATTCGAAGGGACAGACGCTTTACAACTGTCATACAAACAAAAAGTTTCGGAAATGGAAGTAAATAAAAACTTTTCGCAGTTGCAGCTGAAAGCTGGTCGGCATCGTACAAGAACAGCAAAATAGAGAACAGTGAGAAATGTTTCATTTTAGTGGTTCCATTTCGGAACTAAGAACAACCGGATGCATTTAGCTCGAGAGTCACCTGTGCTGAACTGAATTTTCTCATGCTTCGTCTCTGTTTCCTATACAGCCTCTTCCACAATTTTCGATGCGTTAAACCTTCGCTGGTTTTCCACCTATCGCGAAAAGCACGCTGCCTAGAAGTGCGACAGTATGTATGAAGGCCTTCCATACACAAGACGGGGTCCACTTGAGTTACTACTTGGTTTTCGCCAAAATTACATTCACACAGCGTTTGAGAAGGAGAAAGCCGCTTACAGCGGTACCCTGAGTAAAAGCGTTCTGCCTTATGTATGAGGACCCCGACTTCGCGGAATGCAACGCCGGTGCCACCGAGTCGAAGCGGTGAAGCCGCCCCGACTCATATTCTACGCTCGTTCGTGGTTATGGTGCGTGGCTTAGAGTATCTTTGAATGAGGGGAGATATTCAGGGCGAGCTCAAAAGCGTAAGCACGAAAAATTTATTCCGTAAGCAAGCTCCTCTGCCTCGGAGTTTCCATATTACTCGCGGCATGCTCGGAAAAAGTTTCAGAAGAGCTCCTTTGTGGCGGCGGTTGAACTTTCTGTCTCTTCTACTGTTTAGATGCACTTTTAACAGCATTTTGTACATTTTTTATGTCATGTTACTCGCCTTTTATTCATATCCACATAACGCCTACATCATAGGCATGCTTTGACTACGTATTTAAAATTCTCCCTGGAAGTTGAAGCTTAATGTAACATGGTTCTATAAATCCCTTACTTGGCTTACTGGTAGTTAAGTGTAAAATTTTCTGTTGCATTTTGCCGTAAAGTT
Source organism: Schistocerca serialis cubense (assembly GCF_023864345.2). Lineage (NCBI taxonomy): Eukaryota > Metazoa > Arthropoda > Insecta > Orthoptera > Acrididae > Schistocerca > Schistocerca serialis. Next base: position 540,817,647 of record NC_064644.1, on the reverse strand, counting down.
AACAACAGTGGGCGTTTATGCTTGACAACTGGAGAGAAAATGTTCCAGAGTAAAATATTGTTACGTTTAAAGAATAAGTCTTGCTTCAAAATATAAATTTAGTGGTATTCTACAATGACCATCATAAGAAAAACCTGTAGTGTAATATTTTGAAAGTTATCAGTAATTTAATTCTGCAGGATATTATACATAAACAAGTCGACATTATAGTTAAGTATGTTAAATTTTAATGGCGATGCACTTACGTAATTCACATTGATATGTTACACTGGAAAAAATAACTAGAAATGAAGCACAGGTAACAGAACCCATTCAAAATTTATAACGACGGTCTTAAAGCATTTCTTTTCTTTACAGATATTTCTTGATTCGTATACGACTTTCTCCCTAGGAGTTGTAGCACTTGATTTGTTAGGGGGATAAACCAACAGTAGCCTGACAACAGCGATAAATGTGAAATCACAGGCATTGGAACGGTAATATGTCACTGTTTATTAAGAGGGTATGAGCAATAATTTAACGTTAGGTATTAATTATCTGTTCAAAACAGACAAGGCTAGGTTTAACATGTAATCAGAAAGATAAAGGGTTTTGGATCCAGGTATATACTGAAAAATGCCTTGAAAGAGATAGAGTTCGAGAGAGAGAGACACACAGAGAGAGAGAGACAGACAGAGAGAGAGAGAGAGGGAAGAGAGAGAGAGAGAGAGAGAGAGAGAGAGAGAGAGGGAGACAGATCTATCACATGGAAGCCATCATCGTTACGAACACCGCCATTATCACCGGGCTACGGTCCGCTTCATAAGTTACTATTTTCAGCTACGTCCTTCTATGTTCCTCGAAGACGTCCTCTACCCATCTTTCGTCAGGTCATCGTTTCGGCCTCTTCTTATTCTTGGTATCCACTGCACAACTTACATGGTCCATCCAAATGGCAACATTTTCGTTCACCTGGCAGTATCCTACATACTTCCCGTTGCTATTGTTATTTTGCTAGGTGCTCGAAACATTATCCCGAAACAAAGCTTAATGTAGCATATTTGAAATAATAAATTGTAGCTCATCGAAAATATTAGTATTTAACCAATCTCATTACTGTATATCAATATTCTGAATCAATGCCATGCTATGTAGCGAAAGTGTGAGGAAATCAGGGCACCTTAAGAGCTGTTAGATTAGGAAATGAGACACTTAAAGTAGTAAAGGAGTGTTGCTATTTGGGGAGCAAAATAACTGATGATTGTCGAACGAGAAAGGATATAAAATGTAGACTGGCAATGGCAAGGAAAACATTTCTGAAGAAGAGAAATTTGTTAACATGGAGTATTGATTTAAGCGTCAGGAAGTCGTTTCTGAAAGTATGTGTAGCCGTGTATGGAAGTGAAACATGGACTATAAATAGTTTGGACAAGAAGAGAATAGAAGCTTTCGAAATGTGGTGCTACAGAAGAATGCTGAAGATTAGATGAGGAGGTATTGAATAGAACGGGGGAGAAGTGGAGTTTGTGGCACAACTTGACTAGAAGAAGGGATCGGTTGGTAGGACATCTTCTGAGGCATCAAGGGATCACTAATTCAGTATTGGAGGGCAGCGTAGATGGTAAAAATCGTAGAAAGAGAGCAACGGAGGAATACACTAAGCAGATTAAGAAGGATGTAGGTTGCAGTAGGTACTGGGAGATGAAGAAGCTTGCACAGGGTAGAGTAGCATGGAGAGCTGCTTCAAACCAGTCTCTGGACTGAAGACCACAACAACAACAAGAGCTGTTTGTTGGTTCGCATAATTTAGTTGAATAGTTAAAACCTCTTGTAATTCATTATGGTTTAGTTATTCATTTCATTTAACGTTATTACTTCAAAATAAGCGGTACTTGTTACGTAATGAGATCAGGCGTATAGTGACTGAATGTAGCATATTTCTGATTGCGCTGAAACTATTGTTCTTGCTTTTGTGTCGTTACGATAGTGCGTGCTTTCTTTCTTTAAACACTTGCCTAAGCAAATTTTTACAAAATGGGCTTTTTTATATGTCTATTGTTTTTCTTTTAAAATGCTCGGTTTCGGGCAATTTTCCGCTACGTCTGGTTACTCTGTAACTGGTATGATATGAATCTGGGAAACAATGCCAGAAACCGCTCATTTTGAAATAAATAGAGCAATCGACAGACATACAATAAGGCTAGTTTGTAGTAATAAAAGAATCGGGCATGATCTCCAATGACAAGTGCGTCCTGGTTTGATAAATTATAATAAACTATAATTTTATTCAGTGGCGGTAGGTAGTAAAGAAACAAAGTCTTTAGTTAACACGTTAGTCGATATCAGTAAAGCTCGTACCCCGTGTTCCCGTTTATAGTGGAGTATGTGGAGTATGTCGAACTTCCATAATTTTACCCGCATAGCCCCCCCTCCCCCCTCGCACCCCCTTATTGTGCCGAGCACTGAAGGGAGGACGTTCGTGGGGACATTGACTGACGAGGCAGTAGGCGTGGAGACAGCTGGAGTTCGCGGTTCGAGGACGCAGGTGCGAGCAACCGACTGTGCCGTTGATGGCGCGGCTACAAGGCACGGTAGGTCCATTTCTTAATGGTAAGTGTTGAGGAACTGGGCGCGGTGTTTACGGCAAGCACATGGTATTGTTGGCCGATGCACGAGATGCTAAAAATGCGTCTGGGTTGCGGTCTTGCCAGCTGATGCATTCGATGAGCTGTGGGGTGTGGACGAATTGGTTGTTTGTGGACTATTTGTCATAGGACATGCAACGGTGTGGACGCTACCTTCGGATACTACGGAGGAGATGGCGGCGTAATTAATGTCGTCTGGGTGGGACTGAGTGTGTTTCAGTAATCGAATGGGTGCAGCGTAGTTCAGTGGCGGGTCATCGTTAAGGGCGGTTACAATTAAGACGTCCTCCAAGCGTTTACGGTCGAAGGCAGTGACATCGAGCTGGATGGTGAGAGATGGTGCTCTGGATGTGGCTGTCTTCGTGGTTCAAAAAATGGTTCAAATGGCTCTGAGCACTAAATGACTTAACTTCTGAGGTCATCAGTCCCCTAAGAACTACTTAAACCTAACCAACCTAACACACATCCATACCCGAGGCAGGATTCGAACGGGCGACTGTAGCGGTCGCGCGGTTCCAGACTGGAGCGCCTAGAACCGCTCCCCCCCCCCCCCCCCCCCCCCGGCCGACCCTGTCTTCGTGGTAGCTAGGTACGTGTGGCATCCGGTGTTACTGGGATCGTCTGGGGAGTTTCCTTCTTAAAGTACCAATCCCAGTTTCACTCGATTGACAGTGACAATAGTGACTTTATCATTGATAGCCATGTCGAAAATGTGTGCCTTCTGTTTGATGATTATGTATGGGCCTGAATAAGGCGACTGAAATGCCGGCCACAGTTTATCATCGCCGGCCGTTTTGGCCGAGTGGTTCTAGGCGCTTCAGTCCGGAAACGCGCGACTGCTACGGTCGCAGGTTCGAATCCTGCCTCGGGCGTGGATGAGTCTGATGTCCTTATGTTAGTTAGGTTTAAGTAGTTCTAAGTTCTAGGAGAGTGATGTCATGCTCAGAGTCATCTAAACCATTTTTGTGTATCATCGTACAACATAACATATTTGCAGTCTGAAGAGGCTTTGCATACAGGTACTCGAGGTGTGGTGTGGGGGTTGGTTGGCGGTATGTGGGAGCGTCGGATGCTTTCTTTGAAACGTTCTTCAAGTGCTGGTAGCGTTGGATATTCGTCATTTCGTGTTGGTAATATGAAGTCCGCCGTGAAGACCAGAGTTCCACCATATAACATTTTGGCCAACGATTTTTACAGGTCTGCTTTGTAGGCCCTGCAGAGTCAAAGAAGGACCCGGCGCAGAACCTCCGTCCAAGATTTGCCATGGCACACGATAGCGTTCTTAAGGGTCCTACGCCACCTCTCGACGATGTCGTTCCTCGGCGTGTGGTAGGCGGAGGTGCGGGTATATTTAATATCGCACAGGTTGCAAAGTGTCGCAAAGAGCGCCGACTCACACTGGCGGCCCTAGTCTATGGAGATGGTTTCAGGTGTGCCGGAGGGTGATATCGGTAGGTAACAAAACCACTTGTTGTTGTTTCAGCTGGAAATTCTTTGGTGGGTATAGCTTCGACCCACTATGAATTCCTGTATACACTACTGTACATTAAAATTCCTACACCAAGAAGAAATACAGATGATAAACGGGTATTCAATTGACAAATATATTATACTAGGACCGACATGTGATTAAATTTTAACGCAATTTGGGTGCACAAATCCTGAGAAATCAGTACCCAGAACAACAACCTCTGGCTGTAATAACGACCTTGATACGCCTGGGCATTGAGTCAAACAAAGCTTGGATGGCGTGTACAGGTACAGCTGCCCATGCAGCTTCAACACGATACCACAGTTCATCTAGAGTAGTAAGTGGCTTATTGTGACAAGCCAGTTGCTCAGCCACCAATGACCAGACGCTTTCAGTTGGTGAGAGATCTGGAGAATGTGGTGACCAGGGCAGCAGTCGAACATTTTCTGTGTCCAGAAAGGCCCGTACAGGACCTGCAACATACGGTCGTGCATTAGCCTGCTGAAATGTAGGCAGGGATCGAATGAAGAGTAGAGCCACGAGACGTAACACATCTGAAATGCACCGCCCACTGTTCAAAGGGCCGTCGATGTGAACAAGAGGTGACCGAGACGTGTAACCAGTGGCACCCCATACCGTCACGCCGGGTGATACGCCAGTATGCCGATGACGAAAACACACTTCCAATGTACGTTCACCGCGATGTCGCCAAACACGGATGCGACCATCATGATGCTGTAAGTAGAACCTGGATTCACACAAAAAATGACGTTTTGCTATTCGTGCACACAGGTTCGTCCTTGAATACACCATCGTAGGCGCTCCTATCTGTGATGCAGCGTCAAGGGTAACCGCAGCCGTCGTCTCCGAGCTGATAGCCCATGCTGCTGCAAACGTCGTCGAACTGTTAGTGCAGATGGTTGTTGTCTTGCAAACGTCCCCATCTGTTGACTCAGGGATCGAGACGTGGCTGCACGATCCGTTAAAGCCATGCGGATAAGATGCCTGTCATCTCGACTGCTAGTGATACGAGGCCGTTGAGATCCAGCACGGCGTTCCGTATTACCCTCCTGAACCCACCGATTCCATATTCTGCTAAAAGTCATTGGATCTCGACCAACACGAGCAGTAATGTCGCGATACGATAAACCGCAATCGCGATATGCTACAATCCGACGTTTATCAAAGTCAGAAACGTGATGGTACGCATTTCTCCTCCATACACGAGGCATCACAACAACATTTCACCAGGCAACGCCGGTCAACTGCTGTTTGTGTATGAGAAGTCGGTTGGAAACTTTACACATGTCGTCACGTTGTAGGTGTCGCCACCGGCGCCAACCTTGTGTGAATGCTCTGAAAAGCTAATCATTTGCATATCACACCATCTTCTTCATGTCGGTTGAATTTCGCGTCTGTAGCACGTCATCTTCGTGGTGTAGCAATTTTAATGGCCAGTAGTGTAACTCGGGAAGGAAAACCACGAAATCAATGTGGGAGTGAACGAATTGGTCGAACTGCGGATGGCGTGTTGTCCTGCCTTGGTACGTTGATAAGATTCGCACGCCTGTGCCGAGGAGCGGTAGCCTCTCTTAACGTTGGGCCACACGAAACGTTCAGTAACTAGGCGAACTGTGGGTCGAATGCCGGCATGTGAAAGGCCGTGCAGTTGGTTACAGATTTCGTGTGCCATTGTTAGTGGTGTGAGCGGTCGAGTTTTATTGAGAGATCGTAAAGAATCAGTATTTTACTGCCTGGTATGCTGCGTCTTACAATTTCGAGGCTTGTGTCGTTGCTGCGTAGTAGTTCGGCAGTGCGCGAGCAAGATGTTCGTAGCTGAAGGGTAGGGAAATGTAGTATCCCTCGGTAGGTATTCGGCAATGATGTTGTTCGCACTGCGTAAATGTCTTGCGTCTGTTGAGTACTGTGAGTTGCAATCCAGGTGTCGAAAGCGTCGTGGGGAGGCATCCTTCGACGTGTGTAAGTGGCCCGTTGTCCGTGGGTACAATGACGTTCTGATCTTTAGTCTCTCCACGGACCTACTTTACCCTCGTCAAGTGCGAGAAGTCACGCAAGCATCAGCAATTTTGTGGAATTCACTACGACACAGACATGGCGATGTAGAAAAATAGTTTATTGAGAAGCACAATACGAGAAGCACATCCAATCACAGACACAATTCGGAACGCACTGCAGTATTTGTCAAGCCACAGGTATTACAGTCCTCGCTCGCTAGCGGTATTCATAGGCATCGAAATACCACATTACACTTTACACATGACGCGAACTTGGGTACTGGTGTCAGCGTATTCCTATCAGTTGGCATCTAAGGATTGTTGAAAATCAGTGTTTGAGCATCGGCTGATGAGCCAATTATTGATGTGGAGACTGTTGAATAGCGGGTGAGTGTGGCGTGTGACGCTGTTCAGATTCAGCTTGGGACGTCCTAAACCGTAAAGAGATCCTTTATGTGAAACGTGAACTTGAATACCATCCATTGCCGCCCAACTGGAACATACTGCACTAGATTGAAGAAATTTATTGCATGCAGTAAGTAACGAAGTGTAGCTGACAACCTCACGATACATGCTGCTCTGTAAGTTATTATTGCCTGAGAGTTGATGATAGACCACTGCATCCGCGTGGCCAGTCCGCGTGAGTGGCACTCGTCTGTATCACTCGCTGTACACGCTCACGCGGATGCACGCGGCCGGCAGTTCACTCACTCTGTATCACTCGGTGCTCACGCACGGTGTGACAGCTACAGCTTCCTGTCTGGCACGTGGGTAAGGAAACATAAACTCTACCTACACGCTTCGACACAACGTAGCCGCATTAATGGTCCCAGCAAGTGTTCAAATGCATTTAGAATTATAATTTCTTTTTAGCTGTCGATTTTTCATGTTTTCTATGGGGAAGGTGTGTACTATACACCTCCGATTCGCCAGTTTTTGCCACAGTATGACGAACATTAAAGTGATAACCAAATACTGAAAGTTACTGAAGGTCATTGTTTCAGTTGCGGAACTGTATATTTCCATGAAATAAAAGCTGATAAAATAATTCTCGCATTCATTCATCTGCTGAAATCTAATTGACTTTTAGACATATTTTGAAAAGAACAAATCAAAAGGATTTACGTTCAGAATGTGACAACAGACTATAATTGTCATCCAACAACACAACAGGCTTTCGTGAGTAAATCGGGAAAATGAACTAGCAGGACTCGTTACATTCATAATACGAACAGAAAGAGAACAGAAATGTAAGGCGTAGTGGTAAAAAGAGATGGGTATTATTCCAATGGATAATTATTCGAACCAGTAGATCATTCAAACAAATTTCTTCGTTAATAAATGATTTGTAAGTTAAAAAACAAGTAACGCATAATGTCACCTTACTTTCTTTGTTTACTTCTTGTGCAGAATTTGTATTTGTTGCCTTGGCTTAGCATAGTTTCTGTTTTAAAAATAATTTATAAATGATTCGTCCAGAGATCTGCCTTTGTGGCTTAAGTTCCAGACTACAAATCTTAGGCTTAAGGTGTGGTGTCACCGCCAGACACCACGCTTGCTAGGTGGTAGCTTAAATCGGCCGCGGTCCATTTAGTACATGTCGGACCCACGTGTCGCCACTGTGTGATCGCAGACCGAGCGCCACCACAAGGCAGGTCTCGAGATACGGAATAGGACTCGCCCCAGTTGTACGACGACTTTGCTAGCGACTACACTGACGACGCCTTTCGCTCATTTGCCAAGAGACAGTTAGAATAGCCTTCAGCTGAGTCAATGGCTACAACCTAGCAAAGCGCCATTAGCCTTACATAGTTTGATAGTTATCGTATGAAATGTCTCATCAAGAACGATGTATACAACAAGGATGATTAAAAGTTGGGTATTATAGCAGCTACGTACTTTTCTTGCTACCATTCATTACGTATCTTGTTTCAGACCTCTCACTAGACTGCGTGAGATTAACGCGTGCCTTTCGGCTACTTCAGTGTGGCGTAGCTGTCTTGTTACGCCACAACAGTTGGCGACGAGGCAACAGAAAGGGTTTTGTTCTTTCTAATTACTTACATTTACTTGTGTCATGGCTTCGCCAGATGTACTGTCCGAATTTTATCGCTTGCAGAATCAGCAGATGCAGGCGTTATTGGATGCCCTTGGACAGCTCGTCCAGGGGCAACGTGCACTGCAACATGATGCGGCAGCCGAAGCTTCACCGCTACCGCAGCCACAACTCGCAGTTGCACCGCCTTTTAGGCCGTTTGACCTAACGAAAGAGACATGGACCGAGTGGTCACGCCAGTTTGGATTTCATCTCGCCGCCTTCAGAATTCAAGGTAACGAGCGGCAGCCTCATATATTGGCGTGTGTAAGGGTGCAAACGTACCATGTGATAGTGAAATTGTTTCCCCGACGCAACGTAGAAACTCTGTCCTATGAAGAAATTTTGTCGGCATTGGACGCCTATTTCAAAGAAACAGTTAATTAGTTGCAAAAAGGTATACTTTCTTTCGTACAAAACGTACGGCCGGTCAAACTAATAGGAAGTGGGTTGCAACATTGCAAGGCCTTACAAGGGATTGTGCTTTTGAGTGTGAATGTGGACTCCCTTATTCAGATACAATGGTACCTGATGCAATTGCACAGAACGTTTCTGATGTTCGTATACGGGAGCAAATTTTGAAAATAGTTAATCCCTCCCTTCAACAAGTGATAGACATATTGGAGAGACAAGACACGCTTGACTTTACTCAGGAATCATTTGCAACTTCGCCGGCCGTGTGTAACATTAACTGGCCCGCCGGGCATGCTGCGCGGTCTGGTAAACTGTCCTCGCGCACGTCCACGCAGCTGCCACCACGTTCTAAACCAGGTGTGCCGCGCCAGCACACAAATGCAGTGAAATCATGCCCACGGTGTGCTACTAGACATTCGCGTGAACATTGCCCGTCACGCCAAGCTATTTGCTTTTTCTGTAATAAGAAAGGACATGTTCAAAGTGTTTGCCAGAAAAAGCTCCGATCAGACAATCATAATCATTCCAGGCCTTTTGCTTCGCGCCAGAATCGAACCAAGGACAATCAGGCTCGTGGACCTTCGCCCATGGATATTCATGTAGTTAATTCCACTTCGTCCAGTGCCACTGTCTCTAACAGTGACTGTGTTCGTCCCACACAGAAAGTGCGTCGACGTCGCCGAAAATCACGTCAATTAGCAAGTGATGCTGTACCTGTATCAGTTCAAATTGCACGAGACAGTCGCTCTTGTCGTCAGCAGGACAATAAACTTTTTGTAGATTTGGACTTTAATGGCAAGGTCATACCATTCCAGCTCGATACCGGAGCTGCAGTTTCATTGGTCAATCACGACACGTACAAACAACTGGGCAATCCTCCGTTGCGTGCCGCAACTGTTAAGCTCACTACATATTCAGGACAGCAGATCCCTGTGTTAGGACAGTGCACCCTTCTTGCAGCATACAAGGGACAAACAAAACTTGTGTCATTTTACGTTCTTCGTTCTTCTGCTGCAGTGAACTTGTTTGGTTTAGATTTATTTCAATTGTTTAACTTGTCTGTAGTAAATCAGGTCCTATCAGTGAACCAGACTGTGTCTTCAGACAGTGTTTCTCGTCTGTGTGAAGAATTTGCAGACATTTTTGCACCGGGCCTTGGTTGCGCTAAGAACTATGATGCACATTTGGAACTGAAAGTAAACGCGCAACCGAAATTTTTCAGAGCGCGCAATGTTCCTCACGCATTGCGTGTTGAGGTCGCAAGAACATTACACGATTTAGCATCAAAAGGTGTGAGTGAATGTGCGCAATGCCTCTTCCATTTCAGCTCCGCTTCATTGCTTACGCCGTACAGGTGTTCCGTTTCTCTGGACGACGGAATGCGAACGCGCTGTTCGCCAGTTGAAATCGGCGTTGCTTTCTAATACTTGCCTTACGCCATTCGATCCCCAGAAACCCCTTTTGTTGATGGTAGATGCATCGGATTTCGGGATCGGTGCTGTGCTTGCGCACAAAGTTGGCTCGCATGATCGCCATATTGCCTTTGCGTCCAAATTGCTCTCAACTGCGCAAAGAAATTATTCCCAGATAGAGAAAGAAGCTTTGGCTCTCGTGTTTGGTGTTACTAAGTTCCATGATTTCTTGTATGGTCGTCCCTTTACCATCATCACAGACCACGAACCTTTGACATCGCTTTTTCATCCGAACAAGCCTGTATCTCCGCGTACAGCGCAGAAATTCATTCGCTGGTCTATTTTCCTCTCGCAGTACCGCTACGATATCTTGTATCGAGACACTGCTAAGCACGGAAACGCCGAAGCGTTGTCCCGTTTGCCTGTTGCTGAGGATAGAGCATTCGATTCTTCCGAACTTGCTTGCATGTTCATTGATTCGGAAACCGATGAAGTGGTCGAATCGTTTCCGATTGATTTTAGTCGTGTAGCTACAGCCACAGCTGCTGACCCTGTCCTTGCTACCGTTTTGCGTTTTGTTGCTACGCAATGGCCTTTGTCAAAGTCTCGGATCGAGGATCCGTTGGTTCGCCGATTTTTTGCTCACAAGGAGAGACTTTTTGTTCGACGTGGTGTTTTGTTGTTGCGTTCTGATAATGATCAGTCCAGAGTCGTGGTCCCACGTTCGTTACAGCCCTCTGTCTTACGGCTTCTTCACCAAGGACATTGGGGTATAGTGCGAACGAAACAACTTGCTCGTCAGCACTGTACTTGGTTCGGAATCGATGCTGCGATTACGAATATGTGTTCTTCTTGCATGGCGTGTGCCGAACAACAAACCGCACCGCCGCGGAAACTCTTTGCATGGCCAAAAGCCACTTCCCCTTGGCAACGCTTGCACATCGATTTTGCTGGTCCATTCTGGAATGCTCGATGGTTGGTTCTGGTAGATGCCTTCAGTAATTTTCCTTTTGTTGTCCGGATGTCTTCCACGACGTCATCTGCCGCCATCCAAGCGTTGTCTGCTACCTTTTGCATTGAAGGTCTTCCGCAGACTATTGTTTCCGACAATGGCCCACAATTCATGTCCGCAGAATTTCAGTCATTCTGCCAGGCCAATGGTATTCAACATCTGACATCCGCGCCGTTTTCGCCTCAGTCACACGGTGCCGCTGAACGATTGGTCCGGACTTTCAAGTCACAGATGTTGAAGTTGAAAGAGTCGCATTCTCGGGAGGACGCGTTGTTGCTCTTTTTGTCATCATATCGCTCTCAGCCACGAGATGGTCGCTCGCCGGCTGAGTTGCTCCACGGTCGTCCTCATCGAACCTTGAGGTCTTTGCTGCACCCGCCGCATCAGGTTCCTGTGCAGCGGCAGACTCCTGCTTTTGCTCCAGGCGACGTTGTATTCTATCGCAACTTTCGCGGTTCACGGCGTTGGCTCGCAGGGCGCATTCTTCGCTGCCTCGGCCGCGCTATGTATTTGGTTTTGGGGACCTCTGGTGAGGTGCGTCGGCATCTCAATCAGCTGCACCTCTGTCGTCGCACGGGTTCTGCCGCTCCCCGTCTGCTTTCAGCGACGGTGCCGTCCGGTCAGCGCCCTGGGGACCCATCTACTGGCTCGCCTCATCCCCAGGTGTTACCGACGATGCCTTCCATTTTGCCCCATGGCGACGCGCCGCAGCAGCCGCCGCCGTCGCCGCCTGTTCTCCCTCCGGCGCCGCCCGTATTCGACGCTTCGCTGCAGCCGCCAAGCGCCTTCCTGGGTCACGCGCCGCCGATCGCTTCCCGTGACCAGATGTCCTCCGCCATGGAACGCTTGCCCGCTCCGGACCACATGGCGTCTTCGCGCGTCGGGTACCCCGACGCAATGGAGGTCGACCCTTCGGCCCCTCCTGTCTCTTTACGGGCGCATACACCGCATGTTGACGTGCACCCTGGACTAGGTTTTCAGGCATTGCCTAGCTCCCCTCGCATCGAATGGCCGGGTGCGGGTGGCACAGCCTCGCCTGTTGTTAGGCTCCCCACCTCATCGCATACGTCAACATGGGGTCCTCCCCACGGCGGGTGGAAGCCTTATCACACGACCGTTCGCCGATTCGCGGGGGAGGAATGTGGTGTCACCGCCAGACACCACGCTTGCTAGGTGGTAGCTTAAATCGGCCGCGGTCCATTTAGTACATGTCGGACCCGCGTGTCGCCACTGTGTGATCGCAGACCGAGCGCCACCACAAGGCAGGTCTCGAGATACGGAATAGGACTCGCCGCCCCAGTTGTACGACGACTTTGCTAGCGACTACACTGACGAAGCCTTTCTCTCATTTTCCGAGAGACAGTTAGAATAGCCTTCAGCTGAGTCAATGGCTACGACCTAGCAAGGCGCCATTAGCCTTACAAAGTTTGATAGTTATCGTATGAAATGTCCCATCAAGAACGATGTATACAACATAAGGTGTGTTCCCCAGTTGTTCCTAGATTTTCTCTGTTCTTTTCGCCTTCTTCACCTATAACAACGACGAAAATGCCAAGTCAACTTGCACCATACTTCGGAGTAGATCCCACTCAATCTGGCTGTACCTGTTCAGGATTGTGAGGACGTGAAGGGCAAACCATCACTTCTAGTGAAGCACTGCAGTGTTGAAAAGGTCCTTCTAGATGAGCACTGTTTTACTTGACTTACAGCGTAACAAATGAAACATAAAAATGCTTATAAGCTGATGGCCTAGGCAACCGCAGTGTTAAGCAGCCAATTTAGTCAGACAGCTGGCACTCAGTCGTGACAAGTTAGCCGAGCGAGATGGACGTGTAATATGTTATGCCTTTTTTACGTACTTTACTGTCATTATAAAAATTATTTCCCGTCGTTTTGCTTGCTTTATGCATTACCGATTGTGACTTCACTTCCTGTACAGTCCTGAAGCATCCACTGGGAACCGACCAGCGCAGCGCCATGAAACGGCGTCACGAAGGTGCTGACCCACGTGCCAATGGAAAGAGCGCGCAGCGCCACACCTGCTGCAAGACAGAGTTCAGCGCCCTCTGTCGGCGCTGATTTAACCAGCCGCCCATCGCTGTTCGGGCACAGTTTCGTCGCACGCTTCAACAGCACCAATACTGTATGTATTACTCTCCTGTTACACTATCGACTCGGCCCCTTTCATCTCTCTCTGTACCTGCCAATATGTACGTACGTATGTATTGAACTGGGGACCTACAAATGATGTAGAGGCTTCGTCACGCCGTAGCCCTCAGTGGTTCACAACCGCCCCACACCAAACACAGGGTTAACAGGGTTATTGTGCGCGTTAGACCGCGCGGCTAATCAGGCTGGCCACCAATACTGAGTAAGAGGAAGACGTTACTTATGCTGCACTCTGCGAGTAGTAACAGACTATCAACGCATTTGCACGCAAGAGGTACGAGCAGCCAATTCATAAAGAGACGGTACGTTTATTTTCTTTGTAGATATAAACTGTTTTGTTAATCTTAAAGTTTAATGTATAGATCATTTTGGATTCCTGCTATCGGAACTCGCATCTTCTATCTCCTTCCTTGATTGTGTTGGTGCTGAGTCCCACAGTAGCCAAAACAACATTTACAATGGCGTTGGAGCACACGGAAAATGTAGTGACTCACATATTTTTATTCAATCAATTTTGCACAAAAATCTCGTTGAGAAAATATTTTTGCGAATGTTGCAGAAAAAGGCCCCACGTCAAACAAGGAAGTACCAATGCCGTACGTTACCATCGGAAACGAGGCATTTGGTATAACTGAAAATTTAATGCGGCCTTATGGAGGAAAGGATTTAACAAAAAATAAAGGAACCCTTAAAAACCGACTGCCTCTGGCTAGGCATATTATACACTCCTGGAAATTGAAATAAGAACACCGTGAATTCATTGTCCCAGGAAGGGGAAACTTTATTGACACATTCCTGGGGTCAGATACATCACATGATCACACTGACAGAACCACAGGTACATAGACACAGGCAACAGAGCATGCACAATGTCGGCACTACTACAGTGTATATCTACCTTTCGCAGCAATGCAGGCTGCTATTCTCCCATGGAGACGATCGTAGAGATGCTGGATGTAGTCCTGTGGAACGGCTTGCCATGCCATTTCCACCTGGCGCCTCAGTTGAACCAGCGTTCGTGCTGGACGTGCAGACCGCGTGAGACGACGCTTCATCCAGTCCCAACCATGCTCAATGGGGGACAGATCCGGAGATCTTGCTGGCCAGGGTAGTTGACTTACACCTTCTAGAGCACGTTGGGTGGCACGGGATACATGCGGACGTGCATTGTCCTGTTGGAACAGCAAGATCCCTTGCCGGTCTAGGAATGGTAGAACGATGGGTTCGATGACGGTTTGGATGTACCGTGCACTATTCAGTGTCCCCTCGACGATCACCAGTGGTGTACGGCCAGTGCAGGAGATCGCTCCCCACACCATGATGCCGGGTGTTGGCCCTGTGTGCCTCGGTCGTATGCAGTCCTGATTGTGGCGCTCACCTGCACGGCGCCAAACACGCATACGACCATCATTGGCACCAAGGCAGAAGCGACTCTCATCGCTGAAGACGACACGTCTCCATTCGTCCCTCCATTCACGCCTGTCGCGACACCACTGGAGGCGGGCTGCACGATGTTGGGGCGTGAGCGGAAGACGGCCTAACGGTGTGCGGGACCGTAGCCCAGCTTCATGGAGACGGTTGCGAATGGTCCTCGCCGATATCCCAGGAGCAACAGTGTCCCTAATTTGCTGGGAAGTGGCGGTGCGGTCCCCTACGGCACTGCGTAGGATCCTACGGTCTTGGCGTGCATCCGTGAGTCGCTGCGGTCCGGTCCCAGGTCGACGGGCACGTGCACCTTCCGCCGACCACTGGCGACAACATCGATGTACTGTGGAGACCTCACGCCCCACGTGTTGAGCAATTCGGCGGTACGTCCACCCGGCCTCCCGCATGCCCAATATACGCCCTCGCTCAAAGTCCGTCAACTGCACATACG
This sequence comes from Schistocerca serialis cubense, assembly GCF_023864345.2. Taxonomy (NCBI): domain Eukaryota; kingdom Metazoa; phylum Arthropoda; class Insecta; order Orthoptera; family Acrididae; genus Schistocerca; species Schistocerca serialis. The sequence goes on along the minus strand of NC_064644.1, from coordinate 540,802,559 downwards.
GTTCACGTCCACGCTGTCGCGGCATACTACCAGTGTTAAAGACTGCGATGGAGCTCCGTATGCCACGGCAAACTGGCTGACACTGACGGCGGCGGTGCACAAATGGTGCGCATCTAGCGCCATTCGACGGCCAACACCGCGGTTCCTGGTGTGTCCGCTGTGCCGTGCGTGTGATCATTGCTTGTACAGCCCTCTCGCAGTGTCCGGAGCAAGTATGGTGGGTCTGACACACCGGTGTCAATGTGTTCTTTTTTCCATTTCCAGGAGTGTAGAATACACTCTGACAAATAAATTGAGAACGACAAAATTTTTATTGCACTATGGATATTAGAGAGAAATTTGCAATCGCCGTAACAAATATATTCAGAGTTTTACAAAGTAATGTCCTAGATAAACAGGGGTATAAATTTGAAGACGTATTGTAGGTCTCTCCAGAGCTAGAAATATCCCTAAGTCCTACAAGCTGTCGAAAGTGATCACGAAATTTGTTTCCGGATGCATTGCAGGTCTGGCTGCTGAAAGTGGAAGGACGCTGAAGGCAGCCATTCATGATCTCCACGAGACAGCCAGCTCACAACTGTGAGCGCGGAGCCAGCTGGCTTTCCCAGCGGCCCTGTAAGCGGGCTACAATGGCTGCAGCGGACTGCTTGCCTAGTACTTCACAGTCCTATTACACTATCGACTCGGCCCCTTTCATCTGCCTCTGCACCTGCCAATAAGTCTCCCACTCCCACCGCTAACATGGCGCAAGTAATCTACGTAAGCAGCCAACGAGGAGAAGGGAGAAGAAAGAAACTCACAATATTCAAAATCTTACTTAGTTTGCTAACACTATCGGATATGCAAGTCTCCTTAGTATAATTACGCAATTCGTGATTGTAGTGCTACAAAATGCTTAAAGCAAGCAAGAGCTCAGTGATTGCTAACGAGTGACATCAGCAGACTTTTAATCTGAAGTCTCGTAAAACGTTTACAGAATGGTTATGGGTTCCACATTAACGCTTAGCACAGCTACCAAATTTCGCTGCCATATGATAGTTACAGCCCATACTGGAACTTTGTGAATAGTTACACTTCAGCAATACACTGTGTGATCAAAAGTATCCGGACACCCACAAAACATATGTTTTTTATATTACGTTCATTGTGCTGCCACCTACTGCCAGGTACTCCTTATTAGCGACCCCAGCACTCATTAGACATCGTGAAAGAGCAGAATGGGACTCTCCGCGGAGCTCACGAATTTCGAAAGTGGTCAGGTGATTGGGTGCCACTTGTGTCATACGTCTGTAAGCGAGACCTCCACCCTAAGTCCACTATTTCCGATGTGTTAGTGAAGTTGAAACGTGAAGAGACACGTACAGCACAAAAGCGTACAGGCCGACCTCGTCTGTTGACTGACAGAGACCGTCGACAGTTGAAGAGGGTCGTAATATGTAACAGGCAGACATCTATCCAGGTCATCACACAGGAATTCCAAACTGCATCAGGATACACTGCAAGTACTATGACAGTTAGGTGAGAGGTGAGAAAACTTGGATTTCATGGTCGACCGGCTGCTCTTAAGCCACACATCACGCCGGTAAATGCCAAACGACGCCTCGCTTGGCGTAAGGAGCGTAAGCATTGGACGATAGAACAGTGAAAAAACGTTGTGTGGAATGACGAATCATGTTACACAATGTGGCGATCCGACGGCAGGGTGTGGGTATGGCGGATGCCAGGTGAACTGCATTTGCCAGCATGTGTAGTGCCAATAGTAAAATTCGAAGGTGGTTGTGCTATGGTGTGTTCGTGTTTTTCACGGAGGGGGCTTGCACGCCTTGTTGTTTAGCGTGGGACTATCATAGAACAGGATGACATTAATGTTTTAAGCACCTTCTTGCTTCCCCCTGTTAAAGAGCAATTCGTGGATGGCGATTGCATCTTACAAAACGATCGAGCACCTCTTCATATGCATGCCCTGTGTCGTAGTGGTTACTCGGCAATAACATTGCTGTAACGGACTGGCCTGCTAAGAGTCCTAACCTGAACCCGATACAACACGTTTGGGATCTTTTGAAACGCCGACTTCGTGTCAGGCCTCACCGACCGACATCGATACCTCTCCTCACTGCAACACTCCTTGAAGAATGGGTTGTAATCCCCCAAGAAACCTTCCAGCACCTGATTGAAGGTATGCTTGGGAGAGTGGACGCATTCATCAACACTAAGGGTGGGCCAACACCATACTGAACTCTAGCATTACCACTGGAGGGCGCTACGAACTTGTAAATCATTTTCATCCAGGCGTCCGGATTCTTTTGATCTCATAGTGTAACTATACGGTATTTAAAGAATAGAGTGATTCGCTATGTATCACCCTCTAGTATTTGAGGTGATACCAGCTACTGGAACGCACCTTCATTTCTTACCTTGAATTTCACTCTTTTATATTCTAGCGTGGATTTTTTTTCAAATGTTGCATTTGGAGCCATCAATGAATCACAGAAACTAGAGTCCTGCCAAATGAGTGTGACTTATGAAAACAGGCGCGCGAGCACATTGACGTAGTCCCTTGGCGGCGAAGGCGGGGTGCAGTTGAGGCGGCGCAGGATCGGTGCAGACTTTTTCTCTTGGCTGGCTCTGTCATAACTATCATTATCAGCAGGGTCCTAAATACCCGCAAGGCGAAGGTACACTTCCTCCTGGTTGGCCCCACGGGACGTTGGCGGATCAGCAAAAGGTTCGTGGAAGGAGTGACCTTTCTTTCTGATTTACACTCCCTCTGAGCTTTGGTCTGGTGTATACGAAAGCCCTCTGCACGTCGCAGATGGCGGAGTCGTTTGTTCGCAGGGTCGAACTGGCAGCCAACATAGTGGCTGCCAGTTCGCGTCATACCAATACATAAATTACACTGAAGATCCAAAGAAACTGGTACACCTGCCTAATATCGTGTAGAGCCCCCGCGAGCACGCAAAAGTGCTGCAACATGACGTGGCGTGGTCTCAACTAATGTCTGGAGTAGTGCTGTAGGGAATTTACACCATGAATACTGCAGGGATGTCCATAAATCCGTAAGAGTACGAGGCGGTATAGATCTTTTCTGAAAAGCATGTTTTAAGGCATCCCAAGTATCCTCAATAATGTTCATGTCTGAATAGTTTGGTGGCCAGCGGATATGTTGACATTCAGAAGAGTGTTCCTGGAGCCATTCTTTAGCAATCCTGGATGTGTCGGGTGTCGCATTATTCTGCTGGAATTCCCTAAGTCTGTCGGAATGCGCAATGAACGTGAATGATGCAGCTGACCAGACATGATGGTTACGTGAGTGTCACCTGTCGGAGTCGTATCTAGACCTATCAGGGGTCCCATATCACTCCAACTGTACACGCCCCACACCATTACAGAGCCTCCAGCAGCTAGAACATTTCCCTGCTGACAAGCAGACTCCAGGGATTCATGAAGTTGTCTCTATACCCGTACATTTCCATATTCTCGATACAATTTGAAACGAGACTCGTCCAACCAAGCAACATGTTTCCAGTCATCAATAGTCCAATGTCGGTGTTGATGGGCGCAGGCGTAAAGCTTTGTGTCGTGCAGTTGTCAAGGGTACACGAGTGGGCCTTCGGCTCCGAAAGCCCTTATCGATGGTTTCGTTAATGGTTCGCACGGTGAGACTTGTTGATGGCCCAGCATTGAATTCTTGCACTTCAGTCACTGTTTGCAGGATCGATTTCCGGCCGCAGCGACGTTGGAGATCTGACGTTTCGCCGCATTCCTCACGGTACACTCTTGAAAAATCCCCTCTTCATCGTTATCTAGGAGATTCCGTGTGCCATCGCTCGTACGCCGACTATAACTCCACGTTCAAACTCACTTCAATTTTGATAACCTGTCACTATAGTAGCAGTAACCGATTTTACAACTTCGCCATACACTTGTCGTCTTACATAGGCGTTTACGACCGCAGCGCCATATTATTCCTGTTTACGTATCTCTGTATGTGGATAAGCTTGCCTTTACCAGTTTCTTTTACACTACAGTGTAGTACGGCCGGGAGAAAAACTGAATTCCGCTACTCCATAACACCTGTGGGACTGACTGCTCTCCTTAGTAATAAGGAATTTGGAGCGGAGAGGAAGATGTTTGTATCAAGTATTGCTCCAGTAATATGTTGTTAACCCAGTCATTTACCGCCTCCCCGTCGGAGAAATGAATTATGACGGTATCTACATCCATTGTCCCAGGCAACACACGCCGTATCGAAGTCCTTTGATCATATACGTGCGCTTCTCCACAGATATTTCCACTCTCATAGTTTAACACACTTCTTCAACGGCGGCAGCTGAGTACTCTCACAACACCTGAGATACGGAGAATATGGCAACAGCGGATTTACATAGTAGTATTTATGCAGACTACAACGCACACTTGCACTAGTCGGGAAACGTGCAATATCTTGCCCAACCATAATTTTCGTTTTCACTTTAATACCAGGGGGAGTCAAATGAAAACCTTAAATTTGTAATAACAAAACAAAATTTCGCGTTGTTATCCTGTAAGTTGGTAACGTGCTACAAAAAGCGTGTAGAATGGCCTGTAGGTGGCAGCATAGTGCAGACGCACACATACCGTCGCAGTATCAGTATAAAAATGGCCACCCCACTAGCGACTTGCACCAGGGAAGAACAGCGTTCTGTTATTCGGTTTTTGCGTAGTGAAGATGTGAAACCTATTGAAATTCATCGACGAATGAAGGTTCAGTACGGTGATGCATGTTTGTCAAAACAGTAAGTCTACGAATGGAGTAGGAATTTCGCAAATGGTGTGACTTCAGTTGAAGATGCTCCTCGTCCAGGTCAGGCACAACGAGTTGTGACTCCACAGAACATCGCAGCAGTTGAAGTCACAGTGAAGGAAAACCGTGACACTGAATGACACTGCAGCATATTTAAAGATTAGTCATGGGTCAGCATACCACATTGTGCATGATGTGCTCCAGTTTCACGAAGTTTCTGCAAGACGGGTGCCACACCAGCTGACTCCTGAAACGAGAGAACGACGTGATGATGCTTGTGAAGAACTTCTTCGGCGCTTTGAACGAGAAGGTTACGGATTCCTTGCTAGAATCTTTACTGGGGACGAAACCTGGGTTCACATACACCAACCGGAAACGAAGAGAGTGAACAAGGAATGGCGCCATTCCTCTCCACCAAAACCAAAGAAGTTTTGAATACAACCATCAGCAGGGGACGAAAAAGCCGTCATTTTGGAGCATTACATGCCTCATACACAGATCTCCTAAAAAATCATCTGCGGTCTGCAATCAAATCAAAGTAACGTGGATTGCTGTCAGCAGGTATCCTTTTGCAACATGAAAATGCAAGGCCGTACACTGCCCGTACAACAGTTGCAACAATCAGACACCTGCATTTTGAGTGTCTTCCTCATCCACCATACTCACCAGACCCTGCCGCAGGTGATTTCCATATGTTTCAACCACTCAAAGACGCAATGGGAGGAAAGAAGTTCGGTTCTCATTAAGAGGTACACCACGCGGTGCATGAGTGGTTGCGCGGACTAACAAAAGAATTACTTTCTAAAGGAATTTATGCACTTTGTAAGCGCTGCAGGACTTGCATTGAGTGTGGGGAAGATTATGTTGAAAAGTGATACAGCTTTGTACCAGTTCTGCACAATAAATAACATTTTAAAAAATATTTAAGGTTTTCATTTGACTCATCCTCGTAATTATTCATTGTGAATGACTGATTGTCCTTTCCATGATTAAATTATGGTATTCGGTCTTTTTTTTTTTCAAAAGTAGCCATCATCCTGAATAACATAGGCAGAGGATGTGTCGAAATCATTTCCTCGAGCGTTTTTAACAGATATCACTTTAATGTTATTAAGCAGTTGGCTATACCGGACCTGTAAATTAATAAGCGGCTAATGGAAGCTGCTTCTCAGGTTGTGATAGTAGCGTCCTATACTGATTGCTGAACAATGTAGAGAAAGATAGCAGGCATACACGTTGCAAACAGTGTTGGTGTTTAGTTCTTCTAAAAACATCCCATGAAATGTGGTTAGGTGCCACGGAGCCACAGCTTACCTGTATGGACAGATAGTCCCTTATGGCCACATGAACAAAAAATCTGGGAAAGTGAGTACTATAATGTGTAAGACTAAGCAAAACAAAATATGCAGTCCTACATGGAAACTATACTTCACTAATAAAACTGATTCACAAGTTCAAAAATCACTTAATTACAATATCCTAAACGTGCAAAACGAGTCCAATCTTTTTTTTTTTTTTTTTTTTTTTTTTTTTTTTGAGAGAGTGAGTGACAGATACCTAAAGGCCGGCCACGGTGGCCGAGCGGTTCTAGGCGCTTCGGTCCGGAACTGCGCGTCTGCTACGGTCGCAGTTTCGTATCCTGCCTCGGGCATGGATGTGTATGATGTCCTTAGGTTAGTTAGGTTTAAGTTGTTCTAAGTTCCAGGGACTGATGACCTCAGATGTTAAGTCCTATAGTGCTCAGAGACACTTCAACCAAAGATACCTAAAGGCAGTTCTACTGGCGGTTGAAAAAGTTATAAGTGATGGCAATGTAGCAATGTGGGTTCTTGATTTAAAGGTATATGATTTAAAAAAACTCAATTTAAAACGATGTTATTTAGAGGGACGTGATTGAAAGGTACCATGGCCAGCTGGACTATGTTTCTCAGATTGAGGATCCACGGTCCGATCGAGGTGTTCACATAGATTCTCGATTGGATTTCAATCCAGGGAGCTTGGTGGGCTGAGGGGTAAAGCAAACTTCATCCCGGTGCTCTTCGAACCACGCACATACACTGCATTGTCTGCTGGTAAATGCACATTTCCCCAAGAATAGATGCGTGCCTGTGTTGATCCGTTATGCCTTCCAGAATGACAAGATCACCAAGGGAATGGCACATATACAAATCATAAACAATAACGCTTCTTCATCCAGCTAGGACCTTTCCCACAATTTTTGCAGCGTGCTTGCTTTCAGACGTTTCACGCCGTATACAACAACACCCATCACAATGGAGCATAAAACGTGATTCACCAGAAAAGGCCACATGTCCTTTCATTGCCATTTCTCTGTCATGTACACTCATGATCACAAATTAGGGATGATTGCAGAATGTGGTGGCACACAATGTGGCACTACACAAAACTGGTGCCAATAGCATAGGTACATAGGGAACACACACGACACAGATCTGTAAGTCCACGGTATTGGTGATAAGTTGAGAAAACCGTCCCGAAACACATGTGCTACAAAACGCCACTGTTTCCTGCGCATGTACCCCGACAATAATATGGGATATGATCACCATACTCACCTACACAGGCCGCACAACTTGTTGGCATACTCTGAATCAGGTGGTCGAGCAGCTGCTGGGGTATAGCCTCCCATTCTTGAACCAGTGCCTATCGGAGCTCCTGAAGTGTCCTAGGGGTTTGAAGACGTGCAGTGATACGTCGACTAAGACCATTTCAGACGTGCTAGGTGGGGTTTGGGTCTGGAGAACAGGCAGGCCACTCCATTCGCCTTATACCTTCTGTTTCAAGGTACTCCTCCACGATGGCAGCTCGATGGGTCCGTGCATTATGACCCATCAGGACGAAGGTGGGACCCACTACGCCCCTGAAAAGGCTGACATACTGGTGCAAAATGACGTCCCGATACACATGAGCTGTTACAGTTCCTCTGTCAAAGACGTGCAGGGGCGTACGTGTACCAATCATAATCCCACCCCACGCCATCAAACCACGACCTCCATACAGGAGGACATTAAGGGGTTGGTATCTGGTTCCTGGTTCACGCCAGATGAAAAACCGGCGAGAATCACTGTTCAGACTATACCTGGACTCATCCGTGAACATAACCTGGGACCACTGTTCCAATGACTATGTACTGTGCTCTTGACACCAGGCTTTACGGGCTATCCTGTGACCAGGGGTCAGTGCAATGCACCTTCCAGGTCTCCAGGCGAACAAACCATGTCTGTTCAGTCGTCTGTAGACTGTGTGTCTGGAGACAACTGTTCCACTGGCTGCGGTAAGGTTCCGAGCAATGCTACCTGCAGTACTCCGTGGCCGTCTGCGGGCACTAATGGTGAGATATCGGTCTTCTTGTGGTGCTGTACACTGTGGATTTCCCGTACTGTAGCGCCTGCAAATGTTTCCTGTCTGCTGGAATCCTTGCCATAATCTTGAGTCCACACTTTGTGGCACATGGTGGGCCCGTGCTACGACCTGCTGTGTTTGACCACCTACAGTCGCCCTAGTATTGTACCCCTCATAACGTCATCAATATGAGTTCTTTGAGCCATTTTCAAGACACAGTCACCATTAGCACGTTTGAAACCGTTTGCACACTTACTCGCTGCACCGAACTCTGACATGCACCAAGACACCTCTGTGTATGTGGACTGCTGCCAGCGCTACCGTGCGACAACCGCAGGTCAAATGCACGGCATGGTCATACCCCGAGGTGATTTAAACCCGCAAACCGCCCACTAGAGCTTTGTTTCACCATGTATCAGCATTATCCTTAATTTATGAGCCTGAGTGTAGAAGTCGTCACCATAGGTAGTCTTGCATTTGTTTACCCTAACACATTCTTCAGTGCTACTTTGCAGAGACTGACGCGCTGACGCACTGTTTAAAACACACCTGGCTCCATTCGGTTTGCGTTACACGTGTTGGTCAAACGCTCCTGTACTGCTTGCATATTGTCGATGGATTGGGCACAAGCCAATGCGTTTAAATGTCCCCATAGCCAGAAATGCAACGACTTCAGGTCCGGTGGACTGGGTGTCCATGTCATCTGACCTCGACCAATCTATCGATCTTGAAGCATTCCATTGAATACTGTCGGACGAGATGTAGAAAATGAGCTGTTGTCCCATTGTGAATAAACAACAGTCATTGTTTTTCTGCAAGGATAACGTTCTCTCATAGCGCTGGTTCAAAATGGTTGAAATGGCGCTGAGCACTATGGGCCTTAACTTCTGAGGTCATCAGTACCGTAAAACTTAGAACTAATTAAACCTAACTAACCTAAGGACATCACACACATCCATGCCCGAGGCAGGATTCGAACCTGCGACTGTAGCAGCAGCGTGGTTCCGGACTGAAGCGCCTAGAACCTCTCGGCCACTGCGGCCGGCATAGCGCTGGTAATTCATCTCGCAGAAATCAGTGATACACACCCAGTGGCGGACACAGAAAAACCTCTAGGAGGGGGCAGTAAAGATATCTTGAACTACCTTTAGTTTTACCTTAATAAAAAATAATCAAGTCAAATGCAAAGTTTCGTTACAACATTGTTAGTGAGAAATTACTATGAATTACTATTATTAATACTTCACAATCAAGTGATCACTCTCACTCTTGATTAATCTTTACACTTGCATTTGCTACAGCTACTACTTTTTGCTTATTTATTCTTCAGTCTTAATATTTATGCTCCTGAATATAGCTTCCAGTTCGGCGAATAGTCCGTATTTATAACGCTCCGTATGGAAGGTTCTCTGTACAACAAAGCAGCAGAATATTCGCGACTTTTCTCGAACAAATGCCAGACAGAATAACATATGGAGATCATTAGAAAGGCCGCGACTTTTCTCATAGGTACGTGTTAGCTGTCTACGAGTATGTGCAGGACAGAAACGTATAAAATACGACGACGCGGACGCGCGTGCTACATAGGAAAGTACAACTACTCGATAACTCGATTCAGTCGCGTCGACTGACGAAAGAAACGAACGAATAGCGTGGGGGCTGACTGCCGGGGCGGCGCGGTAGGCAATCCGGACGGCCCCGCAAGGTTAAGGCGCGCGCCCCGCACGCTCTCTATATGTATCCGCAACTATAGACACCACTTAGTCTGTTTGACGAAGCGTGTGGCCCTAAGAGAATGTCACCTACAATCCCTGCCCATTCGTCGACATTGAAGTGATCCTAATGCCTCAGCTGCAAGATTGCTTGAGGATTTGCTGCCCACAAGTGCTTATTGTGGTATTTACTGAAAAAAGAAAAGAAGGTTGTGAATTTCATAAACATAACGCCCCATGTTTCAACGGACATTGATTTCCAGATGTATGATTAGTGAACATATATTCATGTCTTAACCAGTACTGCCTCCTGTAGGAATACACGTCGCCTGGATAAGAAATAGTCGTAGCACTGTTGTATTCATACCAGACTTTATTGACAGACACAATCCTTTTTACAAGCCCTCAGTTTAATCGAGCCACATCTCCATCACCTTCTCCCATATACATGAAAGTCGTCGTAGGCCAACAGTGCGTCCGTTTCTGTCGGTGTCTCGCAAGGACTACCGTGTGCCAGAGCTGATGTCTTCTCTTCGTTATGGCATCAGAAGGTTCTTTTATTTTAGCAAACACGTCGTTCTCGCATGGACTCATATCGGATGAATACAGTGCCTCCTAACTCCACGTCCTCAGGAGCTCTTGCACGGCGTTGATCGTGTGGAATCGTGCGCTGCCAAGCAGTGTGATGGGGTGTAGTGCCAGGCGGTGCCGTTGTTCTCATCTCTGTGCGGGGTGAACGTGGCGTCATCACCAGAAATAGCACTAGAGAGGTAGGAGGTACCTGAATCTGCGGTACAATGTGATGCAGGATTAACACATGGATATCACAAGCCACAGCAACCATCAGTGCCATACCAGCTGGTTCACGGCGCACGTTCTGTGGCCGAGAAGACTCTGGATTTTTGCAGTCATTGGGCCGATCTTAAATCTCACCCATGCCATCCCGAAACACCTTCACTCATCCTGCTGCTGCACGATATCATCTCTCAATCTCCACTATTACCTTAAGTTCGGAACTCATTATAACCTACTTAATCAATGCATTAAATTACGTATTACCGCAGTCAGACGTAACCATACATGCAGGAGTCATAAAGGGAAGAACTATTACATCAGTAGCACAGGCGTCGGTATGAGAAAAAACTCTCAACATTTTGCGCAAAAGATGACGCATCCCTGAACCTGCATCTATTTCGCCAAAAGATGGCGAGTACTTTTTGGGCGATCACTTCTTGGCAAAATGTTGGCGGTTGCTTAAACGGCAACTTTTTTGCAAAATGTTGGCGGGTTTTTGGCGAGTACCTTTTGGTGGACATTTGCATTCGAAAAGTTGGCGACTTTATGGCGGCAAATTAAACGGTAACTTAATGGCAATTTTATGGCGAGCACTTTCTGGCGGGCATTATTTTGTGAAATGTTGGTGACATTATGGTCACCTCCGAAACGGCAGCTTTCTGGAAACTTTATGGCGGTCGTTTTCTTGTGGGCACTTTTTTGCAAAATTTAGGCGACATGTAGGCATTCACTTGCAGGCCAAATGTTGGTGACATTTTGCCGAGCACTTTTTGGCGGACACTTTTTTGGGAAAAGTTGGCGACTTTTTGGCGGCTTCCTAAACGGCATCTTTTTTGGCGACTTTACGGGGGTCGCTTGTTGCAGGCACTTTTTTCAGATTTTCGGCGACTTTTCAGGCCAAATGTTGGCGACTTTTTGGTCACTACTTTTTCTGCAACGACTTTTTGGCACCCGCTTTTCTGCGAACACTTGCTGGCAGCCGCTCTTTCGATGGAATTTATAGCCGCAGCCGGTTAGCGGTTGTTTGCAGATGACGCTGTCGTTTATCGACTAATAAAGTCATCAGAAAATAAAAAAAACAGCAAAACTATTTAGAAAAAATATCTGAATGATGCGAAAATTGGCAATTGACCTTAAATAACGAAAAGTGTGAGGTCATCCACATGAGTGCTAAAAGGAACGCGTTGAACTTCGGTTACACGAAAAATCAGTCTAATCTAAAAGCCGTAAATTCAACTAAATACCTAGGTATTACAATTACGAACAATTTAAATTGGAAGGAACACATTGAAAATGTTGTGGGGAAGGCTAACCAAAGACTGCGTTTCATTGGCAGGAACTTAGAAAATGTAACAGACTTATTAAGGAGACTGCCTACACTACGTTTGTCCGTCCTCTTTTAGAATACTGTTGCGCGGTGTGGGATCCTTACCAGATAGGACTGACTGAGTACATCGAAAAAGTTCAAAGATAGGCAGCACGTTTTGTATTATCGTGAAATATGAGAGAGAGTGTCACAGAAATGATGCAGGATTTGGGATGGACATCATTAAAAGAAAAGCGTTTTTCGTTGCGACGGAATCTTCTCACCAAATTCCAATCACCAACTTTCTCTTCCGAATGCTAAAATATTTTGTTGACACCGACTTACATAGGGAGGAACGATCACGAAGATAAAATAAGGGAAATCAGAGGTCGTACGGAAAGATATAGGTGTTCATTCTTTCCGCGCGCTATACGAGATTGGAATAGTAGAGAATTGTGAAGGTGGTTCGATGAACGCTCTGACAGGCACTTAAATGTGATTTGCGGAGTATCCATGGGGATTTAGATGTAGATGTAGCTGCACCAGCAGTACCAACTGGCAATCTGTAATAAGCAACGCAACATGCGTAAGCATTTAATGCATTTGATAAGATTGCTTAATGTATACAGCGTGCAACATTATGCATAAACATTTAACTCATGCTATACACAGTGTAGCATTTTGCGTAAACATTTAATGCATTTAAAAGATTGCGAAATCTATACAGCATGCAACATTATGCGTAAATTAATCATCATTTGCACTGTACCATCGACCCATCGAATCGATGGGTGAAGGGAGAGCTTTTTTGTAAACGCACGAAATGCATAAGCATTTAACTCATGCTATACAGCATGCAACATTATGCATAAACATTTATTGCATTAAAAAAAGGATTGCTTAATTTATACAGTGTGCAAAACTGTTCATAAACATTTAGCTCCTGCTAAACATTATGCACAAACAACTGACGAGTCATCTTTATTGCAACTACGTACATGAGTCACCCTCAATGCAAGGGCATTGACGAGTCATCTTTGATGCTACAGCATTGACACTTCATCTTTAATGCTGAAACATTCACGAGTCATCTTTAATGTAGTTGCATTGAAGCGTCATCTTTAATGCAAGAGCACTGACACCTCAACTTTAATGCTTTTGCATTGACGAGTGAACTTCGATGTAAAAATTTTTACACTTCATTTTTAATGATCTTGCGCCGATGAGTCATCTTTAATGCAAAAAATTTAATTCTCTTACATTGATGCATTATTTTTAATGTATAATCATTGACATTTCATCTTTGATGCTTTTGCATTAACGAGTATTGATGCGAAAAATTTAATGCTCTTGCAAAGACGCATTATTTTTAATGTAAAAGCATTGTCGCTTCAATTTAATGAAAAATTTTAACATTTGATTTTTAATGCTGTTGCACTGATGTGTCATCTTTAACACGAAACATTAATGCCATCTTTCATGAAAAACTTCAAAGCGTCATCTTTAATGCTCTTGCATTAACATCTCATCTTTGATGAAAAAATTTTAACACTTCATATTTAATGCTTTCACATTAGTGTGTCATCTTTAATGCAAGAATAACTTTAAACTACATTTACGAGTCATCTTTAATACTCTTTCACTCACAAAGCAACGTCTTTAATGTTTCTGCATTGACAGTCTTTAATGCCAGAACATCTACATGTCATGTTTAATGCATCATCTTTTATGTAGCTGCATCGGCGATTCATCTTTAATGCAACTTTATTTACAGGCTCATCTTTAATGCTCTTGCATTTACGAGTCATTTTTAATGCGAAAACATCTACGTTTCATCTTAAATGCTCTTGCATTGCGGCGGCGTCTTTAATGTAAATAACAAAATGGTCTTGTATTAATGCTTCACCTTTAATGAAAGAGCATTTGCGCTTAACCCTTACACACGAAGTATAAACATTTAACGACTTCACAAAAGTTGATTAATGGTTAAAATGAGCAAAATAATCATGTTTTGCAATGTACCATCCACCCTTTGATTCGATGCGGGAAGTGACATCTTTGTGTTCAGAAAATTGCATAAACATTTAATCGTTACATTGTGCAACATTATACATAAAATGGCCATCTTTTGCAACATACTATCCATCCATCGAATAGACAGGCGAATGGGCACCTTTTTTGTGAACTCAAAAATGAATTCAAAAAAGTTGCTTTGTCGCTAAAGTGTGTAACATTATGAATAAAATAATCATCTTATGCAATGTACTTCCCACCCGTCGAATCGATGGGCCGATAGCACCCTTCAAATATGCAGCGACGTCTCACGTCTCACATCGCACTGAGTAAGCAAACATGTCGCCACTATTCTGCGGTTCTCACGTACCCGTCGATACGACTGATCTATAACACACCCGTCAAATACGCAGCAACGTCTGACATTGACGTTTACGTCTCACGTCTCATTGAGCATGAAAACATGTCGCCACAATTTTGCGAGTCTCACGTACCCATCGATTCAAAGGGTGGATGGTACATTGTAAAAGATGGTTATTTTGTGCATAATGTTTCACACTGTAACGATTAAGCAAATTTTTGAATGCACTTTTGCGCTCACAAAAATGTTGTCCCTTGCCCCGTCGAATCAACGGGTGGGTGGTACTTTTCAAAACATGATTATTTTGCTCACTTTAACGATTAATCAACTTTTGTGAATGCATTAAATGCTTACGCTTTCTGTGCAGATGCAAGGCGAATAAATAGTATAAGTACTAATTGATTGGACTGATAAATTTGACCAGGTATTTATTTAACAATTTTGGAAAGTCATTGTGAATGCAATGGCACAAAGCACTTTTTTGCCTGTCGATAGTGGCGATAAACTGCCACTAGTCACAGAAGCTTAAGGCAATCGTTTCGGTGCTCTTCCATGCAGTTCACTTGTACAATGTGTTGCAGGGGATATGCGAATAGAAAGAGGAATAGCAGTCACATTTAGGCAAAAGTTCAAATGTGTAGACGAGCAGTGCACTCAACGTAAACGACAAGGAGATGTTACAGTGTTGACGAATGACGGTCATTTCATTTATTATCTTGTAACTAAACCTATGAGTAATGGAAAGCCAACAATGAATTCATTAGAAAGAAGTATAAAGGCGATGGATTATCATGTTGTAGAAAATCATGAAAATGAATTGCAATTCCTCCTCTTGGATGTGGATTCGATAGACTAAACTGGCAGCACGTCAAACCACTTATTGAAAAGGTTTCTGCAGAAAAAAATGCAGAAATAACAGTTTATAATCTATAAATTAGCGCATTTTTTTAAATAGATAAGTCTAGTCGAATATGTCATGCACACTCTCATACACGCGCAATTCAGTTGCATTGTTGTTAGTACATCAAGCAAGTTGATTGCAGCGAATTGAAAAAGCCGCCCTTCAGATCTTTATACTTCATAGAGAATGGAAAGATAATAATTGACGATGATTACATGTACTAGCAACCTTTTTTAACGCACTCATGGCGTAATCAGTAATGACACTTTTTGCACTTAGTAGTGACATCGTTAATGCTTTCACAATTTTTTGCTCTCAAAGTGATAACATCGTTAATGCCACTAATGGATTTTTATCCATTAAAATTTAATGCAAAAGTGCATCCGCTTTTATGTCGATATTTTTTATGCGGCTTCTTTTTATGTGTATAATCATAGTGCAAACTATGCTGCATCATAACGCGCCATCGTTAATGCATCTACAACTTTTTCACGCATAGTGATGTCACAATAAAACATCATCGTTAATGTATCTACAATTTTTTCTGCGCGCTGCAATGAATGATCAACGTTATTATGCAAAACTATATCTCCTGCCCCGTCGATTCGACAGATGGATGGTACATTATTTTCTGCATCAAACGTTTACACTTTTTTCTATAAACGAAATTTTTGCACGAAATGTTATGAGAGCACTTTCTGTAAAAAGAGAAAGCCGCCCTTAAGGTGTGAAGGGCGGCTTTTAACATTTGCATCAAATATTAATGCATTTCTATAAACGACATTTTGGCATCAAATGTTATGTGAACATTTAATGTAAAAAGAAAAAGCTGCCATTCAGATGCGAAGGGCAGCTATTAACATTTGCATAAAATATTTATACTTTTATGTAAACATAAAATGTTGTCCCTACTACCCATCGAATCGACACAGTAGTTTTTAAAAATTTAGTAAATGCTTTGTGTTTAAAGCACAAATGAAAACGCATTTATTATGAATAGTAAATGTACATAATTGATTGTACATGAAAGAAAACGTGACATGTCAATGCAAGAGCATTAAAGACGACTCATCAATGCTCTTGCATTAATGATGACACATCAATGCTATTTCATTGTAGGTGAAGCTTTAAAATTTTATCATCAAACATCACATGTTAATGCAACAGCATTAAAGATGAAGAGTTAATGATCTTGCATTGAAGATGGCTTATCAATGCAAGAACATTAAAGATGATGCATCAGTGCTATTACATTAAAGACGATTCATCGATGCAAGGGCATTAAATTTTTTTCCAATGAAGATTACCTGTAATTGCTCTTACGCTAAGATCAGGCTTCAATAAAAGACCATTATATTTTTTACATTAAAGATGACACTTCAGTGAAAGAGCATTAAAGATGACTGGTAAATGTAACTGTATTAAAGATGACTCGTCGATGCAACTACATTAAAGATGAAACATTTAAGATGACACATAGATGTTCTTGCATTAAGGATTAAGCGTCAAAGCAGAAACATTACAGACGATGCTTTGTGAGGTTACTTGTCAATGCAACAGTATTAAAGATGACTCGTAAATGTAGATTGAAGTTTTTTTGCATGAAAGATGCTACGCTAAAGTAAAAGCATTGTATATGAAGCGTTAAAACTTTTCACATCAAAGGGACTGCTTAAGCTACGCTGGTCCACCCTATACTGAAGTATTGCTGTGCGTTGTGGGACTGACGGATGAGATCGAAAAAGGTCAAAGAAGGGCAGCTAGTTTTGTATTATCGCGAAATAGGGGAGTTACTGCCACATACATGAAACGTGATTTGGAGTGGCAATCATTAAAACATGGGCGTTTCTCGTTGGGACGGTATTTTCTAATGAAATTTCAGTTTTATTCTTCAACTGTGAAAACATTCTGTTGGCATTCGCATACGTAGGGAGAAATGATCATCACGATAAAATAAGAGAAATCAGGGCTCGCACAGAAAAATAAGTGCTCGTTTTTCCCGCTCGCTTTCGAGAGTGGAACGGTAAAGAGACAGCTTGAAGCTGGTTCATTGAACCCATCTGGCAGGCATTTTACTGTGATTAGCAGAGTAATCACGTAGATGTAGATGTAGACCACATGTCAATGCAAGAGCATTAAAGATGACTCTTTAAAGCTTTGCATTAAAGATGATGTTAAAGCTCTCATATTAAAGATGACGTTTCAATGCAAGACCATTAAAGATAAAACATTAACTCTTTTTTCATTAATGATGAATCGTCGATGCTTTTACATTGAAGATAATGCGTCAATCCAAGAGCATTGAATTTTTTACATTAAAGATGACTCATCAATGAGAGAGCGTCAAAGTGGAAGTGTCAATGCTTTTATGTTAAAGACAACGCGCCAATGCGAGAGCATTAAATTTGTTGCATGAAAGATTACTCACCAGTGCAAAAGCATCAAAGATGAAGCCGTAATGCTTTTACATTAAAGATAATGCATCAATGCAAGAGCATTAAATTTTTGCATTAAACATAACTCATCAGAGCGAGAGCATTAAAGATGAAGCTTTAAAATTCTTGCATCAAAGATGCCTCATCATTGCAAAAGCATTAAAGATGAAGCACCAATGCTATTGCATTAAAGATGACTCTTCAATGCGACTACATTAAAGATGACCAGTAAATGTAGTTGCAATAAACATGAAACGTCAATGCTCTTGCATTAAAGATTACTCGTCAATGTTTTTGCATTAAAGATGAAGTGTCAGTGCTATAGCATCCAAGATGACTCATGAATGCTCTTGCGTTAAAGATGAATCGTCAATGCTCTTATATTAGAGATGAGTCATAAATGTAGTTGCATTAGAGAGGGCTCGTCAACTGTCTACTCATGATGTTGCACAGTGTATAGGATGCGTTAAATGTTTATGCAGAATATTGCAGGCTGTGTAGATTAAGCAATCTTTTTAAATGCACTAAATGTTTATGCATAATTTTGCATGCTGTATAGCATTGGTTAAATGTTTGCACATTTTGTATGTTTACAAAAAAGCTGTCCCTTACCCTGTCGATTCGAAAGGCGGATGGTACACTTCAGATGGTGATTATTTTACGCATAATGTTGTATGCTGTATAGACCAAGTGATGTGTCGACAGAAGTGCCGACACAGTGTGGTTTGAGGAGACCGCAATGGACGCTATAAGCTCACGCAGGATGGCGTGAGGTCTGAAACAGGATACGTAATGAATGCTATAAAGAAAACTACGTAGCTTCTGGAATACTTAACTTTAATCCATCATTTGTATATCGCTCTTGACGATACAAGTTAGACTCTTTAGATACATGCAATATAATGCTAATAGCGCCTTGCTAGGTCGTAGCCATTGAATTAGCTGAAGGCTATTCTAACTCTCTTCTCTGCAAATAAGCGAGGCTTCGTCAGTGTTGCATCGCTAGCTAAGTCGTCCGTACAACTGGGGCGAGTGCTAGTAAGTCTCTCGAGACCTGCCGTGTGGTGGCGCTCGGTCTGCGATCACTGACAGTGGCGACACGCGGGTCCGACATGTACTAATGGACCGCGGCCGATTTAAAGCTACCACCTAGCAAGTGTGGTGTCTGGCGGTGACACCACAATAAGCAATCTTTTTAAATGCATGAAATGTTTACATATAATGTTGCACTCTGTACACTATGAGTTAAATATTAATGAGGACTCATTAATTGGTTACTCATGATGTTGCACTCTGTATAGGATGCGTTAAATGTTTATGCAGAATGTTGCATGCTGTATAGATTACGCAATCTTTTTAAATGTGTTAAATGTTTATGCAGAATCTTGAATGCCATGTACATTAAGCAAGCTTATTATATGCACTAAATGTTTATGCATAATTTTGCATGCTGTATAGCATGGGTTAAATGTTTATGCACTTTGTGTGTTTACAAAAAAGCTGTCCCTTACCCAGTCGATTTGACAGGTGGATGGTACAGTTCAAATGATGATTATTTTACGCAAATTTTGTATGCTGTATAGATTAAGCAATGTTTTTAAATGCATGAAATATTTACACATAATGTTGCACTGTGTACACCATGAGTTGAATGTTTATGCAGAATGTTGCGCGCTGTATAGATTAAGCAGTCTTTTCAAATGAATTAAATGTTTATGCATGTTTCGCTGATCAACGCCTGGTGCCCATAATGGTCTTTGCTTATTACAGATTGCCACTTGCTATTGCTGCGGCTGCTGAACGGCGGCGGTTATAAATGGCATATGAAAAAGAGGCTGCCAACAAGTGATAGCAAAAAAGCGGCTAATAAGTCGCAGAAAAAGTGGCTGCGAAAAAGTCACCAAAATTTGGCCTAAAGGTGACCGCCTAAAAGCAGCCGAAATTTTGCAAAAAAGTGCCCCCAAAAAGAGACAGCGATAAAGTCAACAACATTTAGCAAAAAGGTTCTCGCCAAAAAGTGCTCGCAAAAAACTTAGCCTTTAGATGGCCGCTGAAAAGTCGCCAACATTTCGCAAAAAAGTGCCCACCAAAAATTCCCCCCCCCCCCCAAAAGTAGCCACTATTTTGCAAAACAGTTACCGTTTAGACGGCAGCCATAAATTCGCCACCATTTCGGAAGAAAGTGACCGCCAAAAAGTATTCGCCGTCTTTTGGCCAAAAAGATGTGGTTTAAGGTAGGCGTCATCTAATGCACAAAATGTTCTGGGTTTTGTCTCATACCATCGCCTACACTACTCACATCATATCTAAGTCAAATTGCCATCTCTTGTTTCTTCCATTAAACACACTTTTAGTTTATTTTTATAATACATCCACAACTTATTATGCACGGTATCTTATTTATTATCATTATATATTGGATATATTTCGTAATTCCGTGAACCACATCAAATACTGACAAATCGATTCCACAGACCGAACGTGAGGAGAGGGGCTAGTGTAATTGGTTAATACAAACCATAAAACAATGCAAGGAAGTATGTTTTTTAACACAAACCTACGATTTTTTAATGGAACCTCGTTAGTTTTGTTAGCACATCTGAACACATAAACAAATACGTAATCAGTGCCGTTTGTTGCATTGTAAAATGTTAATTACATCCGGAGATATTGTAACCTAAAGTTGACGCTTGAGTACCACTCCTCCACTGTTCGATCGTGTGTATCGGAGAGCACCGAATTACGTAGGGATCCAAAGGGAACGGTGATGGACCTTAGGCACAGAAGAGACTGGAACAGCACATTACGTCCACATGCTAACACCTTTTTATTGGTCTTTTTCACTGACGCACATGTACATTACCATGAAGGGTGCGGTAAACGTACACACGTGGTTTCCGTTTTCAATTACGGAGTGGAATAGAGTGTGTCCCGACATGTCAGGCCAATAGATGTTCAATGTGGTGGCCATCATTTGCTGCACACAATTGCAATATCTGGCGTAATGAATGTCGTACACGCCGCAGTACATCTGGCGTAATGTCGCCGCAGGCTGCCACAATACGTTGTTTCATATCCTCTGGGGTTGTAGGCGCATCACGGTACACACTCTCCTTTAACGTACCCCACAGAAAGAAGTCCAGAGGTGTAAGATCAGGAGAACGGGCTGGCCAATTTATGCGTCCTCCACGTCCTATGAAACGCCCGTCGAACATCCAGTCAAGGGTCAGCCTAGTGTTAACTACGGAATGTGCAGGTGCACCATCATGCTGATACCACATACGTCGACGCGTTTCCAGTGGGACATTTTCGAGCAACGTTGGCAGATCATACTGTAGAAACGCGATGTATGTTGCAGCTGTTTGGACCCCTGCAATGAATACACTATTTTCATACCACATCTTGTGCAACATTTGGTATGTTCTTTCATGCAGATACCAAACTAAAAGAAAATACCAGATAAATAAAAAATATTCATAGAAATTCACTTTAGTAAATACATGGTTATATAAAAGTGCCATTGTCCTTTCACTAGACGACAGCGGGAAAAAGAAAAGAGGCGGTTGCCAATGATTCCGCACCATACATTTACAGTCCACGGTCGCTGTCGCTCTACCTGTCTGAGCCAGCGAGGATTGTCCACGGACCAGTAATGCATGTTCCGTAGATTCACTGCCCCGTGGTTTGTGAAACCCGCTTCATCGGTAAACATGTAGAACAGCAACGCATTCTCTGTTAATGCCCATTGACAGAATTTCACTCGATTATTAAAGTCATCACCATGTAATTGCTGATGTAGCGACACATGAAACGGGTGAAAGCGGTGACGATGCAGTATGCTCATGAAACTACTTTGACTCAGTCCACCGGCTCTCGCAATGTCCCGTGTACTCATGTGTGGGTTCACGGCAACAGCAGCTAACACGCCAACTGCACCCGCTTCTCCTGTGACGTACCTGTTACGGACCCGTTTGCGTGATACGACCATACCTGTTGCATACAGTTGGCGGTTGATGTTTTGCAATGTGCAGCACGTTGGATGCTCTCTGTCCGGGTACCGTTCTGCATACACCCTGCAGGCTTCAGCTGCATTTCGTCGACACTAGCCATAGATGAGTATCATCTCCGCCTTTTCAGAGTTCGAATACACCATGGTCACAGTTCCTACAACACTACACTATCACAGACGTCTGATAACACGGTGTACTACAGTTGGTCTGCGTGCGGAGACGAATGCAGAATAACAATAGCAGCAATCACTACATGCGGACACTGCGACAGCTAGACCAAACCACAACAGTGCACTACAGCCACACTCGTAAACATGGTCGTCATCGTAAACATGCCCCTGCAGATGCTGCTCGCCGACCGTGGCCCTTGTTTGTTACACCACGCAACTGACCGTCGGAGGTTTCAAGCGTCAACTTTAGGTTACAATATCTCCGGATGTAATTAACATTTTACAATGCAAGAAACGGCGCTGATTACGTATTTGTTTATATGTTCAGATGTGCTAACAAAACTAACGTGGTTCCATTAAAAAAAACGTAGGTTTGTGTTAAAAAACGTACTTCCGTGCATTTTTGTATGGTTTGTATTGAACAATTACACTAGCCCCTCTCCTCACGTTCGGTCTGTGGAATCGGTTCGTCAGTATTTGATGTGGTTTACGAAATATATCCAGCGGTAACGCTAGGTGACTGACCCTGTATATATATATATATATATTTTTGTTTATATATATATATATATATATATATATATATATATATATATATATATATATATATATGTGTGTGTGTGTGTGTGTGTGTGTGTGTGTGTCTGTGTATTTTTTTTTCTTTTTTAATTTATCCTTCTGTAAAACTTTCAACGAAAAGGTTTACTAGTAATGAAACTTATTTTGTATAATACAACATGTAAAATCACCCAATGTACGACCTACCGTATAATGACAGGCATCAAGTCTTTACTTGAGAAAGAAAGACATAAAATGTACGACATCATAGTGCTGCATCACCACAAGCTTCACGGAATCGGTGTAAACATTGTTGTGCAGTCAGACCACGAGGCACTTCAGTCTTGATCCACATACATTGAACCTAAATATTATGTTACTCTGGTTGAACTGGCCACCCGCACTTTCAGACAGTACGTACTGCTGCTAACTCAAAACACATCCGTCGCCGCGCATTGCTACGTACAACGTGCCTGCTGGTAGACGCACGTTCTTCGTATTACGGCAGAGTTACCACTACGTTTTATTCAACCCTAGTTAGTCACACTACGTCTGGGGTCAGTGCGGTGCAAACTGAGTCAGTATTTCGCACCGGACTCTGATCGACCGCCAAACAAGTTCACAGTTCTCCGGTCTGCGGCCATAATTGCTATTTGCTCACGAAATTTACTTTTGCTCCGCCGCCGCCAACTGTTGCACCCGCCCGTGGAGCTGGTGAACGCAGCCGGCGCGCCGTCTCCCCGCTTCCCGCCTTCTGCGGCTGGGACGCCGCGTCGGCGAGTGCTGCGGCACTTGTTGAATATGCAGATTGAGTTTGCGCGAGGCGGCAGTCAGTTGTCGCTCCGGCCGACGGCCGGCGCGCCTCAACGGGCCTCCGGCAAAGCGCGTCTCTCATCAACCGCACAACGGCGCTGGCGCAGCAAGGAAGGTAGCGAGCTGCCCGCGAATGCGGGCGAGACAGGGACGCGCTCTGCTGATTGCGCAGGACGCGCGGGTGGCTACGTTTTAACCCGAGAGGCTGTTCATGCATATGGAGTACTTACGTGCATCAGGATTAACCTTCTAAAGCGACAAGTGTACAAGGTTAGCCATATTTACGTCCGAGCTTTCATAACGCTGCGGTCACAGTGGAACCGACAACGGAGGATTCTGCTGACGAGCCACATCGGCCGGAAACGGCCGATCTTCTCAAAGCAATACGCCAGAACGAGGGTCGATTTCAGGGCAACCGGTTTCAGCGACCGAACTTCGGACGACGGTCGGCGAAATTCGTCTAAGTTTACCGTATGTTGATAATTTTTACTTATGGACCGTCTGACAGAAACTGAATGTAACACAAATTTAGTGCCATACATGTTTCGCCTTTATTTTCTGGAAGGCATCATCAGTGGCAGGTTGCGTGGACAATTTCTTACATATTACGCTCCTGTTGCATTTTTGGTGTTGTTCTTCATTCATGCATTCATGAGAAGAAGGCTGTAGCCTTTCGCCCCTACTCTTCAATCTATTCATCGAGAAAGCAATGATGGAAATAAAAGAAAGGTTCAGCAGTGGAATTAAAATACAAGGTGAAAGGATATCTATGATACGATTCGCTGATGCCATTGCTATCCTGAGTGAAAGTGAAGAAGAATTAAATGATCTGCAGAACGGAATGAACAGTCTAATGAGTACATAGTATGGTTTGAGAGTAAATCGGAGAAAGACGAAGGTAATGAGAAGTAGTAGAAATGAGAACAGCGAGAAACTTAACATCAGGATTGATGGTCACGAAGTCAATGAAGTTAAGGAATTCTGCTACCTAGGCAGTAAAATAACCAATGACGGACGGATCAAGTAGGACATCAAAAGCAGACTCGCTATGGCAAAAAAGGCATTTCTGGCCAAGAGAAGTCTACTAATATCAAATACCGGCCTTAATTTGAGGAAGAAATTTCTGAGGATGTACGTCTGTAGTACAGCATTGTATGGTAGTGAAACATGGACTGTGGGAAAACCAGAGCAGAAGAGAATCGAAGCATTTGAGATGTGGTGCTATACACTAATGTTGAAAATTAGGTGGACTGATAGGGTAAGGTATGAGGAGGTTCTACGCAGAATCGGAGAGGAAAGGAATAAGTGGATAACACTGATAAGGAGAAGGGACAGGATGATACGACATCTGCTAAGACATGAGGGAATGACTTCAATGGTACTAGAGGGAGCTTTAGAGGGCAAAAACTGTAGAGGAAGACAGAGATTGGAATACGTCAAGCAAATAATTGAGGACGTAGGTTGCAAGTGCTACTCTGAGATGAAGAGGTTAGCACAGGAAAGGAATTCGTAGCGGGCCGCATCTAACCAGTCAGTAGACTGATGACCAAAAAAAAAAAAGAAAAAAAGAAGAACAACACCAAAAATAAGTAAGAAACTGACCACTCAACCTACCACTGATGGTGCCTTGCAGAAAATAAAGGCGAAACGCGTACGGCACTAAAATTGTGTTTTATTTAGTTGCTGTCAGACGGTCCATAAGTAAAAATATTCAACATACCGTAATATTACACGCAACTGAGGAAGACAGGATTACAAAAGTTGAAGATCGTCTAAGTTTGTTTTCTTATGTCGAAACGGAGGTAACTTTCCCACGCGCAAAACACTGTTGTGAGGGACTAACAAATTTGGTACAAGATATGAGAGATATCGTAAAAGCTGTGTGTCTCATGGTTTGTTGCCTGAAATCCGTATTTTATTGGAAACCACAACCTAAACTTTTGTTATTAATTGATTGAGCGGTACTTTGCATTGCATTATGCATGAATAGTGGTTAGTTTTAGTATGTAATCTTATGAAATTATATCTTCAATGAGAACGAGGTTTATGTAAATTTTGATGCTTCTACTTACTGTACTGCATAATTTCTGAACTGTAGTACGTGGGCATTAGCAGTATACAAAATGTTACTACTAGTTGCTGCTGTTTCTATGCCAGAAGGATGTTGACTTTGTTGTGTGAGATGGTTCTCAAATGTGGAATATGTTTATTCGCTCTTCAGTGCTTCTGTGTTATTCTAATTAATTTTTCTCTTTCACACAAATACTGAATATCAGTCATTGAGGGTTAATTGATATATGTCTGTTTCGCTGAATTTATTTGAAGTTGTGTAGATTGTTTAGAATCTTGCCTTTAAGTGTCACCACGAATCATTTCGAATATGTAATAGAACTTTTTCTCTAAATCTCGTCTACTCCTAACACTTACCTGGCTATTCTACAACATGAGGATAGATTGTACAGTACTCACCACGTTCTTTTCGAATTAGATGTAAGTCATTCTCAAAGATTCGGCGCCATTTTGACAGCAGATAACGAAATCCATTCATTCGACTAAAAACTGGCGAAGGAGAGAACGAAGCTGTCGGCTGATGCTATCAGGGACCTCTCGTGGCTGCGTCTGGAAACCGTTGTCGGTGCCACTGTGTACACGCCCGAAAACAACTGTTCGAAAACTACAAGCCGTAGAGACATGTTGATACATATCAGCAGGAGAACGTCTATCCAGGTTTCAAACTCATATTACAGGTGCTCAGTATGGCCGCTGTTTGTGAAAGGTCAAATATCAGTACGTGCTTCCATGGTGCAGCCATTGCTGTGGAAATCTCAGTTGCCTATCTGCAGGCGCCATTTAACTCTTACGACACAATAAAGAGCGAGTTATTTGCCTACATGTTTTAACATGCCTTCCCCGGAGCGTATTACTAATCGAAACATGGAAAGATACTCTGTCCACTGACGAGAGTCACTTAGCTGTATCTCTTTTCTTTTTCCCGCTGGCGTCTAGTGAAAGGACAGTGGCACTTTTATATGACTATGTATTTACTAAAGTGAATTGCTATGAATATTTTTTATTTATCTGGTATTTTCTTTTAGTTTGGTATCTGCATGAAAGAACATACCAAATGTTGCGCAAGATGTGGTATGAAAATAGCATTTTAGAAAATTACAAATGTGTTAGTAATAACTAAGCATTGTGCTGTTTCGACGGCAAAAGAATCTACATAGAGCATCTACAAAAAAAGATAAATAATGATAACTGAAAAAATGTCTGTATACTACCATTTCGCCCAGTGGCACACACATATATGTTCATCTGGATCCCAGAAGGCACACTCTGCTGGTCTGTTTCACCGTTCTGGCCTACACTAATATACAACTCTAAACTACACAGCACAACACTAAACAACACTAACAATCAGTACAACGTTCCGGACTGTTATGCGTGGACGAATGAGTTTCACACTAAGATCCAATGTTTGGTCCCCATCTGCGAAAGATATTTTCCAGGGGGATCTTAGCTTCTTTGAGTGTCCGATTCACGCACTGGATTCCTACTGACTGAAAGAAAACTCCACTTCCACTAGCTTCCTCGCAGTGGCGTGATGTTACATGTTTTCAATATCGGAGCGCAATTGGCTATTGTCGACTGTTGTCGTCCGCTGTTCCCGTCACCCCATGGAAGAAGACTGGTACACATTTTCTTCAGCACCGGAATCCAGATCTCATTCAAATTCATGCCCTCTTCCTTCCTACTGAAATCCCTTGGGTGTCTTACAATTTTTATGGACACTCTGTATAGTTTCTCATGGTGTCCGCTTGTGTAGTCACTACTTGTATCATATCAAAATGAATGTGGTAGTCTCCTGGCTGCAAAGCATGTTCCGCAACAGCTGATCTACAAATCTCCCCTCTTATGTAATTTCCCTTGAGCTCTTTTAGTCGTGTTTGGCAGTCTTTTTATTGTAGCCACGTACCCATCCTCTGAACTACAAGGACTCTTACAAATTCCTGGTTTTTCAGGCGATTGACGAGCATCCTTGGCCGATTTTAGGTAAGCTTGTATTTTCCCGGGAGGGGTTTGTAGATAACCGCGATGTTCCGCTTCTTCGAGGTTTTTCCTATGCAGTCAGTAACATCCTTAATGAAAAACAGAAAAACTTTCAACTTCACCGGCGCTTGAACATCGCTATGATTTCTACACAGTCGTCTTAATTCTGCGTTAAGCCCACGCTTTTGATGTGTGCTGTGGTTCAAATCCTGATATAAGTAACGTTATGTGTGGCCCGGTTTTCGGTAAACCGCGTGGCCCAAGCTACCATCTTCTTTTTTGAAAACTAACATAAGAAGAAAATTTTATCTGCAGTGTGTCTCCTCCTCCATGGTAAAATGAATCTTCAGATCGATCCAGCTGAGATGTTTGTGAAAACGACCTATTTCATCTTTGCCAAGCCGCCACAAAACAAATGTATCATCCACGTACTGGAACAAAATATTCGGTTTCCAATGACTGCTCCTCGAATTTTTGCCAAACAACAGTTAGCTTTATCTGGGCTTAAGAGGATCCCCGTGGCGACACCATACGTCCGTTCACAGAAGTCGTCGTTCTATTATAATACGCAGCTGTGGGACCATATTAAAAAATTTCTGTAATATTCGGAGGAAAAATCCGATTCAGCTGTTGCAACACTTCATTGAGCGGAACCACAGCTAGCTGCGGCACCACGTCAAAACTAACTAATATGTCTTCCGGCTTGACCACTGTGCCGTTTAATTCACTGATAAAATGTGCCGAATTCTTGATATGCGAATGCTATCGGCCCACATACGGTCGTAATAACGTCAAGAACCAGGCAATCGAATAGGTGGGCGAAACACAGCACTCACTGTAGGCCTTAGAGGAACAAGTTCTGTGCGCAACTTCGGCAATTCATAAGGTCTTGGTGGAAGCGCAGCTGAATTGAATAA
The DNA here is from genome assembly GCF_023864345.2 of Schistocerca serialis cubense. NCBI lineage: Eukaryota > Metazoa > Arthropoda > Insecta > Orthoptera > Acrididae > Schistocerca > Schistocerca serialis. Next base: position 540,774,372 of record NC_064644.1, on the reverse strand, counting down.
ACTTTTCTGAATGCTCTGTTTGATAGAGGACTTCTTTATCAACCGCGTAATAGTTCTAAGAACTTTGTCAGTGCGGTCTTTATTCACTTCTCTACGTGTTTGCGGATCTGTTGAGTCGTTAACCTTACTATGATAGTCTGTCACATTTATTCGTCGGTTACCTGGCAAGCACAGACTGTAATTCAGTGTCTCTCCGTATTACTATCAGCGATAAATTGGTTAATGGTGACTGGGACGGAATTGACTATTGTACGATACTGTTAGGAAGCGTATGTTGACAACATCTAATAGACGAAGAAATCTGATACACTACAACCTAATCGGATGCTCCACCATTTAGGCGCTTCCCGCACGATTATCAATTTATCTGAACATTCGTTATCTGACAATGCGAGGTCCTTGCTTGCCATTAGCTGGCGAGCTGTGCCCACGGAAGAAACATTAGTGTAGATGCATGCATTCGCAGTGTAGACACGGTTACAGCTGAGGGAATCTGTATAGAAGCTATAAGAGTATTGTCTAGCGTAAATTTTCCGAAAAGTTATTTAAGTGTTGGTGAGAGGAATGCCATAAAATGCCTGAATGAGCACCATATGGTAGTGTTATCATTCTCGCCGCTGAAAAGGGAAATGCAACGGTTCTTTTGAATGGAGCCGACAATCGTAATAAGATTATCCATTTATTAGGTCCGCAAGCCATACAGGAAACTGGGTAAAGACCCAACTCACGAAAGTTCTTAGAACTGCTAAAGAAGTCTTCTACCGAACAAAGCGTTTAGAAGATCTGTGCAATTGAGCTGCGCTGCCGCCAAGACTTTATGGAATGCGGAAGGTGTACAAAGACAGTATTCCTCTAAGACAGGGCCGGCGACGTTGTGCCAAACTTGATGTTTGCAGCTGGGCGGGCCCTGGGCGGAAATACGTAGCGTTTCATGTAGCGTTGTAGTGTGGCACTTTTCGGTCGGTAGAACTGTCTTCAATTCGGCAGAACCGTGGTGTCAGCGCTGTTCAGACAGGATTCATTGCTTTCTACATCATGAAGCGCTTTGTGCTAAATTTTCAGGCCTAGAGCACATGAGGAAATTGGTGGTACGAATAAAAAATTTCTGAAGCTTTACACTTCATTCCACTGTCAGTTGCTAGAGTTTTCGACGGAGCCGAACGAAGAGTATTGTGATATTATATATTACTGCAAAGTATGTTGCTCAAGTCAAGCGCCATTTCTGGAACAATTTTCCGATTTGAAATTCACTACCGCTCATTTTATGAAGGAAGAAAAGACGAGTACAGGACCGAAAATTAGAACATCCAGAATGGATTGCGGACCTCGCATTATAAGTGAACTTGATTGCACACTGCCCACAATGGGAAACTGTAAGGACAAAAAGACTTGTTACTGATGTATTGGGGATAGTTTTAAGGAAAAAAATTGCGTTGTAGAAGGGACACACTCCGACAAACACAGTCCAGTTCCGTAACATGGATGGCGTTAAGGGAGAAGTGAAGTTTGAAGAATTTACTGTGGTCTTCAAAGAATTACAAGTTTACTTTCCTACTTGTTTTGAGGACGCTGCCAATCTTACATCTGTGTACGAAATCGTTTGCCGTTTCAGTTGACATAGCCCCTGTGCATGTGCAAATGTAACTAATACCAGTTTATACGAGATAAAAATTATTTGTCTTTGGTGCACCGAACATAATTAAATAATACCGAATAATTGTTTTGTTTTTATGTGTGTTTTTGAAAATTTGAAATACAAGATCAAATTTTATTCAGTGCGACTGCATTGCCATACAAATGCGGTGCGTTCGCAGTCCCCCCCCCCCCCTCCCCGCTCCCCCCTCCTTCCACAAACTCTCGGACGATGCGGCGTGGCAGTGGGGAAAACGTGCCAGGCCGGTTGAGTTTCCATTACTTCAGTATACCTTTGGGAATGACTGATTGTCTAAATCAAAAAGTTTTCCGATGGCACAAGTCGTTCATGGAGGGCCGAGAGGAGATTACCGACGAACCTCGCAGTGGACGGCAATCAACCGCACGAGTAGACCAAAATGTGACGCGTGTGAACGATTGTTTGAACTCTGACAGACAGCTGAGCCTTCAATTGATAGCACAAACTCTAAAATTGTCAAAAACAACCGTTTTCCGTACTCTGACCGAAGATTTGAAGATGAGAAAGGTGTATGCCAAACTCGTCCCAAAAGTGTTGACCGACGAACACAAGCACATGCGAGTGCTTCGGTGCCGAGAAATGTTGGAAATGTGTGAAAATGATCCTCATTTTTTTAAACTCAATTATCACTGGTGATGAGTCGTGCATTTTTGAGTACGACCCCGGGACAAATAGAGTTCAGAGTGGCACACCCCATCGTCGCTCCATCTGAAGAAGGCACGTATGAGCAAGTCCAGGGTCAAAACCATGCTCATTGTCTTCTTTAACGTCAGAGGCATTGTCCACCACTGTCCACCACGAATTCGTACCTACTGGGACTACAGTGAACTCAGCTTTCTACTTGGAAGTGCTCAGAAGACTGAAAAGGAGTGTCTGGCGCTGCTGAAGCGACATCAAGGACACGTGGAAAGTTCTCCATGACAACGCGCCGAGTCACAGCGTCTTCATTGTCAACGACTTCCTGGCCAGGACTGAGACCCCATTGGTTCTCCAGCCTCCCTACAATCCTGACCTGGCTCCTGCTGACTTTTTTTTTGTTTCCTCGATTAAAAGGAGTCATGAAAGGAAAAGTTTGGAGCATCATTGTAAGCATCCAGGCGCATGTTACGTCAGCTCTAAAGGACATTCCGGAAAGGCATTCCAGGATGCCTTCCAGACATGGAAACACCGCCTCCAGATGTGTATCGACGCAAGAGGTTGCTACTTTGACAATTTTTGATTACTTGTACGAATATATTCAATAAATGATTTTTTATGAATTTGGTCGCATTACTTATGGAACGGACATTGCACGGCACTCGTGCTAGGTTACGGCCCGCATGCGGAATTTTTGGCCAGAGCGGCTCAAATGCCTATGATGAGTACTATTGCTTCGCCGACCTACTCGATTCTCAAGTTCTTGACAACAATATTACGACAGTATGTGGGCCGTATAGCAAGAATTCGACACATTTTATCAGTGAATCAAATGGCATAGTGGTCCAGCTGGGGAACATAGTAATTAATCTTGATGAGGTTTCGTTATATGAAGTGTTGCAACAGTCGAATCGGATGTTTCCTCCCCATATAGCGGAACTGTTCAATATTGCCTTACAACTACGTATTTCAAATAGAACGATGAGTTCTATGAAGAGAGGCATGGTGTCGCTCTGGAGACCCCTTAAGCCCGTTTATTGTGTACTTCTTCATGGAAAATTCACGAAGCGGTCATCAGAAACTGCAAACAAGGAACCGAATATTTGGTTCTGGTACGTGGATGATACGTTAGTCATGTGGCGGCAAGGCAGAGAGGAACTATAGCCTTTTCACAAACATTTCAACGATATCGATTCAAAGATTCACGTTACCACAGAGGACGAGACACGCTGCAGATTAAATTTTCAATATAGAACTGGTAGCTTAGGTCCATGGATTACCGAAAACCGTCGCACACAGACTGTTACTTATACCGGGCTTTTAACCACCACCCACGACAAAAGGCATCATAAAAACATTGGCGGTTAGCGCAAGGTAGATCTGCAAAGCCGAGCTGCTTGCCGCTGAATTACAACGTCTCACCAATGGGTTGCTCGAGAGTAGTTATTCGTTAGCGATAAGATCACCGTGTAGAAATCATAGCGATGCTCAAGCGCCGGTGAAATCGGAAGTTTTCCTGTCTTTTATTAAGGATGTTATTGACTGCATAGGAAAGATCTTGAAAAACCTGAACATAGCGGTAATCTACAAACCACCCGAAAGATACAAGATCACCTAAAATCTGCCACGGATGCTCGCCAACCGCTGGAGAAAGCAGGAATTTATCGGAGTCCTTGTATTTCATGGGAGGGGTACGTGGGTACTACAAAAAAAAAGGCGGCCAGCAAACGACTAAGAGAGCAGCAGGGCAGCTGCAGAAGAGGGGAGATTGACAGGTCAGCTTTGTAGACAGGAGACTACCACATACGTTTTGACTGGGCTCAAGTTCTGACACCATAAGCGGATACCATGGTAAGCTATACAGTGAGGCCGTAGAGACTGTAAAACATCCCAGGCATTCCAATAAGAGGGAAGAGGGCATGAAATTGAATGACATCAGAGTGTCCGTGCTGAAGAAGATGTGTATCTGTCTTCTACCATGGGGTGATAGGAACTGCGGACGACGGCAGCCCACAACCACCAATTGCCCTTCAGTATTTGCAACATTTTATGCAACGTCACTTCGAGGAAGCACGGGGAAGTGGAATTTTGTTACAGTCAGTAGCGAGTCAGGGTGTCTACCCCCTTTAAAATGTCGTCCGCAGATGGGAACGAAATGTGAGGTTTTAATATTAAATCCATTCGGTCATGGCATAGTAGCCAGGAACATTTCATTAGTTGTGACACTTCCTGCCATGAAAGCTTACATTTTACAGTGCTCAACACTACACTACACTTTTGTACTTAGTATCAGAACCAAGCTGGAGGGGCGCTGATAACCTTGTTGTTGTGCACCCTAAAACACTAATCAACCAAGCTGGATCTCTTATGTGTGTCGACTGTCAGTCCTGCCCACGCTGAAGTGCATTCAGGGTTGCTGTGCCACTCAAGGTGTGAAGTTGGGAGACGGCTGTCGGGGTGTGGGAAAATACTTCCTCGTCCTCTCTGAGACTCATCTCACCGATCCAGCAGGTTGTTGTTGGTGGATGTTGTGGCGCGTCTCGTTATCATAATGTGTGGCCTCTTCTTGGTTGTCTCGCAGCCATGTAGGCTTACAGTTCGTAAGTTGCCATTTTAGCTGCCAGCGATTTCAGGACCTCATTCCTTATTATATTATAGATTGCAGAATTACCAAATGCGTTCCTGCCCTGGTCTGTAAGATATTGTCCGAGGGTATTTTCGCAGATGATATGACTGGGTTCAAAAGGTTCAAATGGATCTGAGCACCATGGGACTTAATATCTTAGGTCATCAGTCCCCTAGAACTTAGAACTACTTAAACCTAACTAACCTAAGGACATCACACACATCCATGCCCGAGGCAGGATTCGAACCTGCGACCGTAGCGGTCGCGCGGTTCCAGACTGAAGCGCCTAGAACCGCTCTGCCACTTCGGCCGGCATATGACTGGGACTGCGACTGCTCCACAGTAACAAATGTCTGTGGTGCACTGTCGTATTTTTGGTAAGTAGCTGGGATACAGAGTCGACGGTTATTCTATAGTTCCCTTGGTCAGGTGGAAGTATGTCATTGATGTTCTTTCTGTTGTGTTAGGAAGGAACTGGTAGGTTCTCCTCCCTTTTTCTGCGCTGTTCCAAATTACCTTCCATTCTCTATCAATGCATACCTTTACTTCCTTATTCGATGAGCCAATATTGTGCACCTCTCTTCCTTAGTGCTAGGTTAGAGGTGGAGGGCCTAATATCACGAGAACTGTTAGAAACATCCGGCATCCTACTTCACATCGTGTGGCATACTGTAGAGCAACGCTTAAAAGTCTGCATCTAGTTTTACCTGTATATTCCGGTGGACGTGGCACAGTCTCAAGTGCAGGGCATTCCATTTTGTGTACAACTTTGAACACCATGGCGCAGAGAGGTGGACTACAGAGTGATGTGGCAACTGTCACCAAAGGAAAGCTGGGCAGGAGCAGAAACGATTAGCGAACAAGTTAACACAACAAACAGGAGACTTACATAACCTTTATTTCTCCAAGCATATTAAGACTCATTACAAACAAGACAGCAAGAAACAAAGTCCAGCTGTCAGTTTTTACAAGGATGAAGCTCCCTAATGTCAGCACGAACAATGATGTCGCATCGAAGAGGCCCCAAGTGTGAGTGGGGCGGGCAGGCTGCCACCAGCCATCCTACATCGCGGCGGCAGAGGGCGCTTATGGTACGGAGTCACTGGAAGTGTGGCTCAGCAGGCATGCACCATTGGGTCCACCAGATCCCTGGAAACTGCTATCAGCGTCTAACACAATCTCGCATTTCCACTGCTAACTTCACAGTGGGATGATATTGATATGTGATACCACCCTCTAGATCAGTATTATCGATTTCCACTTCTACTGCATACGCACATTGAGCGATGGAAAAATAACAGTCCGTGCAGATGAGCCAAAATGTTGTGGTCACTGCTCCATGACTAATAATGCTGGGCCGGTGGCTTACTGGGGTGCATGACGTGGTAGTGGAAGTACACAGGGTGATCAAAAACATCCTGAAGAGCTGTTGAGGGTGGAGTAGCGTGTGCTGTGCTGAGCAATAATTGTTAAGAAGAAATTCTACGTGTTGCGCCGTTTCCCACTTAATTACCATTAAAGAGAGACAACCAAGCCGTTTCGCAATCAAATTCAAATGCTCCGCCATGTACTATTACTGTCAGTTGTTTCCATAGCTTAGGTAATACCTCATGCCTTTGGCTCGAGTGTGATTCTTATTACCGTCCCATGCCATGTATCTGTATCGCTCTTGATCGGTTTTAGGAAACCAAACGGAGAGCCCGTTTTGCGACACCGTCTCTGGCGGGCAGCTTGAATTTCAGCGCACGAAAATCGAATATTTTCTTAACAATTATTTCTGAGCACAAGCTACCCTGTGACCACTGTGAATACACAGTGGAGAGACAGCTAGGGATCCATTGAAATTATAAAGGCCGCATATCAGGAAATCCACTATCACAATCCGCTCCCGAAAAGAGCATGACGTTACGGCCTGGCGCCTGGGATGGAGCACCTCGCCAACGATGAAGATAGTCGGATAATCGCTTGTTACTGTCGTGACCATCTATCGAAAGCAACTGAAGAAGGCTGAATGCTCGAGTGGGCTACAAGGTGTTGCACGTCCAAGATTCATTACAGAATGCGCAGGTCGGAAGCTTCCTCACTGTGTAAACGAGTATACGTGGTACTCTGCGTCAGATCTGTCCACAGAGAACAGTGCTATGGTAGGCGCAAGTACTTGGAGTACACTCTTCAGAGCACGTTCTTGAAATGTTCAAATGTTTCTGAATCCCTAAGGGATCCAACTGCTGAGGTCATCCGTCCCTAGACTTACACACTACTTAAACTAACTTATGCTAAGAACAACACACACACCCATGCCCAAGGCAGGACTCGAACCTCCAGCGGGAGGGGCCGCACAGTCCATGACATTGCGCCTCAAACCGCACGGCCACTTCACTCGGCACGTTGTTGAACATGGGATCCTTATGACCTGTACGTGTTCTTATTTCACTAAGTGCTATCGTAAATTAAGATTGCAGTGGGGACTAACTCATATAGACTTGAATGTGAATCAGTGGAAACTTGTATGCTCGGCTCGATGATTCACCTTTATGTTACATCAAGTCGATGATCTTGCCCAGATCTGGCGAACGTCTATTCGAAGTATGCATTGCAGCACGGACCCAGGTCTGGGTGCGGCAGTTTTATGCTTTGTAATACATTCACATGAGTTTTCCCTGTGCTAGTAATCAAGTACATCATGACCGTTGTGCACTGCATAAACAAATCACCCACTGGTCCATGTGTTCTCCGACAGTGACGGCTTCTTCCAGCTGGGTAACTGTTACTATTACAAGGCGATTATCGTGGTACAATTGTTCGAGGAGTGTGATAGTTAACTTCCGTGCTCCGCACTTACATACCAACGGCCCGTTATTTACCGGAATTGTGTAATACGTGTATAGACATCTAATACGACATCCATCTGGAAACAAGACAATGACATGTGAAATTCATGCCATACAAAACTAGTGTTGTACTCCTTTCGAAAGGAGGTCCATACCATAGTGGTATGTTTCATCAGTGTAAATAATCCGCAAGCCATAGTACTACGAACAGCAGATGGTACGTGTTACTGCGTAAACTCAAGCCACTCGAGAACGATAGAGCAGAGAGGGCTGCGAGAAGCCGTTAGCCAATTGCACGCTGGCGGATCCCTCTCCAGGATGACAACGTGGCAGCAGCGGCCCCTATGTGAAGAGGACGTAAGCGCTGCGCCTGACTGGTCGCGGTCCAGTTCTACAGTAGCTTCAAGACTAGTGACTTGTATAGGAGGGACTTAGGATCGTCTGTACTGAAGAAACTTGATCATTTCGTATTTCGCCCTTTGCTTGTGACACATCTGTGTAATCGCGAATTTAAGTTTAGTCTCTTTTCATCTCGTAATAAAACTCATAGATACGATTTGTTTGAACTGTTTGTCCAGCGAACCGAGTACGTAGGATTCCTAGACTACTCATATTTCACCCATTGAATATAAGGGAAATTAACAGTCTGTTTCCCTCAGTACGTGCTTAGTCCTTCATATCTTACTCTCATAATTTCTACGTGAAGTATACGACGAAGTGTCATAATGAGTGCACAGTGTTCTCAGAGAGTTGGTTCTCTAAATTTTTGTGAGAACTACTTCGTCTTCCTTCTACGGATTCCACTAAAAGTACCACTATCGTTTCTGTTACACTTTTAAATGTCTCTAAGCACTATGGGACTTAACATTTGCGGTCATCGGTCCCCTAGACTTAGAACTACTTAAACCTAACTAATCTAAGGACATCACACACATCCATGCCCGAGGAAGGATTCGAATTTGTGACCGTAGCAGCAGCGCGGTTGCGGACTGAAGCTCCTAGAACCGCTCGGCCACAGCAGCCGGCTCTTACATTTGTATAACGGCTAAACCGTCCGGTTACGGTACTAGCAATCCATCTCCGAACTGGTTTATTGTCAATTGTCTTCCTTACCTGAGTAGGATTCCATGTAATGGATCAACACTCTGGAATTGGTTGCTAGAACACCATGTACGCTATGATATATTTCGATTCTATTCGCACTTTTCATAAACCTGAGATCGAATGTAACATGTTGATGTGTTCAAAATCGCTTTCTACATATGAAAACTGCTTAGTTTGTCATAGCCCAATTTCTGCAAAGTTAGGTTTGGTCCTGATGTAGCATACCAGACCCTTTCGGCCACAACGTTGTCGCTTTCAGTTATCCGTCTGTTTCCACATTAGTCTTTTAATTTGCTAAAATTCACTAACTTCTTACTTGTTTTTTAACTTCTCATACTTGAAACTGCCTGTTAGCTTCTGTCTCGGGATCTTCGGCCGACGTTTGTCTGATAATTTCTCTGACGTTTCGCCAGCACGAGTGGCTGGCATCGTCAAAGCTTCACCCTCCAGTTCACCAGCAGGAATGGAGGGTGAAGCTCTGACAATGCCACCCACTCGTGCTGGCAAAACGTCAGGAAAATCATCAGACAAACGGCAGCAGAAGATCCAGAGACGGGAGCTAATAGGCAGTTTGTTCTCATATTTGGTTTTTTTCTTAGGAAGTACCCCAGTCTTGGTAACATATAAGGGGCGCTCAAAAAGAAACGAGCCGGAGGCATAATTACACAAACCAGTAAGTGTATGTTAGAAGTACTGACCCTGGCTGTTGAGGCACTTGTCCCACTGTGACACGAGGCGGTGAATGGCTGTCTCATAAAATTCCCGTGGCTGCGATGTTAACCAGTTCCGCACGTATAGCTGGACGTCGCCGTCCACACGTGTTCAAGAAAGGTTATGCCGACGTTCTTCTTTGAGCGAGATGGCCCCCTTCTGATACACTTCCTGCAGCACGGGGCAACAGTGAATGCCCAACGTTACTCGCAAACCTTGACCACCCTTCGCCAAGCGATCAAATCAAAACGACCAGGCAATCTCACCTTTGGGGTGATTTTGCTCCACGACAGTGCAAAGCTTCATACGGCCAACAAAGTCGCGGAACTCCTGCAGAAATTCAAATGCGAGGTTCTCAGCCACCCTCAAAACAGTCCGGACCTCTCTACCTGTGATTACGTCATTTTCTGTCCCCTTAAAAAGGCTCTGAGGGGAAAACGATTCACCTCGGTCGACGACCTACAGCTGCATATGTGGAATTGCTTAACATCGCAGACCCGGGAGTTTTAAGAGACAGCCATTCACCGCCTTGTGTCACAGTGGAACAAGTGTCTCAACAGCCAGAGTCAATACTTCTGACATACAGGTACTGGTTTCTGTAACTATGCCTCCTGCTCGTTTCTTGTTTAACGCCCCTTATGTATTTGAATTTCAGAAACACGTCTTATGGACATTGAGGTAACAGGCTTGTGAGGTATTGCTTCCATCAACTAATACTTCAAAGTCTGATATGAGGTCACTGCTCATCTTATTTTTGACATTCAGCTATTGATGTACTTCGATCGAACCGGGAATTCAGAGTACCTCATGTCTGACGACTAGTTTCGCTTACAAGACAATCCTTTAGTTACTGTTAATTATTTAGAACATTAATAAAGACATATAAGTTACTTAATTAATTCCTTGCTAGTAGAAATCTAAGTAAAAGTGGTAAGTAGCTGGGATACAGAGTCGACGGTTATTCTATAGTTCCCTTGGTCAGGTGGAAGTATGTCATTGATGTTCTTTCTGTTGTGTTAGGAAGGAACTGGTAGGTTCTCCTCCCTTTTTCTGCGCTGTTCCAAATTACCTTCCATTCTCTATCAATGCATACCTTTACTTCCTTATTCGATGAGCCGATATTGTGCACCTCTCTTCCTTAGTGCTAGGTCTAGAGGTGGAGGGCCTAATATCACGAGAACTGTTAGAAACATCCGGCATCCTACTTCACATCGTGTGGCATACTGTAGAGCAACGCTTAAAAGTCTGCATCTAGTTTTACCTGTTTATTCCGGTGGACGTTGGTTGGTTGTTTCGGGGAAGGAGACCAGACAGCGAGGTCATCGGTCTCATCGGATTAGGGAAGGACGGGGAAGGAAGTCGGCCGTGCCCTTTGAAAGGAACCATCCCGGCATTTGCCTGGAGCGATTTAGGGAAATCACGGAAAACCTAAATCAGGATGGCCAGACGCGGGATTGAACCGTCGTCCTCCCGAATGCGAGTCCAGTGTGCTAACCACTGCGCCACCTCGCTCGGTCTCCGGTGGACGTGGCACAGTCTCAAGTGCAGGGCATTCCATGTTGTGTACAACTTTGAACACCATGGCGCAGAGAGGTGGACTACAGAGTGATGTGGCAACTGTCACCAAAGGAAAGCTGGGCAGGAGCAGAAACGATTAGCGAACAAGTTAACACAACAAACAGGAGACTTACATAACCTTTATTTCTCCAAGCATATTAAGACTCATTACAAACAAGGCAGCAAGAAACAAAGTCCAGCTGTCAGTTTTTACAAGGATGAAGCTCCCTAATGTCAGCACGAACAATGATGTCGCATCGAAGGCCCCAAGTGTGAGTGGGGCGGGCAGGCTGCCACCAGCCATCCTACATCGCGGCGGCAGAGGGCGCTTATGGTACGGAGTCACTGGAAGTGTGGCTCAGCAGGCATGCACCATTGGGTCCTCTGATCAAAATGAATCGTTTGATGTACATCATGATAACTGGGACACAGATTGTATCAAAACCATACAAAGCCCAATTCCTAAACAAACCGTCAGATCATCATCCCAGCCACGAAAAAGGGAAGATTAATACGACTGTATCGCGCGGCGCAACACCATCATATCGGTTGCAGCACCTAGGAAGTAAGATGGAACAACTGGAAGGCTTTCTGAGGAGAAATGGGTACTCATCAGTTGCATAAAACGTGTCACGAAATCTAGCACTCGGCGAAGTGACACGTCGGAAGAAGAAATGTCGGGTAAATCCATAGGGTACGGAGCAGAATCGACCGTATATTGAAAGCCACAACCAAATCGGCCGTGGCGGAGCATGCACTGTGTGAGACCGACCACATAAGAAAAATCGCTGACAAGAAAGTTCTTTCTGTGTAGAAGAGCCAATATACACACCTGTTTAGGGAAGCCATGGAAATCTACACACATGACGATAGCTTCAACACGAAAGAGGAAACCCTCATGTTCGGATCCTGGATTCCTCCCCGGCAGTAAACGACAGTTGCAGGGTGCTAGGACGGAACCATAGCAGTACTAACCAGGGAAAACACCTCATCAGGTAGGTGAAAAATATATACGAGGGTTGGAACTTTAATAGTGGCAACTATTTATTTACAGCTCGTTCAAAATAGATACGTGTTTCAAGTTTTACTGACCTTCAAAGTAGTCACCAGCATAGTGTATAACCCGTTGCCAGCGATGTGGAAGTCGTAAGATACTCTTAGCAGTACCAGTTGTGTTGACAGTTCGAGCGGCACGGTCTATTGCCCGCCGGATTTGTAGCAGTTCTGAAGCGAATGCCGTTAAGTGTTTCCTTCAGTTTAGAAATCGAGTTGAACTGACGAGGGCTTAAGTCAGGGAGTGAAGTAGGTGGCATAGCACTTAGCAGCCCCGTCAGTCAAACAAATCAGTAACAGCTCGCAATGTACGTGCTTCAGCATTGTCCTGCAGGTTCTGCAGAAAATGTCATCACTTCTGTCTCTGTGCTGTTCATTTTTGGAACACAACCTACGACCACGAAGCTTTCAAAATGTAAGTCACTCGAGCTGACGGACCGTCAGAAAAATCGATGAACAAACATTGACCGAAGACTTGAGACAGAATCCAACAGGCACTATGTCAAAAATTGATCACGAAACCCTAAAAACAATTGTAGTTAACTACTTTAGTTTCATTCTGCTGTTGCAAACCATTATCCAGAAAATACTGTGCCTTTGCGTGAGGTTATATTACAGATGAGAAAGCTAAGTTGTTGGCTGCTGTTTGGAAGACTTCTGTCCTCACAGTACGACGTGTAATAATCTGATGAATTCTTCTTGGGTTATGAGCCGAGTGGTGGCGTCGTCTTGTCGCAATGTTTCAACGAGCTTCGTACCCATCATCTTCTGGCGAAGGTACTTCGCCAGAAGATGATGGGTACGAAACTCAGTGAAACGTTTCAACAAGACGACACTACCACTCGGCTGATAACCGGAGAAGAATTCATCAATGGAATATGCCGAGAAAGACTAAAATCGCATATGTAATAATCTGGTTTATGCGTGGGATATATGATGAAATATATTGTAAGCAGGTGCTTTATAACTGAAATAATAAGAGGATATTTTGGCTTGAAGTTGTATTCTGAGCTTAATGTTTCAAGACAGCAGTCATTTAATTGTTCTTTCAAGTTTAGAATCAGTGAATACTGACACGAGGGAAAATCCTCATTCGCAATGCTTGGAGCAAGAATCCAGAAGCAAATACATTCTATAACTCTTGGACAGTTTCGTAGACGAAAATTGCGTGTTGATTTACGATTGGAAAACTACTTATTGATTCACGACGGAACAGTTATCTCTACAAAATTCATTTCTATTGTACATATATTAAGTACGCATGTGTCTCTGTGACTATTCCATTACATATTCCTGGTCAGACTACTTTTCCGATTTGGGTTTCTGTGGCATACTGTTACAAATGTTGGAGCTTACTGTATGCCTTTTTTTTTGAGTCATCAGTCTTCTGACTGGTTTGATGCAGCCCACCACGAACTCCACTCCTGTGCCAAATTCTTCATCTCGGAGTAGCACTTGCAACCTACGTCCTCAGTTATTTTCTGCGTATATTCCAGTCTCTGTCTTCTTCTACAATTTTTGCCCTCTACAACTCCCTCTAGTACCATGGAAGTAATTACCTGATGTTTAAACAGATGTCCTGTCATCCTGTACCGTCTTCTTGACACGGTTTTCCAAACATTCCTTTCCTCTTCAATTCTGCGTACGACCTCCTCATTCCTTACCTTATCAGACCACCTAATTTTCGACATTAGTCTGTAGCACCACAACTCAAATGTTAGATTTCTTTCCTGTTCCGGTTTTCCCACAGTCAATGTTTCGCTACCATATAATGCTGTACTCCAAGCATATATACTTAGAGATATCTCCCTCAAATTAAGGCCTGTGTTTGACACTAGTAGATCTCTCTCGGCTAGGAATGCCCCATTTGCCAGTACTAGTCTGCTCTTTGATGTCCTCCTCGCTCCTTCTGTCATTGGTTATTTTGCTGCCTAGGTAGCAGAATTCCATAAGATCGTCTACTTCTTCTATCATATCAGACAAATATTCCCCCTCATAGAGATGTACTCTTTCCACCTATCTGCTCCCTCCTCTGCATTTTTACAGTGGAACTCCCATTGCGCTCTTAACGTTATAATTTCATGGAAGGCTATTTTCACTTTCATATACAGGGTGAGTCACCTAACGTTGCCGCTGGATGTATTTCGTAAACCACATCAAATACTGACGAATCGATTCCACAAACCATAAAAAAATACACGGAAGTATGTTTTTTAACACAAACCTCGTTTTTCTTTTAAATGGAACCCCGTTAGTTCTGTTAGCACATCTGAACATATAAACAAATACGTAATAAGTGCCGTTTGTTGCATTGTAAAATGTTAATTACATCCGGAGATATTGTAACCTAAAGTTGACGCTTGAGTACCACTCTTCCACTGTTCGATCGTGTGTATCGGAGAGCACCGAATTACGTAGGGATCCAAAGGGAACGGTGATGGACCTTAGGCACAGAAGAGACTGGAACAGCACATTACGTCCACATGCTAACACCTTTTTATTGGTCTTTTTCACTGACGCACATGTACATTACCATGAAGGGTGAGGTAAACGTACACACGTGGTTTCCGTTTTCAATTACGGAGTGGAATAGAGTGTGTCCCGACATGTCAGGCCAATAGATGTTCAATGTGGTGGCCATCATTTGCTGCACACAATTGCAATCTCTGGCGTAATGAATGTCGTACACGCCGCAGTACATCTGGTGTAATGTCGCCGCAGGCTGAAACAATACGTTGATTCATACCCTCTGGGGTTGTAGGGACATCACGGTACACATTCTCCTTTAACGTATCCCACAGAAAGAATTCCAGAGGTGTAAGATCAGGAGAACGGGCTGGCCAATTTATGCGTCCTCCAAGTCCTATGAAACGCCCGTCGAACGAGTACCTCACCCCTCATGGTAATGTACATGTGCGTCAGTGAAAAAGACCAATAAAAAGGTGTTAGCATGGGGACCTAGTGTGCTGTTCCAGTCTCTTCTGTACCTAAGGTCCATCACCGTTCCCTTAGGATCCCTACGTAATTCGGTGCTCTCCGATACACACGATCGAACAGCGGTGGAGTGGTACTCAAGCGTCAACTTTAGGTTACAGTATCTCCGGATGTAATTAACATTTTACAATGCAACAAACGGCACTGATTACGTATTTGTTTATATGTTCAGATGTGCTAACAAAACTAACGGGGTTCCATTTAAAAAAACGTAGGTTTGTGTTAAAAAAACATACTTCCATGCATTTTTTTATCGTTTGTATTAACCAGTTACACTAGCCCCTCTCCTCACGTTCGGTCTGTGGAATCGATTCGTCAGTATTTGATGTGGCTTACGAAATATATCCAGCGGTAATGTTAGGTGACCCACCCTGTATATTGAGTCAGTCATTCTGATAATCATTTCTTTTTAGACTTCTTAACATTTTCCTTCAGCAATTTCAGCTTAGCTTCCCTGCACTTCGTATTTATTTCTTTGCTCAACAGTTTGTGTTTCTGTATCCCTGAATTTCCCAGAACATTTTACAAGCTTCCAACTCTTTCAATTGCAACAAAGACCTTAATAAAATATCAACGGTAATATTACTCAGAACACTGGGAGGAGTTGTGGTCTAAATAACAATAGATTTATTCATTCTTAACATCACATGACAATGGATGGGTAAAGAAACGCCAACAAAAAAATTTATTTGACAAACCCTTTCAATAATATGCGGTTTATGCTCAACAAAATGATCAGCTGGGGATCAACACACCACAATAACCAGAACCAATCGCTTTATCTGACTTCATAAATGTGAATCCGTGGTATGGCCCAAAAACTTCACTACTATCAAGGATCCTATACTCTACTATAAAGAAAAATATGGTTCCAAAGAACAAGGTGCCGAGAAGCATACATTGGAGCGCTACGCCGTAGCAGAGAATACTTCGCCCTTCGGCAGGTCAGAGCGGCACAGAACGACGCTCTTGCCAACTGCAGTCACGGACAGAGGTAATCTGCTGTTAACAGTGCACGCGCGCGGAAATATGTACATACGCGGTATCGCGTTCAGCTGATTCGGAATGCAGTTACTTGCCTATGAGCCTCTGAAACCCAGGTGGATCACCGTGTGCAGGTGGAGCCGTTTGCTGGTCTACCGAACCAATTTGACTCAGTGACATGACTATGAGTGATGGAATATGTCAAACGTTTAGGCGGATGACTCAAAACAAATAAGCACACCCACACATCACTCGTTGTGTGTGTGATGCAAGAAGCAGTACCTCTGACGGTTCAGATAGGACTGGCACAGGCTCTAAGTGACACACTGCCAAAGGACACAAGTTTCACCATCTACGTAAAGACCTGTCGTTGTTTAATAGTGCCGGTGCAAGAGTGTTCTTTTCTTTCTCTCATCTTTCCTCGCCAACTTGATAGCATTGAACATTTACATGCTTAGACTACTCCCACTTTAGCACAAGCCAATCACGAGCTGGAGCGCGGCATTCGAAGCTGAGAGCCTGCCCCGTGCTCTGCGTACACAGATTTGACGAACCAGCGACTTTAAAAATTAACTGGGGGAAAAGGAAAAGAGAATCAGCTTCGTGACCTCTTTCCCACGAGTTTACGCCATGTCTTTGCTAAAAGCATGACTTGGATGGAACCACAGCCCTTCATAAAATGATCGTTATCTCCCGGGTTGTGTACATTACGAACTTTCCAGAGAACGACCTTAAACTCGCTAAAAGCCTTGTGCCTTCACAAATATGTTTTGTAGCAGGGTCTGGATGCCTGGGTGACACTGCACTGTCCCTTTGAAAATTCGCAGAAACTTAACAGGGGCCCATCCTCTGCTTTATTACTGGTTATCAGTTTATATACTCCTGGAAATGGAAAAAAGAACACATTGACACCGGTGTGTCAGACCCACCATACTTGCTCCGGACACTGCGAGAGGGCTGTACAAGCAATGATCACATGCACGGCACAGCGGACACACGAGGAACCGCGGTGTTGGCCGTCGAATGGCGCTAGCTGCACAGCATTTGTGCACCGCCGCCGTCAGTGTCAGCCAGTTTGCCGTGGCATACGGAGCTCCATCGCAGTCTTTAACACTGGTAGCATGCCGCGACAGCGTGGACGTGAACCGTATGTGCAGTTGACTGAGCGAGGGCGTATAGTGGGCATGCGGGAGGCCGGGTGGACGTACCGCCGAATTGCTCAACACGTGGGGCATGAGGTCTCCACAGTACATCGATGTTGTCGCCAGTGGTCGGCGGAAGGTGCACGTGCCCGTCGACCTGGGACCGGACCGCAGCGACGCACGGATGCACGCCAAGACCGTAGGATCCTACGCAGTGCCGTAGGGGACCGCACCGCCACTTCCCAGCAAATTAGGGACACTGTTGCTCCTGGGGTATCGGCGAGGACCATTCGCAACCGTCTCCATGAAGCTGGGCTATGGTCCCGCACACCGTTAGGCCGTCTTCCGCTCACGCCCCAACATCGTGCAGCCCGCCTCCAGTGGTGTCGCGACAGGCGTGAATGGAGGGACGAATGGAAACGTGTCGTCTTCAGCGATGAGAGTCGCTTCTGCCTTGGTGCCAATGATGGTCGTATGCGTGTTTGGCACCGTGCAGGTAAGCGCCACAATCAGGACTGCATACGACCGAGGCACACAGGGCCAACACCAGGCATCATGGTGTGGGGAGCGATCTCCTACACTGGCCGTACACCACTGGTGATCGTCGAGGGGACACTGAATAGTGCACGGTACATCCAAACCGTCATCGAACCCATCGTTCTACCATTCCTAGACCGGCAAGGGAACTTGCTGTTCCAACAGGACAATGCACGTCCGCATGTATCCCGTGCCACCCAACGTGCTCTAGAAGGTGTAAGTCAACTACCCTGGCCAGCAAGACCTCCGGATCTGTCCCCCATTGAGCATGTTTGGGACTGGATGAAGCGTCGTCTCACGCGGTCTGCACGTCCAGCACGAACGCTGGTCCAACTGAGGCGCCAGGTGGAAAGGGCATGGCAAGCCGTTCCACAGGACTACATCCAGCATCTCTACGATCGTCTCCATGGGAGAATAGCAGCCTGCATTGCTGCGAAAGGTGGATATATACTGTACTAGTGCCGACATTGTGCATGCTCTGTTTCCTGTGTCTATGTGCCTGTGGTTCTGTCAGTGTGATCATGTGATGTATCTGACCCCAGGAATGTGTCAATAAAGTTTCCCCTTCCTGGGACAATGAATTCACGGTGTTCTTATTTCAATTTCCAGGAGTGTACAAAGCTCGGCTCATAGCTGCAGCTACTCCTCGGTGCTAGTCAGCCTACCTGGACGTGGCCGCCGACCAACTGGCGCCACGCAATGTGTCTGCACAATTAAACCGAGAGACTGGGCTGTCAGCAAACGTTTTCACCCATTTTAAGCAGAAAAAAACGCCCTCCTCGGCCCACAACCACCGTACACTTTGACTGCAGTCAATTAACTCGGCACCCTCTTCCTTTGAACGCAGGTAGAGCTTACCGCTGTGCCTTACTAGAGCACACAAGCAAGAACGTTAATTACTGCCAACCATTTCATCATATGAATGAAGGCAGATCGTGTTAAGTAATAAAGGTCGTCTGCCCTAAGAACATTAAGGAACGTGACACCGTATCAAAAGTGCGAGTGCCCTGCAATCTCTCAAAACCTCCCGGTTCCTCTCAGATGTATTCTTGGGGAGTGTCGTACTTTAAAATGGTAAGTGTGGTACAGAGCAGAATAAATTGTGACATTTCAGTTGGGTCATTCTCAAAGAAATAAACATGAATCTAACTTTTTTCACAATAAACCCCAGCAGAATGCTATACCCTGTCTTTACCACATTCAATCATTGGTCATACATACACCCTCTTCTGCATGCCTACTAAATTAAAGTGAGGAATAAAGATGTGATGGGCGTACAGTTGGGTCATATTCTTGTAGACCCACACTCTGATAACAGTTACTAAACGGTTACAGGGTCATGCAGACATTTATCTACTCATTCATCCTGAAATATGGGCCAGAGAAGATTATTTCCCTAACCAAAATATAGATAAATATTGTTGTCTTGAGGATTCTTTGCCCCATGGAAAATTACTACACCTGCTCAATTATACACATGGCTGCATTCATTCCTTAACAGAACATCGTCACAAACATTCTCATATTCACCCAATATAAAGAATCACACTGTTATTGTGTCATGTGTCATTTGTTCAGCTCATTCCTTTAACATGTGTCAGTCTATTCCTTTAGTACAAAGATATGTCAAAAAAACAATACAACATATAAGTGACATAAAACAAGTCAAACTTTTCACGAAACGAAAAATAATACATGATTTCATTAAGAGAAAATAAAACTTGCTGCGAAAACACAAAAAACACATGTGGTCTTACAAAAATTAAAACGTGAAGGCACATATAAAACAAATTAATGAAAATAACAAGTACCTCCTACACCTCCCCTCTCAAAGGTCTTTAGGGAGTTCAATTTTTAAATTTACAATTGTCACACGAATAACACAGCACTACACTTGTCATGTAACATGTTAGATGTGGCAGCTATGTGCGATGAGTTTGCCAAGATGGGTTACCCGCTTTTACTCAACATGTACAGTACAGGCAGCAGCCTCGGTGTGGCAGGACCTCCTCCTCGTGTGTGGTCAGCAGTCACTGGCGTCTCGATTGCTAACTGTCTTGGATGACATGGTAGTGGGCAATGTATTGTTGTTATTGAAGCATGCGATGACCCGGAATGCAGGTTTGAGTAGAATCACCTCCTGCCATCGCTGTGAGTGTTACCCATGTCTCCAGAGATGTAAGTATCTCCATTCAGAGCTCCGCAACTCGTCCCTGTGGGGGGCGTTCACCCTACCATTCAGCAGTAGGTACATCGGGACCTTGGAGCCCGGAAGCGGAGGTGAAAGTGGTCGCCTGCCACCAGGGCACCAGCCCATTGTTGACAGCTCGTGGCACACAGAGGCTCGTCCGCATGTGCCTCCATTCACGTAGCCCAATGACAACATGTCGACCAGCTGCCCTGCAGTCGCTATGTGGGTCAATGCCATCTGTATGGAGCTGCGCTCCCTGCGTCTCACAGAGCTGGCAGACGACCTTAGCTGCCGCTCCAGTCCTTGGTGCCCCATCTGCTCAGCTGCTATGGCCACCCCGGTGCAGCGACCTCTCCAACTGCCTGATGTGTCACCATCCACTCAGCTCCCATAGTCTGCACGATGCTTACATTTGGGCTTAGTGCTGGGTTTTTACAAATACACTCCTGGAAATTGAAATAAGAACACCGTGAATTCATTGTCCCAGGAAGGCGAAACTTTATTGACACATTCCTGGGGTCAGATACATCACATGATCACACTGACAGAACCACAGGCACATAGACACAGGAAACAGAGCATGCACAATGTCGGCACTAATACAGTGTATATCCACCTTTCGCAGCAATGCAGGCTGCTATTCTACCATGGAGACGATCGTAGAGATGCTGGAGGAAGTCCTGTGGAACGGCTTGCCATGCCCTTTCCACCTGGCGCCTCAGTTGGACCAGCGTTCGTGCTGGACGTGCAGACCGCGTGAGACGACGCTTCATCCAGTCCCAAACATGCTCAATGGGGAACAGATCCGGAGGTCTTGCTGGCCAGGGTAGTTGACTTACACCTTCTAGAGCACGTTGGGTGGCACGGGATACAGGCGGACGTGCATTGTCCTGTTGGAACAGAAAGTTCCTTTGCCGGTCTAGGAATGGTGGAACGATGGGTTCGATGACGGTTTGGATGTACCGTGCACTATTCAGTGTCCCCTCGACGATCACCAGTGGTGTACGGCCAGTGTAGGAGATCGCTCCCCACACCATGTTGCCGGGTGTTGGCCCTGTGTGCCTCGGTCGTATGCAGTCCTGATTGTGTCGCTCACCTGCACGGCGCCAAACACGCATACGACCATCATTGGCACCAAGGCAGAAGCGACTCTCATCGCTGAAGACGACACGTCTCCATTCGTCCCTCCATTCACGCCTGTCGCGACACCACTGGAGGCAGGCTGCACGATGTTGGGGCGTGAGCGGAAGACGGCCTAACGGTGTGCGGGACCGTAGCCCAGCTTCATGGAGACGGTTGCGAATGGTCCTCGCCGATACCCCAGGAGCAACAGTGTCCCTAATTTGCTGGGAAGTGGCGGTGCGGTCCCCTACGGCACTGCGTAGGATCCTACGGTCTTGGCGTGAATCCGTGCGTCGCTGCGGTCCGGTCCCAGGTCGACGGGCACGTGCACCTTCCGCCGACCACTGGCGACAACATCGATGTACTGTGGAGACCTCACGCCCCACGTGTTGAGCAATTCGGCGGTACGTCCACCCGGCCTCCCGCATGCCAACTATACGCCCTCGCTCAAAGTCCCTCAACTGCACATACGGTTCACGTCCACGCTGTCGCGGCATGCTACCAGTGCTAAAGACTGCGATGGAGCTCCGTATGCCACGGCAAACTGGCTGACACTGACGGCGGCGGTGCACAAATGCTGTGCAGCTAGCGCCATTCGACGGCCAACACCGCGGTTCCTGGTGTGTCCGCTGTGCCGTGCGTGTGATCATTGCTTGTACAGCCCTCTCGCAGTGTCCGGAGCAAGTATGGTGAGTCTGACACACCGGTGTCAATGTGTTCTTTTTTCCATTTCCAGGAGTGTATGTTTACACCATAATTTCAGAGAGAATTAAAACGAAATTGTAAAGGATTACTTTACATGATAACTCCAAGAAAAATAAAAAATAAAAATAAAATGGTTTACAGGAGCTCTCTTGATAATAGCAGAATCTGATACCATTCTACAATTATTCGTTGATGGTATTACTGCCATAATTTTTAAATATTTAACTTTAAAATCTTAATTAGTGGTGAGGTGTTGTAATATATGATAATGCAGTGTTAATTTCCCACAACCTTTCATGCAACTGAAAGTACTAAGTTAGCTTGGACTACACATTCTCTTCAGTCTCTCTCACACCATCTAAGTCTACTACTTATTCATGCAATGCAACTACTATAAAAGATGTATGAACTACTGAAGGTACTTGAGATTACTTCCTCATTACTTAGTCGTTATGATGACACTAACACAGGCGTATGGTGTGAATCTCCATGAGTGATGACATCACCAGTCTGTTCACTGTGCTATGTGGGTAAAACAATTCGGCTGCGAAATTCTCTTTTTGCTGAAACTGACGCAAGAATTTCTGAGACTGGTGTACAAATTTTCAACTCCAGTTCCTGAAACAAGCAAAAAAAAAAAAAAAAAAAAAAAGAATGTGCCTCGCTCACACTGCAAAAACATACCAAAGTGACTTTCACATACTGTGCTCAAGCCACATATTACCAACTACCGCCCAAGATCTACCACTCGCAAAATAGTGCGGAAAAACACATATGAAAACCATAAGCGAATAACCACAGTGAACCACAATCAAATATGACGCGCTAGCTCATCTTTGTGACCACACTCGAACAAAATATCCCAATCCTGAGAAACATCACACCAAAGGCGACATCCATAGACGAAAAACACACCACAAATACATCGAGCCACTGGCGATGACAATAATCAGCCCACAGCGAAGACACACTACTCTGGGCAATGGTCACAAACCAACACGAAACTCACAAGAAAGTCAACAAACCTCTCGCGTGGACAAAACATGACCGTCAAGCAACATACCTCTATGGGTTTCGCAAACTAATCTCTACAGCGCCCTTCTCGCACACCGTGTTACGAATTGTATACCGGATCGCACAAGGGCGTTTACTGCAATGCACACATAATAAACAGAAGAAATTTGATTGTAGCTGAACTCCAAGATGTTACAGGAAGAATTCCATCCCCAATACTCGTGCACTTGTTTCGGACTCGAAGACATAAAATTCTATCGCTATTGTAGCACCTGATTCTGTCATTCTGTGCAAACTGAAAAACTGCTATTACAGCATATTAACTCACACAAAATGAGACTCAAAGGAGCAACGAAGTTTCCGTCGTGAAATCAGCACATTTCCACTCTAACAATTGTAATTAATTTGGTCTGGGATGAACATCTGTACATCCATAACCCTGATACATGGTATGAAGAAATACTTGTACAGAGAAATTCCAACAACGACTAACTCTTACGACTAGCAGTAATGGGAGAAGTTTCTATGCTAATTACCATGGTGAATCACAAAAAAATCTAAAGAAATGATTGTTGCCTTTAACACTATTATGACCAAACAAAACTTATGCTACTATGCTTATGTTCGGCTCTCACGACCATTCAAATATCTGTGGCTTGTTCAGAATAGGAAACTTCCAGCAACCTTTCTTCAAGATCGTTGATGTGACTAGATCCGAGTTCAGTTGCAGATTCGTTCTGTGCCTCTTCTGCATATCCAACTACTCATCGACGTTGGTTATCATTTCCTCGCGCTCTTCGTCCTGGGCTCGGTCCCCGAATCTCAGTTTCCTCGGCCTGAACTCCATTTCCATTTCCTACAGTGTTCATTCGCACCCATCTTCCATTGTCATTGAAACCGGATCCATGATTTCGCCATCCATTGTTTTATGGTCCGTAGTCTTCATTCCTCCTTCCCTTCCAACCTCTGGTGCGTAGTACATAGCAATTGTGGTTTCAACTCCTGTCCCTCCGTTGTTCCACTTCATTAATCCCGAAATTTCCCGACCGTGAATGGTTTCCGTAAGTCGTTCTATTTCGTACATTATTATAATTGTTAGTTGTGGGCGCGACATGTAGCCTGTGACGTTTCTGTCAAAGTTTATTCTGTGTTCTTTGATATTTTCTGCTCGCAATGCGTACTCTACTTTGTAAAGAGTGTTACGGAAAACACTGAGTTCCACATTACACCTGCCAGCTAATACTTGTTGATATGCTGACGGACGTTTCGTGCAACAGTGGCGTATGATTTCACCGGGAGAGCATGGTACGTCAAGATACCGGTGCCTGTCAATCATTGTATCAAGAAACATGACTGGGCTTTATTAGCCTGAACTCTCGAAATCTTTGCCAACAATCATCTCGTACTTCATGCGCTCTTGCGTCTCCTTGTACCTGTAGACACACTCCTGGAAATTGAAATAAGAACACCGTGAATTCATTGTCCCAGGAAGGGGAAACTTTATTGACACATTCCTGGGGTCAGATACATCACATGATCACACTGACAGAACCACAGGCACATAGACACAGGAAACAGAGCATGCACAATGTCGGCACTAATACAGTGTATATCCACCTTTCGCAGCAATGCAGGCTGCTATTCTACCATGGAGACGATCGTAGAGATGCTGGATGTAGTCCTGTGGAACGGCTTGCCATGCCATTTCCACCTGGCGCCTCAGTTGGACCAGCGTTCGTGCTGGACGTGCAGACCGCGTGAGACGACGCTTCATCCAGTCCCAAACATGCTCAATGGGGGACAGATCCGGAGATCTTGCTGGCCAGGGTAGTTGACTTACACCTTCTAGAGCATGTTGGGTGGCACGGGATACAGGCGGACGTGCATTGTCCTGTTGGAACAGCAAGTTCCCTTGCCGGTCTAGGAATGGTAGAACGATGGGTCCGATGACGGTTTGGATGTACCGTGCACTATTCAGTGTCCCCTCGACGATCACCAGTGGTGTACAACCAGTGTAGGAGATCGCTCCCCACACCATGATGCCGGGTGTTGGCCCTGTGTGCCTCGGTCGTATGCAGTCCTGATTGTGGCGCTCACCTGCACGGCGCCAAACACGCATACGACCATCATTGGCACCAAGGCAGAAGCGACTCTCATCGCTGAAGACGACACGTCTCCATTCGTCCCTCCATTCACGCCTGTCGCGACACCACTGGAGGCGGGCTGCACGATGTTGGGGCGTGAGCGGAAGACGGCCTAACGGTGTGCGGGACCGTAGCCCAGCTTCATGGAGACGGTTGCGAATGGTCCTCGCCGATACCCCAGGAGCAACAGTGTCCCTAATTTGCTGGGAAGTGGCGGTGCGGTCCCCTACGGCACTGCGTAGGATCCTACGGTATTGGCGTGCATCCGTGCGTCGCTGCGGTCCGGTTCCAGGTCGACGGGCACGTGCACCTTCCGCCGACCACTGGCGACAACATCGATGTACTGTGGAGACCTCACGCCCCACGTGTTGAGCAATTCGGCGGTACGTCCACCCGGCCTCCCGCATGCCCACTATACGCCCTCGCCCAAAGTCCGTCAACTGCACATACGGTTCACGTCCACGCTGTCGCGGCATGCTACCAGTGTTAAAGACTGCGATGGAGCTCCGTATGCCACGGCAAACTGGCTGACACTGACGGCGGCGGTGCACAAATGCTGCGCAGCTAGCGCCATTCGACGGCCAACACCGCGGTTCCTGGTGTGTCCGCTGTGCCGTGCGTGTGATCATTGCTTATACAGCCCTCTCGCAGTGTCCGGAGCAAGTATGGTGGGTCTGACACACCGGTGTCAATGTGTTCTTTTTTCCATTTCCAGGAGTCTATTTAGTATGTTGTGCTTGAACTCCTGGTAACTCCTACACGTAACTGATATTCCACACGTTTAAATCACCATGTCCTCTGCTCGCTGCTAACGGTGTGCAGCTATCCGTGTTGTCCGAATTTGTTTCTGATTCTGTTGCGTTCGAGCTTGGCCGTGTTTCCTTAGCGCCTGCTCCAGTTTCTTCTCCATACGCGTGTTCGTAGCTTCCTGTTGAGATCTGAACGAAAGAAGGGTCCGGACCTCTTGAGTTTCGCTCACTGGAGTAGCAGTTGTCACGTCCGAAACAGTCTCCAATTTGCGCTGCTCAGACAGATTATCCATGGCCGCTGTCGCATGAAGATCCGTGGCTTCATGTATTTTCTTGTCGATGCGCTGCTCCGCATCATTTTGCCGCTTTTACATGCTGTCGACCTTCTTGTTTAAATTGATCACTGCCTATCGTCCTTACAATTCTGCGCGTTTACTTGTTTTCAATGCTTCAGCTGCTACTTGCCCTGCGGAAGTTGCTACCGCCCTGGCGCCCTCTGCGGTCTTCTTAACATCATGTGCAATGTTTAAACCTTTGATTACCTTTGTGTTTACCTTACCTAGGCTTTCCTGCAGTTGATTTGCCCATGAATTGTGTTCCTATTGCATCTGATCTACCTGAGAACAGATATTTTTGGTGTCCGTCATTTTCTCGTTATTATCTCGTAATAACTCAATAATTTTCTCCTCCATTCCTTCTAGTACAGCCTCAATTCCCTTTACTCCATCAATTTTCTTCTCCAGTCCCATTATTAATGCCACCAGATTGAATTCCTCTTTCTTCCACTCAGTAGTGATCGACCGAACTCACACTTGATTTCTGCAGTCAACGTCATTGCGTTCTGATACTTCGCTGTCCGGATTTCTAATAATCACCTGTGATTCGATATGTTGTGGTACACTCCCATCTTCTATCACAAACGATCTGACGCTGCCCATACCCTCAAGATTTCGTCTTCCTGATTTTCTGCCTGCACGACAGCGTTGTTGCTAACACTGTTCAACAGCAACATCTCCCCACGTTCAAACTGTACCTTCACCGTTTCATTGCACTCTTTTTCCATGACGTACGCTCTATTTTCCCGTTCCCAGTCTATTTGTCTATGTGCCCTACTTCTCGTTATTATTCAAATTTTCTCTCAACAACAAACTTTAATTATCCGTGGAACACGTGGACAATCATGTTATCTAACTCACAAGACATACGCAGTACAATAGGATGACGTCAAAAAAAAAATAGCAAAGCAGTATGCAGCCCAACACTGTGGCAATAGTACACTAAATGCAGAATTTAAAACAACGAAATAAAAAACAAATACAATAGTAAACACCAGAAAAATAAAACGACAACGCCGTTGGCAACGATGGGAAAACTGTCAACAAGTGGCACAGAAGTCACTGACACAAATACACTGTAAATAAGACAAATAAGTACATAAACAACACAATCAGAGAAATAAATACATACAACATACGACTGAACCAAATTTTTCTTTTACATTTCATATAATGGGGACCTGTTTGTCAAGGACGCTAAATTACAGCATTGCAGAGGTGCCAAGGACCTAGATCCTGGCAGCAGTTCGCCAATTGCAAGCTTCCGACTCTTTCACTCGCAACCAAGACTTTAATAAAATATCAAAGGTAAAGTTAATCAGAACATTGTTATATAACAATAGATTTATCCATTCATAACATCACATGGCAAAATATGGGTAAAGAAACACCTCACATTTTTATTTGGCAAATGCTTCCAATAACATGCGATCTGTGGTCAACATTGTGATCAGCTGGGGATCAACACACCACACTAACCAGAACCATCGCTTTATCTGACTTCATAAATGTGAATCTGTGGTGTGGCCCAAAACTTAAGCTACTATCAATGATCTATGCTCTACTATTCCATAAATAAAAACATGGTTTGAAAGAACACAGTGCCGAGAAGCATATATTGGAGCCCTGTGCCGTAGCCGCGAATACTTTACCCTTCTGCATGTCAGAGCGGCTCTGCACTACGCGCTCGTCGACTCGAGCCACGGACAGTGACATGAGTCATTAAAGGGTGCGCACGCGCGCGGAAATATGCAGATATGCAGTCTCGCGTTCGGCTGATTCGGAACACAGGTACTTCCCTATCATCCTATGACACCTTGGTGGATTCCAGTGTGCAGGTGGACCCGTTTGTTGGTCTGGCAAACCAATTTGACTCCATGACATGACTATGTCTGATGATATATGTCAAACGTTTAGACAATCGACTCAAAACAAATAAGTACACCCACGTATCACTCGTTGTGTGTGTGATGCAAAGAGCAGTACCTCTGACGGTTCAGATGGCGATTGACACAGACTCTAAGTAGCACAATAGCAAAGGAAACGAGTCTCACCATCTACGTAAAGTCCTGTCGTTCTTTACTAGTGAAGCACCAGTAGAAGAGTGTTCTTCTCTTTCTCTCATCTTACCGCGCCAGCTCGGTAGTATAGCACATTTACATGCTTAGACTACCCCCTCTTCAGTACAGGCATATCAGGAGCTGCAGCGTGGCATTCGAAGCTGGGAGACCAACCCCTGCTCTGTATACACAGATTTGACCAACCAACGTCTTTAAAAATTAATTGGAAGAAAAGGAAAAAATATTCAGCTTTGTGGCCTCCTTCCTAATGCCTCTTTCCTAATGCTAAAAGCATGACTTGGATAAACCAGAGCCCTCCATAAAAAGATCGTTATCTTCCCTGTTGCGCCCATTTCGAACTCTCCAAAGAACAGCCATAAACTCGCTAAAAGCCTAGTGCCTTCACATATATGTTTTGCAGCAGTGTCTGGGTGCCTGGGCGCCACTGACCTGTCTCACACAAATTTGCAGAAACTCACAGTCCTCTCCTCAGCTTTCTACCTAACAAGGGCCTATCCTCTGCTTTATTTCACGTCATCAGTTCTTACAGAGGTCTGCACATAGCTACAGCGGTTCCTCGGCGCTAGTCAGCCTACCTGGATGCAGCCACCATCTGACTGGCACCACCCAATGTGCCTGCACAATGAGACTGAGGGACGTGGCTGTCAGCAAATGTTTTTACTGAGGTTCCGCAGATAAAACGCTCCCCTTGGCGCTCAGCTGCTGTACGTTTTTACTGCAGTCAGTTAACTCAGCACTCCCTTCCTTTGAATGCAGGTAGAACTTACTGCTGTGCTTTCACTAGAGCACACAAGAAAGAGCATTAACTACCGCCAACCATTTCATCATACGAATGAAGTCAGATCGTATCAAGTAGTAAATTCCATCTTCCCTAAGAACATTAAGCCGCGTGACACTGTATCATAAGGGAGAGTGACCCTGAATCTATAAATTTTTGTATTTCCTTCTTTCGCTGATCAACTGAAGTATTTCTTCTCTTACCCATGGTTTCTTCGCAGTTACCTTCTTTGTGCCTATGCTATTCTTTCCAGATTCTGTGATTGCCTTTTTTACAGATGTCCATTCCTGTTCCCCTTTAGTGCTACTATGCTATTCCGTATTGCCATGTCTATAGCCTTGGAGAACTTCAAGTCTATCTCATCATTCCTTAGGACTTTCGTATTTTTTATTTGTGTTTAGTTTCATGATTGAAGGATTTACTTAATTGCTCATGGTATTAGTGCAGAATATTACAGAATGCACACATAAGATTCGGACGATTGTGCTGTGAAAAGAATATGGGCTTTTCTGATTGCTTCTACGTATCATTAGATTCGATGTCTGTTAACATTATCAAGTCAGTGTACACTAAACTTACATTTTGTGTATCGTGATATTCTGATTGCCTTATACATACAGTTCTTTTATTTTATTGCACTCATTCTTAGCTTTTGTATAAATTTTTCTTTTCATGATATACTGCTATTAGAGTACTTTACATTTTAAATTTGCTCTGTTAAGGCATTATCCTTGCAAACAACATCACCAGTCAGTAGTTATGTGCACTACTGGCCATTACAATTGCTACAACGAGAAGAAATGCAGATGATAAACGGGTATTCATTGGAAAAATATATTATACTAGAACTAACATGTGATTACATTTTCACGCAATTTGCGTGCATACATCCTGAGAAATCAGTACCCAGAACAACCATCTCCAGCCGTAATAACGGCCTTGCAGAGCTTGGAGGGCGTTTACAGGTACAGCTGCCCATGCAGCTTCGACACGATACCACAGTTCATCAAGAGTAGTGATTGGCGTATTGTGACGAGCCAGCTGCTCGGCCACCAATGACCAGACGTTTTTAATTGGTGAGAGATCTGGAGAATGTGCTGGCCAGGACAGCAGTCGAACATTTTCTGTATCCAGAAAGGCACGTACAGGACCTCCAACATGCGGTCGTGCATTATCCTGCTGAAATGTAGAGTTTCGCAGGGATCGAATGAAGGGTAGAGCTTTGGGTCATAACACATCTGAAATGTAACGTCCACTATTCAAATTTCAATGCGAACAATAGGTGACCGAGACGTGTAACCAATGGCACCCCATACCATCACGCCGGGTGATACACCAGTATGGCGATGACGAATACACGCATCCAATTTGCGTTCAACCCGATGTCGCCAAACACGGATGCGATCATCATGATGCTGTAAACAGAACTTGGATTCATCTGAAAACCTGACGTTTTGCCATTCGTACATCCAGGTTCGTCGTTGAGTACACCATCGCAGGCGTTCCTGTCTGTGATGCAAGGGTAACCGCAGCCATGGTCTCCGAGCTGATAGGCCATGCTGCTGCAAACGTCGTCGAACTGTTCGTGCACATGGTTGTTGTCTTGCAAACTTCTCCATTTGTTGACTCAGGGATCGAGACGTGGCTGCACGATCCGTTGCAGCCATGTGGATAAGATGCCTGTCATCTCGACTGCTAGTAATACAAGGTCGTTGGGATCCAGCACGACGTTCCGTATTACCCTCCTGAACCCACCGATTCCATATTCTGCTAACAGTCACTGGATCTCGACCAACGCGAGCAGCAATGTCGCGATACGATAAACCGCAATCGCGATAGGCTACAATCCGACCTTCATCAAAGTCGGAAACGTAATGGTACGCATTGCTCCTCCTTACACGAGGCATCACAACAACGTTTCACCAGGCAACGCCGGTCAACTGCTGTTTGTGTATGAGAAATCGGTTGGAAACTTTCCTCATGTCAGCACGTTATAGGTGTCGCCACCGGCGCCAACCTTGTGTGAATGCTCTGAAAAGCTAACCATTAGCATATCACAGCATCTTCTTTCTGTAGGTTAAATTTCGCGTCTGTAGCGCGTTATCTTCGTGGTGTAGCAATTTTAATGGCCAGTAGTGTATATTTACATACTATGAAGGTAAATTACAGGGATGACAAGTGAGTATATGAAAATGGGATACTCTGTTCTTATTGTCAGAACTTACAGGTGAACAAAATGACTTAACCATAGCAGTACCTTCACGTATTCCTTAATGTGCATTACCGAGGAAAGAAGGCATACTTAATGTCTCCTCTAAAAAAGCTTAAAAATATCAGTTCGTTAGTTTTTATTGCCTTACATTAACATCATACATTGTAAGGAGATACTTATGTATAATTGGAGTGCAGATCATGAAAATATCTGTTATCACACTCTTAGCAATATTAACACATTTTAAATAATGTGTACTACCAAGCTTTGAGTAATATATGACCACCACAGAAATAGTTTGAAAAATACAAATTTTGTTAATTGTTGTTATTTTTTACTCACTACATACCATTTACAGAGCCACTGATATGTAAGAGAGGTCCTAAGCCTCAAAATGTTGTATATAGTCACTGTAGGGTGCGACATTTGCTTCTAAGACTGAAATTTTTTGATAATGTTTTACAGAAGTATTTAAAATATTTATGAAATCTGGTCGAAGAACTCATTAAAAACAATAAATATTCATTTCAAAATTTAAGATAACAAATTAACTTATTAGATTTCAGTATTTGGAATTACAAGGATTAAAACTTACGTATACATTTCTAGGAATCACGAAATGAGAACCCAGAAAAGTGAAGTGTGAAAAAAATATTAAAAATTCTTAGTTAGTTACATGTACGAACAATTGCAGTAAGTAATTACAGTTTGGTACATATATATAATGAAGCGCCAAAGAAACTGGCGCACCTTGCTAATATCGTGTAGGGTTTTCGCGAGCACGCAGAAGTGCTGCAGCACGACGTGGCACGGACTCGACTATTGTCTGAAGTAGTGGTGGAGGGATTGACACTCTGAATCCTGCAGGGCTGCCCACAAATCCGTCAGAGTACCAGGGGTTGGATATCTCCTCTGGACAGCAGGTTGCAAAGCATCCCAATTTTGCTCAACAATGTTCATGTGTGGGTATTTTGGTGACAAGTGGAAATATTTGAACTCAGAAGAGTGTTCCTGGAGCCTCTCCGTAGCAATTCAGGATGCGTGGGCTGTCGTATTGTCCTGCTGAAATTGCCCAAGTCCGTCGGAATGTACAATGGACATGAATGGGTGCAGGTGTTCAGACAGGGTGATTACATACGTGTTACCTGTTAGAGTCATATCTAGACGTATCAGCGTCGCGTATCACTCCAACTGCACACGCTCCACACCATTCCAGAATCTCCACCAGCCTTAACAGTCCCCTGCTGACATGCAGAGACATTGGATCCATGAGATCGTCTCCATACCTGTACACGTCCACCCGCTCGATGCAATTTGAAACGAGATTTTTCCGACCAGGCAACCAGTTTCCGGTCGTCAACAGTCCAACGTTGGTGTTGACGGTCCCAGGCGAGGCGTAAGGCTTTGTGTCGTGCAGTCATCAAGTGTACACGAGTGGGCCTTCGGCTCCGAAAGCCCATATCGGTGATGTTTCGTGGAACGGTTCGCATTTGACAGTGTTGATGGCCCAGCACTGAAATCTGCAGCAATCTGCGTTAGGGGTGCACTTCTGTCACGTAGAACGATTCTCTTCAGTCGTCTTTGGCCCAGTTCTTGTAGGATCTTTTTTCGGCCGCTGCGAGGTCGGAAATATGATGTTTACTGGGTTTCTAATATTCACGATACACCCGTGAAATGGTTGTACGGGAAAATCCCCACTTCATCGCTACTTCGGAGATGCTGTGTCCTGCCGCTCGTGCACCGACTATAAGAACACGTTCAGACTCACTTAAATCTTGATAACCTGCCATTCTAACAGCGGTAACAGATCTAACTACTGCACCAGGCACTTGTTGTCTTTTACAGGCTTTGACGACCGCAACGCCGTATTCTGTCTGTTTACATAACTCTGTATTTGAATACGCATGCCTATATCGGTTTTCTGCCGCTTCAGCATTTGTTTTATATTAATTGTATGATTTCAGTTGTCACATATGGATTATAAGAGGAGAGCTAGCTGATATAATTGTGTGAACTGAAGGAAGAGAATGTGGAAAAGTGGTGGTACCTTATGGATTGGGGTGTAGTCGGCTAAAGTGTCAAGTGAGTAGGAGATTACTTTCGGACCATTACAGAGTAGGACATCATATGGTAAATATTTTACATTGTATTGATATTTTAAATTTGTGCTTTGAGTTTTGGTGTTCCTTCTTACAGTGTTTGTGTAAAGTATTTGTGTTTCTAAGTGCGGAGGTTTGTTCACTGGACATACATATTGTCAACGGAAGACATTTTTGGGTTTGGATTTATTTTGTACAAGCTGTTGATTTCCGTTCAAATGGTTCAAATGGCTCTGAGCACTATGGGACTTAATATCTGAGGTCATCAGTCCCCTAGAACTTAGAACTACTTAAACTTAACTAACTTAAGGACATCACACACATCCATGCCCGACGCAGGATTCGAACCTGCGACCGCAGCAGTCGCGTGGTTCCGGACTGAAGCGCCTAGAACCGCTAGGCCACAACGGCCGGCTTGATTTCCGTATTTGTATGGAATGGTATAGCTCGAATCCTTATAATTTTGTTCAGGATTTGTCTCAGCTATGAGTTGCACAGTGGTGTAATTTAGCTTGATGATCCAGTTTCTTGTGGCCTGTGCTGAAAAGTTGAGAATATACTTCGGGTATAATTTGAGCTACGAAATTGAATCCCATTCGCCTAGCTCCAACTATCATTCCGTGTACAGAACCTATGAATTCCACTCGTACGGTTATAATCACGTCGGATACATTATCACATGAAACACTTGAGTACAAAAAACAGCTCCACTAATGCACTGCCTTTTCATACCTTGCGTTTGCGATACTACAACGATCTGTATATGTGCATATGGCTATCCCATGAATTTTGTCACCTCAGTGTAATACCTTATATGATGTGAATCGCAAGAGACATTGACTGTTACCGTCATACCTGTATCTCTGAAAACAATTTATATTTTTTTACAATCGCCTTCACGCAGGAAATCAGTGGCCTCCGTTAAATTTCTTGAAATGGTGTTGTAATGAGATATTAATTTCTCAGGCTTCACTGCTCCGTTTTTGGCTCCCACAGCAACAAAGAGCTCTGCTGCTCTTAGAAATCGACGTACATATTATGCAACGTCAAGAGGACGCGTCTTCCTTGAAATCCAGAAAGACCTCAGAGTCTTTGATGTTCTTTTCGGTGTGAATGTAATTAATTATACTGCATTGCCCAGCGGTAAACTTATGATTTAACAGAGTGCAATAACTAGGTTTGTCTCCAGTATCAGAATAAAAATTTATACTCGCAAAAAATCCACAGCATCTTTGGTAATTCTCGTGCCCTAGAAGTCATAAACAAAGTTCAGCCGAATCGATAATTTCAGTTTGGTTTCTCGTATTTTCGTATAGTTAGATATCATGGTGCTTATAGTGGCTACACCTAGCGAAAGTAGATTGAATGTAAAGGTGATAATGTAGTCCATTTAATGCCTTTTCAACAGGTTTTTATTTCGATAAATTACAGACCAAAGCACCAGTTTTTCAGTCGGCTATCAATGAACAATCATTGATGCGTCAAGCTGTATGAGGGATTTTTTCTGATTTGTGTGGTGTACAAAACTGAAATGAAAAGAATTCTCATAGGTCATTTACTCTATTAAGTGAACATAGTTTTCGTGTCACTTTACGTTAAATATTAATGCTCGATCAGTAATGTTTATTGCAATGTAGCATTTGGCCGCTCGCTCAAGCATTAAAAGCCCGCGTTGACACGATTCCTAAGGCGCGCAATCTAGTGCATACCATAGCGATCAGGAAAAGTTCCAAGGGACAAGACACGCCACAAAGCGCACATGATGATGAAGATAATTTTTGGTTTGAGGGGCGCTGAACTTCGTGGTTATCAGCGCCCTTACGAAGTCCCAATCTTTCCACTGTCCAGTCTCGCCAGTTTTCCCGAATGATGAGGACAACACATACACAAAGTCATTGGGAGGGGGACGTATAGACAGCGGGAAGTTGCGGCGTCGAGCACGAAAAGGAAATTTGGATTTCTCACTTTCTCTGAGGCCTCTGGGTCATATGTAGTGGCAGTGAACATTAAGAAAAGAAGAAAACGGACATTATGGATTAAAAAATTAACGAATGTCAGCTTGACATTAGTTTAAAAGAAAAGTAACCACTTTTAGAAGACGAAAATTTGAAAATGAGCGATGATAATTACCGTTTCCTGTTGAATCCAGTGCAACCGAAGTTGTCGAAGCACGATATTCTCAAAAGGCAAACCACTACACCTTCCGAGGAGTTAGTGGCTACTGTAAAACATCTGTGAGTGGTGAATCGAAGCCTCTCGAAAAATAATACTTATAGTACGTAAACAAACTCACTGTCGGCTTTCTCGGCAGTCCCGTGAACTTAGATTCTTTATTTTCTTTCTAATATCCTCTTATGTTGTCTTCGTCCTACTCTGTTTTAATATAAAGCATATTTCATTTCTTTGTGTATCACATTTGTTCCTGTTGAGATAATATTTACTTTTCACATCAAAAAGTCACGGCTTCGCTTCATATTATTCAATGAAAACACTGACCTGTCCTTTGAAGCAAGCTGCCATCCTCTGTCCTCTATCTCCACGAAACCACTTTCTCAGAGCGCCATGGGAGCTATGAAGTACACGGCTGCCAACGTCTTCACTGCTTGAAAGCAAACGTGTTAATGAACGCTTCGGTTTCTATCATGTCTCATCGTATGCACTTTCACACACGGGTATAGACTTGCCTTCGGTTCCGAGCAACTTGCAGCAATGTGGGATGATAGTAGCGAGTTTAAGCAGCCTGTGCAATTTCGCAGACTCTTGTTGTGCGCTGACAGGAACTTGGAAGTAGGGAGTAAAGCGTTAAATGAGGGTCGTAGAAACTTCAGAAGCCACACCTCACAGGAATATCATCCAGGAAACGTCTCGCAAATTCCACGAAAGATAAATTCACTGTTCCTCGGCGCCTCGGATTGTGTCCTAGCAGCCGATACATTCCTTTAGTCAAACTGAGTAGTAAATCTTTTTCTCTCGAAATCAGTTCAGTTTCCCCATCAATTTTCCCACCTAAAAACCTGATCCTTAGCATTCTTGAGTAACATCAGCTTTCAAAAGCTCGCTACTGAGTGCTGTACCATCTATTATTCATTCACATATCACTACCATGAGGGCCTATACTCCAGGCCAATACCTTCAGGAAAAGCTTATTAACATTTAAATACACATATCTCATTATAAATGCAATGGCGAATCAAAACATTATATCCACTGCCTACCATGACACTGAATATCGCCAGGTTCCGCTGAGGGCATTTAATGTGGTAACGAAAGTACGAAGTTCGCCCGGAAACTAATGCACCACATTTTTTTCTCATCCGAAAACAATGCTACTGTTGTGGGTTGGCAGGAGAGCCAACACCAGGTTACTAGAGGAAGCCGAAAGGCACGCGTTTTAGCTCACGCAGGCTGGCGTGAGGTCTGGAACAGGTCAAGGAAATTAGAATTTAGAAAAACGAACGTAGCTGGTGGAATACTTAACTTTAATCCGTAAATGGCGAACGTCGCTCCTGACTGTACATCACACAGTATCAATAGTAACTGGTAATGGCGCCTTGCTAGGTCGTAGCAAATGACGTAGATGAAGGCTATGCTAACTATCGTCTCGGCAAATGAGAGCGTATTTTGTCAGTGAACCATCGCTAGCAAAGTTGGTTGTACAACTGGTGCGAGTGCTAGGAAGTCTCTCTAGACCTGCCGTGTGGCGGCGCTCGGTCTGCAATCACTGATAGTGGCGACACGCGGGTCCGACGTACACTAACGGACCGCGGCCGATTTAAAGGCTACCACCTAGCAAGTGTGGTGTCTGGCGGTGACACCAGAGCTACGAATGCGAAATGTTACGTGTGTATTATTTGAAGTGTCTTGAGTGAGCGCGCCTAGTTCCCGTCACTTCCGACAGATAGCGAAGCTGCAGGACAGTTTCAATATGGCGCCTGTAGGTGATGTAAGTTAGATAAAACGTGCCGTCATTTAATTTCTCACTGCAGAGACAGATACTGTGGGGAATATTCACAAACGCTTGTTCGAAGGCTATTGAGCACCTGCTGTCGACAGAAGTACAGTTAGTCGCTAGGCACGGAGAGTGAGATCATTAGAAGGGAATTCGGCGGAACTCCACGATTTGCAGCGATCGGGGAGACCATCCACGGATGTCACACCAGACATGTTCCAGCGAGCTGATGATGTTTGGGCCATTGAAGGATGTCATTCGTGCAAGACATTTTGACGACGACGAGGACATGATTCACACATCGAAGCACTGTCTCCGCCACCTGGATAACGACTGGTACCGACGCCCTTGTTTCGCGCTGGAGGAAGGCCATAGAACGGGCTAGGGATTACGTGGAAAAATAGGGTGTGCAGATAAAACACCATTCTTTTGTGTGTGTAATTCTTATTATGTTCAATAAAGAGATGTTGAAGAAAAAAAGTGGTGCATTATTTTCCGGGCAATCCTTGCATATAAGCAGAACAGAGACGAATGTGGAGTCATTTTAGTGACGAAACTTTCCGCCACAGGCGAAATCTGCTTAAATGAGAGACTGAGGAAAGGGCAGGTCGCAATGGCTTGGCGCCTGGAACTGGGGATTATGCAAACGGCCAAGCTCGTCGCCTGTTCGAGAGCCGCTGTCGTACCCATGTGTGAAAAGTGTTGAAGGGTAATGAAACCATTAGTAGTCGGTGCAGAAGGTCAAGTTCGCGGACTTTGTCACTCTGGAAAGTAGAATAAGGGGCTGTCTCTCTCTGGCTGAGCCGACGACATAGCACACCGTTGGTGGAGGTCGTTTAGGGCACATTGTCGAAGATTGAGCGACGCAGCAGACCTACCCAAGATGACCCAACGAGATTGACAATTACGACTGCAGTGAGCACGGTATCATCGTGATTGGACTGTATGTCACTAGAAATGATTCTTCCGGTATGATGACTTACGTTTCTTGTTACACCAGAATAACGGACGTGTAGGGATACACTGTCAACCAAGTTAGCTTCTGCTTGAAAGAGGTACTGCGTAGTGGTCGCAGGCCACTTAGCTTCGTTATTACACTTGAGGGGCCATTCCGATGTGCTTCAATGGACCTGTGATAGTAATCGAGAGAACCATGACAGCTACTATTATTTCGGACCAGCTGTGTGCTTTGATGCTTTATGTCATCCTCGACAGCGAATGCATCTTAAAGGAGAATAACTGTCCATGTGACAAGACCAGAATTATACGTCAGGGGATTGAGGTTCGCGATAGTAAACCTAAGCTGATGTTCTGGCCACCACATTCGTAGATCTCTAATCGATGGACACATCTGAGATGATATCCGCGACCAAAATCACCGCCCAATAATTTACAGGAACTGCGATTCCTATGCATAGACATCTGGTACCCCATAGTTCAGGAAACCTGCCAATTAGCTGTCGATTCCATGGTGTAATGTGTTTCAGGTGTGGAAAAACACGTTGTTAAGCAAGTAATCGTGGAGTTTTTGCTCATCAGTAAAGAAGCAGTAGGCGCAGACATTGTAATTCTGTCAGTGACAGCAAAGGACATAGAAGAGCAGTTGAATAGAATGGACAATGTCTTGAAAGGAGGATATAAGATGAACATCAGCTAAAGCAAAACGAGGATAATGGAATGTAGTCGAGTTAACTCTGGTGATGCTGAGGGGGTTCGATTGGGAAATGAGACACTTAAAGTAGTAAATGAGTTTTGCTATTTGGGGAGAAAAATAATTAATGGTGATCGAAGTAGAGAGGATATAAAATGTAGACTGCCAATGGCAAGGAAAGCGTTTCTGAAGAAGAGAAATTTGTTAACATCGAGTATAGATTTAAGTGTCAGGAAGTCGTTTCTGAAAGTACTTGTATGGAGTGTAGAAATGCATGGAAGTGAAACATGGACGATAAAAGTTTGGACAAGGAGAGAATAGAAACTTTTGAAATGTGGTGCTACAGAAGAATGCTGAAGATTAGATGGATAGATCAAATAACTAATGAGGAGGTATTGAACAGAATTGGGGAGGAGTTCGTGGCACAACTTGACTCGAAGAAGGGATAGGTTGGCAGGACATGTTCTGAGGCATCAAGGGATCACCAATTTAGTATTGGAGGGCAGCGTGGAGGGAAAAAATCGTAGAGGGAGACAAAGAAATGAATACAGTACGCAGATTCAGAAGGATGTAGACTGCAGTAGGTACTGGGAGATGAAGAAGCTTGCACAGGATAGAGTAGCATGGAGAGCTGCATCAAACCAGTCTCCGGACTGAAGACCACAACAACAACAACAGGTCCAGATAAGGACGGAAAGTGTATTGTGCTTAAACTGGCCATTCCAAATATTACAAAAGCGCCAGCTAAATTTAAATTTCCATTACAACAGGTACACATTGCCACTTCATGTAATCGCATTCGCTGATCACTAGTAACATAACCTGCCACTGTCCTTTGATTTATAACCTCAATGTGACTATTACTGTAGGTGAATGAAGATATAAACGGAGATCTCGGCATCTGCATGCTAAGTACTGGTCTGGATATCCGCAGAATAATCCGCTCTGTTCTATACCGATAACTAAGCGTTTGATATGTCTGTTGCTGTCGTAAAGATGTTCTGAGACTGACCACGTACGACACACAAAACTTGGGCGAGGAAAAGAGTGCTCTTACGAGACAAGGTTAGCTGTCCATTTCCGGAGAAAGGGAAAAGTTTTCGCCCTGCCTGCCAGCCTTCCTGTCGGCAACTTGTCGATACTTGTCGGAGCTTGTCGATAGTCGTTGGGGAACGTCAGCTGGCAGACAGATGTGGCAGCCCGGCTCCTAATGGACTGGCCTTCCTTCCTTCGGAGAATTCACTTTGCAGGCAGTGCGGCGCCGCCTCTGGCGCTGTCCCACGAGAGCTGGTGCGGACAGCAGGTGTTTCTTCCTCCACGCCGCGCCGCCGCCACCCCAGCACAGAAACGACATTAACCCAGGCCCCTGCCGACAGCCTCCCTGCGGCCACAAGTTGGCCACAGAAAGGGCGAAGGTTTTAACATGTCACCAAATGGAGAGGTAATACCCAAAATTTCTAAAAGGTTTCGGCGGCGCACAAGGTTGTTGTGATACAGTACAGTCTCTGCTGCTTTGTTCAATTACAGTGGGTTTCGATACGACAGTCATGCAGTATGTGTTTTCGTTAAACCGCTTCTCCTCCTGGCTTTCCAGGTTTACGTTCGGAGGAGCCTACTCCCGTCGCACATCTTACTACTAGTCCGTGATCTTCTTGAAACACATTTGTGACAAAGGCTTCCTTAGAGTCCTCTATAGCACTGTTCTCTGCAACTGTCATTGTCCCCTCGGCGAAGTAAGTACGCTACTGGCCATTAAAATTGCTGAACCAAGAAGAAATGCAGATGATAAACGGGTATTCGTTGGACAAATATATTATACTAGAACTGGTATGCGATTACATTTTCACGCAATTTGGTGCATAGATCCTGAGAAATCAGTACCCTGAACAACCAACTCTGGCCGAAATAACGGACTTGATACGTCTGGGCATTGAGTCAAACAGAGCTTGGATGGCGTGTACAAGTACAGCTGCCCATGCAGTTCAACACGATGCCACAGTACATCAAGAGTACTCACTGGCGTATTGTGACGAGTCAGTTGCTCGGCCACCATTGAATAGACGTTTTCAGTTGGTGAGAGATTTGGGGAATGTGCTGGCCAGGGCAGCAGTCGAACATTTTCTATATCCAGAAAGGCCCGTACAGGACCTGCAACATGCAGTCGAGAATTATCCTGCCGAAATGTAGGGTTTCGCAGGGATCGAATGAAGGGTAGAGCCACGGGTCGTAACACATCTGAAATGTAACGTCCACTGTTCAAAGTGCCGTCAATGCGAACAAGAGGCGACAGAGACGTGTAACCAATGGCACTCCATACCATCACGCCGGTTGGTACGCCAGTATGACGATGACGAATACACGCTTTCAATGTGTGTTCGCCGCAATGTCGCCAAACACTGATGCGACAATCATGATGCTGTAAACAGAACCTGGATTCATCCGAAAAAATGACGTTTTGCCATTCGTGCACCCAGGTTCGTCGTTGAGTACA
The DNA here is from genome assembly GCF_023864345.2 of Schistocerca serialis cubense. Taxonomy (NCBI): domain Eukaryota; kingdom Metazoa; phylum Arthropoda; class Insecta; order Orthoptera; family Acrididae; genus Schistocerca; species Schistocerca serialis. The sequence goes on along the minus strand of NC_064644.1, from coordinate 540,733,004 downwards.
CCATCGCAGGCGCTAGTGCCTGTGATGCAGCGTAAAGGGTAACCGCAGCCATGGTCTCCTAGCTGATAGTCCATGCTGCTGCAAACGTCGTCGAACTGTTCGTGCAGAAGGCTGTTGTCTTGTCTCCGTTGACTCAGGGATCGAGACGTGGCTGCACGATCCGTTACAGCCACGCGGATAAGATGCCTGTCATCTCGACTGCTAGTGATACGAGGCCGTTGGGATCCAGCACGGCGTTCCGTATTACCCTCCTGAACCCACCGATTCCATATTCTGCTTGCAGTCATCGGATCTCGACCAAGGCGAGCAGAAATGTCGCCATACGATGAACCGCAATCGCGATAAGCTACAATCCGACCTCTATCAAAGTCGTGACGGTACGCATTTCTCCTCCTTACACGAGGCATCACAACAACGTTTCACCAGGCAACGCCGGTCAACTGCTGTTTGTGTATGAGAGATCGGTTGGAAACTTTCCTAATGTCAGCACGTTGTAGGTGTCGCCACCAGCACCAACCTTGTTTGAATGCTCTGAAAACCTAATCATTTGCATATCACATAATCTTCTTGTGTCAGTTAAATTTCGCGTCTGTAGCACGTCATCTTCGTGATGTAGAAATTTTAATGGCCAGTAGTGTGTATATGATGATGATGATGATGGTGTCCCATACTCTGAGGAGCGTAGGGGACAATGCGGAAGACCTGCACCGACTTACTAGGCAAGGTCCTAGCGGAGGTGGTTTGCCATTGCCTTCCTCCGACCGTAATGGGGATGAATGATGATGATGAAGACGACACAACAACACCCAGTCATCTCGAGGTAGACAAAATCCCTGACCCTGCCGGGAATCGAACCCGGAACCCCGTACCCGGGAAACGAAAACGCTAGCGCAAGACCGCGAGATACTGACAACATAGATATAGAACCCATATATAAAGTTGCATAGCCTGTTAAAGAGCTTTTGTGAACGACGATTTCTCTCCTTTTTTCCAAAGGTTAAGTCTTATCTCTGCAGCCACAGCTTCGTCGGCAGCAGTTTTCTTCATTCCCATGTGTGAAGAAAATACAGCCAACAATCGTACATTCTAAAATATTTTATAAAAGAATATCATGGCTAATTAAGTATTCAATGAGTTTTGCTTTGTGCTGTCCTATAACTCTCAACAGTTATTTCTTCTCTCGCATTTCTTGTAGAAACATATCATTTTTGTGTCCGTCAGCCAAGCTACTTCTTGTTATGGTTCACCAGAGTCACATTTTCACAGCCTCGGGGCTAGTCTTTCCTGCATTGGTAAGGTTGCTCATCCGCATGTCAGGACGACTCTTCTATTAGTGTGGAAGCTGAAGTACTTTTTAAGCAATATGTTGTTCGTATTTTTCTATGTGCTCTTGACTTTTTTTAAATATCTATTGTTTTCCTCCTCATTCCTCAAAAATATTACTATCGATTGTATAAGAGAAGATTAAAAAGACAAAGACTGAAAACATAGCAAATTATCAATATGGTTTAAGAGTAGGAAAAGTAACGAGAGATGCAAAGTTGGAACAATGTGACATTTTGGAAATAAAATTATAAATAAACAGAAAATGATGTATAGCATTTATTTACTTACAAAGTGCATTTCACACTTCTAATTAAATGTTACTGCTTAATACAACGAGCCAAGTCAGTTGTGACTCGTAGGACAGGAGACTAAGTTGGAGTGTATACAAAATTCAGGTTTCGCAGCTGGATATTTATTGCAGCAAGAAAAAGCTAATATCAGAAGGAGAGTAATGCAAGGGCGCTTTGTATCACCTTACTTATTTAGTATGTTCATCGAGGTGGAAAATCGACTGTAATCATATTTAATGATATTCGTATTCGCTGCATTAGATTTGCTGGTGACATTGTGGTAATGGCAGAATCAGGGAATGAACTAAATAAAACGCTTCAGGCCATAAACAAATAAACAGAAAACCTGGATATTTATTGCACCAAGAGAAAGCTTAATATCAGGAGCAGAGTGATACAAGGACGCTCTCTATCACCTTACACATCTAGTATGTTCATCGAGGTGGAGGATCGACTGAAATCAAATTTAATGACACCCGTATTCACTGCATTAGATTTGCTGGTGACATTGTAGTAATGGAAGAATCAGGAAATGATCTAAATAAAACGCTTAAGGCCATAAACAAATAAACAAAAAACCTAAAATAAAAGCAAATATAAATAATATAAAACACATGCTTACAAATCAGACTGGAGATGAACGTATGATAATAAGAATACGCAGTGAGCAACTAGAGAAAGTAATTAAATTTCATCACTTCAGCTGCAATGTGGACTCTTAACTACAGTTCATTAATTATGAAATGTAGGTTGATGGCGAAGAAAGATGTGAAATTATGGAATAAGCAAATAAATAAGTTAAAACGACATGAGGTTATAGAGAGTTCCAAGCAATGCTGAACGACAGAACGAAACTCAAGACGTCTTGAGAGAAGATATAGAGAAGGTACTAGGTGAACAAGTAGGCCAAAATAGGAAGCCCAGCAGAAAAACTTGAATAGCACTCGAGATATGAAATATGAATGAGGAAAGAAGAAAATGTAAACATTATTATAACTTGAACAAGAGAAACGGAATACAGATGCCTAAACAACGTGTTGACAGGAACCACGTAAGGAGGATACGCGAAACTATAGAAGAATATAAGGATATAAGAGAGATAGATGCCATGTAACTAATAGAGAGCCACTGAATCGAGAAGAGGAGATAATAATTTTGTAGTGGATTTGACTACGAGGATGGATAAGTTGACAAGACACATCCTGAAGCAAACACGAATAATCAGTTTGTTACTAGAGAGAAGTCAGAGTTCGAGATTCTTGGAGTGAGGCAAAGAGCTGACTACAGTAAGCAGGTTCAAGTGTTTGAAAGTTGTGGTAAGAATATAGAGATGAATAGGCTTGCACAATACAGACCAGAATGGAGAGCGGTACACATAAACAGTTACAATACAATAACACGCAGAACAAAATTTCCACAATTCACAGAAATGTGTGGTACCCAACATTCCTTCCTCAGGTTACTATGTCGACTGTGGCGTTAGGAAGGGCATCCCGACATAAAGGGAAACAATATTGTAAGGGACGGTCTAAACTATAGGGAGTAGAAAGGAACTTAAATAAAGTTTTATGTAAAAGCAATTACTATCTACCGAATGTATTTTGTAAGGACACTGTTTCCGCATCATCTTTTTGTTTTCGTGCAAAACTTTGAACGTACAGATTCCAGATAGACCAAAACATTATTTGTGTAGTAAAACATTCGTTCGTTGTCACATATTCAATCGATTTTCATGAACGTTTAACGGCAGTTCCGTGATCTCATAATAGGAATGTGTTTGTGTTACGGAAAACAAAGTAACGTTAACTTAAATGCAAATGATTATATTTACATGGAATGTTGCGAAGCCGTATTTCTCAGGAAATTATAGAAAAGGTAGTATGAATGGAAATTAAAACTGCAGGGAACGATTGAGGAGTTGATGCAGAAGAAATCACTCGTTTTAAAATAATTATTACGCATTGAAGTAATAGTCATATAGAATGAGATTTTCACTCTGCAGAGGAGTGTGCGCTGATATGAAACTTCCTGACAGATTAAAACTGTGTGCCCGACCGAGACTCGAACTCGCGACCTTTGCCTTTCGCGGGCAAGTGCACTACCATCTGAGCTACCGGATTTGCTTAAGAACATGCCACATTATTGGTATTATGGTCCAGTAACTGACGATAATTTACGATTCATTGAATTCTTTTGAGACCCACTCTGCACAGACTGTATTAAATTTGAGCTTGTTATAGGTAATTTTATAAGGAGTGTTCCAATGAAAAGGTACGGAACATCGTAAGAACGAAAGCGATTGAAATTTGCTTACGCCTTGGGATAACATAGTGAGACAGCTACAGACGCGAACGTAATGTAGTCACCTTCTGATAAAAAATTTAATGCTATGCCGTCGGCAGGCAAGGTAATGCTAACTGTCTTTTTCGTGGTCAGTGGCCCAATACTAATCGAATTCCTCGAGCACGGAAAAACCATTAAAAATGACAAGTACTGCGAGTCACTCTGTAAGCAACCACAGTCTATCAAGAGCAAACGGTCTGGTCTGGTTGTGAAGGGAGTGATTCTGCTCCACGACAACCCGTGTCCTTACTCTCCAAGGTCATACAAGTGTAATCGCCAGATTGCGCATCCATCCTAGAGCTCGGGCATGTCGTCCTGCGAATTCTATACGTTTGGTCCGGTAAACAGACATCTCAAATGGAAACGTTTCAACTAGGACGACGAGCTGAAGGACCAATAGAAGACTGGCTCCTGTCACAGCCACGGCGATTCTGGAAATAGGGAATCCTTCGACTCGTGAAACAGTGGGAGAGCTATTCTCAGGCCTTTGGTGATTGCTTTGGAATAGATACTTCAATAATACACACAAAGTTGTATCGCAGCTTCCTTTTGTGCATCCCTCTTATATCCAGAACTAGGTCTAATATCCAGTTGGTATATCATTCGGCAACAATCACTTGTTAGTTATTCAGAATCTGGACCTCGAATTTTTAATTTGATTTCTCGGTAATATTCGAAAATAAAAATATCAGACGGAGTGGAATATTAAATTTGCTTGTCCACATTCTACGGGAACGTTTTGTGAAGTATTGTAGAGAACTTCCAACAAGATACACCTGCTATGATTAAACGGTGACGTAGGATCTATTCATCCACAATAACCAATAGACCAGCAAGCATTTGACAAGATATTGCTCTAAATATTATGGAAGTACTATTAGTGCTGTATAGTGTTTCACAGATAGTGTCATGGAATTTTTCCACCCTGAAACAAAACAAACAACTGTCATGGAATCATTTCTACGGCAGTTGCGTGTTGTAAAATTTGTTTGAGTTTTTTTCCCCTTGTGGGGATCCAACGGACATAATAGCTCGTCCGAGTCGTCCGTTCAGTCGTCACTGGTGGCCGGTCCAGTTACTGCTCGCACTGAGGCTGACCCCTCACCTGTGGTCGAGTGGGGGGTCGCCCTGGGGCGTAGCAGGCGGCGGAAAACTTCCCATGGCGCCGCACACAATGCCTTCCTGGTTAATCTGACAAACATTTTCCAGGTGCTGTCTGTAGCTGACACTGTTGCTCAGCCAGATGCAGTCGCCTGTCCTGTTTCAGGGGAAACCTCTCAGCCTGCAAGATACAGCAATCACGTTGAGTGGGATTATTGATAGTTGGGAGCTCCAACGTAAAACACGTAATGGGGCCTCTTAGAGACATGGCAGCCGAGAAGGGGAAGAAAACCAATGTGCACTGAGTGTGCTTACCGGATATAGTCATTCCAGACGTGGAATGGGTCCTCCTGAATGCCATGACGAGCGCAGGGTGCAGCCAACTGCAGGTCGTGGCTCACGTCAGTACCAATGATGTGTGTCGCTTCAGGTCTGATGACATACTCTCTAATTTCGAGCGGCTAACAGAAGTGGTAAAGGCTGTAGGCTATCAGTCTTGCTTGCGAGATGAAAGCCGAACTGACTATTTGCAGCATAGTCGACATGACTGCAGGCCTCTGGTACAGGGTCGGGTGGATGGTCTGAATCAGAGGCTCAGATGGTTCTGCGACCATGTGGGCTGCAGATTCCTTGACTTGCACCGTAGGGTGGTTGGGTTCCAGGTTCCACTGACTAGGCTAGGAGTCCACTACACGCAGGAGGTGTCTCCACGTGTATCAGGGGCTGTGTGGAGTGGTCTGGGCGGTTTTTTAGGTTAGAGAGTCTCGGGAAAACACAGAAAGGATTTAGTCACAACGGGTCAGGCCGAGCACAGGAAGAACGTAGATACAGGAACCATCTGTATAACAGTTGTAAATTGTCGTAGCTATGTTGGGAAAGTACTACAGCTCCAAGCGCTAATGGAAAGCACTGATACTCAAATCGTTATAAGCAGTGAAACATGGCTAAAGTGGGAGATAAATTCAGCCGAAATTTTTGAATAGAACGTAACGGTGTTCCGAAAGGATAGACTAAACACGTTTGGCGGTAGCGTGTTTGTTGCTGTTAGAAGTAATTTATCTTGTCGTGAAATTGAAGTAGATAGTTCCTGTGAGTTAGTATACCTCCCAATTCAGATGATATGATTGCTGGAAGGTCCAAAGAAACCTTGAGTTTGATTTCAAACACGCACCCGACTCATACAATTACAGATGGGTGTGACCTTAGTTTACCCTCGATATGTTGGCGAAAATACGTGTTTCATTCCGGAGGTACGCAAGAAACATCATCCGAAATTGTGCTAAATGCATTCTCTGAAAACTATTTCGAGCATTTAGTTCATGAGACCACGTGAATAGTAAACAGTTGTGAAAACACGCTTGACTCTTAGCAACAAATAATCCTGAATTAATAACGAGTACCAAAACGGATACAAGGATTTGTGAACACAGGGATGTCGTAGCGAGACTGAGTATAGTAACCCTCAAAAAATAAACCAAAAATATGCCTGTTCAAAGAAGCAGTTAAAAACTCACTTGACGCCTTCCTGAAAGACAATCTCCACTCGTTACCAATTAACAATGTAAGAGCAGACCATATGAATTCAAAGAAATAGTATCGGGAGCAACTGACAGATTTATACCAAATAAATTAACAAACGACGGAGCTGATTCTCCAAAGTGATTCTGATCGTATGTGAAGTACGCTAGAGGCAAGTCACAATCAGTGACTTCCCTGCGCGATATCAAAGGAGATACTGTCGAAGACTGTGCTGCCAAAGCAGATTTACTAAACACAGCCTTCCGAAATTCCTTCACCAAAGAAGACGATGTAAATATTCCAGAATTCGAATCAAGAACAGCTGCCAACATGAGTAACGTAGAAGTAGATATCCTCGGAGTAGTGAAACAACTTAAATCACTTAATAAAACCTGGTCTTGTGGTCCAGACTGTATACCGATTAGATTCCTTGCAGAATATGCTGACGCAATAGCTGCATACTTAAAAATAATATAAAACCGTTCGCCCGACAAAAGATGGGTACCCAAAGACTGGAAAGTTCCACAGGTCACACCAATATTCAAGAAAGGTAATACGAGTAATCCATTAAACTACAGGCCCACATCATTTACGTCGATATGCAGTAGGATTTTGGAACATATATTGTGTTCGAACATTACGAATTACCTCGAAGAAATCGGTCAATTGAGACATAGTCAACAAGGATTTACTAAACATCTTTCTTGTCAAACACGGCTAACTGTTTACCCACACGAAGTGTTGAGTTCTACTGGCAATGGATTTCAGAATGATTCCGTATTTCTGGATTTTCGGAAGGCTTTTGACACTGTACCACAGAAGGGGCTTTTAGTGAAATCTTTTCAGCTACGTGACTGTATTCGTGATTTCCTGTCGGAGAGGTCACAGTTTGTAGTAATTAACGGAAAGTCATCGAGTAAAACGGAAGTGATTTCTGGCTTTCCCCAAGGTAGTGTTATGGACCGTTTGCAGTTCCTTATCTATATAAAAGATTTGTGTGACAATCTGAGCAGCCATCTTAACTTGTTTACAGATGACGCTGTCGTTTATCGACTAGTAAAGTTATCAGAAGATCAAAACGAATTTCAAAACGATTTAGAAAAAAATATCTGTATTGACAATCGCCCCTAAATAAAGAAAAGCGTGAGGTCATCCACATCAGTGCTAAAAGGAATCCGTTAAACTTCGGTTACATGACAAATCAGTCAAATCTAAAGACCGTAAATTCAACTAAATATCTAGGAATTACAATTACGAACAACTTAAATAGGAAGGAACACATTGAAAGTTTTGTGGGGAATGCTGACCAAAGACTGCATTTTATTTGTAGGACCTATGAAAATACAACTGTTCTACTAAGGAGACTGCCTACACTACGCCTGTGCGTCCTCTTTTAGAATGCTGCTGTGCGGTGTGGGATCGTTACCAGATAGGACTGACGGAGTACATCGAAAAAGTTCAAAGAAGGGCAGCACGTTTTGTATTATCGCGAAATAGGAAAGAGAGTTTCACTGAAATAGTACAGGATTTGGGATGGACATCAGTAAAACAAAGGCGTTTTCCGTTACGGCGGAATCTTCTCACGAAATTCCGGCCACCAACTTTCTCCTCTGAATTTAAAAATATTTTACTATCGCCGACCTATATAGAGAGAAACGAACACCATCATAAAATAATGGAAATCACAGTTCGCGCGGAAAGATACAGGTGTTCGTTGTTTCCGCCCGCTGTACGAGATTCGAATAATAGAGAACTGTGTGGGTGGTTCGATGATCTCTCTGCCAGGAACTTATAATAGATAACTGTGAGGGTGGTTCGATGATCTCTCTGCCAGGCACTTAAAAGTGATTTGCAGAGTATCCATGCAGATTTAGATCAGTTGGTGATGCCAAGCAATATTTTGGCATATGCAAGTTCTTCATATTAATATTCATTCCGAACGTTTTGAAATCCGGCCAAAAACAAGACCATGAAAAGAATGCCCAGGAGTTTCTGAGTGAAATTTGCGATGATTCAAAACGACAAAATCTGGTAATAATGCTGATGAAACATAGATATCCGTAAAATGGACACCGCGCTACACCCAACGAGAGTTTCCCATAGAACAAAATTGAGGAAAAGCAGTCATGTTGGATGTGGGAAAGTTCTCCTCATTTCGATCTTCGATGTAAGCAGCATAGTCTACAACGCCATGCAGCCCCAATAAGTGTGTATTGCGGCAGACTTGACCTCCAGCCACTAGAGGGCGTATTCAGGTGACGTTGCTGTAGCATGGGACCGAGGAAGTCGCCAGCAGAGCATGGGAAGTAACTCTATGTTCATTTATGGATGTACTGTGGCATTGTAAATTTTTATTTAAATGGGAGATTAAAATTGACATTTGCACCACCCACAGTCAAATACCTTTCACACATTAATTCTGTTCCACACTTCAGTAGAAATCTGTCGAATTGCTGACGATAAAATTAGTAGAAATTACGCCACAATAATGAAGAAGCTTACACTAAAGGATGGCAGCTTCCTTCGGCGCACCTTTCTTCCACTGTATTTACTGAGCTGAACTGATAATTGTATGTTCAATGATCAATGAAACTATTAGAAGAATTTTATTGATTATTAGAGAGGGTTTACAGCGTCTGTTCGATAGCAGCTAGATGCAAGAAGTTATTTGAGGTGGAGGAGATGAGCGCTTGTTCTGCTCTGAGAGGCACGGCTGTAAGGCGTAATGGTGCCAATTCGCAAAACACGGCAGGCTATAGGTATAGAAAAAGCAAAGGGGAACCTGGCAAGCACTGCAGCATAGTGCACGACACCGCACAGAACAGACTGAGCCACAGGGGGTAGCTGGCCACAGGAAATGGAGGGCCATGGAGGATTGTCCCTGTGGTCAGTTTTCACAACTTCTGCTGAGTTGCGTCAGCAATTGGATCAGCAATTGCTCCCTGCCGAGGATAAGCACATTTCGCCATTTTGGCAGGTGCACTCATGCTGTATCCTGAGAAGCTTCCTGTAAGATGGGTATCAGCTAGGACAGCGAAAGGCGAAAAGATTTCGTGGAATCACTGCTGGAGGCCACACAGTGTTGCTGAGTATGCTTGGGGCTTTTTTAAGTCACGTAGAAACACAGGACAGCACGGTTTGCCACACACGAAAAATAACAGTCTGTTGATTGAAACCCAGATCATGACCTCAGAAATCCTCACCGTGGACGCCTATTCGTTGCCTCGAGACATTCTGAGATTGGAGAACTAGTTTAATTCCCATATTATGGAGGGAGGCTGTTCAGGACACGAAGTAATACGCAGTTGGCATGGAAGGTTTTCAGTTGCGTTTATAGATTTCTGGCGCAAACTCCACGTGGAGATTTCCAGGGAGTTGTGTATAGAGAGTAGGAGAGAGATATTCACAAGTGACTGTGAAGGACTGAGGCAGTTATACTGTCGCGAACCACAGAGGAGTGTCGTTGAATTTTCGGTCGTGTACCGAGGAAGAGATTTGGCTTTAGACTTGGAATCTGGGTGCCTATTCTGTATCTTTCCGCCATTGTGCCAATCGTTTCGGTACTCAAGAGCACCGAGCGGTCTAGTACTCGAGTTAGAACCCCTCCATTATTCAGTATGCATTTCGGTAGCGATACCGTTCGGGTCTAGAGAACCGAAGTGCTGTTTTCGGTTCGTGTCGCACAAGCCAATAAAAAGCAAGAAGCCACAGATCCGCGAATGCGCACTGCAGCGCGCACAGCGCCACGAACACAAAGCGGCTAGCAGGCGACACAGGCGCGATATTCTTCCAAGTACTGAAAACTGCGTTTACGTTGCCATAACGCATGACACTGCATACCATCAAGCTGACGTACCCACCTTTATCGCACTTGCCTCCTCCCTAACAATATCAGGCGCATTATATCCATTTCCATGATTCTCAGCTGAAATGGATAAACATTTTTATAGATTCTATGACCACATGTTTCCATGCATGTATAATAACGATATCGTATTTGACTGTATTCTGCAGGCCCCGGTGGCCGTGCGGTTCTAGGTGCTTCAGTCCGGAACCGCGTGACTGCTACGGTCGCCGGTTCGAATCCTGCCTCGGGCATGGATGTGTGTGATGTCCTTAGGTTAGGTAGGTATCAATAGTTCTAAGTTGTAGGGGATTGATGACCTGAGATGTTGAGTCGCATAGTGCTTAGAGCCATTTGAACGATTTTTTTGTCATTCACACTGACACGGTGTTTTGGATTTTACGTTCGGAAAATGAGTTAGGTATAGTGTGTAGTACCACATTGTACTAATACATGTATAAAAACACCCGAAAAATTGTTTCTGAGAGTTTCAGAGAATAAGAAGATTAACAGAATGTGGCTATAAGACGCTCCTAGAGATCCAAATTATTATGTAGCCCACTTCTCTATATGATGCGTCAACGATTTGGGTCTTAAAAACAAAATTGAAAAAAAAAACGCATTTTCGAGATCTCCTGCAGTTCGTTAAAGTTTATAACATGCATCTTACGAATGAAAATGTTTCGTATATGGTGCCACAGTCTAAAAATATTACGGCAGAGATCTTTCATCTCTTTCTACTGTGGCTGAGAATTCTATCGCAGATAAATATTTGTGACAAGCAAGATTATGAGGATGACTGCTGCTAGTTACATTCCCAGTAATTTAAGTTGTGCTCTTAGATTCCTGTCTGATAGCATACACGGAATCGGTACATTTTCGAAAAACAATGGTGAATTATATCTGACAAGGAAAAATATATAAGTCACTATCGGTTCTTTCACTCACAGCAATTTCGTCTCCAACAATTTCATATTACGTTTTTTATACACACAGAAATCACGAAATCATTACTGAGGAAGTGTGCTCTTACATGTAAGCAATAACGAATATTGCACTAAAATCTTAACTTACACGAATAACAATGTCTCAGAACGTGTTGCATATATGAAGAGGAAAAAAAATTTTCTTTGCGTCCACCCATGCGCGAACCCGTGACCTTTGGAATCGCATTCGGCCACGCCAAACAACAGCAACGCAGTGCTCATTTGTTGTAGTATTGCGTAGAGGAGCGTAGGCTGACTTCATTGTCAAACGGTGCTCCGTAAGTCATAGATGCGTGGTAGTTTGGAAGGTTTCTAATATCAGGCTTCACGTAATTGCTTTCCATTGTTACTTGAAAGTTGTAAACACGTTTCGATATTTACTAACTAACCTATATGTGGGAAAAAGTACACAAAGGTACTAGTAACGGCAGTTCACACTCATGGAATATACGAAAGCATAGTCGATGTCTTGATATTTAATGATGTTTAAACTCTTATTAGCATTAAAATAACACGTATTTAGAGAGAATATTAACCGAAAACGATTTTTTTTATGTAACCATTCACAGTAAGTACCTAACATAACCATATTTCTAACAAAGGAAAATTGTCTACTACGAACTCACTTTCCAACTGGTTACGTCCTCTGGTGATTCTTTAGTAACGCAGTCACTAAATCCAAAGCTAAAACCGCTAAATATCTTTAAAATAACAAATTATAGGTGTACATAAACCACAGCTCACCGATCGACAGGGCCAGACCGAAATCCAAAACCTCTCGGTACAATTGTGGTAAAATCGGTGGGAGGACCGTTCGGTAACAAGTCTCAGAAGCTTACTGAATAGGATATTTCGATAAAGAATCGAAAATGACGTCACTATCGTGACTAACCTATTACACCGATCGGTATGAACGATTCAGAATAGGGCCCTTGGAGGTGAAGTTGTATCGGAACAAGAGAAGGAGACAGAGGTCTGCCGTCCGACCGGATGTCGAGGCACAATGGGCACAGCATCTCGAGTTTTCAGCATGTGTGTAGTGCGCATTTCGCAGCAGTGGCACTAGGAATCGTTAGAACGTCACTTTCTTTACTGCGCACTAACGGCACCAGCGGTTGTTGTCCGGTTCAAGCACGGTATGGTAGTTTCTTTCAGGTTTCACTTCACAATCACTGTCATTCGTAAATGGCTAAGCAGGTATGGCTAGAGGACAAATGTAAGGATGCAGAGGCTTATCTCACTAGGGGTAAGATAGATACTGCCTACAGGAAAAATTAAGCGACCTTTGGAGAATAGAGAACCACTTGTATGAATATCAAGAGCTCAGGTGGAAACCCAGTTCTAAGCAAAGAATGAAAAGCAGAGAGGTGGAAGGAGTATATAGAGGGTTTATACAAGGGCGATGCATTTGAGGACAATATTATGGAAATGAAAGAGGATGTAGATGAAGATGAAATGGGAGATATGATACTGCGTGAAGAGTTTGACAGAGCACTGAAAGACCTGAGTAGAAACAAGGCCCCAGGAGTAGATAACATTCCATTAGAACTACTGACGGCCTTGGGAGAGCCAGTCCTGACAAAACTCTACCATCTGGTGAGCAAGATGTATGAAACAGGCGAAATATCCTCAGACTTCAAGAAGAATATAATAATTCCAACCCCAATGGAAGCAGGTGTTGCCAGATGTGAAAATTACCGGACTATCAGTTTAATAAGTCTCGGCTGCAAAATACTAACGCGAATTCTTTACAGACGAATGGAAAATCTAGTAGAAGCCGAGCTCGGGGAAGATCAGTTTGGACTCCGTAGAAATATTGGAACACGTGAGGCAATACTGACCCTACGACTTATCTTTGAAGCTAGATTAAGGAAAGGCAAACCTATGTTTCTAGCATTTGTAGACTTAGAGAAACCTTTTGACAATGTTGACTGGAATAGTCTCTTTCAAATTCTGAAGGTGGCAGGGGTAAAATACAGGTAGCGAAATGCTATTTACAATTTGTACAGAAACCAGATGGCAGTTATAAGAGTCGAGGGACATGAAAGGGAAGCAGTGGTTGGGAAGGGACTGAGACAGAGTTGTAGCCTCTCCCTGATGTTATTCAATCTGTATACTGAGCAAGCAGTGAAGGAAACAAAAGAAAAATTCGGAGTAGGTATTAAAATCCATGGAGAAGAAATAAAAAACTTGAGGTTCGCCGATGACATTGTAATTCTGCAGAGACAGCAAAGGACTTGGAAGAGCAGTTGAAGGAATGGATAGCGTCTTGAAAGGATATAAGATGAACATCAACAAAAGCTAAACGAGGATAATGGAATGTAGTCGAATTAAGTCGGGAGATGCTGAGGGTATTAGATTAGGAAATAAGACACTTAAGTAGTAAAGGAGTTTTGCTATTTGGGGAGCAAAATAACTGATGATGGTCGAAATAGAGAGGATATAAAATGTAGACTGGCAATGGCAAGGAAAGCGTTTCTGAAGAAGAGAAATTTGTTAACATCGAGTATAGATTTGAGTGTCAGGAAGTCGTTTCTGAAAGTATTTGTATGGAGTGTAGCGATGTATGGAAGTGAAACATGGACGATAAATAGTTTGGACAAGAAGAGAATAGAACCTTTCGAAATGTGGTACTACAGAAGAATGCTGAAGACTAGATGGGTAGATCACGTAACTGATGAGGACGTATTGAATAGGATTGGGGAAAAGAGAAGTTTGTGGCACAACGTGACTAGAAGAAAGGGATCGATTGGTAGGACATGTCCTGAGGCATCAAGGGATCACCAAATTAGCATTGGAGTGCAGCGTGGAGGGTAAAAATCGTAGAGGGAGACGAAGAGATGAATACACCAAGCAAATTCAGAAGGATGTAGGTTGCAGTAGGTACTGGGAGATGAAGAAGCTTGCACAGGATAGAGTAGCATGGAGAGCTGCATCAAACCAGTCGCAGGACTGAAGACCACAACAACAATAACAACAACGGCATCAGCGGTTGTTGTCCGGTTCAAGCACAATATGCTAGTTTCTTTCAGGTTTCACTTCACAATCACTGTCATTCGTATTAATCACAGCGAGGTGGCGTTGTCTATTTTTTTAAGATTACATATAAAGTCAAGTCACCACCCGTGGTCCACATGTCAATTGTCCTTCTGAATACTTTAAGAACAAGAAGTACAGTTTAATCACTGTGTTATGTTGACCCATAGTCTATTTAACTCATGCTTTCTTTATATCGTGGTATTGAATTCTATTTGTTATTGAAGTAGACAAGTTCCCTTGATCAACTTTAATGATGTTACTTACTTATGTGGGAAATAGTAGGAGCAGTCTTGGTGTAAAAAATTACAATATGTCGTCTTCGTTTACTCTACTCAAGATCACATTTGCAGTCATTCACATTCAAATTCGTCGCGTATAGTTTTTACAGTAGCGTCACTGCAGCAGCGGGTCTGTGTCTTAGAGGTGCTGAGAGGCAGAATTTGGTTAGAGGTATGCACATGCCTGCCCACAGAGAAACCTGCTGTGGTGCTTCATTGCTCTTTCGTGAATTTTTGCCATTTATGGCACTCCACCGTCCGTTTGGCAGGACAGGATCGCTTGTGGCTTCTTTCTGTCCCTGAGGCCAAAGGTAACCAACAGAAGGATAGTGTTTTATCTTTGTTAAAGAAACCAAATGTGAATTTTTGAAGGAGCTAAGGGGCATACCAATAACTGCGTTTCGTAAGTACTTTCAGGATTTGAAGGAACACTTGTAAGTGTGTGTTCAACCTCAAGGCAGCTTCTATCACGACAAACCAAAGGTTTTTCTCATAAAAATGGTAATTCCGTGTAGATCACAGCAAACGCCTTATACGTCCACGTGCTAACAGATTAATCCTTTCAACAAACGTCACATAAAGAAATCTATGACCTCGACAGCTTTGTACAGATACAGTATCGTTATTATGTAAGGTTCATCGTTTACTAAACAGGAAACACATTTCAATTAAATTTCACTAGATTTACAATTGGCTGTCGCGTTGGCAGCTCGAAAACTAATCAAACACCAGACCTCAGGCTTTGCTGTGGAGTACACCGCCTGTTTCCTTTGCAACGGGTACGGGTCATGTTCCAAAACTAGTTCACAGAAAAAATCTCTCGAGAATGATTGTAATTAGGTGAAGAAAGTGGAACATTAATGCCCTTAGTGAATGTAAATGACATTAATAAATGTAATGCGTACGGCTAATGTAAATACAAAGAATATTATATCACTTTGCTGATGAAAAGTATATAATGAAAAGCGAACAACGCAGAAGATTTTCCACGAATCACCACCGAAGCAAATGTTCATAACATACATGACCGACTGTATCAACAGATGTAGTGCCTTAGCTGAAATTTATAAGCCCAGGAAATTAAGATTACGTTACGACATAAGAATTCAACAAATATGAAAATACAGACAGCCGAAAGCCTTTTACTCATGAAATAGAAATATTTTTCATGGTCTACGTTTGCCATGTTATGGACTGGTTAAGGCAGAGAAGAAATTTTAGAAAAATAAAAGTAAAACCTTTTACCACAAATAGTTTTAGTTTGCGCTCTAATGCTACATGGCAGCAAATGCAATTTGTTTATTTTCGTATTTTTGTTTCTCAGTGCCAACGACATGAGTACATATGCGTGAAACGTTTTCTAAAACTAAATGCCGAAAATCTGAAATATTGCCTGGTGGCTACATAAGCAGGAATTTAATACTTCGGTGCGTTGACATGTTTGCATCTACAAAATTTAGTCTTAATGAGCTTTAGAAGATGAGCCGTACATCTCTTGACAATATCTACAACGACCCCTGTGACCCGCCTTAGTTAACAGTGTGAGTCGCCGTGCTTTGTTCTTTCATTTGCAGAGACTTAATCTTTCGATTGAAGACGACATTCTGTAACAGATCAGTTACTTGCGATATACTCATTCTTCATTACAAGAGCAACCAAAAAAACAGTCGACCCAGTAATGTTATTTCCACCACAACGCTAGAGAACATAAATATGCCGCAATAAGGCTTAAGGAGCGAGAACAACTCTAAGTAAAGATTTACAAGTAATTATTCGTCACATACATTGAACTGTTAAATATTATAATGTCTGTGACTGCTATGACCAATCCATTTCAATTTTTACGTGAGAATATCACGATTAGGATGAATGAGATTTATTGAAAACTTCCGAAACTGTTAAATATTTTCATACGAGTATTTCGACTGATATGTTGGTCAAGTTTTGTAATTTCACGAGTGAATTCCGAGGGTAGCACTGAGGATCCATGCGGACCATCTTCCAGCCCAAACTGTTCTAATTTCCAACTTCTTGTTACGCCACAAAAGTTACGCTTTGCGTTGATCCTTCGGCTCAGTGGCTATAATGAAGATATTAGTTTCCGATAAGCTTCCTTTTATGGAAAGTACGTTGCTACGAAGTTACTGTTAGCTTTGAGCAAGAAGCCGGTGTAATTACGATGCATGCTCCGTCGTCTAAAGCTGACGTCATAGAGTTCAGTTTCCGAATCGCTTACTGTCTCGGACTTAACTGTTGATAAAGCGCACCTTATAACGGTGTGTAGCGAAACTATGACTCGCAAGGTTGTAGATTTCCTAATGTGTTGGTGGACTGGTTCCATTAAAGTTAACAACTACCAAGCTACGAAGTGATAAAGCACAAATTTTCATATCAAAGCCATGCTACTTATGGGTAAAATGTAAAAATAATTATATTGTTTTGGGCTATACATCAGTGTGTTAGTGAATTTACTACGAATTTTCATAGTATTCAATACACTACAAGTACTAAGTGTTAAAGTTTACTTGTTAGAGTATGGAACATAAAAGTAGAAAGTGAAGACCGAAGTTCTCCTAACTAAAACTAGAAAAGAACGAAGTCTAGGTTTCATGAATTGCAATGATATTATGTAGCAGTTTCCAGTAAAGTTAAAGTGATGCTTCACAGCAGCGTCACTGCGATACCAATTTTTCCCATCTTACACGTACTGTCCATCATACATCTCGAAACCAGATATTACGAAATGATAATCTAGAAAGCGCTTTGCAAGGAGTGTTTACAGGAATCACCTCTCCTTGTTGCTAACTTCCTGCATTCCTCGGCAGCGACAAACTGCTCGGACACCCAGGAATGAAGCCCTGTGTAGCGTTAATGACCTCGGTCATTAGCCGCAACTTCACATCATTAAGCATTCCTAACGAGCCGTAAGTGCACTGCACACAGAATAGAAGCGCCGCGGGGGTAATTTGCAAAACAGGCTGACGTTTGGACAGCGAAATGTCTTCTCTTGGAATATGCAATATGCACTGATCGTGTCCATTAGCCTTATGAGACATTGCTTGTCACATGTTGCTTCACGCTTTGCTTTCTCACTGGGGACCATCAGCGGACTACGTATTGTCCGATTTTCCTCGACAAATATACTATAAAGCAATAAAAAGTTCAGGGTAAAACCACAAGAGCGCCGAGACTATGTGGCACTCTCACTTTGCTGAACACTTTCGGACTACTTGTACGGTGTTTAGTAGTCCAGAGCCTGAACGACTTAAAGGGAAACACCATCATAAACGACGAAGGTCACGGAAGACAAATAGCGTGTGTGGAAAAACTCGAACACCTATGACCAACCACACACCAAGTCTAGCAACAAACTTTCAGTCATTTCATTCACTCTCCTTTGATACAATGAATCGATTATCACCGTTATTGCTTACCAAATATTAATTTGAATATAAAATCATAAAAGCTGACAACTCTCTGGTGGAACATGTATACATTTCATAGTGTAATTGTCGAAACATGACATGCCAATTTTTGAAGAAACTATTGTAAGTCGACATGTCGCACTCGAAACTACCGTGGAAACCGTTGATCAGTGTGCGAATGCTTTCTGTTAAGACTATTATCAAGCACTGCCACTCATAAATATCACGTTTTTTGGCCTAAATACTTTATGCAGTTACTTCATTAAACCTTTCCTTGCAGTAAACTAAATTTTGACGGACAACCAGCCACACTTTACATTGTTATATATTAAAGATCAGCGCAGAGGGTTATATCAAGTCATTCACAAATTTCTTTAAGGCTCCGGAAGTCAATCGGCAAAAATATTCTTAAAAGCTCCTCATCATGTTAACCGCCGTAAAGTTACGCAAGTTATAGCAAACCAGCTTAAAAAAATATCTCACGAGGTCGCACATAAAATGAGACGGTAAATGCTGTGGCACTTGCGCCAAATAATTTTTTGGAAGGAAGGAGAGACACACAGAAATCACTCGAAACCCTATTAGTTTTTATTACTCTCGCATATCTACATTTCGGCTGTAAATAGCCATCTTCAGTTCATTTGAATTACGACCCAAGAAACTCGCGGCAGTACATGTCACCATACAAGCTCGTATGGTGCCATGTACTGCCACGAGTTCGTTGTGTTGTAACTCAAATTAACTGAAGATGGCTATATACAGGCGAAATATAAATATACAAGAGTAATAAAAACTAATGGCATTGAGACTGATTTGCTGTGTACCTGCCCTCCCTTATAGTCTACGGTTGCTGTGCACTACAGTTCCTTATGGGAATCAATTTTTTTAGAATTAACGTTGCGATCGATAATGGAAAAAAACATTTAAGAACAATCGAGACAACTCCATGGGTTTTTTCAACCAAGAAGAAGTTTTTGGAAGTGTCACAAGGTGCAAATTTTTCGAAATTCAGTGAAATAGGAGTAACCTTTAGGAAATGGCTGTTAATGTACCATATGTAAAAGAACGAAGAGCGGAAGAATAACAATGGAAGACAAAGAACACACTGCTCGGATTAATAACGATGTAAGACAGGAGTGCAAACAATTTAAACTATAGTTTAGTAGATCCATATACGTACTAATAACGGAAAAAATAAGAACATAAATGCAAGACCAAGAACGAAACGCTCGGATTAAAATGGTTGTGAGACAGGGATGTCATTATTCTCTCCTGTGATTCAGTGTATAGATCGGTGAAGCACTGGCGTAAATGAAAGAAGTTTCAAGAAAGGATTTAAAATTTGCGGTGAAAGGAGATTCAAGAACAACTGCCAAGATGAGAAACAGAGAAGTAGATATCCTCGGAGTAACGAAGCAGCTTAAATCACTTATTAAGGGCAAGGTCTCCAAATCAAATGTCTCCGAGCACTATGGGACTTAACATCTGAGGTCATCAGTCCCCTAGAACTTAAAACTATATAAACCTAACTAACCTAAAGACATCACACACATCCATGCCCGAGGCAGGATTCGAACCTGCGACCGTAGCGGTCACGCGGTTCCAGACTGAAACGCTTAGAACCGCTTTTTTTTTTTTTTTTTTTTTTTTTCCGACCGAGACTCGAACTCGGGACCTTTGCCTTTCGCGGGCAAGTGCTCTACCATCTTTTTTTTTTTTTTTTTTAATTAGTGGACCGGTGGGGGCTCGGGGGGCAAAGTGGGCAGGGGTCGAAACCTGAGGCCTGGCCACAGTGTCCCCCGCACCACCACCGAGCCTGTGGTGCTTAGGGAAGTGGGAGAAACAGGAATCAACAGTAGTGGAAGGCGTTGTTATTTATTTATTTGCATGTGTTTTTGTAATATTCACTAATAGCATGAAATTATGGGAACACATATGCGAAAGATAAAGAAATATAAATTCTAGGTAAAGAAAAAGAAAGGAAAAAGGAAAAGCAAAAAGAAATAAAATCCGCGCAATCTGCGACGCGCTCTCCCATCTGCGGAGGTCAGAAGTAGAATAGATCGTATGCGGTTGAAACTCAGACACCGCCGGGGGAGGAGGGGAGGGTGCCCTCTGTGCCAGGCACCCTCCAACTCAGTGGAGGTCTAACAAGGACCGCTCGAAGATAGTTAGCAAATAATGTTCGGTAACGTGGCGTGTTTTCGAGAGCTGCATGGGCTGTTCGTAAATAGGTCCAGAAGTTGAGGCGGGATTTAGGTCCCTCATTAAAGAGATAAGCGACCGCCCACCCTTTGACCCACGTAATAGCATGACATTTGGCGGCGGGAAAATGTCGGTCCTCCGGGTATAGAAACATTCGAGGTTCGACTGTGTCTGGTGGCACCCGGAGATAGCAGGCAATGATTTGCTGCACGAAGCGCCATACATCTTGCGATGAGGCGCATGTCAGACGGTGTTCATCAGTGTCCAGTTGCTGGCAAAGGAGACAAAGAGGGGATTCTGACAAGCCAATGTTGTGCAGGCGCTGCTTCGTGGCAAATTTCCTGTTGACTATGTGATACCACAGCGCCCGGACGTTCGTAGGGAGGAAGGGCTGGTGGACGGTAGTCCATACTATGGGCCACTGGATGGAGGGGTGTTTGGTCTCCATCACATTCCGGGGAACACAGCGCAGCAACAGGCTGTAAAAATCCTTAGTCCTAGGTGGGCGTGTATCTGGGAGACTGGTATGTATATAACTGTAGTCGACGAAAAAGGTCGAAAGATGGGACAAATGAGGCACGATATGGCCGACAGACACTGGTGGTGAGGTGGAAGCTGGTAGGAGGACCTCAAGCAAGCTGCGTGTTAGAGATGTACCCTGGCCCATCCACTGTTTTCTCATGGTACTCATGTACAAGGCTGCAGATCGCATACGGACATTGACGAGCCCGACGCCACCATACCGTGTGGGCAGGGTAAGTGTCTCATAACGGACTTTAAACATTGAACCAGCCGTGAGGTAATAGCCAAAAGCCGCCTGAAGGTTGCGCCCAATTGCAGTTGGCAGAGGGAGAACTTGCGCGATGTGAACCAATTTTGATGCCACATAAAGATTAATAAACGCAACCCTTTGAAGTGTGTCCTGGCGGCGCAAGAGGTTCTGGCGGACGTCGTTGCGGATGACGTGTAACAGGCGACGGAAATTCGTTGCCGCCGTGCGTGTGACCGTGGGGGTAAAGGTAATGCCCAGGTACCGGAAAGTCCGCACAAGCGGCAGTGGTGCCACTTCACCCTCCTGGAGGCCTCGTCCAATGTGCATTGCAGAAGATTTGGCGACATTCATGGCACTGCCAGCGGCAGCCCCATAACGGGTAATCAAGTCGAGGACATCCCGAATCTCAGAGCCGGAGCGAATGAGGAGGAGGAGGTCATCAGCATATGCCCGACAACGAAAAGTGTGTTGGCGTAGGGTGAGGCCAGAAAGCTTGGTCGTCAAGCCCCCAATAAGGGGCTCAAGGGCAATAGCATACAGGAGGGTAGAGAGGGGGCACCCCTGCCGTATCGAACGGCAGATAGGTACCGGCCCTGCTATACGTCCATTGACTTGGACACGTGAAACGGCACTGTCGTAAAGACGCCGGATGACGTCGAGAAACGGAGGGGGGATGCCCATTCGGGCTGCCACCGAAAACAGGAAACGATGACGCACTTTATCGAAGGCGCTGTCGAAGTCTATAGCGACGACCGCTGCCCGGAGCCTGCAGGCCGCCGCTATCGCAATTAAGTCGCGGCATTCCCCTGTGGCAGTCTGTATGTTAATCTGTCCGCCAGGCGTCGTTTGTTCTGGCGAGAGGATATGAGGGAGTGTAGTTCGGAGCCGCATTGCCAGTAAGCGCGCGAAAATCTTGTAATCGGCATTGAGGAGGGTGAGCGGTCTGTAACTCGTGACCATCGAACCACGGGCTGGTTTGTGGACTGGTATAATGATGCCCTCAGCAAAGGCGGGTGGGATTGCTAGGTCAGATGTTATCAGTTCTTGATACATAGTCGTCCACCGTGGGGCCATGAGGTCCCGAAAGGTACGGTAAAACTCAATCGGTAAGCCGTCAATGCCGGGCGATCTGTTGACTGCACCTTTGGCGATTGCGTTGTTGACTTCGTCTAGCGTGACCGCCACTGTCAAAGCATCCGCCTCCGTGTGGGGGAGGGTGCGCGTGACGTAATTCAAAATGGAGTCGTCTGCTGCAGTTTCAGAGTCGTCATCACTATAAGTACGACGGTAGTGCTCGACGAATGCGCGGACGATGTCATTCTGAGTGGTCACCTGCGTTCCATGAGGCGTTGTCAACGTGCTGATGATCTGCCGACGACGCCTTCGGTTGTCGGACACTATATCATGCATGGATGGAATTTCTAAATCCGCGTGATCGTGGCGCCGCGTCCGTATCACGACCCCTTGCAATTTCCGGCGTGCCAGCGCAATTATCTTCGCCTTAGTTCTTTGCCGTTCCAACTGGTTGTCCGGGGTTGGCGGTTGAGCATCCAGATCTCGGAGAATCGCGTAATAGAAGTCAACAGTGGTGCGATGCCAGTCGGCCATGTCCTTCCCGTATCTCATCAGTGTCCTCCGGATCGCCGGCTTGGCGCAGTCCAACCACCATGTCAATGTCGACCGGTAGCGGGAAAGGCGTCGTTCGCAGGCTGTCCACGTGTCAGTGACTTGTTGGCGACACGCCTGGCCATGCAAGTGTGAGGTATTGAGTTTCCATGGCGCACGGCTGCGCCATACTGATTGCGGCGGAAGGAGGACCGTACAGATGTAAGCGCAATGGTCGGAAAAGGCCAGCGGCCAGCGTTCGGCGCCCCGTATCGCAGATCTAAGAGTTCGTGTGACATATATCCTGTCTAGTCGGCTTGCGGAATGACTTGTAAGAAAGGTATGGCCAGAAAGGTCGCCGTGTTGTACTTCCCAGGTATCGTGAAGCAGGAGGTCTCGCACCACTATACGTAGCTCCTGGCATGTAGTATAGTGGGGAATCTGATCTTTAGGATGCAGAACGCTGTTAAAGTCACCTCCTAGTAGGCAATGGTCATAACGCCCTAAAAACAGGGGAGCGATTTCCTCGGAATAAAACTGGGCTCTTTCACGCCGTCGTTCGGTGCCTGAGGGAGCGTAGACATTAATGATGCGTGTCCCCATGGCAGTGAGTGCCATGCCCCTAGCTGATGGAAGGAAGGCGACATCGGTCACAGAAATCCCGTGGCGGACGTAGATGGCCACCCCGCGGCCCATAGGATCACTCGCAGAGGCGTGGGCGGTATAGCCATTAATATCCGGGAGACTAGCCAAGTGAACTTCCTGCAGAAGGGCGAAATCAATATCCGAAGCCCAGAACATCTCCTGCATAAGGCGGATTTTCACCCTGGAACGGATGTTGTTGGTGTTGATGGTTGCTATCCGGTAGGCCTGGTGTCGGATTGCTGGTGGCTGGTCCACTCCGCCGTCCGCGCAAGGGTGTGGGCGTCGCAGCGGAACGTTATCCCGCTGGGCCGCAGGGGAGTCTGGGGAGAGTATGATTAGTGTTGCGGCCGTGACGGCGCAGGGTCCCGTAACGGCTCCCGCTCCGTGACCTCCTCCTCGTGCCACGCCGTGGAAGCGGAAACTGGTGTATCGTCCATTTTGTCTTCAGAAGATGTTGTAATTGTGCGTGGTGTCGTGTCGCCTGTGAGACGTTTATGATTTAGTTCAGCGTCAGCACGGGGCGCAGGCACACCGATAGATGTCTCCGCGCTCATGACGTCTTCGTCAGCAGCAGCGGGTTCTGAGGCTTCGTGCTGGTCGACGGGTACGTCCTCCTCGACTTGTAACGTCTCCTCTTGGCCGGAAACGGTGCGACGTCTTCGCTTGCGACGTTTCGGGGAACGTTGTTTCCTTGTGCGACCCTCCGTGTCCGACGACGGAAGGGAGTCACGTCGTTCTGGCAGAAAGGCCGCTGTAGGAACGATGAGCGAGTCGATCTCCATCGTGTTTCCGAGATCAGGGTCAGCGTCTGGTTGCGTCGACGTCTTCGGAGCGGCGTCAATGGCCGGCCGAGGCGGCGGGTCGTCCGAGGCGCTCTCCGTCAGTGTCTGGTCGGGCTCGTTGGTGGCGTCGTTTGTGGTGACCGGGCGACGTTGCAAAGTGGTAGGAGAAGCCAGAGCAGCGGCATAGGTCACCGGTAGCACTGTAGGTTGCGACGTGGGTGGTTTTTCGGCAGCTGGAAGTTGCGTAATACGCCGTTGTAGGCATTCGGATCTAAGGTGGCCTTCTTTGCCGCACCCGGAACAGGTCCGAGGCTGGCCATCGTATATAATTATGGCACGGCATCCGCCGATCTGTAAGTAGGACGGGACGTGGCTTCGGAGATCAATGGTGACCTGTCGGACCCCGTTTAGGACAGGATACGTCCGAAACTGTGTCCACTTCTCCGCAGTGTGGCCGTGGACTGTGCCGTATGGGCGTAGTGCCGCGACGACTTCCTCAGCTGGAAGTTCGAATGGCAATTCGAAAATGCGTATCGTTCGCATACCTAAGCCTGCGTGGTCGACGGTTACCTCTCCCACATTGACATCAGCGTGACAGAAGCGGAGCCCCTGTTTGGTCTCACGTAGTATGCGTTCGCACGCCGCGTCGTTAATGATTTTCACATAGACCGTGCTGCTCACGATGGACAAATGTATGCCTATAATATCGGTCGCCGGGATCTTCACTTCCTCTCGCAGAAAACGCTCCACCTCAAGTGCTTTGGGTCGGGCATAATCGTTGCAGAAAGTAAATCGGAGTGTTGATTTACGGTAACGGTTCGCCATGGATCGTACAAGGTAAGCCGGCACTTAAGCAACGGCCGTCAGAAAGTAAACAAGGCGAGCTCGCGCGCCGCACGAAGTCAACACGTACGCGTCCGCTCTGTTGCCCTGCCGAAGGCAGACTGCGTTCTTAAATCACTTATTAAGGGCAAGGTCTCCAAATCAAATGTCTCCGAGCACTATGGGACTTAACATCTGAGGTCATCAGTCCCCTAGAACTTAAAACTATATAAACCTAACTAACCTAAAGACATCACACACATCCATGCCCGAGGCAGGATTCGAACCTGCGACCGTAGCGGTCACGCGGTTCCAGACTGAAACGCTTAGAACCGCTCGGCCACACTGGCCGGTGCAAGGCCTCCCGTCCAGATTGTACACCAGTCAGGTTCCTCTCTGAGTATTCCGATAAAATAGCTCCATATTAAGCAATTATATACAACCACTCGCTCACAGTAAGATCCGTACGTAAAGACTAGAAAATTGCTCAAGTCACATCAATACACAAAAAAGGAAGTAGGCGTAATCCGCTGAATCACAGGCCTATATCACTAACGTCGATATTCAGTAGGGTTTTGGAACATATACTGTATTGGAACATTATGAAGTACCTCGTAGAAAACGATTTATTGACACATAGTGAGCACGGTTCTTGTGAAACACAACTAGCACTTTATACTCATGAAGTAATAAGTGCTATCGACAGGGGATGTCAAATTGATTCCATATGTTTAGATTTCCAGAAGGCTTTCGACACCGTTCCTCACAAGCGTCTTCTAACCAAACTGCGTGGGTACGGAGTATCGCATCAGTTGTGCGACTGGATTCGTGATTTCCTGTCAGAAATGTCACAGTTCGTAGTAATAGGCGAAAAGTCATCGAGGAAAACGGAAGTAATATCCGGTGTTCCCCAAGGAAGTGTTATGGGCCCTTTATTGTTTCTAATCTATATTAACGATATACGAGACAATCTGAGTAGCCGTCTTAGATTGTTTGCAGATGATGCTGTCATTTACCGTCTTGTAAAGTCACCAGATGATCGAAACGACTTGCAAAATGATTTAGATATCTGTATGGTGCGAAAAGTGGCAAGTGAACCGGAATAAGGAAAAGTGTGTGGCTATTCACGTGAGTACTAAAAGAAATCAGCTAAACTTCGATTACGCGATTAGTCACACAAATCTGAAGGCTGTAAATTCAACTAAATGCTTAGGGATTACAATTACAAATAACCTAAATCGGAACGATCACACAGATAATATTGTGGGTAGAACAAACCAAAGACTGCGATTCATTGGAAGAATCCTTAGAAGGTACAGCAGGTCTACTAAAAGAGACTGCCTACAACACGGTTGTCCGCCCTATCCTGGAGTATTGCTGTGCGGTGTGGGATCTGCGTCAGGTGGAACTGACGGATGACATCGAAAAAGTACAAAAAAGGGCAGCTCGTTTTGTGTTATCGCGAAATAGGGGAGATAGTGTCACAGACATTATGCGTGGATTGGAGTGGCAATCATTCGAAAACATTCTGTTGGCACCCACATACATAGGGAGAAATGATCATCACGATAAAATAAGAGAAATCAGTGACCGCACAGAAAAATTTAAGTGCTCGTTTCTCCCGCGTGCCGTTCGAGAGTGGAACCTTAGAGAGACACCTTGAAGGTGGTTCATTGAACCCTCTACCTGGCACTTTATTATGAATAGCAGAGTAATTACGTAGATGTAGATGTAGATGTAGATGACGTTGCTATCCTAAATGAAGATGAAAATCTATTACAGAATCTGTTTAATGGAATGATAAGTCTTGTGAGTACTGATTACTGATTTAGGATAAACCGAAGAAAGGTGAAATTATTGGGAAGTAGCATTATCATCTATAAACTTCTATTGAAATTTGGTGACCACGAAGAAGGCGAAGTTAAGGGATCTGATTCATTGGAAGTGAAAGAACACATTACGGATGAAGCAAGGAAAACATAAAAAAGCGACGGAGGCGCGTCACGTGTGGTGCATAAATATCTCGGAAACTAAAGCTACGTTTTCCATGGGAATTATCTGAGTGTGTGGGGCAGCATGGAGGCAACGTTCGGTAGGCACGAACAACCATCACTTTGGAGACCACCTCTGGGGACCATACAAATACCGCCTTGTTATTGCGTTGAGACATACAGTCGTCCAGAAGACTTCTAATGTTTCGTCAGCGAATCCAGAGGCTTTCGACAGAATCTTTCTAGGAGCAATAAATGTCTCTGCAACCTACTGTGCAAAGTTTGCAATTGTACATATATATACAATTGATTACTTAACGGCTGAGATTAAGGTAGGAGAAATTAATTCTATGAGCTGCCTCCTCATGTAGATAGAGTTACGGAAGATAGCTGAAGATAGCAAGATAAATGTACTCTGCATGCAGGAACCGCAAACAAACTACAGAAAACGCAGCGGTTGCCATTCGCTGCTCACGAGACATAAACAACTGTCTTGCGCAAGGGTAAAACTGTGAAACAAATGCACTCTCAGATGATCAGGCGGTAACTTCACAGGTCACAGCGGCATCCATAAAATAACTGCCAATGAAGATTTATCTTCAATATGGTCTCAAAAATAAGGCCTAAACAGAGCGGTTAGAGGCTTTTGCAGTGCTCGAAAGACATCAAAATCACATTTTTACGTCAAATCTTTACTCTGGCAAAGACATGAAACGTAAGAGAGAGGTCCGAAGCTAAACCGAAACCGAACGTCAAAGCCCTGCAACAGCGTAGCTCTTTTGTTGCAAGTGACACGGAAATTTGTTTCACATTATCTAATATTTGATTATAATCATGGGTTTAGCCGAAACGTATCATTGATGACATATAATACGCTAAGCAGCCTATACGGTATAGTCACAAATATACACACGTAATAGTACCAATTATCTGAAAGGAGGCAGAGGTGATTCTTTCTAAACCCCGTGACGACCAAAATACTATTGATTTCACATTGTACAGACGTCCGCCCCCGGTAGCTGAGTAGTCAGCGCGACAGAATGTTAATCCTAAAGGCACGTGTTCGATTCCCGGCCTGGTCAGAGATTTTCTCCGCTCGGGGACTGGGTGTTGTGTTATCCTAGTCATCATCATTTCATCCCCATCCACGCGTAAGTCGCCGAAGTGGCGTCAAATCGAAAGACTTGCACCCGACGGAAGGCCCTAGTCACAAGACATTTATTTGTCATCTGGACACTCTGGAAAATATGCAGAAACGACGCTTACGTGATCCACTACCAACGCAAAGAGAGGTAAAATGTCTTGATGAACACAATGTAGCTTCAAGAAGTGGTAGCTGATCTAAATGCTGTTAATCAAGTGATCGAAAAAATGTTCAAATGTGTGTAAAATCTTATGGGACATAACTGATAAGGTCATCAGTCCCTAAGCGTACACACTACTTAACCTAAATTGTCTTATGGAGAAACACACACACCCATGCCCGAGGGAGGTCCCGAACCTCCTCCGGGACCAGCCGCACAGTCCAGGACTGCAGCGCCTCAGACCTCTCGGCTAATCCCGCGCGGCAATCAAGCGATCGCTGTTAACAACAAATACAGCAAGAAACGTTTAGCCGTCACGTTAGACACAGCCGGAGCGTTTTATAGCCTATGGTCAATTTCGTTGTTCGTATTGTTTGGACAGTTGAGGATACCCCAACGGTTATGTAACGCACTCGCAGACTATACTCGCGGGAGGTTGGTATCAAGGGCTTCATCTGATACAAAAATCAAACGAAACATAGCAACATATTGCCTTCATTGTCTTATACGGGCCAGCCTACTGGGATGAGGTGATCGAGCTACTGTTGGGACTGAAATAGTGAACTGCAATGATTGCCAGCCTCATTCCATAAATCTATCATCTAATACTAGTAGTTAATAGAAAATTGATAGCTCAGCCAGAGATTTCATGTAGCGTAGCATTATCCTTGATCCTGCGATAGCAACACGATTATTTACATGTTAATGAGTAGTGTATATAATGTTCCAATTTGAAGGAAAGTGATAAAGCAATACTTCAAGATACACTCCAAGATTACTCGAAGTACAGTTCCGAACCACATGCGCTGTAGCGTGCATTCCACTGACGCCAAAATAACACCATTTGCATAATGGTGGTGTCAAGCGAGAGCTCATTGGAGGATGGGGTGGAGGTCTGTTCTGTTTCCTGGTGAAAGACGGTTCTGTCTTGGTGCCAGTGATGTCCGTGTATTGGTTAGAAGGAGAACAGTTGAGGGCCTGCAACCAACCTCCCTGCGTGCTTGACACACTGGACCTACACCTGGAATTATCATCTGGAGTGCGATTTCGTATGACAGCAGGAGCGCTCTCGTGGTTTTCCCACGCAGTCTGACTGCAAAATACACTACTGGCCATTAAAATTGCTACACCACGAAGATGACGAGCTACAGGCGCGAAATTTAACCGACAAGAAGAAGATGCTGTGATACGCAAATGATTAGCTTTTCAGAGCATTCACACAAGGTTGGCGCCGGTGGCGACACCTACAACGTGTTGACACGAGAAAATTTTCCATCCGATTTCTCATACACAAACAGCAGTTGACCGGCGTTGCCTGGTGAAACGTTGTTGTGATGCCTAGTGTGAGTACCACCACGTTTTCGATTTTGATAAAGGTCGGATTGTAGCCTATCGCGATTGCGGTTTATCGTATCGTGACATTGCTGCTCGCGTTGTCGAGATCCAATGACTGTGAACAGAATATGGAATCTGTGGGGTCAGGAGGGTAATACGGAACGACGTGCTGCATCCCAACGGCCTAGTATCACTAGCAGTCGAGATGACAGACATCTTAGTCGCATGGCTGTAACGAATCGTGCAGCCACGTATCGATTCCTGAGTCAACAGACGAGGACGTTTGCAAGACAACAACCATCTGCACGAACAGTTCGACGACGTTTGCAGCAGCACATGAACTATAAGCTCGGAGACCATGGCGGCGGTTACCATTGACGCTGCATCACAGACAGGAGCGCCTGCGATGGTGTACTCAACGACGAACCTGGCTGCACGAATGGCAAAACGTCATTTTTTCGGTTGAATCCAGGTTCTGTTCACAGCATCATGATGGTTGCATCCGTGTTTGGCGACATCGCGGTGAACGCACATTGGAAGCGTGTATTCGTCATCACCACACTGGCGTATCACCCGGCGTGATTGTATGGGGTGTCATTTGTTACATGCCTCGGTCACCTCTTGTGCGCATTGACGGCATTTTGAACAGTGGACGTTACGTTACGTTACGTTACGTTACGTTACGAATCGTGGATCTACCTTTCATTCGATCCCTGCGAAACCCTACATGTCAGCAAGATAATGCACGACCGCATTTGAGGTCCTGTACGGGCCTTTCTGGTTACAGAAAATGTTCGACTGCTGCCATGGCCAGCACATTCTCCAGATCTCTCACCAATTGAAAACGTCTGGTAAATGGTGGCCGTGCAACTGGCTTGTCACAATACGCCAGTCATTACTCTTGATAAACTGTGGTACCGTGTTGAAGCTGCATGGGCAACTGTAGCTCTAAAAGCCATCCACGCTCTGTTTGACTCTTTCGTATTAGCAGAAGAGCCAACACCGTGTTACGAGTGGAGGCCGAAATGCACGCGTTTTAGCTCACGCCGGCTGGCATGAGAAGGGGAAAACTATACTGACGTGACGTCTGGAACATGACGAGGAATGAGAATTCAGAAAGCGGACGTAATTAGTTTGATACTTAACTTTAATCCATTAAGGATGAACGTCGCTCTTGACGGTACATGATTCACAATATTATCTCTGCAGAATACATTCTTGAACATAGTAATTATAGTAACTGAATATGGCGCCTTGCTAGGTCGTAGCAAATGACTTAGCTGAAGGCTATGCTAAACTGTCGTCTCTGCAAATGAGAGCGTATGTAGACAGTGAACCATCGCTAGCAAAGTCGGCTGTACAACTGGGGCGAGTGCTAGGGAGACTCTCTACAGTAGACCTGCCGTGTGGCGGCGCTCGGTTTGCAATCACTGACAGTGGCAACACGCGGGTCCGACGTATACTAACGGACCGCGGCCTAATTAAAGGCTACCACCTAGCAATTGTGGTGTCTGGTGGTGACAAAACAGACTCAATAACCAGGCGTATCAAGGCCGGCATTACGGCCAGTGTTGTGGTTGTTCTGGGTACTGATTTTTCAGGATCTATGCACCCAAATTGCGTGAAAATGTAATCACATGCCAGTTCTAGTATAATATATTTGTTCAATGAATACCTGTTTATCATCTGCATTTCTTCTTGGTGTAGCAATTTTAATGGCCAGTAGTGTACAAAACGTGCCGCCTTTTTTTGAATTTTTTCGATTTACTCCGTCAGTCCGATCTGACAAGGATCCCATACAGCGCAGCAGTAATCCAAAAGAGGACGAACAAGCGTAGTGTAGGCTGTCTCCTTAGTAGGTCTGTTACATTTTCTAAGTGTCCTGCCAATAAAACGCAGTCTTTGGATAGCCTTCCCCACAACATTTTCTATATTTTCCTTCCAATTTAAATTGTTCGTAATTGTAATACCTAGGTATTTAGTAGAATGTACGGCTTTTAGATTAGACTGATTTATCGTGTAACCGAAGTTTTAAGTGTTCCTTTCAGCATTCATGTGGATGACCTCATACTTTTCGTTATTTAGGGTCAACTGCCACTTCACGCACCATTCAGATACCTTTTCTAAATCGTTTTGCAGTTTGTTTTGATCTTCTGATGACTTTATTAGTCGATAAACGACAGCATCATATGCAAACAACCGAAGACCGCTGCTCAGATAGTCTCCAAAACCGTTTATATAGAGAAGGAACAGCAAAGGTCCTATAACATTACCTTGGGGAACGCCAGAAATCACTTCTGTTTTACTCGACGACTTTCCGTCAATTACTACGAATTGTGACCTCTCTGACAGGAAATCGCTAGTCCAGTCACATAACAGACAATATTACATAAGCACGCATTTTCACTACGAGCCGCTTGTGTGCACAGTGTTAAAAGCCGTCCGGAAATCCAGAAATAAGGAATTGATCTGAAATCCCTTGTCAATGGCACTCAACACTTCATGTGAATAAAGAGCTAGTTGTGTTTCACAGGAACGATGTTTTCTAAACCTATGTTGACTGTGTGTCAATAGACTGTTTTCTTCGACGTAATTCATAATGATCGAACACAATATATGTTATGAAATCCTGCTGCATGTCGACGTTAACGATATGGGCGTGTAGTTTAGTGGTTTACTCCCACTACTTCCCTTCAATATTGGTGTGACCTGTGCAACTTTCTAGTCCTTGGGTACGGATCATCGAGCGAATGGTTGTATATGATTATTAAGTATGGAGCTAATGCATCAGCATACTCCGAAAGCAACCTAAGTGGTATACAGTCTCAACCAGAAGACTTGCTTTTATTAAGTTATTTAAGTTGCTTCACCACTATACGCTAAGTTTTGTTGCCTTCATGGCAAGCAATCTTCGGCTTAAATGTCAGCAAGATAATGCCTGCCCGGACAGGGTTTTTGCTGCTTGTTTCCGTGGTTGCCAAAACCTGCCTTGGCCAGCAGGGTCACCAGATCCATCCTCAATTGATAACCTTTGGAGCATTATGGGCAGGGCTCTGAAACCAGCTCGACATTTTGACAATCTAACGCACCAGCTGGGTAGATATTGGCACTATACCCCTCCGGAGGAAATCCAACAACTCTGTCAATCAACGCCAAACCAAATAAGCGCTGGCGAATGGGCAGATATGGACCACCGCGTATCTGACTCTTTCTGTGGTGTCACCGCCAGACACCACACTTGCTAGGTGGTAGCTTTAAATCGGCCGCGGTCCATTAGTACATGTCGGACCCGCGTCTCGCCACTGTGTGATCGCAGACCGAGCGCCACCACAATGCAGGTCTCGAGATACGGAGTAGCACTCGCCCCAGTTTTTCGGACGACGTAGCTAGCGATGCACACTGACGAAGCCTCGCTCATTTGCAGAGCAGATAGTTAGAATAGCCTTAAGCTAAGTCAATGGCTACGACCTAGCAAGGCGCCATTATTAACATTGCATGTATCTATGGAGTCTCACTTATATCGTCAATAGCGATGTACCAAGGATGGATTAAAGTATCCCAGAAGCTATGTACTTTTCTTTATAGCATTCATTACGTATCCTGTTACAGACCTATCTCTTGCCTGCGTGAACTAAACGCGTACCTTTCAGCTACTTCCGTGGCGTGGCTGTCTTGCTACGCCACAACAGTTGGCGACGACGATTAAATCGATTTTCTTCTTATTCTTACTTGTTTACTTGTGTCATGGCTTCGCCGGATGTACTGTCCGAATTTTATCGCTTGCAGAATCAGCAGACGCAGGCGTTTTTGGATACCCTTGGACAGCTCGTCCAGGGTCAACGTGCACTGCAAAATGATGCGGCAGCTGCCGCTTCACCGCTACCGCAGCCACAACATGCTGTTGCACCCATGTTCTGGCAATTTGACCCAGCTAAGGTAACATGGACGGAGTGGTCACGCCAGATGGATTTCATCTCGCCGACTACAGAATTCAAGGTAACGAGCGGCAGCCTCATTTATTGGCGTGTGTAGGGGTGCAAACGTACCGTGTGAAAGTGAAATTATTTCCCCGACGCGACGTAGCAACCCTGTCCTACGAAGAAATTTTGTCTGCTTTAGATGCCTATTTCAAGGAAACAGTTAATGTAGTTGCAAAAAGGTATACATTCTTTCGTACAAAACCTACAGCCGGTCAGACTAATAGGGAGTGGGTTGCAACATTGCAAGGCCTTACTAGGGATTGTGCTTTTGAGTGTGAATGTGGACTCCCTTATTCAGATACTATGGTACGTGATGCAATAGCACAGAACGTTTCTGATGTTCGTATACGGGAACAGATTTTGAAACTAGTCAATCCCTCCCTTCAGCAAGTGATAGACATATTAGATAGACAAGACACGCTTGACTTTGCTCAGGAATCATTTGCAACTTCGCCAGCCATGTGTAACATTAATCGGCCCGCCGGGCGCGCTGCACGGACCGGTAAACTGCCCTCGCGCACGTCCACGCAGCTGCCGCCACGCTCTAAACCAGGTGTGCCGCGCCAGCATACAGATGCAGTGAAATCATGCCCGCGGTGTGCAACTAGACATTCGCGTGACAATTGCCCGTCACGCCAAGCTATTTGTTTTTATTGTAATAAAAAAGGGCATGTTCAAAGTGATTGCCAGAAAACGCTCAGATCAGACACTCTTCATCATTCCAGGCCCTTTGCTTCGCGCCGGAATCGAACCAAGGACACTCAGGCTCGTGGACCTTCGCCCACGGACATTCGTGTAGTTAATTCCACCCTGTCCAGTGCCACTTTCTCAAACAGTGACAGTGTTCGTCCCACACAAAGTGTGCGTCGACGTCGCCGGAAATCCCGTCAAGTCGCAAGTGCTTCTGTACCAGTGTCCATTCAAATTGCACGCGAAAGTCGCTCTTGTCGTCGGCAGGACAATAAACTTTTTGTAGACTTGGACTTTGAAGGCAGAGTGATATCATTCCAGCTCGATACCGGAGCTGCAGTTTCATTGATCAATCACGACACGTACAAACAACTGGGCAAACCTACGTTGCGTGCCGCGAATGTTAAGTTACATAGTTATTCAGGACAGCATATCCCTGTGTTAGGACAGTGCACTCTTCTTGCAACATACAAGGGACAAACAAAACTTGTGTCATTTTACGTTCTTCGTTCTTCTACTGCAGTGAACTTGTTTGGTTTAGATTTATTTCAGTTGTTTAACATGTCTATAGTAAATCAGGTCCTATCAGTGAATCAGACTGTGCCTTCAGACGGTGTTTCTCGTCTGTGTGAAGAATTTGCAGACATTTTGGCACCGGGCTTAGGTTGCGCTCAGAACTATGAAGCACATTTGGAACTGAAAGTCGACGTGCAACAGAAATTTTTCAGAGCGCGCAATGTTCCTCACGCATTGTGTGATGAGGTCGCAAGAACATTACACGATTTAGAATCACAAGGTGTAATTGAACGTGTGCAAGCTTCTCTCTGGGCCTCACCCTTAGTAATTTTGTCGAAACCTTCCGGAAAATTGAGACTTTGTGTGGACTTCAAGGCAATAGTGAATCCACAATTAGTGATTGCAACTTATCCTTTACCCCACCCGAAAGATCTTTTTGATAAACTGTGCCCGGGTCAATATTTTTCAAAGTTGGACCTAGCAGATGCGTACTTGCAAATACCAGTGGACGAGGATTCCCAGCGCATCTTGGTGGTTAACACGCATCTTGGTTTGTACTGATTCAAAAGACTGCCATTCGGGTGTGCATCCGCCTCTGCATTGTTTCAGCAATATTTACAAACTGTTTGTGCGTCGGTCGCCACTGCTGCCAACTATCTGGACGATATTGTGATCTCCGGAAAGACAGCAGACGAACATTTAGAACATCTCTGAACATTATTTCAAGTATTGCGACAAAATGGTCTTCGCTTGCGGAAGGACAAATGTGTGTTTTTTGCTCATGACTTACCATATCTGGGACATGTCATAAATGCACAAGGCATACATCCAAGTCCAGAGCACCTCCGTGCCATACAAGACTTGCCTTCGCCGCAGAATTTGAAGCAGCTACAGAGTGTGTTGGGAAAAATTAACTACTATGCCAACTTTATCCCGCATGCCTCTTCCATTTCAGCTCTGCTTCATCGCTTACGCCGTACAGGTGTTCCGTTCTTCTGGACGACGGAATGCGAACGCGCCTTTCGCCAGTTGAAATCGGCGTTGCTTTCTAATACTTGCCTTACGCGATTCGATCCCCAGAAACCCCTTTTGTTGATGGTAGATGCATCGGATTTCGGGATCGGTGCTGTGCTTGCGCACAAAGATGGATCGCATGATCGCCCTATTGCCTTGCGTCCAAATTGCTCTCGTCTGCGCAAAGAAATTACTCGCAGATGGAGAAAGAAGCTTTGGCTCTCGTCTTTGGTGTTACAAAGTTTCATGATTTCTTCTATGGTCGTCACTTTACCGTCATCACAGACCACAAACCTTTGACATCGCTTTTTCATCCGAACAAGCCTGTACCTCCACGTACAGCGCAGAAATTCATTCGCTGGTCTATTTTCCTCTCGCAGTACCGCTACGATATCTTGTATCGGTCCACTGCTAAGCACGGAAACGACGATGCGTTGTCCCGTTTGCCTATTGCTGAGGATAGAGCATTCGATTCTTCCGAACTTGCTTGCATGTTCATTGATGCGGAAACCGATGACGTGGTCGACTCGTTTCCGATTGATTTTCGTCGTGTAGCTACAGCCACAGCTGCTGACCCTGTCCTTGCTACCGTTTTGCGGTTTGTTGCTACTCAATGGCCCTTGTCGAAGTCGCGGATTGAGGATCCGCTGGTTCGCCGATTTTTTGCTCACAAGGAGAGACTTTTTGTTCGACGTGGTGTTTTGTTGTTGCGTTCTGATAATGATCAGTCCAGAGTCGTGGTCCCACGTTCGTTACAGTCCTCTGTTTTACGGCTTCTTCACCAAGGACATTGGGGTATAGTGCGAACGAAACAACTTGCTCGTCAGCACTGTACTTGGTTCGGAATCGATGCTGCGATTACGAATATGTGTTCTTCTTGCATGGCGTGTGCCGAACAACAATCCGCACAGCCGGGGAAAGTCTTTGCATGGCCGAAAGCCACTTCCCCTTGGCAACACTTGCACATCGATTTTGCTGGTCCATTCTGGAATGCTCGATGGTTGGTTCTGGTAGATGCCTTCAGTAATTTTCCTTTTGTTGTCCGGATGTCTTCCACGACGTCAACTGCCTCCATCCAAGCGTTGTCTGCTATCTTTTGCATTGAAGGTCTTCCGCAGACTGTTGTTTCCCACAATGGCCCACATTTCATGTCCGCAGAATTTCAGTCATTCTGCCAGGCCGATGGTATTCAACATCTGACATCCACGCCGTTTTCGCCTCAGTCAAACGGTGCCGCTGAACGATTGGTCCGGACTTTCAAGTCACAGATGTTTAAGTTGAAAGAGTCACATTCTCGGGAGGATGCGTTGTTGCTCTTTTTGTCATCGTATCGCTCTCAGCCCCGAGATGGTCGCTCACCGGCTGAGTTGCTCCACAGTCATCCTCATCGAACCTTGATGTCTTTGCTGCACCCGCCACATCAGGTTCCTGTGCAGCGGCAGACTTCTGCTTTTGCTCCAGGCGACGTTGTATTTTATCGCAACTACCGAGGTTCACGGCGTTGGCTCGCAGGGCGCATTCTTCGCTGCCTCGGCCGTGCGATGTATTTGGATTTGGGGGCCTCTGGTGAGGTGCGTCGGCATCTCAATCAGCTGCGCCTCTGTCGTCACACGGGTTCTGCCGCTCCCCGTCTGCTTTCAGTGACGGTGCCGTCCGGCCAGCGCCCTGGGGACCCATCTACTGGCTCGCCTCATCCCCGGGTGTTACCGACGATGCCTTCCATTTTGCCCCATGGCTGCCGCCTCCGCCGCCGCCGCCTGTCCTCCAGCCGGCGCCGCCCGCGGTGGAAGCTTCGCTGCAGCCGCCAAGCGCCTCCCTGGGTCACGCGCCGCCGATCGCTTCCCGTGACCAGCCCTGCTCCGGCATGGAACTCTCGCCCGCTCCGGACCACATGACGTCATCTCGTGTCGGATACCCTGACGCAATGGAGGTCGACCCTTCGGCCCCTTCTGTCTCTCTACGGGCGCATACACCGCATGTTGACGTGCACCCTGGACTAGGTTTTCAGGCGTTTCCTAGATCCCCTCGGACCGAATGGCCGGGTGCGGGTGACACAGCCTCGCCTGTTGTTAGGCTCCCCACCTCATCGCATACGTCAACATGTGGTCCTCCCCACGGCGGGCGGAAGCCTTATAACACGACCATTCGCTGATTTGCGGGGGAGGAATGTGGTGTCACCGCCAGGCACCACACTTGCTAGGTGGTAGTTTAAAATCGGCCGCGGTCCATTAGTACATGTCGGACCCGCGTGTCGCCACTGTGTGATCGCAGACCGAGCGCCACCACAATGCAGGTCTCGAGATACGGAGTAGCACTCGCCCCAGTTTTTCGGACGACGTAGCTAGCGATGCACACTGATGAAGCCTCGCTCATTTGCAGAGCAGATAGTTAGAATAGCCTTCAGCTAAGTCAATGGCTACAACCTAGCAAGGCGCCATTAGTAACATTGCATGTATCTATGGAGTCTCACTTATATCGTCAATAGCGATGTACCAAGGATGGATTAAAGTTAAGTATTCCAGAAGCTACGTACTTTTCTTTATAGCATTCATTACGTATCCTGTTACAGACCTATCTCTTGCCTGAGTGAACTAAATGCGTGCCTTTCGGCTACTTCCGTGGCGTGGCTGTCTTGCTACGCCACAACACTTTCAATTTGTGAACCTTGTATAAGTCATCCATTTGTTTCTGAAATTGTAATCATTGGTTTGTCTATACATGTACATCACATCTACCGATTTCCGTCCTATTCGGATAATTCCTTTACGATGCGATGTTTCTTTCTTTAGTCTAATTTTGTTTCCGCATGAATTATCGTGCGTTCTTTAAAAACCATTGGCAAATCTACCTTCATAGTAGGCAGCACTGGTCACCAGATAGTCTACACTGACTTTGAGAAGTGAACCAACAACTAACATAGTCAGTCATCGTGTGGTGTGCGAATCATCCGTGTCAGTTTTTTTTTTTTATTTATTTATTTTTTTTTTTTTGTAGGTCTCTAAACAGCTACAAGTGACTACGGTTCGTGAAACTTATGCCGGCGCAATTGTAGAAAGCCGACGCTGTAGAAATCAAGCTACCATGTTGAGAGCAACATGTCTGAAAGTTACAGACTTCGTCTCCTTCCCCTGGACCTTTGCCTGACGGAAAAAATCTTGTGTTATTGTTATTAATAATACCTATCTGTATTCCACGTAATGTTAAAGCATTTTGCGTAAGATAAACGCCACTAGGCATATCTGCGTATTGCATGAGTGATTGAAATGAAAGCTGCGGATGGGTTGGTGTAACTTTGTGAAACACATTGTAGATGTTTTTATGACGTGGTGTGGTAGCGAGAGTGGGGAACTGCCTTTACGCCATTCATTTTGCAGACCTATGTACGAGGGAAATGCATCAGTCTAGCGACCAACCTTCCCTCAGGCTTCTACCCTCCATCCGAGCCTCTCCACTGTGTCCATTGGTAGAACATAATTGTTCCATTGTCAAGTGGATGACTGTCGTGTGGCTGTCATTGCCGAATCGTGACGTCACTGGTGCTCGATCCCGCACCATATATGGTAATATTTTGGCCGCGCAGCTGCCGGGCCCACTTCAACTCCCTCAACACCGGATCCCACCCTGTACTCAGCTGCAGTCCACCGTCTCTACTGAAGGTGTTGTCAGAAATTCTAATCTCTATGGCCTGGCTTATCACGCTATCCCAGAAGCCATCAGTACGTTTAATAACAGTCGTCTCATGGAACGCAATTCGGTATCCGTTTCCCACAGCATGTTCTGCTACAGCTGACTTTTCGGAACAGCGCAGACGGTGACACCTTTCATGTTCTATGCGTCGCTGTTCAATTGTGCGAACAGTCTGGCCGACATAAAACTGCCCACATCCACACGGTATCTTGTAAATTCCTGGCGTTCTGAGGCCTACATCATCTTTCACAGATTTCATTAGTTGGCGGGGCTTTGCCGGAGGACTGCAGATTATGTCTATTTTATGCCTCTTCAGGAGCCGACTAATCTTCCCTGTTGTCGAACCACAAAACAGTAAGAATGCAACCTGCTTGTTGTCTTCTTCAGAGGTCTTTTTCCTTTGAGGCTTGGATAATACTGCTTGTGAGATCTGTTTGTTGTAGTAACCGTTTTCCTTAAAAACTTTGGGTAGGTGGCTCAATTCTCTCGGCAAGTTTTCAGCGTCTGAGACGGTTTCAGCTCGATGTACTATGGTCCTCAGAACTGACTGTTTCTGTGCTGGGTAATGGAAGCTGGTGCCGTGCAAAGACCGATCCGTGTGGGTGGGCTTGCGGTAAACGCTATGACCTAGGGACCCATTGGGTTTACGACGGACAAGCACTTCCAAGAACGGCAGGAAACCCTCCTTCTTTACTTCCATTGTGAAGTTGATGTGGTCCTGGATGCTGTTGAGGTACTCCAGGAACTCTTCTAACTTTTACTGCCCATGTGACCGAATGACGAAGGTATCGTCGACGTAGCGATAAAAACAGTTCGGCCTTGCAGGAGCCGTGTCCAAGGCGATGTCCTGGAAGTGCTTCATAAAGAGGTTGGCTACTACTGGAACTAACGGACTTCCCACCAGCTTCAAATATGACTTGACACGGAGTTGCAACTGAATTTAAAAATTACTATAAAAAAGGGAAAAAGGAAAAAAATTGGTTTCATAATTTAACAGTTGTAAATGTTATAAATTGGCTGTATACGACACTTACTGTACTTGCTACCTGTCTTTGCTTCGAAACCCTGTATTGTCTTCGCGACGAAACGAAAAAGTAGAGCGCCACACGGGGAAGCGTGAAAGCCACGTGGACTGCAGTCAGTCTTATCCTGTTCAAAAAACTGTGTAAACTAACGCTGCGGATATCTGGGATTTATTTAAATTTTTTTGGTTGTACTCTCACACGTTTACACAAAATAACAGTTAACCATAAAAACAAATTACAAAGGAAGAGAGCTCAATGTAGTTTGGAAAATACACTCATGCAGATACGTATAACTAAGAGCCATCCGTCAGGCTTTACAGAAATTATTGATACATAAAGGACAGTATACTTCAGAAAATTTATGCAAACAGGTGTACAATCCAAAAAATTTCTCTATGAAAATGACTTCTGTAGTACACATCTATGAGATTTGAAGAAAAATGTTTTCGCGACCAGCGGCAGGAAAATATAGTAAAAAAATAGACGAATCAAAATTCCACGAGAACTGGATTAAAGCCATTGAAAAACTTGTTGTTACGTAATTGTAACTGATCATTGAGGATGAGGCCATCGTTATTAGATACATGCTTAGAAATCTCTAGCTGTTCGACCACATCGGCTTGTGACCGAAAATCAACAGATGATTAGCCAAAGTGGAATTATCTACATTAGTGCCACTTTTTGCGAATAAATGTTCCTTGCACCTGATATTAAAAGAACTTACAGTCTGTCCTATACAACGAACGGGACACGTATCACATGTGATTTCGTGCACTCCTGAATTGTGTATAGAAGCAACTGTATACTCCAGATTGTAAATAAGATTTGTTTTCAAGTTATTGTCAGTGGAAAACGTAAAGTTGCATCCATATTTTTTAATTAGAAGACGGCGAATTTTATAAGCAATATGGCCTGCTCAGAACGAATATGCGTTTAAAACATTACAGGTTGGTTCAAATGGCTGTGAGCACTATGGGACTTAACATCTGTGGTCATCAGTCCCCTAGAAATTAGAACTACTTAAACCCAACTAACCTAATGACATAACACACATCCATGCCCGAGGCAGGATTCGAACTTGTGACCGTAGCAGTCGCGCAGTTCCGGACTGAGCGCCTACAACCGCGAGACCACCGCAGCCGGCCATTACAGTTTCTTGAAGAGAATAATATTTCAGAGGTAGATGAGAATCCGACCCCCGTGATACAAAAAGAAATGAAATTAGGCATGCCATAAACAGCGCTATGCATTTGCTTGAACCGTTTCATAAGAAACAGCTTATTAGTATGAATCAATAGGCCCCAAACTTGCGTTCCCAGTTTAAAGTACATAAAATTCGCCATCCGATACATTCGACAGCGAACAGTATTAACAGTAAATCATTTTTTTTCGAAATAATTAATCTGTCGCCAGTAGTGGAAATCTAGTCAGTAAAATCAAAGCTTTTAAGTGTGATGAAGATACTAAATTGTTTTGATTGGATATTACGAATGTATACTCCTGGAAATGGAAAAAAGAACACATTGACACCGGTGTGTCAGACCACCATACTTGCTCCGGACACTGCGAGAGGGCTGTACAAGCAATGATCACACGCACGGCACAGCGGACACACCAGGAACCGCGGTGTTGGCCGTCGAATGGCGCTAGCTGCGCAGCATTTGTGCACCGCCGCCGTCAGTGTCAGCCAGTTTGCCGTGGCATACGGAGCTCCATCGCAGTCTTTAACATTGGTAGCATGCCGCGACAGCGTGGACGTGAACCGTATGTGCACTTGACGGACTTTGAGCGAGGGCGTATAGTGGGCATGCGGGAGGCCGGGTGGACGTACCGCCGAATTGCTCAACACGTGGGGCGTGAGGTCTCCACAGTACATCGATGTTGTCGCCAGTGGTCGGCGGAAGGTGCACGTGCCCGTCGACCTGTGACCGGACCGCAGCGACGCACGGATGCACGCCAAGACCGTAGGATCCTACGCAGTGCCGCAGGGGACCGCACCGCCACTTCCCAGCAAATTAGGGACACTGTTGCTCCTGGGGTATCGGCGAGGACCATTCGCAACCGTCTCCATGAAGCTGGGCTACGGTCCCGCACACCGTTAGGCCGTCTTCCGCTCACGCCCCAACATCGTGCAGCCCGCCTCCAGTGGTGTCGCGACAGGCGTGAATGGAGGGACGAATGGAGACGTGTCGTCTTCAGCGATGAGAGTCACTTCTGCCTTGGTGCCAATGATGGTCGTATGCGTGTTTGGCGCCGTGCAGGTGAGCGCCACAATCAGGACTGCATACGACCGAGGCACACAGGGCCAACACCCGGCATCATGGTGTGGGGAGCGATCTCCTACACTGGCCGTACACCACTGGTGATCGTCGAGGGGACACTGAATAGTGCACGGTACATCCAAACCGTCATCGAACCCATCGTTCTACCATTCCTAGACCGGCAAGGGAACTTGCTGTTCCAACAGGACAATGCACGTCCGCATGTATCCCGTGCCACCCAACGTGCTCTAGAAGGTGTAAGTCAGCTACCCTGGCCAGCAAGATCTCCGGATCTGTCCCCCATTGAGCATGTTTGGGACTGGATGAAGCGTCTTCTCACGCGGTCTGCACGTCCAGCACGAACGCTGGTCCAACTGAGGCGCCAGGTGGAAATGGCATGGCAAGCCGTTCCACAGGACTACATCCAGCATCTCTACGATCGTCTCAATGGGAGAATAGCAGCCTGCATTGCTGCGAAAGGTGGATATACACTGTACTAGTGCCGACATTGTGCATGCTCTGTTGCCTGTGTCTATGTGCCTGTGGTTCTGTCAGTGTGATCATGTGATGTATCTGACCCCAGGAATGTGTCAATAAAGTTTCCCCTTCCTGGGACAATGAATTCACGGTGTTCTTATTTCAGTTTCCAGGAGTGTATATACGAATACTTGTTCACCAAACCATTGACATCATTGAAAAAAACCTACGTACGTTGAAAAAGATGTTTATGATGAGCAAATCACTGACTTAATTCGTTTGCTAAGAATAGTAGAAAAATACAACTATTTTGTTTTAAACGTCAAACAAAACAATCAGCCTGACGGCCTGGCAATGGGTGACCGACTGGCGGGCATCTTGGCCGATATTTTCATTAATACACTGGAAGAGAAATTCTTCAATAATTTTTCAGCTGCTGATCTGGGTATTTTGCCGTATTCTCGGTTCGTAGACGACATTTTGATATTATACAGTGCTTCCCAGGAAGGAATTCAGTATTTGTTTAAAATTTTGTGTAGTATTCATGAAAAAAAGCCAGCTTCACAAGTGATTTAGAAAATATCGATTCTCAGCTAATTATTTCGACCTCAGTATTCCTATTGACAACAACACACTTTCTTTGGGTATTTTTCGAAAACCCACTAATACAGATTAAATTGTGCCCTCTAGTTCAATGCATCCTCATCCCCACAAAAAAGCATTCTTCCATTCATCCATTTATCGTGCAGTTTCTGTACCTTTGTCACGTGACAAGCCTACTGAACAGATCAATATAATGAAAAAATATTGCAGTTAACAACGTTTCTTATCCGTCATTAGTTGACAAGATCTTCAAAGTTAAAAACGACGCTAATGTGACCACTTCAGGCATCAGTGCTGTTTCTGACAGTAACGAGTACAAAAATGTTTTCTCGCACTTTTAGGCCCTTTTTCTTATAAGATTCATCGTCTTCTAACTGAAACACGTGGGTTAAGCTACCTTTTCCATTAACAATAACTTGAAAAAAAAAGTCTTAGTCGTGATCTCAAGTCCACAGTTGCTCCTATACACAATTCAGGAGTGTATAAAATCACTTGTGATACGTATTCCGTTTTCAGCATAGGGTAAACTGGAAGTTCTTTTGGTGTTAGGTACAAGGAACATTTCTTGGGAAAAAGAGGCGCTAATGTACATAAGTCAACTTTTGCTGAACATCTGTTATTTTACGGTCACAGACCGAAAGGCGTTGAAGAAATTTCCATGTTACTTCGAGAAAATAAACGTTATAGGCTCGACGTATTCAGAGAGATGGAGATTTTCAAGCATATTTTGAAATACGATGGCCTCACCTCAATGAGCAGTTACAGTTACATAACAGAAATTCTTCAATGGTTTTAATACACCGAAGAGA
The DNA here is from genome assembly GCF_023864345.2 of Schistocerca serialis cubense. Classification (NCBI taxonomy): domain Eukaryota; kingdom Metazoa; phylum Arthropoda; class Insecta; order Orthoptera; family Acrididae; genus Schistocerca; species Schistocerca serialis. The sequence goes on along the minus strand of NC_064644.1, from coordinate 540,688,331 downwards.
CCAGGAGAATCGCGAGTGCACAACTCCAAGGCGACACATCGTCCCGACCCAGCGCCTGTCTCCGACATCATCGCACAACTAGTGACTGTGAAGAATAGTTAGATGATTAACCCCTCCTCCTTCCGAGTCATGTACACGTCCAGTTAAACCGGCCGTGATATATGTAATTTTCTTGTTTTGTATTTTAAAAAATGCACTTATTTCATGTTTTATTCATCTAACCAATCTGTTTCTTTCGTTTGTCATTCCCGTAACCTCATAAGCTATTGCGTTTTGATTGGTGCCACCTAATTATTGGCTCCTAACGCAGGGCAGTACAATTAGTAATCTGCGTGTCATTTTATGGAGGAGATCATAAAGGAGTTCTCAATTTCTACATTTTCCCCGCCCAACGTCGGACCATCTGATTGGTAATTTACATGCCATGTGAGATCAGAGAGAATTTTGAAACAACACTCAGTTCATTACATTTTGACGCCCGAAGTGGTGTTTGACTTCATTCACGCGTTTTTGTCAGAGTGAGAACTTCTAAATTTTTCGACACGACACAGATAGAATTAACCACCCATTCTTTTATTAGCATATGCTAACCTCTGTGTGTGTGATGCCAGGTGCATGAGTGGTGTTGTTTTCTTGCAACTTACATCATTCTGAATCAGCTTACTGTATTTATCTCTTGGTCAGTCTCTACAATTCTTACGACCCACACTTCCCTCTAGTACTAAATTCGTAATCTCTCGATGTCTCAGAACGTGTCCTATCAGGCGATCCATTCTTCTAGTCAGATTGCGCCACCATTTTCTCCCAAATTCTGTTCAGCATCACCTCATTAGGGGCTTCAGAGACCCAGAGGCCGTTCATGAATACGCTCTCGGGACGCTCTAAGCCTCCCATGCGAGTACGGCAGACAGGCTCCAAAGGGAATTCAACAGTTTCCAGCGACGGTTCACAATCAGATGAAGTGACGACAAGCGTGCCGAAAAAATGACAAAGATTGAACTGAAAATCGCCACAGCAACAGGGAAGCTCATATGAAGCGGAGAATTCGAAAGAGGTTGCTAAGCAGCTTAGAAGCACTGTGAGGTGCGCCACGACAGTATAGTGTACGCCCACCCACAGATATTAGAATATGATGATGTTCCGTACACGATCGAAAAATGAGCAAAAGTCGGACGGTTCTCTGTGGACGACAGGTGGGTTCCATGCATCGAAGTGGTGCGAAAAATTGATGTCTCGCTCGCAATCAGGGGACACTGCAGACAACGCCGAATGCCTTCGCAATTAAAGGGATATTTAGCGCCCGCAGTGTGAAGGCATATGTGACTCAACAGCTTTACGTTCAGCGGTAGCGGTATATGCAGTTGTAGATGTACTGAGGTCGAAATAACTTAGCTGAGAATCGATATGTTCTAACTCACTTGTGGAGCTGGCTTTTTTTCATGAATACTACACAACACACTGTATTTTGTGAATAGATTTTCTGTCATAGTAATTAGTATGTAGTCTCAGCAGCATACACATACGTGCTAGAAGCACTCGCGGTGAGTGATGAGATGTGAATTTAAGCACCTTAGGATTATTTTGTATGTTAGAATTTAAGGTTAAGTAAAACTCACTTGAGTGTTCAAAATGATGTAGATGCACGACATTTTTTTATATTGTTGACACTTGAGTTTATTCGCATAGCTCGCACAGCTGACACTATTAAGCTTTGTGAATAAGCTTACTCGTATTTTGCATGTTAAAAGTTAATGGTAGGCTAAGATCACTCGAGCATATAAAGTTAGGTATACGCACCATTTTCTTTTTTGATGTTCGAGTCCGTTCACGCAGCTAATGCACATCAGACTATGCGACCAAGTGCCCACCCGGATAGCCGAGCGGTCCGACGCGCTGCTTCCCGGGCGGGAAAGCGTCCCGAGCGGGAAGGCGTGCCGGTCCCCGGCACGAATCCGCCTGGCGGGTTAGTGTGGAGGTCCGGTGTGCCGGCTAGCCTGTGAATGGTTTTGAAGGCGGTTTTCCATCTGCCTCAGCGAATGCGGGCTGTTTTCCCTTATTCCGCCTCAGCTACGCTGTGTCGGTGCAAACACTGTCTCCACGTACGCGTACACGATCAATACTCTACCACGCAAACATTTGGGGCTACACTCGTCTGGTATGGGACGTTCCCTGGGCGTCCACTGGGGGCGGAACCGCACAGTAACCCTGGGTTCGGTGTGGGGTGGCGATGGGGTGGGTGGACTTCTATGGCCTGTTGTGGGGCCGTGAACTACTGAGGGCTGCGGCGGGGCGAAAGGCCTCTCCGTCGTTTCTAGGTCCCCGGATTAATACACACAACACACAATGTCACCAGGTAAATAAGAAGAAAGCCTCCCAAAGGATCAGTGACGCGTACATTATAGATAATGATTGAAAATTCCGTGGTAGAAAATGAGGTACCAGTGCTATTCCTGTGTGTGTTACGAGGTAGGAAAATAAACTCTCGGAGACAGAACATAGCGTGCTGTTGGCAAATATGTACCAGTGCTATTCCTGTGTGTGTTAGAAAGTAGGAACGTAAACTCTCGAAGACAGAACATTGCGTGCTGTTGGCAAAAATGTACCAGTGCTATTCCTGTGTGTGTTAGAAAGTAGGAACATAAACTCTCGGAGACAGAACATAGCGTGCTGTTGGCAAAAATGTACCAGTGCTATTCCTGTGTGTGTTAGAAAGTAGGAACATAAATTCTCTGAGACAGAACATAGCGTGCTGTTGGCAAAAATGTACCAGTGCTATTCCTGTGTGTGTTAGAAAGTAGGAACATAAACTCTCGGAGACAGGACATAGCGTGCTGTTGGCAAAAATGTACCAGTGCTATTCAAACGGCTCAAACGGCTCTGAGCACTATGGGACTCAACTGCTGAGGTCATTAGTCCCCTAGAACTTAGAACTAGTTAAACCTAACTAACCTAAGGACATCACAAACATCCATGCCCGAGGCAGGATTCGAACCTGCGACCGTAGCGGTCTTGCGGTTCCAGACTGCAGTGCCTTTAACCGCACGGCCACTTCGGCCGGCTAAAAACGCGCAAGTGCTATTCCTGTGTGTGTTAGAAAGTAGGAACATAAACTCTCGGAGACATAACATAGCGTGCTGTTGGCAAAAATGTACCAGTGCTATTCCTGTGTGTGTTAGAAAGTAGGAACATAAACTCTGGGAGACAGAACATAGCGTGCTGTTGGCAAAAATGTACCAGTGCTATTCCTGTGTTTGTTAGAAAGTAGGAACATAAACTCTCGGAGACAGAACATAGCGTGCTGTTGGCAAAAATGTACCAGTGCTATTCCTGTGTGTGTTAGAAAGTAGGAACATAAACTCTGGGAGACAGAACATAGCGTGCTGTTGGCAAAAATGTACCAGTGCTATTCCTGTGTGTGTTAGAAGGTAGGAACATAAACTCTCGGAGACGGAACATAGCGTGCTGTTGCCAAAAATGTTAAGGCGTTACCCGTCCAGTACTATCCAGCTCTGCCCAAGACAGTCCAGTTATGTATCTCAGCAAAAATGTATTGATTTGGCTGACCAGGAGCTTGAACTGACATCCATTTTGTATCCAACGTTTTAGAGCTCGTAGAGGAGCGTTACTTTGTGATATATAACTCTTTGATAAACATCATCGCGGTGCAAAGTTCATTTTTGTTTCACTTGTCTGAACCTTATGTAATTTTTGAGGATATTTCTCTTGAAGAGTTGCGGACTGGCAAAAAGCAACTCAAATGTGGACACTATGTCGACAGCAGAAAAATTTATTTTGTGGTAACCGGTTTCGGTTGCTTTTGACCATCATCAGACCCTCATACCATGATGGTAGGCGGTGGCAGTGAATGTAAAATAAGTTCTTCTGCCACCGCCACTGTTTGTGTCCAATTGTAACCCTATGTGTCTTGAGACTAATAGTATTCCCATTTGAGACACGTATTTTCATGATGAACAGTATTACAGTGTGTGGTTCATTTTTATTTCAACACGTCTTGGTTCCATGTTTATGTTGTATATGTTTTGTCTACATCTGTAACGTTATCACCACGTTCAATGCGATTTCTGTTCCACATGTGCATGTCTCTTACCTATGCATCAAGGGAAACCTTTGCGTAAATAGTCGACTGGACTTGAAACGCTAGGGCGAAACTGAAAATGTAATATCCCTACATAACCTCACGTTAGTGACTGAATTGTCAGTGTTACTGTTGGGTAATAGAGTTTCTTTTTTCCTTTTTGATGTGTGTATTTGTATGCGACAACCCAAGTCAACACAGATGTGCCACTTTGCTATGACTCTCACCCGTATCAGAAGAAGCTGTATGGTAACTCCCTGGTGTCCACATTAGCCGACCCACAGCAGCAGTGTCCCAGCACGATGGGGAAGTCGGACCCCATAGGGCAAGCGCCACAGAGGCATTCTACAAACATGCGGGGCGTCGGCTGAATGATCTCTTCATCTAGCTTTACAAAGGACACCTTGCAAAGAGCCTAGCGGAGAATGAGTGTGCCAAAAACTGTCGGACCTCTGCACTCACTGGGCTGGTGTGTGCACCAAAAAGGGTCAATAATACTCATGTGGAAGCATGTGAATCTTCTGGCCCACAGCACCTATTTTTACCTGCCTTTGAAAGCTAGAGTGTGTCTACAATTCCGGCACCCCACATGCACTGGGACGGAGCGTATACAAAGTCCCTAGAATCCGCATAGGGAGAAATACGAAAACAAAGAACTGCAGAAGAAAGTCTGCTCAAAAAAAATGTTTCCTGGACAGTAAGGAGGTTTCTTATAAACTACGAACAGCAGCGGATTCTTACACGAAGCACAAGAATGGCACTGTCCAGACTTTACTCAGAGGTAGCCGTTACATAGAAGTCTCGTGTGGCTGGTTTAACAGCAACTAAGGAATGCAGAGAAATTTCGGGAAAATGTGCGACCAACGCTAGCAACAACCTCGACAGTGAAATGTGAGACAGACTCCAGTTCGCGAGTCACACACCAGCACAAGCAAGATAGAAAATTTCCAACCTGCATAGGGAATTGTGGTCACGAATCAGCAGACATTTGGTTGTCAATGCTAATAAGAGTTTGCTAAGCATAACGCCAAGAGTAGGGAAAATCCTAGATTGGTGAGCTTAGCAGAGTAATGAAAAGTGAAGCGTGTCGGTGTGACAGCGCGGAAGCGAGGGGACATGGGTGCTGTTCCATCCATTTCCACCTTGAGACACTGTGATAACGCTGCTTTGGATATGGTAACACACAACAACCTGTCAACGCGGGTACTATTCCCGATCCTCACTGCATAGCTGCAGGCCACTGAGGAGAGCAGCAGCATCGTCACTGCACAACTGCAAGGCGATTTCTTTCTCACCATCACATGACAACTGACTGTAAAGAATAATGACATGATTCATTGCTCTACCTTCCCTTTAATTAAACTGAGCCGTGTACACTCCCAGTCAAATCGGGTCAGAGATTTGCAATTTTCTTTGTTTTACCTTGTGCGTAAAAGATACAGAAATAAATGCCGTCATTTCATTTTTTATTCGTAGAAACAATCTGTTCCATTCCTTTATCAGTTCCTTAATCTCATAAACTTATGCTTTTCTATCTTTCTTAATTGTAGGCTCCCAACGTAGAGAAGTATAATTTGTGATCTCATGTCATTTAATCAAAGAGATCATGAAGGAGTCCTCAGTTTACTATATTTTTGACACCCAACGTGCGGCCGTCACATTGCCAATTTGCATGCTATGTGATGTCAGAGAGAATTTTAAAAGAACTATCAATTCACTGTAATATAGTCTCCTAGAACAAGCAAGTCATCACTTTGCCCTATTAGGTACCTTGACGACAGTGCCGTCACTATGATGCTACTACCGTAACAGTCACCAGGCCACGAACTACCGACTGCTGCCCGACCATCGTGGCATTTAGGTGCTCTGCACTATGCATGCATCGCGAGTCTACTAACTAACCTCCAAGTGTTTTGAGACGAAAACTTAGGACTCCTTCTTTCCCTACCACTGGGGCATGACAAGGCCCTGTCATCGTCCGTCATGGGGTATGGGGTGAAATGAAGTGGTCGAACGCTACTTACGGCCAGGAGTCTCACCTTGGGAAGTTCGGTTGCCACGTTGCAAGTGTTTTCAGTTCACGCCACGCTTAGTAACTTACGTGTCGATCGTGATGATTGCGTGATGAGGAGAACACAACACCCAGTCCACGAGTAGAGAAAACTTTCGACTGGCCGGGAACTGAACCTGTCCCTGCTGCATGGTACTCAGAATATCATCATGCAAAACAAGTTAAGCAGGAACCTACCTTTAGGATAGCACCATCTAAGTCGTACATGAGAAGCGCCAGCGTTTTCACACTCTTGGGCTTCTGAAGAAAGTTTCGATCGTCTTGGTGATCCGTAATGACGTCATTTGTTTGACTGTTATTTGAGGTGTGCTTGTATGATCCAGCAGAAGAATGCCTCGCCTTCAGGTTCATAGCACTCCAAGTGAGTACAAACGGATCGTGCCATAAACTTTTCTACATTTGAAACTTCCTGGCAGATTAAAACTGTGTGCCGGACCTCGTCTCCTACCTTCCAAACTTTACAGAAGCTCTCCTGCGAACCTCAGTTGTTACAGCACTGGCCCGCGAAAGGCAAAGGTCCCGAGTTCGAGTCTCGGTCCGGCACACAGTTTTAATCTGTTAGGAAGTTTAATATCAGCGCACACTCCGCTGCAGAGTGAAAATCTCATTCTGGAAACATCCCCCAGGCTGTGGCTAAGCCATGTCTCCGCAATATCCTTTCTTTCAGGAGTGCTAGTTCTGCAAGTTTCGCAGGAGAGCTTCTGTAAAATTTGGAAGGTAGGAGACGAGGTACTGGCAGAAGTAAAGCTGTGAGGACGGGGCGTGAGTCATGCTCGGGTAGCTCAGTTGGTAGAGCACTTGCCCGCGAAAGGCAAAGGTCCCGAGTTCGAGTATCGGTCCGGCACACAGTGTTAATCTGCCAGGAAGTTTCATATCAGCGCACACTCCGCTGCAGAGTGAAAATCTCAAACTTTTCTCCATTTGCTTCTTGTGAAACCATCGTGAAGCAATTTCTCGCATCACCAGGCGTTCCTTCAGGATGCGAAAACAGTCTTGCGCTCTCTCTCGGGTCACGCATTGTTTGGTGTCGATCGCTGATCGGTAAGGTGGTAGTATCAGACGCATCGTCACTGACGCTGGGACGATCTGGCCGAGAGACACAATTTGCCTCCCTCGTTCGACATTTTTATGTACCCTGGAAAGGTTCTGTAAGGCAGTGGAGACACTAACAAGCTTATTAAAGTCCTTAATGCCACTGTTGTGCTGTACGTCCTCTGCTTCACTCAATTTTTCCCAAGCCCCTGAGTTCTTGTTTCGAAAACAGCATGACTGCATTACGTTAGACCAGGGACGGCCGAGACTCCAACTCCCAAGCCGACCTTTTGTGTTTCGCATGCCATAGCGTTCGGCTTAGCTGCACGCTTCCTCCACAGACACACCACTCTGTCCTAGTGGGAGTAAATGAGAGAAAGGAAATCTGCGAACTCGGCGTATTTAGACGCCAATGCAATAGCGCTACACACAAGTTGGTTTCATATTTCGTATTTCTCAAAAACATAGCTCACAAACGAAATAAATTTTTGGTATTGTTTGATTACTAGTTGAGAAACCAAGAATTGTCGTTTTTATTTATTTCAGTCTTCTGTTATTCCATTTCCTCCTTCCTCCTCTCTCTGTTCATCCCCTTCTTCAACCTCTCTCTCTGTCCATCTCCTCTTGTCCCCTCTGTTTGCCCATCTCTACGACCATCTTTCTCTGTCCATCTTTCTCTGTCCACCTTTCTCTGTCCATCTGCTCCACTTCCCCGACTCTCTGTCCATCTCCTCCTGTCCTTCTCTGTATCCATACCCTCCTTCTCCTTATCTCTGTCAATCTGCACCTGCCCCCTCTGACCATCGCTCCTTCCTCCTCTGCCCTTCTCCACATCCCACTATATCCGTCCACCTCCCCCTTCCGTGTCTCTATCCTTCTCCTTCTCTTCCTATCGGTATCAATCACATCCTTCCTTCTCCCCCTGTCTGCCCATCTCCTTGTCCTCCCATCTCTCTCTCGTTATCACACTCAGCCCAGTAGGAGACTGGTGGTACTTATTGTTACAGTGTTTATTTCCATATTGTAATGAATATGTGTAAGAAACTTAAATGAGATCGTTCCGGAGGTTTGAGATGAGTTTATAGCCATGACTTTCGTCCCGTACGCACCTGTCAAATATATTTAACAGATTTTTAACATGTACCGCTCGTATTTGTACACATATTTCTCTAGTACGTCTATCGAATTTCGCCATGCACCTTCATTTTCACGCTCCATAACGTTCATGACATCGTATCGCCTGAGCTATGTGCTGTATGACGATGTAATTTTGCATTGTATCAGCGATATATATGCCTACTCTCTGCGGAATGTATTGTGGATAAAAGTACCAGTAACGTAGTAGTAAATCAAAACGTCACGCGAAAAGTGGCTCACGCATCTCAGTGTTTATGATGTGATATCTCCTGGCCTAAGTATCGTACAATGATTTAATTTTTCTGGTACATTCAGTGGTATATGTGAATATTGTCTGCAAAATGTTTCTTTAAAGGTTTGAATTTATGTGCAAAGCTTGTTGCAAGTCTCTAAGTGCTCTCATTGCCAGATACTGGATAACTCTCGTGTCATGAGCTAAACCGCTTTTCCAGCACCATTCCCAGACAGTGAACTATGTGTGTACTAATTTTGGTTTCCGATCTCGTGGTTTAGGAGAAAATGTGGAACGTTCTTACATACATACATACATACATAAATACATTTTCAGTTTTGTATTAATTTTTGACGTGGTGAAGACATAATTTTTATCTCATAGAAACTGTCGGGCATATAGACAGACACAGATAATTTCAGAGATTGTCGCAATCAAGTTGCCTCGTAATAGTGACTACTTAGTTTCACTATCGAATAAAGGTCGCTCATACATGTTGATCCAGCTCTTGTAGCATTTTTCCAACCATGCAGTAGAGACGTGGAACCTGTACCTGTGTACAACGTAGACATTCTGGATAGTTTTATCATAAAATGATTTCTCTTTAATACGGGAATTATAAGGCAGATCAATTAGCTACATGCACAGGAAAGCCTTCAACTGAAACGTGAAACGGTATCGTACACAGCTGGAAAAGCGATGTACGATTGGTAGTATCCTCAAAACGTTTAGTAAACAAACTTTGTATTGTTTCAGGTCCAAAATAAAATCTTCATACCTCGTGTTTCCTTTAAGATCATTGAACCTAGGGGACTGCATTGCTTTTGTCATAATTTTTCCATTCTACAACATGAATTCTCTTTAAATGCATCCAAGTAGAATAGAAGTAAGCTGTTTCTCAACATGTAGGGTTCTACTATGGACGGTGTGCAGTCAAGCCCACTTAAAATAGGCGGTCTGCAATCAAAACCAGACGTTTTATTTTCGAGCAGGCTCTCCTTTTACCTTCATAAGTTCAACAACAGCAAGTATCAAATCAAAAAATCATTTCACTGCATACCCCGAGACTTAAGCACCCCATATTTTAGTAATATATAAAGTTTCCATACTCTTTATTCCGTTCCATCGAAAACTATTGCAACTGACATTGGAAAAAATGTCTACGACTTCAAAATCTTTCCAATTTCTTCACGTGTTCTATTCCTGCAAATTTAGCCTAAAGTGCTTCATGGTGTAGAGAACAATGAATCTTACCGGTCGATTCGTTCTTTTCTTAAGAGCTCAATCTTTAAATGTTTTCTGCATGTTGTTGTAATGCAGTTTCATAGCAAATCTGCAGTACAATCGATTATACTACAGCCAGAACATACCGAGAATTCTCATCCCTCTCTGCTGTCATTCACATTCATTTGTAAAGGCTTGTGACAATGGATCACTAGACGGCTACTTTTGTGAAAATAGCCTCTTAACCTGAGGCCTTCCTTCGTAACACGAACAAGTGGCGAAGGATACGGAGCGCGGGCACCGCGATTCTGCTGAACTGAAGAGAGGTGTGCCAACCGCAAAATACCACACCGGAAAATACCATACCGCAATGCTAAACGAAATGTCGCGCTGGACCGAGTACTCCTGACAAGGACCGACCAAATCCAAGAGAGTCCGAGCCTCGGCACGCTCGCAGCCCGCTTATCTGGCTCGCGTGTGACTCGGCATATTGTGGCTGGCCCTGTATTAGACCCACACGGTTCTCTGTTCGTCTTCTAACAGCGCATGCGCATGACTTGGCGAAGTTGAATCTATTTGCGTCGAGATAAGATAACTAACTGACGTATGGTATTTGCGACATAATTCAATTCTGCTGCATTGCATCTCTATGGCAGTATTGTCACAAATAAACTTTGAACCCACATGTTTCAAAAGCTTCTATTACAACCTTGTTAGGACTACTTCAAATTCACATTTCATTTTTGTGCTGGGATACATACAAATAACTTTAGAAACGATTTCGTAACCGTTAAATTTGTATTAGATACGTCCATGGTTCACAATAGAACTTAAGGAAAAGATTTTGAATACCGTCGCTTTTTAAAGTTCTGCACCTCAGTCTGAAAAAACAAAAAAAAAACAAAAAAAGGGGGAAGGGGAACCAAAATCAGATTGTCAATGAATTCGCTTTTCCTTTCCAAGATGTCAAATATAAACGAAACCAATCGAAAGAAGCAAAGCAGTTTCGTCAAGGTTTTAATACTAAATGCAAAATCAGTAAATCTGTACATCCTAGCCAATTAAATACAATGTTAGTTTGTCTTCGTGAAGATAAGATTGGGACGCCTAATTCTATCGCTGTTGTATGCTTCGGAAAATACTTCTGATACCGAGAAAGAAGAACTAACAGCGTATTCTACTGGTTGTTTGCGGTACTACGAAACTGTCAGTGCCATCTATTATTTCTGTGGTCTACCATGCGGTGATGGTCGTGTCAATAATGTAATCAACTGAACCACTAATTGAGCAGAATCTTAAAACTTTAAATTAAGATGTTTTTTTCCGTGATCTTATTTTCATAAAGCAGATACGTTGAGCCATGCTACGCTCAAGTTACATGAAAAACCCCCATGAAACTTCGTCTAGTAGTTTTGGAGGTTAGTGTGTTCAAACAAACAGTCACGACGGCTTTGCAGTTTTATTATTAGGGAGAGAAGGAAAAGTAGTAGGTGGATATGGATTGGGGCTAAGAAATGAAAGAGGAAGCCGCCTGGTAGAATTTTGCACAGAGCACAACTTAATTATAGCTAACACTTGGTTTAAGAATCATGAAAGAAGGTTGTATACATGGAAGAATCCAGGAGATACTAAAAGGTATCAGATAGATTATATAATGGTAAGACAGAGATTTAGGAACCAGGTTTTAAATTGAAAGACATTTCCAGGGGCAGATGTGGACTCTGACCACAATCTATTGGTTATGACCTGTAGATTAAAACTGAAGAAACTGCAAAAAGGTGGGAACTTAAGGAGATGGGACCTGGATAAACTGAAAGAACCAGAGGTTGTACAGAGTTTCAGGGAGAGCATAAGGGAACAATTGACGGGAATGGGGGAAAGAAATACAGTAGAAGAAGAATGGGTAGCTTTGAGGGATGAAGTAGTGAAGGCAGCAGAGGATCATGTAGGTAAAAAGACGAGGGCTAGTAGAAATCCTTGGGTAACACAAGAAATATTTAACTGATGAAAGGAGAAAATATAAAATGCAATAAATGAAGCAGGCAAAAAGGAATACAAACGTATCAAAAATGCGATCGACAGGAAGTGCAAAATGGCTAAGCAGGGATGGCTAGAGGACAAATGTAAGGATGTAGAAGCTTATCACACTTGGGGTAAGATAGATACTGCCTACAGGAAAATTAAAGAGACCTTTGGAGAATAGAGAACCACTTGTATGAACATCAACAGCTCAGATGGCAACCCAGTTCTAAGCAAAGAAGGGAAAGCAGAAAGGTGGAAGGAGTATAAAGAGGATCTATACAAGGGCGATGTACTTGAGGACAATATTATGGAAATGGAAGAGGATGTAGATGAAGATGAAATGGGAGATACGATACTGCGTGAAGAGTTTGACAGAGCACTGAAAGACCTGAGTCGAAACTAGGCCCTCGGAGTAGACAACATTCCATTGGAACTACTGACGGCCTTGGGAGAGCCAGTCCTGACAAAACTCTACCATCTGAAGGGGAAGATGTATGAAAGAGGAGAAATACCCTCAGACTTCAAGAAGAATATAATAATTCCAATTCCAAAGAAAGCAGGTGTTGACAGATGTGAAAATTACCGAACAATCAGTTTAATAAGCCACAGCTGCAAAATACTAACACGAATTCTTTACAGACGAATGGAAAAACTAGTAGAAGCCGACCTCGGGGAAGATCAGATCGGATTTCGTAGAAATACTGGAACACGTGAGGCAATACTGACCTTACGACTTATCTTAGAAGAAAGATTAAGGGAAGGCAAACCTACGTTTCTAGCATTTGTAGACTTAGAGAAAGCTTTTGACAATGTTGACTGGAATACTCTCTTTCAAATTCTAAAGGTGGCAGGGGTAAAATACAGGGAGCGAAAGGCTATTTACAATTTGTACAGAAACCAGATAGCAGTTATAGGAGTCGAGGGGCATGAAAGGGAAGCAGTGGTTGGGAAGGGAGTGAGACAGGGTTGTAGCCTCTCCCCGATGTTATTCAATCTGTATATTGAGCAAGCAATAAAGGAAACAAAAGAAAAATTCGGAGTAGGTGTTAAAATCCATGAAGAAGAAATAAAAACTTTGAAGTTCGCCGATGACATTGTAATTCTGTCAGAGACAGCAAAGGACTTGGAAGAGCATTTGAATGCAATGGACAGTGTCTTGAGAGGAGTATATAAGATGAACATCAACAAAAGCAAAACGAGGATAATGAAATGTGGTAGAATTAATTCGGGTGATGCTGAGGGAATTAGATTAGGAAATGAGACACTTAAAGTAGTAAAGGAGTTTTGCTATTTGGGGAGCAAAATAACTGATGATGGTCGAAGTAGAGAGGATATCAAATGTAGACTGGCAATGGCAAGGAAAGCGTTTCTGAAGAAGAGAAATTTGTTAACATCGAGTATAGATTTAAGTGTCAGGAAGTCTTTTCTGAAATTATTTGTATGGAGTGTAGCCATGTATGGAAGTGAAGCATGGACGATAAATAGTTTGGATAAGAAGAGAATAGAAGCTTTCGAAATGTGGTGCTACAGAAGAATGCTGAAGATTAGATGGGTAGATCACATAACTAATGAGGAAGTATTGAATAGGATTATGGAGAAGAGAAGTTTGTGGCACAACTTGACCAGATGAAGGGATCGGTTGGTAGGACATGTTCTGAGGCATCAAGGGATCACCAATTTAGTATTGGAGGGCAGCGTGGAGGGTAAAAATCGTAGCGGGAGGCCAAGAGATGAATACACTAAGCAGATATAGAAGGATGTAGGTTGCAGTAGGTACTGGGAGATGAAGAGGCTTGCACAGGATAGAGTAGCATGGAGAACTGCATCAAACCAGTCTCAGGACTGAAGACCACAACAACAACAACAACATTATTAGCATTGATATACATTATTGTGCACTGAGCTGAACTTCCCTGTGCGACCACTGTCTTCCGTGAACGACTTCATTTCTTTTTCATTTGTCTGTCTCCTGTTTTTATCCTACATGTACATCTGTAGCGGCGTGGATGGGCCGCTGCTGGCCTACCTTTTGTAAAGGTTTAAAATAACAATAAGGAAAAAAATATGTACACTACAGATTTATCATCTCCGAAAATTCTTCTTCACCGTTATCAGTCTGCACTTTATATCCTCCTTACATCGGCCATCATCATTTATTTAGCTGCCCAATCTACAAAACTGAGTGACTAGTTTCAGTGTCTCATTTCCTAATACACTGAAGCGCGGAGAAACCTGTATAGGCACGCGTATTCACATGCACAGATATGTAAACAAGCAAAATTCGGCGCTGCGGTCGGCAACGCCTATACAAGACAACAAGTGTCTGGCGCAGTTGTTAGACTCGTTACTGCTGCTACAGTGGCAGATTATCAAGATTTAAGTGAGTTGCTGTGGCTGGCACGAGAGCGATGGGACACAGCATCGCCGAGATAGCGATGAAGTGGGGATTTTCCTGTACAGCCATTTCACGAGTATATCGTGAAAATCTGGAATTTGGTAGAACATTAAATCTCCGACATCGCTGCGGCCGGAGAAAGACCCTGGAAGAACGGGACCAACGACGTCTGAAGAGTATAGTTCAATATGACAGAAGTGCAACCCTTCCACAAATTGCTGCAGATTTCAATGCTGGGCGACCGACAAGTGTCAGCAGGCGAGCCATTCAACGAGACATCATCGAAATGGGCTTTCGGAGCCAAAATCCCACTCATGTGATCTTGATGACTGCTCGACACAAGGCTTTACGCCTCACCTGTGCCCGATAACATCGCTATTGGACTGTTGATGACTGGAAACACACTGCCTGGTCGGACGAGTCTCTTTTTCAAAATTTATCGAGCGGATCGACGTGTATGGGTACGGAGACAACCTTATGAATCCATGGGCCCTGCATGTTAGCAGTGGACTGTCCGAACTGGTGCAGACTCTGTAATGGTGTGAGGTGCGATATGGGATCCCTGACACATATAGATACGACTCTGAGAGGTGACACGTACGTAAGGATCCTGTCTGATCACCTGCATCCGTTCATGTCCTTTGTGCACTCCGACGAACTTGGGTAATTCCAGCAGGACGATGTGACACCGCCGGCCGCTGTGGTCTAGCGGTTCTAGGAGCTTCTGAGCAGAACTTCGCCGCTGCTACGGTCGCAGGTTCGAATCCTGCCTCGGGCATGGATGTTTGTGATGTTCTTAGACTAGTTAGGTTTATGTAGTTCTAAGTCTAGGGGACTGGTGACCTCAGATGTTAAGTCCCATAATGCTTAGAGCCAAATGAACCATTTGAATGCGACACCCAACACATCCAGAATTGCTACAGAGTGACTCCAGAAGCACTCTTCTGAGTTTAAACACTTCCGCTGGCCACCAAACTCCCCAGACATGAATATTATTGAACGTATCTGGGATACCCTGCAACGTGTTGTTCAGAAGGGATCTCCACTCCTTCGTTTTACAGATTTATAGGCAGCCGTGCCCGATACATGGTGTCAATTTCCTGTACCACTATTTCAGACGTTAGTCGAGTCCATGCCACGTCGTGTTGCGGCACTTTCGCGTGCTCGCGGGGGCCCTACAAGATATTAGACAGGTGTACCAGTTTCTTTTTTTTTTTTCGCTGAGGATTCACTGCTTTAGTTAGACTACATTCCATTACTCTAATTTTATTCCTGTTGCTTCTGGTGATTTGTGTATTAGGTAAAAGAAATCACAATATCTTAAAAAACACTCGAGAGCGGCATTTGTAAATAATTGTATAAAATGATTAGGAATGCCACCCCCAAAAATATTAAATTGAGAATGGTCATAAATATTTAATTTTATAACAAAGTGCTTTTGGACCATGTCTCTGAAAATAAAACTTACAAGTTACTTTAATTCATAAAAATGAAATAATAATTTGCCCACTTTCCATTACAAGATTCTCAACATCATTACCGGGGTTTTAAATCGTAGTTAGTGTGAGAGAAATAGAGCTGCCAGGCAGTGTTGGACAAGGTAGCTGGAGTGCATTTTACCGGACGGTGACCGGGCTGCTGGTGTGGGAGCAGAATTTGAGCTGCATGTGGGATGGTCACATCCCCTGTCAGTAGCCATGGAGCTGACACGTCACAGTGCTTATAGTTGGCTGTGCGTCGAACGGGCTATGGGACGTTGGGTAGGGGAGGGGGGCGGGGTTGTCAGAAACTGCTCACAATCATGTGTCATCTGTAGACTTAACCCACAAGCTGTCACATTAGCTCTCTCAGTGGTATGTTTCTTCTTTCGCGTCTGGAAGGGAATGTCACTCCATGGAGATCTCTTTGTGTTTCCCAGGGCTATCACCCTGGTTGTGGCCACACATACAATTGCCTAGCTTGTGAGCCTCCTCTTGCCGATAACATCCTCGTGAAATATTCTGTAACGCCGTCAACTGTCTTGCAGGAAAGGAAAAGAACATGCAGTCTTTATTGTAGTTGAAATTCCTTTATTGAGCAACAGTATGTCGCTAGATAAGTATGGATGTCCCGTGTCCTGTCCACTCGCCCTCACCTCCACCCGTCCTCTTTCATTCTGTCTAGACAATATGTGTGTGTGTCAGTGAGTGCTCTCACATCCCTAAATGCAGGGACCACATCAGACGTTAAAATGTCATTCATGGCAGGCCTTCTTTCTCCTGTCAAATGCATATCGTACATTCCACATTCATGTCCCACGTCCTGTAGTGTTCCCTCCGCTTCTTCGGCTGCTAACATCTCGTTTTCCTCCAGTTCGACAGTGTCAGTGACAGTCCGTGACTCTTCAGCACTTCCCGTCTACAGAAGGACACTGCCCGCTGGGCGCCAATAACTATTACTATCCGGACTGCGTGAAAGAGGCGTCCTGGGGCGTCTCTTGACTCAGACCTGTGTCTTTTACGAGGAGTGGAAGACCCAGGGAGCAATTATTATGCCTTAAAAAAGGTGGTCGCAGCGTTGAAACATTACGCAAGCACCAATTTTAAATGATGTAAGTTTAAGCAGAACCTTCGTTTCTTTCGCTTACGTCGCTGTGCTCCACATATAACCAAATATACTATCTTTCTACGACACACTAACACTCAATTGCACCCCATGCTTTTCTCACAGTGATAAAATTCTGCGCTTCATGGTGACACTATATAGCTGTACCACTAATATAAAGCATATCTTAATATTCGTATTATTATAAAAATGTATGCCCTTACGACAGAAATATTCTACGTTCTGAGTACTTCAAGGAGAAAAAGATCTTCCATGTGCGAATTCTGTCACCTACCGAACCATGTGGTTGGTCAGCCTCTCATGTACTTTAGAGAAACATCTTCAGAAGTATATGAAAACTATACATATAATGAAAACAAGAATACTTCCAATTTCCGTGGCCCAAAGTATACACAGCTTACATGTAATAAAAATTTTTACATGTGTTCTGGTGACATTTTCGTCTCTGACATTTACATAAATACAAAAAAGGAACAAAAACCTGCTACTATGCAGTGGAAATAAATATATATGAAAACAACGGAAACGAACGTAAAGAAACGTAATTGAAATTAAGAACAACACTGTATGGAAATTCAAAAAAGTAAACGCAATTATCAACACTCATTTCTAAGCTTCTAAGCGCAAGTAACAGTCCTTCTGGGTTTTCCAGCGTGTGAATATGTTCTTTCCGCTTACAATATCCTTTGCACTGTTTTCACGTTTTAAATGTTTATTAGTTCATATTATCTGCTCCAAAGACTTAACTGTCATAGTATTTGTCGGTGTCCATTTCTCTCTTGTTATTCAGCAATCTCCGATGTAGAACCTCATTTGGCCAACACTTTCACAGGGCACACATACATCACTTATTAACTTATAAAGTATCATTGCTACAATGCTTCCTTTTTTCTACATGCAATTATCCTCCCTTTCATAAATACACCCTGGTGACACGAAACAACTGTTCATGTTTCTTGGATTTAAGGTTCTAACTTGTGTCATCTCTTCTGCTAAAGTATAGATATTTGGCGTAACAATCGCTTTAACGGCATTAGGCCCGACGTACAAATGGAAGAATTTTGCTGTTTCTTGTCTCCTCGTGTCTGTGATTGTTGATGGGGTTGCGTTCTGATACACGGAAGGTTTTCTTCTTCTTTACTCCTTAATTCTTTTGGTAGTCCGCGCAACCACTCATGCACCGCGTGGCGTGCCTCTTCATCAGAACGGAACTTCTTTTCTCTCATTGCGTCTTTGAGCGGTCCAAACATATGGAAATCACTTGGGGCAAGGTCTGGTGAGTATGGTAGATGAGGAAGACACTCAAAATGCAGGTCTGTGATTGTTGCAACTGTTGCCGGGCAGTGTGGTGCCATGCATTGTCATGTTGCAAAAGGACACCTACTGCCAGCAATCCACGTCGCTCTGATTTGATTGCACGCCGCAGATGATTTTTTTAGGAGATCTGTGTATGATGCACTGGTGACAGTGGTCTCTCTAGCATGTAATGCTCCAAAATGACTCCTTTCTCGTCCCAAAAGAGAGCCAGCATAACCTTCCCTGCTGATGGTTCTGTTTGAAACTTCTTTGGTTTTGGTGATGAGGAATGTCGTCATTCCTTGCTCGCTCTCTTCGATTCCGGCTGGTGGAAGTGAACCCAGGTTTCGTCTCCAGTAACGATTCTTGCAAGGAGGCCATCAACTTCTCGTTCAAAGCGCCGAAGACGTTCTTCATAAGCATCAACACGTCGTTCTCTCATTTCAGGAGTCAGCTGCCGTGGCACCCAACTTGCAGACACTTTGTGAAACTGGAGGACGTCATGCACAGTGTGGTGTGCTGAACCATGATTCATCTGTAAACATGCTGCAATGTCATTCAGTGTCACACGGCGGTTTTCCTTCACTATGGCTTTAACTGCTTCAATGCCCTGAGGAGTCACAACTCCTTGTGCCTGACCTGGACGAGAAACATCTTCCACTGAAGTCAAACCATTTGCGAACTTCCTACTCCGTTCGTAGACTTGCTGCTGTGACAAACCTTCATCAGCTACTGAACCTTCATTCGTATATGAATTTCAATAGGTTTCACACCTTCACTACGCAAAAACCGAATAACAAAACGCTATTCTTTCCAGGTGCAAGTCGCAAGTGGGGCGGCCATCTTTATACTGATACTGCGACGGTATGTGTGCATCTGCACAATGCTGCCACCTACAGGCCATTCTGCACGCTGTTTTTGGCATGCTTACCAACTTACAGGATAAGTGCTCGAAATTTAGATTTGTTATTACAAATTTAAGGTTTTCATTTGACTCACCCTCGTATGATGGAGTCAAAGATACTGGCCGTAGTGTTTGCCGTAAAGTGGTTAAGACATTATATTGCGGGCATAAATGTGTAAGTAGGTGCATACTATCTAAGTGCTGACATTTTTAAAGTCAGTCATATTCGCAAGCAACCGTATCATGCATTGGGCAATGTTGATTCAAGAAAATGACCTCATTATCGAATTCTTTAGAGGTGAGCAGTGTTTGTGGCATAGTGATGAGGTATTAATGGCCTCTACGACAAACTGGCATCAGGCATGCATACAGAATTATGGAAGCAATGCGGTAATAGCGCAAGATCTACAGCCAAACAGAAGAAGAGGAAAAGACTTCATTCAGAAAGGAATCGGGTCAAAGAAACCATAGATACCTACTTACTTAACAGAAGTATATGCCTCTAGTGAAACTGACTCTCTCTACATCATTTCGATAAAAGAATGATGTATGGAAGACGTAAGTAGCTGAATAACTAAATGTGACTGATCGAAGATGGAAAGTTTGTCTGTAATAAGAATTAGTGTATTGTCAAGGGATGGAATAAAATTCACATTCTCATTAATGTGCAACCCTCACGCGTGTGGCTGAACGATGTATGCCTTACCAGTCTTCTGTAAATAATTCGTCTCAGTATTTTGCTACTATGACTTACTGAACCGACGATTCAGTGATATTCATATCAGTCAGTACCTTCCTTCTTCTTGAAATGAGGGTATTTCATTTGTCTCATTTAACTTGCGTTCAAGGTAGAATAGTTCTGCTATTGTATTTTCTCCCAAAATTGTCAATAATTCTGAAGGAGTGTTTTGAATTATGCCTTTCAGTGCTCTTTCAATTTCTTCTCGGAGTTTAATATTTCTCACTTCCACTTAATCCATTTCTTATTCCCTGTCATCCCCCACCCCGCACCGGAGGCTCGGTTCCCCTCTCGGGCATGGATGTGTGTGTTGTCCTTAGCGTAAGTTAGTTTAAGTTAGATTAAGCATTTGTAAGCTTAGGGACCGATAACCTCAGCAGTTTGGTCCCATATGACCTTACCACAAATTTCCAATTTTCTTATTCCCTCTCTATAATATTATCTCCTAATCTGTTTCTTTTATCTATCCATCTTACATAGTACTTCCATCTGTCAGCCTTCATATCTATACTTTGTGTCATCTTAGCTTTTGATATTCATCCAGCTCCTTCCCTTTCCTCCAAATGTTTCTTTAATTGTCCTGCTCGCACCATTTTTGCTTCCCGTTGTCTGAATGCTTCTATAGCTTTTCATTTCTTCGCCAACCACTCATGTTTTCAAAAGTTGGACTTTACGTCACTCTCGTTATTTACTTGACTGTATTCCCTTTTCCCTGCCCTATTTGCGGATTTTTCATACACACCAGGAAATGGAAATAAGAACACATTGACACCGGTGTGTCAGACCCACCATACTTGCTCCGGACACTGCGAGAGGGCTGTACAAGCAATGATCACACGCACGGCACAGCGGACACACCAGGAACCGCGGTGTTGGCCGTCGAATGGCGCTAGCTGCGCAGCATTTGTGCACCGCCGCCGTCAGTGTCAGCCAGTTTGCCGTGGCATACGGAGCTCCATCGCAGTCTTTAACACTGGTAGCATGCCGCGACAGCGTGGACGTGAACCGTATGTGCAGTTGACGGACTTTGAGCGAGGGCGTATAGTGGGAATGCGGGAGGCCGGGTGGACGTACCGCCGAATTGTTCAACACGTGGGGCGTGAGGTCTCCACAGTACATCGATGTTGTCGCCAGTGGTCGGCGGAAGGTGCACGTGCCAGTCGACCTGGGACCGGACCGCAGCGACGCACGGATGCACGCCAAGACCGTAGGATCCTACGCAGTGCCGTAGGGGACCGCACCGCCACTTCCCAGCAAATTAGGGACACTGTTGCTCCTGGGGTATCGGCGAGGACCATTCGCAACCGTCTCCATGAAGCTGGGCTACGGTCCCGCACACCGTTAGGCCGTCTTCCGCTCACGCCCCAACATCGTGCAGCCCGCCTCCAGTGGTGTCGCGACAGGCGTGAATGGAGGGACGAATGGAGACGTGTCGTCTTCAGCGATGAGAGTCGCTTCTGCCTTGGTGCCAATGATGGTCGTATGCGTGTTTGGCGCCGTGCAGGTGAGCGCCACAATCAGGACTGCATACGACCGAGGCACACAGGGCCAACACCCGGCATCATGGTGTGGGGAGCGATCTCCTACACTGGCCGTACACCACTGGTGATCGTCGAGGGGACACTGAATAGTGCACGGTACATCCAAACCGTCATCGAACCCATCGTTCTACCATTCCTAGACCGGCAAGGGAACTTGCTGTTCCAACAGGACAATGCACGTCCGCATGTATCCCGTGCCACCCAACGTGCTCTAGAAGGTGTAAGTCAACTACCCTGGCCAGCAAGATCTCCGGATCTGTCCCCCATTGAGCATGTTTGGGACTGGATGAAGCGTCGTCTCACGCGGTCTGCACGTCCAGCACGAACGCTGGTCCAACTGAGGCGCCAGGTGGAAATGGCATGGCAAGCCGTTCCACAGGACTACATCCAGCATCTCTACGATCGTCTCCATGGGAGAATAGCAGCCTGCATTGCTGCGAAAGGTGGATATACACTGTACTAGTGCCGACTTTGTGCATGCTCTGTTGCCTGTGTCTATGTGCCTGTGGTTCTGTCAGTGTGATCATGTGATGTATCTGACCCCAGGAATGTGTCAATAAAGTTTCCCCTTCCTGGGACAATGAATTCACGGTGTTCTTATTTCAATTTCCAGGAGTGTATTTCTCCATCACTGAATTAGATATTTCACGTTTTATCGAACGAGTCGTACTAGAAAATGCCTTTCTTGCTGTTTTTTTGTCTGCTGGCTTCTCAAAGTTTCTCTTCCCTTTCGTTTTCTATCGTAGTTATTTCCTCCGTTTCAGTAAATCGTTACCTGATGCTCTCTCTGAAGCTGTCGACAATCTCTGGTTCTTTCAACTCACACTGCTCTCATCACCCATACTTTATAACTTTCCTTTATTTTTTCAGATTAAATATGCGGTTCATACCAATTTAATTATATCGTGAGTCTACATCTGCTCCTGGAAAATTGTTCTGCTAAAATATAATTCATCCCAACTCTTCTGATATCACCAGGTCTCTTTCACGAATGCAATATTCGTTCTTGATTCTCAAAGCAAGAGTTGACAATGATTGATATGCGGTGTGAAAATTCTAGCAGGTAGCTTCCACTTTCCCCCTTGTATACATTCTCCTACTTATTTTCCTGCGCTTCTTTTTCCTACTGTCGATTTCCAGAGCCCTCTCCTCCCTTAACAATCTAAGTAACATCTCTTAGCTCCTCATGCAACTTTTCTTTCAATTTACACCCCATCCGCGTAGGCAATAAGCATCTAAACGTCTACTGCAGTGGACGGTGTTGGCCTCATGTATATCTCGGCTATGATGTACAAATCACTACTCGATTCATATTCACTCAGCCATATTTCTATATTCATATTTTATATTAGAACTGAATTCTTCAAATCCCATATTGATATTTTGTTAATAACCGTGCACTGAGCTATTTCTCCTGCCACCACACTTCAATAGTGCTTAACTTCAACCTATCTTTCCTCCCTTACAAATTCTATAACATACCTATGTGACCAAAGTATTTAACACTTCACGCTTCAACTCGCGTAATGCTAGTTTTGGTATTCCTCTTGTCAATATCCTGCCGGATATTCTTCTCCCAGAGATCACTATACTTTACTTAACAGGGTGGCATCGTCATACAGCACGACGATGTGCCCTCAGGAGATACGCCAACGAAACTGGTATACGCATGCGTATTCAAATACAGAGAGATGGAAACAGGCAGAAGACACCCTTGCGGTCGGCAAGGCCTATATAGGACAACAAGTGTCTGGTGCAGTTGTTAGATCGGCTAGTGCTGCTACAATGACAGGTTATCAAGATTTAAGGGTGCTTGAACGTGTTGTTATTGTCGGCGCACGAGCGATGGAACACAGCATCTCAGCGGTAGCGATGAAATGGGGATCTTCCCGTACGACAATTCCACGGGTGAATCGTATCAGGAATATGGTGAAACATCAAATCTCCTACATCGCTGCGGCCATAAAAAGATCCTGCAAGAACGGGACCATCGACGTCTGAAGAGAATCGTTCAACGTGTCAGAAGTGCAGCTCTTCCACAAATTGCTTCAAATTTCAAGGCTGATCCACCAAAAAGTGTTGGCAGGCGAACCATTCAACGAGACATCATCGACATGGGCTTTCGGAGCCAAAAGCCCACTCGTAGGATCTTCATGACTGCACGACACAAAGCTTTACGCATCTCCTGGGCCCGTTAACACCGACATTGGACTGTCGATTTCTGGAAACATATTGGCCGGTCGGTCGAGCCTTCTTTCAAATTGTATCCAGTGGATGTAAGTGTACGAGTATGGAGACACCCACATGAATCCATGGACCCTGCATGTCAGCAGGTGACTGTTCAAACAGGTGGAGGCTCTGTAACGGTGTGGTGCCTCTGCATTAGGAGTGATATGGGATTCCTGATACATCTCGAATACGACTCTGACATGTACGTAAGCATCCTGTCTGATCACCTGCATCCATTCACGTTCATTGTGTATTCCGACGCACTTGGGCAGTTCTAGCAGGACAATGCGACACCCCACATGTCCAGAAGTACTACAGAGCAGCTCCAGGAACATTCTTGGCATCCAGACTCCCCAAACATGAAAATTTTGAGCATATCTGGGAGGCCTTGCAACATGCTGTTCAGAAGAGATCTCCACCCGCTCGTACTCTTACGGAATTATGGAATTATGGACAGCCCTCCAGGATACATGGTGTCAGTTCCATCCAGCACCACTTCAGGCATTAGTCGAGTCCGTGCCACGTCGTGGTGCGGCACTTTTGCGTGCTCGCTGGGGCCCTACACGATATTAGGTAGCTGTATCAATTTATGTGGCTTTTCAAGTGTATATCAGCTGTAGATTCCGCAGCGGAAATCAATTCACTTCAGTTCGTAAACAGGGTAAGTTGATACAGGTAAACTAACACATTGTCCCAGATAGGTACTACAAGGCAGACCTGCGAGTTCAGGTAGGGCTCCCAACCATTGTTTTATTTTCGCTTCTATGATCAGTTTAATTGGCTGATTTCTAAATGATGAAATCCAATTTTGTGCCGGGCTTCTGTTGAAGCTGCCGTCCGTATGCTCTATGAGGCAGTGTGGACTTGCAGCTGTTAATTGTGGCTAACGTAAGGATCATAGGCCGAAAATAGACTTCCAATTTGGCCAACGCGAGCAGAGATGAAAGTGCTGTAAAACCGTTCTACAAGTTTTTCCCTGGAGTGAACCGTTTTATTTCCTTCAGTCGGATATCGTTGTGCTGATTCTACACTACTGGCCATTAAAATTGCCACACCAAGAAGAAATGCAGATGATAAACGGGTATTCATTGCATAAATATATTATACTGGAACTGATGTGTGATTACATTTTCACGCAATTTGGGTGCAAAGATCCTGAGAAATCAATACCGTGAACAACCACCTCTGGCCGTAATAACGGCCTTGATACGCCTGGGTATTGAGTCAGAGCTTGGATGGCGTGTACAGGTACAGCTCCCCATGCAGCTTCAGCACAATACCACAGTTCATCAAGAGTAGTGACGCGTATTGTGACGAGGCAGTTGCTCGGCCTCCATTGACCAGATGTTTTCAGTTGGTGAGAGATCTGGAGAAATTGCTGGCCAGGGCAGCAGTCGAACGTTTTCTGTATCCAGAAAGGCCCGTACAGGGCCTGCAACATGCGGTCGTGCATTATTATGCTGAAAAGTAGGGTTTCGCAGGGATCGAATGAAGGGTAGAGTCACAGGTCGTAACACATGTGAAATGTAACGTCCTCTGTTCGAAGTGCCGTCAATGCGAACAAAAGGTCACCGAGACGTGTATCCGATGGCACCCTAAACCATCACGCCGGGTAATACGCCAGTATGGCGATGACGAATACACGCTTCCAATGTGCGTTCACCGCGATGTCGCCAAACACGGATGCGACCATTATGATGCTGTAAACAGAACCTGGATTCATCCGAAGAAATGACGTTTTGTCATTCGTGCACACAGGTTCGTCATTGAGAACACCATCGCAGGCGCTCCTATCTGTGATGCACCGTCAAGGGTAACCGCAGCCATGGTCTCCGAGCTGATAGTCCATACTGCAGCAAACGTCGTCGAACTGTTCGTGCAGATGGTTGTTGTCTAGCGAACGTCCCCATCTGTGGACTCAGGGATAGAGACGTGGCTGCACGATCGTTACAGCTTTGCGGATAAGATGCCTGTCACCTCGAATGCTAGTGATACGAGGCCGCTGGGATCCAGCACGGCGTTCCGTATTACCCTCCTGAACCCACCGATTCCATATTCTGTTAACAGTCATGGGATCTCGACCAACGCTATCAGCAGTGTCGCGATACGATAAACCGTAATCGCGATAGGCTACAATCCGACCTTCATCAAAGTCGGAAACGTGATGGTACGCATTTCTCCTCCTTACACGAGGCATCACAACAACGTTTCACCAGGCAATGGCCGGCCAGTGTGGCCGCTGCGGTTGTCGGCGTTTCAGTCTGGACCCACGAGACCGCTCCGGTGGCAGGTTCGAATCCTGCCTTGGGCATGGATGTTGTGATGTCCTTAGGTTAGTTAGGTTTAAGTAGTTCTACGTTCTAGGGGACTGATGACCTCAGATGTTAAGTCCCATAGTGCTCAGAGTCGTTTGAACCATTTGAACCAGGTAACGCCGGTCAACTGCTGTTTGTGTATGAGAAATCGGTTGGAAGCTTTCCTCATGTCAGCACGTTGTATGTGTCGCCACTGGCGCCATCCTTGTGTGAATGCTCTGAAAAGCTAATCATTTGCGTATCGCAGTATCTTCTTCCTGTTGGTTAAGTTTCGCGCTTGTAGTAGGTCATCTTCGTGGTGTAGAAGTTTTAATGGCAAGTAGTGTAGATTGCGCTCAGTACTAGATGTCTGAATTACCGTTAGAATATGTTCATGTAATTCTCTGTTTTACACATTACAATAATCTCCATTCGTACGCATATTGATTGAGGATCTGTTGAGAGTGATGTACTATCTTCTTTGAAGACGCATTCACCTCAGCGTTCAACTAAATTGGTTGTTAATCAGCTGGTCCCACAGCTTCCATGCAGTTTCTTAAATGCAAACAATTATTTGCCTTTGTTTGAGAAAGAGTATGAAGCTCTATTTATGAACACATAATCCGAATATTATATACCTGGCGTATTCAGTAAGTAGCACTGATGTTCTACAGTATTTTTTACTTCAGATTAATTTACCTTCTCGTCTTAGAGCGCCTGGTGTAGAAACGTCTTTGGTTTATTCAGCTGAAAATATTTGCTGCTTCGGGTGAAACCTGTCAAAGTAACAGACACTATGGCTGACAGATTAGGAACCAAGATACGGATAACAGTGCCCACCTTTCCGTTAATTGAAAAACTTTAGATGCGCTGCGCCAGAGGGGGAGGGTCAAAAGTTCGGGAAACAAGAAAAGTTTGAAGTCGTCAATGGCAGAGTGTATCGGCGACGCTGTCACGCAACTCTAGGCTTTCATTCGACTTTGGATGAGAGCCTTGACTTTATGAATAGAACATGTTTAAAGTTCTCACAAATAAAAATATTTAGCATTTCATACTAAGAAATGCCGTGATGAGGTAACTTAAAAGGACCAGGAACTACTAAAGAAAAAAAACAGCTAAGATGAATTACTAGTCAGATTGTGAGCGATGTTAATATCTGTCGACATAGCCGTATTTGGATGATGAACAATACTGCTCAGGAAGAAGTTACAGAAAATTTTAGATTCAATACAATGCGACTTCGTATTGGCTAAAACAAAAGATTTGTTAGACAATATCCTGACATCTCATGGCACATATTGAAATACTGACAAAAGAATTATTCGATCTATTACGTTGATGGCTTGTTTCATTTCTCCCCCGTTGGTAGTCAATTGTATAAGGCTTGATGATATTAAATGTCACCTGCTATAAACTGAATTTACTGAAAAACAGAATAATGACCAAAGTTATGCACTGTGAGAAACGGTTCTTCACCTCTCTCTATGGAACTCTGTACTCTATAGTCCCTGGTTTCATTGATTTACAAGGCGAATCATTGAATCTGCTGACTGAATAAAAATATTTGTATACAAATGTAAAATTTGTGTTGTCTCTAAAATCATCTGTTCACATTGGTGAGGAATATCAACACAATATTATGCATGAATATTTATTTATTCTGTATGAAGAAATGGATAACAATAAGATAATCCAGCAAACCTATATTTATTTTCTATCACGAACATTTATTTGAGAGCGACATGTGATACCCATGTTAGTTTCACACAGACGTTTCTACACAAAGTCGGGCCAAACAGAAATATAAGTTGTACTATACACACACACACAATTAAATATATATATGATAAAAAATATCTGGACACTTGACAAAATTACTTACAAGTTCGTGGCGCCCTCCATCGTTAATGCTGGAACTCAGTATGGTGTTGGCCAACCCGTAGCCTTGAAGACAGCTTTCACTCTCGAAGGCATATGTTCAATCATGTACTGGAAGCTTTCTTGGGGAATAGCAGCCCATTCAAATCGCTCTAAGCACTATCGGACTTAACATCTGAGGTCATCAGTCCCCTAGACTTAGAACTGCTTAAACCTAGCTAACCTAAGGTTATTACACACATCCCTGCCCGAGGCAGGATTCGAACCTCCGACCTTAGCAGCAGCGCAGTTCCGGACTGAAGCGCCTAGAACCGCTCGGCCACAGCGACCGGCGGCAGCCTATTCTTCACGGAGTGCAACACTGAGGAGAGGTACCGATGTTGGTAGTTGTGGCCTGGCACGAAGTCGGCGTTCCAAAACATTTCAAAGGTGTTCTGTAGGATTCAGGGCAGGACTATGTGCAGGCTAGTCCATTACAGGGATGTTATTGTCATGTAATCACTCCGCTACAGGCCGTGCATTATGAATTGGTGGTCGATAGGGTTGAAAGATGCAGTCGCCATCCCCGAATTCGTCTTTAACAGTGCGAAGCAAGAAGATGCTTAAAATATCAATGTAAGCCTGTGCTGCGATAGTGCGGCACAAAAAACAAGGGGTGCAAGCCCCCTCCATGAAAAATACGACCACACCATAACACCACCGCCTCCGAATTTGACTGTTGGCACTACACACGCTGGCAGATGACGTCCACCGGGCATTCTCCATACCCAAACCCTACCATTGGACAGCCACATCGTGTACCGTCATTTGTCACTCCTCACAACGTTTTCCCACTGTTCAGTCGTCCAATGTTTACGCCCCTCACAGCAAGCGAGGCATCGTTTGGCATTTACCGGCGTGATGTGTGGCGTATGAGCAGCCGCTCGACCATGAAATCCAAGTTTTCTCACCTCCCGCCTGTCATAGTACTTGCAGTGGATCCTGATATTGTTTGGAAGTCCTGTGTGATGGTCTGGATAGATATCTGCCTATTAGACATGTCGGCCCTCTTCAACTGTCGCCGGCCTGTATGGTTTTGTGCTGAACGTGTCCCTTCACGTATCCTCTTGACTATCACATCGGAAACAGTGTGCCTAGGAATGTTTAGGAGTGTGGAAATCTCGCGTACAGACGTATGACACAAGAGACACCCAATCACCTGACCACATTCGGTGAGTTCCGCGGAGCGCCCCATTCTGTGTCTACTGTGACTACTGAGGTCGCTGATATGGAGTACCAGGCACTAAGTTTAAGGACAATGCACCTAACATGAAAAACGTATCCTGAACGAGATTTTCACTCTGCAGCGGAGTGTGCGCTGATATGAAACTTCCTGGCAGATTAACACTGTGTGCCGGACCGAGACTCGAACGCGGGACCTTTGCCTGTCGTGGGCAAGTGCTCTACCAACTGAGCTACCCAAGCACGACTCACGCCCCATCCTCACAGCTTTACTTCTGCCAGTACCTCGTCTCCTACCTTCCAAACTTTACAGAAGCTCTCCTGCAAACCTTGCAGATCTAGCAATCCTGAAAGAAAAGATATTTCGGGACATGGCTTAGCCAAAGCCTTGGGGATATTTCCAGAATGACATTTTCACTCTGCAGCGGAGTGTGCGCTGATATGAAACTTCCTGGCAGATTAAAACTGTGTACCGGACCGAGACTCGAAATCGGGACCCTTGCATGTCGCGGGCAAGTGCGTGGTACTGGCAGAAGTAATGCTGTGAGGACGCGGCGTGACTCGTGCTTGGGTAGCTCAGTTGATAGAGCACTTGCCCGCGACAGGCAAAGGTCCCGAGTTCGTGTCTCGGTCCGGTACACAGTTTTAATCTGCTAGGATGTTTCATGAAAAACGTATGTTTTTGGGTGTGTCAGGATAATTTTGATCACGTAGTGTATATATAAGAGGCGTCGAACGAGAGACGTGATGAGCAGTACCACACACACAATGTGTGTGTGTGTGTGTGTGTGTGTGTGTGTGTGTGTGTGTGGTTCAAATGGCTCTGAGCACTATGGGACTCAACTGCTGAGGTCATTAGTCCCCTAGAACTTAGAACTAGTTAAACCTAATTAGCCTAAGGACATCACAAACATCCATTCCCGAGGCAGGATTCGAACCTGCGACCGTAGCGGTCTTGCGGTTCCAGACTGCAGCGCCTTTAACCGCACGGCCACTTCGGCCGGCATGTGTGTGTGTGTGTGTGTGTGTGTGTGTGTGTGTGTGTGTGTGTGGGTGGGTGGGTGGGTGGATGGGTGGTTGGATATCTGTGTTGTGTGTGTGTGTGTGTGTTACTGCTCATTACATCTTTCATACGACGCCGCGTGTTGACGGAACGGAAAGCGACGGTTTACCCCAACTGCAAACAAAATTACTTTTAAAGCGGATGTTTAAGTCCTCATTCGATAGAGTGGTCGCAAGCCAGTCCAGCGAGATATTATGTAGGTATGTATTAAGAGGGACAGAAAACACGAAGAATAGCGAGCACTTTAGTAGCGACAACACTCCCCTGGCCCGCACTGACTGCTAACGCCAAGCAGCAGCGCTGTTCAGTCGCTGCTGGCTTTTTCCTGTTTGCTGTACATACTGATAAAGCAAATATCGCACTGGGCTCATCTAGAGTAGTTCTGTAAAATCCCCGCTTCAAAAATGATTTTGTTTCTAATGAGTAACGAACCGACTTTGGAAGCGGTATAAAATACGTGATGAGCAGTATTTGCTTGGTCTGACTACAGTTACACCCTGGAACACCTGCTGAAACATCGGAGAAATTGTGGCTTACGACTGTTACAAGGGACAGCCAATATATTCAATGACGGAAAAGAATCATAACCCAAAGGAGTTGAGCCAAGTAGCTACAAGTTGCCCGCCCAGTTAGCCGAGCGATCTAACCCACGGCTTTCCGGAGTGGGAAGGAGCGCCTGGTCCCTGGCACGAATCCGCCCGGCGGACTTGTATCGAGGTCCGGTGAGCCGGCCAGTCTGTGAATGGATTTTAGGCGGTTTTCCATCTGCCTCGGCGAGTTCGGGCTGGTTCCCCTTATTCCGCCTCAGTTACACTATGTCGTCCGCAGCTCGTGGTCGTGCGGTAGCGTTCCCGGGTTCGATTCCCGGTGGGGCCAGGGATTTTCTCTGCCTCGTGATGATTGGGTGTTGTGTGATGTCCTTAGGTTAGTTAGGTTTAAGTAGTTCTAAGTTCTAGGGGACTGATGACCATAGATGTTAAGTCCCATAGTGCTCAGAGCCAAGACAAGACTACACTATGTCGGCGATTGCTGCGCAAACAAGTTCTCCATGTGCGTGTACACGACCATTACTCTACCACACTAACATAGGGGTTACACTCGTTTGGTGTTAGATGTTCCCTCGGGGGGGGGGGGGGGGGTCTGCCGGCGGCCGAACCGCACAATAACCTTGAAAGGGTGGTTCGGTGTGGGGCGGCGGAGGGTGACGTGGACTGCGGTAGTCGTCGTGGGGCTGCGACTGGGACGGAGCCTCTCCGTCGTTTCTAGGTCCCCGTTTAACATGCAACTAGAAGTTGATAGGCGTTTTTCTGTACCTGGAAGCGATGTCTATTCTAATTTCACGGCAGTCGCATAGGAGTGGCGCTACTAGCTCCACTATGAGAATGCAAATCAAGTTTACTTTAAACAGACGCTGAAACCACCGTGAGCGTCAGTTACCTTTGCTATTGGACGACAAAGAGACAGTATTCAGTACGTCACTGAGTTTGAACGAGGTCATGTAATAGAGCTACTAAAAGCTGGACGTTCCTTCTGTGATACTGCAGGAAGAATTAGCAAGAATGTAGTCACTATATATGACTGCTGCCAGCGATGGTGGTGAGAATGTATGGCCGCAAGAAGACCGGAAAGCGGACAGCGATATGGTACTTCCGAGTAGATCAGCATCTCCGTCGTATGGTACTGCATCTGCAGCAGCGATTTGAGCAGCTGTTGGCACCACAGTGAGACAGCTTCGAACCAGACGCCCTGCACATTGCGTGCATTCCAGTGAAACCAAACCACCGTCTTTAGCTACTTCAGTGGTTTCAAGCGGGAGTTCATTGACGGGCAGGGTGGAGAGCTGTTTTCTGATGAACGCTGTTTCCGTCTGGGTGCCAATGACGGCCGCGTTTTGGTTAAAAGGAGGCAAGGTGAGGGGCTGCAAGCAGCCTGTCTGCGTGCCAGACACACTGGGACAACACCTGGAGTTATGGTGTAGGCTGCGATTCCGTATGACAGCAGGAGCACTCTCGTGTTTGCCTCATCCATCCTGACTGCTAATATCTGCGTCTGTCTGCTGATTCCACCCGTTGTGCGGCCATTCATGAACAGCATTCCAGGGGCTGTTTTCCAGCAGGATAACGCTCGCACACATACCGCTGATGTAACCCAACGTGCTCTAGAGAATGTCGACATGTTGCCTTCGCCTGCTCGATCATCATATCGATCGCCAATCGAGCACATACTGGACATCATCGGACGACAACTAGCATCATCCAGGGAAAGCATTAACCGCCCCCATATTGACCCAACAAGTGCAACAGGAGTGCAGCTCTGTCCCACAAACCGACATTCTGTACTTGTGCAGCACAATTCATGCACGTTTACATGCTTGCGTTCAACATTCTAGCTTTTACCGGTTATTAATGAACCAACATTTCACGTCTGCATTACTTTTCCATTAACCTGTGATCTTGGAATGTTAATCAAATATTACTAATACTAGAGAAATACATTCTCGAAATTTCATAACTTTGCATCATTAATTATTATTTGGTGTTGTGATTTATTTCGGTTAGCATATATTGAGCAAAGTAACGCTGAAATCTGTGACTGTGGAAACATAAACCTAGAATAAATCAATTGGAGCATTTTAAGAAAACTCTCGCTAATACAGACACAAAACTGCGCTTAACTCCCCATAGTAATTAACTCTAGAAATTTTCTTAAATATGCCCAATGAACGAGACTTTTTCATATCTGATGGTTGAGGTATTTTTGATGTTCAGGATTTATAAGCATGTGAAGTGCTTTGACAAATTGAGTTCGAAGTGCAGTTAAAGACAATTGAAAATTTACGTCATCTCATCAATGATACAGAGAGAAAGACGTGTCAGTCTCACAAAAGTGAAAATGAAAAGGATTCATGATGAAAGTAAAACTTGTTTTCCATTTTTTCTCAGATGTCCTTGAGTCTACCATCAGATTTTTTGCATAGAATATCAACATTAGCACTAGTCAATTTTTGTAGTCTACTGTCTACTATCCAGACTGATCATCGTCAATATACAGTATGGTACGGGGATAAGGGCAGATATTTTCATATGTGGTACCT
Source organism: Schistocerca serialis cubense (assembly GCF_023864345.2). Taxonomy (NCBI): domain Eukaryota; kingdom Metazoa; phylum Arthropoda; class Insecta; order Orthoptera; family Acrididae; genus Schistocerca; species Schistocerca serialis. The sequence continues at coordinate 540,655,259 of NC_064644.1, read as the reverse complement.
TAATACGTGCAAGCATCAGTGTCTTGGCTACTTTCTCTCTATGTCGAACAGTCTTCCCATAAACATGTCGCAAACATTATGTGCCAGTGTCTTCTGCTGGCTGTAACTGCACCACTAAGTGGACTACAGCTTTGTGTACTCAGTACACGCTAACCGTTTTCAGTGGACGTGTCCACACCTGAATATATGATCTGTCTCCCAGGAGAAAATAAGCATTTATGGCTTGCTCTTGCCACTTATTCTTGGAGGTATTGCCGAACGTAAAAACATACGACTTGTAACAGCTGCAAATGACTCGTAAATACTGATGTAATGTTGTGCAGTACACCCTTCTCAGTCAGCAACAGAAATATCTGTACTTATGCCCGTTATACCCTATATAGCTTGAGTCTGCAAATAAAGACATAGATTAGAGTTTTACCTTTGAATGTCAGCTCTGTATTAGCACAATTTTTTCCGTGTTATATTGATTTACACTCTACCGAATGAGGCCCGTAACTCTTACACCTCGAATGACTTCTGTTTAATTGAGGATATCGAAATTTATTTTCTCGTAGGTGAATAATGACCAGGGCTTCATTCAACAAACAAGAAGAAATTTCATTAATTGCCGGAGGACAGGCGTCACCATTCTTTTTATGTGTAGAACTGTGGTATTTTTGAGCCATAATATTTATGAGATAAGTTCAGTAGAATACGCCAAACATGAAATTCAGGTGGATAATTTTGTACACCCTCTTCGCTAGTTTAGTAAAGTCCTCGTCGATACTGCTGTGGAGGCCAAGTTGCCACTGTTGTTGCTCTAAGCCGAGTTTGTGAGTTCGTGAAACGCCTTCTGGTGCAGTACAAAAAAATGGTTCAAATGGTTCTGAGCACTATGGGACTTAACAGCTGAGGTCGTCAGTCTCCTAGAACTTAGAACTAATTAAACCTAACTAACCTAAGGACATCACACACATCCATGCCCGAAGAAGGATTCGAACCTGCGACCGTAGCGGTCGCGCGGTTCCAGACTGAAGCCCTAGAACCGCTCGGCCACTTCGGCCGGCGGTGCAGTACACCGCTAAGGCAATTTCTCCCTGCCACTATTACACAGCAATGGCCCAGGCTCAGAAAACAGGATAGGAGAACCGAAGATTGGACAGTACTCCAACAAATTAGTAACAAAGTCAAGCAAATGAGTTAAAAGGATTACTTATCTTCCTGACTTGTTGAAGTCTGCAACACTGATTCCAAAATAACACAAAAAAGGCTCTCAATGGCTGAGTGCAAACAATCGTAGGTAAACTTCACAGCACATAGCAAATGCCTGTTCACTTCTAAGAGTTCACTAATCGACGTTCCCTACCTAAGTCAGCCCTGCACAAGGATCTATAACAAAGTGGGTGAGAGCTGCTCCCCTATCTTCCGAGTAGGTTTCTGTCCGTGATCGTTCAGTCATTGGCGGATTGTACTCGGCCGGCAATTAGCCGAGGCGAAGTCGATATCTTCATCCTCAGCGCCGCCCGTGGCTCTGGTGGAACTCGCGCAAGTGGCCGTTGTGGCAGAGCGGTTCTAGGCGCTTCAGTCCGTAACCGCGCTCCTGATACGGTCGCAGGTTCGAATCCTGCCTCGGGCATGGATATGTGTGACGTCCTTAGGTAGAAATGGGGCCATCAGTGAAAAACTGTGAGCCGTCTATTGCCTCATCGGACGATTGTGGGTAGAGGCCTCCTCCCCCGCATCTGAACCTCGTCACATAGCAACGAGTGCTACGGCGTCCGGCTAAGGAGCGCCGTAGGCCCCACCAGCCAAGTAGGAGTTCTGCATCCACAGTGTCGCAGCCCCTCAGCGTGTGTTTCTGAGAGCGCATTGGTCTCTGTGCTAGCCACCGTCGATCAAGTGGTGCCATTGAAACTGAGCATATTCGCCTTGTGTTTGGGTGGGATTCCTGATACACTGCGCTGTCTTCTGTCAATCTGAGGCCTCCTTGAGGGATATGTGTGGCGGGAACTGCGACTGAGGCGACCCGAGCCTGTGGCGGTTATAACTGAACTACTGCGAGACTTGGTAGGTATTTTAATAAGGTAATTCAGAATAAATTTGCACTAGAAAAAATTTATTCCAATTTTGGTCATCAGGTGCAAATCTGGTGCTGCGAATGCAAGAAAGATATGTAAAAATGTTTCCATAAGAACGGGACGAAAGCACAAAACGTGAAACAAATGAGAAAAGCATAGTGTTAACTTTATTATTAACAACGACTTAGACCATTTATTCAATATGAGGACCGGAAACGTCGATGAAACGCTGCATCCGTAAAACGGTGTGACCAATAGTTGCTCGCAGCAGTTTCGGTTGTATCTGAGCAAAGCGTCCTTGTATAATTACCTTCAGATCGGTTAGAGAACTAACGTTTCCCGGGTTCTTTTAGATATTCCCAAAGCCAAAAGTCACATGGATTCAGATCAGGTGATTTTTCAGGCCAAGCAATCTCTGGGGATAACACGTTCGTGGAAGGTTGCATTAAGCAGATCTCCCACTTGGGGATCGACATGAGGTGTTCCCCAATCTTGCATGAAATCAGTGGTTTCCAAAATTTTCTGCTCTTCCAAAGCAGGAACCCCTTGCTGTACAAGGAGGTCTTGATAACATGCAGACGTCACTGTACATGGGTCAGGCCCCTGGGTCTATTCTCTTCAAGGAAGTACGTACCGAGAATGGTTCAAATGGTTCAAATGGCTCTGAGACACGGGATTTGAAAATAGCCACTGTACTTACTTAATACTACTGAAGTCGCAATGACTGTCGGAATTACTAACGAGTTCTCCAAGTCATTCGTTGACGATTACTCGTACTTCAGTCGTCTTGTATGAGTTGCTGAAACGTTTCACAAGGATGTTTGTTCAAAAGCATTTTTTCAGCAATAATATCTTTTTTAGATAATTGAAGACTTGTGTGTCATTAAAAAACTTAATATTTTCAGACACCTGCTTCCCGATTCCGTTTGCATTTTCCTTTTAATTCTTGTAATATTTATGACTTTTACATGAGCACAATATTCTTTGTGAAATCTGGTGCAAACCCTCCAATTGCCTTGTCATGGCGATATTTGTTAATGAAATGTCAAAAGTAGTCCACTCACATCTACGGTTAAACTGTTTCCTACGCAGAACAAATGAGACACTTATCTCTGAATATGTGAAGAGCGTTGCGAGAACCACATTCTCAGTAAACTAGACTAGTTGGATGCAGTTTTCTATTATTTACAGGCTGAAACTGAAATCCATCGGCGAAAGTTCTGCTGTTGTTGAGAGATATTTTCTGGGTATTTTGGTAATAATGAAATAACGATTTTTCGGTGTGTGATCCCAACTAACTAACAGCATGAAAAAATTCCTTCGGACAAGTTTAAAAGCGAGTATGATTGACCGGTTTGTCAAAGAGCCTGAACACAGATGAAAAAGCGCTGTCTGCGGTCGCTGCGGAAACATGTCGGCAATATGTCATCATGTCGCTCTTTCGTTGTATTCAGAGATGTTGGACCTGGTGGTCTAATGGTAAATAGTGGGCCTGGAAATTGCGAGATAAAGCGATCGAATCGCAATCGGACCACGGAAACTTTCAGTCCGATTTTAACCTAGCTTACACCTCCTAAATATGTGAGGAGTCGCTGGAAAATACAAATGGTTCGGATTCTGCGATAAACTGTAGGCGCTCTTTCCGCAGTTAGGGTCACCCAAGTCACCAAAGTCGCGTCCAATCGAATGAATTTCACTTGGCCATGACCTACACGAAAAATGCATTCAGTGAATCTATAAACATAACACATATCGGCCAAATCTTTACCATCCAACCTTGCCATATTACTGCTTATCACCCTCAACGTGCAACTTCTTCTGCCGGATAAGCAAACCTGATTTTTTACCAAGCAGTAAAGCAGGAATTAATGTTCTCACCAGCTAGTACCGTGAGTGTAGGGAACAATTCTATTCCCCAATAAGACGCACCCCACACACCGTCGATTTTTGTTTTATCTGCAGAACTTTTCAGTGCAAAACAGACACAAAAATGTATGGCATAACGAGCCACAGGTTACGACGTTCCCTCATAACAAAATGCTCAGAATATATCAAGGAAAACCATCTGAAATTTTGTCGGTAATCTTTTGCATCAGCTCGTGTACTGAACATTCACGAATTTTACCTCCGAAATTTCCTTCGGTCCTGAGTACAGTGGCCGACTTGGTCAAACTTCCCCGCTTCGCCATCATCACTCATTCACGATAAGAGCACCAGTGTGAGTTGGAAGGAGCTTGTTGATAACCACGGCCGCTCGTGTAATTAAATTAGGGTATTTAGACCGCGCCAAGTTGCAGACGTGGCCGCACAGACTGCGGCAAGTTGGCAGGCCTGTATCATCCATCACACTCAGGGAAAGCAAAACACCCGTCGGCTGCGCTGCGAGCAACAAGCCACTATGTCTCAATCTTCCTGAGTTCGCAGACACCTTTCTCGCTCTAAAAACTTGTTTTGCAGTACATTTACGACGTGGACTGAATTGTTGTTACGTTTTTTCCGACGTTGTGGTGACAGGGAGTAAAATGTAAGTAAGTTGTAGATCTAAAGTAACAATTCTTCAAGATGAGGTATTATGTTGACACTGAACATGTTGTTGTTTTGCTTAAATCTCCTGTATTACCATATCGTGTACCTGACAGCAGCTTCCACTCCGGGAATGATACCCACTATATGTATTTATATATGCATTGGCAACAGTTATTAATTTTGTTTCATATAATTGGTTGGCAGCTTCGTTACGATGACGTTCATGCGAAACTTCAGTAAATAATCCTAAAGCAATACATATAATTAATATGAAAGTTTCACTTTGCGTTCCTAGCAACATTTGTAAACCTGATGGCTACTGCTAGCACCGGCTTCCCCTCGAATCCTTGGTTTGCGTTACCAATATGGAAGTTTCAATTTGCGTTTCTAGCAATGTTTGTAAACCAGCTAGCTACTGCTAGCAGTGGATTCCTCTCGAATCCTTGGTTTACGTTACAAATAGTGACGCTAATAATCAACCACCTTACGCCATTAATTGCTGCGGCATGCACAGATTTTGAGTCATCACTGCTGGGCCTGCTACTCTAATCGCAAAGCACTTCGCTGGATCGAAACCCACTAATATCACGGAATATTTTGAACTACTTTCAACCTAGATTTCACAATCTCAACGACGCAAAGGAATTACACGTGGTTCGAATTCCAAGAATTGACTGGGGTCACTCAAGTCGCCTAAAGGCTGTCCAACCGAAAGACTTATACCAGGTGGTTGATCTATACGTAATTATCGTCGTTTTGACTACAATATGGCCGGTGTCACTTTTTGACTATAGACCAAAATCCGGTGTTCATAGACCTGGCTTCTTCTGTATGTGATGTCATAGCTCATGGCCCCGATGGACAGGAAAAGTGGAAAAAAAGAAAAAATAAAGTCGTTACTTTGGGATGTTATGTGCTTGTGTTAATAAAAGATGATCCAAATCTCACGAACCTGCAATCCTCCGGTTACAACTGTGGGATCTCTGAGTGCTCTGGTAGATGGCTGACCAGTACTAGAAAAGATGGTAAAATTTTTACAGGAATAATAAGAAGATTTGTATAACTTTATATGGTCCGTTGTCACAGGAATGTATCGAATATTTACAACAGTATTTGAATAGTAAAGTACATACTGATGCACATAATTAGAAATTCATCTCTTGAAGTTCAAATTCACGAAAGTGCAGTTCCACCTGAGTCGTGAATATCACTGGTATCCCAGATACATAATGGTGACTGCTTCGTCTGTCATGAATTGGGGCAGAGCCAGTCCATGCTCGCTCTATATACACCTCCGTGTGATGGCGCTGCACTGCTGAGAGAGAGGGCGTGGTCATCAGGAGCGCCACGAATCCGTCGCTGCAGACTGAAACAAGATATCACCAATGTGTGTGGTAGCGATCTACGTTGCCAATGTGGCACAGCAATCTATGGTCGATACTACAAAAATACTTTAAAAATAAGAGTTTATGGTGTATTGCAAGACAGACAGGGTTGTCAGAAATAGACTGAAGAGCTTGTGAGTGTGTTGAATGGTAGCTTGTGCTCAGGAATGATAATTCAGAAAAAAATTCGATGCGTTGTGCCGTTTCCAAGTTAATTAGCACTGAAGATAGTCAATGAAGTCATTGCAAACGGAAATTTAAGTGATCTACCAGATACAGTTAATGTCAGTTGTTCCCATAACATTGCTCAGCCTTTGGCTTGGGCCTCGACCCTTACTACCATCTCAAGTCCCATTTTTCTATGTCTCTCTTGTTCAGTTTCAGGAAACCAAGCAAAGAACATGTTTGGCGACACCATCTCTGGCAGGCCGCTTGAATTTGCTTGCGTAACAGCCTAATTGGCTAACTTGAACGCTAATTAACTGAGAGACTGCGCAAAGCATGAAATTTTTTTAAAATGATTTCTTTCTCAGCTCAACGTACCCTGAAACACGCTTAAGCTTTTTATACTGTTGCTCTCCACCCTGTATATTCTGAACATACTACTAGAATGATCAAATGTACTGACTATTGCAATTATCCTACACCCACAGACCCATCCAAACTTCATGCCAGTTCATCATGAAGTGCCTTTCTAATTCTGTTACTGAAGTGTATCTGCCTCAAACACCAAGCTTTTTCTGCTGTGTTTGAAGGAGTTTTCTTTAGTTTGTTAACTAAGAAGGACACTGGCAAACATGAAAGAGGTAAAGAAATTTTTCCACGCATGTTTCAAGACGGCACTACAGCGGTTTACCTTTAAAATCATTAACACATTCACTGTAGTTTCCTTCCGTTTTGTAGCGCCTCTCCCGCTGGGGTCCTGAGCTTCCTTTTGATTTCTCCCTCTCTGATATAATTGCTTCCCACATCGATGTACCATATGCGTTCAAGTCAACGCCACCTGATGCTCTTCATCACCTGTGCATGGAAACTCTTGTCGGTACCATATAACCGCTTCATGTGAAGCCACTTTAGTTCACAGGTGGCTTTAGTGTGCTTATACGAGGGTTGTCCAGAAAGTAAGTGCCGATCCGTCGCGAAATTGACACCACAGTGAAAACCCGACGAACCGTTGCACAGATGTGTTGGGTAGTGTCTCTATCACGCCCGTCGATCGCATCAAGACGCTCTTTTCAGTTGTGAGCGCACTGTGAGCGAGTAAAGGTGCCTAGAACATCAGTGTCTCCCACCATGTAGGAGGGCCCGCTGACAGGCTTCGCCTTAATGAATGCAGCCCACATAACACAACTGCTACGCACTTCCTTGTTCATGGCAATTCTCAGCCGCACTCTGCAGGGGCAGTCAAGACTGTCCTGCAGCCTTTTCGATGGGAAGTGTTCGATCACGCACAATACAGCCCTAATTGGCTCGTCCTGAGTAGCACCTCTGTTCACATGAAATGCTGGATACAAAGACAACACTTGAGCGTAGGCTACCCGCTATAGACCAGCGTAGAAAGTTATCGGAAAGCGCAGGCGGCTGACTTCTATGACGATGGTGTTGGAAATTTGGTATAACGTTCCGACAAATGTCTAAGTCGGAGCGGTGACTATGTAGAGAAGTATCTTTAAAGTGTAGCTAACTCTTCCAAATAAAATGTTTCTGATTTTCACGGTGGTTTCCATTTAGCGACCGATCGGAACTTACTTTTGGACAGCCCTCGTATAACATCCAAATTTTCACTGGTCCAGCCATAACATATGGTGTGTAAGGGCTCCCCAGCGAAACTTCTGCAACGTAGTCGAAACAACCTTGGTAACTTGTGGGCGACACCACAGACACTGGCGATGTCTCGCTACAATCCGCAACGACGGATGCGAGACGCTCCTGAAGACCACGACCTCTGCCACTGCACTGCAGCGCAATCGCACGGAGGTCGATATAGAGCCAGGCATGGACTGGCTACGCCCCTTGTCATGACTGATGGAGCAGTCAACATCATATAGATGGGACACCTGTGATATTCACAACTCCGACGAAACTGTGCATATGGGGGAGCCCACATGTTGCCAACATTGCTTCGCCTACACTACGGAATTCTCGCTGCCCTTAAACATTCTCCATGCAGTCCCGATCCCTCCACATGCGATTTCTATGTTTCTGAATCCCTGAAGAAAAAGTTTAGTCGACATCGATTTGCTTCAGAAGAAAGGCTGCTCCTCTGGTTTCAGTGATGTATACGTTCTTTTTTTTATGTCATCGGCCTTCTGACTGGTATGACGCAGACCGTCATGAATTCCTCTCTTGTGCCAACGTCTTCATTTCTGAGTATGACCTGCAACCTACGTCCTCAGCTACTTGCTGGATGTATTCTTCCCTCTGTCTTCCTCTACAGTTTTTACCCGCTGCATCTCCCTCTAGTACCACGGAAGTTATTCCGTTATGTATATAAGTTCTTCCCTCGCTACTAACAGTGTCGTATTAGGCACGTAGCAACAGTTTAAAAATGCCACCGTCCTGCGCATCACGGCGCCCCGGGCCGAGGTCTAAGATATCAAGATAGTTACGAGTGGTGTATTACCTACCGACCAATGGAAAGAAGGAGGTATTCACATCCACAACGTGTAATAACAATTGTTGCTCATTTTTAAAAGGGAGTGCTGGTCATCCATGTATTATGGGTCGTAAGTTGACAGGATTTCCAAACGTTATCCGCGCTAGTCGTAATAACCCAGTCAACTAGAATAGCGTTCTAGAATGAGATTTTAACTCTGCAGCGGAGTGTGCGCTGATATGAAACTTCCTGGTAGATTAAAACTGTGTGCCAGACCGAGACTCGAACGCGAGAACTTTGCCTTTCACGGGCAAGTGCTCGACCAACTGAGCTACCCAAGAACTACTCACGACCCGTCCTCACAGCTTCAATTCTGCCAGTACCTCATCTCCTACCTTCTAAACTTCACAGAAGCTTTTCTGCGAACCTTACCGTACTACCACTCTTGAAACAAAGGATACTTCGGAGACATGGCTTAGCCACAGCCTGGGGGATGTTTCCAATTTTTGGAAGGTAGGAGACGAGGTGCTGGGCGAATTGAAGCTGTGAGGACAGGTCCTGGGTCGTGCTCGGGTAGGTCAGATGGTAGAGCACTTACCCGCAAAAGGAAAAGGTCCCGAGTTCGAGTCTCGGTCGGGCACACAGTTTTAATCTGCCAGGAAGTTTCAGAATAGCATTCTGTTCATTATGAATAAGAAAGTTGTTAACGGATACCTAATTCAATAACTTGCCATTTCTGTAGTTCATTCCTTTGATACGAGCCGTCTACAATGAAGTTAGCTCCCTTGTTTGTGGACTGTTTTTGTATAATGTTTGTCGTTTCGCGGTTCATGAGTTTCTTTTGCATCGTTGTTGCTTGCCGGTCACTGTGAATTAATATGATACAGTACTACTGTTTGAAAACAACAGATTATCTTAAGATAGTAAAATATAATTCTATCTAGTAGCTGCGAAATTTTTCTACAGCACTCGAGAAATCTCTGAAGAAGCTTTTTTTTGTATATGAACGCTACCAATAAAAAAGAGACAGAGAGAGAGAGAGTTGGTTCTAAGTGTATCACACCTGGTGTTAACAATGTAAGAGTAGACACTTGATCTGATAATTCAATGTTATTGCTATAATTCATTTACTTTCGAATACAGTAAAGATTTAATTGCCACAGCGACACCAGAGGTGGGACTAACGTTCTGAAACCATCCGTACAGTAGTGTAGGATTGATTGCCAGGTTTCACATCCATCCTAGTGGACCCTCGTTGGTGAAAATGTGGCAAAAATAAATTTTTATACAGCACTAAACTATTGAAAATATGATGAGTTTACCGAGTAATTCCGTAGCATGGTGATGACTAAGCACAACGACGCGTGTTTTTTACAAATTGTATCAAAGCGAATGTCATCAATTCGCTTAATTTGGTTTTAAATATGGTACTTTTCTTAAATTTAATTTCTCATCCTTCAATGTCACGTATCAATCATTGTCTTAACTCTAGTATTTTGCACTAATTTAACTAAGCGAATTTCTATTAAAAATTGTGGATGTAGTAAGGAAATATTTACAGTATCTCATGGTACCTAAAGAAGTTTTCTTTTTAATGTTTGTGTGACGATAACCCTCCAAAAATGTACATAGCATTTTGGGACCAAAATAGGTGCTCTTTTATTTTGAATACTAAACTACAAGGCCAAAAGGAAATAATTTATAACATTAAGTAAGAAATTTAACCGAGATTTGATATGGCAGTCGGTCTCTGTTGGTAAATGTGAGCTCAGTAACAATTCAGTCAGTTTGATGCCTGTATTTTAACTGGAAATACTGCTATTATTGGTGAGTTTGGGGCCGAACCACACAATAACCCTGGGTTCGGTGTGGGGCGGCGGTGAGGTGGGTGGACTGCAGTGGCCTGTTGTGGAGTTGTGAACCACTGAGGGCTACGGCGGGACACAGCCTCTCCGTCTTTTCTAGGTCCCCGGTTTATTACACACGCAATACAAGGTACCAAAAATCTTTTGTGAATCTGCAGTTCTTCATGTTTTTCAAACGGTCTGTTGGCATCCTAGTGCTGGGTGTTCTGGCGGATATTAGAGACATTCATCCACAACATTTCGACAAAGTGACTCGTTGCCTTCGTCAGATGCTACCTCACGGCCCCAGGTTTTGGGGAGTCGATAAAGCGATGAGGGTTGGGTCTGCATCGGATATTCATGTAGGTATAAACCTGAAACAGTGATTATAGTTTATGGCAGTGTCCATTCGCCGTGGCATTCGCTCAAGACTATGGCGTTCAGGTCATAAAATTGCAACGAGAAATTTGCAACCTGCAACGTATTGAAAAGGATGCTGTAGAAATTCTGAGACACAGAGCGTTATATGATAATTGTCTTTATCTGTGTCAAGATAGTTATAACGAGCCGAAGAATGGCTGATGTACGTGTGTTTCAGATTTGAGATATTCATAGTGCTGCACCTGTTTATTGTGAGAGAAATTTGAGGTAACAGTCAATTTTTCAGAGCACAGACTCTAACTCTATGGCATACGAGACGAATATTAATTAACACACGATCTTCCAGAGCACAGGCTATAACTCGTTGGCGTTTCGACACCTTTCTAGTTATGAATTCGTACAGCGTAGTCTAGCTTTCCCAAAGACATGCCCGAAACAATGCTAGATGGAAGAATTGGCTGTTGTGTAGGATGCAACTTTGTGTTGTCTGTTACAGTCGTGACAAATACTGAACGGTTCGAGAGGACTGCTAACTAAAATCTACACTGACGCATCGAGTTACAAACAGGTAACACGCATGGTGATGTGAGATATTTAACTCTTTTCTTCCGTTCAGTACTTGTTATTATATTAAACTTGAGTATTTCTGCCTCCCACGAAAGTCCCCCAGACAGTGAGATTATCCGAGACATTACAGATAATTCTGAGGTTTACTGGCCACCATTCTTCCGACGCGCTATTCGCTAACGGAAATGGAAGGGGTGCATCATATAGTTATACCAGAAGCATCCTGCCCTGCCAGAAGTACTCCCCGCCACACACTGCAAGGTGGACTGTGGAATGTAGCTGTAGATGTAAATATGAAGTAAGGGTCCATGTAGAGGCAGATGGGCTTTCAAAATATTTAAGCCCAACGAAACTGCTCAAAATGGCATAAAGGTCAGGTGTCTCAGACAAGCATATTCATCATACACCGACATGACGTAAGTCGTGGCAAACCTCGTAATATTGTGTCGGACATCCTATAACCCGGCATGGCGCAGCAGCTCAATGTTGCATGGATTCGACAAGTCGTGGGAGGTCCCCTCAAGAGGCAATGCGGCCTGATACCTCTATAACCATCCATAATTCCGAAAGTGTTTCCGGTGCAGGATATTGTGTAAGATCTTATCTCTCGGTTTGTCACATAAATGTCCGATGAGAGTCATACCGAGGAACGTGGGTAGCCAAATCAGTCACATGAATCATCCAGAATGATCTTCAAACCAATCGCGAACAATTGTGGCCCGGCGGCATCGCACACTGTCATCCGTAAATATACCATCGTTGTTTGGCAACATGACGTGCAGGCTGCAGATGGTCTCCAACTAGCCTATAATAACCATTTCCAGTCAATGACCTGTTCAGTTGAACAAGAGGATCCATTCCATATGAACACAGCAAACACCACTATGGAGCCACCACCAGGTTGCACAGTGCTTTGTTGACAACTTTTGCCCATGGCTTCGTGGGGCGTGTGCAACACTGTAAACGTACCATCAGGTCTTACCAACTGAAATCGGGACTCACCAGATTTCGCCGCACTGTCCGAACAGATACGTTCGTCGTACGCCCAACACTGATTTCTGTAATTATTTCACACAGTATATCTGTCTATTATCCCAGACAGCTCTATGCAAATGCCGATGACCTCGGTCGTTTAGTGAAGGCCGGCGGGCACTGCGTCGTCCGATGTGAGAGGTACTGTCTGAAATCTGGTGTTGTCGGCACACTCTTAACGCTTTGTAACTCGGAAAATTGAAGTCCCTAATGTTTTCCGAGATGTAGTGTCCTATGCGTCTAGCTACGACTATCATTCCGCGTTTAGTCTGCAATACTATCGTGATGCCGTAATCACGCCCTAAACTCTTTCACATGAATCACCTCAGTGCAAATGACAGCTAAGCCCGTGCACTGCCCTTTTATACCTTATTTACGCGATACTATCTGGATGTATTTACGTACGTATCGCTATCCGATGACTTTTGTCACCTCATTGTGTTTATATAATGCTTGGAGAAAGACAGCGATGGATCAAGGGGAAGAGAAAAAGTTCCAGAAACCAACTCAATGTGTGACTTGTTGCAAATGTGCGTATATCTCGTACAAACAAGAGTATCAGAGGATACAAGGCGTTTTCCCGCACTGAACTGTGTAAGGAGACGCCAAAAAAGAATTTGACATATGTTGTAACTCTAAAACCCAACGAAAGAGAAGCCCCAAAATAGTTGGCCCTTATATTTACGGTTTGGAAAGGGTCATACTATATTGTATTTTGTTCCAAAAAATCGGAAGTGTTATAACGATTTCTTCAATGCACCCTGTGTTTATAGCGATGAAAAATGAAACAAATCACAAATTGCCAATTTCAGAAATGTTAGAAAAACCGCCGTAGACGCTCTAGGCATGAAGTACAGCTACTGCTCAGCTATTCGGCGAACGAATAGATGACAACTGGCACTATTTTACTCTCCGATACCAGTGAGCTGCCCAGATGCCTATTGTATGTATCCATATAAAGGTACGATGTCATGATTTGAGTTGATGAAGAACATAGGACTAAGCTTAGAGGACACGTGTTGAGACAGGTCCATGTTCCGAAGTTACCGGAAGACCTCAGGAATACTATTTAAAATATTCTACGGGAAGAGGAGGAATTTAGCGATGCAACAAAAAGAGAAAGAGACGACAAACTAGAAAAGAGAAAAAATTCTTTCGTTATCGTCGCTACGCAGTGAATGACAGCATGCACGTGCGGGAAATGTGATAAACACAATTCATTACAGTGCTCCATGAAATATGTAAAATGAGTGTAGAAGGTTTGTAATTTGTTCTTTATCTGAATATACATAAATATATCTGAATAAACACATCTCACATTTACAGACTATTTTATTTGGAGGACAAATATTTAATTTTATGAATCTTGCACAAGAATAATCAACTTTATAAACTATTTCGAGTGGAAAACTAGCACTAAATTTTGCAGTTTCTGCATATTATGTTGAAAAAATCATTTAAACACAGTAAACAAGTGGGACATAAAATGCATAATCCGCGACGGATGTTACTATTACCAACCAAACGAGCGTCTTCAGACGTGCGGCACCACGGCACTTATGTGGCGCGCTGACGCCACGGGTGGTGGAACACTGCCTTCAGCAGCGGCCACCACACGACGCCAGCTAGTGCCGCTGCTCACCGGCCAAGCTGCACTTCGCCACGTGTGAACAGGCGGCGCGTGATGCATTGTGGTCGATGCTCACTGTGGAACGGTCGTCTTAGATTGCCTAGAGATTGAAGTGAAAAGAGTAAAAATGGTTCAAATGGCTCTGAGCACTATGGGACTTAACTGCTGTGGTCATCAGTCCCCTAGAACTTAGAACTACTTAAATCTAACTAACCTAAGGACATCACACAGATCCATGCCCGAGGCAGGATTCGAACCTGCGACTGCAGCGGTCACGCGATTCCAGACTGAAGCGCCTAGAACCGCACGGCCACCACGGCCGGCTGAAAAGAGTAGATTTCATCTCTGAGATTGATAATATCCACTGATACGGAATGTTCAGTGCGATATTCAGATTTACTGGAGAAGATTAAACCATGGGAGACAATAATTCCTAAGTTTTCACCGGACGTTAGAGGCAACAGTTGGTGAGTGTCGCAACAATAAAACAATTAAGAAACTGGACAAACACCATGAGAATAGAGTAGATTTCATCTTTGAAATTGAAAAGTATCCGTTGATACGGAATGTTGAGTGGGATATTCGGATTTACTGGAGAAGATTAAAGCATGGGAGGCAATAATTTCTAAGTTTTCACCGGACGTTAGAGGCAAATGTTCTTCGTAGGACAAAGCAGTTGGTGAGTGTCACAACAACAAAACGATTAAGAAACTGGACAAATACCATATTTCCAGTTGTATTAAATAACTAACTGAGTACTCGACATTGCGTGAATCTCCCCTCCTCCCGCCGTTCGTCTCCTCCACCCTCATCACTCTCTCCCCTCCCACTTCCTCTCTCTTTCTTCTCAATCCTCTCTCTCCAACCATCCCTCCTCCCTCATTATCTCCATAAGTACTCAGCATCACCACAGCACACGTGCTCAGCCTCACCACAGTACATGGACCGATTACCCTAGCAGTCTGGTCCCTTCAATCCCACAAACCACCCAACCAACCACCACAGCACTTAGTTGCTGGCTTTAATCACGCCCCACCTCTAGATCGTGAAGGCAGTGACACTGCGTCACTGAATTGCACTTTACAGGTGTGGGTTGGAGGCCCGTACAGTGCATGAGCCAGGAGTAGAAATATGCCCTAGCCAGGAGAGGGAGGGCAACTGGGCGGGGGAGGTGAGTGGGTATTGGGAGAGAAACGGGGACTGATACTTTGAAAGAATACATCTGTGATGGAAGTGCCAGGTCTTTTTTTTTTTTTAAAAAAAAAAAAGGACTTGTAGTCCGTTTTTTTTTTTTAAAAGGACTTGTAGTCCGGGATAATATGTTACAATACAGCATCACCGGTCTATTGCGGTCTAACTGTTGGTGAGGCAGTAAATTTCCACAGGGCAGTGACTGCGTCACTGCAATTCACTTTGGAGGTGTGGCGGTGAGACTTGTAGTCCCGTACCACCCTCTGACGGTGATAGTACTACATGAGTCAGGCAGAAAAAGTTTGCCTAACATGGGCAGATGAAGGTGTGGCAAGAGAAAATAATTTATACGACTGACAGACTTCTTACGAATGCGAGAGACAGATTATCTCTGACTCGTGATATAAAAACTCTGTGTATCGAATCAGGATAATTATCTATACAATGACTTACTTCTCATTAAGAAATGTAGGAAGTAGGATCGCAGTGGAACCGTA
Source organism: Schistocerca serialis cubense (assembly GCF_023864345.2). Classification (NCBI taxonomy): domain Eukaryota; kingdom Metazoa; phylum Arthropoda; class Insecta; order Orthoptera; family Acrididae; genus Schistocerca; species Schistocerca serialis. Next base: position 540,639,550 of record NC_064644.1, on the reverse strand, counting down.
ATTAGCGGCACTGCTGTAAGCTGCCATCTTGAATACGGAATGAAATTTGCTTAATTTTGATAACATTTCTTCTCATAGAAGAAAATGATGTATACTGGAATGTAGCTAAGAAAAACGTTTACGGGAAATTATAACTCCATGAATGGAAAATAGTCGTTCAGTTCTTCAATTATTTCATCTTCTCCCTTGCCTGTGGCTCCGAACATCTTAGGGTGTGTCGTAACTGGTAGGGGACTTTGTATCCTGGGAAATTAGTAGAGTCTGCACCATGGTCGTTTTTCCTCTGTTTTACGAGATTACAGTTTGGACTTGATCCATATTGATACACATCTTGGACAATGATTCGCATGCTGCAGAGTGAGTTCATCATAGCACCCAAGAGTGCTTCCCCACTACGTATGATTCTGCCTCTGATCATTTTACGAATTTTCAGAGTCGACGATGGCAAGAATTCTGCAGAGCCACAGACATTTTATTCCAGGTGGAGTAATTAATTTTATACCTGCAAGAGTGGGAGATAATTGTGAAAATTAACTTCTGTCGTCCAGAAGCTTCCTATCAGGTAACTAAATATTATTCACTCATACCACTTTAAGTTCACTTTCAGGGCGAGGGAAGTTAAATTGACGATCGTGTAGGCCAGGACTTTCTGTATAATGTTTGTGTGCATCTGTTTCATGCCGCAACGGAACGAGTACAGCTGCTACGTTGGGTGCAGACTACGGAAGCCCGTCAATGCGAATTTCAGTCCAGAAACTTGACGAAAGACAACATATAAAGGCGGAGCTCTAACACATTATCTTTCTGCCTTTTTATGGCACCAACCTGGTTCTTGTAGTGAGTAGAAGTGGCAAGGTCTCTGTTGCTGTTCTATGTACAATACAGTTTTCGAATTCCGCCATCATTCTGTAGGCAAACATCTGTAGCGGTAGTTTGTGAAGTGCTACGAGATTTAAGTTACGCATGAAATAATGACGCCATTTATTGTGCCTGTTAATCAGAAAAGTAGAGTTTACGGAATAGCTGGGAGCATTTCATGGTCTTAACTCGGGCGTGGTTTAAAATACAAGCGGAACACAAAAGGGAAATAGAGTCAGCCAACTTGACGGACGCTGTAGATGACCCCACAGTTGCGGTACAGGATCTAGCTAGATCTTCAGCTCCCCCAATGATCACCTCACCGTAATTGTGCAAAAGCTTAGCTTGCCGTCTGATGATGTGTCTCATTTAGTGCAAATGCAGTCAACCATAGCGCAAGCGCAGTCTACAATCCAGAAACAGGTTGACTTAATTCCGCTGTTCGTGCAAAATCAAAATGATATGCAAGAGCAGATTGCTGATGTTATCCGAAAGCAAGAGGCCACGTCGAATGAGTTAAAAGAAGTGCGTCAGGCTCAAGACAAATTTCCGATAGAAATCGAAATGATAGGGGATGAAGGGTATAATGTCAAATAAATAATGTATCGACATAATCACAGAGAAGAAACGGTTGCTAGCCACAGCAAAACAATGTAAAATATTTCCTCAGGACAGGAAGATAAAATCAAAGGAAATTTTGAGGTACATAAGCGTCACATTTCGGAGGAGATCGATAACTGGGCAAAGTCGAAGGAACAGCAGCTGAAAAAGGCGATTACAGAGGGTGTAAAATCTGCTGTCTCATCCTTTTTCCCGGAAGAATTGCCAGAAGAAAGCATTAGAAGAGATTAAGAATCATCTGGGTTCTGACTTTGCGAAATGGAAGGAGAAAGTCGAGGAATCTACTAAGATGACCAAAGAAAAGCTAGAAGAGTTTCGAGGGGCGGTGAACAGTGGTAGCAAAGGTATATAAAGCTCGACGACAGCAAAGTAGGGACGACGCAGCCAGTTACGGAAATCCAGACGTATATTTGCCAGACTATAGTCCCCCATACAGCCCACAAGAAGCCGCTACGGGCCAGTATATGTATTCTGCACGTAATATCAAAAAGAAAATCCTCAAATATTCGCAATTTCAGATATGTAGTCCGGATAAGAGGACGGTCATTCCCCTAGTATTGGTGCGAAGCTTCAGGGAAGCTTTGACAAGGAGATGGACAAATGCACAGAAAATAACCTTTGTATCAGGTTATACTCGAGGAGAAGGTGCACTGTGGGCAACCGAAGCATGTGAATCCTGTGAAACTTAAGATGAATTTGAACAGGTGTTCTTAGTGCGGATTTCACCACGGAATATATTACAATGAATAATCAAGGGATCACCCATTTAGTATTGGAGGACAGCGTGGAGGGTAAAAATCGTAGAGGGAGACCAAGAGATGAATACACTAAGCAGATTCAGAAGGATGTAGGTTGCAGTAGGTACTGGGAGATGAAGAAGCTTGCACAGGATAGAGTAGCATGGAGAGCTGCATCAAACCAGTCTCAGGACTGAAGACCACAACAACAACAACAATTCTCATTCAAGCAAGGGACGTTAAGAAAGTACATGATGATTGTAATAACAGTTAAGCTTTCAAACCGGTGTAGGAAAAACACCGCTGGTCAGAATAATGTCAATTGCAACGGAATAATATCGGAGAAGAGGGAAAACGTATGGCAGAATAAAAATAAATGGCTACAAAATGTAGCAATAGATGGCGCTGTAAGCATCATAATTAATTTGTAGTTGACTAAAAGTAACAAATGAATCATACAACAATGGCTAAGGGGCAGGTTTGCTGTTAAACAAATTGTACTACTCGATGTGCATGAGTGTACAGGTGTGATAATGTTAGTTACGTAAGCCCATCCACCACGGCAAGGTCATCACATCGGATGGAGAAAATCCGTTTTTAATTGTCCTGAGGCCAAACTCCGCATAAAAATCTTGATTTAAAATCAAATCGGATTATTAATTTCCGAGTGTCTGGCGCGAAACATGTTGTCCACCGTTTTCTGCAACAAGTTGAAGTCGAGAAATAACATGTTCCACAACAGATAAAAGTGTTTCCGCAATCAGGTTCAGAATGTGTTGCAGAATACGTGCCTTTCATGCAGCTAAGCTGGTAGTCGGAACACTGAACAAAACATCTTTCAGACAGCCCCTCAGCCAGAAGTCACACAGATTAAGATCAGGTTATCGGGACGGCCAGGCCTTAGAGAAATGGCGTCTGATAATTCTAGCATTTCCGTAATGATGCTTCAGCAGCTGCTTAACTGGATTTCCAGTGTGCCATCTTGCATAAAAATGATCCCATCCCCACATCCACGCTGTTGGAGAGCTGGAATGACGAGGTAGCGCAAAAGACACTCACGGCGCTTACAAGTGATGGTACAGTTAACAGGACTGGAAGGGCCTGCCTCTTCGAAAATATATGGCACTGTGATAAATAGTGCCGTAAAGCCGCACCACACAGTGGCCTTTTCAGGATCTAATGGTGCTGGCTGATTTGCGTGTGGATTTTCCGTTGTCCATATTCGACAATTCTGTGTATTGACATATCCTGTCAGACGGAAGGGGGGTTCGTTTGTCTACAAAATTTTCCACGACTAATCATTGTCCACTGCCATGCGAGCAAGAAATTCTAAAGTAAAGGTCTCTCTTGCTGGCAGGTCAACAAGAAGCAACTCGTGCACATGGGTAATTTTGAATGGATGGCAAATAAGGATGTTGCGTAGGATTTTGCGCACCATGCACACAGGTGTATTCAGTGTCCGGGCAATTCTCCGTGCACTACACGTTTGCACACCACCACTCGTCTCCTGCCGGACTGGTGTGGCCACTGCTCCACTGACGTCGAATCAATTCGTTTCCTCCCTCTAACAGGTTGAACACCAAAAGAATCCGTCTTTTCGAATTTCCGAATCACTTTCTCCAGACCCACGGCAGTCATCGTAACAACGACTTTTTTCGAACCCTTCAGTGTCCGGAACTTCTGCAGAGCGACGTGTGCACAGTTATCATTCTTGTAATACAGATTTACAAGCAGAGCGCGATCCTGCGATGAGACAGTCATGGCGAACGTCGCAGACGCGAAATGAGGAAAAGCCGTATACCCGGCGTGTTTATACCAACTTCAATGGATCGTGCACATGACTGGTGTTTTCTTTTACATATTCTGACAGAAACGGCGCCATCTATTGACCAATTTTCATACTATTTTTTTTCTTATGCCATACGTTTTCCTCCTTCTCCGATAATATTGCGTTGCAATTTGAAGCCATAACGGCCAGTGACGGTATTTGTAAAGCGTTTTGAAGGTTTAACTTTAATTATAAACACCCTGTACTTCGAAAAATATCTTAATAAATGTCGCTACTGGAGCGATCCGTTACCACAACGGGATATACTGAGAATGTTAAAAGATAGATTATCTGTCAGTGTCAGAAATCAGCTAGTTAACTTGTCAGTTGGAAATATGGAGAAATTTTATCGGTGTTAGATTCGTTCGACCTGATTCAAGAACACTTGAAGTCCACGTCGGATCGAATAACGGGTGTAATACGTGGTCGTGTAAATGGTAGTAATGTACGAAGAACCAACCAAATGGATAAATCAAGTTCAAGCAATGCAACCCATGCAATAGTTGGAGGAACAACAGTGGAAATGGAAATGTTAGTAGCTTCCCACCAGCCAGAAACAAATTTAATATATGCGATCGTAAGTACAATCCAGTCCAACCTAGTTCCCAGCAACCGTCCGTCAACTAGCGAGTTTCTTAACAATAACTTCACACAACAGCAACAACAGAATCAACCGCGACAGTGTGTGCCGAATAGGAGCTACGACAAGCAGTTGCTGACCCTACGGTATAACGATGGAAAGGAATTATCGGAAGAATTGCGTGAGGATATTTATCAGTGTGAGTAGGTTCATCCTTTCATGCCAGTTTCGGAAATCCTTGCTACAATCGAAGATATTCCAGTCACTGTAACATTAGACACGGGAGCTTCGGCTAAGGGCGACATCAAGTGCTTTGTTCCAAAAACTATCGCAGAAAACCAAATTACCAGTTTTGCTACTGGAGAACTGGAGAATATAGGAGCACTAAGCAAAAGACGTACAAGTGTTAGGATGCAGACACAGTTGAAATTGAATTTGGGAAATTCAGCAGTTACATGCGCTTTCCTGATCGTTGAAAAAGTGAAATATTCGATCTCGGTGCTTCAGTGGAGGTTGACTTACTACGGAAGGAAGTAGTACACGGACAGTAGTGACGTGCAGCCAGCATAAACTTCATCATCAAAAAATAATAAATGCCGAACAATGTTTTCCCTGAACACAGTGAAATTACCTACATTTTCAGATCAAATAACCGAGAAAATAATGGAACCTATGCACCTCACTGATGAATGCAAGCATCTAGTATCAAGCCTCCTATTACCTCATTCGGTTGTTTTTGAAGAGAAACCCGAATCACCAAAGCATATATGTGTCAACCTGAAGTTATGCCACACGAGACATACAGTCATAGCTTCTATGCGGTTTCCTGGCGTCTTATGAAACATGCAGAAGAGGAAAATATGAGAAACTTGGTTCACACATCAATCAAATTCACGCCTTCTGAACTGATGTTTAGAAGAAAAATAAAAAATGAATGGGTAGATAAAATTCTGAAGGCAGAAGATACTGACATACACTGGGAAGAAAATTGGACAGGCTCTGGTGAATCTTACCGAGAAGGCCAGGATCAGAAAAAAGGATTACAACAGAAAACTCAAATGGATGCTGGCCTTCAGGGTAGACAAAAAAGTATTGCTGCGAGCACGTCATCGATGTTCATTAATTTCCAAAAAGAAAAGGAAGTGGCAATTCTTATACACTGGACTATTGTAATTGTGAAGATTCCAAATCCTGCTGCATATTTATTGGTGTATCCAGAAAATTTACCAATCAGGAGACCGTATCCTCATCAATATATTAAGAAAGGTCATATGAAGTGATTAACTGTGTGAAAAGGACTATAATCATTAAATTCATAGAGATTAGGAATTACATAGTGAGGAGCGATGGACTATGATTAAATGTAATGTAATTGTGTTTTGTGTTGGACAATGATGCAGTCATAGTGAGACCAAAGTTACTAATAAGAGGTTATGCACTGCATAGTAAGTAATTTAGAGAAGTAATGGTAGCGTTTATCCAATAAGTAACTAATTAATTGTATTTATTGGTGACCAAGTTAATTCTTTATTTCTAGGAAGAATGTATGTATAGTTGTGTGATCTTTAATTTTAATTATTTAACTTTTGATTTAGGATGTGTTTACCCATTTTATCCACTCAGGTTCATGCATCGTAAGCTACTCTTACGTGTGAGAGAAAATGTAACGGAATTGACTGAACTTACCTGAAGGAGATATTCTGTTTTATGCTGATGGTGATTTTTTCTGTCGACGTGCAGGAATGATCGATAATGAACAGTTAAATTTTGCTACATTCTTGCCATTAAGTGCAGCTGCAAGTTGGTTGGTATATAAGGTGTAGATTGGGATTGGTTTGATCGTTCCTGACCCTAATGAATTTTACTTTCTGGAAGATGATATCCTTTTTATGTTTTCGTGAATTTTTGGATTTCAAATAATCATGGATGTAAGAGGAATTAATTTTTCTATCTGCTCTAAAGTGAATTCAGGCTCGGACGTGGCCTGAAAAGGAGCTCAGAAGGCATAGGAGTTTAAAGGACAACTGTATGATGAAAGCATAGAAGTGGTGCCAAAGCAAGGTGGTTAATAATAGTCTTCGTCAGCAGCATTTTCCAGGTGAAACATTAACTTCACATATACAAAAATTTATACTTTCTTACGATGAATGATGATGATGTGATATTGGTGCATAGAGAGGATTCTTAAAATGAAGGATGATCTTTCTTGAATATTGGCTCAAACGAAAAATTCATGCATGTCGAGTTATGTGGTTAGAAAAAATGTTGCATGATCTGTGTCTTGATATAGTCCAAGAACACCTGAATATAATGAATTTATTATGAGCAATGATTTACTTTGGAAATACCTATTTATTATGGATCATTTTTTTGAAATACTTATTTAAAATTGATAAAATCTATTGCTTTGAATTGGACACTGCAGTGGATTATACGTCTTATGAATCTACTGAATTCATGAAAGATCCAATGGAGTAACATGCTGTTGACCCGTACTTTTGCGGTGTATTAAGTAAAGATATCTGAGTGATCCTATGTTTGCAGCTGTTCAGTGTTCTATTGGTCGGATCTGGCGCCATGAGGTTCGAGATCATCCCGCTTTCCTGCACCCTGGTTCCTTGTTCCCACCAGCTTTGTCTTACATCAACCTCCAACAGTTGAGAGAGGAAAAGTTACTCTCTCACTTATTTTTCGTATACTGAAAATTATTACAGATTTTATTACAACATGATGCACCTTGAATGAGACTCTAGGAAGTAAACGGCCGGAGCAGACGTTGATGGAGCCTGGTAGGGAGCTAAAAGCATGAGGTATTTTTATAGTTCTTAGCTGGTGAAAACGCCATGTTGGGAGCTGGAAGCAATTGGCGGCGAGCCCATCCCTCAGTAAACCTTGCCGGTTAGGCCCAAAGCCGTACAGGGCAGACAGAGCAGTCCTTTGTCGAGATAGGCCTCCAGCAGAACAATGCCGCTATACCTGAATTGGCGGCAGCCGAAGGCTGGACTAGGGGGAGATGGACTGAAGGGATGCGTCCACACAGTGGAGCCGTAAGCCGGGCTTTGTGTGCAGAGCCATGTTAATAAAAATTCACAAGTTTTCGTGTTCTCCGATACTGCAAATAGGCCTGACCCACTTCCATCAGCTGCCTCAGTTGTATAAAAAACTCCGGCGCCTGAGAAACGTTTAGAGATAGAATCTTTATTGTATCTCATAGGACCAACAAGCTCCGAGCACAGGCAATTTAGACGAAGATCTTTAAGATTGTGTCTGTTTGCTTCTTGCAGTGGGAAGCGATGCAACTTCGGAGAAAAACATCTTCCCCCTCTGCAAAAACTTGAAGAAGGTAGTAATTGGCGGTTTCTCCTTTTTTCCAGAGACGCTGGTTTCCTAAATATTGCCCTGGTTTGACAGGAGTTTTTGCTGTCGTGTGGGAGGGGAGATTTAGCGCCTCTAGAGTGCTGTAATTGGCTCAAGACGGCATGGAGGCTGTGTCGTTTGTGCACTTTGCGGGAAAACGTATTTTTTGCTGAAGAGGTATGGAGGCTCTCGGGTGCTGGACTTTGGTCTGGTAAGAGGACTTCTGGCCGATGCTCTGGGATATATGGTTGGTGCTTGGGACCTGTCCTGAGACTGACTTAAAAAAATGGTTTAAATGGCTCTGAGCACTATGGAACTTAACATCTGAGGTCATCAGTCCCCTATAACTTAGAACTACTTAAACCTAACTAACCTAAGGACACCACACACATCCACGCCCAAGGCAGGATTCGAACCTGCGACCGTAGCAGTCGCGCGGTTCCAGATTGAAGCGTGTAAAACTGCTTTGCCACACCTGCCGGCGACTGACTTCATTTGCGAGTGGTTTAGACTGGGGAGTCTGTGGCGATGTTCTTGCTGTACTGACAGTGTGACTTCAAACATCGCCGGCCGCTGGTGGCCGAGCGGTTCTAGGCGCGTCAGTCTGGAACCGCGCGACCGCTACGGTCGCAGGTTCGAATCCTCCTTCGGGCATGGGTGTGTGTGATGTCGTTAGGTTTGTTAGGTTTCAGTAGTTCCAAGTTCTAGGGGACTGATGACCTCAGAAGTTAAGTCCCATAGTGCTCAGAGCCATTAGAACCATTTGAACTTCAAACATCTCCGACTACTCGTTTGCCGAAGGCACACTTATTCGTTTTTGGTTTATCAGTCCTTACATGTGGTATCCCTGTGCGCTCTGTCGTATAAGTGAGCCAAATTGGTCCTTGGTATGACCGGCGAACGGATATGTCACACACTAAAATCTACAGTGATTTCAGGGCTCCGGTAGAGAGTAGATTTTGATCCGTCTGCCTGATCGATAAACTGTGAAATTTTTGCACTTCTTTCAAGCCCGTGATCGATTCACAGCAGCACCTATACTGAGAAACTTCAGTAGCTTATCAATCAGAGTCTGCTCAGCGTCAGATCAATTCAGATAGCGTTATCCACTTTTTTAGGACCCGTGTACTAGACTCACTGCTGCCCATGATCCTTGTCCACTGCGGTTTTAAACCAACTGTTAGTCGTTTACAGTATACAATAAAAACTTGTTTAGCATAATTAATGTCTGTCTTTGTTTTGGGAAAATAAGTGTTGTTAGTAAACTAAATTTTGCATACATTCTCAGTCATTTTATATAACAGCCCAAAGGGTTAACTTTCACAGTTACAGTCAGCTTCTAGCAGGCAGCCACCCATCTGTCGACCAACTGCATCTGGCTCCATCAACCTTCGTCGAATACAAACCAACAGACTGTTATTGTTGTTCAATGAACTGTTTTACTCACACAAACATCATTTCATTCCCTACTAGCAATCTAAATGTTTTAAGACATCCAGGATGGTTTGTACATGCCATTTCGGTTTAATTATTTTTCTGTGTGAAATTTTCACAATTTTAATACCCGTCCTTCCTATATCGCGATTGGCTCAGAGTTGTTGGTTTTCCACAGTATACCCGGATTTAATTTTATCCTTTATGTCTGTGTGGTGGATTGAAAAATAACTGCAAGTGATTTATATCACTGGAGGACGTTTTACGATTGCGAAAGGCAGATTGTCTCTGACTCGATATACAGTAATTCTGTGGCTCGAATCTGGAACATTACGTGTACAGTGGACTTACTTACTTGTGGAAAGTGGGATAGCAGTGGAACTGTAACTAGCGACATTTTTGTAAGCTGCTATTTTGAATACGGGATGAAATTTGATTAATCTCATACTAGAGGATGATGTATACCTTATTAATTAATGGAAAAATATAATTTCCTTAATGGAAAAGATACGTTCAGTTCTTTGCCTTTTTTCTCTTCTTCCTTGTCTGTGGCTCGGAACAGTATTTTGTGTGTCGTAACTCTTAAGCGATTCTGTAGCCTGGGAAATCAGTAAAGCCTGCACCACGGTCGTTTATGCTCTATTTTAAAAGATTAACTTTTGGACTTTATCCAAACTGTTACAGAACTAGGACACTGATTCTCATGGTGCAGAGTCAGTATATCATAGCACGGCGTACGGCTGAACCTGTGATTATTTTAAGAATTTGCAGAGTCGGCGATAGACGGAATTCTGCAGAGCCACAGTGATTCTATTCGAGGTGTAGTAATTAATTTTATACCTGCAAGAGTGACAGATAATTGTGTCAAAATATTGGAGAAATGACTTCTTTCGCCAAAAGTTTCCAATCAAGTAATTAGATATTATTCAACCACAATAACTTTTCAGCTTCAGGGGCAGGGAAGTTAAACGATACAATAATTTTGCAGGTACATCCAGTGGTGTGTGTGGATACTGTCTACGAAATATACTGCGAATAGAATTAGTACCAAATAAGTGGTATTCTAAACGGCATGCATGATACGGCAGTTTTACTGCATGAACAGCGAAACATGTAGTAAGCGGTAAACGTTTTTCCTTTCATCGCCTTTGTGCTTGTTTTCGGCAAAAGAAAGCTATTTAAACGTTTGAAATGATTTGTAAAGTTCGATGCAAGTCACTAAGTGTTCTCATTTTCAAATGATGGATGAATATAATCCGGCTGTTTTCGCGTCATGAGCTACGTTACTTCTTCTCCTCCAGCTCCATCCCTTTGATAGGTAGGAGCTTTATCCCATAAGCGGATGTTTCCAGACTGTAAGTGATACGTACACCAAGTTTTGTTGAAATATTACAGTGGTTTAGGAGGAGATGTTGAATCCACGTACATATGCGTATACATACATACATACGTATATATAGTGACATCCAACGCATCTCAAGTGAGCGCCTCAGAAACCAAACACCATCATCATCCGACGCATCATCAGCCAACGCATCAATAATTTGATAACAACTTGATGTGTAATTTATAAAAAAAATGGAATATTAGTGCGAAGGGAGATATTGTTAATTTACCGGGAGAGCAAGTCTTCTCGTTTGCTGGAATGCAAAATGCGTTTTTTTTGTTTCCTTTACGGGAAGCTGAACCATGGGTGAAAGCTTAGCGAAGAATCACCGAATTATTTGCAAATACAGAAAAAATATCCCATCATCTTTTTAAACGTCGTGATACAATATTCGAAACACACTCTTTGGCGTTCTTCCTTCTAGAAACAGACGCACCAGGATTTCCTTTCAGAGCTCCTCATTTCCGTTTCCTTATTCAGTAAGAGAAGTAAAAGAAATGGATGCTCCTGATGAGCAGGGTCGGTTTAAGGCCTAGGAGCCAGAGGCTCCACAGCTGTTGAAGTTCTGCACAGAACGTATCACAGTCTAGTGGCAGCTACTTGTGGCGACAAGCTGAGACGAGCAAGATTTGTGTAGAGCTGGGAATCGTGAGACTCGAGGCAGCCCGCCGATTTCATTCTCATCGAGAGTGCAATTTACTAAGACGAGGAATAAAGGGAGAATTTTGGCGTTTGCACTAGTACAATCATGGTACTGATACGGAAATATCTTTCGTGATCATTGCGGAGGTTGTTATTCCCCTCCAACACTATATTTCTTGCATTACTTGCACTTGTGGCTGGCTGGTACTTTTTTTTTTTCATTTTGTCTTGGCATGGAATTCGGCAGGGCGTGAGCTTCTGAGAATGGAGTGCCGGGGCGCTGGGGCGCTGCTTAGCTACCTGACTCAGATAACCCTATGTCTAGCACAGTGTGTGAGGCGGCAACCCATCCCCTGCATCGGTTCAGCCCTTAGAGTGTAATATACGGCTGGCCTTGCTATCAGGCGCAGCGCTGAGTTCTGAGTAGTCCTAAACTTCCTGGCCATTTTGCCGCTTGCAGATACGATCTCCCAGAGGCTGTGTGGGCAGTAGCATGGACAATAGGTCTTGCTGGGAATTTTGATAATATCGCGTTTGGGTCTAGGTCAATGAGCAAGGAGGTTGTTCTTGGAACTTCTCGGCTGCAGTTAAGTCATAGATAAGACTCTATGACCTGCTATGGATAGTCTTCGCTTGTTACGCAGCTCTTATTTTTCCAGTTCATCGACACCCCTATTGGGCGCGAGAATTTCCACCTTTGTGACTGGACTTCGCCTTTAAAATTATTCCTAATGGAGGAGCTGGCGTTTTGTTTTGGAACGGTTTCGATGTCGGTTTCTGTTTGGTAAGAGCTGCACGCATTTCGCAGTGTGGTTGTATTGCAGCTAAATATTGTAAAGTTATTAGATGATTCGCTGATGTAACAACAAACTTTGCCGAACGGAGAGAGAAATGACTCCTACGTGGCCTTTCATTCGCGGCATCTCTAACATTCTGTCTGATTCGGCATTTTTCCATAGATTACTCAGAGGAGTCTCGCTTTAGTATTACTCTCAGACGGGAAGTGAAGGAGGAAAGTACTATTGGACCAGACGTGAAGCAAAAAGGACTCTTGGAACGCGAAGCAGTAAGTACGCTCTGTCGGACGCAGAGCAGTACAGATTCTTGGTTGGGATGAAAGGAGCAAAATTCATCCTCAGCGCCGTCCGTGGAGACGCAAAAGTCTTCTGCAATTGTGGAGGTCGCAACTCGTCTTCTCGCCTCTTAAATATCGTGACTTTTGGCACCAAAGTGAGGGGAGATGCTAATTCGGCAGGAACAGGTGCGGTTTCAGTAAGACCACCAGGGATGTTACTTTATAACGCGCTCTAGACGTCCCAGTTATTTGAGCTCCTGCACAAACTTTCCTAACGCTACTTGAACGACGCAGTAGTAATTTTCCATGTAATCATACTGTCATCTGTTATTTACATTCAATGATCTTGCCCTTCCCGTGGCCTTCAACGCTCAATTTCTAGCAATTGTGTATCTGCACGGAATTATTATTCGCTCATCTCAAGTACGTGCGTGAGCTAAACATCAAATCGTTTGTAAAGCACTGTTCTCATGTAAAATAATTTGTAATAAATTATAGTCTCAGTAAGCGTTTTTTCACTGCCGATGAACCCCTTGATCCTATTTAGCATAATGAAATTCAGCAAGAACTCCACCCAACTGTCCTTTCCGATACTAAATGTTCATTAAGTACATCTGACAAGGGAGTGGTCCAATATGTTGAAACATACCCAGTATTTTCACGCGCAAAGAATACATTAAAAGATATGCACTGTCAAAATTTAAGCTGCTAAGGCGAACTGGCAGTGTTTCTGCAATGAGAAACGTTAGAGAAGACTAAACTACGATGCGCCGAAACGTCAGTGGACGTGAATGGGAGCGGATCGACCGTACAAAATGTAACATCGACGTGCCAACTGGCACGTGCAGAGAAAACGTAACGTAGTAGCAGTAGCAGTATGCTTAGTCCTCTGAAGAGGGATCCGGTTCCCAATCCTTTGATTCAACTCAGGCCGCGCGGGATTAACCGATCGGTCTCAGGCGCTGCAATCACGGACTGCTCGGCTGGTCCCTTGGTCCCGGCCGAGGTTCGAGTCCTCCCTTGGGCATGGTTGTGTGTGTTTGTCCTTAGGATAATTTAGGTTAAGTAGTTTGTAAGCTTAGGGACTGATGACCTTAGCAGTTAAGTCCCATAAGATTTCACACACATTTGAACAACTCTGAGATTGCCGTAGCTTTCTGTGCATACTGGTATACGAGGCGCAACCAACAATATAACTGCTTGTGGGACCAAAAACTTGGAGTGTTTCGAGGTAAAATGGAAATGGGTGTGTTGGAATTGTTGGCCGGGAGTCCCCATTGGCCGCTGAGTGCAAGTCTTATATCAGCTGACGCCACATTGGGCGCCTTGCGCGCTGCTGATGAAGATGAAATGATGACAAGGACAACACAACACCCAGTCCACGAGCGGAGAAAATCTCCAACCCGGCCGGGAATCGAACCGGGTCCCGCAGCATGGTAGGCAAGTACGTTACCACCCAGCTGGGCAGGCGGTGTCTTTTGAGCTAATTCAGGCAAACTCGAAATAAATGGATTTTTTTTATAATAGTAAGCGTAAAATAAAATTTTTCATTGTATTGGCTCGGGAACATTTTCTCGGGAAATTTACTCGAAACTTTATTTAGTATATTTATTAGTGTAGCCTTGAGCATTTCCGGACATCTGTCCTATCGGCAATACCGATGCATTTATTACTTCTGCGCTATGAATTAATAATCTTATGTGTCGAAGTTGGCATGTAGGACCACGGATATAACTGCACAAATTAGCGAGCTGTCTGTTTTTCATTGCAAGAAATCGAATCAGTGACACAGCTGCAGCTAGTTTAATTTTTTTTTCCTTCAGTAATAGCTCCATCTACAACATGCGATCGGTCCGGTTATAGAACTGTAGAGAACTTCCGAACTTTTATCTGCAGGTTTGAAATTTTCCATTTATTTTGGTAAAAATAATTCGTTTGTTGTTATCACATTAACTATTATTATTAATTTTGTGATACTCGATGACATTATAATTACTTGCAGCTGCTGACTCCGACCTTTAGATTTCAGATTGATTGATTTTTAGAGTCGGCGTTTTCTTGACTACAGCGCTGATGTTTTTACTTCGTGCACGACACGTCTAGCTCGATTGAGTGTCCCCTACCAGCTGAATCACAATATCAGGTATAAGGGACAGGAGCCGCTGAGCTTTGCAGTTCGACCTTCCGACTCTTAATCCGCCGAACCCCCGATAAAAAATGCCCGGAACTTACACTTTATTTCTCGCTTTGGCCCAGCTTTTTGGAATTTGACCCCACCGCGTATCGCACAACCAGAAGATAACAAATAATTAGTAGCCTAAAGTCATGAACGATATACAGGGTGTTTCAAAAACAATGTACGTTTTACAAAGTATTATTTTGTCCAAACTATCGACGGCTGCGCTCAGCTCGGCTATTGGAGAAACAAATACATACAGTCTATATTAATAGCCAGAATGAGATTTTCACTCTGCAGCGGAGTGTGCGCTGATATGAAACTTCCTGGCAGATTAAAACTGTGTGCCCGACCGAGACTCGAACTCGGGACCTTTGCCTTTCGCGGGCAAGTGCTCTACCATCTGAGCTACCGAAGCACGACTCACACCCGGTCCTCACAGCTTTACTTCTGCCAGTATCTCGTCTCCTACCTTCCAAACACACAGTTTTAATCTGCCAGGAAGTTTCATATCAGCGCACACTCCGCTGCAGAGTGAAAATCTCATTCTGGAAACATCCCCCAGGCTGTGGCTAAGCCATGTCTCCGCAATATCCTTTCTTTCAGGAGTGCTAGTCCTGCAAGCTTGCAGGAGAGCTTCTGTAAAGTTTGGAAGGTAGGAGACGAGATACTGGCAGAAGTAAAGCTGTGAGGACCGGGCGTGAGTCGTGCTTCGGTAGCTCAGATGGTAGAGCACTTGCCCGCGAAAGGCAAAGGTCCCGAGTTCAAGTCTCGGTCGGGCACACAGTTTTAATCTGCCAGGAAGTTTTATATTAATAGCCGCTGGACGTCAGTTTTCTTCTGTTTTTCTTGGTAACCGTCATATGTTTACAATGGCTACTCCGCAGCAGGAATAATTTTGTGTTCTCGAGTTTGCGAAATGCAATTCCGTGATTACAGTGCAAAGACGTTTCAGGTTGGTGTACCAAATTGATCCTCCGATTCATTTCTCAACAAGACGGTGCACGGCGTCACCCGAGACGCCAAGTGCGAAAATATCTGAAGGAAACTCTACCGAACCCTTGGATTGGTCGTCAAGGAGCTGGCGACTTAGCATGTCTCAGCTGGGCTCCACGATCACCGGATTTGACACCCTCTGACTACTTCCTGTGGGGTTTCTTTAAAGAGAACGTTTATGTATCACCACTCCCACAAAACCTGGAAGAGTTGAAGAACCCTATCCGTACTGCTATAACATTAGTGACAAAGGACATGCTTGCCCGAATATGGGAGGAATTTGAGTATAGATGTGACATTGTTCGTCTCGCTGATGAAGGACATTTTGAACATATGTAATCTGAACTTGAGAGATTCGTAAATATGTGTGTAAAGTTTCATATTCTTATGTCTTAAAGTTTAACAAATATATGCATTTCAAATACGTACATTCTTTTTGAAACACCTTGCATTGTCGCTGTTGCGATAACAATGCAGTGAGAATAAACGTTATGTATGTAGTTCATTAGTCTGTTTAGAGAAACGATAGAGAACGGACGAGTAACCTACCATAATGGTGAAGTAGTGAAGTGAAACAGGCGATTATTCTCAGTTGGGTACAAAGCATCCCCAAATTTATTAGTTTTGTGACGCGATTCCGCCTGAAATGGGTAAAATTTATTTTGTTAGGCATTTATAGCGGCAGCAGTGAGGCGAATTTATTTGTCACTGTTCTCAAACTGGAGGTCAGTAGTTTGAATTTCAGGTAAGGTTTTCAGTCAGCTGGGTCAGGCGGTCAGTCTGTCGCAAATAGTAGTGGAATAAAAGTGTATGTAAACATGAGATCTAATTTAGAACTCATGTAGGGTCATGTCCTAATGTGTAAGGCTTTTACCAATAGAGGTAGATGTTTGTAAGCTTACTGAGCGCTCATTGGCGCCGAAGTTGTAACTGTAGGTGTGCTATTTCTAGCACACATAGAACTTTTAAATATCATTAGCTACGTAGCAGAATGCAGACAACCATAGTGTTATTCTTTCTCGCAGTGGAATTTATATGCAGCGACGTTTAATGACTCTTTCATGGAATGAGTAGTGGTGATTAATGTCAATGATTCCGTAATTTTGAGAACAGGTAGTTGGTGGAAAATGTAGTACGGTCAAATTACGCGTGTTAATTCCATCGGCGATAGTCAGAGTTGGCGTAGTCCGACTAACAACCCCTGGCAGCGCAAGGCAGCTCGCTGCATGAAAACGAGGTTGCGGGAAGATTCATCCATCATTTGTCATTCGTGAATGATTTAAACATTCTTGTAGTGTTAAAGAAACAGATAAATGAATTGGCCCTAACAAATACGTAATTAAAATTAATTCCACACTAGACTCAATAATTCAATTCAGTAAACGAACATACCTGCATCCTGTAATTTTCAAGTGTATTAATCGCCTGTTGGTAATGAAGGGAAGCGAATTTTCAATGTCTACATGGTCGAGATGCTGTCCACATCAAATTCTTTTTTGCTGCGTTCTTGGAGCTGCTTCTGTTTATTCAAATTTTGCGATAAATAAGCCAGTGCGTCCTTGAACTGTTTTAGTGAACCATCACATAGGAATTCTTGCTAACTGTTATGTGGAGATGCTCTCGTAGTTCTCCGTTCCTTTGTAGAGCCGTAGCAGCGCCATCGGATTCTGGAAGTGCGATACTATTCTCTTGTATTACATAATGAAGTGAAAAGGAGATCTTCGTGCGAATAATTTTTACACTGGTTGTCATTATTGCAGATTTATTTAAGACACACTGTAAAATGAACAGTTTCACACTGAATATAGGCTAGTTATTAACGATACGAGAGCATGATCTAACACATGACTATATCGAAAGGCATCCTATCGCCTACTGCCGACCATGGCGCACACTCTGTAACATGAGCGTACAATCAGCATAGTTCGTATAAGATCGCACATTTTCGGTTATGTCAAGTTATTTATTTATTTATTTACTAATATCAACGTTCCCTGGTATTGTGAAATTACTGAAAGATAATATTTATGACCAGTATGCACCTCCTCACGTCTGAGAGGCAAAAGGCAACTCTTGTTAGTAAACATTTATTAATAACAGTTACTTAATTCGCGCCAGAATAAATGTACTTTCTCTACGTACCTCTTTGCTGACGTCACAAGCGATTTCAGCATCGCCACCTCATCTCACTGGCTCTGAAAAAGCATTATGGCCAACCGTCTCTGCTGGCCAGCTTCGGTATCTACCGCTCGCTCCTTACTCCGTACCGAGAGAGGTGGCGCAGTGGTTAGCACACTGGACTCGCATTCGGGAGGACGACGGTTCAATGGCGCGTCCGGTCATCCCGATTTAGGTTTTCCGAGATTTCCCTAACGCACTCCCGGCAAATGCCGGGATGGTTCCTTTGAAAGGGCACGGCCGACTTCCTTCCCCGTCCTTCCCCAGCCCGATGAGACTGATGACCTCGCTGTCTGGTCTCCTTCCCCACAACAGCTCAGCCTTACGTCATACGTACGGCGGCGCTGATACATTCACTTAACGCAAGCGAAATATCACAACAGGAAATAAAGTAAAATGCGCTCTTACCTGCAAATAAGGGCTACCTTACATCCCACACGCTTCACCTTTGGAGAGGTTTTCCAGATGTCACGACATTTCGTATTTAGCGACGATCTTAGTGTGGGACGACTTTGTGAAGTCCCTACGGATGTGGTAAGTGGCGGGAGAATGGCGATGAGTGGCACAAAGTTTTTTCTAATACTTTTGTAAGTACGTATTAAGTTTCTGCTGCTATCAACGTCTCAGCTGTTGTGACTTGGCGAGACAGCCAAGCCACAATGAGGAAGCCGAAAGGCACGCGTTTAAGCTCATGCAGGCTGGCGTGAGGTCTGGAACAGTTAAAGGAGTTGAGTCTAGTAAAAAAAAGTACGAAGCTTCTGTAATACTTAACTTTAATCCATAATTGGTGAACATCGGTCTGACGGTACATGCATCACAAGATAAATAGCAAATGATAATGGCGCTAGGTCGTAGCAAATGACGTAGGTGAAGGCTATGCTAACTATCGTCTCGGCAAATGAGAACGTAATTTGTCAGTGAACCATCGCTAACGAAGTCGGCTGTACAACTGGGGCGAGTGCTACGACGTGTCTCTAGACCTGCCGTGTGGTGGCGCTCGGTCTGCAATCACTGATTGTGGCGACACGTGGGTCCGACGTATACTACCGGACCGCGGCCGATTTAAAGGCTACCACCTAGCAAGTGTGGTGTCTGGCGGTGACACCACATCAGCCACGATACATTATCACGTATCTGGGAATGGAATACTTGAGAGATAAACGTGCAAAATTGGGTTCTAACAGAGTACCAGCGTTATTTCTGGAAAAAACAATTAAGATCTGCCTGTAAATTAGTTCTTGTTTTTTATTCATCTTAGACTGATGTGTTGGAAATTTGCAGCACTTGCACCAGACTATGGCTATTGCTATTATGCAGTTTTTACTGACTCATATGCAGTTCTCGATCTGGTTCAGAAAAAAAGAAAAAGGGGGGAGTGATTATTGCTTTTCTGCCTCTAGCTCGAGGGTTTCTCGGCTTGATTATTCACCGAATCGAGGATTTTCTTCTATCGGGGACTGCGTGCGTCAAATTTATTTTGTCTCTTCATGTGTACGTCCACGCAAGTCAGCGAAGTGAAGTCCGAGAACGTTCCACCAAGAAGTCGAATATCAGACGATCTTTAGTGCCATACGGTCGTTGCATTTTTAGTTCCAATTCAAGAAGTTAAAAAGGTTTGTTCTTGGAGCGTCATTAGCTATGATATTATTGAAAAAAGTATGCTTGTTCCTTCACTTTACAAAAAGAACTCACATGGAAGCGTACACGATTTGTTCCCACACGCTATTACTTAGTTCGCTATTTTTAAACCGTACTCTGGGCTGCGATCGTTTATTAAGTGAATTCACGTATTGTGTTTCGCTATGTTACGTATAAGAGGCGCCTGTGGCGGCGAAACATTTCTATTGCAGTCCGATGCTAATCTAGTGCCTCAGTTATGATTTAATATTTGTTGTTGTTGTTGTTGTGGTCTTCAGTCCTGAGACTGGTTTGATGCAGCTCTCCATGCATACAGTAAAGCTGCATGCCCTGGGGAAAAATTACGGCTGTAGTTTCCCCTTGCTTTCAGCCGTTCGCAGTACCAACACAGCAAGACCGTTTTGGTTATTGTTACAAGGCCAGATCAGTCAATCATCCAGACTGTTGCCCTTGCAACTACTGAAAAGGCTGCTGCCCCTCTTCAGGAACCACACGTTTGTCTGGCCTCTCAACAGATACCCCTCCGTTGTGGTTGCACCTACGGTACGGCTATCTGTATCGCTGAGGCACGCAAGCCTCCCCACCAACGGCAAGGTCCATGGTTCATGGGGATTATTACAATTACAAATTTAATATTTGTAAAAGTATTTTCCCTAGTGGATTCTTAATAAGGTCCTTTATACTATGGATCACCCTAGTTGTGCTATAAGAACAACCTCACATTTTTTCTGAACTTTCCTGCTAAGAACTGGAGGATATTTATTTACACTTAAATAAAATCTTCCTCGTTTTTAGTTTTATCAGCGTGCGACTTGACGTGCAGTTGCTGTAGTTGCGAACAGCACTCGACTGGCTGTGCAGTGGGGAGTCAGCTGAAGAAATTCTGCTACCAGTCAATTCTTATACAGCTTTAGATATTGCAGTGCTTGTTTTGGGGTATGACCTAGTTCCAGTTAATTCCTACCTTCGTCGATACTACATTTCTTAGTGGCCACATTTGGAAATAAAATCTTCCTCGTTTATAGCAAGGTTGCCGCCACACTTTCATGTTTATTCGCGTAGCAAGGTGCCGGCGCGTAAGACCTTTGGCGCACGGTTTGCAGCCACTTCCCCCATTCACCCTGCGCAAAATAACAGCCCTTTTAGCTACATTGTTTCCCTATCTTTATACATACGTTTAAAGAATATTCAGCTGATCTTATGTTTATTTTGTAACTTGCAACTCTATTTTACGTTTTTACATTGTTAGCCCACTCACTTTTAGCTTGAACAATGCAGTGATATGGTACAAGGTTCGCCGTAAGAAAATCTTAACTTCTCTTTACATTAATACTATTTTATGCCAGTTGAATTTGGGTGAAACCTCAAAATGAATTTTTGTAGAGATAAGGCTGCATGAAGAGTGTCTGGTTGCTCCGTCTCTACAGGTAATTTTATCCACATCCGACGAGCTCAGCCATCATGATGACAGATAAATTAACGTTGGGAAGCGCTGAAGAGAAAGCTAATGCTGGAAATGCCGAGCGCATGGGGCAATGAATTATTTCTTCCTTTCTGCTGAGAGTCAAGATGCACTGCTAGTTCTCTGATGTTGATACTAAAGGAAGTAACTTGATGACCGTCATCAAACTGCCTCCTGTTGCAGCAATGTTATAATTTAGTCTTCATAAAATTTCGTGCAGTATCTTCACAGTTATAAACTGTTATTGACAGTTTATAAGGTTGTAGATGACGATGTGCGACGAATCAGAAACGGCTGCCTGCTACAGATATGATACGTGAAGGCAGTTAAGAGTTAGTTCTCTCAAAATAGCTCTCTCAGAGACTTTTTTCTGTAGCGGCTGAAAGCATACTAATCTGTAGATTATAGTCAGTTCTGCAGACAGCATTGACTTGAGTCTATATTAGCTTGAAGCCCTGGGATTACAGCGCCGTACGGATTAGCCTAAATGAACCGCTTTGTAGTCGAGTTGTAACGCTACCACCGACCACCTTAAAACGGCAATCGATGCTAGCGTTACACCTATGCGAGGAATTTTTGAGAAAGTTGACCGTTAAATTACCTAATGCAAACAGATCAATCAAACGGGGGTTCGTCTCCGGAACACTCCAGCAAAATATAATCAACAGCAAACAGTGGGTCAGGAACAAACGTTCTCCCTGCACAAAAGCAAGTTGTATCATTACAAAGTGAAACAGGTCGCCAGCCTAATTAGACATTCTTGTGTCAAGTAAAACGATAAAGCAGAAGCCATTGCTAAGGTTAATCTAACCTTCCTTGACACACATACACCCACTAAACTCTTTCCTTGGTATCTGTTCATACTACAACACAGTAACCTAACCTTGCAGATAAATGGCCAGTAAGAGTGTAAACAGCAACATATGCCTCTCAACAACACGTACCTTAAATGAACTAGGTGCAGTAGTTTATAAGATATTAGCAGCAATACTGAACAGGAAAATTCTTGAAACTATTCTGAATTGAACAAAAGTACACCAGTATGTACGAGAAATTTGAAGTATTCTTATCATTAACTATTAATTAAGTAAAGCACAACAAACTACAACTCTTTAAATAACAAATGTGCTTTCATAAGCAGTCTTTTCACCTACTCAAAATTATAATTGGCTGTGCAAATGACAACACAATATTAAATTCAAGTTCAACCATTTTCTCATAATAAATTAGGACACTCGGAATTAAATGCACTAGCATAGGTTTTCTGCCCAGGCTTGTGATTTGGGATAATCACAGGTGTAAGATAGAGTTCTTAGCAGCACCACAGTTATCATTAAAATCAACCAAATTTCACAAATACCTGGTCCATTTACACAGTGCCAAATATAAACAGTGAAGGCTGATGGTACTGATGGCGCAATTTTCAGTAGCTATTAACCTGGCAGCGAAGCAATCATAGCAATACTGTTGGTCTTGTCCTGTTACATATCTTCTTGGCGCCGAAATTATATTTTTGTAGGGCCAAAAACCCTGCCATGACAATGGTGTCATGAAATGCAGCATCCGAAGCCCATAAATACTGCCCTTAAGCACTTCTGGCCTCAAAACTCCAGGAATATGAACCACAATTATTCGCTACTGCTAACGAGGTATTAACCACAGCACTCCTTAGCCAAGACTCCTTACCCGTCACAAAGCACTAGTTGCCACTTGCGCGCAAAACAATCTTTCCACTCCACCAGACTACTTCCATAGATACGAGGCTTTCCCGCATCTTCTACATTTAACCACACTTTCCCTAATTATGGACCAAGTCTTTACAGTACAGTACATAGCAGGTATTCCATTAGTTATTTAAATCCACAAGCGCAATTTAAGCCACGTCGTTCAAAAGTTCACATAACTGAAATATGTACACGAAGTCTGAGAATTTCAATGACAAATACAACATAATACGTAAGCAGTACCACAAATTGACACAGAAACATCGATACGGACACAAAATAGTTTTAAAACAGATGTTACAGTCTGTAGCCTAAAGTAAACTTACTCACCATGGCCGCAGTAAATGTCATCGGAAAAACTAATGTGGAGTCCTAATACACATCAATCGAAATTTGCCGTTTTTGACTTGAAGAAACACACTACTCTTTGCATTTTCTTACTGTGGGTGT
This sequence comes from Schistocerca serialis cubense, assembly GCF_023864345.2. Classification (NCBI taxonomy): domain Eukaryota; kingdom Metazoa; phylum Arthropoda; class Insecta; order Orthoptera; family Acrididae; genus Schistocerca; species Schistocerca serialis. Next base: position 540,616,407 of record NC_064644.1, on the reverse strand, counting down.
CGCCTGTTATCCTAGTTTCCTGGAGGATAACTTGTGGGAGAATAGCCCCTTCTAATCGACCAGATAGTATCGCCATATCTGGACCATGAAGAACTGTTTAGGATGCTGATCCTTCACTGGACCTACTGATCCGAATACCTGCCCCACAGATGTTGTGCTTAAAAAGGATCACATTACCTGTAACTTATATGTTCAGGCAAGACTGCTGTCAGTGGTTAATAACGTAATTTTTTTATCAGTGACCAGTTTATACCAACATAAGTTGAAGTTTGAGGCGGTTTCTTACCAATGAACAGATTTTCTGAAGTTAGAGTGACAGTTTTTTGAGATGAAGAAACCACCGTGTTTGCATTTCTAGACGTTTTTTTAAAGCATGTGTGTTTTCTGTGCCAAACTGAAGTCACCATGACTACGTTCTTATTTCTTTGCTGCAGAACACTGACATGTTTTATGGAGACGACTGTTATCACCACTGTAACATTTTGTACGTTTCTTTATGCATAATACTTGTGGTTTGACCGGCAACGAGAATGATTATGAGAAATACAGTATAAAAGTTGTCGTCCACCAACGCTTCAGGAAGAATCTTCCATTATACAATTACGTACTGCTTTTCACACAGACTCCGGTTTTAAATATAACAATAAGTGCTAGTGCACTATTGTTACCACCACTAAATTGTTATTCAGGTAATAATTTTTACTTACGTTTTAAATCAATTAGCGCCTCTCGTTTCGAGAAATTTCTTCCGCAAGCGGAGCAGGTATCTGCCTCTTTTTGTGCCGCTAACGTAGTCAGCCCCTGAATTAAATCCGCTAACTGAATTGCCTGGAAACAATTTCTGGCAGGATTTCCATTCGGCTTTGTTCTTAGGTATACTCTACAGCTAATTACATTTCCAATTATTGTAAAATGAAACCGTGAGAGTCATAAATTAAGAAAAATTTCATGAAGAAGCTACAAGGCAATATCTACATCGAGTGTTAGTTCTGAGTGAGCCTGAGCGTAAGACTACGTACATAATTTTTTAAAAAAGTGTAGCTGGTTCCAACGCAGGGATGTTTCATCACGACTGCAATTAGTAGCCTGCAATTTATCCCAGTATTTTTTTATTTATTGTACCATTGACACTAACATCACCAAATTCATAGTAACTAGGTCGATCCCACGTTGAAGGCCCAAAGAAAATGATGATGAAACATTAACTATAGCACAAAACAACAGGTTGAATGTCTCTCTCTCTCTCTGTCTTCAAAACACGTCCATATCCATTTTTCCTCTACTCATATGTCTACCCTTACCTTTCCTCCTGCGACAGTTACAGCCCCTTGTCATAACACCACGTATCTTACTAACAGGAACATGGTGCCCTTTTCTGTCGTCGAAGTATTGCTGTACGTCCCCATAATAATGAAAAGCAAACAAAGTTATAACTACACTGAATCTTTGCTAAAATTAACTACAAGCGCAACTGAATTAGACATGAAACAAAACTAAAACGAATATATGCGTCCATCACACAGCCGTAATACCGTCCGCTACCGAACTAGTATCAGAGATTCTCTGAAGCTCTTCTAAAGTAGCACTTCCGTAGCTGCCAGTCACATCAGTGATACATCGTATGTATGTGTTTGATAATATGAGCAATATGTCCTAATACTACGTAAAATTGGACTGACTTGCTAATAAATTTTACATTCGCGGTTGAGTCCGGAAGGAGATAGACGAGCCAGACCGGTCAATATTATCCGCTCATTAAATTAAGGGCTACTGTCCAACCTGAGTGTAAACAAACGAATTTCCAGGCATTCGTTGTGGATCAATTTTAGCTGGTTTCTTAAGTTCAAGTCTGAAACACAATATACAAATCATTTAAGAAATTGAACAGCCTACAATACGATTTTTACAATTGGCAGAGAGATCGCGTTCACTTCTATACTTTCTGCTGTCAGATAAAATTAGGATGTAACTACATTTGCACAGTAATTCTAGAGATATGAAACAGAGTTATGGTTGTGTACTGACTCGGAAGATGGAAAAAGCGACAGCATCAGCATCAACTAAGGTCTGAAGATGGTGCATTGAAGCGCCGAAACTGGTAGTCATACGATAAGTGACATCACAAGGACGGCTGTGGGTGTTTCATTTTCTTACAGTAATGTACGGCCGTAGTCCCCCCCAACCTCCAGTCACAACGATGGACGTACAAAAAATTTAAAAGGTTCTCGGGCGAATTGTTACACAGGTCACTGTTACAGTTGTCTACTAGCTCCTCCTCATCCACAGAGAAACTGCCAGCAGAGTCTATGAACTACTAAAGGCAACGTCCTTACCGACTAGGATTCCGGCTCACAAATCCATAAACACTAAATCAGGAACCACACACTAACTTCCCAATTCAGTAGATTGTGTGGAAACAATCCACTCCTTCAGTTGTCGTTCTATGTATCTGTGGAACTACTCCTTCATTCTTTTGGGTGAAATCAATCTGTGGAAGCTACAAATTGACAATGATCAATTCAGTCAGTTCCTCTTTTAAGTATAGATTGGATCAATATTCCATTCGTTTCTTGCGAGTGAAACTAGTCTTTAGGAGCAGCCGAATGACAGAAGTGGAGACAGTCGCCTGATCCTTGGTGCATCCCATTCTGAGCGGAAACATGCGATCGTTTTGGCATTGTTAAATCATTACTGTTGACTGCCATATATTGCTTGTCGTCACCGTTATTGTCATTCTGACATTTGCATCTTATTGAATGCCAATAAGTAGCTTTTAGTTCAGTTTTTTGTTCGTGTTTATCAGTATGCGTTTACTTAATAACGAACTTTGTGTCTGGATCAAAATGTGATGCAGTGGCCTAGATTTGGAGCAAATCATCTGACTCTATAAAAAGTGATTCTGAAGATAAATTCAATTCGATATAGACTATCAACAGGGAAGAGCCACGTTCTGAGCCTACACGGGCCAGTCACTTTAATGTGAACACTACCTATGTCCGAAGTCAACGAGCAATAACCATTCATAGACGGCAGGTGGCAGCACTAGCAGTGGGTGGGAAGGGGGGGTTGTATATAAAGCATGTCAAATGGACGTGTAAACAATGCAGTCGCTGAAATGCGGAAACAGAGCGATTTATATGACGTCGAAATGGGAATGATCATTGACTTTTGGGGAAAGGGTGGATTCATTTCCCAAACTGCAAAATTTGTAAATGCCCGCGTCCCGTCGCGCTTGAGGTATAACGACCATGGCAAAATGGCGCTATGCATAACCAGCGCCGAAGCAACTATGGTGCACCACGGGCCACAGACGTCAGGATGAGTGACGGCTGCGGTTATGTGCACAGGCGAATAGATGTGTAACATTGGAGCAACTGACCACCCACATGAATCAAGGGGGCTATCAACAGTGTCTCATTAACGACTGTGCAGAGAACTTTGCTACTTCTGGGCCTCCACAGCACGCGCCTACTTCATGCACCGATGCTAACTGGTGTTCATCGGCGACGAAGGCTGGAATTTGCACGCCAGTACCGTAACTGGACGTCCATTGAGTGGCCACAGGTGGTCTTTTCAGATAAATCAGGTTTTATTCTCCATCGGACAGAACACCATTGGCGTGTACGGCCTGAAATGTCTCGTAGCCAACAAGGACAGAACGTTATGGTGAAGGCACAATCAAACATCACACGCATGCATGTAACTTTGAAGACCATGTACACCCCAAAATGCAGTTTTCTTCTCCTCGGCACGACGGCATCTACTAGAAGGAGAGTGCAATGTGTCAGCTCGCAGTGTACGTGCGTGGTTCCAAGAACACCAGGATGAGTTCAACCTAGCCCACATGGGTAACCAAGCTCCCTAGATTTAAGCCCAATCGAGAATCTTTTGGACCATCTCGAGAAGTTTCTCACCGTGGATCCTCAACCAATAACCCTAGAAGAGCTGGCCACCACAGTGGAATGGTCATGACTCCAGATCCCTGTCTGCTCGATCCAGAACCTCACTGATTCTCTTGCAGCACGTCTGTCCGCGCTCCGAAATGTTCTTTTCCGGACTTTTGGGAGGTTGTCACAGTAATGTAATTAAAGGAATCCCACCAAAACGACGACGTTCGACAACGCTGGAGTTACGATCAAATGGCGAGGGATGTGAGCAGGTAAAACTCACTTGCAAGGGGCTGCATCATACGGCAGGTTAGAAAAGATCCTCACGATAAATTCAGTGCGATATACAGTATCCGAAAGGATGCGTCAGATTCTGAAACTATATTAATCGTTAAAATTCAAAGGAAATTAACGAATGATGACAAATATTACTCACAAGAAGTTGCTTCGACAAGTGACAGTGGAAAAGCAACTGAGTAAATCACCAAATAAATAAAGTTGAAGAGAAATATCGGCGATGGGCACAAAGCTTCCAGAAATTTAAATAAATAAGAAACTGTTACTTTATTTAAAGATAAACTGATAATGTAGCACAAGTTACTTGCATTTTAAAAGTGATTAAAAGTCCATATTCAGTGCCAAAAGTACGAAAACTCTTATTTAAGTGAATAAGAAGTAGAATTTACACTTTTTGTTCACTTCGTCATGAAGAAAATAACTTATTTTTCTCTAGAAATGTCTTTAACCCTACTCATGGTTCGAGTGTAACCGAAAAGCCTTCAGAAGTGTGTAAGTGAAGTGACTCAAACCCAGAGATTGAGTGAAAGAACTCACATAACTGAAGCAACCATCAGAAATCTGTGCCAGCGACCGATCTCACGTTGAATGAAACCGGTCAAACACGGAACGTGAATGAAAAACATTCAGATAGATGACGTGACAGCAGAGATTAGTTTCATTCCTTTGTTTCATTAGACAGAAAAACCGACTGAACCAAAAACCAATCGACTGGCCAGTGGTCAATTATTCAATAAGCTCGTACAACGGTGTGCGAAAGATAAGGAAGAAATTAACTTCTGCGTGATGCATCCATGGCAAATAAAATAGCTCGACGAAACTTTGCTCATATATAGAAAGAAGTGCTACAGCATTGTACTAAAATTAACTGACAAAATACCAATGATACGAACAGAAATGACACTTTTATTGAAAGATAACACACTCAAGACATCACAATTTATGACGATCCACTAGGGCATTACGTAAGGTTCTCAGTGGGGCGTGCAACCACCACGGACGGCAACGCACGTTCTGTAACGCGCTTCCATGCTGTTCGCAAGGCTGGTTAAGAGCTCTTGTGGTGGGGCGTTCCAAAACGTCTTCACAACGCATCCCACCCGTGTTCCACGGGATTTAAGTCGGGGAAATGGGCAGATCAGCCAGTATGATGGGTATCCTCTCGCTCGAAGGGATCCTCCACTTGCACTATTATAAGCTGCCGCACACTGCCATCCATACAAATGAACTCATGGCCGAATGCAACCCTGAAACGATGCTTATGAGGAATGAGTACAGCATCACTATCAGATTTAGTGTACCGTGTTTAAAGATTTGGCTGTACGTACCGCCATGCAACATTGTTACTCCACTTACCATTACACCTGGACAACCAAAAAGATAGCGTTCGACAATGGACTTACCATATGGCGAGAGGTGTCAACACGTAATACACCCAACAACATTGTCGAACTTGATAAGCCTATAAGAATGTTCAGCTGTCCTGCGACCCTTTTTGGGAACATAATGGTTTCCCACATTGTTTAGAGCTCTGCTTTATCAAACGTTATTCAGTAAACCGCTGGTAGATGGTAAGGAAATTCTTTCGCAGAATCTGCGTGTTCTAGTACAGGAATATTATTAGACGAGACGCCTTTTCTCTGTTGAGCCATTTTAGTTTATTTTAACAGTCTGCAGTCACTTATCTAATGCATTTTATTTTGGTGTTCGTGGAATGATTGAAAACAGGAATCATTTTTTTAGGCGATAAACCATATTGTAACAATTTCGAAGATCGAATTCAACTCTTTTTGTATTAATTTTTTATTTTATGTTTTACTTTTTGCTAAAGCGGTCGCCAATACCAAAAGAACCACCTGCTCGTTCCTTGCAACGTCTGGCTTTTGTCCCAAAGTTTCTTTTGATAACAGTCGCTTGAATCTAACATGTCTCTTATCACACCATTTCTGTCACCGTGAATGATATTTCTTTTCACCCTTCTAGCACGAATGGACAACTTTCCCCTGTGTATTTTCTAAGGTATGGCAGTGACAACACTTCCTAAGTACATACGTGACCTCCTGAAGTAGCAGTTATTCTTCTAGATCCATCTCAGTAATTTACCACTTGGTGCAGTCTTCTGCTACTTAAGACAAACACACCAGAAGTCAGTCAGTATTTAAAGTATTAACAAATTGCTTTACTATGAGTTTTACCTCACTTTTTGGAGTTATAGCAACTGACTGATTCACTAGAATACCACAGGTAACAATTTACCATAAATTAAAAATATCGCGAACGATTAACAAGATGCAAAACTTATTAAAACAACTGAAACTGCTATATATCCAAACAACAATTATATTCCTGCATCATCAGCTACCTATTGCGAAATCCACTCCAATAACGTTTTTCAGTCGTAGATTTCATGAAGTTTAGAAACTTTATCCTAGGGTAAAGGACGACGGATACATGGACAGTGAATTAATTCATTATAATGCTGAGACACTTAACTTTGGCTCCTGTACTCTTCCATTATTTGCGTCAGTCTCTCGCTATCTTCACTTAGTCGATCCTGTCAGTAGTAGTGGTGGGACTATCGATAGTTTCATTCAACCCTGGATCTCTTTTACAAGAGTGCTGGTGATGTACTGGTATTACAGTACTAGAACAAATAACAAAATTAACACATACAGGTATACCCATACCTCCAGGTCAAGTTTGACAAGGATGGATAGATATTCAGTGTTGGCCCTATGGTGGGGATATTCCCAGGAGCACCTGAAATAATGTGGAGCAATCACAGGGAACCTAATACAGGATTGATGAATAAAGATTGGAGCCAACATCCTCCAAAGATAATATGTTAGAAGAATGTAGACTCATTCGGCTTATACTAGGTTTACTATACTTTTCCGTTTCTACAGTCTTGCATAGAAGTTATTTCATATTATGAAAAGGTAGAGGTATAACGTCCATTTCTCAACGTCAGTCGCTTCACACACTGCATGCAGTATACACACATTATTTTGTAATGTAAAAAGCTAGTGCAAAAATTTTCAGTTATCGCTCATGGCAACTCACTGCTCACCGTACAGTCTATCACCTGACTTCGTTTGTCAGGTAGATAAAATCGTCATTAGTTTCGTTTTCCTTAAATGTATTCGCATTTGTGAATATGAACATCCATCTTCTGTGCAACGGAATGACGACAATGGAAATTTTTACCGAATCGCGTCTCAAACCCGGATTTCCCGCTTATCCTTAGCCTGTATTTAGTTCATTTTCCGTTTAATTACTAGCTTTTCATCTTCTGACAACTCAGAAACTTCCTTTTCTATTAAAACAGTACACACGTCTTACTACAAGTGACTAGTAAGGTCAAGGTGAGACAATGATTGCTAAATTCGGAAATTGCTGGAGCAATACGTGCTGCTACGTAACGAGCATTCCATAAATACTCATCAAGAAGTAAGTTTTCATATGTGAATAACAAGCATAGCATTCGGTGCTCGGCGTATGCTGCTGCATAGCAGAAACGCCAATTCGGAACGTTAATTTCGTTGCGAGCCTTACCCAACAATCAAACATGCACCCATTCATCCAGGCACAATATTAACGCATTCATCGCTGACGCAATGAGTGAAATGCACTCCGGTATTCCATTGTATTTTGGTCGCAATTTCAGAACGATGCATGTGCCCAATAACTGTTATTAAAAGTTATTGTTTGTATCAGAAACTTTCGTATACGCTAAGGGGAACTTGTTTCAGAAACTCTTTCGCTGTTGCTTTTAGAGACAAATTTCAGGAAGTAACTTCTGCTATTGCGACACGAAGTGACAAAGGAAATGAAAGAAAAATCACTGCTCAAGTATGAATAATTCATCGTAAGGAATGAATTTAACCCCCGTACGTGATATACGATGACGCCTGTCAACAGTGTACTATTTTCTTCCTTTACTTTCAGCCCTCCAGATAACAGAAATTCATTCTTGGTGAAGAACTGAAGATAGTAATCAGCTAATCTTAATAATGCATTTAATAGCGACGTTACCAGTTTGGAACCAACAACGTGACTCTGTAAAGACCGTTCACGTTCAAAATTTCTTTTCACCTGTTCTGCACATGCGATTTTTTTCTGTTTGCAAAGCAGCTAAATGGATTTACATAAGCAATATTTTTGGAAAAACAATGCTCGACCTGTTATTTACTGCCGAATGCAGTACTATCAACAAATTTGGCGTGAGGGGGTAGATTATCTTTTAATGGCCCGTCGGCGATGAGGTACTACCAACTGAGCACGTGTTAACAATTCTTTCGGAAGTTATTTGTCTGTTATTTGGCAGCAGCGTAGCCATCTACGAAACTGAAAGAGGACGTAGAATATTGGGATAGCAAGAGAATAAAACCTTTAGATGTAGAAGAATCGTGAAGATTACATGAGTAGACGTAATTATTAATGTAGAGGTACTGGAGAGAAATCAATAAAAATAATTTTATGGCACAACAGGACTAAACGCAGGGTTCGGTTTTATAGGACACATCTGAAAGTATCTAGGAATCTTCTGCGCGGTAAGAGGTGAAATTTTTATGTATTTAGA